>NC_135345.1:55924119-57157619 GCF_023851605.1 Tamandua tetradactyla
ATGTCAACTCTTCGTAGAAATACCTATTCAAGACCTTTGCCCATTCTCAATTGGGGTTTTTGTCTTATTGTTATTGAGTTCAAGGAGGTTTTTCAAAAATATATTCTGGATATTTAGCCCCTTACTCAACACTGATTTGAAATTATTTTCTCGTTCTACAGGTTGCCTTTTAACTTTCCCGATAATTTCTTCTGATGCACAAAAGTATTAAATTTGACAAAACCAAATTTATCTATTTTTTTCCTCTTCTTGCTTGATGTGTTGGTGTCATATCTAAGACTCCACGGCCAAATCCCAGATCATGAAAACTGGCCCAATGTTATCTTCTAAGAGTTTTATAGTTTAACTATATTTAGGCTCCCGACCCATTTTTAGTTGATTTTTGTATATGGTGTGAGGTAGTGATTTAACTTCATTCTGCTCCTGATTAGCCAGTTTTCCCTACACATTCTGTGGAAGAGACTATTCTTTACACATTGCATGTACGTAGCAGTTTCATCAAAAGTCAACTGGCAATAGATGTTAAATATTTTATTTACATGCAAAGGTATCAATATATACAAAATAAAATAATATAACTTTCAAATTTTGGGATGAGGAGGGAAGAGAAGTTGAGGATAGTACAAGTGAACTAAGCCTCATCTTTCTTAGCAGAGACACAAAAAATTATAAAGTTAATTAATAAAGAAATAAAAGCTGGAGCATGTTATTTATAATTATGGAATTAGAAAAGTTGCAAACATATGGTTAAAAGTGGTTGCTTAGCCTTCAATCTTGGGGTTCAACCAATGAAACTTATTCCTGCAAAGGAGAAGCTAAGTCTACTGAAAATTATGCTTAAGAGTCACTCCCAGAAAACCTCTTTTGCTGCTCAGAGGTGGCCTTTCTCTCTAAGCCAACTTGGCACATGAACTCACTGTCCTCCTCCCTATGTGGGACATGACTCCCAGGGGTGTAAATCTCCCTGGCAACATGGAACGGAACTCCTGGAATGAGCCAGGGCCCAGCATCATGTGACTGACAAAGCCTTCTTGACCAAAAGAAGGAAGAGAGAAATGAGACAAAATAAATTTTCAGTTTCTGAGAGATTTCAAACAGAATCAAGATGTTATCTTAGAGGTTATTCTTACACATTATAGAAATATTTCCTTTTAGTTAATGGTGTACTGGAGTGGTTGAGGGAAGTACATGCAACTATTGAGCTGTGTTCCCACAGCCTTCATTCTTGAAGAGGACTGAAAATGATATAGTCTCTTTATTCTTTTCTTAATTTTTAATTTTTTTTAAATACCAAAAAACACCAAACAAACGCAAACATTTGTAACTTTTGATCATTCTGTTCTACATATATAATCGGTAACTCACAATATCATCACACAGTTGCATATTAATCATCATGACCATTTCTTGGAACATTTGTATCTATTCAGAAAAAAAAAATAAAAAGAAAACAGAAAAAAAGTTCCTACATACCATTATCCACCACCCCTCCCCCTTACCGGTCACCAGCATTTCACTCTAAATTTATTTTAACATTTGTTCCCCCATTATACATTTTTATTCCATATGTTTTACTCATCTGTTGATAAGGTAGATAAAAGGAGCATCACACACAAGGTTTTCACAATCACACAGTCACACTGTGAAAGTTATATCATTATACAATCATCTTAAAGAAACATGGTTACTGGAACACAGCTCCACATTTTCAGGTAGTTCCCTCCAGCCTCTCCACTACATCTTGCCTAACAAGGTGGTATCTATTTAATGCATAAGAATAACCTCCAGGATAACCTCTCGACTCTGTTTGGAATCTTTCAGCCATCGACACTTTGTCTCATTTCACTCATCCTCCTTTTGGTCAAGAAGGTTTTCTCAATCCCTTGACGCTGAGTCTCAGCTCATTCTAGGGTTTTTCTCATCCCTTGGTGCTGAGTTCCATTCTAGGATTCTAGGATTTCTACCCCAAGTTACCAGGAAGGTCCACACCCCTAGGAGTCATGTGCCATGTAGAGACGGGGAGGGCAGTGAATTTGCTTGTCATGTTGGCTGAGAGAGAGGCCACATCTGAGCAACAAAAGAGGTTGTCTGGGGGTGAATCTTAGGCCTAATTTTAAGTAGGCTTGACCTATCCTTTGTGGGGTTAAGTTTCATATGAACAAACCCCAAGACTGTGGGCTCAGCCGATAGCTTTGATTGTCCACACAAGAATATCAAAAATTCAACTTGTGAGACTACCAACAATTCAACTTGGGGAAGTTGAATTTTCCCCCGTTCTCATCATTCCCTGAAGGGGACTTTGCAAATCCTTTTGATTCACTGTTCAAATCACTCTGGGATTTATCAGGGCCTCAATCTGGAAAAATTAACAAAATCTCATGTCCTACTCAAGGTTCCATGTACTTATGGATTAAGCTGTCTACATAAGTTATATTAGGGTATGCACTAGTCAAAATATAAATTTTGTACCATATAAACATTTTTTGCTTTAGTCTCACATATAAGGTAAAATTTTAAAATATGAATTACCATCTATGTTCAGCACCCTGCAGTAATGACATTCCATTGTTCTTTCTCATGCAAAAACATTTTTTAAATTTGCACATTTAGTCATTATCATTATACACTCTATGCATTCCTAGATTATACCATCCCAGTCTTTATCATCTATCTTTCTTTCTGATTTCATTTGTGTCCCTAGCCCTCCTCCATCATTCACACATTCAGCTTCATTCGGTGTTTTAACATAATTGTATTACAGTTAGGTAGTATTGTGTTGTCCATTTCTGGGTTTTTACACTCAGCCCTGTTGTAGAATTTGTATCCCTTCAGCTCCAATTACCCAATATCTTACCCTATCTCTACCTCCTGATGGTCTCTGTTACCAGGGAGATTCTTCAAGTTTATTCACTAATGTCAGTTCATATCAGTGAGACCATACAGTATTTGTTCTTCTGTTTCTGGCTAATCTTACTCAGCATAATGTCCTTAAGCTTCATCCATGCTGTTAAACACTTCATAAATTTATTCTGTCTTACGGCTCCATAATATTCCATTGTATGCATATACCACAGTTTAGCCACTCATCTGTTGATGGGCATTTTGGCTGTTTCCATCTCTTTGGCAATTGTAAATAATGCTGCTATAAACACTGGTGTGCAAATTTCTGTTTGTGGCCTTGCCCTCATGTCCTCTAAGTAGATACCTAGTAATGGTATCACCGGGTCATATGGCAATTCTATATCTAGCTTTTTGAGGAACCGCCAAACTGCCTTCCACAGTGGTTGCACCATTTGACATTCCCACCAACAGTGGATAAGTGTGCCTCTTTCTCCACATCCTCTCCAGCATTTGTCATTTTGTTTTATTGATAATGGCCATTCTGGTGGGTGTGAGATGATATCTCATTGTGGTTTTGATTTGCATTTCTCTAATGGCCAGGGACATTGAGCATCTCTTCATGTGCCTTTTGGCCATTTGTATTTCCTCTTCTGAGAAGTGTCTGTTCAAGTCTTTTGCCCATTTTGTAATTGGTTTGGCTGCCTTTTTGTTGTTGAGTTGAACAATATCTTTATAAATTCTGGATACTAGACCTTTATCTGATACATCATTTCCAGATATTGTTCCCATTGTGTAGGCTGTCTTTTTACTTTCTTGACGAAGCTCTTTGATATGCAAAAGTGTTTAATTTTGAGGAGTTTACATTTATTTCGTTCTTTCTTCAGTGCTCTTGCTTTGGTTATAAGGTCTAGGAAACTGCCTTCTATTATAAGATTTTTAAGATATTTCCCTACATTTTCTTCTAACAGTTTTATGGTCTTAGATCTAATGTTTAGGTCTTTGATCTATTTTGAGTTAATTTTTGTATAGGGTGTGAGATGTGGGTCCTCTTTCATTCTTTTGCATATGGACATCCAGTTCTCTACAAACTATTTATTGAAGAGACTGTTCTGTCCCAGTGAGTTGGCTTGACTGCCTTATCAAAGATCAACTGTCCATAGATGACAGGGTCTATATCTGAACACTCTATTCTATCCCATTGGTCAGTATATCTATCTTCATGCCAGTACCATGCTGTTTTGACCACCTGTAATACACCTGTAATACACCAGCTCTGTAATACACCTTAAAGCCAGGTGGTGTGAGACCTTCGACTTTACTTTTCTTTCTCAGGATATTTTTAGCTATTCGGGGCACCCTGCCCTTCCAGATAAATTTGGTTATTGGTTTTTCTATTTCTGAAAAGTAAGTTTTTGGGATTTTAATTGGCATTACATCAAATCTGTAAACCAACTTAGGTAGAACTGACATCTTAACTATATTTAGTCTCCCAATCCATGAACATGGTTTGCCCTTCCATGTATTTAGTTCTTCTTTGATTTCTTTTAGCCTTTTTTTGGTAGTTTCCTTGGTATAGGTCTTTTGTCTCTTTAGTTAAATTTATTCCTAAATATTTTATTCTTTTGGTTGCAACTGTAAATGGAATTCTTTTCTTGATTTCCCCCTCAGATTGTTCATTACTAGTGTACAGAAACATTACAGATATTTGAGTATTGATCTTGTAACATGCCACTTTGCTGTATTCATTTATTAGCTCTAGTAGTCTTGCTGTGGATTTTTCGGGGTTTTCAGCATAGAGTATCATATCATCTACAAACAGGGAGAGTTTTATTTCTTCCTTTCAAATTTTGATGCCTTGTACTTCTTTTTCTTCTCTAATTGTTCTGGCTAGAACTTCCAACACACTGTTGAATAACAGTGGTGATAGTGGACATCCTTGACTTGTTCCTGATCTTAGGAGAAAAGTTTTCAGTTTTTCCCCATTGAGGATGATGATAGCTGCGTGTTTTTCATATATTCCCTTTATCATTTTGAGGAACTTTCCTTCTGTTCCTGTCCTTTGAAGTGTTTTCAACAGTAAAGGATGTTGAATTTTGTCAAATGACTTTTCTGCATCAATCAAGATGATCATGTGGTTTTTCTGCTGTGATTTGCTGTATTACATTAATTGATTTTCTTATGTTGAAACATACTTGCATACCTGGGATGAATCCTACTTGGTCACGATGTATAATTCTTTTAATGTGTTGCTGGATTCGATTTACTAGAATTTTGTTGAGGATTTTTGCATCTATATTCATTAGAGAGTCTGGTCTCTAGTTTTCTTTTTTTGAAATATCTGTTGGCTTCATAGAATGAATGAGGTAGCTTTCCCTCCTCTTCAATTTTTTTGAAGAGTTTGAGCAGGATTGTACTAATTCTTTCTGGAATACTTGGTAGAATTCACCTGTGAAGCCATCTGGTCCTGGACTTTTCTTTTTGGGGAGCTTCTTAATGACTGACTTAATTTCTTTACTTGTGATTGGTTTTTTGAGGTCATCTATTTCATCTCGAGCCAAAGTTGGTTGTTCATGTCTTTCTAGAAAGTTGTCCATTTCATCTGCATTGTCGTGTTTATTAGCATAAAGTTGTTCATAGCATGTCATTACTTCCTGTATTTTTGTGGGGTCAGTTTTTATGTCTCCTCTTCCATTTCTGATCTTATTTATTTGCACCCTCTCTTCTTTTTGTCAATCTTGCTAAGGGTCCATCAATCTTATTGATATTCTCATAAAACCAGTGTCTGGTTTTGTTGATTTTCTCAATTGTTTTCATATTCTCAACTTCATTTATTTCTGCTCTAATCTTCATTATTTTTTTCCTTTTGCTTGCTTTGGGGTTAGTTTGCTGTTCTTTCTCTACTTCTTCCAAGTGGACAGTGATTCCTCGATTTTTGGCCTTTCTCATTTTTTGATATAGGCATTTAGGGCAATAAATTACCCTCTTAGCACTGCCTTTGCTGCATCCCATAAGTTTGATACGTTGTGTTTTCATTTTTACTTGCCTCAAGATATTTACTGATTTCTCTTGTAATTTCTTCCTTGACCCAATGGTTGTTTAAGTGTGTGTTGTTGAGCTTCTACATATTTGTGAATTTTCTGGCACTCTGCCTAGTACTGATTTCCAACTTCATTCCTTTATGATCTGAGAAAGTGTTTTGTGTGATTTCAATCTTTTTAAATTTATTGAGACTTGCCTTGTGACCCAGCATATGGTCTATCCTTGAAAATGATCCATGAGTGCCTGAGAAAAAGGTGTATCCTGCTGTTGTGGGGGGTAATGTTCTATAAATGTCTGTTAAGTCTAACTCATTCATTGTATTATTCAAATTTTCTGTTTCTTTATTGATGCTCTGTCTAGATGTTCTGTCCATTGATGAGAGTGGGGAATTGAAGTCTCCAGCTATTATGGTAGATGTGTCTATTTCTCTTTTCAGTGTTTGCCACATGTTTTTTGGAGCATTCTGGTTTGGTGCATAAATATTTATGATTGTTATGTCCTCTTGTTGAATTGTTCCTTTTATTAATACATAGTGTCCTTCTTTGTCTCTTTTAACTGTTTCACATTTGAAGTCTAATTTGTTGGATATTAGTATAGCTACTCCTGCTCTTTTCTGATTATTCTTTGCATGAAATATCTTTTCCCAACCTTTCACTTTCAACCTGTTTATCCATGGGTCTGAGATGTTTTTCCTGTAGACAGCATATAGATGGGTTCTGTTTTTAATCCATTCTGCCAGCCTATATTTTTTGACTGGGGAGTTTAATCCATTAACATTTATTGTTATTACTGTACGGGTAGTACTTTCGTCTACCATTTTGCCTTTTGGATTTTATGTCATATCTACTTTTTCTTCTTTTTACCTTTACTGATAATCTTCCTTTCTACATTCTTCTCCACACATCTCTTTTTTTTCTTTTCGTATCTGCCTCTAGTGCTCCCTTTACTATTTCTTGCAGAGCCGGTCTCTTGGTCACAAATCCTCTGTGATTTTTTTGTCTGAAAATGTTTTAATTTTCCCCTCATTTTTAAGGACAATTTTGCAGGATATAGAATTCTTGGTTGGCAGTTTTTCTATTTTAATAATTTAAGTATATCATCCCACTGTCTTCTTGCCTCCATGGTTTCTGCTGAGAAATCTACACATAGTCTTATTGGGCTTCCCTTGTATGTGATGGATTGCTTTTCTCTTGCTGCCTTCAAGATTCTCTCTTTCTCTTTGACCTCTGACATTCTGATTAGTAAGTATCTTGGAGTATGTCTGTTTGGATCTGTTCTCTTTGGGGTACGCTGCACTTCTTGATTCTGTTATTTTAAGTCTTTCATAAGAGTTGGGAAATTTTCAGTGATAATTTTCTCCATTAGTTTTTCTCCTCCTTTTCCCTTCTCTTCTTCTTCTGGGACACCCATAACATGTACATTCGTGTGCTTCATGTTGTCATTCAATTCCCCAAGTCCCTGCTCATATTTTTTCTTTTTTTTCCCTATATTTTCTTTTGCTTGTGGGATTTCACATGTTCCATCCTCCAGTTCACTAATCCTATCTTCTACCTCTCGAAATATAACATTGTAGGTCTCCGTTGTTTTTTTCATCTCTTCTACTGTGCCTTCCATTCCCATAAGTTCTGTGATTTGGTTTTTCAGACTTTCCATTTCTTCTTTTTGTTCATCCCTTGCCTTCTTTACATCCTCCCTCAATTTATTGATTTGGTTTTTGATGAGGTTTTCCATGTCTGTTCGTACATTCTGAATTAATTGTTTCAACTCCTATATCTTATTTGAATTGTTGGTTTGTTACTTTGACTGGGCCATTATCTTCAATTTTCCTGGTGTGATTCATTAATTTTTGCTGGTGTCTAGGCATTTAATTACCTTCATTAGTTTATTCTGGAGATTGCTTTCACTACTTTTATCCATGATTTTTTTGCTGGATGAATCTGTTGTCTGTCTGTTCACTGACATTCAGTTCAGCTTTTTCTAGACCACTAGCTCAGACTTTGTTTAACAGAGGAGAATTTTTCAGTTCTTGTTTTCTTGTTTCTTGCCCTGCCTGTATGGTGCCTTTCCCCCCCCCACCTTTGGGAGGAACTACTTAGGTATTATAAACCCTAGCCAGATTTTCCCAGACCAAACTGGTCACCTGTCAGGAGGAAAGAGTCACCTGCGTCAGTTTTCCCTTAGGGTGAGACCCAGTAGATTGAAAGAGTTTCTTGTGAAGTCTCTGGACTCTGTTTTTCTTATCCTGCCCAGTATGTGGTGCTTGTCTGCCTGCAGGTCCCACCAGCATAAGATGATGCAGTACCTTTAACTTTAGCAGACTCTCCCTGCTAGGGGCATGGTGGAGATACAGGAGAGGTTGTAGGCTGGTTTTAATGGCTTCAAATTACCACACCCTGGTGTCTGACTTCCCTGAGGGAAGGATTCCACCTGAGTTGGGCCTCACCCCTCCCATGGGTAAGGCACCACCAGCTCCATACAAGCTCTCAAAAAACAGCCTATGCCTGGGGCAGTTGCAGCCTGAGAAGTCCTGAGGCTGTACCCAAGGGCAGCCAAGCCTCTGCATAAACACAGCCACAAAAACCTCTGTTTCTTCTCTTTTTCCGTCAGCTCTGCCTCCTTAGCGCCAGGGCAAAAATCAGCCACCTCTGCTTTGACCAGGTTCACCTGAGCTGGGGGCCTATTTTTAGTAGTCAGAATTTGTGAATTAATTCCATACTTAAAGCTTAGTTGTGCTCAGCCCCTGCTGCTGGTAAAGTCTCTTACCTTTCCCCTCTGGGAAGCAGCCTGTGGGGGAGGGATGCTGGCTTGGGTAACTCACAGTTCTGGGGGGCCTCGCAGCCAGTCCAGCTGGTCCAGACTGGGGTACGCTGTGTGTCAGGTCACTAACATGGCCCCAGGAGCTGTCTGTCCTGTTCCTGGTTATTTAGTAGGTGTTCTGGAGGACTAACTAAATCCTACAGCTTGCTAAGCTGCCATCTTGGCTCTTCCTCCCATGATAAAGTCTTTACAGTATGACTGTGTGTTTGTGAAAATCTTGTGTCTAATGCTCCTTTTATTCTGGGTATGGACAGATTAATAAAAAAAAATTAGGAAAGTTCACAAAAAAAAAGGAAAAAAAGTCCATTGTGATGATAAAAAGTATTAAGCCCTCTAGCCTCCTATATTCTGGAGGAGCTAGAAGGCAAAACAAGAGAGGAACATATGGTAACCCATGACAAACTCTGGGATTTGTCCTGTAACCACCTGTTGAACAGTGCTTTCAAAACTACTGCCTTTTTATTTCTTTGCTTTGTATATATGTATATATACAATAAAAAAGTTTTAAAAAATAAACAATGAGGGAAGGGATAAAGAGTAAAAAAATGGGTATATTGAAATATTAGCAGTCAATGGAAGGGAGGGGTAAGGGGTACAGGATGTATGAATTTTTCCTTTTTTCTTTTTACTTCTTATTCTGGAGTGATGCAAATGCTCTAAAATGATCATGGTGATGAATACACAACTATGTAATGATACTGTAAGGCACCGATTGTACACCATGTATGGACTGTATGTATGTAAAGATTTCTCAATTAAAAATTCTCTTTTTTTAAAGTGATTGCTTCACACGGTTAATGGCTAATGAACAAATATGGAAAATTTCCATCATCAGGAAAAGTTCTTTTAGTTGATGCTGGTACAAAGAAATCAGTATAAGGAAACTAGAAAAGTAACAAACAGAAAAAAATGCTCTGTCTTATAAATTATCTTTACATGCATGTTCTACTTCTCTCTTCATGTTTTCTCTTATTTATTTTCTTATTTCTTTGTTGCTATATAATTTGTTCAATAAGTACAAATAATCTTTCATCTAATTTTTTTCCTATTTCCTACAGTAAGTTTTCTTCTAAGTTGTACTGACATGTTTTTTGCATACTACATTTCTGTCCATCTTCTTTGACAGCAGTTTTTCATATTGGGCCTGTGGTTACTCATTGAATTTATTTAAATTTTTTAATAATTTTTTTAACCAAATCTGTTATATCTGGGTCTGTTCTTTGCCCATATGTGGTAAAAACTGAACTAAAGCATACCAAAGAACAAATGGCATTAGAGACAGATAAAACAGAACTGGGTATCAGGGAAATGAACAACAAAAGGCACTCAAACATAAGAATCACTGGTGTTTAAGGAAAAGAAGAGTAAAATGTTGGGAAAAGTAGTGAGGATAATTGGGGAAAACTTCCCAACCCTTACAAAAGACATAAATATGCAAACCAAAGAGGTCCAACAAACTCCAAATAGAATAAATCCAAATAGGCCTACTCCAAGACATACACTAATCAAACTGTTAAATATTGAAGAGAAATAGTCCTGAAAGCAGCACGAAAAAAGCAATCTACTACATAAAAGGGAAAACATATACAACTGAGTTTGGACTACTCAACAGGCACCATGGAAGCAAGAAAGCAGTGGTATGATATATTTAAGATCTTGAATGAGAAAGGCTTCCAGCCAAGAATTCTTTACAGCCAAGTTGTCCTTCAAAAATTAAAATCATCAAAAACAAAGACTAGCCCGGAGAAGATGGCGGCTTAGTAAGACGCGCGGGTCTTAGTTCCTCCTCCAGAAAAGCAACTAAAGAAACAGAAACAATACAAAACAGCTCCCGGAGTCACGACAGAGACCAAAAAGACAGTGTACCCCATTCTGGAACAGCTGAACGGGCAGGGAGAATCTGCTGCGGTGAGCTACCCGAGGGGCACGCGTTTTCCCGGCCGGGGCGGCTGGCGACTGGGGTCCCCTCCACGCACGTGGCTCACCGGCCTGACTGGGAACTTTGGATAGCGGGGCCCTCCCGTCACGCTTGGCGTTTCGGGCCAGCTGGGCAATTAGGACCGGCACTCTCCCAAGCCGTGGCGGCCAGCGACCCCCACCTCCACGCGCGGTTTCCCGGGCCGACTGCAGTGCAGACAGACGAGCGCCACGAGCGCCACCTACTGGGCAGGAAAAGAAAAACAGAGCCCAGAGATTTCACAGAAAAAGCTTTCAACTGCGTAACACACCCAGGGAAATCTGATCAAATGCCCAGACACCAGCAGAAAATAATGGATGACGCTCGGAAAATTGAAGATATGGCCCAGTCAAAGGAACAAACCAATAGTTCAAATGAGATACAGGAGCTGAGACAACTAATGCTGAATATACGAACAGAAATGGAAAAATTCTTCAAAAACCAAATCAATAAATTGAGGGAGGACATGAAGAAGATATGGGCTGAACAAAAAGAAGAAATAGAAAATCTGAAAAAACAAATCACAGAACTTGTGGGAGTGAAGGACAAAGAAGAAAAAATGGAAAAAACAATGGATACCTACAATGGTAGATCTAAAGAGGCAGAAGCTACAATTAGTGAACTGGAGGATGGAACATCTGAATTCCAAAAAGAAACAGAAACTATAGGGAAAAGAATGGAAAAACTTGAGCAGGGGATCAGGGAACTGAATGACAATATGAAGCACACAAATATACGTGTTGTGGGTGTCCCAGAAGGAGAAGAGAAGGGAAAAGGAGGAGAAAAACTAATGGAAGAAATTATCACTGAAAATTTCCCAACTCTTATGAAAGACCTAAATTTGCAGATCCAAGAAGTGCAGCGCACCCCAAAGAGAATAGACCCAAATAGACGTTCTCCAAGACACTTACTAGTTAGAATGTCAGAGGTCAAAGAGAAAGAGAGGATCTTGAAAGCAGCAAGAGAAAAACAATCTGTCACATACAAGGGAAACCCAATAAGACTATGTGTAGATTTCTCAGCAGAAACCATGGAAGCTAGAAGACAGTGGGATGATATATTTAAATTACTAAAAGAGAAAAACTGCCAACCAAGACTCCTATATCCAGCAAAATTGTCCTTCAAAAATGAAGGAGAAATTAAAACATTTATAGACAAAAAGTCACTGAGAGAATTTGTGACCAAGAGACCAGCTCTGCAAGAAATACTAAAGGGAGCACTAGAGTCAGATACGAAAAGACAGAAGAGAGAGGTATGGAGTAAAGTGTAGAAAGAAGGAAAATCAGATATGATATATATAATACAAAAGCCAAAATGGTAGAGGAAAATATTATCCAAACAGTAATAATACTAAAAGTTAATGAACTGAATTTCCCAATCAAAAGACATAGAATGGCAGAATGGATTACGACCCAGCAATACCACTGCTAAGTATCTACTCAAGGGACTTAAGGGCAAAGACACAGACGGACATTTGCACACCAGTGTTTATAGCAGCATTATCTACAATTGCAAAGAGATGGAAACAGCCAAAATGTTCATCAACAGACGAGTGGCTAAACAAACTGTGGCGTATACCTACGATGGAATATTATGCAGCTTTAAGACAGAATAAACTTATGAAGCATGTAATAACATGGATGGACCTAGAGAACATTATGCTGAGTGAGTCTAGCCCAAAACTAAAGGACAAATACTGTAAGGTCCCACTGATGTGAACCGACATTTGAGAATCAGCTTGGAATATATCATTGGCAACAGAGACCAGCAGGAGTTAGAAACAGGGTAAGATAATGGGTAATTGGAGCTGAAGGGATACAGACTGTGCAACAGGACTAGATACAAAAACTCAAAAATGGACAGCACAATAATACCTAAGTGTAATGTAACTAGGTTGGAACACTGAATGAAGCTGCACCTGAAATATGGTTTTTTGTTTGTTTGTTTGTGTGTTTGTATCTTTTGTTTTTGTTTTTTTCTTTTTCCTTTATATATATATATATATTATTAGTATTATTATTTTAATTCTCTTCTCTATATTAACATTCTATATTTTTTTCTGCTGTTTTGCTAGTTCTTTTCCTAAATCGATGCAAATGTACTAAGAAATGATGATCATACATCTATGTGATGATACTAAGAATTACTGAGTGCATTTGTAGAATGGAATGATTTCTAAATGTTGTGTTAATTTCTTTTCTTTTTTTGATTAATAAAAAAATTAAAAAAAAAAAAAAAAACAAAGACTAAAAGCACTAATCAACAAGAGGGACAGATTAAAATCTTCAAAGACAAACAACGACTAAAAGCACTAGTTAACAAGAGGGAGAGATTAAAATCTTCAAAGACAAACACTAAAAACATTACTCAACAAGAGACCTGCCCTAGAAGAAATACTTAAGAAAGTTCTGTCAGCTGGAAAAAAAAAAAAAAGACATAAGAGGGAGGTCTGGAAGAGGGCACAGAATTGAAGAATACCAGTAACAGAAGAGAGAGAGGAAAAACAGTACAAAGATCTGACAAATAAAAACTAAAGGAGAAGATGGTAGATTCAAGAACTGCTTTTGCAGGAAGAACTCTGAACATTAAAGGACTAAGCTTACCAATTAAAATATACAGATTGTTAGAACAGATCAAAATATAATCCATCTATATGCAGTGTACAAGAGATACATCTAAGACCCAAGGACACAATTAAATCAAAAGAGAAAGAATGTAAAAAGACATTCTATGCAAGCTGTAAAAAAGAAAGCAGGAGTAGCTATACCAATATCAGATAAAATAGACTTTAAACATAAAGACGTCAAAAGAGACAAAGAAGGACACTATATATCAATAAAGGGATAATAATAATAATAATAATCATAAATGTTTATACTCCCAATCAAGGAGCCCTGAAGTACATGAGGCAAACACTGGCAAAACTGAAGAGCGATACAGACATTTAAACATAATAGTGGGAGACTTCAATACACCACTCTCTTCTAAAGACAGAACAACCAGACAGAGATCAACAAGGAAAAAGAGAACTTAATTTGATAAAAGAGAATTAGACCAAACAGACATATATAGATTATCACTCCCCAAAACACCAGGATACACATTTTTCCACAGTGCAGATGGAACATTCTCCAAAATACATCAAATGTGGGGAAACAAAACAGGTTTTCAAAAATTTAATAAGACAAATTATTCTATTCACTTCCTCTAACCATAATGGAATGAAGCAGGAAATCAATAGCAACCAAATCGCCAGAACGTTCACAAATAAATGGAGATTAAAGAACACACTCTATAATAATCAGTATGTCACAGAAGAAATTGCTGGGAAAATCAGTAATTAACTGGAGACGAATGAAAATGAGAATGCATATCAGAACTAATAGGATGCTGCATAGGCACTACTGAGAGGGAAATTTATTGCCCAAAATGCCTATATTAAAAAACAAGAATGAGCAAAAATCAGTGCCGGTAAGATGGTGTTAGGTCTGGTAACATGGTGGAACAGGATGGATCAAGTTCACCCCTACTCCAAAGAATAGCTAGAGAAGGGACGGGAGGGAGACTCAGACAGTGATTCCAAAGTGTGAGTGACCTGGAAGAGTCTTCTGCACCACACAAGGAGGCCCTCGCTGCAAAAGCTGAGAAACTGAGAAGCAGATCTGGAATTGTCCAACTAGTGCTAATAGCCGAATGTGGAAGCCCAGATCCTTCAGGAGTGAACAGATGGGGAAATGGGGACCAGGAAGTAAGCCAAGCCTTATTTCTTGAATATGCTACCCTCACCAGTGCAGCCCCGTGACCCACAACTCTCCCCACACCCCACACATCAGAATCATCACTGATACCCCCTCTCCGTGTATCCACCCTGCCAACCACTCACACACGTACCCACCCCACACCCCCACCCCAAGCACATGTACACCTGCCCAAGCCAAGCCCAACTCTGCTACAAAAGTGCCGTCTTGACTCACCTCTCCCAAGCCCGACTTTCCCATCACTTTCCTCTGCAAGAGGTTGACAGTGCATAAAGGCTGCAGGCGCTCACCTCCACATCCAGGCTACATCCACCCCTAGCCCATAAAGTCGCACAACCCGACTCTGCCCTCCATTTCCTCTGCAAACATATACATCAGTTTACGACCCTCCAAGATTCGTGCATGCATGCAGCCCTCAGTCACATCCCCCAGTTCTGGGCAAGTGCTGACCTGAGCAACAGGGCCATATCTGCCCCCAGCCCATGCAGGGACAACATCAACCCGCGGCCCTGAGCTCAGTGCATGTGCACAAAGGGCCATGCGTCCTAGACCAGTGCACATCAGGGCCCAAGACCCCAGATCCATGCACCCACATAGCCACATCCTCTCCACTGCTCGGCGCCCACACTCACAGGCACCAGCATAGCATCCCAGCCTGTGTGTCTACTTGTACTGTAACATATCACCACACTGTTGTGCCCCAACCTGTACTCTGCATCCTGCTCCACATCCAGCCTGCAAACACAAGGCTTCAGACTACTGAAAAAAAAGCAACTTCCATAGTAAACCAATCAAGTATTTACATGCCGCAAAGACAGCAGAAATCACCAAGCATATCATGATGCAGACAGATGTAGCTCAGCCTGACATTCAAATTAAAACACCAAAGGAGTGACAGATGTTGTAACAACATATCAAAGATGTCAATGTAATTCTACTAAATAAAATCAATAGGGTGGCTAATGACATAAAGGAGATCAAGATGACACTTGAAAAGCATAAAGAGGAATTTAAAAAAAGTAAGTGAACAGGATAACTGATTTTGAATACTCAAAACAGCAAATGGCAAAAAAGATGGAAAAATCTAAATAAGTTATCAGGGAAATGAAGAACACAACAAAGCACACAAATATAAGAAATATCAGTATCCCAGAAGTAGAAGAATAAAGGGCTAGGAAAATTAACTGAGGAAATAATGGGAGAAAACTTCCCAACCCTTATAAAGGATATAAATATGCAAGTCAAAGAAGCTCAATGAACTCCAAATAGAATAAATAGAAGCAAGACTTCCCCAAGAAACATAGTAATCAGACTGTCAAATGTTAAAGAGAAGCAGAAAATTCTGAAAGTGGCAAGAGAAAAACAATCTACTACATACAAGGGTAACCACGTAAGACTGAGTTCAGACTACTCAACTGGCAGTATGGAAATGAGATAGGCACTGACATGATCTATTTAAGATCCTGAAAGAGAAAGACTTCCAGCCAAGAATTCTACACCCAGTCAAACTGTCCTTTGAAACTGAGGGAGAGATTAAAATTTTCACAGATAGACAAATTCTGAAAGAATCTGTCAACAAGAGACTGGTCCTACAACAAATATTAAAGGGAGTTCTACAAGCTGAAAAAAAAAAAAAAGATAGGAGAGGGATGTCTGGAGGAGGGCAAAGAACTGAGGAGTACCAGTAAGGGTAACTTCAAGGATAAAATCAGGAAGAGGGAAAATAATATATAGATCTGACAAATAAAATCCAAAAGATAAGATGGTAGGTTCAAGAAATGCCTTTCAGTAATAACTTGGAATGTTAATGGACTAAATTTACCAATTAAAAAATACAGATTGGAAGAATGGATTAAGAAATATAATCCAGCTATATGCTGCTTACAAGAGGCTCATCTTAGATACAAGGATATAAATAGACTGAAAGTGAAAAAATGGAAAAAGATGTTTCACACAAGTTTCAACTAAAAGAAAGCAGGAGTAGCTATACTAATATTGGATAAAAAAGACTTTAAATGTAAAGACACCTGTCATGGTCATGTTCATGTGTTAACTTGGCCAAATGTTGGTACCTGTTTGTCTGGTTGGGCAAGTGCTGGTCTGTCTGTTGCGATGAGGACATTTTATAAAATTAAATCATGATCATGTCAGCTACATTCACATTTGATTACATTTGTAATCAGCCAAAGGGGAGTGTCTTCTGCAATGAGTAATGCTTAATCTGATCACTGGAAGCCTTTTAAGGAGAATTCAGAAGAGACAGGCTCTTTCTGTATCGGCTGGTGACCCTCTCCTGTGGAATTCATCCAGATTCTCCATCGGAACAGTCGGCTTCACAGCCTGCCCTGCGGATTTTGGACTCTGCGTTCCCACGATCACGTGAGACACTTTTATAATTTTTATATTTGTGAGTGTTTCCTGTCGAGTCTGTTTCTCTAGAGAACCCTAACTAATACAACATCATAAGAGACAAAGAAGGACACTATATATTAATAAAAGAGACAATTCACCAAGAAGAAATAACAATCATAAATGTTTATGCTCCCAATCAAGGAACTCCAAAGCACATGATAAAGATAGTGGCAAAACTGAAGGGCGTGACAGATGTTTCAACAATAATAGTAGGAGACTTCAATACTCTACTCCCCTCTATAGACAGAAAACCACACTGAAGATCAATAAGGAAATAGAAAAGTTAAACAACTTGATAAACGAATTAGACCTAACAGACATATATAGGTCATTACACCCCGAAACACCAGGATATATATTCTTCTCCAGTACTCATGGAACATTCTCCAGGATGGATCATATTCTGGGATACAAAAACAGGTCTTTATGAATTTTTAAATATTGGAATTATTCAAAGCACTATCTGTGATCACAATGGAATGGAGATGGATATCGATAACCACCAAAGAATGACAACTTTCAAAAATATATGCAGATTAAATAACACTCTAAATAACCAGTGAGTCAAAGAAGAAATTGCTAGAAAAATCAGTAGCTATCTGGAGACAAAAGAAAATAAAAATACAACAAATAAGAACTTATGGGATACAGTAAAAGCTGTGCTGAGAGGGAAATTTATTGCCCTAAATGCTTATAGCAGAAAACAAGAAAGAGCAAAAATCGAGGTCTTAACAGCCTACTCAACCGGAGGAACTTAAGAAAGAACAGCAAACTAACCCCAAAGCAAATGGAAGAAGAGAAGTAACAAAGATTAAAGCAGAGTTAAATAAATGGGAGAACAAAAGAACAATAGAAAGAATCAATAAAACCAACAGTTGGTTATTTGAGAAAATTGATAAAATTGATGGGCCAATAGCAAGACTGACACAGAAGAAAAGAGAGTGGATGCAAATAAAATCAGAAATGAGAAAGGGTGCATTACCACAGATGCTAAAGAAATAAAAGAAATCATAAGAGAATACTACGAACAACTATATGCCAACAAACTAGAAAATTTAGATGAAATGGACAAATTCCTGGAGACACACAAACAAGCTACACTGACTCAGGAAGAAATAGAAGATCTCAAAAAAACAATCACAAGTAAAGAGATTCAGTCAGTCATCAAAAATCTTCCTACAAAGAAAAGCCCAGTACCAGGTGGCTTCACAGGAGAATTTTATCAAACATTCCAAAAAGAACTAACACCAGTCCTGCTCAAAAATTTTCAAAAAATTGAGGAAAAAGGAACACTACCTAACTCATTTTATGAAGCTAATATCATTTTAATGCCAAAACTAGGTAAAAAGATGCTATTAGAAAGGAAAACTACAGGCCAATCTCCCTAATGAATATAGATAGAAAAATTCTCAACAAAATACTAGCAAGTTGAATCCAACAACACATTAAAAGAATTATACACCATGACCAACCAGGGTTTATACCAGAATGAAAGGATGGTTCAACTCAAGAAAATCAATTAATGCAATACAGCACATTAAGAAATTGAAAAGGGAAAAAACATCACGACCATCTCAATTGATGCTGAAAAAAGCATTAGACAAAATTCAAAATCTGTTTCTGAAAAAAAAAAAAACACTTCAAAAGATAGGAATCAAAGGTAACTTCCTCAATATGATAAAGGACATATATGAAAAACTGAAAGCCAGCATCATACTCAATGGAAGAAGACTGAAAGCTTTTCCTAAGATCAGAAACAAGACAAGGATGCCCTCTGTCACCACTATTATTCAACATTGTACCAGATGTTCTAGCTAGAGCAATTTTCAGCTAGAAAAATTTCATTATTTGCAGCTGACATGCTTGGAAAATCCTGAGAAATCTACAACAAGGTTACTTGAGCTAATAAACAAATTCAGCAAGGTGGTGGGATATAAAATTTTTCTATGCAAAAGCAATGACCTAACTGAAGAGTCAGCTAAGGAAAAATATTCCATTCAAAATAGCAACTAAAAGAATCAAGAACTTAGGCATGAACTTAACTAGGGACATAAGGGGCTTGTACATAGAAAACTACATAACATTGCTAAAAGAAATAAAAGAAGATCTAAACAGGTGGAAACACATTCCCTGCTCATGGATAGGAAGGTTAAATACAGTTACGATATCAATTCTACCCAAATTGATCTACAGATTCAACAAGGTACCAATCCAAATTCCAACAACCTACTTTGAAGACTTGGAAAAGCTAGTTACCAAATTCATCTGGAAAGGAAACAGACCCCAAATAGCTAAAAGCATCCTAAAAAAGAAGAACAAAGTGGGAGGATTAATATTTCCTGACTTTAAAACTTATTATCATGCCACAGTGGTCAAAACAGCACAGTACTGGCATAAAGATAGTAGTATTGACCAATTAAATCAAATTGAGAGTGCAGAAATAGACCACCAAATTTATGGTCAATTGATTTTTCACAAGGCTCCCAAATCCACTGAACTGGGACAAAATAGTATTTTCAATAAATGGGCATGGGAGAACTGGAAATCAATAGCCTAAAAAATAAAAGAGGACCCTTACTTTACACCGTGTACAAAAATTAACTCCAAGTGGATCAAACACCTAAATGTAAGAATTAGCACCATAAAGCTTCTAGAAAAAACTGCAGGGAAACATCTTCAAGATCTAGTAATAGGAGGTAGCTTGCACAAGAAAACAAAAGGAAAAAATAGAGGGAACTCTTCAAAATCAAATGCTTCTGCATTTCAAGATTTTGTCAAAAAGGTGAAGAGGTAGCTAACTCAATGGGAGAAAATATTTGGATATCACGCATCAGACAAAGGTTTGATATCCGGTATACACAAATAAATCATACAACTCAACAACAAAAGAACAAACAATTTGGTTATAAAATGGGCTAAAGAGATTAATAGGCATTTTTCTGAAGAGCAAATACAAATGGCTCAAAAGCACATGAAGAGATGCTCATTTTCATTAGTTATAAGGGAAATGCAGATCAAGAATACAATGAAATAGCACCTCTCACACTTGTAAAAATGGCTGCTATTAAACAAATAGGAAACTACAAATGTTGGAGAGGATGTGGGGAAATTGGGATACTTATGCACTCCTGGTAGGAATGTATAATGGCACAGCCACTATGGAAGACAGTTTGGAGGTTCCTTAGGAATCTCAATATCGAGTTGCCCTATGACCCAGCAACAGCACTACTTGGTATATACCCAGAAGAGCTGAAAGCAGTGACACAGACATTTGCACACCAATATTCATAGCAGCATTATTCACAATCGCCAAAAGATGGAAACAAACCAAATGCCCACCAACAGACGAGTGGATCAACAACTGTGGTATATACATACGATGGAATATTATGCAGCAGTAAGATGAAATGACATCCTGAAGCATGTAACAAAATGAATGAGCCTTGAGGACATAATGCTGAGTGAAATATGTCAAACACAAAAGGATAGATACTGTCTGACTTCACTTATGACCACAGTAAAGGTAAAATCAGAGGCTTATAATATAGAATATAGGGGACTTAAAGATACATAGAAGCTAGAGATGGGTGAGCAGTTAGCTAATGAAACTGAACTTAAATATAAGAGAATAGATAGTAGTGAAGGCGGTTCTCTAGTGAGTCTGTAAGTAATATTACCATGTTGAAGGTGAACATGATTGAAAGGGGTTGTATAGACCTATGTGCCCCACTGATTAACACAAGAAATATAAATAAGTTCATGCAAGAACTACTTTAAAGGTATGATTTATGTACAAAGAGGGTTTAAATCCAGGTTCAGGGAGAAAACTGCTATTGTATGCTATAGGCTATGTTTAACAGGAAAACATCAGCACTACCACAGCAATAACAGGGATAAATAATGGGGGGAGGGGCAAGAGTTAAGGGGAGGTTTAGTTTTCCTATTTGGTGAGGGTGTGTTTATTGGTTATCTTTCTCTTGGGAACAATGAAACTATCTAAAATTGACAGTGTTGATGGACTGTGAACTTTGGGTATTTTACATGATGCCGAATGAATGCAGGTAGCTGAGAAGTAGATTGGTGAATGATGGTGTAAACATATGATGGAATATTGTGCTGCTACAAAAAGGAATGAAGTCATGAGGCATGCAACGATGTGAATGAACCTGTGAGACATTTGGTGAGGCAAAATAAGCCAAAAACAAAAGAATGATTATTGCATGGTTTCCCTTAGAAAATCCTTATAAGAAAACAGGGGCCTAAATTGTCTCTTAAAGCAGACACATTTAGTTTGGACTGGTAATTATTATTTCCAGATTATGAGAGGTTGTTTTATGTATCTGTAATTTGGTATTCAGAGATAAAAATGAAGCAGATCAGGTAGGGATTAAGGTAATTCAGAATACAGGGGTAAGGAAAACACTGTCTATACTTTAGAATCGCACCTACTCTTTGAAACCAAAGGAAGAAAGGTCCTGAATTTTGTCCTGAATCTAAATTTTCTGTAGCACATAATCTAATTCAACCTGTCTGGATAGCTCATTTTAACAATTTGAAACACAGGGAGCCCAGAATAAAATGAGAGTCTTTAATCCTGTATAGATTATTGTAATGCCTGGATACATCCTAAAATATATCAAGTAAATAATCAAAAAGTATTGGCAAGGTCCTTAAGGGATGGGAGAAAAAATATTGTACTATTAAACTTTACCATCAGGGAATTTCCTGATACTGTGTCAACCTTTAGGGACACCCAAATCAATAGGCCAAGCCCTTGATCTTGAGGCTTACTCTTGTGAAGCTTGTACAGGGAACAGAGACACTTAGCCTACCTATAGGTATGTCTAAGAGTTACTTCTGAAGGACCGCTTTTGTTGCTCTGATGTGGCCTCACTCTCTCTAAGCCCAACTCGGCAAGAGAAATCATTGCCCTCCCTCCAACAAGGGAAATGACATCCAGGAGCGAAAGTCTCCCTGGCAGCATGGGAGATGACTCCCAGGGATGAATCCAGCCCTCGCACCATGGGAAATGCTTGGTATCAAATCAAATATGACTGTCATATATTTAAGATATTAAATTTTAAACCCATGGTAACCACAAAAGAACTGATAGAAAACATAACCAGATAGAAATAAGACAGGAATCAATAAGGTACAACACAAAAAAAGCAATACATATATAAAAATAGGTATTAAACAAATTGAGGTACAAAAAAGATACGACTTACAAGGACTAAATAGCAAAATGGCAACAGAAAGCCCTGTATTGTCAGTAGTGACTTTATATGTTAATGAATTACAATCTCCAGTCAAAAGGCAGGAATTGGTAGAATGAACAAAAAAGCATGACCAACCATATGCTGCCTGCAAGGCACTCACCTTAAAGTTAAAGATACAAGAAGCTGAGAGTGAAAGGATGGAAAAATATACACTAATATTGGATAAAATAGAATTTAAGTACAAAACAGTTTCAAGAGACAAAAACAGTCATTATATACTAATAAAGGGGACAACTCAACAATATATAACAATTCTAAATGTGTATATGCACCTAACAGCAGGGCCCCCAAAAATGAAGCACAATATGAAGCACATACTATAGACCTGAAGGGAGAAATTGATGGTTGTAACTCAATAGGAGAGTTTAACACAGCACTCTCAATAATGGATAGAACATCTAGTCAGAAGATCAATAAGGAAATATAGGACTTGAATGATCCTATATATATAGAATCCTACATATACAGAGAGAATATATATAGAACACTGCACTCAAGGAAAACAGAATACATATTCTTCTCAAACACAAATGGATCATTCTCCAGGATAGACACATACTAGTCACAAAACTATTTTCAGTAAGTTAATATTGAAATTATGCAATTTATCTTCTCCAACCACAATGAATGTTGGCTTCATAGAAAAGGTAGCCTTCCCCCCTCTTCAATTTTTTTGAAGAGTTTGAGCAGGACTGGTACTAATTCTTTCTCAAATGTTTGGAAGAATTCACATATGAAGCCATCTGGTCCTGGATTTTCATTTTTGGAAGCTTCTTAATGACTAATTCAATTTCTTCACGAGTGATTGGTTTATTGAGGTCGTCTTTTTCTTCTGGAGTTCGTTGTTCATGCCTTTCTAGGAAGTTGTCCATTTCATCTACACTGTCTAGTTCATTAGCATAAAGTTGTTCATAGTATCCTCTCATTACCTTCTTCATTTTTGCGGGGTCAGTGGTTAGTCTCCTCTTTCATTTCTAATTTTACTTATTTGCACCCTCTTCTTCTCTTTGTCAACCTTGCTAAGGGTCCATGATTCTTAGTGATTTTCTCATAGAACCAATTTCTCGTTTTGATGATTTTCTCGATTGTTTTCATGTTCTCAATTTCATTCATTTCTGCTCTAATATTCATTATTTCTATTCTTTACCCTGCTTTCAGGTTAGTTTCCTGTTCTTTCTCTAGTTCTTCCACGTGAACAGTTAAATCCTCAATTTATGTTCCTTCTTTTTTTGATATAGGCATCCAGGGCAATAAATGTCCATCTTAGCACTGCCTTTGTTGCATCCCATAAATTTTGATTTGTTGTGTTTTCATTTTCATTTGCCTTGAGATATTTACTGATTTCTTTTTTAACTTCTTCCTTGACCCATTGGTTAAGAGTGTGTTGTTCAGCCCCCATATATCTGTGAATTTTCTGGCCCTCTGCCTATTATTGATTTCCAACTTCATTCCTTTATGATCTGAGAAAGTGTTTTGTATGATTTCAATCTTTTTAAATTTATTGAGACTTGCTTTGTGACATAGCATATGGTCTATCCTTGAGAAGGACCCATGAGCACTTGAGAAAAAAACATATCCTGCTGTTGTGGGATGTAATGTTCTATAAATGTCTGTTAAGTCTAGCTCTTTTATTGTATTCTTCAAATTCTCTGTTTCTTTATTGATCCTCTGTCTAGATGTTCTGTCCATTGATGAGAGTGGGGAATTGAAGTGTCCAACTATTATGGTAGATGTGTCTATTGGTCTTTTCAGTGTTTTCAGTTTTGCCTCATGTATTTTGGAGCGCTCTGGCTCAGTGCACAAATATTTATGTCTTCTTGTTGAACTGTTCCTTTTATTAATAGTGTCCTTCTTTGCCTCTTTTAATTGTTTTACATCTGAAGTCTAATTTGTTGGATATTAGTACAGCTGCTCCTGCTCTTTTCTAATTGTTGTTTGCATGAAATATCTTTTCCTAACCTTTCACTTTCAACCTATGTTTATCCTTGGATCTAAAATGTGTTTCCTGTAGACAGCGTATAGATGAGTCTTGTTTTGAATCCATTGTGCCAGTCTATGTCTTTGATTGGGGAGTTTAACTCATTAATATTTAGTGTTATTACTTTAAGGACCGTACTTTCTTTTACCATTTTGCCTTTTGGGCTTTACATGTCATATCTAATTTTCCTTTTTACCTTTATTGATAGTCTTCATTTCTACACTCTTCTCCACATCTCTCTCTCCTGTCTTTTCCTATCTGTCTCTAGTGCTCCCTTTACTATTTCTTGCAGAGCCAGTCTCTTGGTCACAACTTCTCTTAGTAATTTGTTGTCTGAAAATGTTTTAAGTTCCCCCTCATTTTTGAAGGACAATTGTCATGGTTAGGGACAGGTGTCAACTTGGCCAAGTTGTGGTACCTGTTCATCTGATTGGGCAAGCGCTAGCCTGTCTGTTACAATGAGGACATTTCATAGGATTAGGTCATGATCACGTCAGCTACATCCACAGCTGATTCCATTTGTAATCAGCCAAAGGGGAGTGTCTTCTGCAATTAGTGATGCTAAATGCAATCATGGGAAGTCTTTAAGGAGGACTCAGAGGAGACAGGTCTCATTCCTGCTTTGGCTGGTGAGCCTCTCCTGTGGAGTTCATCCAGGCCATCCATCGGAGTCATCGGCTTCGCAGTCTGCCCTGTGGATTTTGGACTCTGCGTTCCTATGGTCACGTGAGACACTTTCATAAATTTTATATTTGCAAGTGTTCTCTGTTGATTCTGTTTCTCTAGAGAACCCTAACTAATACAACAATTTTGCTGGATATAGAATTCTTGGTTGGCAGTTTTTCTCTTTTGGTAACTTAAATATATCATCCCACTGTCTTCTAGCCTCCATGGTTTCTGTTGAGAAATCTACACATAATCTTATTGGGCTTTGATTGTATGTGATGGATTGCTTTTCTCTTGCTGCTTTCAAGATTCTCTCTTTCCCCTTGACATCTGCCATTCTGATTCGTAAGTGTCTTGGAGTATGTTTATTTGGATCTATTCTCTTTGTGTTACGCTGCATTCTTGGATATGTAATTTTAAGTCTTTCATAAGAGTTGGGAAATTTTCAGTGATAATTTCCTCCATTAGTTTTTCTCTTCCTTTTCCCTTCTCTTCTTCTTCTGGGACACCCACGACACGTATGTTCACGCACTTCATGTTGTCATTCAATTCCCTGAGTCCCTGCTCATATTTTTCCATTCTTTTCTTTATATTTTCTTTTGCTTGTCAGGATTTCAGATGTTCCGTCCTCCAGTCACTAATCCTATCTTCTGCTTCTTGAAATCTTAACTGTAGGTTTTCATTGTTTATTTCATTTCTTCTACCGTAACTTTCATTCCTATAAGTTCTGTGTTTTATCTCTTCAGATCTTCTATTTCTTCTTTTCGTTCATCCCTTGCCTTCTTTATATCCTCTCTCAATTCACTGATTTGATTTTTGATGAGATTTTTCACATCTGTTTGAACATTCTGAATTAGTTGTTTCAACTCCTGTATCTCACTTGAATTGTTGGTTTGTTACTTTGACTGGGCCATATCTTTAATATATTATTATTGATTATTTTTTTATTATTATTATTATTTGCTGGCGTCTAAGCATTTAATTTCCTTATTAGTTTATTCTGGAGACTGTTTTCACTTTTTTTACCTAGGATTTTCTTGCTGGATGACTTTGTTGACTATCTGTTCTTTGACATTCAGTTCAGCTATTCTAGACCTCTAGCTTAGGTTTTGTGTAACAGATCAGAATTTTTCAGTTCTTGTTTTCTTGTTTCTTGCCCTGCCTTTATGGTGCCTTTTCTTTCCCCTTAGGAGGGCATACTTAGACCCAGTCAGATTTCTCCAGACCAAACTGGCCTGCTCTCAGGAGGAAAGAGTCACCCGCAGCAGTTTTCCCTCAGGGTGAGACCAACAGGTTTAAAGACTTTCCTATGAAGCCTCTAGACTCTGTGTTTTTCCTATCCTGCCCAGTATGTGGTACATGTACAGCTTGGATCCCACCAGCATAAAGTGATACAGTACCTTTCACTTCAGCAGACTCTCCCTGCTGGGGGCATGGTCAAGACAGAGGAGAGGTTGTAGGCTGGCTTTAATGGCTTCAGTTTTCCAGACCCTGGGGTATGAAATCCTTGAGGGAATGATTCCACCTGAGTTGGGCCCACCCCTTTCCTGGGTAAGGCACAGTCTCCAGGGAATTACTTCCTTTCACTTGACCAGCCTTTTTGCCTCTAAGACAAGCTTAATTCTGCCCTTGCCTGGAGCACCTGGAGCCTACCAACCTTTGCAGTTGTACACAAAGAGCAGTCAAGCCACAGAAGCACAGCCACAAAAAAGAAAAGAAAAAGATACTTTTCAGAGAAGGAACCCCTGTTCCTCAGGTTTGCTAATCAAGAGCTTAAGTTGGTATGTTGCTCTATGTATCTCCAGGTAATACATGCCCCCTCTTTTCCTTCAGGGCCTAGACCTTTTCAAGTATTTACTGTCCAATCCAAAAATAAACTCTGTTTTTTTTTTTCCTCCCTGTCAGCCCTGCCCCCTCTATGCTGGGCAAAAACCAGAAACCTCAGGTTTTACTGGAGGTTCATCTGAGCTGGGGATCTATTTTTAGCAGTTGAATTTGTTAATTAATTCCACAACTGGAGTTTGTTTGAGCTCAGCCCCTTTCTGTCAGTGAAGTCTTTTCCTTTCCCCTCTGGGAAGCAACCTGTGGGTGAGGGGCACTGGCCTCCACGTCTTGGGGGCACTTACGGTTCTGGATGGGATTACAGCTGGAACAGGTTGTTCAGACTGGGGTACGCTGTGTGTCCCATCACTTACGTGGCCACAGCAGTTGTTCTGTACTGTTCCTAGCTATTTACTACCTGCTCTGGAGGACAAACTAAATTCCACACCTCAAAAGCCGCAATCTTGGACCGTGTCTGAAATGATTTTTGACAAGGCTGCCATTTCCATCCCACTGGGTCAGAGTATTCTCTTCAAGAAATGGTGTTTGGAAAACAGGGTAGCCATATCCAAAGAATGAAAGAGGACCTCTAACTCACACCTTATACAAAAGTTACCTCTAAATGGATCAATATCTGAACATAAAAGCCAGAACCATAAAACTCCAAGAAGAAAATACAAGGATGCATCTTCCAGATCATGTGCTAGGAGGTGGTTTCTAAGACCTTATCCAAATCATTAGCAGTGAAAGAAAAAGTAGATAAATGGAACGTCCCCAAAACTGAATATTTTGATGCTTTAAAGAACTTTGTCAAGAATGTGAAAAGGCAGCCAACTCAGTGAAACAAAATACTTGAAAATCAACCTGTCCGATAAGAATTTTACATCCAGGATACACAAAGAGATCCTACAACTCGAAAATAAAAAGACAAACAACCCAATTTAAAAATGGGCAAAAGACTTGAAGAGACATTTTTCCAAAGAGGGAATACAAATGGCTAAAAAGCACATAAAAAGATGCTCAACATCACTAGCTATCAGGGAAATGCAAAACCATAATGAGATATCATCTCACACCCAGTAGAATGGCCACCATTAAAAAAAAAAAACTACAAGTGTTGGGAGAGGATTGGAGAAATAGGAATACTTATTCACTCTTGGTGGAAATGTAGAATGGTACAGCCACCATAGAAGGCAGTTTGGCAGTTCCTCAGGATGCTAAATATAGAACTGCCATATGATCTGGCTACTACTTGGTAATATTCATAAAAACTAAATAAAGGACATAAATAGACATTTTTACACCAATGTTCATGGCATCATTATTCACAGTTGACAAACGATGGAAATAACCCAGATGTCCATCAACCAACGAATGAATAAACAAAATGTGGTATAAACACAAAATGGAATATTATTCAGCTGTAAAAAAAATGAAGTTTCTACGCCTCTGACAATATGGATGAACTATGAGGACATTATGTTGAGTGAGATAACTAAGACACAAAAGGACAAATATTCTATGACCTCACTAATATGATCTAAATATAATGAGCAAACTCATGGAGTTAATATCTACACTATAGGTCACAGAAGATAAAATAAGGGGAGAGAATGAGAAGTTAATGCTTAATTTGCACAGAATGTGTAATAATGTTGATTGCAAATAGGTAGAGGTGGTGGTAGCACATATAATGACTTTAAGTAATAGTGATGATATGTGGAGGTGATTGTGGGTGAAAGAGAAAGTTTAGGGTCACATATGTCAATAGAAAGAAAGTTAGAGGATGAAACATAGGACTGTATAACATGGTGAAACCTTTTCTGGATGATGAGTGTGTTCAATAATACAAATAAAAGAATGCTCTCCCATAAATTAGAATGAATATATGATATTATTAGAAGGGGTTGATAACAGGGTGGCATATGGGTTAAAAATACACCTAAAACAAACTATGGACAAAAGTAAATAGTAATATATGACTATTCTCCATCCATTATAAAAACAAAAACCATTATATTAAGTATACGAAACCAAACACAAAGTACTACATACTGTTTCATTTCACTTGAATAAAATGTAAATATAAAAAAATAGAGAGAGATGAAAAAAAGTGTTTGCTGTGACAGAAATACGTTAGTGGTTATGTAGGGACAGAGAAGAATAGAGGGATTGAAATGTGGTTGCTAAGTGGTATGGGGTTTTTCTCTTTGGAGTACTGAAAATGTTCTAAAATGTATTGCAATGCATGTACAACTCTGTGAATATACTAAAAACCATTGATTATATACTTTGGATGGATTCTATGAATGGCTTTTAAAAAAAGAAAACATGTAGAACAATAAATACTGATATGGAAAAATATTTACGAAATACTATTACGTGAATAGAATGGTAAGCACAACAGCAGATGCATTACAAGCCCATTTTTGTGAATATCATATATATGTAAGTGTACAGAGCCCGCTTACATAATGGCTAAACAAAATTCAGGAAGAACATATTTAAGATTACCAACAGTCCTCTCAGGTTGGTTGGACTTCTTGTGATATTCTGAAAATTCAATCTGCATTTTTTGTGTGTTTCTGAAGTTTTCTACATTAGAGGTATGTTATTTTTATAATTAGGGGGAAAGAAATTAAAAATGAAATTAAGTCAACTAGTTACATTAAAGCCCTATTACAATATAGATGATAAATTCTTAGCTAGGTATATTGCTAAACCTCATTGGTACAATCCTCATTTGTTTTTTTATTTTTTAAACGCAAAAATATATGAATGTGAATCAACCTGTATTTTCACCTTCTACTACGTGGTATGAGAATTAAAATATAGTATATGATAAAATGTGAATTATTTGAAAAAGAGAACTTTTATCTTACCATTCAGAACTTATTAATGTAGAACTACAAAGAAAATACTTCTGAAAAATAAAAGGAACATCATATCCTAACCACTAAACTACAAAAATAAAGAACAATTCATAAAAATTAATTTTTTCACAAGTGATTTCCTTCTGTAAACGTCTAAGTCTTTTAGAATAGGCAGAATTACTCTTTACGATACACAGAACTAAAACAATTCATAACTCAGAGTTCAGACTATACTTATGAGAGTGAGTTTAGCTATTTTAACATTTGTATAATATAAAAACAAGGAGAAAAACAGAAATCTCTTTATGCAACAAATTCACTGAAGTTATCCACCTAATTGACCTAACAGGGCTATAAAAATGACTAACCAATGTTGTAAAGCAACCTATAAACATAAAGCCCATTATAGTAATTACAGACAATTAGTAAGAATTAAATTGTTCTAACACTTAAGTGTTCTATAAATATTTCATACTACAAGTCTGTCTAGAAATTTAGATTCAGAAAAAGGAGAAAATGTAATGACTACCTGTGTAATGCCCACAAGAGACCTCTTCCTTAAAAAATTTTTATTTTATGCATCCACAGAGAATTGGAATAAGACACGAATAAAAAATAGTTTTGCCGTAGTGTGGAATATGTATGATTTCCCTCCCAAAATGTTGTTTGCTTTCATCGTTTAAAATATTTAAAGCAACTGAACAGTCTATTTGATAAAGCATCAAAAGCGAAAATGTGGAGGGGGGAAGGGGAATATTAAATATGCGCTTTGAGAAAAGCATGATATAGGAGGAAACAATTGCTTTTTTTGCTGGTTTTTGTTTTAACAGTTATGTGGTGCTGTTTAAATTCTGTAACATATATACCACCTAAAACTTCCCATTTTAACCACAATTTACTTTTAACATTAACTCTGTCTGACACATTAGATGGTAGATAACAGTTAACTGGCAAACTTAAATTTTCTTAAATTTAACATTTCTAATAATCCTGAAATCTGAGAGGCTGTATTACCAATACATGAAATGGCTCTTTCCAATGGGAAAGTTAAAATAAAAACAAAAACAAAGACCCTAAAACAACTGTCAGCATCACAGATGCCAGCTTAAGATATAATTTAACTCCTAATATTAAGAGCAAAGATTTGAGGATTCTAAGTTTGTCCTATCCTTTCTCTTTTTTAAACATTTTTGATTGTCAAATATAATATACACAAAGAAAAAATTAATTTTGAAGTACACTGTAACAAGTAGTTTTAGAACAGATTTCCGAATTGGGAGTCCCTAATGTCTGAAATAATATCAGGGATATCCCAGGTGGGAAACTTTAAGTTAGTCCCACATTTTCTCTCTAGTCCCTCAAAGGAGTTTGCCAATACTTTTTGTCTGCCTAACATGCTCTGGGATGTATCCAGGTATTACAATAAGCTACAAAGAATTCCAAGCCCTCATTCCCACTCTAAGCTCTATGTGCTTGGGTTGTTTAAACATATGGAGATAAACTGAGCTAGATTATGTGCTAGAGAAAATTAAGTTTTTAGACAAAACAAACCTCTCTGGTTTTGGTCTCATTCAGTAGGTGAAGTTCTAAAATACAGTCTCATCCTTTACCCTGTGTTCTGATTTACCTTAGTTCCAACCAGACTGGCTTCGTTCTTATCTCCAATTGAAGTCTGATCTCTTTTTTTACAGTTTAACATACGTTGCATCTTAAGCAATTAAAAGGTTAAGATATTACTCTCCCTCTCTCCCTTACCCATGAAAAAAAATAGTCTAGAAAATGGAAATAGTCTGTCCTTAGGAACCTTATGTATAACTTTCTTCTACAGTCTAGCATTTCCTATGACTTTTTATTCTGTGTATGCTCTTTTAACTCTACTAAATTCAAACCCATGGATGGCAGGGTCAATTCTATTGCATCTTTCTCTGTGTCTCATATAGTCTGGCGGAGAATCTTGACTAATACTTTGTACTTTCTGCAGACTTTATCATCTAAAGAAAATAAAGGTTTGGTAATTTTTTATAGCGTGGTTTAAAAAAGCAGAAAACAGGGTGGGCCACAGTGGCTCAGGAGGCAGAGTTCTCGCCTGCCATACCAGAGATCTGGGTTCAATTCCTGGTGCCTGCCCATGTAAAAAAAAAAAAGGCAGAAAACCTCTAGAAGCTATTAGACAGGTGGTGGTCTTGCTGCCTGGGGAGCAGACCAAGCAGCAGAAAAGACATATTCCTCTGCTGTCTATTATGTTCAAGCCAGACCAAAGGGTCTCATTTTTTTACCCTTCTATTTAAGTCAAACAGTATCTGCTAGACAGAATCTGCCTAAGTTTACTTCAGAGAATCTCTAGAGGTTGTTTTAATCTAGAGGGCTTTCCTAGTGGTCTAAAAGTATAGGAGAATAAAATAAAAGTATAATCCATGAGTCACTACTCAAATCAGCACTCTAAGAAATCACTAGAACTTGGACTCTAAACAGTCCTATAAAAGTCATGAAATCCAAGTATTTATGCTGAATTTCATCTGTATCAGATATTGAAAGCTCATATCAGTATGACCTCATTATAAGCTTTGTAAAGGCCTCCAAACTGACTAGACCCTCACAAGTGAAATGTTAAATTTTTGGATATACTTCCTGGCCCTATATGTCATAATAGAGCTCACAGTAGAGGCAAAATGGCAGAGCAATCAATCAAGACAATTCAGGCGTCAAATTAAACAGGGTATGTCTGTAAAGGTACTAAAAAAGATCTGGAGGGAAACCAAAGGGTTAATAGTGGTTATTTGTGGGGAGAGATGCAAAATACAAGTAGAATAGTGTGAAGGAAATTTTCACTAATTATAGATGTTGTATTGCTTTTACTTTTTATGAGCATGAATTAACTTCCTTAGTTTTTAAAAAATTTAATATTTTAAAATGTGATTCCAGTTTTTAAAAAGATTGACTAACCCACATAGAGCATAAATGAAAAACAAATGCCATTTTCCAGAAGTTTGGCCACTAGAGACTTACAGATGAAACAGAAATAATTATTCTCTTAATAATACAATTTTCCTATTCTACAAAATAAAAGAGGAACATTGGTAATATTACTAAAAATAACCACAGGTACCATCACCCACTATATTGATTATACAGTATTAGCCACCAGAGGGAGTTTGAATATCTCTTCTCAAAATTGTAACCACTCTAACAAACCCATTATAGACTTATCTTCACTATAAAGGTTAGGCTGGCAGAGCTAAAAAAAAAAAAAAAAAAAGTTAACAGTATGTTTACAGAAATCCTTAGGTCATAAAAATTTTTAGTTTCATTTTATTTCTTCATAAGAAGTAACCATATGTACCCATATATATTTACATTTCACTGTGGTTCATATCTGATTTCCTTAGAGAAAGAAAAAAGTTCTCCAATCTGAAAAATAAACTATCTGGACAATAAGGATTTTTATCATTTTAATGGAATGTCCATATACTTCAATTATTTGACCTCATAGTTTTGGGGTTCAAAAAAAAAAGCAAAATTATATACAATTGTGACTCCTGAAAAAGGGGGCAGGAGGACACAAACTCTACTGAAAACAGCATAATCTACTCATAATACCAACTGTAAACAGTATCTTTATATATTTTAGTATAGCTAAGTATCTTTAAAAGTTAAATTTGTCTGTGACCCCAGCATCTTAAAAACTGAAGTACAAACCCTAACTCATCCTAAACTCTTTAATTTTAGTTCAATTTTACAAAAAATATTAAGAGAAATCACACTGAAAATAGCCAAAACTACCATAAATTCAGGAAGAAAAACAGAGAGACAAAACCACATAAATTATTTTGGAGAAACTCTGCAAGTGAAATCATTGCCTTCCCCCCTACATGCGACACAACATCAAGGGGTGAAAGTCTCCCTGGCGACATGGGAGATAACTCCCAGGGATGAATCCAGACCTGGCACATGGGACCAATAATTTCATTCTGACCAAAAGGGGGAAAAGAAGTATAATTGATAAATTATACTATCAGTGGCAGACAGATTTCAAATAACAGTTGAGAGGCTACTCTGAGGTTGCTCTTATGCAAGCTTTAGTTAGACATTGCTACCTATCCTAACTTGCCAACGCCCAACCAAAACCATTCTAGCCAATCCTAAAGAACGCACAGGACAATAATAAGATTCCACAAGGGTTCCGTGCACTAGAGTAACTTTCCAGAAACCTACAACCTCCAGATGGCTCCCTGGTCCAGATAAGTCATGAAACCTAGCCATCCTCTCTAGAACATCAGATAGTCTATCTCCCTACCCCATATTAGTGGCAGCCCCTTCCAATATGAAAAATTTAGAATTGCCATAGCCCAAACACCCCTAAAGAGAGGAATGGAAAGATCAAAGGTGATGGTGGAGGTGTACAGAGAAGATAGGATTTAACAAATGAATATGAATGCTGAATCATTAAACTGATACCTCTTTTAGTCTTCAGTTTTTTAGAGCAGCTAGAAGTAAAAACTTAAAATTGTGAGATTGTAACCCATGTCAAACTCTGAAATACATTCTACAACTAATTGTGGTGCAGTGCTTTGAAATTTATAGCTTTTTTGTATATATGTTTTTTCACAAAAAAGGGAAAAAACTAAAAAAAATATTTTGAAGATGAGGCTTTTGTTTAACGCAGTCCTGAATCCATAATATATTCACAAAAATTTAAATATATAAAGACATACAGAGTATTGTCATTTCCCACCTTTCCCTCCTCGGGTTACTACTTCTCTCAACTTGATTAGCTTTCCAGTATCTTCAGTTTCTTTATGCAGAGAAGAGCAAACACAAGTTTATATTCTTATCATCCCTTTACCCACCCACCTTTCTAACATGAAAAGCAGTACACTGTTCTCACTGTTCTACATCTTCCTTTTAGAACTTAACATATTTTGGAGATCTTTCCATGTCAGTACACTGAAAACTTCCTCATTCTTTTTTTTATAGTCAATCACGACTAGTTCTACCACAACTTTCAGCCTATGTTGTGGCTGACCTTTAATAAAATTTGTTCAGTCAACTACTTAACACTTGAATTTGTTCCTTCACCCAACAAGATTTTAAATTAAATCAGATGTGAGGTGTCACAAAGCATGTTTGAGAGCAAAGAGCTCTCTATCTAAATTATATTCTTTTTGTAACGTTTATTTTCAAACAAGCAAAGGGAAAATATTCCACAATTTTCTCCTGTAATCAGTTAAAACAAACCTACAAATTAGAATACAATCGTCAAGAGAAATTACCTTTAAATTGATTTGGGGAATTAGCGTAATACTCCTATGAACAATAACCGTAAATTTCTTTACTTCTTGTGCTCTTCTTTCACTGTAAAAGAAAACATTGATTTAAAAAAGCTAGAATACCTTAGGGTCAAGCAAGGCATTCCTGATAGCCAGAAACCACAACTTGATTTGATCTTTCATCTGCCAGGTCTGAGGGCGAGGCTTTTTATCTTTTGAGATTCTACTCACAATTAACAAGCGTATGACTTCTACATCAAACGAAAAACCCTCTTTCAAGAATATAAACTCGGCGGCACTAGATGTTGGAAATTACACACCGGGTGCTAGACTGCCAGAACCATCTACAGAGAAAGAACCCAGCTTCGCAGATCTGGAAAGCGATCTAGAAAAGCCAACCGCAGCAGTAATAGCCAGCCAGGAGGCGCGAGTCGAGGCGCGGAGAAAACCCGGTGCCGCGCAGTGAGCCCTGAAATCAGCCCGGTCGCTGGAGTCTGACTTGAGTGCGCGTTCTCCAAGGATCGAGTGCCGGAACCACGACCACTAACAGAACCAGCCCAACGGAGGCGGCGGCTGCCGCTCGGACTGCGGACCGCGGCGCGCTGAACCGGAGCGGGGAGGGCGGGGGTTCCCCGGAGGAGCTGGCCACCCCGGCGCCCCATTGGGCGCCGCTCCAAACGTGCCCGAGTTGTGACAGGAATAAAGTGGGTCACAAGGCCTAGCGGGTGCCCGGTGAGAGCCTCTCGGCACCAGGTCTCCGGCTTTCCAGGCCACCCTGCAGCTGGAATCTGCCGCAGCCACGGACGCCCTCGGGCCACCCGGCCCCGCCTAGCACCCCAATCCCGCCCCTGCCCCGCAGGTAACCCCAGCAGCCCAGGAGGGCCCCTAGCAAGGGTGGGCCTCCGCCCCAACTCCCGAAAACAGACACATAAAGGCAATAGGCAAACTTGAGCTTCAGCTCTCGCCTTCCCCTCCCGTGGCCGCCGCCACCCCGGCCCCACAAACGCCGTTCCCCGCTCCCTCCCCTTCTCCGCGCCCTCACCGTGTGGCTTGCGGCGGCTCCGGCTTCTTTCCTCCCCCACCCTGGAGTCTGGCTGCAGTGACTCGGAACCACTAAACCAGCAGTGTCCATAAGACCCTGCGGCTCACAGCCAGCGCCACCAATACCTGGGGCTGAGTGGAGTTCGCCCACCTACTCCCCCGAAAATTCACCGCTACAGCAGCCTGCTCCCGCTCCTCCTCCCCCTCCCTTCCCTTCCCCTCCTCCACCGGCACCCAGAGTACGCATGCGCCGCAGCGGGTAAACCTACCTGCGGACTTGAGGCCGGAGGCCCACCCGGTGGGGCTCTACTCACCGGGAGTGCGCACGCGTTGGCTGCCAGATTTCGCTAGGGCTCTCCGGGGTTTCCTTTTTTAAAACCGGTAGCCGCAAGCCGAGTCTGTGATTGCGCTCCCTTCCGGCGCATGCGTACTCAGTGACCCCCGCGGGCTCCGACAGCTGGCTCGAGATCCCTGATGGCCCCTCCCCTCACCCTTTCCCGGGCGAGTCTCGGTGCGCATGCGATTTGCGCAGTTAGGCAGCGCGAAGCTGTGCGAGGGGATCCCAGGCGTTTGAGGAGACTCCTGCTCCCTCGAGCTACGCGCGTTTGCGCTGTCGATGGCACAACAACGTTGCCCTATCCGGCTCACGCCTCCGCATACCGAGCTAGAGGGCGCCGGTTACTGGAAAGCCGGGGATGAGTGGCCTGTTCGGGTGAAGGGTGCGGCGGGTCCGGGGAGCGTTAGCGTTAAGGTCAGGGCGGCTTTGGCTTTCACCCTGGATACCCGGAGCGCAAAGGAGGAAGAACTTCCTGTCGGATTAGGGATCTGGAGACCAGAAAAGCATTCTGTACTCGACAAGCAAAACATTTTGCCTTCGCCAGGGAAGATTTTTTGGGTTTTGGCCGACTTTTAACGCCACCCTGAAACGGTTTCGGGGTTGGGGGGACGATGACTGGACCGTTATCTTCTCCCCATCTCTTGGAGGAGCGCGACTTTGGCCGCTTTTTAGGTTGCGTGGGCCTGAGGAGAGTGGATATGCGCCCTCGACTGGAGATGGGAGGCAAAAGGAAGTCGGGCTGTGTTTGGAGCTTTCCCCTGCCTGTTATGAAAGGCCAAGTGACAATGGAAGATGGGGGACGAACTAGGACCCTAATTTGCACGGGTTCTCTCGTTAGAACTTTCTGCTTAATTTAGGGTGAATGTTATTTTCGTGGATGGATCAGACACAGTCCACTTGCGAATGTGCTTCTAAATAATTGGAAAAGAGGTCTTGACAGCCGTGAATCCTAGGAATTTCCATGTTTAAATAAATGTCCTTTGGGTTTGAAATAGAAGCCATCTTTGAAAAAATAAACTTTTACTGTTTTGGTCATAACATCCTCTCTTCAAGCTGACATTCACCTCGGTAAACATTTTAAACTCCTACTGTCTGCTCAGAAAAAAAAAAAGAACATCAAAATTGGAGAATTTATGCACATCACTGATTCCTTCTCTTGAGAATTTTTCTGTCCGGAGTACAAGCGAAATTTGTTCATTTAATCCATCAAATAGCAGAAGGGATTTTGATAGACATTTTTGCCAGGTTAGCATTCGTTCCCTATTCTGATCATTTCCGTTGGAAAACTATCATTTTCCCACTCTCAGTCCTTATGATCTGGGCAGGGCTCCAGGTACGAAGCATATTTGAGTTAATCCTCTGGTTTATGCTGGCATTATCAAGAGTACTTGATAATGTACTCTTTCAGTGGATTTAAATCTGGGAGGATGGAGGCCGGGAGCTACTTGGCAACCATCTTGCCACCCACTAATTTTGAGGAAAAAAAGGAAACATGAAAATAAACAAAGTAGAACATCTGGCCTGGAAACATGTTGGATCGTTTGAACCTAATATGGGTTATATACCTCTGGAAATTTCCATTAAATCACCCAAGAAATTATTTTCATGTTATTACTTAAACCAGGGGAAGCTAAGTTTCCTGTCACTTGCAACCAAGAGTCCTGATGATGGGAATAAAAAGAAGCAAAGGTAATATTACATGCAAGGTTGATTACAGCTTATTAGGAGGGATTAAATGCTTCTCTTAGGATGTGGAAGTTTGGATTTTATTCTAGGGACAGTGATCCCTCCTGATATTTTACGTCATCTAGAACTCATATTTTCAAAAATACTCTGCCCTTCTTAATGGATCCATTGTCCTCTTGATCACCAGGATCAACCCATGTTCATCTTTGCCTCTTTTGTCTCCCACTATCTATTTTTAATAATTTGCTAGATCTTGTAGTTAATCCCCCATTTCTCTGGTGAGTTGTCTGCCACTGCTTGAACATTTCCTGCGGTTCACTTCACAATATTTTTCTACTCATATTCTCTTCAAGAAATGTCTATCAGATTTCTAATGATTTTTCCAGATTCCACATTTGTATTTTTTTAAATCCTGCTTCATAGTTTCATAAATACTAAAATTTTGTCCCCCAGACTAAAAGCTCTCCTTAAACACAATTTATGTAATTCAGATAGTCTGTTCATTTTTTCTTGTATGCCTTGCTGTCACTTAAACCAAACATTTCCAACTTCCTTCCCAAATACCTCCCAGTTGATATCTTGATGGAGGCAAATATAGGATTGTGATAAAGAGTACAGAATCAGAAACTAAACTGCCTACATTTAAATCCCAGTCCTACCATTCAATTATGAAACTAAGCAAGATAATTCTCTCCAGTTTTCTCACCGTAAAATAGGGATAATAATCTTATAGGGGAAATTGAGAAGATTAAGAGAGTCAATAAATGTTTTATATACGCACAAGCTACATATACGTAATAAATGAATACTGCCTGGTACATTAGAAATCACATATATAGCTTGGCAGTTAATGTTCCTATTTATGTATTCACAACTCTCAAATTCTTCCCCATGTCCCATCAGGCTCAAAATCCTGTCTGTATTAGGAACACCTAAATCAATAGGCTTGATTTTGAGGCTTACTTTTGTGAAGCTTATGTAGATAGCGGAGAAGCTTGGACTACCTATAGGTATGCCTAAGAGTTACTTCTGGAGGACCTCTTTTGTTGCTCAGATGTGGCCTCACTCTGTCTAAGCCCAACTCTGTAAGTGAAATCATTGCCCTTCCCCCTACGTGGGACATGATGTGCAGGGGTGAACGTCATCCTGGCAACACGGGAGATGATTCTAAGGGATGAGTCTGGCCCTAGCACCATGGGATCAACAATTCTATCCTGACCAAAAGGGGAAAAGAAGTGTAACTAATGAAGTATCAGAGGCTGAGAGAGTTCATATAAAGTCAAGAGGCTACTCTTGAGGTGACTCTTACACAAGCTGCAGTTAGACATTGCTACCTATCATAACTTGCCAAACCCCAAGCAAAACCATTCCAGCCAATCCAAAAGAATATCTAGGGCAATGTATAAGATTCTACAAAGATTCCATGTACTAGAGTAACTTTCCAGAAACCTACAACCTCCGGATGGGTCCCTGAACCAGATAAGTCCTGAAACCTTGAGGGCCTAGCCTCCACAAAACATTAGCTAGTTACCTCTCCCTACTCCATATTATTGTCAGCCCCTTCCAACATGAAGAGTTGAATGGCTATAGCCCAAATACCCCTAAAGAGTGGGATAGAAAGATCAATTTGATGGTGGAATTATACAGAGAAGATAGGGTGTAACAAATGAATATGACTGCTGAATCATTAAACTGATATTTCTTTTAGTTTCCAGTATCTTAGAGCAGTTAGAAGTAAAAACTTGTAGAATTCTAACCCATACCAAACTCTGAAGTCTGTTCTTCAACTGATTGTTGTGCTATGCTTTGAAATTTATCGCTTTTTTGTATATCTGTTATTTTTCACAAAAAAGAAAAAAGGTCAATTGTGATGATAAAAAAAAATATTTACTCCTTCTAGCCTCCAATATTCTGGAGCAGCTAGAAGGAAAAATCTGAGAGGATGGTATGGTAGCCCATGACAAACTCTAGGATCTGTCCTGTAACTAACTACTTGTTGAAGAGTGCTTTGAAAACTATTGCTTTTTTTCTTTCTTTGCTTTGTATGTGTGTTGTATTATACAATTTAAAAAGTTAAAAAAAAAATCCTGTCCTTTCATAATATCTGTCTCATCCATCTTTCATTTACCACCCTAGTTTAAGGTGAGTTTCTAAACACGGGAAGTTTAGAATATGCATAATAGAGTATATGGTAAGTATTACAAAAAAAAACTGCATGGTTTATTCAGTTTTTTTACCTATATTCTCTCTGGTTCCTTTAAAATACAGGGGAATACAATACTACGAGGTGGTTTTATGGACCTTGTGGTCAAAAGTCTGAGCTTAAATCCTGAGTCTAATACTAAAGCTGAGAGACACAAATCAAGTCAAATAACTTCTCTGAGCTCCAGGATACTTATCTATAAGATTAGAAAAATTTTTCAGAGAATTGTACTGATCAAATATAAATTATAAAGGGACAGTGGTTGCAATGTTACTAGATTTTTAAAAGTTGCTGCTGGAACCCTTGGAATGGTTGAAATTACCCATATGACTCACAAATTTATAACTCCAACCTAAACCTCTCCTTTAGGCTCCAAACACATGCAACTGACTACTGAAGTCTCTTCTTGGGTGTCTCAAATATCTCAAATGCACTCCTTCATTCTGTTTTCCTAAGTTCAGTAAGAATATTCTTTTTAAAATACAAAGGAGATTGGGCCATCGTGGCTTAGTAGGCAGAGTTCTCATCTGCCATGTCGGAGACCCAGGTTCGATTTCCGGTGCCTGCCCATGCAAAAATGCAAAGGAAACCATATTCCTAGTTACATCCATTACATCCAAATTCCTAATCATGGCCACAGTACCCTGTTTGATCTGGCCCCTATCTACCTTTCCAACCTCAAGTCCTACCATATTCTTCTGTTCCTGTAACACTCCCATCTAGAAAATTCCTTTCGGTTTCATGCTAATTTCTTTCTGTTTTGTTTTGTTTTGTTTTATTTTTATTTTTTAATTTCTTTCTCTTTTCAAGGCTTTCATACATGCTGGTCCCTTGCCTGGATCCCCTTCCCACCTTTTCTCATGGCCAGGTCCTTCTCCACTTTTATGTCTCAAAGATCTGACCACCCTGTTTAAGTGGTCTCCTTTTTACCTCCACATCTCTTGCCCCTAGCAAGCATTCTTATCCTCTTTTGTTCTACCCACTGTGTTTCCTCCATAGTATTTATAAGTTTAAATTATATATATGTTTTTTCTTAATTATTAACTATCCTCAAATTATATATACATTTGTTTATTTATTAACTATCTTCCCCACCACCACATGGTAAACTCCAGGGAGGCAGGAACTATATGTTTTGTTTATATGCAGCATCTATTTCAATGCCAGAAGTGAATTATTACTATTATTATTTGGCATAGGCAGGCAGCAGAAATCGAACCTGCAGATGATTGAATGAATGAAATTAAAACTAAACTATACTAGAAAGACTATTTTCTGATACCAATAGCAAGTTTTAGGTGCTCCCAAAAGAATAATTTGCTATAAGGACTCACACAAATCACTGAAACCTGTTATACTCATGTTTATCATTTGTCACGGGGAAAGGTTAAAGATTAAAATCAGCCAAGAGAAGAGATGCTTGGCTAGAGTTCCAGGAAGTTTCAAATGTGGAGTTCCCAGTTTTCTTCTCCTCATGGAGTCTTGAACAACATTACTTTCCTGACATTGATATGTGAAATACAAATGGAGTATTGCATATATTTCCAACCAGGGAAGTTCATTTAAACTTAGGTGTCCAGAGTTTTTATTGTACTCAATCACATAAACTTGGCTGGTTGCCCCTATTGCTAACTTCAGTCTCCAACGTCTCCAGAGTTGAATTGCTATCCAGCATGACCTAAGGCCCCCAGGTAAACAAAGACACTCTTATCAGACATGACAGTCCAAGGACTTAGAAGTTGTCTTCTCAGAAGCTGAGAGTAAAGAATAGACCTCTCTTTCTTTGGGAAAGGTTCAGTTCTTTACATCTTTATATCCCAAATTATGATTGTAAGCAGATTATTGTCAAGAGGTGGCATCAGTAATATATATATATATATATATATATATATATACATATATATATATGTATATAAATATGAAAGTATGAAAGAGTGGTAAACTAAAATCAGTAAAAAGAGGAGGTAACTAGCACTGTATTAGTAATTCAGTATTTGAGGACCCACAAGCATATGTAACACTATAACAGATAGTATAACAGAGGACAGATACCCCCTCCTTCAGCCAGGGCTAAAAGACAAAATTGTCCCTATCACAGTCAAAACCTACAACTCACTTTCAGGTCATGTAAGCAGAACACATGGGAAAATGATAAGAGAAACATTGGAGACATGCAATATTAGGTTCTGAGAAAGTACTATTAGCTTTTCCTTCCTATTTACCACGCCATCCTCCTCTGTTTCCCAGAATAAAGGTCCAATAGAATCAGCTAGAGAAACCAGAGGTGACTGTAAGAGAGACTGGCATCTTATTTGCTGATATTTGTTGATATACCCTGCACTTGCCTTAAGAGGGAGAGAAATAGCTGACCAGAGTAGGCTGAAGAAAAGAACATCTGCTTCTACAGTTTTGCATGGCAAGGATATATGTTTCTCACGGGTTTATTGATGCTTTGTACAAAGTGCTGTCCAGGTTTGAACTATCTTGACACCTAGAGGGGAAGTAATTCTAGCATCAAAAGGTTAAGTATACTTCTGGGAGTGGGGAACTGAAATAGGTTAGAAGAGAGACTGCAGACTGATCTTCCATATCAAGGAACTGGGCAGTGAGGAGATTACCTCAGGACTCCTAGAACTCATATGTGCCCCACTGAAGAATGAATATTTGGATATAATATGGATTGCACTAACCCGGTTAAGAGAGACTATTCTTTTTCCAACACCTGACGGGATGGGCCCTGAAAGTTGAGGGAAAGAATGAGTTAAAATACCCACACCCACCCCCCTCCTTCCCTCTTCAGAGTTCCTAAATCACAAGTCTGGCCAGAGAATGCTTGGATTGGAACTGAGGTTAGAGTATTAAATGGGCCAGACCTTTATTAACCAAGAGTGTGGGGAAAGAGTTAAAGAATCCACTCAAGAAGTCCTTAAAGGATTTGCAATTCCAGTGCATGCCAATCACCTAGGGATCACCTTGAAATGCAGACTTCAGTTCAGTTAGTCTGGGATGGGGACAAAAATTGTACATTTCTAACAAGTTTCCTGGGATACTGCTTATTCCAGGACCACAATTTGAGAAAAAAAAGCACAAAAATAGGGAAGGGAGTTTCAACAGAGCACAACTGGGCACAAGAGATAGAGAAAAATATTAAGTTGAAATGTATGATCTAGTTTTGTATGTCAAAATAAATGAACACTGGTGATTTCAAAAGACACTTAAATTTGTACATCATTAAATGAGACTGTTCAATAAAATGCTTTATATAATTTCTCCACATTACAACAACTATTTATATCCTGCTTAAAGGAGCATGTATAAAGGAAGCAGGGTATGGAAATAGTAATGACCTGTGTTGGCAGGCATGATGCCTTGTTAGAAAAATGTGTTTATGTGTGTGTGTCTGTGTGGGTTGGGGGGAATGAAGCTGGAATCTACCATGCCGTAATTGTATAATTTTTACAAATTTTATAGTTTTCATGAACTGTGCTTGTGGATAAAAACTTACTGCCACCTGGTGGACCTGAGTTAAGAGTTAAGAAGGAAATAAATCTTTTTATTAAGACATCTTAAATACTATTGGTACTTGCTTGTTAATTTTAACTTAGAGAAAATAGCTATCTATCTACTTTAAAAACAAGATTACATTTGGGGGACCTTTTGCATTTGGTTTCAATTAGAGGGGAAAATAATGTTCACATTTATATGCATTAAATGTCATTAGAATTACAATGTAACTTTATGAAAACATGGTTCTTCCTTTCATTGCCACAAATGTTTTATCTTGAGTAGGAATTCTCCACCTATTTGTTAATGAGAAGTTTAGGAGTTGGGTCCATATAACTAGTAATTACTTCTCTTACATGTGTGCATACTAATATAATAAAGACCATTGTATGACCTCTCTCAACTTTCCCCCTACTCTTCAGATGCATATTTTCACAAATCCTTCTTTGTTATCTCAGAAGAAAGGGGTCTTCCTAATTCTTTCCAAAGCTGGACCACTTGATTTTATCTTCTCTGATGAAATAAATTATAACTCACTTACTCATATCTGAGTATTTGAGTATTCAACTGTCCCTCCACTTCATTCTCCATAGTCAATGTGACCCTACCCCCACCCCCACCAATAGTTACAAAGAATGTTTTCTTGATTCCATGTTAAGCTGCTTCATTCTCACCAAAATATTTTTGTAATCTAAACATTTAAACTTTATTAAAATTCACTAAGAAACATCAGGGAATGCTAGTGTAGAATTATGGGTCACCAATACAAAATAAAATAATTAAATCTACAACTGTACCATTATATGCTGAATTTACGAACAAGTCCTTTTCTCTAAAAGTGATGTTTATCATTAGGCAAGATAAAACATCCTGCAAGTCTTCTGCAGTGTCATAATATTGCTTCCTCATGCTGAATTTTCATGATTACTATTAAAACATAAGTAAGACCAACAATATTATTTTTCTCGCCTCTCCTTCTGTTCTAGTTTGCTAGCTGCCAGAATGCAATATACCAGAAATGGAATGGCTTTTTTTTTTTTTTGGAGTTTTTTTATTTTATTTTATTTTATTTTTTTATTAACGGAAAGAAAAAAAAAGAAATTAACACAACATTTAGAAATCATACCATTCTACATATGCACTCAGTAATTCTTAACATCATCACATAGATGCATGATCATCGTTTCTTAGTACATTTGCATCGGTTTAGAGGAACTAGCAACACAACAGAAAAAGATATAAAATGTTAATATAGAGAAAAGAAATAAAAGTAGTAATAATAGTAAAAAAACAAACAAACAAACAAACAAACAAAAAAACAAAAAAAAACCCTATAGCTCAGATGCAGCTTCATTCAGTGTTTTAACATGATTAATTTACAATTAGGTATTATTGTGCTGTCCATTTTTGAGTTTTTGTATCTAGTCCTGTTGCACAGTCTGTATCCCTTCAGCTTCAATTACCCATTGTCTTACCCTGTTTCTAACTCCTGCTGGACTCTGTTACCAATGACATATTTCAAGTTTATTCTCGAATGTCCGTTCACATCAGTGGGACCATACAGTATTTGTCCTTTAGTTTTTGGCTGGACTCATTCAGCATAATGTTCTGTAGGTCCATCCATGTTATTACATGTTTCATAAGTTTATCTTGTCTTAAAGCTGCATAATATTCCATCGTACGTATATACCACAGTTTGTTTAGCCATTCTTCTGTTGATGGACATTTTGGCTGTTTCCATCTCTTTGCAATTGTAAATAACGCTGCTATAAACATTGGTGTGCAAATGTCCGTTTGTGTCTTTGCCCTTAAGTCCTTTGAGTAGATACCTAGCAATGGTATTGCTGGGTCGTATGGCAATTCTATATTCAGCTTTTTGAGGAACCGCCAAACTGCCTTCCACAGTGGTTGCACCATTTGACATTCCCACCAACAGTGGATAAGTGTGCCTCTTTCTCCGCATCCTCTCCAGCACTTGTCATTTTCTGTTTTGTTGATAATGGCCATTCTGGTGGGTGTGATGGAATGGCTTTTAAAGAGGGGAATTTAATAAGTTGCTAGTTTACAGTTCTAAGGCTGGGAAAATATCCCAATTAAAACAAGTCTATAGAAATGTCCAATCAAAGGCATCCAGGGAAAGATACTTTGGTTCAAGAAGGCCAATGAAGTTTAGGTTTCTCTCACATCTGGAAGGTACATGGTGAACACAGTCACGGTTTCTCTTTCGGCTGGAAGGGCACATGGTGAACATGGTGTCATCTGCTAGCTTTCTCTCCTGGTTTCCTGTTTCATGAAGCTCCCGGGAGGCATTTTCCTTCTTCATCTGCAAAGCGCTGGCTGGTGGACTCTCTGCTTCATGGTGCTGCAGCATCCTCTGCTCTCTCTGAATCTCCCCCATTCTCCAAAATGTTTCCTTTTATAGGATTCCAGTAAACAAATCAAGACCCACTCAAATGGGTGAAGACATGTCTCCACCTAATCCAGCTTAACAACCACTCTTGATTGGATTACATCTCCAGGGAGATGACCTAATTATAGTTTCAAACATACAGTACTAAATAAGGATTAGAAGAAACAGCTGCCTTTACAAAATGGGATTAAGATTAAAACATAGCTTTTCTAGGGTACATACATGCTCTCAAACTGGCATCCTCTCAAACTTCCCATGAAATAGAAACTTACATGTCAGCCTGTTTTAATCATTCTTAACTGTAAGTTAAAATCTTTAATGATTTTCTAAATTAATACTGAGAACTTTTAAAAACAATAATGATTAATTGAAGATATTTCTTTTTTTTTAATTTTTTTGAAGATATTTCTTATATACTTTTGAGAATCTCTAAATTGAATTATCCTACTGAGTGATTAATTTTTTAATAGGTAAGAAATTTTCAGAGAAAAAGCATATAGCCACAAATTAAATTAACTATTTTTACTCAAGGTCCTAAATCATAGGCTTAAAGTCATGTGGACATAAATTAAAAGAAAGTGCATGGTCTGTTCCATTATTTCCATTCATAGGTTTCTTTGGAAATAAATAAGAAACACAGAAAACTTGGAATATTTTTTAGGCCAATATGAGTCAGAAAAAGGATAAGTCACATAACAATATTAATGGATCAGTACAGATTTCGGTTGTGTTGAAGGCAACGAATATTCTGAAATATGCGAACGTTTTTGAAATGACATGTAAACTACAATTCTACCACATAAATTAAAACAAGATAAATATATAATTTTAAATCTCTGATTATAAAGGCACTAGTAAATAAAATATTCAGTATATAAACTCTTCAAAGCCATTTATTAAATATTTCTATTTGTTATCATTATCACTACTTGAACTATTACTGTTATCACAAATAGAAGTGTTTCTAATTGAGGATACCATCACATCTACAATGCCTTTTTTGGGGTTTTCTTCCAAATCAGTCTGTATTGCTCCAACTTCTGCTAGTTTCCATTCAAGTTCTGCAAAAAATAATCCATCATTAAATCAGATAAAATCCTTGGAAGAAATGAAAAGAATTTTTCATCTATATAAAACAGAAGTTGATTCTAATAAAAATTAATGTACAACTAGTACATATTCAGAACTGGGTACCAACTAAAATAATATATATCAAAATGCACACTGGCTATAGCTCAAGTTATATTTAAATGGAGAAATTATGGTTAAAATATTCATTATTTTAAAATGACTGAAAATAAGTGATTGCAAAGTTCAAATTAAGAAGCTAGGAAAAGAACAATAAAGTAAACCCAAAGTAGAGAAGAGTAATAATGAAGAAAAGACTTTAGCGAAAATAGAAAAATAAGAACAATATGAATGTCCAACAAAATTAAAAGCAGCGTCTTTGAAGAGACAAATAGTCATACCTAAAACTGACCACAAGAAAGAAAAAAAGAAAGAGAAACTAAACAAAATAAAGAATTTACATGGGACATAATGTAAAGTTTTTTAAAAACCTTGAGACTGCTATTTTTAAAAATGTAGGTACTTTAATGGGAAAATTTCAAGAAAAATATGAATTACCAAGCTATATTCAAGAAAGAAAACCTTAATAGACCAATAAGAAAAAGAATGTAGTTGAAAACCAAAAATCCCCCCATTCCTGAAAATTCATCATTTTGATAAATTACTCCTAAATACTACACAAATAGATGAACAGAACATTTGCAAGAAAAATTGCAAAATATTATTGAAAAACATGAAAGAAGACCAAAATAAGTAACAACATATTTCTCATTCATGGATGAGAACACTCACTGTTATTAGAGTGTCAGTTCCCAAAACTGATCAATAAAACACTAATCCAGTAAAAATTCAAAAAGATTTTTCACAGAACTTGACTAATACTAACTTCATGTGAAATTTTGAAAAACATTTGTTATCCTAGACGTAATGAGAGTATTATAAAGCTATAATAATTAACACAGTGCCATATTGACCTAGGATTAGACAAATACCATTAACATATATTAGAGACTTCAGAAATAAAATGAAGCATTTTTTCAAACCAAGATAAATGATATAGGAAACATTAAAGACCAGTAGGGGCTTCCAGTTTCCAGGACAGCATGGAAGGAGCTTGGAAATAGGCACTCCCATCCTCACAAAAGGAAAAAATTGAAAATTAGCACTCTTTTTAGATCCATCAGAGAACTGAGGTCACATGACAAACCACTGCCCTCAAAACGGAGGGGTAAGCAGATACAAAGAATTACAGTTTATCTGGAACAGAAGGCAATGCTAGAGTCAGCATCAAATAGGATTTCTTAATGGATAATAGACTAAATGCTGGAGGCTGAGGATGGGGTAGAAGGAGAGATAAAAACTGGAGGCTCGGTCAGAGGTTGGGCCCCACACTTTTTGTGAATTTTACCTTTAGGGCCCCACTGAGTTCCCACTGTGGAAACCAGAGAAAATTCCCTTCATGCTTCCAAACCAGTATAGGGAAAAATAACCATTTTGAAATACATCCAGAGCACTCTGTTCGCCATAACAGATGTCTGCCCTGAAGAAAACTATTTTACCAGAGGCTGACAAAAAAAGGAAGAGAAATATTCCATTCTAGTACTCTGCAGGCTTCCATGTGACGAAAGGAAATACTCAACCCCAGACCCCTCTAGCCGAGTGTCTTACCTAAAGGGTGAGAAAAAAATCTGAGATGGACTTGTGAAGGTCACAACCCAGGGACACAGGTTCTATAAAAGATTGAGACTTAATCATAGGATTACAGGATGCTTGTCTTCCCCACACACATTACCAAGACAACTGTAGAGCTCCTGTATGACAGCTGAAAAGAGCTGCAAAGCTTAGGCCCTATTTAAGAATGAGTCTCCAGGAAAACCAAAGACAACAAGAGAGACATAAACAACGACACCAAAGGAAAGTTTCCTTTGTAGCCTCTGACACCCAGAGCTACAGCAAACAATAAACACCGCCTAACTTATGGTGTGAAAAACTGAAAACCTAACACCAAAGGCATATTTAGTTCAGTTCCTTTTACCTGATACATCATGTACAACTTTCAACAAAAAATTTCAAAGCATGCTAAAATGCAAAAACGTTGTCTGAAAAGAGAAAGCAAGCATCAAAACCAGATTCTGATATGGTAGAGATTATGAAATTATCAGGCTGAAAATTTAAAATAACTGTGATTAATGTGCTAAGGGTTCTAAAGGAAAAAGTGGACAACATTCAAGAACTGATGGGTAATGTAAGCAAAGAGATGGAAGCTAAGAAAGAATCAAAAGAAATTCTAGAAATAAGAAACACTGTAATAGTAATGAAGAATGCCTTTAATGGGCTCATCAGTACAATGTGCATGGCTAAGGAAAGAATCAATGAGCTTGAACATAAGTCAATAGAAATACCCAAAACTGAAATGCTTCAGAGGAAAAAGAATAAAGAGGGATCAAAATATCCAAGAACTGTGGGGGCAATTACAAGAGGGATAGCATATGCATAATGGGAATACCAGGAGGAGACAAAAGAGAGAAAAGAAGAAATATTTGATATAATAATGGCTGAGAATTTTCCAGAATTAATGACACACAACCAACCACAGATTCAGGAATTGCAGAGGACACCAAGAAGGATAAATATCAAAAATATATACATCTAGGTATATCCTATTTCAACAGAAGGAAATCGAATAACCATGCAAGGAAAAAGAGAGTACAGTAAAATGTTTAAAGTGTTGAAAGGAGAAAAAACAGCAACCTTGAGTTTAGTATCCAACAAAATTATCCTTCAAGAGTGAAGAAGAAACAAAGACTTTCTCAGACAAAAATTGAGGAATTTGTCTCCAATATATTGGACTTGCAAGAAATATTAAAAGAAGTTCTTCAAGAATGTGATATAGGTCAGAAATCCATATCTGCATGTCATGGTCAGGTTCATGTGTCAACTTGGCCAGGTGGTGGTACCCATTTGTCTGGTTGGGCAAGTGCTGGCCTGTCTGTTGCTGTGGGGACATTTATAGAATTAAATCATGATCACATCAGCTACATCCACAGCTGATTCCATTTGTAATCAGCCAAGGGTGTGTCTTCTGCAATGAGTGACGTTTAATCTAATCAACAGAAAGCTTTTAAGGAGAATTCAGAAGAGACAGTTTCTCTTTTCCTGCTTCAGTCAGCAAGCCTCTCCTATGGAGTTCATCCAGACCTTCCATCAGATCTGTCAGCTCCACAGCCTGCCCTACGGAATTTGGACTGTAAGTTTCCATGTTTACGTGAGACATTTTTATAAATTTTATATTTACAGATATCTCCTGTTGATTCTGTTTCTCTAGAGAATCCTAACTAATATATTACATAAAGAAAGAGTGTTCAAGAAGGAATAAATATACCTAAAATAAAATCTTTCATTTTTCTTATCATTAGCTGCTCTAACAGCTAACAGTGTACAAAATAATATTAATATATTGGATGATTACAGCTAATGGATAAGTGAAGTTTATGGTATCATTGTTAAAAGAGACAGGAGGGAGGAACTGGGAATATTGTGCTATATGGTATCTGCACTACCTATGTAGCACTAAAGTGTCATTAGAAAGGGGACTTAGATTAATGTAAATGTATATTGCAAATGTTAGGGCAACTATGAAAACAATTTTTAGAAGTATAATATATATGCTAAGAGGGGGAGATAAACTGGAATCTTATATAATGCTCAAACAATAGAAGTAAAAAAATAAAAAGTGGAAGACTTAAAAAATAAACACAGAACAAGGGCAAAAAATAGAAAATAGCTACAAATATGCCATATATTTATCCAACTACATCTATAAACCCTTTAAATGTGAATGGTCTAAATATACACATTAAAAGACAGAGACTGTGGGAGTGGATTAAAAAAACAAGATTCAACTGTATGTTATCTACAGATAACCCATTTTAAATATAAAGACACACATGGATTAAAATAATGGATTGAGAAAGATGCACCATGCTATCAGTAAGCAAAAGAAAGCTGGAAAGCTATGGGTACTCCCTTGGGGGACTGGGGAGAAAGGACGAAATATTCTACTTCCCCATTTGGAGAACTCCTGGGATTCTCGCAAGCAGCGGCCAACCAAATCAATAGGCTGAGTCCTCAGTCTTGGGGTTTGCCCCTATGAAACTTATTCCTTCAAAGGATAGGCTAAGCCTACTTATAATTATACCTAAGAGTCACCCCCAGAGAACTTCTTTTGCTGCTCAGATGTGCCTCTCTCTCTAAGTCAGCTTGGCAGGTGAACTCACTGCCCTACTCCCTATATGGGACATGACTCCCAGGGGTGCAAATCTCCCTGGCAATGTGGAACATGACTCCCAGGGATGTGCTGGGACCCTGCATCATGGGATTAAGAAAGTCTTCTTGAACAAAGGGTGAAGAGAGAAATGAGACAAAATTAAAGTTTTAGTGGCTGAGAGATTTCAAACAGAGTTGAGAAATTACCCTGGAGGTTATTCTCATGCATTAGATAGATATCCCTTTTTAGTTTATGGTGTATTGGGGTGGCTAGAGGGAAGTACTTGAAACTGTTGAGCTGTGTTCCAGTAGTCTTGATTCTTGAAGACGAGTGTATAATGATATAACTTTTACAATATGGCTGTGTGACTATGAAAACCTTGTGTCCAACACTCCTTCTATCCAGGGTATAGACAGATGAGTAAAAAAGTATGGATAGAAAATAAATAAATAATAGGGGGAATAAGGGGTAAAATAAATTAGGCAGATTGTCATACAAGTGGTCAGTGAGAGGGAGGGATATATGCGTTTTTTCTTTTTATTTCTTCTTCAAGAGTGATGCAAATGTTCAAAAATGATTATGGTGATTAATACACAACTATGTGATGATATTGTGAGTCATTGTTTATACGTCATGTATGGACTGTATGTATATGAAGATTTATCAATAAAAATATTTTAAAAAAGAAAACTGGAGTAACTATATTGATTTCAGACTATTCAGATTCCAAAAAGCAAGGAAAGGCAAAGGACTACCTGCATTAAGTCACTCAAAAGAGTACCAAGGAAAGAGGGGAGTAAGGCTAGTCAAAGGGGGGAGAGACGGCATTCACTCAAACTACTGTAAACTGTAAAGGAGAAATTCCTATGGCCTCTAGCAAGCATCAGCCCAGGAAAAGAAGCAAGCCCCAGGACTCTGTCTAGACTGATAAGAGAGCCTATAATTTGCATTTTTTTTCAGGCTGATCTTCTTCATAGGACGGCTAAGCTCTGAAGAAGATCAAAAGTCAAAACAGAGCCAATTTGCAGAGTCAGTGAAAGATGTTTTCAGCTTTGGTTTATTTCTTTTGATTAGCTCCTAGCATTCACTAGCTGAATATAAACTTAAGGAACAGAAGCTCAAGGATTAAATCCCAGAGTTAACACTTTAAAATATTAAAATGTACAGAGTGCCACAAATAACTGCAAGATAAGGAAACAGTAAATGATGCTCTATCCAAAGGAACAAGAAACCATCAATGAACAGTATCAGACTTTGAACTTACTGTAGAGAAATTTTGAAAAAATGATCCTCAGTATGCTCAAGGAGATAAAGGAAAACACAGAGAAAGAATGAAAGAGCATGAGGAAAATAATGAAGGAAGAATATGGTTATCTCTTTGAGATTCTCAACAGGAACCAAACAGAAATACTAGAATTGAAGGATGCAGTAACTGAAATGAAATATTCCCTGGATGGTTTCAACAGCAGATTGCAGGTGACAGAAGAATCAGTAATTTTGACAACATGAAAACTGAAATTACCCAGGTTGAAGAGCAGAAAGAAAAAGGAATAAAAAAGAATTAATTGAACCTTGGTAGTATCATATGTACCAATATATACATTATGGAAGAACCAGAAGGAGAAGAAAGAGAGAAAGGGGCAGAAGGAATATTCAAAGAAATAATGGCAGAAAACTTCCCAAATTTACAAAAGACAATAATACGCATATTCAAGAAGCCTATCAAACCAGAAACAGGACAAACTCAAAAGGAATCATGCCTAGACACATAATAATTCAATTGTCCAAGGACAAGGGCAAGAAGAGAGTTATGAAAGCTGAAAGAGAAAAGCAATAATTTATGTACAAGGGAATCCCAAGAAGATAAAATGTCAATTTCTCTTCAGAAAACATAGAGGCAAGAAAGTAGTGGTATGAAATATTTAAGGTGCTGAAAGAAAACAGTTGTCAACTGAAAATTTTATATTTAGGGAGGCTTTCTTTAAAAACTGAGGGCAAGATTAAGACAATTCAAGATAAACAAACAATGCTAACTTGAGTTCTTCAGATTGAAGGAAAAGGATATTAGATTGTAGATGGAAGTGACATAAAGAAATAAGACCTCCAGTAATGGTAACCATATGGGTAATTTAAATGCCATACTATTGTTTCATATATTTTGGTACATACGCCTTACTTTTTACAGGTACTAAGGCATAAAATGCAAAGGTATAAAAAGTATAGCTAAATCTGTGGTTTTGGACCTACAATGTACAAAGATATAATTTGTAATAAGTACAAAAAAAATAGTTGGACAGAGGGGCAAAGGAACAGTGAATGTGTATGTTTTTGAAGATAAGTTGGTATCAACTAAAAACTAATTATTACAGATTTCAAATGTTAAATTTTAACCCCATAGTAACCATAAAGAAAATATATTCAGAAAGAAATGAGAAGGAACTCAAAATGGCACAACACAAATACAGACAAACAAATATGGAATAATTGAAGGTAAAAAAAGTTAAGAATTACAATGACAAAACAGCAAAATTGTAGAAGAAAGTCATTCATGATACTTACTTTAAATGTAAATGGATTAAACTCTCTAGTCAAAATACAGAGATTGGCAGAATGGATAAGAGAGCATGACCCACCACATTCTGTTTACAAGAGACTTACCTTGAATTCAAAGACATAAGTAGGTTGAAAGTGAAACTATGGAAAAATATATAACATTCAAAACCAAAAGAGAGCTGGGGTAGCTATACTGATATCAGATAAAATAGACTTTAAGCAAAAAACTAATAATGAGGGATAATGAAGGTCATTATAAACTGATAAAGAGGTCAATTCAACAAGAAGACATAACAATTATAAATACATGCCCCTAAAGCAGAGCCCCAAAATATATGACACAAGTATCTATAAATTTTAAGGGAGAAAAGAATGGTTCTACATTAATAGTAGAAGATTTCAAAATACCACTATCAAAATTGGACAGAACCTCCATACAGAAGATCAACTAAGGAAATAAAAGAATTGAATGATACTCTAAATCAGCTAAACCTAACAAACATATATATAACACTTCACTCAACTGCAGTAGAACATAGTTTTCTCTAAGGCTTATGGATCATATTCCAGAACAGACTACATGTTAGGCCACAAAACAGGTGTCAGTAAATGCAAAAATATTGAAATCATGCATACAATCTTCTCCAATCACAATGAAATGAAGTTAGAAATCAGTAACGGAAGGAAAAATGGAAAATCCACAAATATGTGGAAATTAAACAAAACATACTTTTAAAAAACCAAAGAAATCACAAGGGAAATTAGGAAATATTTTGTGGTGAATGAAAAGGGTAATACAATATACCAAAATATATGGGATGCCACAAAGACAGTGCTGAGAAGGAAATTTGTAACTCTAAATTTTTACATTTCAAAAGAAGAAAGATTTCAAATCATGGACCTACCCTCAAAACTGGAGAATAAAGAAAAAGAGGAGCAAACTAAACCCAAAAATGAGCAGAAAGAAGGAAATAGCAAAGATTAGAGTGGAGATAAATAAACTAGAGGAAAAAAATAGAATCAATAAAACCAAAAGTTGGTTCTTTGAAAAGATCAATAAAATCTACAAACCTTTAGCTAGACTGACAAAGAAATAAGGAGAAGATACAAATGACTAAAATCAGAAATGAAAAGGGGAACATTATAACTAACCTCACGGAATTAAAAAGGACAATAAGAGGATACTAAGAACAACTGTATACCAACAAATAAAATGACTTAGATAAAATGGACAAATTCCTAGAAATATGCAAACTACCTACACTGACTCAAGAAGAAACAGAAGATCTCAACAAACCTATAAACAGTAAAGAGATTGAATTGGTAATCAAAAACCTCGCAAGAAAGAAATGCTCAAGATCAGAAGTCTCCAAGGGGGAATTTTACCAAATATTCCAAAAATTAACACCTTTGATCAAGCTCTTTCAGAAAACTGAAGAGTATGGAATACTTCCTAACTTTTTCTATTAGGCCAACATCACCTTCATACCAAAGCCAAAAAAACACACTCAAAAACCATCAAACAAAAACAAAACAAAATACAAAGAAAGGGAAAAGCCAATCATCAAATTTATATGGAAGGGTAAAAAGCCATGAATAGCAAAAGCCATCTTGAAAAAGAACTAATTTGGAGGAATCACAAATTTGTGATCTTCCTAATTAGGAAGGATCTTCCTTCCTGGTCTTAAAAGCTGTTACAAATCTCCAGTAAAAACAAACAAAATTGGCACAAAGACATATAGGCCAATGGATTGTAACTAAAAGTCCAAAAATCAAACCTCACATTTGTGGCCAACTAAATAGACAAGCGTGTCATGTCTACTAAGTGGGGGAAAAGAATGGTCTCTTTAAAAATAGTGCTGTGAAAACTGAATGCTCAAATGCAAAAGAATGAAAGTGGATCCTTATCTCACACACAAAAAAACCCAACTCAAATTTGATCAAAAACCTAAAGACCTAAATATAAGCCAGACTTACAGAACTCCTAGAAAAAAATATTGGGAAGTATTCTCACAATTCTGTGTTAGGTAATGGTTTCTTAGACTTTAAACCCAAAGTACAGGCAACTAAAGAAAAAAATAAATCAGTGGGACCTTTTATGTATCGAAGGACTTAATCATGAAAGTAAAAAGACAACCTACAAATATTTGGAAACCACATATCCTATTAAGGGTATAACACCTAGAATATATAAAGAAATCCCAGAAATGACAAGCAAGTCAATAAAAAATGGACATGAAAACATATGTAACATCATTAGTTATTAGGAAAATTAAAATAAAAACCACAATGAGATAATACATTTCATAACTACTAGAAAAACTATTATTTAAAAAAAAGGGAAAATTACAAGTGTTGAAGGTGTGGAAAAATAGGAACACTCATTCATTGTTGGTGTAAAATGGTACAGCTACTGTGGAAGAGAATTTGATGGTTCCTTAGAAAGTTTAAGTATAGAATTACCATATGACCTGGCAAACCCACCTTTAGGTATATATCCAAAAGAATTGAAAGCAGGCCCTCGAACTGATATTTGCACATCAATGTTCATATTGGCATTATTCACAATTGCCAAAAGATGGAAGCAATCCCATGTCCATCAATTGGTAAATGGACAAATAAAATGTGGTATATACATACAATGGAATATTATTCAGCAAAAAGAACGGAATGAAGTTCTGAACAGTCAAGAACATAGATGAATCCTGAAGACACCAATCATATAGAGTGAAATAAATCAGATTTAAAGAACATATATGATCTCATTGATATGAAATAATTAGAAGAAGCAAATTCAAAAAAACAAAAACCAGACTACAGGCTACCAGGATGGGGGTAGAAGATTGGTGTTATTGCTTAAATTGTAAGTTTCTATTTGAGTTGATAGAAAAGTCTAATAATGGATAGTGAGGATGGTAGCATAACTTTATGAACGCAATTAATAGCATTGAATTATATATTCAAATGTGATTAAAAGGAGGAAATTTTAGATGGAATTTTAGAGGAAAATTTAGATTTAAAAATTAATTGAAAAAAACACAGGAATCTACAATACTGTGAACCACAGACCATAGTTACTAATACAGTTGTAAAAATGTTCTTTTGTGAATTGTAACAAATTTGCCACACTAAGGCTAAGTGTTAATAATAGAGTAGTATATGGGAACTTTGTATTTTATGCATGATTTTTCTGTAAACCTACAACTTCTCTAATAAAAAAGAACAAAATAAAAAAGAAAGGAAAATTATCAAGGATGAGGATAATAAAGGGGTCAATTCTCTAACAGTCCTGAAAGACCTAACAGTCTTGAATGTATATGCACCTAACAACAGTGTCAGAATATGTGAGACAAACTCATAGAACCGCAAGGAGAAATAGGCAAACCCATTATAATAGTTGGAGACACCAATACCCCTCTCTCAGTAACCAACAGATCCAGCAGGCACAAAATCAGCAAGGATATAGTTTAGTTGAACTGAACAGTACTATCAAGCAACTGGACTTAACTGGCATTTTCAGAATACTTCAACAACAGCAGAATACACATTCTTCTCAAGATCACATGCAACAACATTCATCAAGACAGACCACATCTGGGCCATAAAAAGCACTTTAACAATGTTTATAACAGCATTATTATAACTTGTCAAAATGGGAAGCAACAAGATGTCTCTCAATCGGAAAATGGATACAACCATACAATGGAATATTATTTAATGATAAAAATAAATGAGCTACCAAGCTATGAAAGACATGGAGACAATTTCAAAACATAATGATATGTGAAAGAAGTCATACTGTATGAGTCCAATTTATATGACATCCTGAAAAAGGTTAAGCTATAGAAAAAGCAAAAAGAGCAGTGGTTGCTAGGAATTCAGGAATGAATAAGTGGAATACAGGAGATTTTTAAGGTAGCTAAAATATTCTGTGTGATACTGTAATGGTAGATCCATGACATTATGCATTTTTCAAAACCCACAGAACTATACAACACAAAGAGCGAATCCTAATTTAAGCTATGGACATTATTTAATAACAATGTAACAATATTGGTTTATCAAATGTAAAAAAATGCACTATGCTAATGCAAGATTGAGTAGGAGTAGAACAGACTGTATATGGGAGCAGGGTGGGAAATAGGATAGGGAAGTTGAGGGGGTGTGGTATATGGGAACTTTATGTACTTTCTGCATAATTTTTCTGTAAACCTAAAACTGCTCTAAAAAATAAGGTCTATTTTCAAAAATCAATGGAGAAGTGAAATTTTGATAATTGGGGTTGGAGCAACTGGATTTTCTCAGAGAAAAAAAAATAGGATACAGTCCTTATATCATGTCATACATAAAAATAAACCCCAATGTTGTTAAAGGTCTAAGTTGAAAAGCAAAACTATTAGAAGAAAGTATAGAAAAATATTTTCCACCTTGGAAATAGAGAAGAGTTTTTAAAGAAAACATAAAATGTAGAAGATATTTGAAAAGGTTAATTAATTTGACTACAACAATATTAAAACTTTTGTCTGACAATCAAAACGATGAGCATAACTGGTAGTATACATTAGCAATATATGCAAGTAGTTTACAGAATTATACACACACATACATACACTTACACACTCCTATAAATATCAATAAAACAACACAACTGAAAAATGGACAGGGCATACAATTAGGGGAAGAAACCTGAATGATCAATACATATGAAAAAAATGCTTAACCCCACTAATTAATAGATATACAAATTTACATAATACCAAGAAATAGTTTCATGCCCATTAAATTGGCAACAAAAGCAACAGTCTAACAGCACCAAGATTTAGTGAGAATGCTGGAAAGTGGGAACTCTCATATACTGCTGACAGGAAGATAAATTGATACTATCATTTCTAGAACAGTTTCACAATATCTAGTGAATTTGAAAATATGATCCTACAATTCTCCATATATTTTCACAAGTGGCACAACAATGGTCACAGAAGAAGTTATAATAGGAAAATTGGAAATAATTCACATTTCTCTTAGTAGGAGAAAGATAAATTGTGGTATACTAGATAAGACAGATTAAATCAGATTTATATGAAGTAACCAGCAGATTTTGAAAACAGTGTTGTTGAGGTTTTTTTTAAACAAAAAGCAAGTTTCAAAATCATACTATAATGGAATGCCATGTATTGAATAGCCTCAAATTTAGAAAACAAATATTATATATATTTTTAACTTCTTAATTGTATAGTATAACATATAAACAAAGCAAAGAAATAAAAAAAGCAATAATTTTCAAAGAACTCCTCAGCGAGAAGTTACAGGACAGATCCCAGAGTTTGTCATGCGCCACCACGTGATCCTCTCAGATTTTTCCTTCTAGCTGCTCCAGAATATCAGAGACTAGAAAGCTTAAATATTTTTTTATCATCACAATTGACTTTTTTTCTTTTTGTGAAAAATAACATGTATACAAAAAAGCAATACATTTCAAAGCACTGCACAGCAATTAGTTGTAGAACAGACTTCAGAGTTTGACATGGGTCACAGTTCCACAATTTTAGGTTTTTACTTCTAGCTGCTGTAAAATACTGGAGGCTAAAAGAGATATCAATTTAATGATTCAGCAATCATATTCATTTGTTAAATCCTATCTTTGTATAACTCCACCATCACCTTTGATCTCTATTCATCTCTTTAGGGATATTTGGGCTATGGCCATTCTAACTCCTTCATGTTGCAAGGGTCTGTCACTAATATGGGGTAGGGAGATGGAACTATCTGATGTTCTGGAGAGGCTGGGCTAAGTTTCAGGACTTATCTGGACCAGGGACCCATTTGGAGGTTGTAGGTTTCTGGAAAGTTACTCTAGGGCATGGAACCCTTGTGAAATCTTATATATTGCACTAGGTGTTCTTTAGGATTGGCCGGAATGGTCCTGGTTAGAGGTTGGAAGGTTATATAGGTAGCAAGGTCTAACTGAAGCTTGCGTAAGAGCAACCCCCAGAGTAGCCTCCTGACTCTATCTGAACTCTCTCTGCCATTGATACTTTATTAGTTACACTCCTTTTCCCCCTTTTGGTCAGGATGGAATTGCTGATCCCACAGGGCCACGGACAGATTCATCCCTGGGAGTCATCTTCCACGTCTCCAACAAGACTTTCACCCCTGGATATCTACATATATTTTTTATAGATACATGTGCAAAGTATAAACATGACAAGAGATACACCAAATTTATGATGATGGTTTTTTCTAGAGAGGTAGGAAGAGGAACAGGACAATGAATGGAAATATAGGTAACTTCAACTATAATATTTATTTCAAAAACAAAACACACAAATAGCTGAAACAAACATAAAAAAAATTCACATTTGTTCTTTTTGGGAAATGATTACATGAATGTTTGCTATATTATTTTTTGTATTCTTCTAATTAAATTTTTTTTAATTAAAAGATTGAGAACCAAGCTGGAAAAACTAGGTGGTAAAACAAGGAGGAGTTTTAGAGAGGAGAAGGGGAAGGGAGTGGGGGGAGGCATTCTGAAACAATTAAAGTGCTAGAGGTCTCAGCAAAGCCAAAAATAGTTTTAAGGTAAAAAGAGAGCAAAAAAATAACTGTTGAAAACAGCTATTCATGATGGCTTTAACATGATGGAAGTTATGGTGAGAGAAAATGATTTTGGTTTAATAATATAGATTTAAAGCAGCTCCAACAAATGATTAGATCAAGGATATGGCCTTGGAACTAAGTTAGAAAATAAAAAATCATTAAGAAGATAAAAATATTAATAAAGGGCTGTGCTCTGTGCTATGAAAAGAAAACAATAGACACAGTCCTTGCACATCTATTACGGAGACAAAACTCAAAGGGAATTGATTAATCAACAAATGTGAATAGCATGTGATTAAGTGAAAAATAAGTTACATAAAGGATATATTCTATAGGAATTCAGTAGAGGACAGAAAGAGTGATTATGAATTTTGATCCAGGAACACATAATGGAATATATGAAAATTGAGGATATGCGTGAAGAAAGAGGGTTAGGAGAGAGAAAATAAAAAAGGTAGGGTATTTTATGTGTAGGAAAAGAGTACGGTACAAAGTATAATGGTATACATGAGTAAGATGTGCTCTGGGGGCAGTGGTTGAAGACCAGCCTGGCTGGAGCAGAAACTAGGAAATATAGAGAAATACAGTTGGATAGGTAGACTGAAATTTTAAAGCAGAAAATTGTGAATTTTTAACTGATTTGAGACAGGAAACCATTAAGATTTATAAAGCAAGGGTGTGTTTTGATAAGAATATTATTTTAAGAAAATTAATATGGGGAGTATACAAGAAGCAAAGAAGAAACCTTATACTTTACATAAATAAATGTTTTCATGATACTTGTTAATTTATGGAAGTTTTCATGCTATTTTTATTAAAATTCTTTAGGAATACCACCATTACCTTCTAGCTTGAGATTTATTCCTCCACATTCTATAATTCCAATGAATTTGCCTTCTATCTGACCATTTTTATAAACAAAAATTGTTGGTAAACAATTGTCATGGTAGTGTTGAATACAGCTATTCACAATGGCTTTAACAAATTTAGTTTCTGGAAACTTTCTTGCTAGGAGACTAAGGTGCTGGTTAACCAACAAACACATTGGGATGCTAAAAAAGAGAAAGCAAACAAATTATAACTTTAAAAACATAAGACTACTTACTCATCCCAATCTAATAAAATAAATGAAAGATCTCCTCATTAAAACTATAGCCTTAGATAGTTTTTAATGTAGGAGCATATCATTATTATCCTCTATTGTTACCTCTAGAAATATAGAACTGTACAGCCCCCCTACTTTGTTTTGTTTTGTTTTTATTACAAATGCCATTATAGCTTGGGAGTAAAACTTTTATATTGGGAATGTGATGTCAGATTAAGGGAAACCACATCTGATGTAGCATAAATTTAATTAAAGCCAGTCCCCAATTTGTAGGACACTTAGAAAAAACCCAGGACACTTCAAGGGAATACTTAATAGTTCTGAGTTGAAACAAGGGAATCTTAACTCTTACCACCATCATGGGCTTATTAACTACATAATAAAAATATCACATCCATAGTTACTTGTCTCACTGTTCCTTGACTTACTTGAGGCGATGGAACTTCACCCAACTTTTCTTTGACATCCTACTTCAAAGCCACATCTGGGTCCCCATTACCTAGGCCTATTCCTCATCACAAATTTAAAATGGAACTGTGACCAAAACTTCCAATTTTTCCTGCCCTATCACTCAACTCCTATTATACTATTCTTCAGTTGAAAGAACTCTAGTCCCTTTCCTTCCAGTTCATCACTTACTCACCTCTACTTTATCACATATTCCTTCCATTTCCTATGAGACCTTTCTCTATTGGTTATTCTACTTCTCTCACTTCCTTTTTCTCCATCTTTCCTTCTTCAAAGGCTCTTTCTCCACTTAATGTAAACTTCAAGTTACTAAATCTCTAAAAAAGTTCTCTACAATTCTATGTCCCCTTCTAATAAATACTCTCCTATTCACAGACTAGATTTAGAAAAATAAAAGTTTCCATGTTCTGTTCACCTACTTTCTTTGAAACTCTTTCATGTTTTTTTAATGACAACATGTTCTATTAGTTTCCTTTTTACTTCTTTGATTTCTTTCTTCCATCTGTACTTCATATGTTCTGGACCCTCTTCTCATTCTAGACATATTCGCTAAGCAATCTTATCTATTCTGATGGTATTAAAGGTGATGAATGCCACTACCACCACCCACCTCCCAAATCATTAGTATTTTCTTAGTCTGGCACTCAATCCAAACATTTCCCTTTCCTTTGCAACACCTAATCAGTGATCAAGTCATATTGATTCCACTCTTTATCATCTCATATCTATCTTCTCATGTCTTTCCCCATCACCTTACTCCTCTCTTTTCTTATCTGATGCATTTTGGGAGAATGAATTTAATTCCCCAAATTTATCCTTGACCCTGTTGTCAAAGGCAGCTAAGCATGAAAATATCATCGTGTAACAACCACACTTCCCTCAAACTTAATATCCTTCAATAGCTCTTCACTGCTTTAGGATAAAGGTTAGACTCCTCAATATGGCCTTCAAGGCTTTCCGTGGTCTGGCTTATCTTTCCAGTATTATTCTAAGTTTGCGATCATATGCTTCAGCAAAACCAAATTACTTAAAGCTCCCCAAGCACCATGATTCCTCTTACTTCTGTATCTTTATACCCCATCTAAAATACTCCATCCCTCCTGTCTAACCGTTCCATAAACCTTATAAACTTAGGGAACCCTTTCTTACTTTTTGAGGCCAAAGCCAAGAATTACTCTGTAGAACTCTTCATACTTCTGACTACCAAGGTAGAACTGATAATCCTTTAGAGCTTTTACTCGTCACTGTGGAGACTTCACCCACAGCACCAAAAAGACTTTATTACATTTATTTGTCTCCCACTATTTTATTGTTTATAATAAAAATATAATATTATCTATATATTTTATATATATAATGATATAGATATCCTTATAACCTGCTACAAATCTAAACACTGCTTCATTTTAGCTGGTGGCCCTCATAGCTGCTAAAAATAATCCTAAGAAAGTATATACTGCTTAACTTAAATAACAGTTTTCCTCCAAAGCAATATATAAACAGACTTTATAAGGTCAAATTTCCCTTGAATAGGTGAAATGAATCCATCAATATATAATTTGGAGAAATTTTATCATAACTGTCAGAAAGACAGCTGAGTCAGTGGTATGACAGATACTTGTGGGGTTGGTGGGGTGGTATGAATGACAAAATGCAGATGAATATTGGTGGTGGCAATGAAAAGTATGGAATTAGAGAGTATGGCATAACCAAATTATCATACAAGGAGAAAATGGCTTCCTAAAGACAGTTCTGACAGCATGTGATAAGAAATTTGGTAATGGGGTTCAGGAGCCAGAATTCTTAACCCCAAAAGAACTGTAAAATATAAGGGAGACCTCTGAAATTAAGAAACAAGTTAAGGAGCTAATTTTAGTAATCAAGATTGAAAATATATAGCTTGATGTAGGAATAATGTAAAAGTCCAAAGATTGAAAATATATAGCTAGATGTAGGAATAATGTAAAAGTCCAAATTTAGAATACGGGCACAGTATGTTGTATAAGACCATTAAAAAGATCAATGGCCCCTACAGAGGTTAAGACTTTATTTGGATGAAAAGTTGGCCTAGAGCTATAAATTAAAGGGCGAGATATCATTAGAATTACAGAATTTAGAAGCAGAGTTAAACCATAAATTCTCAGCCTTCTATAAAATTTATAGATGACAGCTAGAAATACAAATTTGTTCAACAGTTACACTCACTTTATAATATGAAAAAGTTATGAGTAAACCCCTTACTAAAAAATAGACTTTTCTAAATTTAGTAGATTGAAATACTAGTGGTCAAAGAAAGAAGGTGATAAGGAGTACAGCATGTATGAGTTTTTCTTTTTTCTTTCTTTTGTTGGAGAAGATTTAAAAAAAATTTTTTTTTTTAAATTAAAAAAAAATGACCATGGTGATGAATACTCAACTACACGATGATATTGTGAACCATTGATTGTAACCATGTCAAGAATGTTAGTATGGCAAGAATGCTTGTATGTTTGTTCATTGTTTATAATAAAAATATTAAAACAAAAAACTAAACTTTTCTGAAGAGTATTTGTAACACAAATAATTTTCTATTATATATGTTATAAATTTGGGTTTTCAGTTTGGGGATTCCTCAGAAAACTAAATAACTGAGTTGCCCTAGGGCCTAGCAATACCAATACTTGGTATATACTCAGAAAAGATGAAAACAGTGACACAAACAGACATTTGTACACCAGTGTTCATAGAGGCATTATTCACAGTTGCCAAAAGATGGAAACAATCCAAGTGCCCATCAACAGACCAGTGGATAGAAACATGCGGCATATACATACAATGGAATCTTATGCAGCAGTGTGCTGGTTTGAAAGGATGTATGTCCCCTAGAAAAGCCATGTTTTAATCTAAATCCCATTTCATAAAGGCAGAATAATCCCTATTCAATCCTGAATGTTTGAAACTGTAATCAGATTATCTCCCTGGGGATGTGACTTAATCAAGAGTGGTTGTTAAGCTGGATTAGGTGACAATATGTCTCCACCCACTTGGGTGGGTCTTGATAAATTTCTGGAGTCCCATAAAAGAGGAAACATTTTGGAGAATGGAAGAGATTCAGAGAGAGCCAGAGAAGAACAACATAACCATGAGAAGCAGAGAGCCCACTAGCCAGGGACTTTTGGAGATGACCCAGGAGAGAAAGCTAGCAGATGATGCTGTGTTCACCATGTGGCCTTTCAGCTGAGAGAGAAGCCCTGACTGTGTTCACCATGTGCCTTCTCACTTGAGAGAGAGACCCTGAACTTCATCGGCCTTCTTAAACCAAGGTATCTTTCCCTAGATGCCTTTGATTGGACATTTCTATAGACTTGTTTTAATTGGGACATTTTCTCGGCCTTAGAACTGTAAACTAGCAACTTATTAAATTCCCCTTTTAAAAGCCATTCTGTTTTTGGTATATTGCATTCTGGCAGCTAGCAAACTAAAACAAGCAGTAAGATGAAATGAGGTCCTGAAGCATATGACTTGGATGAAGCTTGAGGACATAATGCTGAGTGAAATAAGTCAGAGACAAAAGGACAGATACTGTATGATTTCACTACTATGACTCTGGTAAAGGTAATCTCAGAGATTACACTGTAGACTATAGCAGACCAAGAGGTTCACAGAAGGTAGAGATGGGGGAAAGGCTACCCTATGAGGTTACACTTAAATACAAGGGACTAGATAGAAGTGATAGTAACTAATTAGTGGGGTTATAAGTAACATTGCCATACTGAAGGTGAGTAAGATTGAAAGGGGATATATAGTGCCATGTATCCCACTGATTAAATCTACAATTATAAATAAGTTCTTACATGAACTATTTCAAAGGTTTGATATCGGACAAAGCATCAATAGTAGAGGGGTCATATGCCACAAAAGTATATGCCACAGCCAATAGTTAACAGGAAGACATCAACAGTACCACAACACTAGCAGGGGCAACTAAGTGATAAGGGGTAATTTTGAGTTCATATTTGGTGAGGCTATGTTTGTCGGTTCTTTTTCTCTATGGACCAGTGAAAATTGTCTAAAATTGAGAGTACTGGTGATTGTACAACCAAGTGAGGCTACTATAAGACATGGTTTATTTCGGACATTATCCATCATGCCCAATTTATGGAGGGGGCCAAAGGGTAAAATGACTGAGAAGCAGAATGGTGAAATGTGATAACATTTATATGATGGAATATGGTGCAGTTGCAGAGAGGAGGACATCAAGAGGCACACAAAAAACTAAATAAACCTTGGGGACAATGTGTTGTGCAAAATAAGCCAGAAACAAAAGAACAAATATGCTAATACTTTGTTACTTACAAGAAAATCAGAGCATAGATTGTAAACCTTTATAGCAGCCACACTTAGTCTGAAGCATATTCCTAGGTTCTGAGATACTGAGCGATATGTATATCAGCTGGTATTTTCCTGGAACTTTGAGTAACTCTGTAACACCTAAGACCCAGAAATGGAGTGTTGCAGCCCTGAAAGTTAGCATAGCTATACACAATGACAGTTAAAGTAACCAAAAAAAAAAAAAAAAAAAAAAAAAAAAAGATCAGGCCTTGATGAGAGATAAAAACAAAGCCAGTATGGCTAGAACTAAGGTAAATCAGAACACAGGGTAAAAAGTGATAATGTATGTACTCTAGACCTTTAAATACTGTATGAGGCCAAAGACAGAGAGGTTTATTATGTCTAGAACCTACATTTTGTAACTCACAGTCTAAATAAACTTTTCTTGATAAACTCATTTAAACAACCCAGAGCCCTGGAGTCCAGAACAGGAATGAGACCTTGTAATTCTGTTTAGCTTAATGTCATATCCAGATACATCTCAGATAATGGTGGACTGATAATTTAAAAGTATTCGTAGAGTCCCTTGAGGGTCCAAAGAAAAAAAAAATGGAACTATTAAACTTTCCCATCTAGGAAACCCTGGGTACCCTCTCAACCACTGAGGCTCACAAGAAAATGATTTTGAGGCTTGCCCTTATGGAATTTATTTCTGTTGTGGAGAAGCTAAGATAACCATAACGAGACCTAAGGTTTGCTTCCAGGAAGCTTCTTTGTTGCTCAGATATGGCCTCTCTCTCTTTTAAGCCTAACTCTGAGGAAAATCGTTGCCCTCCCCTGCCCTGCCCCCCACCATACATGGGACATGACATTCAGGAGTGAAAATCTCCCTGACAATACGTAGCGTGACTCACTAGGATAAGTCTGGCCCTGGCACTGTGGGATTGACAATGCCTTCCAGACCTAAAGGGGGAAGAAAAATGTAATAAAATAAGGTATCAGTGACCCAAAGAAATCAGATGGAGTGGGAGGCTATTCTGGAGGCAGCTCTCATGCAAGCCTCAGTTAGGTGATGCTAATTGCCATGGATTGCTAAACCTTAACCAGCATCACTCCTGCTGAATTTTTAGAACACCTAGGGCTTGAAGTGAGACTCTATAAAAGTTTCATGCACTACGTTTGCTTTCCTGGAACCTATAATTTCTGGAGGGTTCCTAGATCAGATAAATCCTGAAACTCAGAGGGATCAGCCTCTCCAAAATTACCAATTAATTACATCCCTCTATCCATTAGTGTTGACACCCCTTCTCAACATGAAAAAGTCAGAGCAGGTATGGCCCAAAGATCCCTATGGATTGGGAGATGGATCAAAGGAGAAGGAGGAGGAATAACAGAGAAAACAGGATTTAGCAAAGTAAGTATGACTGCTGAATCACTATATTAATATTCCTTCTAGTCTCCAGTGTTTTGGAGCAGATAGAAGGAAAAAATCTGAGATAGGAAATGGTAGCCCATGACAAATTCTGGGATCTGTTCTGTAGCTGCTTGTTGAAGTGTGTGCCAAAATTTATTGCTTTTTCTTTCTTTGCTTTGTATATATCTTATATTTTACAATAAAAAAAATCTTTTTAACTGAATGGTGAAAGTTAGCCAATAAATTAAAGGACTTGGGTAGTAAGATACTGATAGAAAGAGCAAGTGAACATTGAATACATTTAAATACAGAGTATAGCAGCTATGGGAATTATTACTTCAGAAAGAAAAATAAATATTATAAATCCTTAAAAATGTGATACAGGTAAAATGGGAATATGATTATTTTTATAGATTTAAAATTACTTAGAAATTAATCTAGCAAGAGTTTTAGTTGCAATAAAAGTAATGATTTCTTTTATGAGGCATGGTGTCTTATCAAAATTTGACTGGGGAACTGATGACCTAGTACACAGCAGGGCTCTAATTTCCATAAAATTGCTTTGTACATTTACTTTGGAACTGAAAAATTGCCTAGAGATTGAAATGAGAACAATGCCATGGCATCTAATCCTGGATTGGCTTGTGACCCTGTGATAGTTAGGTTTCAGGTGTCAAATTGGCCAGGTTATGATGCCACATTGTTCAGTTGCTGTGGACTGAAATCATCACCATGTGAAATTCATCTATGGCTGATTACCTCTGCAGTTGGCTAAGCAGAGTGCCTTCCACATTGAATGATATTACATTTAATTAGCTGGAGGCTTAAAAGAGAGTAGCCAGAAAGGAGCCCAGCACAGTACATCCCAAGCAGCTCAGCATACCTCATCTCAGCACTCACAGCTCAGCCTAGACATTTGGAGGAACGGAAAGGAATTGCCCCAGGAAAGGCCACTGGAAACAAGCCAGGAAAGAAGGCCAGCAGACATTGCCGTGTGCCTTCCCATGTGACAGAGAAACTCAGATAAAAGCTAACTGCCTTTCCACTGAAGAACTATAAATTCTTAACTAAATAAATCCCCCATTAAAAAATAATCCACCTCCAGTGTGTTGCATTCTGGCAGCTTTAGCTAACTAAAACAGGCCCCAAGGCAAAAGGATTGGTTCCAGAAGCTACAGGGTTTATATTTATGAGAGATTTGTGAAACTCTGGGAACATGTAGCCCCATTTTGGCGCAGGGTTGAGGAAGTTCCCTTCTTCTCATTTGTGCCCAGACCCAGCACTATTCCTCTTTCACAAGAGTTGTAACTTTGGGAGCACCGGGGTTTACCATCCTTGACATGGACAAATGGCATATGCATGATGGCAGTCAGTGGTGAGGCTTTCCCAAGTAGCTTTATAAGGAGAGACTATTCCAAAGAAGCAAAGGAATAGGAAAGGAGGAATGAAGGCGTATCATAAAGATACATGGAATCTCTCCTTGGGGATTCCAAGAAATAACTGGAAGGGTACAAGGGTAGTTATATGGTAGAATTCTCATCTGCCATGCGGGAGACCAGGTTCGATACCCGGGCCATGCACTCACCGCCCTCCACCCCCCCAAAAAAAATCAACCAAGCAAACAAACAAAAAAACAAAGAAACAAAAATTCGACTTATGGTGCTGCAGCCATAAAAACACTAAAAATACCAGGATACTCACATGGAAAAAGAATGAAATGTGACCCCCACCATACACCATACAAAAAAATAAAAAAGAACTAGAACAAGGGGGATATCGCCAAGGGTTAAAGAGCCTTCATAGCAACAAGAACAGGCTATTGATTTTCTGATATTAATAAGACTTACTGTTATACCAGGCTGGTCAGTTCTGAGGATCTTTGGGTTATACTTAATACACCCAGACATTTTAAGGAATATCGAGGAGAAAGAGGGGAATGTAGAGTAACTGTTCTATTAAAAGAGACTTAAGATGTTCAAGTCTTTGCCCATTTTTAAAACAGATCATTTGTCTTTTTGTTGTTCAGTTGAAGGATTTCTTAATGTATTCTGGACTATTAATCCTTTATCAGATATGTAGTTTCCAAATATTTTTTCCCATTGTACAGCTTGTCATTTTAGTTTCATGATAAAGTTCTCTAGGGAACAAAAGTTTTAAATTTTGATGAGGTCCCATTTATCTATTTTTTCTTTTGTCGCTTATGCTTTGGGTGTAAAATCTAAGAAGCCAATGCTTAACACGGTTTTGAAAATGTTTCCCTATGTTTTCTTTTAAGAGTTTTCTAGATCTGGCTCTTACATTTAGGTCTTTGATACATTTTGAGTTAATGTACAACTACCATATATCACCCAGCAATCCCACTACAGGTATATACCTGTAGTAATTGAAAACAGAGATTCAAACAGATATTTTCACACCTAAGTTCATAGAGGCATTATTCACAATTGCCAAAGATGGAAATGACCCATGTGTCCACCAGTTGAATGAATGGATAAATAAAATGTGGCATATACATACAATGGAATATTATTCAGCCATAAAAAGGAATGAAGTCTTGATACATGTGACAACATGGATGACCCTTGAAGATATGTTGAGTGAAATAAGCCAGACACAAAAGGACAAATATTGTATAACCTCTCTGATTTGAAATAATTAGAATAAGCAAATTCATAGAGTCAGAAAATAGAATATAGATTACCATGGGATGAGGTGGGGATAGGGATTGGGAAATTAAGATTTAAAATGTACAAGGTTCCTATTTAAAATGATGAAAGTGTTTTATTAATGGATGGTGATAATGGTAGTACAATATTGTGGATGTAATTAATGACACTGAAATATGTATCTGAGTGTGATTAAAAGGAGAAATATTAGATTGTATATATGTAATGGAAACTTTTTTTTAATCTATTGAAGTACAGTACACAAACAGTGAACCCTAAGTTAAACTATGGACATAGTTAATAGTACAATTATAAAAATGTGTTATCAGTTATAACAAATGCTCCACACCCATTGCAAGTTAATAAAAGGGTGAAATAGGGGAATCCTGCATTTTATGCATGATTGTTCTATAAACCTACAACTTCTCTAATAAAGTAAAAAAAGAGACAAGTGACATGATATATCCAAATGTACTGCATGAATCATATATCTATATTTTTTCTTTACAAAAAGACATTTTGAGGTCAGTTTGGAAATTTGAATAAAGACTAAGTATCAGATATTATTAGTGAATTACTGCCAAGTTTGTTAGTGAAAATGGTATTGTGCTTATGTAGAAGAATGTCCTTATGTTTTGAAGATGCATGCTGTGCTAAAGACTCATACTGTGTGTAATTTACTTTGAAATGGTCCCATAAATATAGTCATACACACAATGAAATAAATATGGCAAAAAATTGTTGAGTTTAAGTGGTAGATATTTGGGGTGTAAATATTATCATTCTTTTTACTTTCTTCTATGTTTGAGATTTTCCATAAAAGTTTCTTTTAATTAACTGCCACAGAGTGCTAACTTTTCTAGATGTGGCATGTTCTTTAAATTAGAAATGAAAAAATAACTTAAGATACATAATTTAATTCCTGAAGCTAAAAACTATCAAAAATTCTAAAAATATATGAATATGCATATTTATTTCTTTTCCTGAATATTCTTTTGTTTTATGCTTCATAGAACATTAAAACTAAAAATATGTATTTTAAAACATTACTATGTTATATTTGGAGAAAATGTTATGGTAATTACCTTGATCTGTATAGATGAATAATAACCCACACATCTTTTTCTGCATTTGTGACTTCTTTCACATATTGATTTCCAGAAATTTCTCTTAATTCCCCAAATTTTTGTCTTTTCTTAAGAGCTTTCCATTCCTGCAGACGTTTTTCTCTAATTAAAAACGGAAATAAGTTATATTAAACATTTTTATATATATTTTTCTTTTTTTAAGTTTGTTCATTTTTATTGCAAAATCACATTCCATAGTACAGATTTATGGATATATTACAATATGTTAACGTATAAACTGTTAATGAACGTTTGGATTTTTTCCCCTCTTTAGAAAGAATGGATAACTCTATGAACATTCATGGACATGTTTTTGTTTGAACAGGTTTTCATTTCTCTTGAGTATGGAGCTGTATTTGCTGTGTCACAAATCCACTTGAATATTGAGAAGGAAATTTAGTACACAATGTTCTGAATCTCTCTGTGCTTATACTTAGCAAAATATCTTGCTGTGGGCTCCATTGTCAATATGTGTAGTTCTGTTTCTTTTTAATTTTTTATTAATTAAAAAAAAAATTACAAGAAGCACAAACATTCCCAACACATACACTCAGCAATTCACAATATCATCACATAGTTGCATATTCATCATCATGACCATTTCCCACACATTTGCATCAATTCAGAAAAAGACATAAAAAGACAACAGAAAAATAAAACAAAAACAGGAAAAAAAAATTTTACATACCATACCCCTTACCCCTCGCTTTCATTGATCACTAGCATTTCAAACTAAATTTATTTTAACATTTGTTCCCCCTATTATTTATCTTTATTCCACATATTCTACTCATCTGTTGACAAGGTAGATAAAAGGAGCATCAGACACAAGGTTTTCACAATCACACAGTCACATTGTGAAAGCTATATCATTGTACAATCATCATCAAGAAACATGGCTACTGGAACACAGCTCTACATTTTCAGGCAGTTCCCTCCAGCCTCTCCATTACATCTTGAATAACAAGATGATATCTACTTGATACATAAGAATAACCTCCAGGATAACCTCTCGACTCTGTTTGGAATCTCTCAGCCATTGACACTTTGTCTCATTTCCCTCTTCCCCCTTTTGGTCGAGAAGGTTTTCTCAATTCCTAGATGCTGAGTCTCAGCTCATTCTAGGGTTTTTCTCAATCCCTTGATGCTCATTTTTATATTTTTAAGGTTATCCCCATACATGGTGACAATTGTGGGCAATGAATGTGATATACATGTATATAAATCATTTTAAAGAGTGATGGAATAACCATTAATGGCCTTATAATGCCAATTTCTCTCTTTATGTGGGAATTTGTATTATCATGGGCATTGCAAAGTATAAGAAGATATTGACTGTATTAAATTTACTTTTATTTTAAGACTAGTCTTAATCATAGATATGGTGATTTTATTTAGGTATTGGGCAACACATTCTCCAAGACAGGTTAAATACTTAGTAAGGGAGAATATCTATAAGAATAATACCTATTAAGAATTACTGATTGCATATGTAGAATGGAATGATTTCTACATGTTGTGTTAATTTCTTTTTTTTCTTTAATTAATAATAAAAAAAAAGAATAATACCCAACATTTATGAGTGCTTACTATGTTGCTAGGCACTGTTTTGAGTGCATTTACATAGTTAATTTAATCCTTACAAAACCTTGTGAAATCAGTACAATTATCATATGCTCTTAACTATCATGCTAATCTGTCAGTCCAAAGCCTTGTTAATAAGCATAATTACTTATTATAGACATAAATTTATTGCAGGTAGAGATGTAGTGAAGGAGAGTGATCATGAGCTTGGACTCTAAGGTTAGACAAATTTATGTTCAAATGCCAGCTACAGCACTTACTGGCACCATGACTTTGGACAAGTTATTTAATCTCCTAAACTTCTGTTTCCCTATCTGTAAATAGGGATAATACTAATACCTACCCACATGAGATTGTTGGTAATAAAATGAGAAAATGCATGTAAGTTTCTCAGCAGGGTGCCCGACACTTTGTGAACATTCAATAACTGTTAGCCAATTATTCTCGATATTTATTCATCCATATAGAACCTTAAAATTTAAACAACTGTCTTCAAATTTATTTATTTTGATAATTTAGTTGTTGTGCACTTCGATTTATGAAGCAAATCCAAATGGCTTCTGACATGATTGTAAGTTTCCTAACATTTAATGATTCTGTAGCTTTGTTAGGTGGGAGTACTTCCCCTTGTTTTCTGGACTTATTGGAAACAGGTCAGGTGAAATCCCTCACTTTACATAGAAAGTAATCCAAACAAAATAAACCTGGAGGAGAATGCCATGACAGTCATCCAGGTCTAAGTTCTTTAATTCTCCCTCTGTTGGACCAGATATTCTGAACCTACAATTACTCTGAATATATTTTTGGGAGCTTTGACTGTGACGAGTATTCAGCATCACTATTAATAATTTCCCTCAAATTGATCTCACTGACAATATTTTGCAGAGATTTCTAAAAGTTTTTTTTCCAATGATGGTACCATGCCCTACATAATGGTGGAATTATAAACTACTTCCCTTTCTCCTCCCCTCCTCTTCCTCCTCCTCCTCCCATTTTACTTTCATTATAACAATATCATCTGGGGACGAAAGAGAGGTAAACACGTGATAGTTTTGTCATCAGGAAGTCACGTAGTGTTCAGTGGCCTATGTTTTTCACCTAACATATCAGTTGAAATTCAGTTGTATTAACAGAAAGCCCTCTAGCTATTTAAAGCAGAATGGAGCTTAATATGGGAAATTAAGTGCCTACAAACTCAAAGTCTTTATCAAGTAAAGTTTCTTTTTTCTAACTTGCTTTAGTTTTTCAAAATAATTTGTTTTTATTTCTTGCTTTAAATGAGGAATTTGCTTTAAATAAGCAATATCAAGATGACTACAGAATTTCTTCTTCTTAAGAACAAGTAAAATTTTGAAAGGCTACAGTTTCCCTTGTTCTTAGATCCAAAGTAACAATAGAGAAATGAAATAACATCATAATTTGGTGGCAAATAGATTTGGATTTCAATGAGGAATATGCAAATAAAGGAATTTCCATGTATGTTATCTTTCTTTGATCATTGTGGCAGAGACTAATTGGGCGATCATCAATCTAATTTCCTCTTCATGGTGAATACTAGATTTACCAGCTTCACTGGCATTTAGATTAGGGCCATGAGACTGAATTATGGTCAAGTGAAAATGATACTTGTCTTTACTACGACTCTTCACTAAAATGTTCCATGCTGTCTTTAATACTGTGTCCCTGGTTCACACACATGATGATAAAGGATTCTGCAATAATGAAGCCCTTAATGAAAAAGCCCTAATTCCTTGTCATTGCTTGGAAAAGAGCTGCTCAGTGCATCTTCAGGTGGATGGGAATTTTTCTTGTGTTAAACTAGGGAGACTTTTGAGTTGTTTGTTATAACAGCTGGCACAATTTATCTTAATAAAATCTACTGACACAAATGATTACATCAATAGATTTCCTATCATCAAACCATCCTTGCATTTCTTGGATAAACTCTAATTAGTAATCATATATTGTTATTTTAGGAACTGTTTGATTGGCTAATATTGTACTTCAGGTTCTTGTATTTATATTTTAAAAGTAAGAATGGTCTATAGCAATGTTTTTCAAGGTGGATCCTATGTGAGAATCACCTTTGTACCAACTAAAATTGCAGATAAGAAATAATCCAAACTTACTATTTTAGTTTCCTAGGTTGATTAAGCAAGTACCATTAAATGGGTTTTGTGGGACTTGATCAGCTTATGGTTTTGAACATTTAGCCTGCCCTCAGTCATGTTTTCTAGAAGCTTAGTCTGAAACAACTCAATTGCACATGTTTATTGAGAGTGCTTTTAGAAAAAGGGAATGTAGCACAACTGTGGTGTTTTGATTTGCTCAAGCTGACAAAATGCGATATACCAGAATTGGACTGGCTTTTAACAATAGCAATTTATTAGCTTACAAATTTACAGTCTAAGGCTGTCAAAATGTCCCTATTAAAGCATCAATAGAATAATACCTTCTCTGAAGACAGGTTACTAGCAAGCTTAGGTTTCTCTTTCAGATAGCAAGGTACACAGTGGTGTCTGCTGGTCCTTCACTCCTAGGTTTCGTTGCTTCAGATTCCAGCTTCACAGTCTGTGGCTTTTCCTCTAAAGTCTCTGGGGGTTTCTATTTCATCTTTTAGTCCTCTGTGGTTTTTATTTTCTTAAAAAGGACTCCAGTAGGAGGATTAACACTCACCTTGAATGGGGCGGGTCACATCGCAATTGAAATAACCTAATCAAAGGTCTTCTCTACAATAGGTCTGCACCCACTGGAATGGATTAAAAGAACATGGTCTCTTCTGGGGTACTATTCTAGTTTGCTAGCTGCCAGAATGCAATATACCAGAAATGGAATCACTTTTAAAAAGGGGAATTTAATGAGTTGCTAGTCCACAGCTTCAAGGCTGAGAAAATGTCCCAATTAAAACAAGTCCATAGAAATGTCCAACAAAGGCATCCAGGGAAAGATACCTTGGTTCAAGAAGGCCGATGAAGTTCAGAGTTCCTCTCTCAAGTGAGAAGGCACATGGTGAACACAGACACTGTGTGTCTCTTGACTGGAAGGGCACATGGCGAGCAAGGCATCCATTTGCTAGCTTTCTCTCCTGCTTCCGGTTTCATGAAGCTCCCCAGGAGGCGTTTTCCTTCTCCATCTCCAAAGGTCACTGGCTAGTGGGCTCTCTGCTTTTCGTGACTATGTCGCTCTGGCTCTCTCTAAAGCTCTTCCATTCTCCAAAATGTTTCCTCTTTTATAGGACTGCAGAAACTTATCAAGACCCACCCAAATGGGTGGAGACATCCACTCTTCATTAAATCACATCTCCAGGGAGATGATCTGATTACAGTTTCAAACATACAGGATTGAATAGGGATTATTCTACCTTTATGAAATGGGCTTTAGATTAAAACATGGCTTTTCTAGGGGACATATATCCTTTCAAACCAGCACAGGTACATAGCTTCAAACTACAACAGGTGGCAAACTTTTTCTGTGAATGGCCAACTAGCAAATATTTAAGGCTATGCAGGCCAAATCATCTCTGTTGCAACTATTCAGCCCTGCCACTGTAGCAAGAAAGCAGCCCTATGTAATATATAAACAAATGGGTATAATTGTGTCCCAAGATAAAACTTTATTAAAATAGGCAGTGGGAAGGAAAAATTTGAGATGATGGTATGGTAGCCCATGACAAACTCCAGGATCTGTTCTGTAAAACTACTTGTTGAAGAGTGCTTTGTAACTATTGCCTTTTTCTTTCTTTTCTTTGTATATATAATATAACATATATTTATATTAAAATTTAAAAAGTTAAAAAAGAGGGGAGGGAAAGGCAGTGGGATGGATTTGGCCCAGGACTGTAATTTATAGACCTCTGGTATAGGAGGAGATTAACAAGAGGGTGTTCTTAGTTAGAATATGGCTCCATTTTGATTCCATTGAAATTTCTGGAGTTTAATTTGCAACACAGAATTGGGAGACTTACAATTTAAACTCTTGTGCAGTCACAGACTTCAGGATGCCCCTAGGAGGGGTGGATGTAAATTCCCAAGTAACAGTGCTCCTATTCAGATTCATTTGCTTCTCACAATAAGTTCATCCCCCCAGGCAGTTCCTTTAGGATTCTGGATGGTGATAATTTCTGGGAAAACTTACAGAAGTACTATTAATAAACAGAATTACAATCTCCAATGCTGCAGTTAGTCAGAGACAATAATTGTTCCTCATGTTCTACTTCCACCATCCATTCTACACTTTCCCCACCCTTGATTTACTTTTGCTAGTCCAGATGGCTTGCTAATGTAGTGACACAGTTCACTCCACTAAAAGATCTGAGCTCCCTAGTAATTATAGCCTTATCAGATAATGGTTCCTGTACTCACTGCTTAACACTTAATACTGGGCACAGGCGTACCAAAACATGTTCCAGTGGGTCATTAAGGGGCAGACAGATCACCCCCTGCCCATTATGTTGTAACAGCCTTACCGCCTCTTGATGATCACGTTCAATTACTCTTACCAGTATAGAAACTCCTTTTTTTCCCCCTGCTCCTTTATTGGCAAGAGAAATCCAAAGTGACCAGAAAGTAGTTATGGTTGTAAGTTTATCCCATTATCTTCTGGCTTCTGTTGTCACTACTGAGAAGTATATCTTTCTACTGGCTGTTCCAATGTTGGTGATCTCTTCTTGGTCTTTGGCTTCTTCTAAGCATTTTCTCTACCCTAGGGCACTACAATGCACTAAAGAATGGATTTCTTTTTATTTTTCCTGCTTAGAAGACATTTCTGCTTCTGGATTCGTAAACTCATATTTGACAATGGTTCTGGAACTTCATAACTATCATCACTCCTTTCAAATATTGCCTCTCCTTCATTCTATTATCTCTTCTGAAATTCAAATCAGGCAAATACTAGATCTTATTTTATCAACATTTCTCTTAAAATCTGCTTTGTATAGTCTGTCTGTTTGCCTTTCTGTGCTATATCATGAATAATTTCTTTGGATTTGTTTTCCAGTTTATAGGCTGTCTTTTCATTTGTACCTAATCTGCAATTTAAATTGTAAATTGCATTTTATTTCAACATCTCTAGGCTATCCATTTTTCAATTCTGCCTGAATATAAAGAGATTCAATATAAGGAATGGGATCACATGATTGTGGAGACTACTAAGTCTGAATTCTGTATGGTGGGGTGGAGAATGGAAATTCCAGTAGAAATAATGTTGACATTTGTAATCCAAATGTGTAGGGGAGTTGAGGGAGAAGTGGAGGGTATAGTCTTGAGGCAGAATTCCTTCTCTATTAGAAAATTAATAGTTTTTCTTTCTACTAGAAAATTTGTGGATTTACAAAAAAATGATACGGAAAGTTCAGAGTCCCATATATTCCCCATCCTCCACCCCCACACTCTTTTCCCTATTATAATAATCCATCTGTGACCATCAGTGTGAAAATATCTATTTACGCCCCTGCTTTCCATTTTTGGGGCATATACTTAGAAGTGGATTGCCAGGTTGTTTGATAATACTTTCTCAGGAATCACTGAACAGTTTTTCATATTGGCTGCACCATTTTACAATAACAATGAAAACAATGAACAAGTGTTCCTATTTCTCCAACACTTGTTATTTTCCATTTTTTTCATATAGTAGCCATTCTAGTAGGTGTGAAATAGCATCTCACTATGGTTTGATTTGCATTTTTCTAATGGTTAATGATACCGAGCATCTTCTTACATGCTTATTGGCCATTTGTATATCTTCTTTGGAGAAATGTCTATTAAAGGCTTTTGCCCATTTTCACTTGGAAAAATGAAACATTTCACATACAAAATTATATATTTATCACTACTCTTATGCATTTAAATTTTACATCCCATAAAAAGTAAGAAGTGTAACTACACTCTGAGAAATACAATATAATAATGCTGCATTTATAATTACTCATACAGCTCCCTTTATCAGAGGTCTTTCTTTCTTTATGTCACTTTGATCCACTGTCTACTATCCTTTTATCTCAGTCTGAGGAACTCCCTTTAGTATTGCTTGTAAGGAAGTTATAGTGGTAATGAACTCCTTTAGTTTTTGCTCATCTGAGAATGTCTTAACCTTTCCCTTACTCTTGAAAGATGGCCTTGCTGATGATAAAATTCTTGGTTGGTATGCCAGTTTGAAGCTGTTATATATCCCAGAAAAAGCCATGTCCTTTTCCCTGATCCAATCATGTGGAGGGAGTCATGTTTCTTTTAATCTTGATTCAATATTGTGGGGTAGAAACTTTTACTGGATTGTTTCCATGGAGATGTGACACACCCAGGTGTGGATGTAAACTTTTGATTAGATTACTCCCATGGAGATGTGACACACCCAATTGTGGTGTAGCCTTTGATTAGATGGAGATGTGACTCCATCCATTCAAAGTAGGTCTTGATTAGTTTACTACAGTCCTTTTAAAAAGGGAAACATTTTGGAGAAACCTCAGATGTAGATGCTTGGAGAACAGTTGCTTCAGAGCTGACAGAGACATGGATGTTTGGAGATGCTTGGAGTACTAACAGAGAGAGCAGATGCCTAGACATGGGCAGAGCCCCGCAGACATTGCCATGTGCCTTCCCATGAGATGTTAGGCAAGCCAGAACCCGGAGTTGTGTCCCAGAGTAGCTAAGTGAAGGCCCACGGATGCTTAGAGAAGAGACCACTGGCATCAGAAGGTGTAAACAACAGAATCAGGAACAAGGATCAGCAGATGGCAGCCACATGCCTTCCCACGTGACAGACATCAGTCATTCTTGATTCAAGGTATCTTTTCCTGAATGCCTGAGTCTGGACATTTTTCTGCCCTTAGAATTGTAAACTTGTAACGTAAATTCCCTTTATAAAAGCCATTCCATTTCTGGTATGTTACATTCTGGCAGCTTTAGCAAACAAATATAGTTGGCAATTACTTTCTTTCAGCAATTTAAATATTTTGTCCCTCCACCATCTTTCCTCCATTTCTGATGAGAAACTGATTCTCAATCTTGTGGACTTTCCTTTGTATATAACATGTTGCTCTTTTCTGTATTTTTCAAAACTCTTTCCTTATCCTTGGCACTGGACAAGTTAACTATTATGTTTCTTTCTGTGTTTCTCTTCAAGTTTATCCTGTTTGGGTTTCACTGGTATTCTTGAATATGCATGTTCATGTCTTTTTTTTAATTTGCAAAGTTTTCTGCCATTATTTCTTTGAATATTTCTTCTAGTCATCTCTCTCTATTTTTCTGGGACTCCCATAATGCATATAATGATATGCTTGCTGGTGTCCCACAGAACTCTTAAGCTCTACTGAATTTTTTTCATTCTTTTTCCTTTCTGCTCATCAGTCTGAATCAATTCAATTATCTTGTCTCTGCATTCACTGATTGTTTCTCCTGCCAACTTCAATCTGCTATTGAAACCCTCTAAGGAATTTTTCATTTCAGTTGGCTTCAACTCCAGTATCTATTTCGTTCCCTTTAAAAATTTCTCTTTTTATTGAGATTCTCATATTGCTCATTCATTGTTTTCCTAATATCCTTTAGTACTTCCTCTGTGTTTTCCTTTATCTCCTTGAGCATACTGAGAATTATTTTTTTTTAAAGCCTTTGTCTGGTATGTCCAAAGTCTGGTTTTTATTATTGATGGTTTCTGGATTTTTATCTTGTTCTTTTGGATGGAACATCATTTCTGTTTTTGGTCTTAAAATCTTTTGTTGTACACTATACATTTTAATATTTTAAAGAATTAACTCTGGGATTTAGTCCTTAAACCCTGTTCCTTAAGTTTATATACAGCTAGGGATATGAAAGGGATTTCCTTGAGTACCTGAAGTTAACATAAAAAATAAACCACAACCAAAAACACCCTTCACGGGGACTTCCGGAAAAGATGGCGGCTTAGTAAGACGCGCGGGTCTTAGTTCCTCCTCCAGAACAGCTACTAAAGAAGTAGAGATGGTACAGAACAGCTCCCGGAGCCACGATGGACACCAAGAGGACAGCGTACCCCATTCTGGAACGGCTGAACCGGCAGGGAGAGTCCGCTGCAGTGGGACCACCGAGGGGCGCGCGCTTCCCCAGGCCGGGGTGGCTGGCAGCCGGAGTCCCTCCCTCCCTCCTTCCCGGACTGGCTGGGAGAATTGGACGGATGGTCTCCTCAAGCCGTGGCGGCTGGCACCCCAACCCACGCGTGGACCCCCGGACCAGCTGGGAGAATTGGATCGGAGGTCCCCCAAGCCGCAGAGACCGGCGACCGGGGTCCCTTCCGCATGCGTGGCTTCCCGGTCCGGCTGGGAATGTTGGGTGGGCACTCCCCCAAGCCGCGGCGGCCAGCACCCCCCCGCCACGCTTGGCGTCCCAGGCCGGCTGGGAGATTTGGACGGGTGCTCCCCAAAGCCGCGGAGGCCGGCGACCCTCCCCACACGCAGATTCCCGGGCCGGCTGGGAGATTCGGATCAGCACTCCACCAAGCTGCGGCAGCCGGCAACCCCCCACGCGTGGATTCCCAGGCCGGCTGGGAGATTCAGATCGGCACTCCCCTAAGCTGCTTCAGCTGGTGACCCTCCCCCACAGCAAGAGTTTTCCAAAGTTAAAGGAGCCACAGCATCTTTTAGTGGTGGGACCTGCATACAGACGAGCACCACGAGTGCCACCTACAAGGCAGGATAAGAAAAACAGAACCCAGAGATTTCACAGAAAAATCTTTCAACCTGCTGGGTCCCACACCCAGGGAAATCTGATCAAATGCCCAGACACCAGCAGAAAATAATGGATCACGCTTGGAAAATTGAAGATATGGCCCAGTCAAAGGAACAAACCAATAGTCCAAATGAGATACAGGTGCTGAGACAACTAATGCTGAATATACGAACAGAAGTGGAAACCCTCTTCAAAAACCAAATCAATAAATTGAGGGAGGACATGAAGAAGACATGGGCTGAACAAAAAGAAGAAATAGAAAATCTGAAATAAAAAATCACAGAACTTATGGGAGTGAAGGACAAAGTAGAAAATATGGAAAAACAATGGATACCTACAATGGTAGATTTAAAGAGACAGAAGCTAGAATTAGTGAACTGGAGGATGGAACATCTGAAATCCAAAAAGAAACAGAAACTATAGGGAAAAGAATGGAAAAATATGAGCAGGGACACAGGGAATTGAATGATAATATGAAGCGCACAAATATACGTGTTGTGGGTGTCCCGGAAGGAGAAGAGAAAGGAAAAGGAGGAGAAAAACTAATGGAAGAAATTATCACTGAAAATTTCCCAACTCTTAGGAAAGACCTAAAATTACAGATCCAAGAAGTGCAGCGCACCCCAAAGAGATTAGACCCAAATAGGCGTTCTCCAAGACACTTACTAGTTAGAATGTCAGAGGTCAAAGAGAAAGAGAGGATCTTGAAAGCAGCAAGAGAAAAGCAATCCATCACATACAAGGGAAACCCAATAAGACTATGTGTAGATTTCTCAGCAGAAACCATGGAGGCGAGAAGACAGTGGGATGATATATATAAATTACTAAAGAGAAAAACTGCCAACCAAGACTTCTATATCCAGCAAAATTGTCCTTCAAAAATGAGGGAGAAATTAAAACATTTTCAGACAAAAAGTCACTGAGAGAATTTGTGACCAAGAGACCAGCTCTGCAAGAAATGCTAAAGGGAGCACTAGAGTCAGATATGAAAAGACAGAAGAGAGAGGTACGGAGAAGAGTGTAGAAAGAAGGAAAATCAGATATGACGTATATAATACAAAAGGCAAATGGTAGAGGAAAATATTATCCAAATAGTAATAACACTAAATGTTAATGGACTGAATTCCCCAATCAAAAGACATAGACTGGCAGAATGGATTAAAAAACAGGATCCTTCTATATGCTGCCTACAGGAAACACATCTTAGACCCAAAGATAAACATAGGTTGAAAGTGAAAGGTTGGGAAAAGATATTTCATGCAAATAACAACCAGAAAAGGGCAGGAGTAGCTATACTAATATCCAAAAAATTAGACTTCAAATGTAAAACAGTTAAAAGAGACAAAGAAGGATACTATCTACTAATAAAAGGAACAATTCAACAAGAAGACATAACAATAATAAATATTTATGCACCGAACCAGAATGCCCCAAAATACATGAGGCAAACACTGCAAACACTGAAAAGGGAAATAGACACATCTACCATAATACTGGAGACTTCAATTCCCCACTCTCATCAATGGACAGAACATCTAGACAGAGGACCAATAAAGAAACAGAGAATTTGAATAATACAAAAAATGAGCCAGACTTAACAGACATTTGGAGAACATTACACCCCACAACAGCAGGATACACCTTTTTCTCAAGTGCTCATGGATCATTATCAAAGATAGACCATACGCTGGGTCATAAAGCAAGTCTCAACAAATTAAAAAGATTGAAATCATACACAACACTTTCTCAGATCATAAAGGAATGAAGTTGGAAATCAATAATAGGCAGAGCACCATAAAATTCACAAATACGTGGAGGCTCAACAACACACTCTTAAACAACCAGTGGGTCAAGGAAGAAATTACAAGAGAAATCAGTAAATATCTCGAGGTGAACGAAAATGAAAACACAACATATCAAAACTTATGGGACGCAGCAAAGGCAGTGCTAAGAGGGAAATTTATTGCCCTAAATGCCTATGTCAAAAAAGAAGAAAGGGCAAAAATTCGGGAATTAACTGTCCACTTGGAAGAACTGGAGAAAGAACAGCAAACTAACCACAAAACAAGCAAAAGGAAAGAAATAACAAAGATTAAAGCAGAAATAAATGAAATTGAGAACATGAAAACAATTGAGAAAATCAGTAAAACCAGAAGTTGGATATATGAGAAAATCAATAAGATTGATGGGCCCTTAGCAAGATTGACAAAAAGAAGAAGAAAGAGGACGTGAATAAATAAGATCAGAATTGGAAGAGGAGACATAACCACTGACCTCACAGAAATAAAGGAGGTAATAACAGGATACTATGAACAACTTTATGCTAATAAATACAACAATGTAGATGAAATGGACGGGTTCCTAGAAAGGCATGAACAACCAACTTTGACTCAAGAAGAAATAGATGACCTCAACAAACCAATCACAAGTAAAGAAATTGAATCAGTCATTCAAAATCTTCCCAAAAAGAAAAGTCCAGGACCAGACGACTTCACATGTGAATTCTACCAAACATTCCAGAAAGAATTAGTACCAACTCTCCTCAAACTCTTCAAAAAAATTGAAGTGCAGGGAAAGCTGCCTAATTCATTCTATGAAGCCAACATCACCCTCATACCAAAACCAGGCAAAGATATTACAAAAAAAGGAAACTACAGACCAATCTCTCTAATGAATATAGATGCAAAAATCCTCAACAAAATTATAGCAAATCGAATCCAACAACACATTAAAAGAATTATACATCATGACCAAGTAGGATTCATCCCAGGTATGCAAGGATGGTTCAACATAAGAAAATCAATTAATGTAATACACCATATCAACAAATCAAAACAGAAAAATCACATGATCATCTCAATTGATGCAGAGAAGGCATCTGACAAAATTCAACATCCTTTCCTGTTGAAAACACTTCAAAAGATAGGAATACAAGGGAACTTTCTTAAAATGATAGAGGGAATATATGAAAAACCCACAGCTAATATTATCCTCAATGGGGAAAAATTGAAAACTTTCCCCCTAAGATCAGGAACAAGACAAGGATGTCCATTATCACCACTGTTATTCAACATCGTGTTGGAGGTTCTAGCCAGAGCAATTAGACAAGAAAAAGAAATACAAGGCATCAAAATTGGAAAGGAAGAAGTAAAACTATCACTGTTTGCAGACGATATGATACTATACGTCGAAAACCCAGAAAAATCCACAGCAAAACCACTAGAGCTAATAAATGAGTACAGCAAAGTAGCAGGTTACAAGATCAACATTCAAAAATCTGTAGTATTTCTACACACGAGCAATGAACAAGCTGAGGGGGAAATCAAGAAACGAATTCCATTTACAATTGTAACTAAAAGAATAAAATACCTAGGAATAAATTTAACTAAAGAGACAAAAAACCTATACAAAGAAAACTATAAAAAACTGTTAAAAGATATCACAGAAGACTTAAATAGATGGAAGGGCATACCGTGTTCATGGATTGGAAGACTAAATATAGTTAAGATGTCAATCCTACCTAAATTGATTTACAGATTCAATGCAATACCAATCAAAATCCCAACAACTTATTTTTCAGAAACAGAAAAACCAATAAGCAAATTTATCTGGAAGGACAGGGTGCCCCGAATTGCTAAAAGTATCTTGAGGAAAAAAAATGAAGCTGGAGGTCTCATGCTGCCGGACTTTAAGGCATATTATGAAGCCACAGTGGTCAAAACAGCATGGTATTGGCATAAAGATAGATATATCGACCAATGGAATCGAATAGAGTGCTCAGATATAGACCCTCTCATCTATGGACATGTGATCTTTGATAAGGCAGTCAAGCCAACTCACCTGGGACAGAACAGTCTCTTCAATAAATGGTGCCTAGAGAACTGGATATTCATATGCAAAAGAATGAAAGAAGACCCGTATCTCACACCCTCTACAAAAGTTAACTCAAAATGGATCAAAGATCTAAACATTAGGTCTAAGACCATAAAACAGTTAGAGGAAAATGTAGGGAGATATCTTATGAAGCTTACAATTGGAGGCGGTTTTATGGACCTTAAACCTAAAGCAAGAGCACTGAAGAAATAAATAAATAAATGGGAGCTCCTCAAAATTAAACAGTTTTGTGCATCAAAGAACTTTATCAAGAAAGTAGAAAGACAGCCTACACAATGGGAGACAATATTTGGAAACGACATATCAGATAAAGGTCTAGTATCCAGAATTTATAAAGAGATTGTTCAACTCAACAACAGAAAGACAGCCAACCCAATTACAAAATGGGAAAAAGACTTGAACAGACACTTCTCAGAAGACGAAATACAAATGGCCAAAAGGCACATGAAGAGATACTCAACATCCCTGGCCATTAGAGAAATGCAAATCAAAACCACAATGAGATATCATCTCACACCCACCAGAATGGCCATTATCAACAAAACAGAAAATGACAAGTGCTGGAGAGGATGCGGAGAAAGAGGCACACTTATCCACTGTTGGTGGGAATGTCAAATGGTGCAACCACTGTGGAAGGCAGTTTGGCGGTTCCTCAAAAAGCTGAATATAGAATTGCCATACGACCCAGCAATACCATTGCTAGGTATCTACTCAGAGGACTTAAGGGCAAAGACACAAACGGACATTTGCACACCAATATTTATAGCAGCGTTATTTACAATTGCAAAGAGATGGAAACAGCCAAAATGTCCATCAACAGACGAGTGGCTAAACAAACTGTGGTATATACATACGATGGAATATTATGCAGCTTTAAGACAGAATAAACTTATGAAGCATGTAATAACATGGATGGACCTAGAGAACATTATGCTGAGTGAGTCTAGCCAAAAACTAAAGGACAAATACTGTATGGTCCCACTGATGTGAACCGACATTCGAGAATAAACTTGGAATATGTCATTGGTAACAGAGACCAGCAGGAGTTAGAAACAGGGTAAGATAATGGGTAATTGGAGCTGAAGGGATACAGACTGTGCAACAGGACTAGATACAAAAACTCAAAAATGGACAGCACAATAATACCTAATTGTAATGTAATTATGTTAAAACACTGAATGAAGCTGCATCTGAGCTATAGTTTTTTTTTGTTTGTTTGTGTTTTTTGTTTTTTTCTTTTTCCTTTTTTTATATATATATTTTTTTATTATTATTATTATTTTTATTTTTTTCTCTATATTAACATTCTATATCTTTTTCTGTCGTTTTGCTAGTTCTTTTCCTAAATCGATGCAAATGTACTAAGAAATGATGATCATACATCTATGTGATGATATTAAGAATTACTGATTGCATATGTAGAATGGAATGATTTCTAAATGTTGTGTTAATTTCTTTTTATTTTTTATTTAATTAATAATAAAAAAAAAAACACCCTTCACAGTCTCTGCAAATTGGCTTGGTGCTGGCTGGTGGTCTCCTTCCTAGTTTAGCCCTCCTATCAAGAAACTCAGACTGAAGAGAATGTGTAGTACAGGGTCCTCTCCATCTTTTGTGAGTCTGCATCTTGCTGTGGGCTTGTGCTTGCTGTTCACAAGGAATTTGAATGCCCCCTCTCCTCCTGACGAAACAGACTTTCTGTCCCTCTCAGGTGCTACACTATATGACTTAAAGCACTTAAACCCTTGCCCCAAGCCACTTTGACTTAATGGTTTCTTACGCTGCATCAGTTGCCACAAGTTGCTTTTGTCTGTAGGGCAAGTTCTGGGATGGCAAGCCAAGAGATGAGTTTCCTGGTTCACTCTTTCAGGCTGCCACCTGTTAGACTGGCACTATCATATGGGCATAGTATGCACATAGGGGTTAGTCTGCTCTCTCTGGAACAGAACCAGAGATCTACATGGAAACATAAGCTGGCCTCACATCACGTGGGAGTGGGGGTGAGGTGCGGGGTACAGATGCTAGCAAGGATGCCAAGAGTTTCTCCTACCATTTTTAAAACTGTGTTTTCTTGATTCTGCACTTGTGAGCTACTGCAATCCTTTATTTTCTGCAGTTTTGAGGATGATGGCTCTGCCTGGTTTTCCTAGTTGTTCAAAGATTATCTTGTGGAAAAGCACCCTGGAGCATCTTATGTCACCCTCTTGGTTGATTAGAAGCTCCCTCATAGTCTTTCAATGCAAAATCATCTTTATGACTGTATCTTACATTTCCTTAGACATTCCATACAGTTTTTCTACATTTTCAGTTCTGACAACTGTACTATCTGTCCTATTTTGGGAACTTAAATTTACTTCTGCTGATTCTCATCCGTGGTCGTTTGCCTTATTGTGTTCTTGATAGATCTGTTATTGGGAGTTCATATCATGATCTTCATCAGTGGAGGTCCTTGGGCCTAGGTGGAAAACTTTTCTTCAGAGATGGTTTGCTTCTAATTCTTCAGTGAGCCAAGAGGAACCTTTCAACTTAAAAGCATGTACTTTCTAAGGTTTTTATCTCAATGAAGTATTACAAACTCAGCATACCTACTTCTCCACTGGACCATGATTCAAAATCCCAAGAGCAATGCTATCATTGGATTCTGCTCTCACAACAAACCTATCTCGGCTCATTATTTTGGATGGACATGTAAAGACTTCCTTTGTCCTTATGAGATCATCAATACCTCAAGAAATGTGTCCTATGCAGGATATAATTTTCTGTAGAAACCCTTGAAAAATATCATGCAAGAAGGAAAATCACAGTCCTCATCTTATTGACCTTTTATGGATATTTTCCCCTTTACTCATTTATAACTTGGTGATGTCCTGCTGCATATTACTGAATAATTTCCATCTAAGCAAAGCAAAAAATCAGAAGAAAAGTTATCCATTTTATGTAAAAAATAGATTTCTTAAAATATCACTTAAAATTTGTCAGACTTGTTCTCTGATTTATCTACTGTATAGACAAAATAGGACATTGTATTTAATTCCATTCATACAATACTTCTTCATTCAAACACTGCTAAGTGGGCCGTGCGATGGTGGCTCAGTGGCAGAATTCTTGCCTGCTGTTCCGGAGACCCAGGTTTGATTCCTGGTGCCTGCCTATACCAAAACAAAAAAACAACAACAACAAAAAACTCGTAAGTAATCCAAATGAACTGTACCTATATACTTCAATAGCTCGCATATCTTCTTCATCAAATTCATCTTCAGCTTCCTTCAACTGTGCAAGAGTCATCTTTTCATACGGTTTAACTAAAACAACAAATTGGTAGATAGCTAAATTTCTTAAAAACTACTTTTACAGTCACTTATCTAGAAAAAACAATATCTATCACTCCCACAAGTTTTCAGAACTGTCAGGTTATACTTAAAAACATACGTGAAAGGCAGGCCACGGTGGCTCAGCAGGTAAGAGTGCTTGCCTGCCATGCCTGAGGACCCAGGTTCGGTTCCTGGTGACTGCCCATGTTAAAAAAAAAGAAAAAAAAAGATATGTGAAAATACATTAGATTCCATAAATATAGGTTTCCCCAAGTACCAAAAGCATTCTAGATGTATGTATTGACAAATAATACATACATCTAGAATTTTCAAAATAGAAGAACATCACAGGTAGTAGGATATAGTGGGGAAAAAACTTTACTATGTTAGATACAAGGATATTTCAGCTTTATTAACTAAAATGTTACTTTCAACACATGCTTTAGATGTTTTATGTGTTAGCATCCTTAAGTATGAGTAGAGTTTAAATCAAATGATCTCTAATGTCCTCTCTTCCTCTAAGTTTATGAAATATACTATCATTACTGTAACTGTATTATATCCTCATTTAGCCCATCAAATGTACAACTTTACCCATTGCTTCTTTCTGTAAATGTAAAACCATTTCTTCAATTTCATCTTTTGGTTCTTCTTTTGGAGGAAGAATACCAAAATCTCTTAAAATATCATTCCATTCTGTATCTTCATTTGGATCCTATAAAGAAAAATATTAGAAAAGCTATTGATATACTTGTATATTTTGATAGGTATGTGTAAAACTGGTAAGTAACACTTTTATGCATGCAATTGTTCGTGAACTCTGTAACAAGATTATTAGTTTTAAAGAAGAGAGCAGAAAGGCTTACTTTCCCCATTTGCCTGTACTAATGGCATTACATATTTTTTTAAACTTTTTTTATTAATTATAAAAAATTAACAAACATGGAGATGACCTAATTACAGTTTCAAACATACAGTACTGAATAGGGATTAGAAGAAACAGCTGCCTTTACAAAATGGAATTAGGATTAAAACATGGCTTTTCTAGGGTGCATACATCCTTTCAAACTGGCATACCTCTCTTGTCTAATCAATGATCATTTGCAGTCTTTATCATGCCATTTGTTTGATAGTCAGTGAGAGATTCTTGTGAGTAATACTGCTTGAGATGTAATTACCGTCTTGCCCTTTGTTTTTTTAACCTGTGTTTGCCATCCTTTTCCTAGTATCAGCAGGGAAAAGCAAGAGAAAAAGGCTTCTAAATTCTCCTGCTATCCTACATTTTATTTTTTGGCTCAGAGAAGCAAAGAATGGATAGTCAGAGTAATTTTATAAAAAGTAATTCCTATGATCATTAGATAACAGTGCTCATTTAATTTTGGTGGAGGCTGATAAGCTTGTCCTTTGTCTCATAGTGAGGTAATGTGATATTTTAGAAGAGAATCAGCAGTGCCAACAGCTCTTTAATAGCAACCTGATTAATACACTGAGCCATGCTGGCTTTCTAAACTGGATTGGAATGTAGGTAACCGTGCAAACTAGAACAAGCCTGGGACTTAAAGTCAGTGGTCCTGACTTGATGGAGGCTGGTGTTTAATAAATACAAGTTTAGTTTATTGTATATTATGGTAATAAATAATAGTGTGCTTTGTGTTACAGACTGAGCTAAAGAGAAAATTAGTAATAGGATCCGATGTTGTATAATAGGGCCATAGACTGAAGTTTTTAGCAGTGAATAAAAGTATGAATTAAAAAAAAATTAACAAACAAAACATTAAGATATCATTCCATTCTACATATGCAATCAGTAATTCTTAATATCATCACATAGTTGCATATTCATCATTTCTTAGAACATTTGCATCGATTTAGAAAAAGAAATAAAAAGACAACAGAAAAAGAAATAAAACGATAATAGAGAAAAAAAAGATTATACATACCATACCCCTTACCCCTCGCTTTCATTTACCACTAGCCTTTCAAACTAAATTTATTTTAACATTTGTTCCCCCTATTATTTATTTCTATTCCATATGTTCTACTCTTCTGTTGATATAGTAGCTAAAAGGAGCATCAGACACAAGGTTTTCACATTCACAGAGTCTCATTGTGAAAGCTATATCATTGTTCAGTCATCATCAAGAAACATGGCTACTGGAACACAGCTCTACATTTTCAGGCAGTTCCCTCCAGCCTCTACTACATCTTGAACAGCAAGGTGATATCTACTTAATGCGTAAGAATAATCTCCAGGATAACTCTTCCCCCTTCGGTCGAGAAGGTTCTCTCAATCCCTTGATGTTAATTCTCAGCTCATTCTAGGGTTTTTCTCAGTCCCTTGATGCTGAGTCTGAGCTTACTCGAGGATTTCTGTCCCACATTGCCAGGAAGGTCCACACCCCTGGGAGTCATGTCCCATGCAGAGACAGGGAGGGTGGTGAGACTGCTCATCCTGTTGGCTGGAGAGCAGGCCACATCTGAGCAACAAAAGAGGCTCTCTTGGGGGTGACTCTTAGGCCTAAATTTTAAGTAGACTTGACCTATCCTTCATGGGGTTAAGTTTCATATGAACAAACCCTAAGACTGGGGGCTCAGCCTATAGCTTTGGTTGTCCACACTGCTTGTGAGAATATCAAGAATTCAAGTTGGGGAAGTTGAATTTCTCCCCACTCTCACCATTCGCCGAATGGGGCCTGCAAATACTTTTCCAGTCACTGATCAAACCACTCTGGGATTCATCAGGGCAACACTCTGGACAAACCAACAAAATCTCATGTGCTACCTGAGATTCCAAGTACTTATGACATTCAATCAAACTATCTACATGAGTTATATTAGGAAATGCTCTAGTCAAAATATAAATTTTGTAACAAATAAACATTTTTTGCTTTAGTCTCACACATAAGGTGACATTTTAAAGTATTATCATCTATTTTCAGCACCCTGCAATAATGACATTCCTTTGTTCTTCCTCATGCAGAAACATTTTTAAAATTTGTACATTGTACATTTCACTATTATTATGCACTCTAGGCATTTCTAGATTATACCATCTTGATCTTTAACATCTATCTTTCTTTCTGATTTCATTTATGTCCCCAGCCCTCCTCCCTCTATCATTCTCACATGCAGCTTCATTCAGTGTTTTAACATAATTACATTACATTTAGGTGTATTGTGCTGTCCAATTCTGAGTTTTTGTATCCAGTCCTGTTGCACAGTCTGTATCCCTTCAGCTCCAATTACCCAATATCTTACCCTATTTCTATTTCCTGATGGTCTCTGTTACCAATGACATATTCCAAGTTTATTCACTAATGTCAGTTCATATCATTGAGACCATACAGTATATGTCCTTTAGTTTTTGACTAGTCTCACTCAGCATAATGTTCTCAAGGTCCATCCATGTTGGTACATACTTCAAAAGTTTATTCTGTCTTAAAGCTGCATAATATTCCATCGTATGTATATACCACAGTTTGCGTAGCCACTCGTCTGTTGATGGACATTTTGGCTGTTTCCATCTCTTTGCAATTGTAAATAATGCTGCTATAAATATTGGTGTGCAAATGTCCGTTTGTGTCTTTGCCCTTAAGTCCTCTGAGTAGATACCTAGCAATGGTATTGCTGGGTCATATGGCAATTCTATATTCAGCTTTTTGAGGAACCGCCAAACTGCCTTCCACAGTGGTTGCACCATTTGACATTCCCACCAACAGTGAATAAGTGTGCCTCTTTCTCCACATCCTCTCCAGCACTTGTCATTTTCTGTTTTGTTGATAATGGCCATTCTGGTGGGTGTGAGATGATATCTCATTGTGGTTTTGATTTGCATTTCTCTAATGGCCAGGGATGTTGAGTATCTCTTCATGTGCCTTTTGGCCATTTGTATTTCGTCTTCTGAGAAGTGTCTGTTCAAGTCTTTTTCCCATTTTGTAATTGGATTGGCTGTCTTTTTGTTGTTGAGTTGAACAATCTCTTTATAAATTCTGGATACTAGACCTTTATCTGACATGTCGTTTCCAAATATTGTCTCCCATTGTGTAGGCTGTCTTTTTACTTTCTTGATGAAGTTCTTTGATGCACAAAACTGTTTAATTTTGAGGAGCTCCCATTTATTTATTTCTTTCTTCAGTGCTCTTGCTTTAGGTGTAAGGTTCATAAAACCGCCTCCAATTATAAGATTTATAAGATATCTCCCTACATTTTCCTCTAACTGTTTTATGGTCTTAGACCTAATGTTTAGATCTTTGATCCATTTTGAGTTAACTTTTGTAGAGGGTGTGAGATACAGGTCCTCTTTCATTCTTTTGCATATGGATATCCAGTTCTCTAGGCACCATTTATTGAAGAGACTGTTCTGTTCCAAATGAATTGGCTTGACTGCCTTATCAAAGATCAAATGTCCATAGATGAGAGGGTCTATATCTGAGCACTCTATTCGATTCCATTGGTCGATATATCTATCTTTATGCCAGTACCATTATGTTTTGACCACTGTGGCTTCATAATATGCGTTAACGTCAGGCAGCATGAGACCCCCAGCTTCATTTTTTTCCCTCAAGATACTTTTGACAATTCAGAGCACTCTGCCCTTCCAGATAAATTTGCTTATTGGTTTTTCTGTTTCTGAAAAATAAGTTGTTGGGATTTTGATTGGTATTGCATTGAATCTGTAAATCAATATAGGTAGGATTGACATCTTAACTATATTTAGTCTTCCAATCCATGAACACGGTATGCCCTTCCATCTATTTAAGTCTTCTGTGATTTCTTTTAACAGTTTTTTTATAGTTTTCTTTGTATAGGTTTTTTGTCTCTTTAGTTAAATTTATTCCTAGGTATTTTATTCTTTTAGTTACAATTGTAAATGGAATTCGTTTCTTGATTTCCCCCTCAGCTTGTTCATTGCTCGTGTGTAGAAATACTACAGATTTTTGAATGTTGATCTTGTAACCTGCTACTTTGCTGTACTCATTTATTAGCTCTAGTAGTTTTGCTGTGGATTTTTCTGGGTTTTCGACGTATAGTATCATATCGTCTGCAAACAGTGATAGTTTTACTTCTTCCTTTCCAATTTTGATGCCTTGTATTTCTTTTTCTTGTCTCATTGCTCTGGCTAGAACCTCCAACACGATGTTGAATAACAGTGGTGATAATGGACATCCTTGTCTTGTTCCTGATCTTAGGGGGAAAGTTTTCAATTTTTCCCCATTGAGGATAATATTAGCTGTGGGTTTTTCATATATTCCCTCTATCATTTTAAGAAAGTTCCCTTGTATTCCTATCTTTTGAAGTGTTTTCAACAGGAAAGGATGTTGAATTTTGTCAGATGCCTTCTCTGCATCAATTGAGATGATCATGTGATTTTTCTGCTTTGATTTGTTGATATGGTGTATTACATTAATTGATTTTCTTATGTTGAACCATCCTTGCATACCTGGGATGAATCCTACTTGGTCATGATGCATAATTCTTTTAATGTGTTGTTGGATTCGATTTGCTATAATTTTGTTGAGGATTTTTGCATCTATATTCATTAGAGAGATTGGTCTGTAGTTTCCTTTTTTTGTAATATCTTTGCCTGGTTTTGGTATGAGGGTGATGTTGGCTTCATAGAATGAATTAGGCAGCTTTCCCTGCACTTCAATTTTTTTGAAGAGTTTGAGGAGAGTTGGTACTAATTCTTTCTGGAATGTTTGGTAGAATTCACATGTGAAGTCATCTGGTCCTGGACTTTTCTTTTTGGGAAGATTTTGAATGACTGATTCAATTTCTTTACTTGTGATTGGTTTGTTGAGGTCATCTATTTCTTCTTGAGTCAAAGTTGGTTGTTCATGCCTTTCTAGGAACCCGTCCATTTCATCTACATTGTTGTATGTATTAGCATAAAGTTGTTCATAGTATCCTGTTATTACCTCCTTTATTTCTGTGAGGTCAGTGGTTATGTCTCCTCTTCCATTTCTCATCTTATTTATTCACGTCCTTTTTCTTCTTCTTTTTGTCAATCTTGCTAAGGGCCCATCAATCTTATTGATTTTCTCATATATCCAACTTCTGGTTTTACTGATTTTCTCAATTGTTTTCATGTTCTCAATTTCATTTATTTCTGCTTTAATCTTTGTTATTTCTTTCCTTTTGCTTGCTTTGTGGTTAGTTTGCTGTTCTTTCTCTAGTTCTTCCAAGTGGACAGTTAATTCCCGAATTTTTGCCCTTTCTTCTTTTTTGACATAGGCATTTAGGGCAATAAATTTCCCTCTTAGCACTGCCTTTGCTGCGTCCCATAAGTTTTGATATGTTGTGTTTTCATTTTCGTTCACCTCGAGATATTTACTGATTTCTCTTGTAATTTCTTCCTTGACCCACTGGTTGTTTAAGAGTGTGTTGTTGAGCCTCCACGTATTTGTGAATTTTCTGGTGCTCTGCCTATTATTGATTTCCAACTTCATTCCTTTATGATCTGAGAAAGTGTTGTGTATGATTTCAATCTTTTTAATTTGTTGAGACTTGCTTTATGACCCAGCGTATGGTCTATCTTTGAGAATGATCCGTGAGCACTTGAGAAAAAGGTGTATCCTGCTGTTGTGGGGTGTAATGTTCTCCAAATGTCAGTTAAGTCTAGCTCATTTTTTGTATTATTCAAATTCTCTGTTTCTTTATTGGTCCTCTGTCTAGATGTTCTGTCCATTGATGAGAGTGGGGAATTGAAGTCTCCAGTATTATGGTAGATGTGTCTATTTCCCTTTTCAGTGTTTGCAGTGTTTGCCTCATGTATTTTGGGGCATTCTGGTTCGGTGCATAAATATTTATTATTGTTATGTCTTCTTGTTGAATTGTTCCTTTTATTAGTAGATAGTATCCTTCTTTGTCTCTTTTAACTGTTTTACATTTGAAGTCTAATTTTTTGGATATTAGTATAGCTACTCCTGCCCTTTTCTGGTTGTTATTTGCATGAAATATCTTTTCCCAACCTTTCACTTTCAACCTATGTTTATCTTTGGGTCTAAGATGTGTTTCCTGTAGGCAGCATATAGAAGGATCCTGTTTTTTAATCCATTCTGCCAGTCTATGTCTTTTGATTGGGGAATTCAGTCCATTAACATTTAGTGTTATTACTGTTTGGATAATATTTTCCTCTACCATTTGCCTTTTGTATTATATACGTCATATCTGATTTTCCTTCTTTCTACACTCTTCTCCGTTCTTCTCTCTTCTGTCTTTTCGTATCTGACTCTAGTGCTCCCTTTAGCATTTCTTGCAGAGCTGGTCTCTTGGTCACAAATTCTCTCAGTGACTTTTTGTCTGAAAATGTTTTAATTTCTCCCTCATTTTTGAAGGACAATTTTGCTGGATATAGAAGTCTTGGTTGGCAGTTTTTCTCTTTAGTAATTTATATATATCATCCCACTGTCTTCTCGCCTCCATGGTTTCTGCTGAGAAATCTACACTTAGTCTTATTGGGTTTCCCTTGTATGTGATGGATTGCTTTTCTCTTGCTGCTTTCAAGATCCTCTCTTTCTCTTTGACCTCTGACATTCTGATAGTAAGTGTCTTGGAGAACATCTATTTGGATCTGTTCTCTTTGGGGTGCGCTGCACTTCTTGGATCTGCAATTTTAGGTCTTTCATAAGAGTTGGGAAATTTTCAGTGATAATTTCTTCCATTAGTTTTTCTCCTCCTTTTCCTTTCTCTTCTCCTTCCGGGACACCCACAACACGTATATTTGTGCGCTTCATATTATCATTCAATTCCCTGTGTCCCTGCTCATATTTTTCCATTCTTTTCCCTATAGTTTCTGTTTCTTTTTGGATTTCAGATGTTCCATCCTCCAGTTCACTAATCCTAACCTCTGTCTCTTGAAATCTCCCATTGTAGGTTTCCATTGTTTTTTTCATCCCTTCTACTGTATCTGCCATTCTCATAAGTTCTGTGATTTGTTTTTTTCAGACTTTCCATCTTCTTTTTATTCATTCCTTGCCTTCTTCATGTCCTCCCTCAATTCATTGATTTGGTTTTTGATGAGGTTTTCCATTTCTGTTTGTATACTCTGATCTAATTGTTTCAGCTCCTGTATCTCATTTGAATTGTTGGTTTGTTCCTTTGACTGGGCCATATCTTCAATTTTCCTGGTGTGATTTGTTATTTTTTGCTGGTGTCTAGACATTTAATTACCTTAATTGTTTATTCTGGAGATTGCTTTCACGTATCTTACCTAAGGTTTTCTTGCTAGATTAATTTGTTGTCTATCTGTTCTTTGACCTTCAGTTCAGCTTTTTCTGGGCTTCTAGCTTAAGTTTTGTTTAACAGAGGGTAATTTTTCAGTTCTTGTTTTCTTGTTTCTTGCCCTGCTTGTAAGGTGCCTTTTCCCTTCCCAGCCTTAGGAGGGTCTACATAGGTATTACAGACTGCAGCCAGGTTTTCCTGGACTAAACTGACCTCCTATCAGGGGAAAGAGTCACCTGCATCAGTTTTCCCTGAGGGTGAGACCCAGCAGGCTGAAAGACTTTCCTGTGAAGTCTCTGGGCTCTGTTTTTCTTATCCTGCCCAGTACGTGGCGCTTGTCTGCCTGCAGGTCCCACTAGCAAAAGATGTTGTGCTCCTTTAACTTTGGAAGGCTCTTCCTGCTGGGGGCATGGTGGATACAGAGGAGAGGTTGTAGGCTGGTTTTAATGGCTTCAAATTGCCAAGCCCTGGGGTCTGAATTCCTTGAGAGAGGGATTCCACCTAAATTGGGCTTCACCCCTTCCCTGGGGAACAGGCGGGAGACAGCCCTGAAAGCAGTCTGTTTCTACCTATGCCTGGGGCAGTTGCAGCCCAAGTAGTCCCACCGCTGAATCCAGAGGCAGCCAAGCCTCTGTAGAAACAGCCACAAAAACTTCCGTTTCGTCCCCTTTCCTGTTTTTCAGTTAGCCCAATAACCAACCTCCACCTTGACCAGTTTCGCTTGAGCTGGGGGCCTAGTTTTAGCAGTCAGAATTTGTTTATTAATGCCACAATTGGTGTTTAGTTGGACTCAGTCCCTGCTACTGTTGTAGTGTCTTTCGTTTCCCTCTGGGAAGCCGCCTGTGGGGGAGGGGCACCGGCTGCCGGCCGCCGCGGCTTGGGGAACTCACGGTTCCAGAGACTCGCAGCCAGTCCAGTTGGTCCAGACTGGGGTATGCTGTGTGTCCGGTCACTATTGTGCCTCTGGGAGCTGTTCTGTACTGTTTCTGGTTATTTAGTAGTTGTTCTGGAGGACGAACTAAAATGCACATATTGCTAAGCTGCCATCTTGGCCCCTCCCCTAGGTCTGGCATTACATATTTGATAAACAAGATGCATCCTCTACCCTCAAAATTTTACTGAGAAGTTTAATAAAAAATCAACTTAGGAAACATATATCAAATATTTAGGGAGCAAATTCATAAATCACAGAAAATTTTCAGATGGCAATAGAGGACAAAACCAATTCACAAGTACTGTTTTGTTTCTTTTTCTACATAAGCATTCAATACCTCTAGGTGAATTTGCTTCTATTTTAAGCTTTATAGCTTTGTGGGACTCTCACTCATGGGTTATATCTTAGGAGAGACCAGGAATCCTTTCACAGTTCAATTTCTGCCTCACCATATGTGTTATGAACATTAACTTTGTTTTCCTTGTTACTTAAGCTGTACTCCTATTTTCTGCTGCCCCAGAAGCTGTATGCCATATACTAGCTATTTTCTGTTTAGTCTGCTGTCCATATTCTCTGATGTTTCAAGAGGAAGGGAAAATTTATAGACATGAGTGAATATTTTATAATAACTTATCCAGAAAAAACAGGTGGAGTCGAATATGGCCTCAAATTATCTTCACCTCTTGGTATTCATGCCCTTGTGTAATTCTCTCCCACTGAACATAGGTAGTACTTGTAACTTGCTTCTAGCCAAAGTTGTGATAAAGTCATTTCTGTGATTATATTCCATATGATTATAACCTCCATTTTATTAGCAGACTCTCTTTCTTGATGGCTTTGATAAAGCAGGCTGCCATGTGATGAACTTCCCTCTGGAGACACCATGTGACAGAGAAATGAGGGTAACCGCTAGCCAAAAGCCAGCTAGGAACTGAGTTCTTCAATTTTAATAGCCATAAAAGAATTGAATCCTGCCAACCACCCTGCAGGGTGAGCTTGGAAGTGGATCCTTACCCTGTTATATCTTCAAATGAGACTTCAGCTCTGGCTAGCATCTTAGCTGCAGGCCTGTGAAGATCCTGCAATATATGAACCCTGTAAAGCCATCCTTAGATTCTTGACCCACAGAATCTGTGAAATAATGTGCTTTAAACCACCGAATTTGTAGTATTTTGTTATGCAGCAATGGATAGCTAATATAAGGAGTATCTTATATTTCTCCTGTTTATCTATTCTTCGGCCAAAGTATTTTTCTGTACTGTATCCTTTAAGAGTCCCTCTACTCTTAAGATCTTCCAATCTCCATTCTTTCTATAAATCTTGCAACAGTTAAAAATCACCATCATCAGAAGTTATTCTTTCGGTATTGCCAGACTAGACAGTTCAGATCAACCCTTCTCCTAAGAACTAGAAAAACCATACAAATAGATAGCATTGGAAAGTCAAGAAGGCAGTGTTTCTGGACACAAGTTTCTGGAGGAAAAGGAGACCCAGACAGAATTTGTGTATTTGGAGTCACTCTCTTCAGATTAACTGCCAGTTCCAGAATAGACGAAGAGGCTGAGAAATTGATCATAGCTCTACAAATTTGAACACAGTGACCATTTCAGATACTAGCTGCTAAAACAAATGCCGAACAATGTCTCTAGCTTTAACAAATACCATACAATGTACACAGTTTTAAAATTAGAATCCATTGACTCAGTTGCAAAGGTTAGAGGGCTTGTTTCATCCCACGGCCAGTATCTTCTGGCTTGTTGGCAATCTTAGGGTTCCTTGGCTTTTCCATCACATGACAATGAACATGGCAGTGTCTTATCCTTTCTTTTCTGGGTTCTGTTGACTTCCAGCTTCTGGTTGCTCCCAGTGACTTTTCTCTCTGTCTGACCTTCACGATGCTTACACAGGACTCCAGTAATCCAGATTAAACATTGATCTGATTCAGTTGGGCCACACCTCAACGGAAGTAACATTTGAAGAGATATTATGATGATGGGTCCACAGCCATCAGAATGTGGACCAAGACCAAGAATGCATCCAAACTAGCTACAATATTCAACCCACCACAGTGACCAAAAACAGAAATCAATAACAAATAACTCGAGGGTCATCTATATTTTGAATTTAAGAAACAAACTTCTAAACAACGCATGGTAAAGTGGGATAAAATAGGACAACTGCAAGTCTCTGGTTTCCTATCCAACTCTGAGTTAACAGACAACTGCAAATCCCTAGTTTACTATCCACCTTTTAAAAGATTTAATGGACAACTACAAGTCCCTTGTTTCTAATGTAGCTCTAAAGAAATTAATCTAAACTGAAAACTTCAGCTACAAACTTCCTAGGACAAAAATTTCCGCTAAAGCCCCCAAACCTCCCCAAACCATCAAAGCCTGTAAAATTATGGGCCCAAAACAAACTCTTAGTTAACAACAGACAACCTGGGACTGTAAAGGTTGTTAAACATCTACCCAAAGACATATTTTGGATATATAACAGGCTGGCCACAAGCAACAATAATTATCTCTTCCTGAAAAAATGCTAGCCCTGTAAGCACCTGGTTAATACAAATCAAATAAGCGCCTAGTGTTCAAAGGTTACTATGGAAAACTGCTCCTAGCAAAAACTTTCCTATAAAGCTGGCTAACCCACTCATGTTCAGTATGTTTCTCCCTTGAACACATCTTTAACGTGTACTCTCTTTCTTTCTCTTTAAAAAACTTTACTTCTTATTCCTATTAGCCTCTCTTATCTCTAAATTTTAGTGTCAAGACCCCTGAACCTGGAAAGGGCTGAGCTAGAACTATTGCCAGCAGTTCACCTGTTAAAATGGGTCAAAAAGAAAATCACAAGGGAATTAGAAGATATGCAGAACTAAATAATAACAACAACAAAAAAACTACATTTCAAAAAATGTGAGCTACAACTAAAGCAATTCATAAAGGGATTTTATACCCTTGATTGAATACCTTAGAGAAGAAGAAAAGCTTAAAAATTAATGGTCTAAGCATCCAACTTAAAATACTGAGAAAAGGACATAAAATTAAACCAAAGGTAGAAGAAAGGATATAATAAAAGTGAGTGCAGAAATTGTTGAAATGGTAAATAAAAATACAATAGAGAATATTAATGAGAAAAAACTAACAAAATATATTTCATATATATGCAACCCATAATGCAATGGGTTGTCTTTTTAAAACAGTCATATGTCTTTTTGAAAAAATAAAATTATATTTAGTTTTAAATATTTATCCATATATTTGCCATCTACAGTACTCTTCCTTCCTGCCTGTAGATTCAATTTTCCACCTGGTATCATTTCCTTTCACCCACACCCTCTCCCTAAACTTTTCCTTAGCATTTTTATAATATACGTCAGCTTGCAAATTATTCTCCATTGTCATGAATCTGAAAATGTCTTTATGTTTTCTTCAGTTTTTGAAAGTTAGCTTATTTAGATACAGACTTCTGGTTTAACAGTTACCCTCTCCCTCCAGCATTTTAAACTATTTGAAAACCTTCTGGCCTCCATTGCTTCTGATAAGAAGGCAGATATCAGTCATATTTTTGTTCTCCTATATGTAATATGTCTTTTAATCTCTTGCATTTTAAGATTTTTTCTTTGAATTTCAGAAATTTGACTATGATGTGCCTTGATATGGTTTTATTTGTATTTATCCTGCTTAGGGTTTACTGAAGTTTTTAGAACTATACATTTATGTCTTCCCAAAATTTGGAAAATATTTGTCCATCATTTCTTTAAATTTTTTCTACCTCATCCTCCTTCCTCTCCTTCAAAGAGTCCAGACATATGTATATTAGCTCACCTAGTATTGTCCCCTCAGGTGAACAAATCACTCTTTATTTTTCTTTAATCTTTTTCTTCAATTTAGATAACTATTGATCTACTTCAATTCAGACTCTTCTGTCATCTCCAAACTGCTGCTAAACACATCCAGTGGATATTTTATTTCAGTTATTCACTTTTTCAGTTACAGAATTTCCAATAATTAGTTTATCATAGTTTCATTTCTCTGCTGAAATTTCCTCATCTGTCCAATCATTATGACTATTTTTACCTTTAAGTCCTTGAATATATTTATATCAGCTGCTTTAAATCCCTTGTTTGCTAATTTCAACATCTGGATAATCTCAAGATCAGTTTCTTTTCATACTTTTGCTTTTGACTATGTGTCATTTTCTGCTTTTCTACTAGACACTGAGAATTGCTGTCATAGAGACTCATAATTCTTTATGTTCCTCTAAAGTATGTTGATTTTTGCATTCACAGGTGTTAACTGGCTGGGCCGAAATAGCAAACTATTTCACTTATTAAGTTTCACTTTTTTCAGCTTCCAGTAGCTGTTTTTTGCCAGACTTCTTGGAGTTTAACCAACAGTCAAGGATTTGGGTGGATTCTATACACAGAATTTACAGATCTGCATTTATTTCCTTTATGAGACTTTTCCCCAACCTTCCTACTACTCTAACAGCCCATAATTTTGTCCTCTGACATCTCCATCCATTAAGATTGTGATTTTCTGCTACCCTGTGCCATGTGATTGTGGAATGCCTCAGGCACTCAACTATATCTAATCTGTTCTTTAACCTATTATGCAGGTTTTAAAATATATTCACAAATTTTTTATATTATTCTTTCAAGCCTAATTCCCTTTCCCTTGTATGTAAACTGGATCTAGTGTATCACTTCTAATAAACTGAAAATATGATGAAAGTGATGGTGTGTGACTTCTGAGAATAAGTCATCAAAGGCATTAAATCTTCCCTCCCCATCTCCATCTTTCTCTCACCAGTTGTTACAGGGGAAGCCAACTGCCATGCCTTGAGGCACTAAACAGATCTACTGAAGAGGGATAAGGAACTGAGGACTCCTGCCACAGCCATGTAAGTGAGCCATCTTAGAAACAAATATTGCAGTCAAGTCCCAGCTGACTTTTTTTTTTTGGTATGCTGTGCGGTGGAGGTCACATTTCATTCTTTCCCATGTGAATATCCTGTTATTGCTGCACCGTTTGTTGAATGTTTGCTGCTGTTATTGTTTTTCTGGAGTGCATGGGCTGGGAATAGGCAGGCGAGAATTCTACCACCAAACTATCTGTGCACCCCTCCAGTTGACATCTTAATTGTAATCTCATGTGAGACTCTTAGCTTGCACCTTCCAGTTAAGCTACTACCAAATTCCTGACACTCACAACTGTGAGGTAATAAATGTTTGCTGTTTTAAGCTGATAAATTTGGGGATGTTTAGTTACACAGCAATGAATAACTAATAAACCTATCAGATTTTCTATTTCAATTATTATAGCTTCCATTTCTAGAAGTTACTTTCTATTTCTTTAACTGTTTATTCTTAATGGTTTCCTACATAAAGTTATCTTTGTACTGTTACTATCTTATTTCTTTTAACACTTCATAACAGGTATTTTATATTCTGTGTCTGAAAATTCAAACACATGCAATATTTGGAGGTCTAAATCTGTTGCTTCTTGCTTCTGTTTAACATTCACTTACAGTGCTTAGTCTTCTTATGAATTTGGTGGTCTTTCTGAGGTCCTATTTGCCTTTAAAATGTGAGAATTTTCTGGGCCTAACTTAGTGAGGCTTTTCTTCAAAAAAGAGTCTGCCTCTGCTATTAGCTGGAGGAGCACAGTCTTTCAATCTATAAACTCCTTAAGCATCACTCAAGAATTTTTACTCATAGAGGAGGTTTCAGCCTCAGTGTCCTTTCCTTAATGCTATTCCAATGGCTGTGGTGCTGCTTTAGTCCTCTGGCCTCAGGGAACCCTTCTTTGCTGCTCGTAGGTCTAAAAGGACTCTCTGCCTCTTCAACTCTTTGTTACTCCAGCCCTTTATTGTGCTTCTGTTGATCTTATCCTGGGTATGTCAATCCTGGGTCCTGAATATTTCTATCTAAATGATAGTCACCTTACCTCACAGTTACGGTAGGCTCAACTCTCACTTGTTTGTTTGGAGGGGAGAGTACCCTACAAGATCAGAAAATCTTCAGAGGAACAATGCTGTGATTATGAGAGTTCCTGAAAGCTCCTAGTAATTCATGACTCACAGACAAAAGTTCCTTTTCCCTTTTATGACTTAGCTATCCATTTATGTTCAGCTGTCTGCATCTACACTTCTTGCTGTCTCATTAAGTAGCATATAGCTTTTGTTTTGTTTTGAATTTCATCTAAAAATCTTTGTATTTTAGCTACAGCATGCAGTTGATTTACATTTTCATGTAAACACTGATGATTTGGGGTTTAAATCTACTACTTCGTATACCCTCTATTGGTCCTGCCCATTTTATGTTTATAATACATTGACTGCACTTAATCCTCTTCCAATTTATGAATTATTCTTATGGTATATTTAAATATTTTTCCTTAACCCCGTAGTACATTATATTAATATTATTATCATTGTTATTATTTTATTCAGTCACAGTTTCTTTAGATTTACCCTCATATTTAGGCAGTCTTTGGTTTGCATTCCTTATTAAATCTCAAACCTTCTATCTGGAAATCCCTTCCTTAATTCTGAAGTACATCCTTGAGACTCTCCCATAGTGAGGGCCTGCTAAGGGCTATTTCTCTTAATTATTAACTTAAAATGTCTTTATTTTGCTCCCTCTTGAGAAATAATTTCTCTCAGTATAGTTTTGTTTTTCTAGCAATTTAAGATATTATGTCACTGCTTTCCACATCCACTGCTGCTGTTGAGAAATAAGCTATCAGTCTCAAGCTTCTGTGTCTTAGTATGTCTGCATGTAATATTTTCTTTGTCTATAGTTTTCTACAGTTTTGCCACGATGTACTTAGTTATGTATTTATCCTGTGTGGATTCATTGGGCTTCTTGAAGCTGCAGAGCGGCATCTTTCAGTAGATTTGGAAAATTCACATCAATTATCTCTTCAAATATTCCTTGATCTCTTTCTCTCTTATCTCTCCTGAGATGCCAATTAAACACATGCTAGATTTTCATAATCCTGTCTTATTTCTTAGTTTTTAAAATATTTTCCATCTTTCTATACCTGTGACCCACCTAACAAACCCATTCACTTTAAATTTCATTGGTTGCATCTTTTCAATTTTAGAAGTTTATTTGGCTCTTAATCAAATTTTTAAGGTCACTTTTTCGTAGTCTTCTAGTCCCTGAAGATAATTTAAACTGACCTTTTTAATAAGCATAGTTGTTTGATAATTTGTTTCTGATAATTCTAATGCCTGAAGCATCTGCAGATTTGCGTCTATTAGTTATGTTTTTGGTACTTTATTTCTTTGTGTGCTTGGCTATTTTTGACTGATTTTTGCTTGCTGCTCTTTAAAATTTAGTGAGAATTTCTTGAGGCCTAAGATGAAGATGCTTTCCTCCAGAGGATTTATATTTATTTCTGCCAGGCACTGGGAGCACTACAGCTATATAACTACTTTAAATCAAATTCACAGCTTGACGTTTACTAGACCACCTAAGCAATATGCTTTAGGTTGCAAATCCATGTAAGGGCTGGGCTGGGGCACAACTTCCCAAGGATAAGTTTTATTACCTTATTCTTTTTTTCTTTCATTCTACTAGGTGCCAAGATAAATTTCCCTTAATTCCCCTAGACATAAGTTTACCTCTGGCTCAAGTTCGTTCAGGTGAGAAAACTTTCCTACCTAGTTTCCCAACCTTTGGTTGACCCTGATTCCTCCTTACTCCATGATTATACCTAGGACCAAAATACATATTATTAATCCATTCATGGTAAAAATGGCTTTAGACCAAATATATATGTATATATTTTTTTGGGGGGGTGCATAGTCAGGGAATCAAGCCTGGGTCTCCTACATATAAGGTAAGCATTCTACCACTGAACTACCCATGTATCCGCTTTCCCTTATACTTTGAGCTGGTACTTTCTTACTACCTTGTCATCCCTTTGATACTTTTAAGGAGCATGTTTTACATACTATCTGGCATTTTTGCCTGTATTCAGCAGGTGAGTTGGTCCACTATTGTCAGAAAAAGAAATTCCAAATTCCAAATTCTTTTTAAAAACTCTTCCTGCATTTCATATCCATTATTAGCATATTTATCTTTTCTCCTTCATAGCCAAATTCCTTAAAAGAATTGTCTACATATTCTGTAATCACTTTCACCTAGCATTCATTCCTCAACCTACTTTAAATTGGCTTCTGCCCCCAATACTGGCTAAGGTTACCTATGAGCTCCATGTTGTTAATTCTGATGGGTACTCATTGTATGTGATGTCTCAAGCAAAATTTAAGTTAGTTATCCTTTTCTTCTTAAAACACTCTTTGTATTCATGATATCACATTTATGGTTTTATTCACACCTCTTAAACTGCTCTTCCAACTGATCTAAGAGTTAGTTCAACAGGATTTAATGTATCCATAAATGCTCCAAATTCTGTTTTTGCCTTCACTTTTAGAAATTATCTATGAAATTTTATCTGAAAGAGGCTTTGCAATCTATTTGTTCAAACTATTATGCCATTTATCATACCATAAAAAAATTTTATCTTGTCTCTTATTCCACACAGTAAACTTTTAAAACAGCGCCATATCTAAAACACAAGTACCGAATAAATGGCTAGTGAATAAACAAATAAATAAGCTAAGGTTAATAAGCGGTTGACTTCCCTCTCAATTTCATTTCAGGTGCACACCAGGAAAAATTTGAAATATTTTTACATACTGCATAAAAATGTAATCGCTAAGAACCAATTATTAACACAAAAGGATTATCCATTCAAATCATATAGAAATTCTATTTTAAAATCCAATAAATTATACAGTATAAAATATACCAAAATTAAATATGTAAAACAAGAAAAATCACAGTGTTTTTAATTTGGGGGAGCAGGAGGGAAGATGCTGTTTTCTATAAGTTGGAAAGTGAGAATTTTTCTCCTCTTAAAAGGATAGAGAGAAGCAGATGCAGTGTCCTGGTGGATGAAGTAGCTTTAGAGGGAGGCGGAAACTTCTGAATAATAAATGGAAGACTAGGAGAGTTTTTGCCATCACGTAGGTGAAACTCCAGGGTATGTAGATGTTTCTCCAGATCAGAGTACGAGGGTTTTCATTCTTTTTTTTTTTTTAACGTATGGGGGACAGCGATAATTTTTGGGCTAAAGTTGTTGATCTGTTTCTTAAGTTAAAAATGGAGCAGCAAGAGGATTTCTAGGAGTCATTTGTGGAAAGCAATCCCAAACATCTATGAATGCTGCCTCCAGAAACATACCAAAATTTTGGAAAAGTAGAAGGAATGGCATTTTCCCAGAGTTACTTTGGATTTCCCTCAAATCTAGATACACATGCACACAAAACTCTGCCGTTGCCATGAAAAATGGTAGAACCCAGTCCCTGTGCTCCGTCCTCCTCGCTTCTGTCTCTGGCGGGGCGGCGAACCTCACCTGCATGGTGTCCCCCGCCTCCCCGCATGCGCCTGCGTGGTCTGGCTTCAGGCAAGGCTCTCCAGACTCCGGCCCCCAGACCCGCCGGCTCCTTAAGGCAGGAAAGGCGCCGCTGAAGACCTAGTGGTTTCAACCGTCGGCAAGGAGAGGGAGGGGAGAGCAAGGGCCCCTCACGCGCGTGCGCCCGTGCAGCTCTGTTGCCGGGCAACAGAGACATGGCATAGGAGGCGGTTGCGGGTACTGCAGCGCCAGGTCCAGGGGCATCTCTCCCAAGCGGGACCTTTCCACTTTGTGATGTGCTGTTGGTGCTGCATTTCTCCCGTCTTTCCCTCCTCCACTACAAAATCAACCAGTGTCCGAGCATCCTTCAACCCTGGAGATCTGTCTTCATGGAAAAATGACAAAATTCTGGGAGAGAGAAATTTTCAGAGGAATTGTTAATCTGGAGTCCACACTGAGACTTGGATGGATTTTGGAATATACTGGCTCCCCAGCTCCCAATGGTGCACATAATTTTGTTGCATGTATACTCTTTCTTTTCTTTGTATTTTTTTTTTTTCTGGAGTTAGGGATCAGAGCATTCATCAGATTCTCAAATGGTACCCATCTTAGAAAATTCACTACCGTAAGAGACAGGCACTCTGGCCTTAGGTAGGAAACCTAGACCGTTGGGTTCCTGGTGTGTAAGTTAAGGAAGGGACGTTTACTAGGAACTGCCGGGAACTTCGGGAAGACATTTGATATTATGATTGTTATTATGATAAATGATTTGATATTACAAATAAGGTTAAACACATGTTCACAGAGATCTACTCACAGGATTGTTAAAGAAGATAAAAATGTTTTTAATGACACAGTTTTAAACTTGGATTCAGCATTGTACCACTTCACCTATATGCCCAATCAATGATTAATACAAATCCTATATTCCAAGCATCCAGTATATCTGGCTGATTGTGTGCAAGACATTAATTTGTTCCGTGTAAAAATTTTAAAATTTCACAATTTCTATAACCATGTTTTGGTATTTCTTTCTATTTTTTAAGATCCTGGGATATCACTAAAAAATTTAAGTGGGCTAAGTCTCTCCAGACTTCTGAAAGGTTCTGGGAACTTGTGCTTAAATTAATATGCAACTCTTTTTATTTTGACAATCCAAAATTGAGTTACCCCTCTTTAATCAACCAGCAACCTGCTTGGTGGAGAAGGTAGAGGTTGAGGAAAGGGGTCAAAGGGAAAAAAAACAAGGAGAATATGGGGTGAAATAAACTCAAAATTCATCTGCGGTTAATTCTGGGTGCACTAAACACTGACTTGATGTAAAAAGTTCTCCAACTGTGTTCAGTTGTGCTTATTTTCTTTCTGGTGATATGAGACATATTGCCTTTCAGATGTTGTGTGTGGTAAAACAACTTATTTTAAGATTAAGTGAACTACTTGTTGGTAGAAAAAACTAGCTCCTGATATATTTGTAGCAATCAGAGATCCATTTTACAGAGTATAAATCAAAACTTGCTTATTAGACTATTGGATGTGTTATGACCTAATCCTCCAAGCTAGTGTAGTTTTAGTTAGTATCCACAGTCTAAGATTGTTAACTACTGGGTATTCTGGCCATTTATAAGGGTGGTTGATTTTGTCACTGACAAAATCCAAATAGGATAAACTAAAATAGCTCATTAAAACCCAACTCTTTCCTGAGTGCCTTTAATAAAAATAACAAGAGACCATGTGTATCAGTACTGTCAAAAGCTGCAAGGATCTGAGGAACATTATTATTTAAAGATTTATTACAAATTATTTCATACAACACAAGCAAAAACTATTTTAGGATGCTTTTTTATTTTCAAGGAATTCAACATTTATAATCTTAACTAACTTTTAGTTAGAATGTTTACAACACAGGAATTCTCAAACATGATAAAATTAGCAAGTACTGTTTTGAGAAGAAAACAAAATGTTAGTATACTTTGTATTCCATAGCATTTCATCTGTGGAAAATTAGTTGGCAACCTGTTAAAAGAGAAAAATTGAATTAGATTCATGTCAATATGTGCATGTTTGCACATAGAGATTTCTTTGTCATTATATGATAAAACTGACATCTGAGATATTTCTCAGCTGTTCTTCAGACTGTATATTCCTAGCTTTGTATCATTTAATCTGTCTCTGCTGGAATATTTATTCTGTATGCTTGAATTTTCCAAAAATTTACAGTATTTAATTACATAAAATGGTTTCCTAAAGCTCATTGATGCCAGTAAAATTTATGAATACAAAATTTCATGTGTATTTGCAATTAAGTTATCCTATTTTATTTTTAATCACTTTCTAAGTAAATCTAAACACTCAGGACAGAGATTATGAGCTCATAAAAAGAAAAAACTGATTATTGAACTATTTACTGGAAAAATAAAATGAAATCTAGAGTTAATTAGTCAATGTAGATCTTAATTTTGGAAACAATCTAAATTAAGCTATTTTTCTCGACTTCAGAGAGAAATTTTTAAAATAAATTAATTAACTCATGGATTAAATTCCATTTCACATTGTGACTTTTAACGTTTAGCTTGATATTAGAATCACACACATTTGTTTCTGCTTAGTAATAAACAATTTTTGTTTATATTCTGTAAATGCCTGTGTATATTAGTAATATTAAAACAAAGACTTTTTTCCTGTTAAGTCCTTGAAAAGTAAAAAAAATTAATCTAATATTCCTGATAAGAAAATACCTTCTAAGGCGTCTTCTGAAACAGAAGTTAATACCAAACATAGTTTGACAATTCAAGTTCCTAATTTTGCCTTTCTAACACATTAACTTTTCCCTCCACTTTCCCAATACTTTTCTTTTATTTCTTTGTTGTCTAATTGAATTGGCTAGTGCATTAAGAGCTACATTAATGGTGACAGAACATTCTTGCCTTGTTCCTGACATCAATGGGAATGCTCCAAAATGTTTTACAATCAAGCCTGCTATTTACTTTATTTGAGACTATTATATTAATAATGTCAAAAAAAGGATTGATCTTTTTCTATAGTATTTCCTTTTAAAACAACAGAAATAGTTGTGGAGTTTTACCAAAAGCCTCTGTTGAGATGATCATCAAATGTTGCTTCTAATGGTGAAAATATTTTAATAGGCTTTTTATTTAAAATATTTAAAATCCTTGAACTGCTGGGACAAAGCTCAATGGGGTAATTTGATTCTCTAAATATACTACTGAATACTATATACTAATATTTACTTTAACTTTTTGCATTGATGTTTATAAATAGGATTGATCAACTGTTTCCTTTCTATATTATTGCAAACTTTTTTTTTTTTTTTTGGCATGTGTAGGCGCCAGAAATCAAACCCAGATCTCCAGCATGGCAGGCAAGAATTCTAACACTGAGCTACCTTTGCACCACCTATTGTTGTAAAATTTTGGTATTAATAATATACTTGCTTCATAAAAAAATATTTGTGGAGTGGGTATAGTGTTTTTTGAAGGGATAGTTTTCTAGATAATGTTTTTAATTTTTTCCCTTGGCCAGTAGTCTGTTTCTATAATTTTTTCTTTCCTCCGACGTCAATTTTGGTAATATCTACTTAATAGATAATCCTTCATTTTATCAAGGTTTTCAAATTTATATGTGCATAAATTTGTCAAGTACTCTTTTATGATTTTCATTATTTTTATTTCCCTTTTTTCAAATTTATTTATTTATTTATTTTTATTAATTAAAAAAAAGAAAAGAAATTAACACAACATTTAGAAATCATTCCATTCTACATATGCACTCAGTAATTCTTAGTATCATCACATAGATGTATGATCATCATTTCTTAGTACATTTGCATCGATTTAGGAAAAGAACTAGCAAAACAGCAGAAAAAGATATAGAATGTTAATATAGAGAAGAAAATTAAAATAATAATAATAATAAAAATATATACATATATAAAAAAGGAAAAAGAAAAGACAAAAACAAAAGATACAAACAAACAAACAAAAAAAACTATAGTTCAGGTGCAGCTTCATTCAGTGTTTTAACATAGTTACATTACAATTAGGTATTATTGTGCTGTCCATTTTTGAGTTTTTGTATCTAGTCCTGTTGCACAGTCTGTATCCCTTCAGCTCCAATTACCCATTATCTTACCCTGTTTCTAACTCCTGCTGGTCTCTGTTACCAATGATATATTCCAAGTTTATTCTCGAATGTCAGTTCACATCAGTGGGACCATACAGTATTTGTCCTTTAGTTTTTGGCTAGACTTACTCAGCATAATGTTCTCTAGGTCCATCCATGTTATTACATGCTTCATAAGCTTAGTCTGTCTTAAACCTGCATAATATTCTATCATAGGTATACACCACAGTTTGTTTAGCCACTCGTCTGTTGATGGACATTTTGGCTGTTTCCATCTCTTTGCAATTGTAAATAATGCTGCTATAAACATTGGTGTGCAAATGTCCGTTTGTGTCTTTGCCCTTAAGTCCTTTGAGTAGATACCTAGCAGTGGTATCGCTGGGTCGTAATCCATTCTGCCAGTCTATGTCTTTTGATTGGGGAATTCAGTCCATTAACATTTAGTGTTATTACTGTTTGGATAATATTTTCCTCTACCATTTGCCTTTTGTATTATATATATCATATCTGATTTTCCTTCTTTCTACACTTTACTCCATACCTCTCTCTTCTGTCTTTTCGTATCTGACTCTAGTGCTCCCTTTAGTATTTCTTGCAGAGCTGGTCTCTTGGTCACAAATTCTCTCAGTGACTTTTTGTCTATAAATGTTTTAATTTCTCCTTCATTTTTGAAGGACAATTTTTCTGGATATAGAAGTCTTGGTTGGCAGTTTTTCTCTTTTAGTAATTTAAATAAATCATCCCACTGTCTTCTAGCTTCCATGGTTTCTGCTGAGAAATCTACACATAGTCTTATTGGGTTTCCCTTGTATGTGACAGATTGTTTTTCTCTTGCTGCTTTCAAGATCCTCTCTTTCTCTTTGACCTCTGACATTCTAACTAGTAAGTGTCTTGGAGAACGCCTATTTGGATCTATTCTCTTTGGGGTGCGCTGCACTTCTTGGATCTGTAATTTTAGGTCTTTCATAAGAGTTGGGAAATTTTCAGTGATAATTTCTTCCATTAGTTTTTCTCCTCCTTTTCCCTTCTCTTCTCCTTCTGGGACACCCACAACACGTATATTTGTGCGCTTCATATTGTCCTTCAGTTCCCTGATCCCCTGCTCAAGTTTTTCCATTCTTTTCCCTATAGTTTCTGTTTCTTTTTGGAATTCAGATGTTCCATCCTCCAGTTCACTAATTGTAGCTTCTGTCTCTTTAAATCTACCATGGTAGGTATCCATTGTTTTTTCCATCTTTTCTACTTTGTCCTTCACTCCCATAAGTTCTGTGATTTGTTTTTTCAGATTTTCTATTTCTTCTTTTTGTTCAGCCCATGTCTTCTTCATGTCCTCCCTCAATTTATTGATTTGGTTTTTGAAGAGGTTTTCCATTTCTGTTCGTATATTCAGCATTAGTTGTCTCAGCTCCTGTATCTCATTTGGACTATTGGTTTGTTCCTTTGACTGGGCCATATCTTCAATTTTCCAAGCGTGATCCGTTATTTTCTGCTAGTATCTGGGCATTTGATCAGATTTCCCTGGGTGTGGGACCCGGCTGGTTGATAGGTTTTTCTGTGAAATCTCTGGGCTCTGTTTTTCTTTTCCTGCCCAGTAGGTGGCGCTCGTGGCACTCGTCTGTCTGCGGGTCCCACCAGTAAAAGATGCTGTGGCTCCTTTAACTTGCCAATCCGAATCTTGCAGTCGGCCTGGGAAACCGCACGTGGAGGGGGGGTCGCCGGCCACCGCGGCTTGGGAGAGTGCCGGTCCAAATTGCCCAGCTGGCCCGAGATGCCAAGCGTGGCAGGAGAGCCCCGCTATCCAATGTTCCCAGTCAGACCAGGAAGCCACGTGCGTGGAGGGGACCCCAGTCACCAGCTGCCCCGTCCGGGAAAACGCGCGGCCCTCAGATATCTCACCGCAGCGGATTCTCCCTGCCCGTTCAGCTGTTCCAGAATGAGGTACGCTGTCTTTTTGGTCTCTGTCGTGGCTCCGGGAGCTGTTTTGTATTGTTTCTGTTTCTTTAGTTGCTGTTCTGGAGGAGGAACTAAGACCCGCGCGTCTTACTAAACCGCCATCTTCTCTGGAAGTCCCCCAAATTTATTTTTGTGTATCTATTTCTTTCCCCCTTTTTCTTGATTAGGTAAGTCAAATTTTTAGGCTACTTTGTTTTGTAGGTGTTTTTTTCTCCCAAACAAGCAGATTTTGTTTTATTTACCACATCTACTTCCCTATTTCCTAATTTATTAATTTCTCTTAATTTTATAATGTCCTTCTTTCTGCTTTCAAGGTTCACTTTAAAATACCTTTTTAACTTTTTGAGGTACATTCTTAATTCATGAAGCCTTTTTATCTTGACATGTTTAAGGCCTCGATTTTTCCTCTCAGTATGTGTTTGGCAGCATCTCATAACTTTTAATATTCAGTGTTTATATTCCCTTGTTTTTAAAATATTGTGCAATTTTGGTATTAATACCTTCTGTAGTTAAAATGGTGGGTTTTGATTTTTGTTTCTGAGAAAATCTTTAGCATTTTAACATTCTTATGCTAAACACATTTAAAAATGAAGATAAAATTATATGCATGAAATATGTACAAAAATATATTCAGCATAGAATCTGGGTTAAGAATATATAAAGTTAGTAAACTAATTCTATTCTGTGCTTTAAATGTATTAATTTGTATTTAGGTTTAAATATAAAATTCATAATCTAATAAAATATTAAGAGTAACATATTTATTAAGCAGGTAGCACCAGTAACAATTATTGTGTTTACTGTGTGCCTAGACTAAGGTGGAAACTCTAGGAATACGTCATGCTCTTATATCTTCCCACATTTTCTTAGTTCTCTAGAAATTGGCAAATCATAAACTTTTAGAGAGAATCTTTGAGTATGGTTCATTTAGAAGAAAGAAATACATTCAGTCTTATTAAGTTCTGGCCCATTTTGTTGGACACTGATCACCACAATCAGAACATAATCCATGGCATATGTTACTTGCACAGTAAATGATAATAAGGTCAATGTCTATAAAATCAGTAATGATAATTACTACTTTGGGACAGTCTGAGGAAAATACAACAAAGGAAAAGAAAACTGCTCCTGAAATACTGATATTTTACATCATAGATCCCTTTCACTGACCCTAAAATTGTAGTATATAGAATATCAATGGTCACATGCCATAAAATAATAGAAGTAAGTATCAGCTTAGTCTAACTTGTGAACATTTGAAAACAATAGAAATTCTCAAATTTGATTGAAATGTGAAACACATACCATTTTAATTGAAACCTGATGATCTTCTTCCATTGCGTGGCTGGAAAATAATGAATTAGAAATAAGTCAGTGTAACCAAGGAGTAAAGCTAATTTTCAGAGAAAGCAGCACAAAAATCTAGATCAGGGTTTAACTTCAATGTGCATCAAAATCTCCTGCTGGGCTTGTGACAACACCCATCGCTGGGCCCCACAGCCGGTTTCTGATTTAGTAAATCTGGGCTGGAACCCTTTGCATTTCCAACAGGTTCTAAAGTGATGCTGAAGATCTTGAAGACCATGCTAAATTAAATACCATTTAATTTTACTTCTTTCCTTGAAAGTACTAAAAATTTTAAACACGTATTCTCAATTTTAACTTGATATGAACCAAAACTAACTTACAGTTTAGTATTATTTCTTCTCGCTATTAGTCGTGCTGTTTCCTTCAACTGACTTTTTTTTTTTTTTTTCACATGGGCAGGCACCGGGCATGGCAGACGAGAACTCTGCCACTAAGCCACTGTTGCCTGCCCTCAATCGACTTTTTAATTTGCTGTTAGAATTATTTTCCAAAGTGAAACTCTTGCCATATGGCTCCCCTTAGCCTTTACTTTGATGTTAAAATTTCTTAGCCAACTATTTCTTCACCCAATTGCTGTTGATTCTTTCGAATTCAATTCATGAAGTCTTCTCTGTACCTCCTCCACTCCTGAGCCTGGGTTCAATGCTTTTTTTTGGAAATCACAGCCACTGGACTGAAGGTGCATTTAACAGCACTTTGTATCTGTTTACTTATCCTCTGTTAGGCTGCAAACTCCTAGAGCATAAGAATGGAACCTTATCTCTCCTTATATTCCCAGCCCTTGGCACATTGCTCAGCACCCAGTAGAAATTCAGTAAGTAGTTGTTGAATGAATGAATGAACTATCTCTGATTATGTATTAAATATGCAAATATTTTAGAAATTATAGCTGCTTAAAAAGGAATTTGCATTTCATAGATAAGAAATGCAAATATGAAATTTTATCTACTTATAGTCTCTACTCTACTTGACTTTCAATTTTATGAACTTGTGAAAGTAGTCATAGCTCTGCCAGTTTACTGAATCAAAATTTTGTAAATGATTCCTTGGAACTTAAGGAATAATGTAGCATTAACACACTAATTTCTTGCATGTGAAATTTCATGGAATTAAACTGTGAAACAGTTAAATGTCACTTGCTGTATTTGCAAATATGAGTGGTGGATCAGAGAAGAGGTCAAGAGACTCAGTGATATAAAAGCAATAAAGTAGTGAATCTCAGATTATAACACTTGATCTCAACTATGTATAAATAAATTTTGAAACTTATGACTTAATGTAAAGAAATGAAAAAATATATTAATACCCTGAATAAAAAGTAACCTCTACTTCGGCTTGCAAAAGGACCTTGGAATTCCTGAAATAGAAAAAATGAGGGTATTAGAAATCATACAACACTAAAAGTAAGTACAAATTCTTCTTGAGTATAGTAAGCATCAAAGTTATTTTCAAATTATAGTTATAATTGAACAAAGAGGGTATCAAAGACTTGAGTATATAATTCATATCAACAGAGAATCTCTGTATCTGTCCCTGGAGAATTTTTTCAACTAGCAATATCATCAGAATATTGTGTTCAGAAGTAATGTTATTATCAATAGGACAGTTTCTATTTTCAAGAACTTTGTCAGTTATATGTGTAATCACCAATGAGTAGAAAGACAATGACAGACACCTCATAATTAACTATATTTAAAAAGCATCTTATACCATTATACATCTACTAAAAAAGCTTATATTCTTTCTCATACTGGAAATTCTAAACTTTTAAGAGACTACCACCAATGCTCTGACATTTCTCCTTAAAGTTGGCAGCAGATTATATCTTCTTTGGTGGAGGATTAGTTTAAGAATGTGAAGAATTTAAGGATGAAATGATAATCACAAAAATAAATTTTGACGAATTTATTTGCCTATGCATTTTCGAAAGTATTTTAAGACTTTGGCCACACCTTAAAAAGAATGAAGTTAATATGGTATTTGGGTTTAGGAAAAGTTTGACCTGAATTCAATTTTTAGTTAATGTAATAGCATCAGTGATTAAACTACAAAGGGAATAGCAGAGTGAATTTTTTTTTGCTAAAATAGACGTCAGCAGACTCTGTTGAAACCTCTAGTCTCTCCTACTAGTATGATTTCGGAAACCCTTTATCATTCTGAGTCTTATTTTCTCTTCTGCAAACTAGGGATAGCAATACTTGGCATTATCCATTTAATAGAGTTGCTGAAAGCATAAAATGAGGCAAAACTGAAAACTATAATTAATGCTGCAACAATGTATGGCATTACTTAAAAACAATACCTAGAAGCTTTCATCATTGGAACTATCAGGCTTCTTTAAAAATGACAATAAAAACTCCATAATTCCTAGTTTAAAAACATCTTGATTAAACATAGATAATAGATACGGGCCATATTTTGTTAATTGTAGAAAAAGAAAATGTCTACATTTAGTTTCTGATATATTTACTTCACAAGCATTACTAACATTTTAAGACTTCGTGTATGCTAACCTGAATACACAGAGGGAGAAAACTGCCTTTTATTTGTTCTTTTATACCTATCTAATGCCTAGACGCACTGTGGTGTCCTTCAAACAAGAATAGGTTTTCTCACTGGAGTATCAATTGTCTTGGAAGGAAGTATAATGCCAGTTTTCCTTACTGCCGGCAGCTTGAGTTAGAAAGGACATGAGATGATGGAACAATTCTTTTCTCCCTGAGTGTGAAAACAGCTCTGCAAACTTTGCTCTCACATCAGCAAACTGGGTGTTCTTGTTGGGGCTTACCTCTAAGGCTATTTTATAAACTACCACACTAGGATTAACAAACGACTGGCCCCACACAGAGTGGCAAAGCAAGCATGCAGTTTATGTTACATACGTCCATTCTGAATCTCTTCATTCTTCTCTCATGCAGTTGAGGAACGAGCTGCAGCAACGGATGCACGACAGACGACTGAGAGGACACGAACACACACACATGATGAGCTCAGTGGCTTCTCAGCACTGGGCATAAAGACGGTTTCCTGTCTATTTGTTTTAGTTTTTGCTTTTACCCACCATACTTGCTCCAGTAATAAAATGAACAAGATGTCATCTAAGACACCCGATTATGAGCACTTCAAAGAACTGTGGAGAATAAGGTCAAGAGAGGGAATGACATTTGTAGCTGTATGCTAGGGCCTTTTGTCATTATGCTGAAGAAACACTTTCCCAGGAGCCTCATGTCCATCTTCAGTGGTCAGTGGGTAATATCACCTCGCTCCATCTTTGAGAGGCAAAAAGCAGTTTGTCTACTTCCAGACAAAATTATTTGGAACAGATGAAAACCAGCTCTGTGAGAATCAGTCTTCTGTTATGAAAATGTTTATCTTGAAAATTATATTATACACACATCTAGTAATAACCTTTATAAATTATATATTATATTTAAAATTGAAATATATGGGGCAAGACAACAGGGGACACAAAAAATGACAAGGTTGATAGTGGAAAATGTGATCTATTTTCTCAAAATGTTAAGATGCCAAGCAGAAGAAAATGAAAGCACATTTGAAACATGAAGCTAAGTGATAAGGTTTCATTTTAAAGACATGGCTCCAAGTGAGCCACTCACAAATAGTAATTCATTTATCAAATGGATTACTTGAAGCCCTGTATAATGGTTATCTGTTAACCAACTCAGCTTTTATTTGATTTAAAGCCAGTTTAACCTAACCGGCGGCTCCTTATGTGTAAGAATATTCAATGTAATTAACATTTAAAACTGAGTTTAAGTTTATAGTTACCTTTCTACAGGTATACCCGTTTAAAATGCACTATTTGCTTCATTCCCTAAATTGATCCATTGTAGTGAGTCACAAATTTACAAAGAATATTACAGCCAAATATTTATTAGGTATTCTGAATTGAAACTAAAGTATATTAGCTTTTCTTTTTTTTTTGTATGGGCAGGCACCGGGAATTAAACTCAGGTTTCTGACATGGCAGGCGAGAACTCTGCCACTGAGTTACCGTCACATCACCCTATATTAGTATTTTTAAGTCCATTCATAAAAAAAGAAAAATTCCCATTAACACAATATAATTTGGAAGTGAATTGAAGTTATTGGTTTCTGACTAATCTTAGTATATTCTCAGACTGAATACATAAACTAAACAGAATATAGGAATAGAAGAGGATATTTCTAATCATATATTTTTTGACAATCATTTTTAAAAATAATTCTTAAAATGCCTTTGGATTAAACTATTTTCTGTTGCATTAATCATGACCTGAAACAGTATGTTTTACTCGTTTATTTGCTTTTCAGGGGCATGGGCAAAATTCTTCAGAAAGTAAGTTCAATGAAAGAATGGATTTCTTTTTATATTTTCTGTTTGATTTATGGCTGTATTGCTAGTACCTAGAACTTTGCCTGGCACATGTAAATACTTAGTAAATAATTGTTGAATAAATGATCAAATGAATGACTCAATCAATTTAATATGTGTAATTATTAACATATAGAATAAATTAAATGCATAATAAATATTAACTTCTGTTTGCTCATCCACATATAAGCTTTTAAAGTAAAAAACATGAATTTTGGTCTAGTGTAAAAATAGCTTTGTGTTTTTTTAAATAAATACTAGTGATAAGTCTTAAAAAGTAATTCTACAACTTACCACAACATTTGAATTACCCAACTTCTGTGTCTTCGAATAATGAAATAGGAACTGTTATTAAAAAAAAAAAAGCAATAAGCTTTATTACAGAAGACTAGTGATTTCCTTTATTATATTTTGTGTGTATATTTATAAAAATCACCTTACCCTTTTGGTATTATCTTTCTCATCTGGTTTCTGTTGAAGGGAGATATGCCACATAATTAAAAAAAAAAACCACAACACATTTGTTACATATAAAATATAAGACTGCAATTAGTTACATGTATGTTAATCTAAAAATAACAGAGGAAATTTATGTTTATAAATAGAGCCGTGGACAAAGTTTTCGCTGCAGCATTATTCATTAAAGTTAAAAAATTGGAAATGTTCAACGTGGTAGAATGGGAAATTATAATATAATCACATGATGAGATATTCAGAGAAAAATAGAAGGAATCACATCAAAACATCTATAGCTGTTATCAGTAAATGATAAGATGACGAGTTTTTGCTTTCTTCCATAAATTTTTCTATATTCCTCTCTCCCTCCAAAAATCTGTTTTAAAAGAGTCATATCGGGCCGCGGTGGCTCAGCGGGCAAAGTGCTTGCCTGCCATGCCGGAGGACCCCGGTTCGATTCCCGGCCCCAGCCCATGTAAAAAACAAACAAACAAACAAAATATAATAAAATAAGAAAATGTTTAAAGATGTTTCCCTTCCTTCCTTCCATCCTTCCTTCCTTCTCTGTCTGTCTTTCTTTCCTTCCCTTCCTCCCTCTCTCTTTAAAAAAAAAAAAAAAAAAAGAGTCATATCATTCCTTTTTGTTTTGTTGTTGTTCTTTCTTGCTGTCATTTGCTTTTAATTCAAAAGCAAGAATGACCACCATTGTCAATACACTTGTCTTTCTTTTGTTAATTAAAAAAAAAAGTTAATTAGGCTTTTTGGAAAATGTCACTATTACAAAACACTGGAAAAAATACATAGTTGTAAATACTAAGATTATTTAGTTCCAGGAAACATTTTTGCTTTCAAACTATCTAGGTTTCTTTTTACTATTGTACATGGAAGGCGTGGAACTCAGAGTGTACCAATGATCACAGGTAAAATTAGAATTGGCTAATGAAAAATACAGTTCTAAACCTGAGGCTCATATTCTTTTATAAAGAAGTTTAAAAATAAATTCATCCATAAGATACAAAATATAAAATGAGATATGGTGTGTTATATTATTTTTTCTCTCTTTAAATGTTTTATTGATAAAACAACATACAAACACAAACATTCTTAACATAGAAATATTCCATGCATTGTGTACTATTACTGGCTCACAATATCATCACATAGTTGTGTATTCATCACCATGATCATTTTCTAGAATATTTGCATGACTCCAGAAAAAGAAATAAAAAGAAAAAAGAAAAAACTCATACATACCAGACCCCTTACCCCTCCCTCTCATTGACCACTAGTATTTCCATCTACCCAATATATTTTAATCTTTGCCCCCCCATTATTTGTTTAGCATTATATTATTTTTCAAGTTCTCACCTATCCTCACTTTGGGACAAAAAGTTCTCCCAGATGAATCAAGTAATTTTGTTAAGAAAGCAAGACACCACAGTAATTAAACCATTTAAAATGCACATTGACAATACATTTGTTTCTATTTGCATTCTTTTTTTTTTTTTTTTAGTATTTTTTTATTTTATTATTATTTTTTGTTTGTTTGTTTGTTTGTTACATGGGCTGGGGCCGGGAATCGAACCGGGGTCCTCCGGCATGGCAGGCAAGCACTCTTGCCCGCTGAGCCACCGCGGTCCGCCTCTATTTGCATTCTTAATGTCTTTCTCTCTAACAAAATATGTTTTAACCTCCAAGCCATATCAGATATTCTTAGCAGCTTAGAAAGATGCACCTGTTCTCCAATTGTAGTATGAGTTAAGGAGAGAAATGAAAAAGTATCACCCTAAATTTCCCCCATCAGAACTGGAACACATCTTATATTAAAGAGGGACATGCAATTTCCTATTAGGTAATTATATATAAATTAAATATATAAAGTTCATTATTATGACCCCAAGTTCTCAGCTACCAGAGAAATTGAAATATCTGTTTCTTATGAAAAATTAATTTATTCTCTCCTAGCTCTTAGCATGCTTCCTAAACTGAGCCTATCTTCTTCTAGGAGGAATTCCAAGAAATCATTGACCAAATTTCTGGCTATAAACAAAACACTATTTTAACCTTACCTGAGGCTTTGGTAGTATACCCATAATTATAAAGCAAAGCTTCTCCAACACACTGGATGTCTAATAGAAATGAGAAGAAAGGCCATGTGATACATGTGTTCAACGAAAGGATAAAACTACAATGTTAGAAACACAAGGATATTCCAACTACCCAGAATAGGACCCTTTTATTGGCCCATTCAAACTCTGCTGGAATCCCTTGATTTCTCTTTAAAAACTTAGCTGCTAAAAGTTAAGCTTTCTCTTCAAACTGAAATGTTATATGCTGTATATATGCACTGATAAAGGCTTCTGCTGGAGACCACATACATAGTCCTCAGCACATGCTGATATTTTAAAAAATTCTATGGCTGAGCAACCAGGGCAGTGCCAAAAAAAAGTATTTTTTCCAGCTTGTAGCCAAGTCTGTATCCACATGCCAAAGCTGTGAGCCTGGTTGAATATTACTCATTATTGGCTAATTTGAAAATCCTGCAATTGCTTGCAAACAATGGGAGTTGGAGGGGAAGAGGCCCTGTGTGGTGAACCTAATCTGAGTACCACCCTTCCAGGCTGCTGACTGCACACACCAGGATCAGGTTTTTCAAAGCCTTCAGCACAGAAGTAGGGCAGGGCTCTTGTGGATAGCAGCCAGCTAGGTGTGGTGAGGAGGAGTACAAATGGACAAGCAGGGGCAAAACCTGCTTTGCACAGCATTTAGTGCAGAAATACCATGAACAATTGATTATTTAATAAATGCATTTTGGAAGTAATGAGGATCTGGAACAGTGGAGATCCATATAATTAGTGGTTCAAGGTGAGGTCTAAGGAGTTGGACAGCCTGTCACTATATAGCAGTGCAAATTCCATTTATACTATTTATTAACTGGGTTGCCTTGGTCTGGTTATCTAACAGAGCATTCAAAGCTTCAGTTTCTTCAGCCATAAGTCAGGGATGAAAAAATTACTGCATAGTTATTGGAAGGAACAATGTGGGTAAAGTTCTTCGCACAGTGTCAGGTACATAGCATTAAGTCAACAGTAGTAGCATTAAAAAATGTGTAACCTGTAAAGCTAGATTTATAACTGCAGCCACTCTCAACTTAGGTGATAATGCCACATCGGGATGAAAATGATTGTTCAGGGTTACCAAGATTCTCAATCTTTTGAACAACTGTGCATGTTTTAATGGTTGGCTATAGTGAGGGATACTGTTGGATTTATGAAACAGCTTTTCTGTGCATTCTTGTTGGTATCAGAGGTCTGCTTTGTTCCCTTCCATCTATGTGCTTGCCATGCAAGTTGTTGGGATACTTTCAATAATATTAAATGGCTCATGTTTAGGGAGTGCTTCAACAAATTGCAAAATCCTCTCATATACATAATCCCTTTCTGTCCTTGCAACATAGCTGTGAGGTGTATAGGACAGAGATGGCTCTCTCATGTAGAGAGGACAGAAGGGAGGTTCTGAGAGATTTTTCCATATGGCTAGTAGTTGGTAGAGTGGAGCATTCTTGTGCCATATTGGTCTTGACTGTTGGAGCTTATAGTTGGGAGTTGAATGAGAGAAAAAGTGTGAGCCTGACACCTCCTTTCTCATATTTTCCCTTTAGAGATGGTTCCCCCCATAAAAAATTGGGAAATAAATCCCTACACCTCTTTGTACAACCCATCTAAAAAATGCTGCAAAATACAAAAATATCAAAAGAAAATATCCAGTGATGTCATGTACTGAAGAGGCACCGCAACTTGAAGAATAAATTCAGGAATAGGAATTTCTCTTTAGAAACAGCCTCTAAGCAAAATGAGGTTTGACAACAAGATTGAAGTTTGAGAGAAAAAGTTTCAAAATGAATACATTTTCCCAGTGCCTCTTTATAAGAAACCATTATTCACTGAGCTACGGCTATTCTTTAAAGGTTTTTCTTATACTAAAAAAGATTAATATTTTGTTTTTATTTGTTGGAATTTTAAGATCCTTTATTTTCTATTTGGTAAAAATACTTTAAAGCAGTGCTCAAATAGTGACATAAATAACAAAATAAGTCAGTGTGAAAATTAATGATGTTTTTAAAATTGTATCGGTTAATGCAAAGATTCGGTAGTAAATTTACTACGCCCTCCTTAAAAGATGCACAGTTTTGAAATCCAGTAAAAGCATAGTTTATCTTGGTGGTATTTGGATGAATGCTCTAAAATTTATCTTCCTAGTCCAGAAGAAATCAAAGCAATTCTGGGAGTGTTCCTGAATCTTAAATATCAAAAAGCATGCATGCTGATTAAAATATTATACATGTTACATGTTAACATTTATATGCCAGTCACATGTTATATGTCACATATCATAGGCCAGTCCATATTCCTTGAATAATTTGAAATATTCTTGTAATTGTCATTGTTTCAATCCTGGTCTTTCTTTACCTTCTAATGCCTTTAAACTCCTGCAAGTTATGCTCTACAGTGGGAGGAACGGGTTTGCAGCAGAAGATACAGCAGACTGTACAAAGCTGCTTCTCCAGGTAGGCTAGGAAGGCATTCTGGAAGGACTGTAAGGGGAAGATGGTCATGGCAACTTGGCCAGAACATGAGAGGGAGCGCCCCACACAGCTGATCGTTCTGAGAGAGGGAGAGCCAGGAGCCTCCACCCAGCCCTATTCTCTGTTCAGGAAATTGGTAGTGCTGATGAGGAAGTCTAGGCACAAAGACTAACTCTGCTATACCTGTGCTCAGAGATATAGCTGCAGACAGAAGCAGCATCCTCCAGTAAGGGCAGTGTAAGGAAGACACACTAGTTTCCACTCCTCATGTTTCCACATAGACACTCCTGGCCTCACTGCCCAACTTTATCTTAACTCTTGAAGACCAGTGAGTCATCTGATGGGGGAATTGGGAGAAGGAAATTGGACACACTCAGTTCAGCCATTTCCTCTTTGGGAGCCAGCTCTGAGGTCCGCTATTCTTGTCTAAGTCTCTGCTCTGTGGCAGAGAACCTAACTCTGGCAGGGAGCTCAGAGTCACCATCTGAGAACTGCAAGTAAATTTAATTATGGAGGTAGTATCAACAAACACCCTTGGCATCAAATGTAAAGCCATGTGCACCAACTCTCTTTTCAGTTATAATAATGATACTTTGATCTCTGTATAAGTCTTATCATTCAAAGGGTTTCAAACTCAATTGGAAAGTTATATTACCCTCCCAAATACAGCAATAAATACATTATTTTTAATTTAACAGAGTTTGATTTTGAAATTAGCATATTAATGTGATATTCCACTTTTTCCAAAATACTTATCAATTATCTTCAAATCTATTTTATTTAGGGATAAATGCCCTAGCTCTTCACATTTAAACCCAAAGCAAATGATTATTACTTATGGATGATGTAATAATTTCTAATATGTTAACATGCTTTAATGAGTCCATAAAGTAATAACAGATCCAAATGGAGAAATGGAATATTGCAGCACTATAATAAAACAACTCCAGTTAGGAATTACCTGAGGCTGAGAATCAGTGGACAAGAAAGATGAACAAGCCTTATCTATCTGTAGAAACAAAAATGTCAATTACATCCCGGAAATAGATTTAAAAAATCATAGAGAATGGATAGAATGAGTCTTTATTAATTTAATAGATTTTACAAAGTCAAGTTCCTGTTTTGAGCATTAATTAAGTTTAAGACTCTTGATTAGGGAGACAAGGGACTCAAACATTTTTTTTAAACAATTTTTTTTTTTTTTTTTTTTTTTACATGGGCAGGCACCGGGAATCAAACCTGGGTCCTCGGGCTTGGCAGGCAAGCATTCTTACCTGCTGAGCCACCGTGGCCCGCCTGGGACTCAAACATTTTTAACAAAGTTCTGGAATTGGGATTTCCCCAAGATTCACTCCTAGTCACAAGAGTACATGTTCCCAATAAAGTTGATAAGGATCATCAGAGAAGAAAATACTTTAGGTATTATTCAGCCTGAGAAATGTGAGAGGGACTAAACAATGGCCTTCACATTAAGAAGCATTCTGTGCCCTTTATCATGTGGTTCTTTCTAACACATGAATCTAATCACATCATCTAAATTAACATGGCCACATAACAGTAAAAACCTTTATACAACATGGACAATATCAGTTCTGTACATGGAACCAAAAGAAGCAGAAAAGGGCTCTATTTTATTATAAAGGTTTATTGATCTACAGATAGCAACTAGCTGTTCTTAGCCTTTATCCTAAAACGATAATTTGAGAGACATATTTAACTGTAGTATGAGGGATTTATAGTAACCATAAAATAAACTGTGCTAAAAAGTTGAGCACTAAACTGGATGTCTGGAATTGTTTACAGTGTTTATTTCTTTCATGGCTGGCCTTTTAAAATGAGGCTGGAAGAAAATGATACCAATTCTTGTCTGCCCGGGATGATTTAGGTTGAGTCCTGTTAACATCTCAGATGTCTCTTCTGGTCCTTAAATTCTTTGTGGAGCACTTTAATTTCCATTCTCACACTAAACTGAGATGGAATTATTATACTCTACAATCATAATTTCTCAAGCTTCTTATTGCTTCCCAGTTGAACATGTCTTTAAAAACATGATTCTTCAGAGAACATCGAAGATATACCAAATTAGAGAAAAGCATAGGCTCAAGTATTCCTACTTTTTATTCTCATAGAACTTGCCATCGTCTCTCTATATCACAAACATTTGAGGAATTATTTTATTCATATCAACCCACCTGCTCCCTCTTCCATACCACAGAAACCCAGAATCATAGACACAAATACTTTATACACACAAACACATACACACAGGGATAAATCTTTTGACGGCAGAGACTGTCATATCTAATTTGCACAGAGTAAGTGCTCAATAAATATTCTCAAATTAAACTGAATTTATAGAAGAAAATAAAGATAAGTCAACAGAAAGGGGAAAAAACAGAGGCTTTTTTAGCTTTGAGTTTTGACCAATGCTTGGTATATCACTTCCAAATGTAATCTCCTTTGCAATAGTAGGGTAGGAGAAAGCAGTTCTTCCTGAAAGCTTTGTAGCACTTACATATCTGAAGACTGCAGGCTCAAGGGGAACGCTCTGCACCCACCACCAGGGTGCCCATCCATATGTGCTGAGATGGCCCATGTTCCACAACAGAGAACCCTTAAGCCTCAGAACTAATTGGTACATCAACATCATTTGAATAAAAACATCTAATAAAACAATCAAATTAGGGAGCAAATGCAAAGCTCTTCAGTCTTTCTTCTCATTTCTTTGAAAGTCCCAGTGACACTGCTCACTCAGTTTCCATTTGGGCAAGCATTTGTTCATTTTATTCAGCTTATGGCACTAATGGTTTTGAATACCACTAAATGCTTTTGAGAACTCTGAAGAGTCCATTTGTGAATTTACTTGCAAACAGTTAGGTCTCTGTATATGGATCAAAAAGTGTAATTTTTACAACCTCTAGCAGAAAAATTAACTACGTTCTTAGCATTTTAGTATCTTTAAATATTTCTTTTCATGTAAAAGAATTTACAGTGTTTTTCACCTATTTTCTTTCAGCATTCTCATCTAAAATATGTTTTCAAAGACCACAGAAATATAGGCGATGTCAAGCAAAAATAATTATTACATATTAATATCTAATCTGCTTTCTAAATTATTCATCTTGTTTGCATATTTCTTGCATGCAATAATTTCTTTTTTCTTGTTTTTTTTGGCATGGACAGGCTCCAGGAATCGAACCCGGGTCTCTGGCATGGCAGGTGATAATAATGCCACTGAGCCACAATTGCACCGCCCAATAATTTCTTTATTTAGCCTACCAATGCAAAGACTAATTAGTACATGGGCCCTTATCATCTTTCTTATCTTTCCTCTTATGTGCATTTTTTGAGGGGTGACACATACAAAATTCATTGTTCACTATTACCATTGGTCTCATTTAATCGATTCTTTTTATACTTCCGTTTCCTAATCTCATTCCCTCCTCCTGTAAGCAACTCTAAAAATGTGTTTGATGTGTATCATCTGTTTATAGTTCTTATAAAATTTTTGCTGTTTTACGTGCATGTATGATCTTTTCTTACTTTTTTTCCCCCACTTAACTCTATGTTTGAGATCTATTCATGTTGCTGAGTGTACAAAACTAGTATGTTGCATCCAACTGCTCTAGAGTACTCTTTGATATGCATCCACCACATGACCTATCCACTCGCCTGTGATGGATGGACTCCCTCCCATTCCTTCCAAATGGGAGCTGTGATCAACTTCCTTGAATGTATCCTTCACTTAAGGATCTGTAGGAAAATATCTTTGAACGATATAACCAGGAGAGGGAATACTGGATTATAGGGCTATGTAGATGGCTTTCCAGCATGGCTCTCACCAGCAATACATAAGGGTTCGTGTACACCATATCCTTGCCAACACCATTACCTAGCTTTCAGTTAGGTGCCAGACTAACAGATAAAAGGTGACACTTCATTATTGTCTTAATTTACATTTAATTGTTATTAACAAATTTGAGCATCTCTTCAGATGTTTATTGGCTTTTTAGATTTTCTGTTTTGTAGGTTGCCTGTTCTTAACTTTTTTCCTAATTGGATTCTTTTACTGTATTTATCCAGTTGATTTGATAGTTTCTTAGATAGACTGGAATAGTCATCTCTTGTCAGTTTTAAACATTGTCAATATCTTCTTTCAAAGACTTTCACCTTTCCCCATGGATACTTTGTTGAAAGAAATTTTTACTTTTAATACAATCCAATTCATCACTTTTTGCTTTATGATTCATATTTTGAAGTTTTATTTAAGTCCTTCCCTGTTCTCGCTCAGAAAGATATTTTTCTACATTGCGTTTTATTAAATATTTGCATCCTCACCCCCCAAAGGACCACAGTGCTTTACTTTTTGTCTAGTCAGAATGGTTACCTCTGGACAATGCCCAGGGGAACTAGGGCAGCCTTCAGCGATGGGAAAGGCTGGACAGGTGAGGGGCTAGGGATTTGTCAATCCTAGCCAAGGATCATCACATCTTTCCTCTCGGACTGGACTTCATATATGATCACTCTACATATTCTGTGAGAGGAAGCAGGAAGCTGCGCATGACAAGGTGGTAGGAGACTCAGTCTCAGTGTGTCCATTGGTCTGTCACCCCCACTTCTGATGGCCTCACCTGCAATAATTCCGGTTTAATTGAGACCAATGCCTAGATTTGCCACTGGTGAGGATGACATGACCATGATGAACAGCATGGCTGTAGCCAACAGCTGCTGTTTCCAGAGGGTGTCCTCATTGTAGAAGAAGGGGTCAACCATATTTTCACCTGATCCAACCAACCTGAGGGTATAGAGGTTTGTTCTGATGTCTTTCCCTGAGGATCATAACCCTTGTACCTGTCCTTGGATTTATTGTTAGATGCACACCCATCTCTGTGGATGGCTAAGTCTGGGTCTAGAGTTGGCTCTGTGTCATTTGACCAGCTTCCCTGGTTGAGATCTGAGAGATGGACTGGAGTTCTGGGTGGATGGTATCTGAGATTTAAGTCAAGATGTGAATATCCATAGTGTCTGGCTCCACTGGAGGAATGGAGGTGGTTTCCTCCAACGTCTCTCCTCTGGTGGGGAGAACCAGGCCAATGATGGTGAGGAGACATAGGAAACCAGATGGCAACATGTCAGAGCTGGAAATTCCAGGAAGAGCAGCCTTATCGGGAGAAGGCAGCTGTAGCAACTGCATCCAGGCAGAGGGTATGACCAGGAAAGCATGGGTGGGCTGACACTGAGATGGGCTCAGTTATTTCTTCTTGTATTTCCTGGCTTCAGAGCCTGGGATGGGAGCAGGAAGGGGAGACACTGAGGGTGGGGATGACTAGTTGGGGAGAGGCAGGGCAGTGGCCTGTACAAACCCAGCCTGGGGAAGGGGTGGGGATCTAACTTATATGTTTGTATAAGGTGTTACTTTTATTTTTCTCTATACAGTGAGCCAGTTTTCCCAACCCTTATTTACCAGTGTTTCTCCCCATTGAATTTTTGTGTCACTTTTATTGTAGAGTTAACTTTATGTGTGTGCATTTCTGTCTTAAATTTCGTTCCCCACAGAAACAGACTTGAGATAAGGAGGGGAATGCAAGTAAATTATTTGGAGATGATCCAAGAAGCACTGGAAGAAGAGTGGAGAAGTAAAACAGGGAAGAGAAGGAAGTTCATAAAGGGTATGTTTATGGGGTTCAAGGGGCTCAATCTCTCTGGGGAACTCTAGAAAACAGTGTAGATCATGTCTCAGAGTTATCTCAACTGAGGGGCAAGGCAGCCAAGGTATTTATCCACAAACTACCTTAGGCCACCAACTGAGGCGTCTCTCGGTTGTGGAGGCCTTGACTCCCAGGCATTTCTAGCCTGCCCCAAGCATAGGCCAAGCCAGGGAAGACCGAAAGGTGCTTGCAATTGGAAGATGTAAGTACGGCATACTCTGGAATGGTGAATGCAGAAATGATATGGACAAGGCACTGACAGTGTCTGCTACAGTCTCCACATTACGTACTCAGTCTCGCTGGTTCATTTATCTGTTATTGTACCATTATATATTGTTTAAATTATTACAGTTTTATAGTACATCTTGATATCGGATAGGACACTCTTAGCTCTTTATATTTTAAATGTCTTTAGCTATTTGTGACCCTTAACCTTCCCATATTAATTGAAGGTTAAATCTATGAAGTTTCTAGACAAAACCTAAATGAAATCTGAATCGGGGTTACATTGATTTTGTGGATTAATATGGGGCGAAATTATATATTTTTTACACTAAATCGTTCCCTCTTAGAGCAAAGAATGTCTTTTCAGATTATCTTCTACTTCTTTCATTACAGTTAATTTTTTTTTCTCCATAGAACTATTGTTTATTTTTGGTTAGGTTAATTCCTAAATATTCATAATTTTAGTTGCCATCGTGAGTGGCATATTATTTTAAACTATATTTTCACATCAGTTTTTCTTGGTGCAGGGAATTATCATTGTTTCTTTAATATGGGCGTCATAATGACCTTCTGAACTCTCATATTAGTTCTAATCATTTCAACAGCAGGAAATTTATTAATGTAATTCATCATGATTATAGATTAAAGGAGTAAAAGTACATTGCTTATCTCAATATTGATGCTGAAAAAGTAGTTAAGTTAAACACTTATTTAGGATTAACAAAACTCTTAATCTGAAAAAGAAGAGAATTTCCTTAAAGAGATAAAGGTTATATATTGAAATTATACAGCAAAATTTCTACTCTCTGAAGAAATTTTAGATACATTTACTGTGTACCACACAAATGGGGCTCCTAGCCAATGATATAAGGAAAGAAGAAATAAGACTAGGAAGAGAAGATATCAAACTCAACTGTTACATCTCTTCTCTTCCCATTTTATTTCATTTTCTTCAATGCTTTTTGTATGACTTTCATACCTTTTTGGTATTAGATATTTTTCTAGGAATGTATCCATTTCATTTAAGTTTTCAATATTATTACCATATAACTATTCATAATACCTTTTGAAGATATTTTTTAAATCTTTACTTTTCTAAGTTGTTTACCTATTTTCAGTTAGCATCTTACTGCTATCTTCTACTTTGCCTTTTTAATCAGTATTTCAGAGGCCTACCTCGTTAATTTTTTCAAAGAACAAACTTGTGATTTTATTAACATAGTTGATTTATGTCTTTCTCTTTTTAAAATTCATTCTGCCCTTACCTTTATTTACTTTCTCATTTCTTTGAATTATCCTTATTGTTATTTTTCTCCAGATTTTTAAGGTGAATGCTTACCTTATTTTTCAAATTTTTCTTCTTTCCTGATAAATACATATGAAGCCAAAATTATTCTCTGACTGCTGCTTTAGTTGTAGCCCACAAATTTTGACTTATAAAAGTTTTTATGTCATTCATTCTAAGTATTTTGCAATTTCCTTTTGATAACACAGGGTAATTGGAGAAAATGATATTTATTTCCCTAACAGGTAAGGCTATTTCAGTTACACTTTTATTATTTGTAATTTTTTGTATAACAACTGGAGAACATTTTCTAATTTAAGGAAGCTTCCTTAGTGTTCTAACAAACTTGTGGACTATATTTTTACAAATCTCCAAATGTACTCAAGAAGAATGTAGATTCTACTTAGTGTAGGTTTAAAAAATATTTCCAGAAGCTCAAATTTATAAATTGCATGGTTAGGTCTTTGATATAACTGCTTACGCTTTATCTGCTTCATCAGTTTTTGAGAGAAGTGTACTAAAATCTCCAACTATAACAAGTTACCTATTTCTCCCTGAAGTTTAATCAATTGTTAAATAAATCTTGAGGTTGCATTGTTAATATATGTTCTTGCTGTTGTTCCTTTTACCAGCATAGAACATCCCTCCTTGTCTATTATGATGGGTTTTTGCATTTGAATTTTATTTTATCAGACATCAAAACTGTTATTCTAATTTTCTTTCAGTTTTTATTTGCTTGATACATCATTTTCCATCCTTTTATGCTTTTGTGTTTTGTTTTGTTTTCTGTTTTGAGTGCAACTCTTATAGACAACATATTGCTAAATCTTTTTAAAATATACAATCTGAGATTCTGTTGCTTAAGTGGTATGTTTTAACACATTCACATGTATCATTATTACTAGAACTTTTTCCACTGCCTTTACAATTTACTGTACTTTTAATCTTTACTTCTCTTTTATTTAGCATAAATAATAATTCTGAATATTCTGATTTCGAATACTGGTAAAATCAAGTTATCGTAAAGCTCAATTATATTATTTCATCTACCATGATAATTTCAAAGAAACTGAACTTTCCACTAATACATTGAGGAAAATTCTTTACCTCATTCCACAGCTTTAGTTCTTGTTCAGGCTGCAATCCTTGAGGTAATATTGGAGCACCTAAAATTAAAGTTATGCCACATGTTAACCTTTTAGTTTTTTATTCTAAAATGAAATCTCTTTATATAATTCCTTTTCAGATGCTATTTTTCATCTTTCACTATAATCACTATCCTCTTACTTCAACTAGAAATTCCAGTATTTGACTTCATGTAAAGAAACATAATTATTAAATAAGCTTTATAACTGTACAAAGACATTGCACTAAAGAATTAGTTTTATATATGCCCACACAAAAACTTGTACCTGAATGTTCACAGCCGTATTATTCATAAAAGACCGAAATGGAAACAATCCAAATGTCCATCAATTGGTGAATAGACAAATAAAGAATGGAATATTATCTGGTCATAAAAAAGGAGTGAACTGGTAATATATGTTACAACATGAGGAATTCCAGAAACAATATGCTAGATGAAAGACACCAGATGCAAAAGACCATCTGGCTTCTGATTCTGTTTATATTAAATAGCCAGAAGAAGCAAATCTATAGAAACAGAAAGTAGACTAGCGATTGACTAGGACTGGGGGTGGGAATGGAGACTGACTGCAAATGGATACAACTGATCTTTTGAGGGAGATGGAAATGTCTTAAAACTTTATTGTCACGAAAGCTGTACAACTCTGTAAGTCTATTAAAAACCAATGAATTGTATACTCAGAACAGGTGAATTTTGTGGTATATAAATATATCTTTTTAAACATTTTTTTAATATGAAATATAACATGTACACAAAAAAAGCAACGCATTTCAAAGCACTTTTTAACAAGTAGTTATACGACAGATTTCAAAGCTTGGTTTGAGTTACAGTTCCACAAGTTCAGATTTTTCCTTCTAGCTGCTCCAAGACACTGGAGACTAAACAAAATATCAGTATAATGATTCAGCAGTCATATTCATTTGCTAAATCCTATGTTCTCTGTTAATAACTCCTCCTTCTCCTTTGATCCTTCTCCCAATCTTTAGGGATATTTGGGCTATGCCTATTTTAACTTTAAAGTTGAAAAAGGATGATAGCATAGGAGAGAGGGATGGAACTAATTGATGTTCTTGGACAGGCTGGCCCCTCTGGGTTTCAGGACTTATCTGGCCTAGGAATCATCTGGAGGTTGTAGGTTTCTGGGACATAAACTTAGTGCAGGCAGTTTTTGTAGGGCTCTCACATAGAGCCTTTGGTATTCTTTAGGGTTAACAGGAATGATGTTGGTTTGGGTTTGGCAGACCATGGTAATTAGCAATATTTAGCTGAAGCCTGCATAAGAGTATCCTCCAGAATAGCCTCTTGACTCTAATTGACCTCCCTGAGATACTGATACCTTATTCTGCAACAATATAATTGTATCTTAATAAAGCTCTTTTAAAAAAAAGAATGAATTACTTATCAGGGCCTTAATTATTATTGAAATACATTTTCTATGTAGATTTAATTTTCTAATTCATGCTATACAAATTATAAATATGATCTTAGTGTTCTGAGTTTTCTATGAGTATTTAAGAGTAATTCTACTTATTTTCCAGCATGTGTGCATTTATCTTTGCTAAAAACAAGAAAATATCCTGTGGTAAAGACTAAATTTTTCTAAGATTTCAAATGTAGCAAAATTAAATGCTTTAAAAATAGGCTTAGAGAGAAAGAAATTTTTCCCCATAATAATAAGAAAGCACCCACTAACACTGATGAAGTATTTACTTAATGCCTGGTACTGTTCGAAGCACATGCATTATGTTCTTTAACCCCCACACCAACCTTTTGAGATAGATAATTTTACAATTACTATTTTCAGATGAAGAAACTAAGGCAAGAAAGGATTAATTTGCTTAATGTCACACTATTAAAGAAGTACAGTGGCAGATTCAAACAGGTCCAGTTGACTCCAAAATCTTAACAGATTTTCTAAGTCTTCCCTTAAGCACTTCATTGTACATAGAAATGGGGCATGCTTCGTGTGCAATAGAACTAAGCAGCTCACATAAATATCCTAGATTTAAGCTTTTCAGAAAGTAAGTGTGAACATTCCTAAAAGGGGGAAATGAACTGAACGTTTTCACGAAAACAACCTGAAAGGCCATGAGGCCTTACAACTCTTTTGATACTAAGCATGAACAGCTTTGAAAAATGGAGGCGTGGAGGGAAAGAACGGTATTAGATTGAACCAGAGCCAAATAAGGTAAAAGGAAAAAGAAGAAAATTCCACTAAAACTCTTTGGAGTCACTCTTCATCTACATGCACTTCTGATTTCTCCATGCATTATGCCTTTGATAATCTCTTTTTGACAGGGCATTCCTGATTAAAGAATGTAATTTTATATTCTTTATGCTCTTGACCAGCTCCCACCCCTCAGTAAAAACTGAAGTCCTCACCTCAGTTGCGCTTGTGTTAAGCCATGCTGCTTCACCAAGATCTTTAAGAGCTTTTCCCTTCCATGTCCCCCTAGTTTGAATGGACTGCTTTGAGTGCTGTAATGCCTAACTTAGGCCACAGCACTTACTCACAGTCAAAAGGAGGTTGTAGCCCTTAAACGAAACAGGTAAACACATTCTGCAGTGAAAAAGACTAAAGAAGCCAGAATAAAAAATATTTTTCTGTAATTTATAAAAAACCACTAATAACCCACGGCAAAAACCAAACATAAAGGGGAAGTACTTTCTTTCCCTATTTTCTGCTTTTTAATTAAAGTTGATGTGACTTCCCTCCCCAAATACCCTGGATCTGGACTTTGTACTATCAAAGAACAGTACTTAAATGACTGTCCCAAATATTGGCGAAGAGAGTGTAATTATATTCTACATCATCAAAACTGCGATGTTTTGATTGATCGGTTTTATCAAGATATTTGTACTTCAGTATTATCTAGTAAAGTAAAATCTTCAGTCTTATACTGTACTATATAATTAACTCAGTCAAATAATGTGGTCAGACAACTTGTACATTTGTAAACACACAAATACAAAAAAAGAAAAGCAGATTTGATTAAAGTGGTGCCAATTTTCTTTTCTTGTTACTCGTACTTAACTGGTGAGGGTTGGGAAGTGAGAAATCTGAATTTCTCAATTTTAAGAATTATTCAATGAGTAAAAGCCAGAGTGGGAAATGATACTGCTTAATACAATATTGGGCACTTGATTACTTATTGTCACAGGCAAAGTCAAGTGACAGTTTGTTGCAGATATCCAAATATGCCCCTCTTATTGGAAATTTACTACTTCATTTCAGTGATGTTCTCTGAATAGTGAACTGTTTCCATCCACCAAATCTGAGGCTGGCCCTTCATCAGCTTGTGACTATTATATTTTCTGCTAATTCATTTTTACCAAGGACTCTGAACTTATAAGTTTTATTTTTTCCCTCCAGATGTGTGACCACTTTTGCTGTTTTTAGAGACATCAGTTACATCTCACATACTGATTCATCTTAGATTATCTCCAAGTTTTGCTTATTTATGTATGTCACGCTTCCTCTCCAATGACATTTTTAGGAGTTCAGGAGTAGGGCAGATCACACTGTATATTCACCCTCACCCTCATGCTCACCCCTCCCCACCACATTTTTAGAGAGATAAAATTAAGTTTTAAATATCACAAGCAGGTCTGAGTGGAAAAGAGGACACAAAAGGACAGCTTTGGGGTCCATGGATAATGAAAGAAGTATCTCATCCCTTTGAAAAAATACTGGAGATATTTATGAGATGACTGGTCAGCCAGCAGACCTGCTTTCGTTTGGAAATAACCAAAGACTTGCTTTTTTTTTTAAATCAGCTTCCATTCCACCTGCTGCTTCAACCCCCAAAATAGTTATCTCTCACTGACAGAAAATCACTGCAAGCACGTGGCATGTAACGTGCATGTAAAGCGCATTTGCTCTACATAGCAAAACCACTTTTAAAACTAAGATTATTGCTTTCTTAAAAAGGTAGATAAAGATTACCATCTTAATTTTACCAATAAAAAATTAAAAATGGAAAAAGATTAGCATTACTTTGCATAAATCATGTTGCATCACTGCTGGTCATATGACAGAGGTTTAGGTCTCTTAGCTTCTGATGGCTTAGATTTCAAGGCCAAATTACCTGTCATTTCAAACAAGGGAGTTTTCTCCTGCCCCACTCCAAAGCCTCAACGAAATGAGGAAATCCAAACAATGAAAGGACAATAAAAATCTATGGATTAGAAAAAGAATAGCCCTACTTCTTTATCTCCAATGAGGGCTGGGCAACATGCTCTGAAAGATCTCTGGAGCAAGGATTTAAATCCTCAAGTTTTGATGAATGATCAAATGGTATGCTCACCTTTACAAGGCAGCAGAGGAAAACTAAGAGAACCTGCTGCAAAGCTAGAAAATTCATGGTTATAATAAGGCACTGGCTGGTAGAGGAGGGACTTTTGGCTCTGAACTTGGTGATGGGCGATGATTCCCACCCCCCTCCAATTACCTGGATACACAACTTTATGGAATCGACGGAAGCACGCTCATCTCTGAAACTGTTGCACTTGGTTTTTCCATATTGTCCCAGCATCAGAGCCCCCTTCCTGATCTTATTTTTCCAGCTTCTTCTGCCTAAGCCACGCTGAGGAAGTCCCTATTATCAAATTACATCTGCCTTGACTGGCTTTAGCTGTAGCACAGACTGAAAACCTGGTTTACCAATCGTCCCTCCAACTTTGTGTAATGAGAAAATTTATTGCTTTTTTTCCTGATGTGTTGCCTGAAAACTTGTAAGGCGCAGAACCCACTATTTCCCTCCCTTAAAACGGCTAGGATGGGGCTTCTTTCACTGCTCTGTATTTTCTGAACAGAATACGAGCTCACTCACGAAAGAAGTGACCGGCTGTGTCTACACGTTTACCTCGGATCAGCAAGGGAAGTATAGAACTCCCTCTTGTTTTGCTTCGACCATCAATTCCTCCAATAACTGCAAGCAGAGGGAAAGCATTTTAATAATCACCATTTTAATTCCTAATATCCGTGGGCCACAGGGGCTGGAAATCTCGAGTCTGAGTGAGCCCTAAAGGTTTTCACCAACCGCAGGCTGCCCTGCACCTGGACCTCCTCTGGACGCCAAGGATTTCGGCCCTGGCCCGGGAACCCGCTTGAGCCAAGTCCGAGACACTTGCGCCGCTGGCTACACTCTGGCTTCGGGCTCACGCCTGTCGCCAAGCTGCCAAATCAAGAGCAAGAAACCGGGGAGCCTCGGGGCACGACAGGAAGGCAAGTTCCAGTAACCAAGAGGAGACAAGAGAAAGGAAGGGAAGAGAGAGCAGAGAATGGAGTCGAGGAGACTCTCCAGAAGCGGCGCAGTGAGGGACAAGCGGCCGGGTGCCCGGAGAGGCGCGCGGCGGTCTTACCTCGGCAGGCGCCCGCGTAGCAGGTGAGCAGCAGCAGCGGCAGCAAGAGTGGGGATGCCGCGGCCACCTGTCCGGGGGTCAGCCCAGGGCGACGGCTCGCCACTGGTGGCATCTCAGTGCCTGCGGGCGGCTACCGGCTCCGGACCCTGCTCTGCGCGGTGCCGGCGCTCCACCCGGCTGCCCTGGCCTTGCCTCCGCGTCCTTGGCGCGCGGTTCCCGGGTCCGGGTGGCTGAACTGACCTCCTCGCGCGCCGCCAACTTTTAAATCTCGCGGACACGTGGGCTGAGTCGATACCGTCCCCTTGCGCGTCACCTCTGCGCCCACCGCCCCCGGCCTCCCGCGCGTCACCCCGAATCCACTTCCCGCCCCCGCTCCATCCCTCCGCGGGACCTGTGCCCGCTGGCCTGAGTTTCTGACTCAGGGTCCCACGCATTTTATCTTTCTGGTATAGAGGAAAATGGAATTAAAAGAGAGCGCGTCCACTCACTTCTCTGGAAGGAATTGCATAGCCGAAAAGTGATTGCCAACTAGGCTGTTGGAACGGTCTGGAAATCGTGTTTTTTGTTTTTTAACTTGGTAGTGGCGATGCTCTCTTGTTTCTTCCCTCTTCCTGGGACACATCTTTTTTAGCCGTCTCCGGAAACCTTTTCTGTCCCGCTGGACTGTGTGTGGCTTCTCTTCCAGAGCTCCAGTAGGCCCCAGTACGAGCCACTGTCGAAGCACCTCTGTTTTGTGTACCCGTTTATTTTATTCCCCAGCAGCTAGCACAATGCCGGGTATGCATTCGGGCAATGTCGGTACAACTATGATTTTGATAGTTTTGACCATGCCCCATTTGGAGAGATGCAATTGTTTTTTAATAAAAGGTCTGGAGGAAAGGACTGCTGGGGCTTGAGCATACTCACCTTTCTAATAGGTTTAGAAAAAAGGTCTCTGGCTGTCATAGGATTTCCAAGCCTAAGGGTAACTCCTTCTACTCATTTCTGCTACTGTCACTCTAGAGCTGTTACATTCTGGTGTGTGTCGTGCTCCGTACTTCTCTCTACTTTCAAGGTGGAAACATCTTGGACATCAGCTGATATCTTCTAACTTCGTTCTATAGAAAAAGAGAAAACTGATCTTATTTGACCTCCTTTTGAAAGGTGAGGAACGCTGAGAAGGGATGCACATTAATATTTCTTAATGGGCATCTTTACTTCAGGCACTTTCCCATGCTATTTCATTTAATATTTGTGACATTTCTGGGGGATGTAAAAGTATTGAGATTCTCATTTTATTTTGCTTAGAGAAATTAAACAACTTGCCCAAGTATCAGCATGTGAGAGAGCCTCCACTAATTCTCTTCTGCCAGGATGCTTTGCCCAAACACAGGTGGTTTAATGTATCAGGCATGTGTGTGCATCCGCTACAAGCATGTTATTGAGGGATACAGTAGTATCTTCTCTAAAGGAAATTACAATTTGATAAAGGACATCAAACCCATAGTCAAATAGCTGTATTACAAGGCAGCCTAGAATAGTGTTCTTTCAGAAATACAAAACAAGGCAGGAGTAAAGCCCTGGGATCTTTTTCTAGCTTGAAATAGAGTGGGAAAAATAATGGTTACCATTTTGAAGTGCTTAATACACATGAGATATATGAGCAAGGCCAGATTACAGGATCTAGCAAAAATTCAAGAATGAGCAAGCAAAGATCTGATTGAAGATTGTTTGTACTTTGGTTTATTCCCAAAGTAGCAAAAATGGTAGTGCAAAGAATGGAAGTGAAATAAGCATATAGGCAGATGAAGGATCTGGTTCCCCATTGCCTTTCTTGTGTTTCCTGTAGTGTACTGAGAGTTCAGTGGTCTCAGCAGTCTGAGATGTGGGATGTCTATGAGAAAGAGAAACCTGAAACAGCATCTCAAGTGATTTTTATGCCCCCAGTGGATCGGCAAGCAAATAGACTAAAAGAATAAAAATTCATGCATTACAAGCTTTTGCTACATGAACCAGGCTATTTTGAAGTGGTACCACATGTGCAAGACTTTTCAGGGGTATATACCCAGGAGTAGAGTTATTGCATCATAAAAGGGATGATCTAGTTAAACTCCAAATTGTTTTCTAGAGTTGTACCAATTTGCACTACAACCAGTAGTAAATGAAGTTTCAATTTCTGCACTTCCCTGACAGGGATGTAGTGGTTTCATCGTGGATTTAATTTGCAACTCTCACAAGTGTATTGTCCACTATTGTTTCCTTTCAGTGAATTTCCTGTTGATCTCTTTTGCCCCAGTTTTTCCATTGGGGTGTTAGTTTTCATCTTATGGATTATATGAATGCTTTATGCATTTAGAACTTTTAATAGTGAAATGTCTGGCAAATATTTTCTCCCTATTTATGGCTTCTCCGTTAGTCTCTTTATGAGAGTTTTATTTTCAAAGACATGTTTAGGAAAGACTTGCAGACTATTAAGCATGCCATTATGTGACTTGGATAATAAAAGAAGATGGGTGGTAATGGAGTGGGGATGAGATAGGTATTTTATTTCCCTAGGAACAAAGGTTGAGGATTCCACAAAACACTAAATTAAAGCATATTCTGCAGATCCCCTTTGCGCAGACATTCCAAAGAAGTTAGACCCCAGATCTCTGCACTGAAACTTCATCAATTTAGTTACAAAAATGTATGTAAAACTTCATTTTTAAATTGAGCTCTATCTCGTACATCAGCATATACCACAGGTATAGTACAGCATCTAAAGCTTTTGCTCTTACTGTTTCAGATTGAAAGTTTTATTCTTGGTACAACTTTGAGTCTTCTCATTTATCTGTGGCACTTTTTTTTTCCTACTCTACATGCCTTTATTATTATTTTTTTGGTATTTTAAAATGCAATTTTATTGAGATATATCACATACTATAAAGCCAACCAAAGTGTACAATGAATGATTCACAGTATCATCATATGGTTGTGCATTCACCACCACAATTTTTTAACATTTCATCTCTTCAAAAAATGCATATAAAAAAAGTGAAAAAGAACACCCAAAACACCCTATGTCCTTTATCCACCCCTCTATTTTATATTTATTTTTTATCCTTATTTTTTACTCATCTGTTCATACACTAGATAAAAGGTGTGTCAACCACAAGGTTTTCACAATCACAAGACCACACTGTAAAAGCCATATAGTTATATAATTGTCTTCAAGAATCAAGGCTACTGGAATACAGTTAAACGGTTTCAGGTGTTTCCTTCTAGTCCACTAAAAACAAAAAAGGGATGTCTATCTAATGCATAAGAATAAACTCTAGAATGACCCCTCCCAATTCTGAAATCTCTCAGCCACTGAAACTTTATTTTGTTTCCTTTCTCTTCCTCCTTTGCTCAGGAAGATTTTCTCAATGCCATGGTGCTGGTCTAGGCTCATGCCCAAGAGTCATATTCCACTTTGCCAGGGAGATTGACACCCCTGGGAGTCATGTTCCATGTCATGGGAAGGAAAGCAAGTTCATCTGCCAAGTTCGCTTCATTTCTGGCATTCTTTTTATTTCTTTTAATATTTTTATTGATAAAAAACATACAAACACAAGCATTCTTAACATACAAACATTCCGTTTCTTAACATACAATCATTCCATTCTCTGGCTTCCCGATTGATAACTGGATTTTGCTTTCTGTGTAAGAATGAACACTCAGTTAGGTCATGGACCTGAAGATTAGCAAAACCTGCTATCTTGTTACAGAGATGGTCAAAAAAGTGCTCTTGAAGGAATTAGGAAGGGGAAGCTGACGGAGTGTGAGGAGAATGGGAGAGTCAGCATTGAATAGAAATCCAGCCAGGATTATCCTCTGATATCCTCAGAGATATCCTCTCCTGAGGAGGTAATATGTGAGATCTGAAAGATGAGAAGCAACCAGCCATGGAAAGAACTGTGAGAAAAGAGTCCTAGGCAGAGAGATCATCAAGTGCAAAAACCCTGAGGCAGAAATAAGCCTTAAAGATTCAAGGGGCAGAAGAAAGTCCAGTGTAATTGGCACTGAGTGAGCCATTGGAGGGTTGGGAGCTGCTGTCATTGAAGAGCCTTGAAATCCATGGCAAGGAGTTCACATTTGTCTCTAAGTAAAGTAGGAGGTCTTTAGAGGGTTTTGAGTAGGTGAGTAAGATGATCTGATTTATATTTGAAAAAGGTCACTCTTCCTTCAGTGGAAGCTTTGGGAGGCCCTAGTGGAGGCAAGGAGACCAGATGGGAGGATATTGCAGAAGTCCAGGCCAGAGCCAATAAAAAGAATAAAGTTCTCATACATGCTACAGCATGGATTAGCCTTCAAAATATTGTGCTAAGTGGAAGAAGAAAGACACAAAAGGCTACATATTGTATGATTACATTTATATGTAATGTCCAGGAAAAGCAAAACTATAGATACAGAAAGTAGGTTAGTGGGGCTGTGGGTAGATGAATGGGGAGTGGCTGGTAATAGGTACACATTACTTTTTGGGGTAATGAAAATGTTCAGGAATTAGATATTGGTGACGGTTGTACAACCTTTTAAATATACTTAAAATCACCGAATTGTACACTTTAAAGGATGAATTTTATGATATGTGAATTATATACCCCTCAAAAAAAGAAAAAGTCCAAACCAGAGATGATGATATATTGGATTGATAGTGGAAGTCTTAGCAGTCTAGCACAGGCAAAGTTTGTCTGGGGTATGAAATAGCCAAACTTTGGTATTTACTAAGTGGATGTTCTAGGTAACTGAAATTCTCCTCTCCCACTTGGTGAAGGCATTCACTAAGACATCTGCATCTGTAACTGTGCTATAGTCACTTGCTTTACTTTTTTCAGGACAGAAAATACCCTATAAAATCCAGATGGAGAATGTTGACCTTTGCAGTCACTTTGGTATGACTGTTAACTATGAACAGCATTATTATCTAAAAAATGAAAAGTGGGTACTATTTGTAAACTGATGATACAATGTTATATCTAAATGGTTTATAGGATGCTCATTCATTCATTCAATGAACATTTATTAAAACAAGTGTTGGCCTTAAGACATATTAGACACTGAAAATGCTGTCCTGTTTTATTTCCTTTAAGGCCACCTTTCAGAAAGCTTCCTAATTTCCTGCCATTTACTGCTTTTGCTCACGCAGGATGAGACACGTGGAAATACCACTTATTTTGACATGTAAAGAAAAGTTTGTTTGAGGATGTCTAATACTAAACTATAAAGGTTCTACCAAGAATATAGAAGCAGAACACAGATTACTCTGAAGACTAATTTAAGCTTTGATCTCTTGTAAAGAGAGTGCAGACAGGAGCACATTGTCCTGAAGCTTCAGAGCTCAGGCGTGAGGGGAGACGACCATTTGCGGTGATTACAGGGAACTGACCAGGGTTCCGAGTATGGGTATCTATTATTTAACAACAAGCATACCTTTCAGCTCTCTCCACAAATGCCTTTGACATCTGGATGAAATTCCCATTTTTTTAAGCATTTGCCTTCTCTTTGAACACCAATATTTCATATGCCTTAAAGTGACTCCAATAATCCTGATTATTCCTTTTCCCATCTATCTCTTCAGACTACTTAGATATCAACCTCTCTGCTCCCAAGAGAATCTCTTGACTCTGAAGGACTTTTGGATGCACTATATTGTACTGTGGAGAAATTTTCTTCTAACAGACAAAGTACAATGAATACAAGAAATGGTGGCCCAAAGACCCAACAATCTATTTTTCTTAAGATTTCCTGTCATGAATAATTAGCTTTGTGCTAATGAAAATATGGCAACTTACCTAATCATAAGAACTACAACGTACTTAACAGGAGAGGAAAGCATTTTCTTGTTTTTTCTAATTACTCAATAAAATTGATTTTAAACAGTTTAAAGGGATAATAAGTAATGTTATTAAAAGTCCTTCCCCTTGAAGTTTTTTTTTACTCATCCCATGCATGGAGTGACTGTGATGCAGACTGATGAGAATAAAAGATTTTTATGAAAGTTCAAGGGCATTCTTGCTAATGGGTTTTGCCAAAGGACCTAGGTTTCATTTCTATAATTTCTATAATCTCTCGAGGTCAAGAGGCATAGTGGGTGGGGATTCTATTGGTGAACTCTATGCACAGGACAGACAAGATTGGGCAACTCAAAGAGCAGAATGGGTTTATCTCAGACTACTTTGGGGAAAAACAATGAGAATATTTTTAAGAGTAGAGTTAATACCTCTTTTAAGTTACGTTGATGCCCACAAGGCTGTATTTTCATGACAGATGTTCTGAGAGTGAAGCCATCATAGAAAAGCAACAATGTGATAGCTATAATTTGAAACATGACATTAAAAAAAAATTTCAGTCTGTTGAAGGCAGAATCTTTTCTCTGTTCCTTAAATTGCAATTAAAATATTAATACATACTAATGAAAGCTTTATTAGATTTTCTTGACATATTTATGAATCACTTCGGGGGCAAAGCTGGCAGAAAAACAGATACTTCCAGACTTACGAGGTTTATAAAAACAGAACCTAAAATTAAATGATGGCTATAAAAATACAAGGACAGATAAAGTAAGTTTTATTATTTCTACACAGTAAATTGTATAATCATGTGTTATACCTAGACTGCTTCTCATTCTATTTAAAAACCAAAACATTATTATATTTTAAAGGCATCTGGTACTTATGAAAATACATAAATTCCTTATTCAGATATATTTAGATAAAAATTTTCATTGCATTTGGTCAAAGTTAAAATAAAGAAATGAAGAGAAAAAAATTGGTGTAATCCAATCTTTCAAAAATAAGCTAAAATAAAAGAGAACTGGAATGAATTTCTGAATATAAAAATATATAAAATAAGTTACATTTCAGTTAGTGTCATAAAAGTGGTACTCACTATTCTTTTTTTTGTATTTTGGTTGATCACTACTCATTTTATCTCCAGTGTTTCAAATAACTAGCTGTAATTTTTAAGTGGATCATGAATATATGAGATGCTGGAAGTTGTAGGTGCAGATGTCATATTGTTCTAGATTAAATACTAGCAGATATTGTTTTATAAATATATAAAAAAGAAATTTCTAAGAAGAATAAAATTAGCCAATGTCAAGTAGTTTATTTTCCTTCTTCCTCTGTAATTATACCCCTTTTTGAAAAAAAAATCGTCAAATAATTTCAGTTGTAAGCCACTTTCAATATTACGGGGTTTCAACCCTAATTCAAAACTTTTTAAACAGCTTAAAAGAGATAAGATAACAGTATATTTTACTTCTCAGAGAAAACTGAAAAATAAAATTAAGGCAATCATTACCTTAACTGAGTAGTTTTCTAAGCAGATCACCCTTAGTACTCTCTTTCATGCCAGTGCTCATATCTTCATGGGACTTACCACAACTGGTAATTATGTGCTCATTTGTTTGGTTGCTAATTTCTTGTGTGATGTAGAGGAAACCTTGCCTATTTATTCTCTGATGTGTCCTCAACCTCCAGGACAGAGTCTCCAAAATATTCATTCAGCAAATACCAAAGCAAAGGAAAACTCTCAAATGGCTTCACAAAACCATTAGTGTTTATTAGGAATATGCAGCTTTTGGATATTGTCTTTTTACCCTAAGGGGGCCCAGGAGGCCAGAAGCAAGTAAGGGTTCATTTTGAGTACATAGGTTGTGTGTGTTTTGCTTTTTCTCTTTCCACCACATTCCAAAAACAAACAAACAAACAAAAATGCTAGCATTAGAAACTATGAAGGAAAAAAATATGACACAACATAATTTAGGTTTTCCTTTCATTTATACTTCTCCTATAAGGAATCAAAACTTGCTTTCTGAATCTAGTCACTGCTGATCATCTCCCTTTACCAGAATGAAAAAATTAATCAGGTTTTTAAATTTTTATAATTTTTTTCAAACATATTTTTGCATTTTCTTTCACATTGTTCTAGTATCTTAAGTTCTTGGTGTTATTACTAGTGCTTGGCCCATAGTAGCAACTAATATTTTTAAATGAATAAAGGAAATAAATCTGATTACCAAAAGTATTATATAATATTATACAATCTTTAAGTATAAATCTACTGTATAAATGGTGGTATGCCCTTAAATGGGTGATTTTTCACTGTATAAAGCATTACTTAGCATCTTTCTGTGTCCTGATTGCTACTGTGTTCTAGACAGTTTGGGAGATTTGTGACCCTGGAATTTATACCAATAAGACATAAGGTGGAAAAATAAATACCAATAAATTGTTAGGAATGGGAATCATCTAATCAGGACAGCAGGAATTCCTGGAGGCAGTATGGCCTCATGATTGAGAACTTCAGCAGTGAAGCTGGACAGCCTAGCTTTGAATCACGGCTCTACCAACTACTTGCCAGAAGACTTGGGTGTAGTGATTAAACCTTTGTGGGCTTCAAAGTTTGATTTATAAAGTGAGGTGTATGCTTTTTGGCCTACACATTGGGAAATCAAACTTTCCTCATTCTATGGCATTTCTGCACAATTTAGGGATCATTCTCTGGATTTGTACAGGGGCTATAAAAGAGGGTCTTTCTTTGTGGGTCTGACATGTAAGAACGATATGGGTTATATGAGATAGGCTGTTTTTGAATGACACTAAGTCATTCGAGATAGAGCTAGAGCAAGAGATGAGAGAGAGAGAAAGAGAGAGAAAGAGACTGCTATATGCACTGATATTCAGCCATGCCTAAACCATGTTATTCTTTGGAGTGTAAACCAGAACTTTCTATTTTTCTTTTGTTTAAATTGAGAGTCTAATTTCTTAAATAGTGATTGCCACGGAATAAACATGCAATAAATTTTAGTCTGTTGTTCATGATAAGAAAGGAAAGAGGAAGAAAAGTCTTCAAAGAGAAGAGGTTTTGCAAACTTCAAAGTTTTATGCCACCTTTTTAAGTTTTTTTAAAACATAGCATATATACAAAGCAAAGAAATAAAAAAGCACTAGTTTTCAAAGCACTCTTCAACAGATCACAGATTTTGACATGGGCTACCATACGATTCTCTCAGATTTTTCCTACTAGCTGCTCCAGAATATAGGTGGTTATAAGTCTTAAATGTTTTTTATCACCACAATCGACTTTTTTCTTTCTTTTTTTGTGAAAAAATAACATATATACAAAAAAGCAATAAATTTCAAAGCACAGCACCACAATTAGTTGTAGAACATATTTCAGAGTTTGACATGGTTACAATTCCACAATTTTACATTTTTACTGCTAGCTGCTCTAAGATGCTGGAGACTAAAAGGCGTATCAATTTAATGATTCAGCAATTGTATTCATTTGTTAAATCCTATCTTCTCTGTATAACTCCACCATCACCTTTGATCTTTCCATCCCTCTCTTTAGGAATGTTTGGGCTATGGCCATTCTAAATTTTTCATATTGGAAGGGTCTGTCACTAATATGGGGTAGGGAGATGGTACTAGTTGATGTTCTAGAGAGGCTGGGCCTACTAGATTTCAGGACATATCTGGTCCAGGGACCCATCTGAAGGTTGTAGCTTTCTGGAAAGTTATACTAGTACATGGAACACTTGTGGAATCTTATATATTGCCCTAAGTGCTCTTTAGGGTTGACTGGAATGGTCCTGGTTGGTGTTTGGCAGGTTATGATAGGAGGCAGCAATGTCTAACTTTTGCAAAAGAGCAACCTCTAGAGTAGCCTTTCGACTCTATTTGAACTCTCTCTGCCGCTGATACTTTATTAGTTACACTTCTTTTCCCCCTTTTGGTCGGGATGGAATTGTTGATCCCATGCTGCCAGGGCTGGATTCATTCGTGGGAGTCATATCCCATGTCACCAGGGAGACTTTCACCCCTGGATATCATGTCCCATGTAGGGGGGAGGGCAATGATTTCACTTGCAGAGTTGGGCTTAGAGAGAATGAGGCCACATCTAAGCAACAAAAGAGGTCCTCCAGAAGTTACTCTTAGGCATACCTATAGGTAGGCTAAGCTTCTCCACTACCTACATAAGCTTCACAAGAGTAAACCTCAAGATAAAGGTATGCCGTATTTTTGTATTTCATAATGAGCAGTGGCAGTGTTTGAATAGGAGGAACAGATGTAAGAAAGAGACTTTGTTTTCTCCCATGAAGCTTTCAGACCTAAGGATCTACCAATTCTTCCAGGAAGGAGGAGGTTTCAGGAAATAGAATTAATTCTAGAATGGCCTTTTCTATCAATCCAGACTTATTAATACTCATATAACCTAAGCTCTCATAATTTTTTTTTAACTTTTTATTTTGGAATAACTACATATACACAGAGAGTTGAAAAAAAAAAGTATACAGAGGTCCTGCGTACCTTTTGCTTAGTTTTCCCCAATGGTAACATCTTGCATAACTATAGTACAATGTCAAAAACCAGGAAATTATTATTGGTACAATCCATAGAGCTTATTTAGGTTTCACCATTTTTGCCTGCATTCATTTGTGTCTGTGTACAGAGTTCTATCAATTTAATCAGAGGTATAGTTTCTTGTGACCACCACAACAATCAAGATACACAATTCCAACATCACAAGGCTCCTTCATGCTACCCTTTTATAGCCACATTTAGTACCCTTTCCCCATCAGCGGCAACCACTAATCAGTTATTCATCTACACAATTTTATTATTTTATTTCAAGAATTTTACTTAAAAGGAATAATAAAGTATGTAACATTTTGAGATTGGCTTTTTTGTTTGCTCAGCATAACTCCCTTGAGAACTATCCAAATTGTATTGATGATCCATTCCTTTTTATTGCTGTGTAGTGCTCCATTAAACAATTTACTATTGAAGAACACTTGGATGTTCCAGTTTGAAGGTATTATGAATAAAGTTGCTGTGAACATTCTTGTATAAGTTTTTGTGTTGATATGTTGATGTAAGTTTTCACCTCTCTGGAATAAAAGCCCAAGAGTGCAATTGCTAGATTGTAATGTAAGTGCTTGTTTAGTTTTATAGGAGACTATCAAACTATTTTTCAGAGTGGCTATATCATTATACATTCCCTTTGTAATGAGTGATTCAGTTTCTCTGTATCCTTGCCAGCATTTGTTGTTATCACTATTTTTATTTTTTATTTTAGCCATTCCGATAGGTATCTGATGAAATCTTGTGATTTTAACTTGCATTTCCCTAATGGCCAATGAAGTTGAAAATGTCTGTTCATGTCTTTTCCTTCTTTTCTAGTTGGAGTTTTTGGTTTTTTACCATTGAGGTTTTTCTTCTCACTTTAAAAAAAAAATCTTTATTTCATATGAAACTTAACCCCGTTAGTATGAAACTTAACCCCGCAAAGGATAAGCTAAGCCTACTTAAAATTAGGCCTAAGAGTCACCCCCAAGAGAACCTCTTTTGTTGCTCAGATGTGGCCTCTCTCCCTCAGCCAACACAACAAGTAAACTCACTGCCCTCCCCCTATCTATGTGGGACATGACAGGAGTGTGGACCTTCCTGGCAACGTGGGACAGAAATCCTAGAATGAGCGGGGACTCAGCACCAAGGGATTGAGACCGGCTTCTCGACCAAAAGGGGGAGGAGAGAAATGAGACAAAATAAAGTGTCAATGGCTGAGAGATTTCAAACAGAGTTGAGAGGTTATCCTAGAGGTTGTTCTTACAACCTTTTAAATAGATATCACCTTTTTAAGTTAAGGTGTAATGGGAAGGCTGGAGGGAACTGCCTGAAAATGTAGAGCTGTGTTCCAGTAGCCGTGTTTTTTGAAAATGATTGTGTAATGATATAGCTTTCGCAATGTGACTGTGTGATTGTGAAAACCTTGTGTCTGATGCTCCTTTTGTCTACCTTATGGATAGATGAGTAAATCATATGCATTGAAAATAGGTGAATAATAGGGGGGACAAATGTTAGAATAAATTTAGTAGATTGAAATGCTCGTGATCAATGAGGGGGAGGGGTAAGGCGTATGGTGTTTGAATTAATTTTTTTTCTGTTTTCTTTATATTTCTTTTTCCGAATTGATGCAAATGTTCTAAGAAATGATCATGATGATGAAAATACAACTATGTGATAAAAAAGAATGTTCATATTGCATGTTGATTGGTTTTATTAATAAAAATTTTTTTATATTTCTTTATTTTGAAATATTTTCAAACTTACAGGAGATTATAAAAGAAATTCCATACAGAGCACTTCAATGAAACCCTATACCCCTAGACGCCCAGATCTAATAATATTAGCATTTTATCACATTTGACATATCATTCTATTGATCTACCTATCTAGCAATGCATCTATCTATTCATCCATCTGTATGTCTGCCTATCTATTTATCCATCCATTTTCTGAACACTTGAGTGTAGGTTGTATACATCATGCCCCTTGAACACTTAATACTGCCATGTAGATTTCCTAAGAACAGGGATATTCACTTATGTAACCATTTCGTGTGCTTATCAATATCAAGAGATTCAATATCGATATAAAGCTTACAATCTATATACCATTTTTTCATGTTAAATGTCCTTATTTGTTTATTTATTTGCTAATTTATTTATTTATTTATCTAAAAATAGCTGTATTCACATACCACACAGTCAATTCTGAGTGTACAAATCAATGGCTCCCTGGTATAATCACATAATCATAATCTATATGAAAACATTCTGATTTCTTCCATAAAGAAAAGAAAAATCCCATACCCCCTCCTTTATATCTCCCTATTATTGACATATAGCTTTGGTACAGTCCCTTTGTTACAATTAATGAAAGAATATTACAATATTACTTTTAGCTATAGACCTTAGTTTGCAGTAATTGTATTTTTCCCTTTTACCACCCATAATTAATATCTTGTATTAGTGACGTACATTTTCTCTAGTTCATGTAAAAACTTTCTTATATTTGTACAGTGAACCAGGTCATTGTCCACTCTAGGTTTCACTAAGTTTTACAGTCCCAGTTTTATCCTCTAGCTTTCCTTCTGGTGAAAAACACCAACTTAATCTTTCTCTTTCAGCCACACTCACATTCAGCTTTGTTACTTACACATACAATATTATGATACCACCATACAGTATTCTGCTATCCATTTCCAACCCTTCACAATTAACCTTATTAAACATTCTGCACTCCTTCAGCATCATTTACCCAATCTCTTCTATCTCCTGATAACCTGTGCTCTCAAATTTAACTCTCAGAGTTTGCTCATTATAGTTAGTTCATATTAGTGAGACCATATAGTATTTGTCCTTTTGTATTCTGGCTTATTTCACTGTACATAATATCCTCAAGGCTCATTCATATTGTTGCATGCATCACGACTTCATTCCTTCCTGCAGCTGTACAATATTCTATCATTGTGTATATACAACAGTTTGCCTTTCTGCTCATTAGTCACTGGACCTTTGGTCCACCTCCATCCACAATCGTGAATAATGCCGGTGTATACCTTGGTGTGCAAATGTCTCTTCTTGTTCCTGCTTTCAGTTCTCCTGAGTATATATACCTAAATAACGAGATTGCCGGTTCATGTGGCAGTTTTATACTTAGCTTCCTGAGGAACCACTAAACTGCCCTCCAGAGCGGCTGCACAATTCCACATCCCTTTCAAACTGCTGTTGAGTTTTGAGAGTTCTTTATATAGTCTAAATCCAAGGTCCTGCATTGGATATGTGATTTACAAATATTTTCTCCCCATCCGTTGCTTGCCTTTTCATCTTCTTCACAAAGTCTTTTGCCAGGACTAAAGTTTTAAATTTTGATGAGGTCCAAATATCAATTTTTTTCTTTTTATGGATTATGGTTTTGGTGTCAAGTGTGAAAATTCTTCACCTAGTCTTAGACCTAAATACTTCCACCTATGTTTTTCCCTGAAAATTTTATAGTTTTGTGTTTTACCTTTAAGTCTGTGATCCACTTTAATTTAGGTTTTGCATAAGGCATAAGGCGTAAGTCAAAGTTCATTTCTTGGCCTATGGATATCGAAATCCTCCAGCCTTGTTAAAAGGCTCTCATAAACTTCTAAGAATATTAAGTTACCCTTGATTGTATTTTCATCCATTTGGTATTTTCAAAGCAATTTAGAAAGTGAGATAACCATTTTTTATTTAAAAAATCTCTTTAGAATAATCTGGTTTGCTTTGCTTTGATTTTATTGTATCTGCAGCCTCTGAAAGCAGTTTTTGCTGCCAGATCAATTGCATCTCATTCCATTCAGGAGGTGGAACAGTGCTTCTCACCCCACTCCCCAAAGAGCATACACTTAGAAATGCCGTGACCTATTCCAAAACAGAAAAAAATAAATGCCCTCAAGTGTCACATGAAAACTGTTTTCAAAAATCTGTACTGGAAAATGAACATGTCTGTGGATGGAATAATACAGAATTTTTCCCCCTGAATCCAACACAAAGATTTTTGCAATTCTCAGGAAAATTAGAGAAATAAGTCAATCCATCAGAAGGCAGGTGAATGTACATAACACTGATGCTATATATGACCTTTCCCTGTTGCTTAGTTATGTGTCGCTTTGATGTGGACATGATAAAAGAACAGCAAAGAGTATGCTTAAGGGCTTCAAAGTTCAATATAGTTGCAAACTAAAATGTTTAGCAGCAAATTTGACCATTTCCTCAGCAATATATGCCTCTCTGTGGAATCATAATAACAAATACCATACTTAATATACATTATTTTTTTAAGAAGAACCAGTTTTGTAAAAAAAAAAAAAGATAAAAAGAAATATCCCAAAATGGTAATTATGATTATGTTTTAATTTTTTTCTCTCATTTTCTTGTTTACAGTGTGGTTAAATTACTTTCTAATTAAAAATAAATATATATATTTAAAAGATCATTGAGATACACACTGATGATTTTGCATTTTATTATATGTAAACATTTCTCAATAAAGTACTGAAAAAGTAGAGTAAATGAAATGCATGTGCAAAACGCTTACTACCAAAAAATGAACTTTAAGGTGAAAAAAAGAGAAAAGTCTTGGGAGACATACCATTCAAGGGCAGTGTGTAGGGTTTGTTTGGATACCAATTCAAACAAATCAGTGATAAATAAATAGATACTTGATGATATTAGGGAGTTATTGTTATGGTTTTAATTAAAGCATAATTTCATATAATATATATAGATAGATCTTAAGTGTTTACTATGAAAGTTTTGACAATTGTATCCCTCTGGGTAACCACCACCCAACCAAAATACAGGTGGAGATGTAGGTGTAGGTGAAGGCATAGGTGTAGATGTTGATGTGAATATACATTTCTATTACTCCAGAAAAGGTTTCTCCTGCTCTTTCCAGTCCATAACTTGCCTTCTCCCACCTCAGGGCAACCACTCTCTGACTCCTAGCAAATTGCATCAGTTTTGCCTTCTCTTGGAATCATAAAAATTGAATAATACACTACTGTACTCATTTGTGCTTGGCTCTTGCACTTAAAATATTGTTGTTTTTAACCTCATTAGGGCATAATTTACATATAATTAAAGTCACTCATTTTAAGTATATAATTTAGCAACTTTTGGTAAGTTTACCACGCTGTGCAGCCATCATTATAATCTGGTTTTAAAATATTTCCATATCCTCAATAAGATCCCTCAAGCTCAGGTTCCCACCTTCCAACCTAAGCAAACACATATCGATTTTTGTCTCCATACATTTGCCTTTCTGGATATTTCATATAAATTAAACTATATGATGTGCGATCTTTTGTGTCTAGCCTCTTTCACTTGGCATAATGCTTATGAGGTTCATTCATGCTGTAGAATGCATCTGTATTTCATCCCTTTTTATGACTGAATAATATTCTATTGTATGGATATACTACATTTTGTTTATCCATTCATCAGTTGATGGGTATTTGAATTGTTTCTATTTTGGGGCTATTATGAATAATCTTGCTATGAATATTCACATGTGAGACTTTATGTGCATATATATTTTCATCTATCCTGAGCAAATAACTAGGGGAAAAAATGCTGGGTCAAATGGTAAATTTATGTTTTACTTTTTTTTTGTATGATGTATGCCTGGGGTCACATTTCATCCTTATTTCACGTGAGTATCCTGTTATTGCAGTACCATTTGCAGAATTTTTTTGGTCAGTGAGGGAAGTGCATGGGCCAGGAATTGAACCCGGATCTCTTGCATGGCAGGCGCAAATTCTACCACATAACTACCCTTGCACCCCATGTTTTGCTTTTTAAGAAAAAAACTGCCAAGCTATTTTCCTAAATGGTTGCACCATTTTACATTCCCACCAGCAATGTATAAGTGTAGCAGTCTCTCCATATTCTCGCCAACATTTTTATTGTCTTTTTTATTATAGCCATTCTAATGTAGATGAACCAAAATAATGTTTTTGTGGTACATCCACATTGTTGTGTATATTAGTAGTTTAATCCTTTTTATTCCAAGTAGTATTCCATAGTGTGAATATGCCATTTTTTTTGTCACCCATTCTCTTGTTCATGCACATTTTGGTGATTTCCAGTTTGGGGCTGTTATGAATAAGAGTGTCATTAACATTCTTGTGCCAGTCTTTTTGTGGATTTATGCTTTATTTTGGGAGGTGAATCCCTAGGAATGGAATTGCTAGGTCATAGTGCAGATAAATGTTTAACTTCATAAAAAAACTGCAAAGTAATTGTGCTGTTTTACACCACCAACAGGTGCTTCACCTGCTTATCACACTCATCAATTTTTGGTACCATCAATCCTTTATTATTTTAGCTTTCCTAATATCATTACTTTCTAAGGTATAATAATTGCACTGCAATTACATGTTTTAAAAGGTCTCCTTATGTGTAGAAATAATGCTGAAATTTTAACAAATGAAATGATGTGCTATCTGGAATTTGCTTCATAATAATCCAGTGGGAGTGAAGAGTGACAAAGGAAGGGCAGGAATAAGTTGATGATTTTATAGCTGGAGGAAGGAAACCTGGACTTCATTGAACCTTTCTCTCTCATTCTGTGTGTGTTTGAAATATTTTATAATAAAATTAAAATAGTTAAAAACCTGAAAAACGTTTGTATATATTTTTTCAAGGAAACACTACTCAAACTGTTGAACCAGTCACAGTATTTCATTCTGGAATTTCTATAGCCCATTTCTCAAGTACTCCTCAGCAACTAACTACCTCAGAGCATTAAAAGGTAATAAAAGATCAATGCCTTACATGTAATTTCTCATTCAAAACTACCCTTCTTGTACAAGAGAATACATTGATGCTGTCAGTAATTTAACGGCCTTATTGTCCTATGATTTAATTTTTTCAGAGGGAAAAATGTTTCAGAGTGAGAAGATCTTCCCAGTTAGAGCTTTTCTGACTAGCATGGGCAATTTTATGTATATTAATTCCCGTGATATTCTGATTGTAGCAGTTGTACAATCTTTCTTTAAGAGGATCTATCGGAGGAGAGAATAAAAGGTTTCATAACAACTCAACTTTTTTTTTAATCCCTCTGAGCACTGTGATTACCCCAGGAGATTGGAAACTATTTAATGCCATTGTAATGAAACTTTATTGAGTCATTAGCATTCTTTTTAATATCCTAAGGGAAGTAAATAACTTGCCCCAAATGATGGATGAATAAGTGAGTAAAAAACATTTCCATGGGAAATACACTTCTAAAATAATATTTTTCTTACTTGTCTTATAGTGATGTCACATGTGCCAAATATTAGCATTTTCATCTATAGCCATTGCTGTTTTTTAAAAAACCATAGTAAAGCCACCTCCAAAAAGGACACCATCTAGACCCAAGATAACTGACCATTCTTATTATGTTAGAGGACGATCTAAAGTAAATGGCCCATTCTGAACATTATCCTTAAGAATGATGAACATTGTCTTAGGACAGAGGAAAGAAAGCTCCCATTGCCTATCAGTAGCTTTGACAGCCAGACTTTCATTTCCAAGCACACATAGTACTCATTTAAAACTTATAAAGATATCAAGTGGATAATGTCTTCTTTCTTCCCAAGGTTTGATTGATGATTTCATTTTGTGATCTTCAACTTAGCAAGGATATGATTTCATGAGAGTCATTTTAATTCTCTAAGTCTTAGATGGAATTGAAGTGTTACTTTTTTGATTGTTAATTGTGAAATCTTGAAATTCATCTGGCATCCTTTTGAATCTTATACACCAAAAAAATGACACACTCCAGGCATCCTAAATTATTTCGTTTTACTCTGTACAATTCTCAATTCATGAACTGCACTTAATTTAAACCCATAAGTGATTATGATAAATGTAAATGGCTCTAGACAGTCCCCAAATCCTGCATCTGCCCAAATGAAGAACTCTTATGATCACAAAAATACCTGCAAATTATATGCCTGCAAATTATATGCCTGCCAAGAATTATATTAAAAATAGCAATATCAATGGACTCTTCATTTCCAAATGCCTTTGTACATGAATACAAGTAACTTAAAATTAGAGTTTTAAAACTTATAAAAAGTCCATTCATAAGATGGACTTTATGGAGATTTAAGTATTTAAAGTTCCCTTGCTTTGGCAGCCATTATTTTTAAATTATTTACTTTTTGCCCAATCTCTTAGAGGAATTTCAAGATCAAATCATTGAGTTACCAGATGCAAATAACTACTCTTTTACTAAGCTTCTATATACTTTCAAACAGAGGCCTTAAAAAGCACTTTATTTCATAATATCGAAAGTCCATTGTAACTTTCATTTTTCATTTTCATATTTGGACATTTTTCATGGATATGCCAAGTGCAAGACAAGATTTTGCTACATTTATAGGAGCAGAGGTTGTAACAAAGAGATGTTACATGTGAGGTAGCAAAACAAAACAACAGATATTTCGTTCCACCTGCTTTTTTGACAATCATTTCTTATAGGTCCACCTGCCAGATGGCTCCACTACAGATTAGCATAGTGGATAAGCAGTTGGGCTTGGTAAAAGATCCCGTGTGAATGTCAAAGGTCCACTGGATTATTGTACACATTTTACAGATGGGAAAATAAAGCTCAGGAAAGATGAATAACTTCCTCAAGGAAACACGCTTAGTAAATAGCAGTCTTGATTCAAACCCAGGTCTGTCTGTCAATAAAGCCTATTCCTTTTCTGCCATAAGGAGGGGCTTCCAAGAACTGATGCTGCACAAACATTCTGGGCACAGGTGATATTTGCCCTTTATAATCCAAGCTTGAGCTATATAAGGAAAAGGATAATAAGAGTCCACAGACCCATATCTGAAATGTTGGAATCTCAAAAGCTCCAAATTAGGGATTGTGACTTATTTGACAGCAAAATCTGACCTGACTTGACTTGAATTTATATGATGACAAATTTCAGGCCTGAAATGTAAAGACTATTCACAGCCCTTATTTATCTCATTTAGTGTGAATATTCATACATTTTGTTGCATGAAAATTAATGTATTCATTACAGGATTCTTTCCCAGATCAAGTGGGTGTTGTTATGTGATACATGATAACTGTATGGTATTACGTCTAAAATATCTAAAGATTCTCCATTCTGAAACACATCTGGCCCCAAGGATTTCAGATAAGGGATTATAGCATGGTATTATATTATAGAATTATAATAATAACAATGATAATAAAACTTATGCTCTATAGTTTGAACTTTTTTTTTGTTTTTGTCCTTTTACAAAATACTTTCACACATATTATCACGTTTGTTAACATAATATAAATACCTTTGCCAAATGTAAACCTGACATCAAACTGAGTTTTAACTTCTTTAAGAGGAAATTAATTAAAATCAGAGATAAAATAGTACTCTTTTGTTTGTGTGTGTGTGTGTGATTCTCTCTTTTTTTTTTTTTGGAATGTTACTTAAATCTAAGCTTCTCTAATGATTTTATTTAAAAAGGGATGACATAAAATTTTCATTCCAGTTGTTTTAATGAACTACAGCTCTGTAATAAATTAATAGCCTTATACCAGTATTATGAAAGGAGATTCCATCAGTTATTAAGAATATGAGAAGGTGTAATTCTCGTATAGTCATAAAAAGTGTTTCTCTGTCTCATAAATTACTAATGACCAGTTGTACATATTCAATAATCAGTTGTAGAATTTTCTTTACTGTCTATAAAATTTAAAATTTGTCATGTTCTCAAATATTAGGTGCTTTCTAGAGCAATAGTTTTTAATCTTCTTTTCTTGCCTCGAAACAGATAAGGGATACAGCATATTCTCTTCAGTAACAGCAACTCATAACAGAATCAGGCAGTAGGTTGGTTTGAATTTTAATAAAAATACAGGACATTTCATATAGCTCCTGTCACAGGTTCTGGATGCTTACATCCTGTAGTAGCAATTTCCCCTTACTCTAGCCTACCCTTTGCTAACCTAGGGTGGGACTCTAGAATGATTGCTAGCAGACATAGATTATAAATATCAACAATAGACTGGGGAGCAATAGTAGCAGTAAGGACTGTAGCTTCTTCCATTAACCTTCTTGAGTTGAGTCCTTTGGAGAGATTGTGGCCCGCCATAACCTTCAAGGCTATAGTTTGGATTTAATATAGGGAACAAGTAGATCTTGTGGCACAAACATAGATAGACTGTGGTGGACATCTCTTCGGTTCCACTCACATGCTCTCAGCTCATCTTTTGCTCCAGCCATTATGATGGCTCCCAGCTTTAAACAGAGGCAGCCTGACAGCACTTACTTATGCTCTGCCAAGTACTCCTTGTTTTCTGCTCTAGGACCTCATTGATGCTCTAGTGTGGGAAACACCCATGCATATACAGCCTAAATGTAAAAAGTTTAAGGGATTTAATACCCTTCTGGAAAAATCCTTGATGAAGAGAAGCTGGGTGGTTAAATGTTTCCACCTTCCTTTCAGGAAAACAGCTTTGAGACATATTTTATAGCTCCTCAGAATATCTCAAGTAGTATAAGCTTGAGGCACCCACAATGATGATCAACTTAATAATATGTCTTTTTTTTCCCTTCTTTTTCTTCTGTTTCCTAGGATCACTACCTAAATAAAATCCCTCGTGCAGATTCTTGTCTCAGGCTCTGCTTTCTGGAGAAACCCAGACCAAGTCCCCAATTACATGTATTGCTGGGGGTCCCCAAGACCAAACTTAGGTTCAATAATTTGTTAGAAGGGCTCAAAAAGCTCTGAAAAGCTGTTATACTCACAGTTATGGTTTATTACAGTGAAATGATACCAATTAAAATCTGCAGAGGGGAAAGTTCCTTGGAACACATCTGGGAGAAACCAGGCACAAGCTTCTAGTCATCTCCTTGCAGTGGAAGCACTTAAGTCTTCCAGTAACAATATGTGACAATGTGCACAGAGGATCACCAACCAGGGAAACTCATCTGTGTTTTTGTGTCCATAGTTAGACATGCAGACATGTGGTGCACAGAGGACTGACTTTAGCTACTCAAATTCCAGACCTTCAGAGGTTAAACTGGTACAACATGGGCCAAGTCCTCAGGCATATGAAAACACTTTTTTCAGGATATTCCAAGGGCTCAGAGATTATCACCCAGGAGTAGGTCATGGGCCACTTCTTCTGGAGAAAACCCCTTCTTTAGAATGTACAGGGCCTGAGGAACCCAAAGCTGTTGAGTTAATCCTTTACTGTTGACATGTATTTTTTATCTTCCTAATTAGGGCATAAAGCCATTGTTTTAGTTTGCTAAAGCTGATGAATTGCAATATACCAGAAATGGGTTGGCTTTTAAAATAGGGGTTTATTAACTTACAAGTTTACAGTTCTTAGGCCAAGGTATCAACAGGATGATACCTGGACTCTGAAAACAGGCTGCTGCCATCTGGGGCACTTCTGTCACATGGGAAGGCACATGGCGATGTCTATCAGTCTCTCCCTTCTCTCTGGGCTTTCATTGCTTACAGCTTCTGGTTTCAGTGGCTTCCTCTCTGAAGTTCTGCATGTTTCTCTCTTTTAACTTCTGTCTCTCTAAGCTTCTGTGTGTCCTTCTCTCTAGACTTCTCTGAGCTTTTTCTGTGAGCTCCTTTGGGGCTTTCTTCTGTGTTTCACTTCTTTCTTTCTTTTATCCTCTCCTAAAGGATTCCAGTAAGAGGATTAAGATCCACCCTAAATGAGGTGAGTCTCAATTTAAGATCCTACTAACCAAAAGATATGGCTTACAATTCTTTTAGGGGTACATACAGCTTCAAACTACCACATTTCTCAAAGAGAAGAATCATATATTTGTACAATTGCCCCCAAGTGAATAGTTACCTGTTTGTACCTTTTCCAGAGTCAGAGCAAATCAGTTTTCCTGAATCCCTGAACCTAGTTTTCTGTCAAGAGTATGTTTCAGTGTTTTATTTTGAAAAGTACTCTAGAACCATCCTATAAAAATTATGTGAAACCCACATTGACTGTATGCAGTTCCTTATTCACCTCTGTGGAAAGCTCCATGGAAAGCTTCCCACTCTTGTTGACCCCCTAATCCCAGTCTAGATCAGGATCAAGGACAAGGTTTTTTATTGAGTAACAATGCTGAGAAATACTTTTAATGTTAATACAGTGGGGTCAAAAGTTCAAGCTTTCCCAGAAGTATCACTTTCTAATCCTTCCTGTTGGGGATGTACCACCCATGTACCACAAACCAACTAAATCAGAATACCTGCAGGTGGGGCCCAGGACCTTAGGCGATTGTAATAAGCAACCAAGGTTGAGAACCACTAAGATTACAGGGCCAAGATTCAGATGAAGGTTCAGGCAGGCAGGTGCAGAAATATCCCTGTGGCCTACCTAGACCTGCTACAGGACCCAGGAAGAGTGTGGTCTGTGGGTCAGCAGCATTGACCTTACCTGGGAGCTCATTAGAAATGCAGAATCTCAGGCCCTACTCCAGACTTAATGAATTAGATTCTGCATGCTAACAAGGTGCTTAGGTGATTTATTTGTACATTAAATTTCAAAAGCAGTAACCTAAACAACATGATTCCTCCTTGTGACCTGATCTTCATGTTAGGGTGAGAGACCAGAACTCTAGCTGATAAGACAGTGTTCCTTGGTCTGGCACATTTCTCTCTTGAAGATGGTTGGTGAAGGATGGAAACAAATTCCTGCTATTTCCATTTTACTCAGTCTGTCATCTTTATTTTATCCATTTAAGTGTGGGAGGGGTGGAAAGATACCAGAATTTCATCATTCAACTATATGAATTTGTGTAACAGGAGATATTTTAACTGCAGATTCTTACTAGACTTAAGGGGTCTGTTTTCTCACAAGGTTGAGATAATAACCTTTAGTGAATTGGTTTAAAATCATCTGTGACTTTTGATGAGGACAATTTATATAGAGAGAAGTCATTAATTAATATCCTATGGTTATAACACTTGGGTTCATGCTACTAAATGGCAGACCCTGCCAGGCTGAGACCTGTCCCTAAAGGAGTTGCAGACAAATTCGACCATCATGTGTTCCCTGAACTCACCAGCTTTGTTCTCTGGGCCATTCTGCCAGCAGCAGCATTAGAGTAGGACTCATGATTTTCAAGGTAATGACTGAAAAAAACCTCAGACCTTGATAGTGAAGCTATTGAATATTTTTTGAGCACTTACTATGTGCTAAGCATTGTTTTCAGAGCTTTATAAATCTTAATTCATTTGCTCCTCACTATCGTTTGCCCTTTATACAGGTGGTGAAATTGAGGTGCCAAGAGGTTTTACAAATGGTGGAGGCAGGATTCAAACCCAAGCAGTCTGATGCCTCTTATACAAGGCACTAGACCTCTCTGGAGAATCAGTTAGGTAAGAGAGAAAGAGACATTCTTCTAAATGTGGAAGGGAACATAAAGCTAGAAATCTCATAAACTCCATCAATATGCAAAGCATTGTTTACCCTATCAAAGACAAAGAGATTCTATCTCAGCTTGGAGACATTTTCTTCAATGCAATGCTTTTCAAACTCTAAGGTGCTTATGAACCAGCCAAGCGTCTTGTTAAAGTTCAGGTTCTGATTCAGAAGGTCTGGAGTGGAGTCCAAAATCCTGCATTCCTAATAAGGTAATGTCAAAGCTGGCAGTTCAGGAACCACATTTTAAGCAGCAAGGCCAAAGGATGCATAGATGTTTTTTATGCATAAACTTGGAGACTTACAGATTTGGTAACAAGCATTACATTCCAGAGGTCTGTGAAGCTGCTCCTATCGGATTGTTTGTAGGGCTTAGAAATGTCCCCTAGATGACCAAAATGGAGAGTCAGATGATTTCTGAAGCTGTATGGTGAGAATTTGAATTTTTTTCTTGTAAAGTTGATATTGAACTTGATTATGTCTAACATAGAATATGTTTCTTACCTCACTGATGATATCAGTTGCTAATATTACTTCTTTAGTTGATGCCTAATACTTAATGTTCCAGCTTTTACCTAAAACAATCAAAATATTAACTGAATGGATAGTAAAGAATGGTAGTTCAATTTCTAGACCATAGACAAAAGGGAATGGTTTTATTGCACTGCATTCTGAGGGGAAAAATACTATATACTTTATTTTGAAAAGATATTGAAGTTCTATTTAGAAAAAGGATTAAAGCATGAATATCAAAATACCATTTATCACTTATGTGGCACAAGGAAGCACAAAATTTAAAATAATATGTCACACCTATCCCTTTTAAATCTAAAAGTTAGGTGATGTCAAAGATATTTTATAATATGATACATTATTCAAAAAAGAAAGTGAACAGGTTTTATACCAGATATAATATGATACTGTGCCAGTTTGAAAGTATTATGTACCCCAGAAAAGTCATGTTTTAATCCTGATCCAATTTTGTGAGATCAACCCTTCTTTTAACCTGATTTAACAATGTAGGTTGGAATCTTTTGATTAGATTTTCTCCATGGAGATGTGACGTACCCAATTGTGGGTGTTAACTTTTAATTAGATGGAGATGTGATTCTACCCATTCCAAGTGGGTCTTGGCTATTTTACTGGAACCCTTTAAAAGAGGAAACACTTTGAAGAGAGCTAAGAAATGACAGAGCCTACAGAAATGCAGAAGCATCAGGAAATGACAGAGCCGACAAAAACTTCAGAGCAGAGCTGACACAGACACCAGCACTTGGAGAACAGAGACACGAATGTTTGGAGATGCTTGGAGCCCAGCAGACATCACCATGAGATGTTAAGCAAACCAGAGCCTGGAGAGAGCCAAGGGAAGCCAAGAAATGAAAGCCAGCCCTGGAGAAGTAAAGTGAGGAACACCCACAGGAACAGAGGCTGAAAACACTGGAGCCCAGGAACAAGGGACCAGCAGATGCCAGCCATGTGACTACTCAGCTGACAGAAGGGTTCCTGACTCATAGACCTTCCTTGAATTAAGATATCTTTTCTTGTATGCCTTAGTTTGGACATTTTTATAGGCTTAGAAGTATAAACTGGAAGCTTATTAAATTCCCCTTTTAAAAGCCGTTCCAGTTCTGGTATATCACTTTCCAGCAGCTTGCAAACTAGAACAGATACCAATGACACACACACACATGTGCACCAGAGAAAGAGAGAGAAATGAGGGTATTTACTGAGATTATCAAAGGGTGGAGGGATTTTGGATTGTTTTCCTACAGTAAACATCATTGAGGAAAAAAATAATATAAATCTAATTTTTAAAGAAAGAATGTGACCTATAATCCTCTGATTCTAAAAAGTGAAACAAAATATGTGTATTCTGTCTAATTAGTTTGAATTAGTTAACATTTAGTAAATCAGTAGTTGGTTTCCGCCCCATAACTCATTTGTTATCAGGCTAAAGAGTTCATATTTCCTCAGAATAGACTCTTAGTGCCTCAAATATTAGTTTCAAATGTCCTACAGTTAGTTTTGTGCTATAATATTTTGCTTTTATCTTAAAGCTAAAAATTCACTAAATTGACAGCGGCCATCTGCTAAATAAACAAACGATACAAAACAATCCAATGCTGGGGTGGTGGTGGTAATCCATTGAGACCCAAACTATTAACTGATTAACCTCTTTTCTTTCTAATGGAGAAGCATGAACATGAAGTAGAAAATTATTTTTATTATCAGTTTCCTCACTTGTGAAAATTGTATAGGTCAGAGTCCACTTGTAGAGAACAGAATTCATTCTAGCTAGTTTAAGCAGAAGGCATATTACAGGGATATTTAATGACTCATAGAAAAAAAACAGATTTCAGTCTAAGATTCCTGGACCATCTCCAAAACCACATCTACTGCCCCTAACACAGTCAGAGAGAGCTGCCTGTTGAGCTGGGCAACTGCCGGAACCCAGCTTCCCTGGTACAGTACACACAGCCAAATAGATGCCACCGCACCCTGCCTTTCTCCCCACTTACCTCAGTTGCAAATTCAACTCTCCTGAAAGAGCATCTGATTCACAGATTCCAACTCACATCCAAATACTTAAGTGCAGGAAATTCTTGTAAATGTGGTTTTTAACTTCCCAGCCTCTGCAGGGCAGGAAGGCATGTTAAAAGAATTTGGGATAGGTGATGAGTTAGCCAATTGAGTCCCCCTCACAGAATCTATACAATGGCCTACAACTTGGTTATACACAGTAATGAGACATCAAGTAAATTTGGTTTTGGCTGGAATTACAACCAACTCTGTCTCCTTCACATTAGATGTTTTTCCTTTGATCTATTAAGTGTTCATTTCAACTTCATTTTCCTTATATCTAAATCTTTGGAGATATCTTACTATAAGTCTCATGAGCCAACAGTTATTGTTTCTCCATAAAAGAAAAAAAATTTGTTTTGTAGGCAAAATCTTTCAAAACACGAAGATAAAAACACATGAAACATGTTGAGGAAGGAAAGATAGAACAATAAAAGGTATCCTTGATTTAAATCAGGGAACCACTAGTGTGCCAGTTTGAAAGGATTTATGTACCCTAGAAAGGCATAGGGTACATGCCTTTGTAGGAGCAATGTTTCTTTTAGACCCTATTCAGCACTGTATTTTGGAAACTTGATTAGGTTATCTCTGCAGAGATGTTGAATCACCCAATTGTGGGTAATAACCTTGGATTAGAGGGAGATGTGACTCCACCCATTCCAGGTGGGTCTTGATTCGTTTACTGCAATCCTTTAAAAGAGGAAGCATTTGGAATAAGCTACAGAACTACGAGATAGCCATGAAGCAGGGAGCCCATGCCACCAGAGACCTTTGGAGATGAAAAAGGAATATGTGCCTAGGGGGATGAAAAAGGAATACATGCCTAGGGGAGCTTTATGAAACAAGAAGCCTGGAGAGAAAGCTGATGTTGTCATGTTTGCCATGTGCCTTTCCAGTTGAGAGAGAAACCCTGAACTTCATCGGCCTTTCCTGAGTTAAGGTAACCTCTTGCTGGTGCCTTAGTTTGGCCATTTTTATAGACTTGCTTTAATTGGGACATTTTTCATGGTCTTAGAACTGTAAACTTACAACTTTGTAAATTCCCCCTTTTAAAAGCTATTCTGTTTCTGGTATATCACATTCAAGCAGCTAGCAAACTAGAACAACTGGTATTAATGCACAAAATAAAATAAAGGGATACAATCTATGGTAGATAATTGTCTCTTATTGCTTCAAGGCAGCAAAAAGTAACCCATTTATTTCCCTTCCTTGTGAACATGAAATTTTTCAAGACCTAATGTTTTGAGAAAACTAAGTTCTACCTCTTCTGTTTGCCTCACGGTGAAAGTGTTAATGAAAAGAACAAAAATCAGGAGAGATACCTAGAAGCAAGCAGCTTGATCAATGCAATGCTTTTCTGAGAAAGTTTCAAATTAGTTTAAACTATGAGTATAAAAATAAAATCACATCATCAGTGCACCTTTCTCTTTCCAAATTTCATTTGCTTTCAGAAATCTGAAGATCAAGGTATAATCTTAAATTTCTATGGTGCCTAGAACCCATATTCAAATTCTGGATCTGCAATCTCATAAGATGCCTGGATAATAAAGAGGCTTAATAACTTTTCACACCCCAGCCCCCATTGTCTCTCAAGATGTCCCAGTTAATTCAGTTGGGACATTTAGAACCAGAAACTGGAAGCTTCAGGAGTAAGGTCCTCCCAGGTAGAACCTCAACAGCCCTTTTCACAGGCAATCAAAGTCATGCAAATTTTCTCTGTGGGCTGGGCCACTTCTTGGTTTTTCATTCGAGACCAGCATAGACAGTTCAGTAGAATTGGAACCTCCCTGGAAACAGACAGCATAGACAGAACCTACTCTGAATCCTGCTGCTTCAGTTCTTTTTTTTTCTCGCAGATTCTAGGATCTAGAACATAGCTCAGATGCTTTGACTGCTAAAGAATTTATCCTAAGTCCTAACTTATCCCAATTCCTTCAGCACCTCCAATAAAGGACAGTTCTCAACAGGTTCTGGCTCTAGGTCAAACACAGATCTTTCAGTGAACTCAAATTCTTAGAGCCGTAGAGGAGAAGACTGTGATATTGCATTACATCAGCCTCCTACTTGTCCTTCATCTTTGACTTGCTAGAACTACTTTGGTGCAGGGGCCTGCCAGCGGTGCTGCTCAATAATCTGAACTCAGGTGTAGGGAAACTTAGGTAAAGTCATAGATTTCCCTTTATATGAGCTTTCTGAGAGCAGAGGGATACATACAGTAATAACAACATTTATTGAACACCTGCTCTATACCAGGCATTGTTCTAAGCAGTTTATACAAATCCATTCATGTAATTACTCTGTGAGTAGCTACATAAGAATTAGTATCATAAAATAATATTCTTCAAGGAAGAATATCTTAAAATGATAAAATATTACCTCCATTGTATAGGTGAGGGATATGAAGGACAAAGGATTTAATTACTTAGCTCATGTACAGCACTTAGAACCATGCCAGGCTCATACTCCATAATTAGTGAGAGGGAAGGCATACCAATGCTTAATCACTACCCTGTACAGCCTCACCCATGTAAACTGAGTTCCAAGAATAGTCTGAAGCATCCCTTAGTTACTCCAGCTATTGCTAGAACCAAGATTTTCTAGTTCAGAGGCTGATTATGTTATGCCTTAGCATAAGAAATTTGGTGGCTCCCTGTCACCTACAGGATGAGGCCAACCCTTCTAAGTAAACATTTGAGGTCTTTCACCATCTCATCCAAGCCACTGTTCCCTGGTGTCTTAGTTTGCCAGAACTTCTGTAACAAAGAACCACAGACTAGTTGGCTTAAACAACAGGAATTTGTCTCAGTTTTGGAGCCTAGAAGTCCAAAATCAAGGTGTTGGCAGGGCCATGCTTTCTCTGAAGTCTGTCGCTTTCTGCTGGTGGCCTGTAAGTAACTCATAACTCAATCTCTGCCTCTATCCCATGGTCAGCTCTCCCACATCTGTCTCTTACTGTGTCCAAATTTCCTCTGTTTATAAGCAATCCAGTCATATTGGATTAAGGCCCATGCTAGTTTGGCCTTACCTTAACTAATAACATCTTCGAAGGTCCTATTTACAGATGGGTTCACAGCCACAGGATCAGGGCTTAGGATGTGAATATGTTTTCATGGGACACATGTTTTAATCCCTAACACTCAAATGCTCCATGCTCAAGCTCCACTATTTTACTCATTATATCAGGACTCCCATCTTGTTAAAATCTCTTTGATTATTATGTTCCTTTTGAAATGCCCTTTTCAGCCTCCCTAAGTAATGTCACCCCATCAATAAAACTTCCCCTGGCATCCCTCCTCCAGCTCCCATCTTGCTCAGCCAAACTGATGGCTCATCTCTACATTCCCAGACAAAGTTGCTCACACCTCCCTTACAGCATTAACTACACTGTATTCAAGTCTCATGGTTCATGTGTCAGCCCCTCCCACAGATTGGGCACTCCTTAAGAGGAGGGACCACAGTCATAATTATTTGAAAACATCCATAAAACAATAAGTACAATGTGCCAGCACCATGCCCACTCTCGTTTATCAGCTATAACTTCTGGATCTGATTGATCTTATGACTAGGGAGTTTCTTTTTCTCTATTGCATCATGCCTGATTTTGAGTTCCTCAAAAGCAGAATCAAAGATGTGGATTTAAGTGTAGGTGGGGGACTGGGGAAGTGAGACAGGGAAGGGAAGGAAGCAGTAAAAGGTGTGGGCAAGTGGGCCTTGGTGCTGCTAGGAACTTGGAGAAAAACGCACCTCAGCATTATCACCCCAGAAGAAAGGGTGGTGGGTATTTGTACACCTAATTAAGTCAGCCGTTGGTTAGGTGTGGCCAGGGGTGTTAATACCTGTGCTTCCAGTCCAGCTTGCCACTTGGGTCTCGGCAGAGTATGTGGCTTCGAGTCACAATAATTGTGACTCAGGCAAAGAGATGCAACTATTAGCAGCTGGAAGGTAGTTGGAGGTTGCCAAAGAGGCAGGTGGAGAAATTGGGGCAAGGTGCTGACAGCATCTGCTATAAAGCCCCTCCAAAATTCCCCAGGAAGAAAGCAAGTTCGAATTTTGAGAGGCTTCAAGTCATTCTCACTTGATAGAGTCCCCACTTCTGGGACACAACACAAATTCTTTGTCTTTGGAACTAAAGTACTTAAGCGATTAGATGCCTGAAAATAATATAAAACTGAACCAGTGAACAAAATCTAATATAAGCTGATGCCAGTATTATGTTTGCATGATAGTTGCAGTTGTAACACCAAGGAATAGGTGAAACCTACTATATATCAGGAAAGAATTTTTTTATTAGTCAAAATTGCAAATGGAGTGTGACCTTGAGTCATGGATATAAGCCAAATAAATATGAAGAAATTTAAATAAAAGTTAATAAAGGAGTCAGTGGATAAGATCTAGGAGAGTTTTCCCTAAAGGAAAAGGGGTATTAAAAAAGAACCCGTACAGTTATCTTCTATGACTGTGGTTATGGTCTGAAGTTCTCTTTTGAGTTTTCACAAGGTAATTTTCAGAGAGTAAACCAATATAGGAGCAAAATATAAATGGCTGGAATCTATGAAAATAGCTTATGAGAAATAATGCTATGCTATTTCTTTAATTTTACCCAGCAGTGTTTTATAGCTATTTTAGTTGCAAAATACAAGCTTTAAAAACAATCTCTTGAATGGAACTGATTTATCCCAATTTGGGCAAACTCTCTCTGTACACAGGGTAGATTGTACAATTGGACAATGAATTGACTTCATTCAGGAAAAAAATCAATGCATCTGCAATAGGTACCTATGCTTTGTGTGTGTGTGTGTTTTAAGGTTCTGGCACAAAAGTAGGAAGAAAGAATTTATCTGAGTAATATTCACATCTCTTAATAAGGAGTGTTGCAATATAAGAGGGTGTTCTATATGACAACATAAAAATGGGGATCAAAGCAACTAAAATTCGCAGTGTTTATCTAACATCGACCCTAAGGATTATAAATATGCTCACTAAAGTACTGCACCAGCTCTGAGTTAGAAATGACTCATCGTTATTGAATGTGAAACAAGGAGCAAACATTTGCAAATAAGTATAAACATGGGTGATAAAGTGATGGCTCATGCCTCTGGGCGTTGCTTCCCCAAAAACACTTTTCCTGAAAAGAATCCAGGGCCAAACAAGTTTTGAAAACCTCACCACAAACTCCATCTTCTCTAGAGACTGACAGTGTGCATATTAAATAGGCCTGCAGCCAAAGTAATCTATTTAGCTTTGTTTATAGGAGTTGCCGTAATGTTTTCTTCTCATCCCTCTATCTTTTCTTTCCTTCCTTTCTTCCTTCTTTTTCCTCCTCCCCCTTTTCTTCCTCTTTTTCTTCATGGAACATCCCAAAACATTTTATAGAACAAACTTCGGAAAATAGGACCCTTAAAATAGCAACGTGAACATTTTAGGCAATTCACCAGAACTTATACATGAAAAAAAGAACACTGTCCTAATTTTCACAATATTCCTTATATGATATATTACCAGTTTGTTCATTCAACCATTGAGCTTTACATCAAGCAGTGCTAATTAAGATTAATATGTCTCTGCCCTTGGGGAGCCTTAACCAGACCCTGGCATGTGCAATGTCCACAGTATTGGGCCAGCTTTCATTGGTACAAAATGTTACAAATGTTATTTTCTATTATGGAGTCTTCATAAATAGGTTAATATGCATGTCAGTTCTTGAAGTTCTAATGCTTTCTTTGATCATTTTATTTAAGACTCTTAAAATACTTTTCTTTGTGCTTGTTTTTTTGTTGAAATGACTGAAATATAAGTTGAGGGCAACATAAAATAGAAACTTCAAAACTGGCAGCCACAAGACAAAGTGTTGTTTTCAATTAATTGGAAAATATAGGATTAGAGTAAGATGTTTTATATGCGTGCCATCAGCAGTTTAATTTATTAAGATTTTAGTAAGGTGCTTCCAGATGGCTACTTTGGCCTGCCCTGCGTCACTGAAAATAATATGGCTCTACTCATCAGGTCTTAACATTTGATATTGAAAAGCATTTTTGTGCATTTTTTTGTTCTAGGAATAATGTAATCACTGTCGTAGACCTCATTTCTTTGGCTCTCCATGTAGAGAAGAACAAAAAGGAATACCATCATGTTATCTGCTCTAACAAATTGCAAAGTTTTGTGTTATATAAAACTCAAGGAACAGATGGAGTGGGCATTTCTGCCTAGGAGTAGGAGGTGGAGGCAGCTCAGGAAAAGTGTAAAGCCGAAGTCTAGGCAGAAGGAAAAGCAGGCCGGAAGGTACAGAGGGAGGAAACTGTGCAGGACGTTCAGGTGACCCACCTGTGTGAGAAGATTGGATGATGGTGAATCTGGAGAGATGCACTAAGGTGAGTTTATGAGGGGCCTTTGTTTCCTGTACTGAGATATTTACTCAGAGGGCAATGAGAAGCCACTAAGAATTTCTAGTGGATCAGTGTCATAGGGAAATCTGTGCTTTCGAAAAAATCACCCTCATGTAGTGTGGGAGGCTGGGAGGGAGAGGAATCAGCCAGGAGAAAGGTTGTTGTGTACATTCAGGTCTGATACAGACAGTGGGGGTGGAGAAGAGACAAGAGATGTGAAGTAGGGTCAGCAAAACTGAGTGGCCTCAACTCTTCAGAGAGATGGTAGCAACATAGCAGGAGAGACGCAGAATCACAGCACACCGGAATGTGCACATATCTGCCCACCTGTGTACTCAACTCGGATGGTTACTTATTCTTTCAACACAGCACCTGAGAAACTGCAGATTGTGAATTTTGTTCTATTTGCCTGTGCTTCATGATTACTCGTTATTTTAGCCTAATTTAGAATTTGTGAAGAAGATAGTTGTTGTATACAATTTAACTTGGTTCCATCTATGCAAAAAAAAAAATATGACGACTTACTAAACAAATTAATATTATAAATCAGATTGCAAGAAGAATTCCTTCTGAAGGTAAACTGTTTTGAACCTTGAGGAAGCACCGAAGATTTCCCTGCCTCCTCTGTCCACATGCGCAGCACAGCAGTCTTCTTCCAGCTCTTGACTTTCACTCTGTCCTTGTTTCTATAATTACCAAAGGAGCAGGTGGGAGCAGCTTTAGAGTTATTAGAAAAACTATGGAGTATTATATCAGTCAGGGTTCTCCAGAGAAACAGGACCAATAGAATATATGTGTTGTGTGTGTGTGTGTGTGTGGTATATTTATTTTAAGGATTAGTTTGTGTGATTGTAGGGGTTGGCATGTCTGGAATCTGTAAGGCAAGCTGGCAGGCTGGACTCTGAGGCAAGAGTTGAGTTGATATTGTGGTCTTGAGCAGAGTTTCTTCTTCTCTGAGAATCCTCAGTCTTTGCTCTAAATTGATTAAATGAGAGCAACCACATTTTCAAGGGTAATTTCCTTTACTTAAAGTCAACTGATTGTAGATGTTAATCACATCTTCACATTACCTTCACAACAACAACTAGATCACTGTCTGACCATAAACAACTGGACACCATAGCCTAGCCAACTTGATACATAAAATTAACTAACCATCACAGGTTGGAAATGGAGGGAAAGAGAAAGAGAGAGATGACAATGGCAACAGGGGAGGTTGCTGGGACAGACTCATAGGCAGAGTAGATCTGCAATAAAGCAATCTGATACTTTCAAACTCTTTCTCCCCCTCTAAGTGGATCTTTAAAATTTGCTTTGTCATATAGCCAGAAATTTTATCAATTAGCAGTTCCTGAGAATTGACAAATATATCCTGTATTTTAAAAAAATTCAAATCAGGTTGATCATTTTCAGATCAGTATTAATTAATCTACTTGAATCAGTATTAATTAGTCTACTTGAATCAAAACAGTCTTGCCCGTTAGCAACAAATAACCCTGAAGAGCAGGTACTTAAGCTCAGATCCTTTAATGGGACTGGAGTAGAACAATGGAAGACTGGAGAGAGGGAGAGTCTTTAGGAAACAGGAGAGCAAAAGGGAGGTCAGAACTTTGCTAACTTCACTATTTCGATATTTCTCTCCCTCTTCACTTCTGCATCCCATGGTTTATTGCTTCCAGGAGTGAAAGTGGGGTGAGTGCTATTTCAGTTTGCTAAAGTTGCCAGAATCCAATATACCAGAAAAGAATTGGCTTTTACAAAGGGGATTTATTAGGTTACAAATTTACAGTTCTAATGCCATGAAAACTCTGAATTAAGGCATCAACAAGATGATTCCTGGACTCTGAAGAAAGGCCACTGGCATCTGAAACACCTCAGTCAGCTGGGAAGGCATGTGGCTGGCGTCTGCTTACCTTTGCTCCTGGTTTGTTGCTTTCAGGTTCTGATTCCAGCGGCTTTCTCTGTGTCCTATGGGTGTTCTCTTGGCATCTTTGGGATATTTCTCTTTCTAAACATCTTTGGGTCCTCTCTTAGCTTCTCCCCAGAAACTTGGATTTCATCTCTTGGCTTAGCATCTCCTGGGATGTTTTCTGTCTCCAAGCATTTGTGCTTTCTCCAAAATGTCTTCCTCTTAAAGGACTTCAGTAAGTGGATTAAGACCTACCTTGAAGGGGCAGATCACATCTCCATGGAAACAAGCTAATCAAAAGGTCTACCCTCACAAGATTGGATTAAAAGAACATGGCTTTTCTGGGGTACATAACAGTTTCAAGCCAGCACACCTATTAATACCAATTAAACCATAGTATGATTTAAATATGCCATCATAATCTAGAGTCAGGACTTAAATTCTAGTTCTTAATATATTTGGGAAGAGTAACCAACTTCCAAAGAGTTGATTTACAAATATACTTTTAAACCACAACCCACAATTTGAAATTTTTCAGTAATTCTTCCCATTCACTGAAGATCTCCTAGAGTTTTGTTGTTTTGTTTTTTGTTTGTCTTACAAATTCCTATTAGTCCAGGTTCTTGAAAGTAGTTCTTCTCAAATTGAGATGATCTTTCTTCCATTGGATATAATCACTTAGTTGATTCATTATTACCGTTGATAACAATTACAATAATAAAAGATACTTTTAACGAATCACCTTATTTTGATTTGGAATAAAATAAATATTTAGAATATTCCTGAGCAAGATTTGTGTAAAATAAATATTTAGTATATCCATGAGCAACATCAGAGTTAAATTTTGTTGAACATATTGAAAAATTAGCTTAAAATTTGAAAAATTAGCTTAAATTTTGCTTTTTTTTACTGAAATAAACACTTAAGCATGTAGTTGGTATTTTCAATTCTTTTAAGTTGGTAGATCAGGTATAATTATCTGAGTAGTCATCATAAGCGTTCAATTATTGACTTTTGAAGAAATGAAAGTAAGGTAAAGCTCTCTCAATTTTAAGTGGTTCTCCATACCTGAAACTCTAGTCAGAGCTTCCAAGAAAGTTGTGAACCTCTTAAGAATCGGGGAGTAAATTATGACTTGGAGGTGAAAGGTAATGATTTATGTCCCAAGTTTCAGGTGTAGGCTCTCTATCTGCATAAGGTGGCTATCTATTATTTACTAGTGGCTTCTAGTCACTCAAAGATAATATATTTGGTCCACATGTGTTCTTTTTGAGATAGTTGGCAGAGAAGGGTGTGATCCAAAGGACAGAAATGCTCTGGGGTACATTTTTTAACCAGTTCAGCTATTAATGCTCTTTCATCAAGGAATGACCCCACATCCTGATCCTAGTTTCAGTGTTCACCCTATAACTTTTCAATCACCTGATAATGAAAAACTTCAGTACAAATGTCATTTATAAATGGAAATCATCCTACACTATGTAGAAGTCATGGATACCATTGGTGATTGCTGTTAAAACTTGAGTTGGAAGTACATTTCTGTGTTTCTGATTAACTTCAGCATAATATGAATTCTTTCCAGGTCTCTGCTACATAAGTTTGGTGAAAAGTGTAGGGAGAGGTGGAAGGAGCCACACACTCAAAACTCCTGCCTACTTTGACTTAATATTTATGGATATTCCAGCATAATGGAAAGGGAGAGGGATTTGCTACTGAGAAAGTGAAAGGAAAGAGTGCTAACTCTTTTTGAGTTTTATTAGGCTGGAATGAGGAAAATGAAACTTACCCAAGTCACAGAGCTAGTAAATGATACTTGCACTGAGGCTTGAACCTGTCATGCTGCTACCTGAAGAATTTCAGTTTTAAGAAAGAGAAAGGTATTTATAATGGGTCTCTTAGTGAGTACAATGAAAAAGAAGAAAACGTATTTTATCTTAAGAGTTAGATGCCAAACTGCAGATTAACATAACCAGGTCAACAAAATGTAAAACCCATCAAGAAATATAAGGAAGATCATATGGATAAATCATTTGTGAATCAGTAAAATTAAACACATGCATATTGAAGAACTAAACATATTCTTTTTAATTTTGGTGACGTATAGGATTATCACTTTCTAGTTTCATTGTTAGTAATTAAAATAATAATAAAAAATATTTAAAATATAACAAGTAGTTGTAGATAAATAGTTTTAGATTGGCTGGAGACCTGACCAATAATATAATCACATAAAAGTGGAAAAATATGTCCCATGTGTTGATCCTAATTTCAGTTGGAACTTTTATGGATGTAATATAAGATAAATAACTTAGCATCATCACTATCATCCTCATTATTACTAATACTTATCAAGCATGCCAAGCGAGGAACTGTATCCTATCTCATTTAACCATTACCACTCTGTGAGCAGGTCTACTGTAATCACATATCACAGAGGCAATACCCTAGGCTTAAGGATTATAGCAGATGCTTGTGAAGCCCTGTTTTTACATGTGCTTGGCACATCTGGCTTCAGCATAGCTAGGATGCACAGTTTCATGAATATTGCCAGAGCCCCACATAAATTCTGAGCCCCTCTCTGCTGCCTTAGAGTTTTGTTCAAAGCCTTGGACTGTTGCTCAGCTGTGTGGAGGCTGTCTAGAAGTGTAGGGGAGCTAATGACATTAGAGGTTACCCTCAGCCACTGGGGACAGAATCAGTAGATAAATATACTGGCTTCCCCATCCTGTGATGAGGCCGTTTCTGAGGCATGTTCTGCACTGTTCCTCAGAGGACCCTTAGTACAATTGCGCTTAGTTGCCTACAGCAGTAACGAAATCCTTACCACTCCCTTTATTGGCTTTTTCTCCCTTCCACATTTCACTGTTTCCATGCCTGCTGTCTGGAATCACCTCTGAAATAAATTCCCTGAACCCAAGTTCTTGTCTCAGGTTCTGCTTTCAGGAGAACTCAAACTAAAGCAGATTTAGTAAGTAGCTTACCCTAAGCCAAATGCCTGACAGACCCAGGATTTGATCCCAAACCTGTTCTTAAAGGCATCCCCACTATGAATTAAGATTACTACAGCCATAAAACCAAGTCAAAAGGGAAAAAAGAAAAGGTCACTATCAATCGATTTTCTCCAGGCTTCTTTAGAAATCAAGTCTGTTTTCCATGGTCTAGACCAAGCGTGGTGCTGAAAGAACATCGGGTGCCTGCCTGGCCTCTGTTCTGGGATATAACAGATGGGCAGGGTTTCAGGGCTCCCGTAAATTACATGAGGAGGTAACTAATAAGGAACCCTGAGTCTAGTGAAGAACGTGTGATTTTCACACTTATATTGGGATCATAGATGATATAGAGTGGATGGTGATACACAATTGAAATAGCTATCAGGCTAAGATGCAAATTTTAGACAATATTTGCAAGCCTGGTTCTTACTCTGTTACTAAATATGCAGTGTGATTTTTAACATATTACTGAACCTCTCTGAGCCTCCATTTCCTCATTTGTAAAATAAAGATAATAATTCTCACCCAGCCAGCTGCATGGGGCTACTAGGAAGCTCTTTGAATCACATAAAGCACCTGGTAAATAGAAATAACTATTATTAACACTTCAACTCATCACCATCATCAATTTGTATAATTTCTACAAATGTTACATGACAGGCACCATGGGCAAACTTTTCAAGGGATATGTTAAATACTGTACATATAACCTTTCTATGACATTAGTTATAACAGAGTACAATGAATACAGAGCAAATCTTATTTTGAGCCCTCCTAAGAAATGGCATTTTACTAATGAGGACTTCAGTATAATTGTTAACATGACATTGAGAATAATGCTATGGCAACATTCCAATATACTGAATTGTTTCTCTAAAATGGATTCCAGGGCCAAAGTCAATTCCTTGGAATTAGCTAGTTGCTTAAGGACATGAGTCCAGACCACTGGATACCTATTAGTGTAATTTTAGCTGAAATGATGAATGAGCTAAAACCAACCTCAGAGCATTTAATAAGATAAATGTGAAGTCATAGTACTAGGACAGGGAATTTTAGAAAATGAACAATGGTATCCTCTCATTGTTTGGTAGGTCCTAGTAAATAATACCATACGCCGAATCAGTTGAGAAATAAGACAATGAAGTAAAGCAATTGGGGATGAAACTACCACTTTATTCCTGATAAAGCTGATAGTGAAGAAGCTGGCTTAAATATGCAGGCTAGTGGGCCTCCTAATACAGACCTTATTGAACTCCTTGTACAATTTACAGATGGTCAAAGCAGGCAAGAGTACATGTTTTCTGTGAGCAAGTTTGCTCCCAAAGAAAGAGGACAGAAAGGCACTGGGCTGTGTGGATGTCACCTTCTCTTTCCATATTCACCCAGATTAAGTCCCTCTTCCCCATGGGAAGATTGAGTAAGGAGGGTGCCTAAAACCATGTCAGTGATGGGATCCCCATCACACAGAAAGAAGTTTTCCCCTCTGTAAAGAAGTGACGCTCAGGGGTGCAAGGGTAGTTCAGTGGAAGAATTCTCACTTGCCATGCAGGAGACCCAGGTTCAATTCCTGGCCCATGCACTTCCCAAACAAACAAACAGAAAATTCAAGAAATGGTGCTGCAATAAGGGGATACTCACATGGAAAAAGAATGAAATGTGACCCCCGCCATATACCGTACAAAAAAAAAAGTGAAGCTCCAAGAGAATATGTCCCCTGCCCAGAATCATACAGAAAGCCGGTGGCAGTGCCAGGGCTGAAACCCAGATTTCATCCCCCCCAAACCAGTGCTCTTTTGCTTATGTTCAAAGCATCAACAAAGCAAAAACAGAATGCAAGAGGCCTGATTTATTAACACTGCACCTGAAAAAGATAGGGGTGGTCATTGTTTCACTGTTTAGTAGTCTACAAACGTAATATGAAACAGTAGATGATGGATGACTCTCTAATACGGTGTCACAGTCACAGAAAATAACATTTTATTATTCTCCAAAACTTTCTGGAGGCTTGTACTTAACTCAAGGAGCCACATTTTATCAGGCAGATTGAGAATATAGAAAACACAAAGGGGTGTGTTTTGGTTTGCTAAAGCTGTCAGAATGCAATATACCAGAAATGGGCTGACTCTTAACAATGGGGATTTATTAACTTACGGTTTACAGTTCTTAGGCTCTGAAAATGCCCAATTAAGGCACAACAGGATGATACTTGGACTCTGAAGAAAGGCTGCTGGCATCTGAGACACCTCTGACACATGGGAATGTACATGGCCGGCATCTCCTGGTCCTTTGTTCTCAGGTTCACTGCTTTTAGGTTCTGATTCCAGTGGCTTTCTCTCTGAGAGTCTGTGGGTCCTCTCTTAGCATCTCTGGAGTTTTTCTCCCTCTGTGATTTCTCTCTCCAAGTGTTTCTCTCCCTGTATTTTTCTTTGAGCTCTCCCAGATTTTTCTGTCTTTTATCCTCATTAAGGACTCCAGTAAAGGATTAAGACCCACCTTGAATTAGGTGAGTCACATCTCACTTAAAATAATCTAATCAAAAGGTCCCACCCAAAATAGGTCTGCACCCACAGAATGGATTTAAAGAACATGGTCTTTTCTGGGGTATATATTCGCTTCAACCTAGCACAGGGTATGCTCCAGATATCAAGAAGTTGAAATGGAATTAGAGTTTGAAAAATCCCTTACAGGAAGAAGGAAGAGACTTATTTCTTTAGCATTCCAAAAGGGAGACAGAACCAAGACAAGTGGAAGAAAGTGATTTGGAGCTAGTTTTAAGACAAAAGAAGGAAGAACTTCCTGGAATGCAAACGTGCATGTGTGTGCACACACATATGTCTAGCACAAAGTGAGATATAAAACTTGATCATGTCATTCTTTACATAAAACCACTGAATGGTTTCCTAGTGCTCCGAGGATAAAGACCTAAACAGTCTATAATGCCTTTCTTGGACTGGTCCCTCTCTTTCTGTTCAGCCTCACTTTGTACCTATTCCCCCTGTGTCAGCCACAGAGACCTTCCTCACTCCTTGGTGCACAACATGTTCCTGCCCACACAGGGCCTTTGAATGTGCAAGTTCTTCTGCCTGAATGGCCCTCCTTTTTTCATACCAAACCAGCTCCCATTCAACCTACAGATTTCAGTTTTCCCATCTTCCTGGAAAGCTTCCTGACCTGAGGTCATTTTGCCCCCTTTGCTCTCTGTGCACTCTCCTTCTTAGCATTTATCATGGTTGTACCTTTAGGTTTTTTCATTTGACTTTTTAAATTATGTTTCCCTCCCTTAACAATCTGTGAATTCCATGAGGACAGGAAGTGTGTTTTTGCTCACAATATCCCAGTGCCTGGCACATAGTAAGAACTCCGCATAGATCTGTTAAGGGAGGAAGGAAGGTGAAGAAGGGAAGGAAGGAGAAAGAAAGGGGGATCTCTGAAAATGGAAATGTTCAAGCAGAAGATGAAAGACCATATTTCAGGAAAAAGGTTGAAAAGATTCCTACAATAGATGGGAAGTTTGAGCTAGATAAAGCTGCTCAAAAAATATTTACTGAGCAAATATTCCAATTTCTAGGTGCAAAGAATGCAGCATTGAACCGTTCCATGCACTAATGTTTAAGTTACTTTTTTATTCTAAGGGCTGGTTATTAAATGCAGCAAGTCCATTTCATACTGTAAGTTAGAAAAAAAAAGAAGAAGAAGAAGAAAAATGAAGATGTACAACATTTAGACCAGGTTTCTATTCCAAAGTGTAGTCAAATCTAACTTCATTAAACATATACTACTGACCTTGAATATTGGAATTTTGGGTGGGTCATAGCTACAATTTAAAGGGAATGAAATAAATTAATATTCTGTGGAAAGAAACTATGAGAACTAAAACAAGGAGCCATTCCAAGGACCCACAGTAACTGTTTTTTTTAGTAGCCACTAAATAGACAATTAAATAAGATGAACTGGATTTGCTTCCATTGAGTCCTTCCTAAGAGATAAAGTACATGAGGAAAGATGTGAAAAATTCTAATTCCCTTTTGCTACCATGTTCACAACAGTAAAAGGCTCCACTTAGAAGCAATTACTTTTGGTTTATTTTTGGGTTTTTCTTTGTTTTTTAAGGTAAAACTCTAACAAACAACATTTATTTTTCTTTTACGTATGTATTTCACACCCAAACATCACATCACCTTCAGAGAAAGGTGCTTTTATGCCATTATATTTTACTATTTACTGCACAGATATTAAATATCTTCATTAACATGATGAGACAATTTTCTGGTTAACATTTAAACACACAGACATTGGTTTCAATATCTCAAGAACATATTTATGGTGATAATCAGGGAAATACATTAAAATATGACACTGGCTAGTATTTTACAAGCATATAACGTATAACTCTGCATAGTTTATACAATAAGCTGTTGTAATAAATAATATCACCAATCTCATCAACTATTAATTGGTCACAAAAAGCCTAACATTCATTTTAATTATGATATGAAATGCTCTATTGGTATAGTTTCAACATAGCCTTAAAATGTTGTGGGTGTTAACCTTGAATACATGAAAAAAAAAAAGTACAAAGCTGGACTAAGAAGGTATGTTTGGGTTAACTACAAATATATCGTGCTCATTTATTACATTCTCAACTTGAAGGCAAATAGTTAAATAGGAAAACTAGCAGTGAAAAAAATGTGATTGTGAGGAGACCATTGCATTTAAATTGCATTTAAATTTGCACTCATTTGCAAGATACAGTACCAGCTCAGTATAAACACTAACAGGAAAAATATTCAGCAGGAAGGAACGTAAATGACCTTTCACAGCAGAGAATTGGTCACTGCACACTGCTCCATAGCTAAGAAACTTTTTCTGGTGGTCTAGAGCTTCTAATACCTTATGACTATCCCTCATTCAACAAAGACAGGAAACAGCAGGCATGCTTCAAACAGTGATAAGAAAGGAAGAAAAACCCGAATCAGCAACATTTTTCTTCCTAAATTTGGTATAAAAGTCCTTCTCATTACTAATGTTAATATGCTAACCTCTAATCTCAAACGTTTTCTGAGTCAGGTTTGCAAAATGCTGTAAAGAATAGCTAACCTTTATCATAAAATACTAGGTTTGATTTTTCAGTATGCCAGCATTATAACAAGTATATGCACAGTCATACTATCAATCCACATAGGCTCAATGTAACAGCACTGTTTGTATCAGATTAGACCTACAGAGATTCTCTGATTGTTTTCAGGGTTAACAACTTCAGGGCAAACAGAATTGGTATTCTTCCTTAATGCCTAATAATTACAGCAGTCTGTGGTGTTTTTTTGTCATGGGCTGGGAATCGAACCGGTCTCTGACATGCAGGCAAGAACTCTACCACTGAACCACTGTCGCACTGCCCTGTTTTGTCTTTTTAAACTGAAGTGTATATAAAAATAAAGCCCCGGGGGTGCAAGGGTAGTTCAGTGGTAGAACTCTTGCCTGCTATGCAGGACACCTGGTTTTGATTTCAAGCCCATGCACTTCCCAAACAAACAAAGAAACCAACAAAAACAAACAATTCAACAAATGGTACTGCAGTAAATTTTACATAGAAAAAGAATGAAATGTGACCCCATCATACAGCATACAAAAAATAAAATAAAAAAATAAAGCCCCAATCTTTAAGTCTATAGAATGTCCTGAATTCTATTAGGGATGTTAAAAGAATTGGGTAAAACCCTCCTTTGCAGCATGCCATCTGCACTACAGGGAAGATCCTATGCCCTGGATGATGTCAATCTGCGTAACTCCAGCTCTGATGTTTCTGAAAATGGACTGCTTTGCATGTTCATTTTTAAATGCATGAACTGGGCCATGGCCTGTCAATCTCCAAACCTTTATGTTACCTTCTGCTGAACCAGTAGTAAAATATTCTTTACAGGGACCCAGAGCCAGAGTCTTCATCATTGAGTCATGTGCCTGGAATGTGTGAATCAGCTGTCTTTGTCTGATGTTAAAAATGCAGGCACATCCTTTCCTACCTCCAGAGATCAGGAATTGCTGTTTTAGCACATATTGAAGTATCGTGGCACCATGATCATGGCATGTGAAACCATGAATGAGGATGTTTCCAGGTGATATCAATGTGTCCCAAAGGCATACATTTCGCTTGTCATTGGATTGTCCAGATGCGGCAACTAGACTTGAAGAGGTAATAAATGCAAAGTCACTCACAGCCCTACTGTGGCACTGCCAACTCATGTATGGTTTAGGATTTGATGCAGTTTGATTTACTTGCCAGATATTCAGAAAACCCTCTCCATCTGCAACACCACACTTGTTTTCTTGTGAACTGAAATACGATCTGGTAATTTTTGCATTGCCTCTTGGAGGAAGCATACAAGTTGCTGAAGTCATGTCCATTCAAACATTGGTACACTGCCATCCTGAGCTCCTGTAAGATAGTATTGATGGACCAGGTGCAAAGTCATCCTCTTGACATTATTTAATTCCTTTTCATGAGTATACTAGCTCCAATGTTAGTCTGTCCATTGCCCAGCCATGGCAGAGATTAAGTTAGAGGTACCTGACTTGCTGAAGAAGTTGTTGCACTGGTTTGATAAAGAGTTGTAGTAGAGGGGGTGCAAGATAATTCAGTGGTAGAATTCTCATCTGCCATTCAGGAGACCCGGGTTCGATCCTGGGCCCATGCACTTCCCAAAACAAACAAACAATCAAAAGAAACAAAGGAAAAAACAAACGGCAAAAATTCAACAAATGGTGTTGCAATAATGGGACACTCACATGGAAAAAAAATGAAATGTGACGCGCTCCATACAGCATACAAAAAAAAAAAGAGTTTTAGTGGAAACTAATCAATATCATCTGAACTTTTAGATTCTCTGTCATATTCTTCTGCAATCCAAATATATGACTGATAGGTCAACAGAGAAGTAACATTGAGTTACTTGTACATCACGAGTTAAAGCCAAGACAATTTCATTACAGTTTGCCTTATTAACTGAAAATGCCATGATCATATCCGATTCCTTATGAATGACTTTTGCCTTTCCAACTGGATAGCCCAGATGTGTTTCAACCTTTACGTGGGAATCCACTGTGCAGTTTTGTTTGACCTGCTCCACATGTTCTCCTACAGACTCACTCTGTTTCTTTTCTTAGTGAAAATAGATCTAATAAATGTCTCTGCCCCTTTTTTGTGTTAAGATGACAGTTTTACTTGGATTATTGGTCTGCTCTTAATTAGAGATTATAAAATATTTTTCACTCTTAAAGGGCTCTTAAAGTTATCTCAGCTTTAATAATAAATGTCTCTTGAAGGACTTCTTGTTTAACAAGGAAATGCCAAAATCGTTTGACTGTAACTGCAGAGGAATCCCGAGATTGGAGAATTCTATTCCGGCAATGGGGAAAGAAATTCCTGACATTGTGAAGTACTAGTTTAACCATTGTCAACATGAAGGAGAGCCCAGCTATAAGAATTTGGATCTTGGTGCTCCTGGATTCGTGCATCTGAAAAAAAATCATCACCATCTTCTTCATTACTATGAATGCTTTTATCTGAATCATATATTACAGCACTATCAGACAAGGGAGAAATGGCGCAACAAAATAAATTCCACATACTAAGTTCGGGAGGAATAAATTTTTCTTTGTATGATGGTATTTCTGCAGGGACTGGTGGTGGGGTAGCATCTTTTACAGGCCGTCCAGGAACCATCATTCACATATTAAATTGTCTATAACAATGTTTAAATCTTCAGGAGGAACAGGAGTTGCTGATACATTTTCTGATTGTCTTTGAGGTTTCACAAGTTTCACACTCCCTCCAAAAACAGCAGCCCACATTTGATTATTTAATGAGTGGGCTGCAATAGAAGCAATTACTTTAAAAGGCTGAATTTCAGTATTCTGAGACTGCGTACTGCTGATGAAAGAATGAAGTCAGACTTGCAGCTCCTTCTGTCAGGAGAGGTGGGCAGGATGGATTTAAGCGCAAACTCATAGGCCAGAGCTGATTCTGGGCTTAAAGAGGACAAAATGCACCCTTGCCAACATGAATTCCTCTGTGTGATTTGTTATTTTATTCTTTACTTGCTAGCTATTCAGAGTTGCTTGGGAGACTCATCTATCATGATTAGATATTTTTCTACTGCCATTTACTGGAACATGGTGACTGGAGAAGCCGCTTGAAGGTAAATTAGTGCTGCAATTTATGATCTCTGCCCTGGGAATATTAGGTTTGGAGTCCACGTTAACAGTCACTGCTTTCTCTGTTCACATTGTCTTAACATCTGCGCATGTATCCTTGTTCTCTTCTAGGGATTGAGTCTTAGTTGCTCATGGCAGCACCCCCAGGACATTTCCCAATTTACCCACAGAGAATTTCACATGTGTCAAATGGTCTGTAATTAACTTAGTCTCTCCCAAGGATTCCTTCATTTATCCAGCCATGTTCATGTTATCTTGAAATAGTCAGAAAATTCATATCACCAAAATAGATGGTAGAGAAGATCCTAGTAGTTTGAATACTGTAGAATGCTTTTAAATGAAGTTATGGGCATCTGTTTGGCAACAAAGCATTGCATTAGAGGATAATATAAAGGTATGTGGTCGCTGCCCTCTAAGCCCCTACATTTAGCAAGGGAAATACAGCATATACACAAATAACTAAAATTTGTGCAGAGACAAATATTAAGTTATAGATAAGAGAGATCATATTTGGCCAGGGCCATGGCAATCATGGAAGGGTCCCTGAGGAATAGGGCCTTTAAAGATGGAGAAGAATGGCTAGAGATTCAACTGATGAACATGGGACAAGGGCATTTCAGGTAGAGGAACAATATCAACAAAGATGGAGATGCAAGAAAGCAACTAGGGTTGGAGAAGAATAGTGAGGTGTCTACTGTGAATGCAGTATATTAGGAATGAGGGAGAATAAAGGTCCTTGAATGCCAGGGTAAGAGGTTGTACCTAACTTGGCGAAAAAAGAGGAACTACAGGGGTGCATGGGTAGTTCAGTGGTAAAATTCTCGTCTGCCACGCCGGAGACCCAGGTTTGATTCCTAGCCTGTGCAGCAATTTAAAAAAAAAAAAAAAAATTCAACAAATGGCGCTGCAATAGCAGGACACTCACACTCACATGGAAAAAAGGAATGAAATGCGACCCCCAACACACAGCATACCGGGAAAAAAAGAAGAAGAGCTATACAAGTTTCTGAGCAGAGGGGTAACATACATAATTCAAAATATCATTTTCTTTCTAAAATTCTTCTAGCAGTGCTCCATAGCCGGATTAGTGCAGGAAGACAGGACATAGGAAGACTTATCAGGAGGCTGTTATAGTTGTAGAATATCACAAAGCAAAGAGGTGATTGGGCCTGGATCTGGAAAGATCAATAGGAATTCAATTCAGTCATTCTAGGTTCTGTCAGAACTAATGTCCCCTTCTTCATATTTTGAATACCACATTAGGATTCTGAAATGATAACCATAAATGCAATCTTCCTACACATATAAATTTTGAAAGTATATATATAATGCCCCAAAATTAATATAAAAGAAAAAGAATAGGAAAGTAATTTATAATAAAATAATATATAATTCAAAAGTGGCTCCAGCTCGCGCTGGGGGGAGCCAATGGCGGAAATGACGTCAGGCACCATGAAGGATGGGAACTACTTCCGGAGCACAGCCTTGTGGGGTGAGGAGGTAGGCGGCGGTCAGCCAGAGGGTGATTGTGGAGAGGGAGAAGGTGACACAGAGGTCCAGCAAGAACACCTACATAATTTTTCTACGTGCGATTACCTAACGGAACCCTCCAACTTTAACACTTTGAAAAGGTATTTTCAGGCAGGAGACATGGTATCCAGCTTTTCTCCCAGAACGACACTGCTGTGGCCCAGACTGTGAACGTGCTGGCCGAGTGGCTGATTCAGACAGGTGTTGAGCCAGTACAGGTTCAAGAAACTGGAAAATCACTTGAAGAGTTTATTGATCAAACATTTTGACCCCGGCAAAGGAGATTCTATTTTTACTGAAGAAGGAGAGACCCCAGCTTGGCTTGAACAAATGATTGCACATACCGCATGGCGACGCCTTTTCTATAAAATGGCTGAAGCTCATCCTGACTGTCTGATGCTTAACTTTACTGTTAAGCTTATCTCTGATGCAGGATATTAAGGGGAGATTACCAGTATCTGCACAGCTTGTCAGCAGTTAGAAGTATTTTCTAGAATACTCTGAACTTCCTTAGCTACAATTTCAGATGTAGGAGAAGAAAACCTTAAAAAAAAATCTCCCTGAGTTTGCTAAAATGGTTTGCCATGGGGAGCACACATACCTGTTTGCCCAGGCGATGATGTCTGTGCTGAAGAGCAAGGGGGCTCCAGTGTGCGCAGGATTGCTCAGGAAGTTCAGTGCTTTACTCAGGAGAAAGATCATGATGCAAGTCAGATCATTCTAGCATTAGGCACAGCTGCTTCCTACCCCAGGACTTGTCAGGCCTTTGGGGCCATCCTATCCAAGGGAACACTGAGTCCCCCTGACATCATGGTCCTGTTGAAGATGTTCACAAGCATGGACCCTCCTGTTAAATTAATTTTGGGTGCCGGGCCTTCTTGGACCCATTTATGCAGTCCCTTTTTAAACCAGGGGCCAGAATCAACCAGGACCACAAACACAAGTACATCCACATCTTGGCATATGCAGCAAGTGTGGTTGAGACTTGGAAGAAGAACTAGCAAGTGAGTATTAATAAAGATGAGCTGAAGTCAACATCGAAAGCTATTGAAACAGTTCACAATTTGTGTTGCAATGAAAACAAAGGGCCTCTGAACTAATGGCAGAATCGAGTACACTTTATCAGTGTATTAGGTTCCCAGTGATGGAAATGGGTGTACTGATGTGGGCAGATTGGGCCGTATGAGAACCCAAGTACTTTCAGCTGCAAACTGACCACACACTAGTACACCTGGCATTGCTGGATGAGCTCAGCACCTGCAGCTAGCTCCTATACCCCCATGTCCTGCAGCTGCTTGTCAAGCTTTTTGAGACTGAGCACTCACAGCTAGATGTGATGGAGCAGCTTGAGTTGAAGAAGACACTGCTGGAAAGAATGTTCACCTGGTGAGTCGAAATTATATACTTCCTGTTGTCAGTTACATCCAAAAGTGTCTGGAGAAGCTGGACACTGACGTTTCACTCATTCACTATTTTGTAACTGAGGTGAGCTGTTATCACGCCATTATACACCTCTGACTTTTTGCAGCTTTTCCTCCCGATGTTGGAAAATGATGGCACAGGCACCATTAAAACGGAAGGTGAACATGACCCTGTGATGGAATTTATAGCTCAATGTAAATCTAACCTCATCATGGTAAGCTAATTTAGAGCATCCCACAAAGCTAAAGCAGAAAATTCCAGAACAGATGTGGGAAAACCCTTTCAAGAAGCTGTTTGAAGAGATTTAGTCAGCACCTTGGAAGTGTACTCTGGTAGGAGGAGGTAATAACATTTTTTTTTTAAAAAAAGAAAATTATTAGCAGTGTAAGCTAAAAGCTGGTATTATTAACGGTCCCTTTTCTTTGTTGTAAAGCCATTGCTGCCCCTAAATCCTGTTTACAGTATTCATTTCCTTCAATATAGGAACTAGGCTCATGATACCTCTCAGGACAGACCCAGTTTTCAACCCCAGAGGTTATAGGAATTCAGAAATTGAGACCTTCCTTGCTTAGCTTAGAAGAATGGGTAACAAAATGAACTACTTTCGAAGCTGACTCTTAAGTATTCTCAAAAGAGCCAGACTGGCTAATTGATATTGTAATTGTTTTAATTTACCAACAGCACATTAAAAAAGCCTTTCTGCTGAGTTTTAAGGTATTGATTCTGGTGTTACATTGGTATTGTGTGTAAATAAAGCACATTCAGGTTTATTTATTAAAAAAAGTAAATGCTTGGTCATAACTGAACTAGAAGATGCAATGAAGTATGCAATTTTCATGAATATCATGGCTTTAAACACAGACTTAGTATAGTTGGTTTTATCACAGACCGATATATCATCATTTCTGTTCGTGTTCTGATGTTATGAAATGTTGAATAACTCTTGGTGAAGTTGTAAAGAAAATCAAGTACAATCTTCCCTCAAATAACATGGCTGTGTCTTGGGGAGTAATTATAATGATGTCCCCTGGGATCTAAGGGAGTCAGACAAGGTTGTGGATTAGATCAGTTGAGTGGTAGAGAAGGAGAACTGTTGGAGTGCAGGGTCCTAGAGGTAGGGAGCTGGAGGGATGGGAGGTGATGATCAGAGAGTGAGATGCTTGAAAAGGAGGTCTAGGGGGATGCAGTTATTGTAACAAGAACTAGGGTGTGACCTTCCGCATTTGTTGCTCAGGTAGGATAAAGGGGAGAGGAGGTCAAGGACCTGAGAGGCCAGGACAATTGATCATTACTTGGATATTTTAATAAAGAATTAGCACAGGAGTAGTGTTAGAGAGAACATAACAGTAAGCCAGAACCCCAAATCTATACATGTCCTGGGAGCCTGAAGATGACTGAAACAGTGCAGGATAATAGGATCTAATGGTTTGAGATTCGAAATTATGCAGACTTAAGGAAGAGAAAGGAGGGATAATAGTCTAGAAGAAGCAAATAAGGATAGTAAGGATACTGCCACCTCCCACTCCACCCCAAAGGTTGTACCAGACATGTTAGAGAAGACAAAGGGGAAGTAAGAACTCTGGGTAGAGAAAGTAAAGAGCACACTCAGTGAAAAGATTGGATATAGTGGATTTTGCAAAAGATAGAGTGAGAATTCCAGAAAGCATAACGGATTTCACACGTTGAAGAGGAGTGGAGCTAGGATCAGAGTAGGGGCTGCCCAGTACTTTCTGTGGATGAAGGCCCAAGTGATAAGAGCTGCTTGGGAGTCTTGGGCTTACTGTAATAACATTTGCAAATAGGGATAAAGGCATGACAGATGTGGCAAATTTGTATTTTACTCTGTTAAAGCTGGTAGTAGGTTTCCCTTACCTGCATAGTTTCTGATTAGCATGGACCACAGGAGACATTTTGGAAGCTGAAAGACTCTTTTCACAGTGGGTGGTCATCTCAGGGTACCTGGTGACTTTCTGCTGGCTTTTCTTAGGGTGGGGAAGCTGCCCTCTCCAGCTTCTCTGCGTATGTTAATTCCAATATGAAAGGCACCAGCTTCTCCTGTGAGCCTTGAAGGCAGTGGGGACTTTTGCAGATTCTAGTCCTTGTGGGTTCCAGCTTCTTCTTGTAAATTCCAGATTGGCCCTGCTCGACCCCATTTCATGTCTCTCTTTCTGGCCTGCCTTGTTTGCCTCAAGACCCACTACCAGACAGACACAGATACAAGAGATTCATATAGACTGTTTATCCAGGTCCCATAATTGCATCCTCACTCCAAGTTTTCCTACTTCTCTGATAGACACTGACTAATACAGTGGGATTTCACCTGAGGGTCTCCCAGGCAGATGGTGGCCAGGGGAAACCATGAGGGTTGTGGTGGATCTCTGTGGTTCCATCTTCACTCCTGCAGATGGAGGAGTGCAGGCTAGGGAAAGGGCAGTGTTACTGAAGCAGGGTGTCTTCTGGGTTGGTCAAAGGCTTCAGCCCAAGTGGACCTCGAAGATACTGTCCAGACAATACCAACTGTCAGTCTCAACTCTGCTGACCAGTCATTGTCTAAAGTACAACCTCCCCCTTCCCTCCAACCATTAGTTCTGCAAGGCCTCATCGTCCCCTTAAAATTCTACTTTCTGACTTCTGGATCTCCTCTCAATTCACTGCATTCTTTCCAAAGCAACTCTCCCTGATATTCAGCCTCCAGTTCCTCACCTTTACTGAAACCTAGCTCTCTTGTAAGAGTGTCTTCCCTCCGAAGTGTTGGCCTCTTTCTCTCACTCTCCAAGTACCCCAGGATTCTTGATGTGAATGGTTTCCTATTACTCTTCTGTTTCCCCATCTGTAAAATGGGAATGATAATTTTACTTATCCCACTAGGTGATCGAGGGAATAAAAGAGCTACAGCATATCACAGGTTAAGTTCCTTCAGAAGCAAACACTGAAATAGTTTGGCATATAAGATGTTTGTTAGGGAGTGCTCTTAGGATGAACACCTATGGATGGGAGGTGAAAGAAGCAGGAGGGGGCAAAGGAGGTTGAGCTGTAATGAGACCCAGTGACATCGTAAACTGAAATCCTTGGGGATTGATGGAGCTAGAAAGGCCGTTTGGAATCACTGTAAGTTGGGTTAATGGGCCTTTATATCCCTCATCAATCCCTGGAAGTGATATGACTTTGGGTGAGGCTGTTTTCTGCAGTTCAGGCAATCCCTGAAATTGCTGACAGCTGAAAGCTGACTGTCGTCTGCATCTTGGGACAAGCTGCTTGGGCAAGAAGTTCTTCATTGAGGGAGATGCATATTAGTTATTCAGCACACAGTGAATATTAAATAAATGGGAGCAATTATTATTTCCTTTATTGCTATTAAATTTGATGGTGAAGAGAAGGGAAATTATGGGATGATAGTTAAGGAGACAAAGACGTGGAAGAGTTTTGTTATATTTTAAGGTAAGGCATATCAGATCAGGCTGGTCCACAGAAAGTAGAAAAAGTAAGGAGGGACTGCAGAATCCTAGGAGTGAAGATAATTGATGGAGTAAGGTTTTGGAGAGGCAAGGCAATGGAACAAATGCCCATTTATCTGAGAAGTCATTTTAAGGCTAAGTTCCAGAGGTCCACTAAAAATGCTCAGTCAAGGACCTCTAACTTGGAAACTATTCAACTTTGCAACTCCTCTATTGTTTATATTTGTTTGTTCTTGTCTAAGTAATATATTAACTTATAAGTCAGGAAAATTTTACTGTTCATCCCCCAGAATTTATAGTTTAAATAATATAAATTTAAACTACATTGGTTTCATTGCATTGAAAATGTTTGGTCCCCTTAATTTAGACCTGAATTGATTAGTGTATTAGGAACCTACAATATTATTGTATTAATATTAGTGTATTAAGAAGCTACATTATATAAATATAGTTTTATGAATACAATAGAATAAGTACAGTATAAATATTATGCTTACTCTTCAGTCATATCCAAATGGATAGATATCTGGGCACAATTTGTGTCGAGACTCAGTATTTTAAAAATGTGTGAAAGTGACTGTCAAATTAATGGTGATGTTTCAGGAAACCAGCTTCTGTGACCATCAGAATCTTAATATTCATTGTGTCATTCTACTATTTTTTTAACAGTTAAATGATCTAACTGAAGAAATGTGATATTTTCTTAGTGTTTAAGAGTAGTTAATTTGATATGTGTCTTTGCATTTAAAAAAACTTTCTGTTATGAAAAATTTCAACCATATACAAAAGAGAGAATAGTTTAATGTATCCTCATGAACCCATTACCCAGCTTTAAAAATCTTGTTTCATCTGCACTCCTACCCAGTCGTCTTCCCCAATTATATTGACGTAAAGCTCAGATACCATTTTATTTAATCTGCGTCTGTGTATTATGATTTTAACTATTATCACCAGTGGCTACTTCCTGGAGGTATTTAGCAGTTATTAAGACACATGATAAGAGCAAGTACAACAAATTTATCAAATAACATTTGTTGAATAGATGAATGGCTAATATTCATTGAGCACTTACTATGGACTGGACCCTGTGCTGAGTGCCTTACTGTACTATCTCACTAAATGTTATTATTAGCCTCACATTTCAAATGGGAAAATAAATCTAGAGAGATAACGGGATCTTCCCCAAAAGGTAAATAAAGTAAAATGAAATGAAATTGTGCTGTAAATACAGAAAAAGGTGAGCTGGTGAGGGGTGGGAGAGAGGAGTACCAGGGGATCCTAACAGTTTTAAGTAGCCTTTTAAAAAATTCTGCCTTTTTCTTCAATTCCTTAAATGTTTTCTGGAGCTTTGAGAAAAGGTATTTCAGCCAGGTCTTGCCATTGTTCAAAGCTCTGTGGGGGGGACAGAGCCTAGAAAAGTTTCATACCACCATCCTAAGTAGAGGGGATAGCCTTTCAGTTTTTATCTAACAAAGTTCAAGGAAGACCCTGGCTGACATTTTGCATAAAGGGCAGGATTTCCATCTTATTTTGGGTCCCTCTGAAACCAGAACATAAGTCAGGCCAAGTTTAGATCAGTTATTTAGAGGGTGATCTCAGGAATCTGAAATGAAGGAATGGGAACAGCAGCAGAGGGAAGAAGGGAAAGACAACACGTGACTGCGTTTTCAGTCCATCTGGCACTGAAGGCCCCTGGGGCTCAATCCTCCTGGAGACCAGCAGTAGCCAGTCTCCCCTGGTGCTTGCTTCCTGGAATTCACACCTTCGTGTAGTCCCCTCCCACACTGCATGACTGGTTTGTGTGAACAATAGCATATGGCAGAATGATGAAATGTCACTTTCAAGATTAGAAAAAGAGACTGCAACTTCCACTTCATTCACTTGCTGGCTCTCTCTTTACTCTTGGGGAAGCCATGTGGTGAAGGCCCTGTGGAGGCGACAGTGAGGTGAGGTGAAACCTCCTGCTGCCTGTCACAGGAATGAGCTTGTTAGTGCACCCTCTAGAACCTGTTCAACCTCAGGTGACTGCAGCTCTGGCCATCACCTAAATTGCACCCCTGAGAGACTGTGAGCCAGAGCCACCTGCTGTGCAGCTCCCTGGTGTCTGACCCACAGCATCACTTTAAGCCACTAAGTTTGGCATAGTTTGTTATGCAGCATTGGATAACTGACACAGCACCCTTCAAGGTGCACAGTTTCCCCAGAAATTGGGAGACTAGAGGCATTTATCCACAAATCCATTTCCTACTTTGGTCGAGGGTTTCTCCTAGAGGCATTAACTCCCCTTTACTTCTGGGCTGCATCTTCGTACAGATCAAGCTCCTCTGGCTTTGGAGAAAGCCCTGAGGCAGAAATGCATAGAGACTGAGGGTGGGCACTGGGACAGGCATGTTGTCAACATGCCCTAACTGTCTGTCAGCTGAAGTGAGAGGTGATATGTGAGGTGGGGGCATGTGTTCATTTCCTAGTATTTAGTTTCGTAATAAAGAACCACAATCCAGCTGACTTAAAACAACAGAAATGTACTATTTCACAGATCTTGAGTCTAGAAATCTGAAATCAAGGTGTCGGCAGAGCCATGCTCCACCTGACACATGTAGGGGGAAATCCTTCTTTGCCTAGTCTAGATTCTTGTATTTGCTGAAAATCCTTGGCATCCCTTGGCTTATGACCTGCCTCCATCTTCTCATGGCCTTCTTCCCTCTGCCTCTCCTCCTCTTCTTACAAGGACACTGCCTTTTCTTAAAGTGGCCCATCTTATATCTAGTATGATCTCATCTTAATTTGAATACATCTGCAAAGGCCCGATTTCAAATAAGGTCACATTTAAAAGTACCAGGGTTTAGGACTTCAGCATATGTTTGGGGGGTACAAAATTCAACCCACAATAGGGCACAAGCAAGCAGCATCTGCTAAATTATCAAACTATGGCGCCATCTTTAACTGTGCCAGGACAAGGTACAGATTTCATTTAACATGAAACTCTCCTTAAGGGCTTTTTGCTTTTTATTTACTGTGTTGCTTTTTCAAAGTCTGCAAAGTTAATCTGACAGAAACATTAACTGGGGAAGAACTGGACTTTAAGACTTCATTTTCTGTTTAAAAAAACAATTGCTGGTATTAAAATATTGCCTGAGAATACAGAAATACCCCAAGTAGAAAATTAAAAATACCCAAGAAGTGTCATTCACAGATTGAAATTTTGTTTCATTTTGTTTCATTTTGTATGGTATAAAAATAGACATACACTTTTATTGAAATCATATTAATCATATTTTTATGCACTGCTTTTATCACTAACAAATATATTGAGAGCAATTGGCAATGTGATGTGATATCACTCTAATAACTAAATCTTGAACACACCATTCAATGAAAAATGACAGTGTAATTTATCAGGTTCCGATTATCTATATGAATGCTTTTCCAGTTTGAGGAAGTTACCAGGTAGAGCTTGGAGCGAATTTGGGTGTGATATCATTTATTTGAGCGATACTAAATAACCCCCACATTGTGACCTCCACAGAGGCACTTCTAAGTGCATATTGAAATAACCTTTCAATTGTATTTTCAATCTCTTTTTAAATTTTTCATTACAGATAAAAATAAGCTAAACCATTGATCTGCTTCATCTCTTCAGCTGCTGGGCCAAGAGCCTGGCCTGGCACTCATTCTACACTTAGTGCTTGGCCAGGTACACCTAATAGCCTTCTCTGTGGGGGAGGCACACACCAGTTCTAAAGCAGTGCCCCTGGTTTCAGGGCTGACTTCTGCTAGAAACAGTTTTGGGGGAATGAAAATGCATTCTGCTCCTTCACTAATCTAGAAGAAAGAATAGACACAGGCATTCTTTCAGTTGCTTAATGCACAAAGGAAATTCAGGGCAGGGTCCAACATTGGTGTGAAAGAGTTACTATACCCCCCCCCCCAGGCCTAATCAATTAACCTGGATGTGTTGTGCAAAAGTGAGCAGCTGCTCATTAGCCTACCCAATCTAGGAACCAGGGTGGTGACTGTAAAAACCATTTGGATTCATCCAGTCTCAGCATCCCTCCTTACAAGTTCCTGAAGGGATTCTGTGTGAGGATGAGAGCTATAAAAAGATCAGTTAAGAAAATATGAAACCTGAATAGGACAAGTCATATGCAGTTTATGTATAAGGCAGGTAGTTATGTAACAATTTACAAATAACGTTGGGTGTGGGTCTGGTGTTAATAATCCTTCCTCAGTAGGCTAAGGGATTCTGTGCCACTGTGTGTGTCCTACCAGATCTTTCTCTTGTTTCACTAGGTCAGATTCTATGCCTCTGACCTCTACTGTCCACTTTTGTGTTCTAAATGGGTCCATATGGGCTCACCAAGTGCTGTGAGCAAGAGACTGATCACTTTCTCATATTGCACTTTATTCTCTCTTCAGTTACTCAAAATTTCTGTCTCCCTCGGTGTTTAGCAAGGGAATTCCTTTTGCTTTTGTGAATCCTACCTTTTTTTTTTTAATTGTTATTTCCCAATGCCATGGTAGGCTTTATGTCCTCTATAATACTTTCTATAGCAACGTAGGAATGAATTATAATCTTCTAAAACTGTAGCAGGGGAAAATAGCATGTTGTGGGTTGGATGCTGCCTGGAATACAGTCTGTCATTATTCAAGTGACTTGTCTTTTGGACTGTTCCAATACAAATGCTTCCATTGCAACTCCCTGCTGTGGAGGGTGAATATTGGCCTTGTAAATAACAGCTCTCCAGGTTGACTCTATATGGATACTACAAACACGAGGAAGGCGCTCTATGCGAATTTGAAAACTTCCTGTCATTTTATAGCCTTGAATATGCCTACTTTAAATTGTCTTAAACTTTTTTCAATCTCAGAAAGTGAGAAACCTAAGAATTTATTCTTAAGGAAAATCTGTCAGGTTTCAGTTAACCTTACAGATAAAATCCTGGATATATGACGTGGAAAATAGCGTATAACAAGGGGATTACCTTTGAATAAAACAGTAAGAACATATAAAATTCTAATGAAAATGAAAAAAATTTTAATTCTTTTTAAAAGATTCCAGTGGTTCTGGGTCTGAAGTTTTTATTCTGATGAAGTCATTCTCTTCTTTGGATTTCTACATTGTAGTCTGCTGGTAGGAACACTATGTCTTGTCTGTGTGTCTTGTATAACTTTTCTGAGAATGATTCAGAAAACACTTTGGAAAAAGAATGTGTTCTTTTTTTTTTTTTTTTAGACAGAGAGAAGGAAGGAAGGGAGGAAGAAAGGGAAACATCTTTAAACATTTTCTTGTTTTATTGTATTTTGTTTGTTTGTTACATGGGCTGGGGCCGGGAATCGAACCGAGGTCCTCCAGCATAGCAGGCAAGCACTTTGCCCGCTGAGCCACCGCGGCCCGCCCAAAGAATGTGTTCTTATCAGGCACAACTGAAGATCACATGACTTGTCCCTTGTCTCTGCCTAGCCCTAAAGTTGTAAAGGAATCCAAGTCACTAAAAATCAAAAGTACCTCTTTATCAATTAAATTAAGTGAGAGACAAGAAAGATCAAATTGGAAACATGGATTTTTTTTTAGAGCCTATATTTTATTAAAATTAAGTTTTTGCAGCGAACATATTTTATAAGGTATAACATTTGAAAGGGATACTGAAGAATTCATTTTTCATTAAGTAGCACATTGAAAATTCACAGAACTAGATTACATTGATGCCAGTTTGGATATAAATGCCCAAAACTTAATTTGAGGAGGTATTCAATGAAGTTATCAAACAGTAGGCAGAAGAATTCATTTGTGATGGCAAATATGAATTGGTCATGTCACATAATACACACAATACAAGCTTACTTTTTCCCCTTCCCCCATAAGTGTCTTCTGATTCTGATGACCAGTGAAGATGCCTGGTTATGTTTTCAGAATGTTGACAGAGTAGATACAGTTTTCTTTGAGAAAGCAAATCATCATTATTGAGATAGATTAAATAATTTGTACATTTTCAGTTTTTTTTTTTTTCAGTTTTTTTTTTATTAATTAAAAAAAGAATTAACAAAACAATTAGAAATCATTCCAATCTACATGTACAATCAGTAATTCTTAATAACATCACATAGTTGCATATTCATCATTTCTTAGTACATTTGCATCGATTTAGAAAAAGAAATAAAAAGACAACAGAATAAGAATTAAAACAATAATAGAAAGAAAAAAAAACAAAAAAAACAAAAACAAAAAACCTATACCTCACATGCAGCTTCATTCAGTGTTTTAACATAATTGCATTACAATTGGGTAGTATTGTGCTGTCCATTTCTGAGTTTTTATATCCAGTCCCGTTGTACAGTCTGTATCCCTTCATCTCCAATTATCCCTTCTCTTTTTTTTTTTTTTTTAATTAACGGAAAAAAAGAAATTAACCCAACATTTAGAGATCATACCATTCTACACATGCAATCATTAATTCTTAACATCATCACATAGATGCATGATCATCATTTCTTAGTACATTTGCATTGGTTTAGAAGAACTAGCAACATAACCGAAAAAGATATAGAATGTTAATATAGAGAAAAAAATAAAAGTAATAATAGTAAAATCAAAACAAAACAAAACAAAACAAAACAAAAACCTATAGCTCAGATGCAGCTTCATTCAGTGTTTTAACATGATTACTTTACAATTAGGTATTATTGTGCTGTCCATTTTTGAGTTTTTGTATCTAGTCCTGTTGCACAGTCTGTATCCCTTCAGCTTCAATTACCCATTGTCTTACCCTGTTTCTAACTCCTGCTGAACTCTGTTACCAATGACATATTTCAAGTTTATTCTCGAATGTCCGTTCACATCAGTGGGACCATACAGTATTTGTCCTTTAGTTTTTGGCTGGATTCACTCAGCATAATATTCTCTAGGTCCATCCATGTTATTACATGGTTCATAAGTTTATCTTGTCTTAAAGCTGCATAATATTCCATCGTATGTATATACCACAGTTTGTTTAGCCACTCTTCTGTTGATGGGGATTTTGGCTGTTTCCATCTCTTTGCAATTGTAAATAATGCTGCTATAAACATTGGTGTGCAAATGTCCGTTTGTGTCTTTGCCCTTAAGTCCTTTGAGTAGATACCTAGCAATGGTATTGCTGGGTCGTATGGCAATTCTATATTCAGCTTTTTGAGGAACCGCCAAACTGCCTTCCACAGTGGTTGCACCCTTTGACATTCCCACCAACAGTGGATAAGTTTGCCTCTTTCTCCGCATCCTCTCCAGCACTTGTCATTTTCTGTTTTGTTGATAATGGCCATTCTGGTGGGTGTGAGATGATATCTCATTGTGGTTTTGATTTGCATTTCTCTAATGGCCAGGGACATTGAGCATCTCTTCATGTGCCTCTTGGCCATCCGTATTTCCTCTTCTGAGAGGTGTCTGTTCAAGTCTTTTTCCCATTTTGTAATTGGGTTGGCTGTCTTTTTGTTGTTGAGATGAACAATCTCTTTATAAATTCTGGATACTAGACCTTTATCTGATATATCATTTCCAAATATTGTCTCCCATTGTGAAGGCTGTCTTTCTACTTTCTTGATGAAGTTCTTTGATGCACAAAAGTGTTTAATTTTGAGGAGTTCCCATTTATTTATTTCCTTCTTCAGTGCTCTTGCTTTAGGTTTAAGGTCCATAAAACCGCCTCCAGTTGTAAGATCCATAAGATATCTCCCAACATTTTCCTCTAACTGTTTTATGGTCTTAGACCTAATGTTTAGATCTTTGATCCATTTTGAGTTAACTTTTGTATAGGGTGTGAGAGATGGGTCTTCTTTCATTCTTTGCATATGTATATCCAGTTCTCTAGGCACCATTTATTGAAGAGACTGCTCTGTCCCAGGTGAGTTGGCTTGACTGCCTTATCAAAGATCAAATGTCCATAGATGAGAGGGTCTATATCTGAGCACTCTATTTGATTCCATTGGTCGATATATCTATCTTTATGCCAATACCATGCTGTTTTGACCACTGTGGCTTCATAATATGCCTTAAAGTCAGGCAGCGCGAGACCTCCAGCTTCGTTTTTTTTCCTCAAGATGTTTTTAGCAATTCGGGGCACCCTGCCCTTCCAGATAAATTTGCTTATTGGTTTTTCTATTTCTGAAAAATAAGTTGTTGGGATTTTGATTGGTATTGCATTGAATCTGTAAATCAATTTAGGTAGGATTGACATCTTAACTATATTTAGTCTTCCAATCCATGAACACGGTATGTCCTTCCATCTATTTAGGTCTTCTGTGATTTCTTTTAGCAGTTTTTTGTAGTTTTCTTTATATAGGTTTTTTGTCTCTTTAGTTAAATTTATTCCTAGGTATTTTATTCTTTTAGTTGCAATTGTAAATGGGATTCATTTCTTGATTTCCCCCTCAGCTTGTTCATTACTAGTGTATAGAAATGCTACAGATTTTTGAATGTTGATCTTGTAACCTGCTACTTTGCTGTACTCATTTATTAGCTCTAGTAGTTTTGTTGTGGATTTTTCCGGGTTTTCGACGTATAGTATCATATCGTCTGCAAACAGTGATAGTTTTACTTCTTCCTTTCCAATTTTGATGCCTTGTATTTCTTTTTCTTGTCTAATTGCTCTGGCTAGAACCTCCAACACAATGTTGAATAATAGTGGTGATAGTGGACATCCTTGTCTTGTTCCTGATCTTAGGGGGAAAGTTTTCAATTTTTCCCCATTGAGGATGATATTAGCTGTGGGTTTTTCATATATTCCCTCTATCATTTTAAGGAAGTTCCCTTGTATTCCTATCTTTTGAAGTGTTTTCAATAGGAAAGGATGTTGAATCTTGTCGAATGCCTTCTCTGCATCAATTGAGATGATCATGTGATTTTTCTGCTTTGATTTGTTGATATGGTGTATTACATTAATTGATTTTCTTATGTTGAACCATCCTTGCATACCTGGGATGAATCCTACTTGGTCATGATGTATAATTCTTTTAATGTGTTGTTGGATACGATTTGCTAGAATTTTATTGAGGATTTTTGCATCTGTATTCATTAGAGAGATTGGTCTGTAGTTTTCTTTTTTTGTAATATCTTTGCCTGGTTTTGGTATGAGGGTGATGTTGGCTTCATAGAATGAATTAGGTAGTTTTCCCTCCACTTCGATTTTTTTGAAGAGTTTGAAGAGAATTGGTACTAATTCTTTCTGGAACGTTTGGTAGAATTCACATGTGAAGCCCTCTGGTCCTGGACTTTTCTTTTTAGGAAGCTTTTGAATGACTAATTCAATTTCTTTACTTGTGATTGGTTTGTTGAGGTCATCTATGTCTTCTTGAGTCAAAGTTGGTTGTTCATGTCTTTCCAGGAACCCGTCCATTTCCTCTAAATTGTTGTATTTATTAGCGTAAAGTTGTTCATAGTATCCTGTTATTACCTCCTTTATTTCTGTGAGGTCAGTAGTTATGTCTCCTCTTCCATTTCTGATCTTATTTATTTGCATCCTCTCTCTTCTTCTTTTTGTCAATCTTGCTAAGGGCCCATCAATCTTATTGATTTTCTCATAGAACCAACTTCTGGCCTTATTGATTTTCTCTATTGTTTTCATGTTTTCAATTTCATTTATTTGTGCTCTAATCTTTGTTATTTCTTTCCTTTTGCTTGCTTTGGGGTTAGCTTGCTGTTCTTTCTCCAGTTCTTCCAAATGGATAGTTAATTCCTGAATTTTTGCCTTTTCTTCTTTTCTGATATAGGCATTTAGAGCAATAAATTTCCCTCTTAGCACTGCCTTTGCTGCGTCCCATAAGTTTTGATATGTTGTGTTTTCATTTTCATTCGCCTCGAGGTATTTGCTAATTTCTCTTGCAATTTCTTCTTTGACCCACTCGTTGTTTAGGAGTGTGTTGTTGAGCCTCCACGTATTTGTGAATTTTCTGGCACTCTGCCTATTATTGATTTCCAACATCATTCCTTTATGGTCCGAGAAAGTGTTGTGTAAGATTTCAATCTTTTTAAATTTGTTAAGACTTGCTTTGTGACCCAGCATATGGTCTATCTTTGAGAATGATCCATGAGCACTTGAGAAAAAGGTGTATCCTGCTGTTGTGGGATGTAATGTCCTATAAATGTCTATTAAGTCTAGTTCATTTATAGTAATATTCAGATTCTCTATTTCTTTGTTGATCCTCTGTCTAGATGTTCTGTCCCTTGATGAGAGTGGTGAGTTGAAGTCTCCAACTATTATGGTATATGAGTCTATTTCCCTTTTCAGTGTTTGCAGTATATTCCTCACGTATTTTGGGGCATTCTGATTCGGTGCGTAAATATTTATGATTGTTATGTCTTCTTGTTTAATTGTTCCTTTTATTAGTATATAGTGTCCTTCTTTGTCTCTTTTAACTGTTTTACATTTGAAGTCTAATTTGTTGGATATTAGTATAGCCACTCCTGCTCTTTTCTGGTTGTTATTTGCATGAAATATCTTTTCCCAACCTTTCACTTTCAACCTATGTTTATCTTTGGGTCTAAGATGTGTTTCCTGTAGACAGCATATAGAAGGATCCTGTTTTTTAATCCATTCTGCCAATCTATGTCTTTTGATTGGGGAATTCAGTCCATTGACATTTAGTGTTATTACTGTTTGGATAATATTTTCCTCTAACATTTTGCCTTTTGTATTATATATATCATATCTGATTTTCCTTCTTTCTACACTCTTTTCCATATCTCTCTCTTCTGTCTTTTTGTATCTGACTCTAGTGCTCCCTTTAGTATTTCTTGCAGAGCTGGTCTCTTGGTCACAAATTCTCTCAGTGACTTTTTGTCTGAGAATGTTTTAATTTCTCCCTCATTTTTGAAGGATAATTTTGCTGGATATAGGAGTCTTGGTTGGCAGTTTTTCTCTTTTAGTATTTTAAATATATCATCCCACTGTCTTCTAGCTTCCATGGTTTCTGCTGAGAAATCTACACATAGTCTTATTGGGTTTCCCTTGTATGTAATGGATTGTTTTTCTCTTGCTGCTTTCAAGATCTTCTCTTTCTCTTTGACCTCTGACATTCTAACTAGTAAGTGTCTTGGAGAACGCCTATTTGGGTCTAATCTCTTTGGGGTGCGCTGCACTTCTTGGATCTGTAATTTTAGGTCTTTCATAAGAGTTGGGAAATTTTCAGTGATAATTTCTTCCATTAGTTTTTCTCCTCCTTTTCCCTTCTCTTCTCCTTCTGGGACACCCACAACACGTATATTTGTGCGGTTCATATTGTCCTTGAGTTCCCTGATACCCTGTTCAAATTTTTCCATTCTTTTCCCTATAGTTTCTGTTTCTTTTTGGAATTCAGATGTTCCATCCTCCAAATCACTAATTCTATCTTCTGTCTCTTTAAATCTATCATTGTAGCTATCCATTATTTTTTCTATGTTTGCTACTTTATCCTTCACTTCCATAAGTTCTGTGATTTGTTTTTTCAGTTTTTCTATTTCTTCTTTATGTTCAGCCCATGTCCTCTTCATGTCCTCCCTCAATTTATCGATTTCATTTTTGAAGAGGTTTTCCATTTCTGTTCGTATATTCAGCATTAGTTGTCTCAGCTCTTGTGTCTCATTTGAGCTATTGGTTTGTTCCTTTGACTGAGCCATATTCTCAGTCTTTTGAGCGTGGACAGTTATCTTCTGCTGCTGGCGTCTGGGCATTTATTCAGATTTCTCTTGGTGTTGGACCCAGCAAGGTTGTAATATTTTTCTGTGAAATCTCTGGGTTCTGTTTTTCTTATCCTGCCCAGTAGGTGGCGCTCGTGGCACACGTTTGTCTGCGGGTCCCACCAGTAAAAGGTGCTGTGGGACCTTAAACTTTGGAAAACTCTCGCCGTCCTGGGGGTTCGCTAGCCGAAGCGGCTTGAGCCGGCCCGGGGTCCGAACGCAGGGAGGGTTGCTGGTTGCCGCAGCCAGGGAAAGAGCCCGTCCGAATTTCCTAGTCGGCCCTGGGCAACAAGCGTGGCGGGAGGGCGCCAGCGGCAGCGGCCCGCCCGAGAGAGTGCACGTTCCCCGGGAGTCACGGGGTCACCGTTCTCCGCGGCCTGGGGGTTTCCGATCCAATTCTCTCAGTTGGTCCGGGGGCTGCGCGTGGTGTGGGCTCCAGTCGCCTTGGTTTCAGGGGACCACCTCTCCAATTCTCCCAGCCGGCCCGGGAAGGGGGAAGGGAGTAACTCCGGCCGCTTGCCACCCCGCCCGGTAAGGCCCGCGCGCCTCGGCGATCTCACCCAAGCTGCTTCTCTCAGCCAGCCAGCCGTTCCAGGATGGGGTACGCTGTCTTTTTTATCTCTGTTGTGGCTTTTGGCGCTTTCTGTATCGTTTCTACTCCCCTAGTAGGTGTCCTGGACAAGAAACTAAGATCCGCGCGTCTTACTAAGCCGCCATCTTCCAGGAAGTCTCACATTTTCAGTTTTTAATTTCCTTCCCAACTGTGATGATTAAATTCTTCATATCCTACAGTCAGTAATTCAGAATTTCTTTTCCTGGTTACCTGTGCATGACTGCCTTTCTCTGGATGACCCCACTTTCCTCTTTGGGAATAGAGAGGCCTGGGTCTAGGTGGTCCAGGCCCCCCTGGCTTTTGTCCCCGGATCTGCAGCAACATTCCGCTTCCTGGGTCCATTCATTCTTCACACACTGGGCAAACTCTCTGCAGGCCAGGAATTTGCAGGGATCTGCTTGATCAGCTTGGTTCAAGAAGGCCAGTGAAATTCAGGGTTTCTCTCTCAAGTGAGAAGGCACATGGTGAACACAGTCAGGGCTTCTCTCTCAGCTGGAAGAGCACATGGCGAACACAGCATCATCTGCTAGCGTCTTCTCCTTTCCTGGCTTCCTGTTTCATGAAGCTCCCCGGGAGGCATTTTCCTTCTTCATCTCCAAAGGTTGCTGGCTCGTGGACTCTCTGCATCTCATGGCTACATCGTTCTGCTCTCTCTGAATCTCCAGAAACATGGATTTTTAGTGAACTCTACTAAAGAGATGTGTAACATATGCATGATTCTCCAGGAGTCAAATAAAATGGGAATCTAAACTATATTCATAGTATTCTATAGTCTGTATAAACCTGAGAATCAAATATTCACAACAGAATGTTCCCCACCACCAATTAAAACATCATTTAACATATCCAAGAAAGAGAGAATAATCAACTTTTGTTAAACCTTAGGAAATTCTTCCTGATGGCAAAAATGAAAGATTATTATTTGGGGAAAGTGGGATGTGAGCTGGGACCCGTAGGACAGAAAATTTCTTGTGAAGGAGGGCAGATGATCTAAAATAGCCCCCATTTACTTAGTAACCAATGTGCATGAGTTTTATTTACTAACCTAAGATTCTCATTGCTTAGCCCATGAGACAAAATTTTGCACATATCTCTAATGTTATAGAACCCAGAACTGGGCAGTTTATTGGTAAAATACATTGAGTTTTCACTTCCATACAGGAAAGTTAAACAGTTGAGTTAATTAGAAACCTGAAGACCAGAAGACCTGAGCACCCAGAAACTCGGTTCACCTAATGTCTCCGAATTGTGAAGGGAAAAATGGGACCTTTCAAAGTGTGCTCGTATATAATTATATAGCGAACAGCTTGGCTAGTCTAATGTAGCTAGTATTGATTAAAATACTTTGACCTTCTTCAACAGTTTAAAACTTATTTAAAAAAAATTTTTATGATTAAATGTAGATCTTGCCAAAAAGAAAATTTTATTATAATAATTGATAAGCTCCCTATCACATAATATATTCCAATTTTCTGGTGATATGTACATATATATGGTTTTGTTCAGTGACATTTTATACTACTTGTGCCTTTGATAGACCTCGTTCTTACAAAGTTTGTGCAGATCATTCCAGATTGTTTCCATATTCTTATCCTTTGTTTCTTCATTGGAAAACATTGGTATTGTTATAAGGGTAGGAACTTTGGAATCAGATAGACCACACTTTCAATCCTAGTTCTGCGCCTTAGTGTGCAAAGCACCAATGTTTTTAATTTGTAAAATGGGGACAGTAATGAACTTATCAGTCATTGTTAGAATCAAATGAAAGCATATACATAAAGCCCCATGTCCTATATTAGGTACTCAATAAATGGGAGACTCTTCCTTTTTTGTATGAGGTGGCACAGACATCCTGAATCTAAAGATTAACAATTGTCTAGGATATGAGGGCACACATACATAGTTGTTTGGAAAATTATGTTTTAATCAAATATATGCAAATCAAAATTTAAAAACGCTATATATGAGACTTCTAATAGCAGACTCTGAGAAGACAGTGTAACTTAATCTAAGAGCTTCATTTCTCCAGAACTCATCAAGAATGTGGAGTCAATTTACAAGCCAGATAATGTGAGGCCAAATGAACTTCGTTTCTGGTTCCCTGCCTGAGTCCCACTGATTAAGATATAGCATGCAAAGGCCATATCAGTCATCTGACCTTCTTAGTGACCACCTGAAATTCTACACAAAGATCCTTTCCTCATTCCTTCATTTGAGGTTTACAGTGAATGACAACCTGAGAAAGTTGCTGAAAAGTATTTTATAAATATACATACCTGATGAAAATGATTGGTAATCAGGAAATATTTCTTTAGAATGTGAGACATTGGAAACGATGACTGAGATGTGACCTTTGCCTTCAAGAAATATTAGTTGCTTAGAAAGGCAAGACTTACTTTTTGACTTTATCTAATTGAATCCTAAAAATACAAGTATCTATTATTTTTTAAATGAACTGAATTTAAGTAAGGAAAGAGGTGACAGGTTTGCACCTAATATATGCTAGGCATTGAGCATGTGTTACCTTACTTAATCCTCATAGCAATGCTATGAACTGGGTACAATGCTGGGAAGCAAGCTGAGGCTCATATAGATGAGGTGATGTGAAAGAAGTTCTCATAAATAGGTAGGAGACCATATTAAGAATGCAATGCAATGCAGGCCTTTGTGGGTTCAACAGCCATCCTATTTTCGCTACCACTGGGATGGTAGAAGGGAGAATGGATGGGACAAAATCATTGTGAGATATACCTTAAAGGCAGAATTTGCAAATTTTTATAACTCCTTCGCTATGGATGATATTAAGATTAGTATTTTATTACAAAATCGTGTGGCGCCCTGCCTTAATTTTAATGAAAAATTTCATAAATGAGACATAGTGGGAACATCAGGAAACAGAAATCCAATTTAGAGTGTTGAAGGAATCAGATTAGTTTTATCCATCTATTTTCAAAGATCAACTTAATAATTTAAATAACTGTATTACTGTCCTTTTGTGACTGTTTTTAATATTGGCATTTTAAATTTAGAAGGAAATTTAGAATTCCCTCTCCTAAGGATCTGGCATTGAATTTTAGTCCCCCAAATACTGTGATCTTTGGCAGCTCCCATGACCAGTCTAAAACTTGGAAGAAAATTAATATCTCTCCTGCTCTATCCATCCATTTATTAATTTATTAATTCAGTATACATTTACTAAGTACTAGTCACTGAAGATATACCAGAGTTAAGCGAGGCTCAGACTCTACCTTTTGAAATGTCCATAGTCTGGAAAGAGAGAAAAACATTAACATGAAATAGTGCAGGTAGGGAGCCCAGAGCCTGGCTATATGAAAAGCTATGCCCTTGGATGCTGCAAACAATCATCCCGTTAGGCACAGATGATCGTGAATCTGCTTGGTACCAGGCACTACAGATCAGCTGCTCCCCTAGGTGCTGTGATAGGTTCCCCCATCCTACTGCTGCAAGCCAGCAGCTGCCCCCTTGTCATGCATACCATCTTCCCAGCCACCACTGCAGTCTTGCAGGATGGGGGCAGGGAGGCCTGAGGGTAGGAGGTGCCTCAGGAATGCCACATGCTGGGAAAAAGATGTAAGTGCAGTCTGGCAAATTCCCTATCTGCTTAGGTTTTTTTAAAAATATTTTTTCTATATAAATAATTATTTATTATTTTTAATTTTTAAAGATTTTATATGTTTTTTCTTTTTTGTGAAAACTAACATATATGCAAAACAATAAATTTCAAAGCACAGCACAACAATTAGTTGTAGATCAGGTTTCAGAACTGGGTTTACAATCCCACAATTTTTGGTTTTTACTTCTAGCCACTCTAAGATACTAGAGACCAAAAGAAATGTCATTTTAATGATTTAGCAATCATATTTGTTTGTTAAACCATCTGTAGGCACCAGTCTGAGTTCATTCCAAATATATCCTGGAGTGTCTTCTTCTGAATTCAGGGCTTAGTACTGCTGAGGTGTGGATTAAAAATTTTTTTATTTTATTTTATTATTATTAATTTTTTTCTTTTTGGGTCATGAGCCAGGATTTGAGCCCACATCTCCCATATGGTGGGCAGGTGTTCTGTGACTAAACAACCTATGCACCCCTGCTTAGCTTTTAATAGACCCTCAAGTAGAATTGTACCCCCTACATGAGAGCTGGGCCTTGCTTTGATGGGGAATTACTGACAAACCAAGTGCAAAAGGGAACCTTCAATGCAAAACCAAGTAAATATAAAACTTTAGATGAGTAAAATAAACCAGTTTGCAAAATAGCCTAATTGAAATAATCAAATGCTCCAAACACAACAGAAAATCACAAAGCATTTGAATATCTAGCCAAATGGCCAAATCAAAACATCAGAGGGGACACAGAATACAGAACAATTAACCAATGATATTTGTAAAGAAATAAAGGATATCAGGAAGACACTAGAAGAGCATAAAGAAGAATCTGAAAGATTAAATAGAAAAATGGCAGATCTCACAGAAAAGAAAGATGCAGTAGATACTACTGTATACAGTAGTACATAGAAATATACTAGAGACATGTGATAGCAGATTCAAAGAAGTAGAAGGAGAATAAATAAGCTAGAAGACAAAACAATTGAACAAGAATGCACAAAAGAGCAAATGGCAAGAAAGATGGAAATAATGGAGTAGGAACTTAGGGAAAGGATGGACAACAAAAGAGTGCTCAAATATAAGAATCATTGGTGTTCCAGAAAGTGAAAAGGGCTGAGAAGGTTAGTTGAAGATATAATTGGGGAACACCTCCCAACCCTTATAAAAGACAAATATGCAAATCAAAGAGGCCAAAAAAACCCAAATAGAATCATTTAAATAGGCCTACTCCAGGACACATACTAATCAAATTGTCAGATGTGTAAGAGAAGCAGAAAATCCTGAAAGCAGCATGAGAAAAAAACTACTACATATAAGAGAGAAAGCATAAGACTGAGTTAGGACTACTCAACAGGCACCATGGAGGCAAGAAGGCAGTGGTATGATATATTTAAGATCATGAAAAAGAAAGGCTTCCAGCTAAGAAAAAATTCTTTATCCAGCCAAATTGTCCTTCAGAATTGATGGAGAGATTAAAATCTTCAAAGACAAACAAAGACTGAAAGAACTAGTCAGCAAGAGACTTGCCTTACCAGGAGTACTAAAGGCAGTGTTGTCAGCTCATAAAAAAATAAAAAAAAAAAAAAGACAGGAGAAGGAGGTCTGGAGGAGGGCATAAAGGATAAAAAGAGAGGTAGGGAAAAGAATATATAGATCTGAAAAATAAAAACTAAAGGATAAAATGGTAGAGTCAAGAACTGCTTTTACAGTAAGAACTTTAAATGTTAGTGGACCACACTCACCAATTAAAAGATACAGATTGACAGAATCTATATGCTGTGTACAAGAGACACATCTTAGACCCAAGGACACAAGTAGTTCAAAAGTGAAAAGGATGGCAGATACTGTATGATTTCACTACTATGACTCTGGTAAAAGGGAATCTCAGAGGTTATACTGTAAAATACAGCAGACCTTGAGGTACACAGAAGCTAGAAATGGCAGAAAGGCTACCCAATGATGTGAAACTTAAATACAAGGAATTGGATAGAATTAGTGGGTTTGTAAGTAACATTGCCATGTTAAAGGTAAAAATGAGGAGGCGAGCTGAGCCGGAGACCAGACCAGAGGCCGAACTCGGGATCTGACAAGATGGCCGGGCTGCCCCGCAGGATTATCAAGGAAACCCAGCGTTTGCTGGCAGAACCAGTTCCTGGTATTAAAGCAGAACCAGATGAGAGCAACGCCCGTTATTTTCACGTGGTCATTGCTGGCCCCCAAGATTCCCCCTTTGAGGGAGGGACTTTTAAACTTGAACTATTCCTTCCAGAAGAATACCCAATGGCAGCCGCTAAAGTACGTTTCATGACCAAAATTTATCACCCTAATGTAGACAAGTTGGGAAGAATATGTTTAGATATTTTGAAAGATAAGTGGTCCCCAGCACTGCAGATCCGCACAGTTCTGCTATCGATCCAGGCTTTGTTAAGTGCTCCCAATCCAGATGATCCATTAGCAAATGATGTAGCGGAGCAATGGAAGACCAACGAAGCCCAAGCCATAGAAACAGCTAGAGCATGGACTAGGCTATATGCCATGAATAATATTTAAATCGATCTGATCATCAAGTGTGCATCACTTCTCCTGTTCTGCCGAGACTTCTTCCTTTTTTGTTTGCATTTAATGGACACAGTCTTAGAAACATTACAGAATAAAAGCCCAGACATCTTCAATCCTTTGGTGATTAAATGCACATTAGCAAATCTATGTCTTGTCCTGATTCACTGTTGTAAAGCATGAGCAGAGGCTAGAAGTATCATCTGGATTGTTGTGAAACGTTTAAAAGCAGTGGCCCCTCTCCTGCTTTTATTCTTTCCCCCATCATGGTTTAATTATAAAGCACTGTGAATGAAGGTAGTTGTCAGGGTTAGCTGCAGGGGTGTGGGTGTTTTTCTTTATTTTTATTTTTGAGGAGGGAGATAGTTTTATTATTTTATAAGTTCCTTCCCCCCCCCCACGCCTTTTGTGGTGATCTAATTAAATGTGTTGGTTAAAAGCGGCTAACCAGTTGTTCTTTAGAATATACCCTCTAGCCAAGTCTAACTTTATTTAGATGCTGTAGATGGACAAGCTTGATTGTTTGAACCAAAATGGGAACATTAAACAAACATCAAAGTCCTCACTAATAACATTGTGACTTTGCTGTCAAGTATAGAATCCTCCCTTCAAAAATGAAGCTTGTGACCATTTTGTATGGCTTGTCTGGAAACTTCTGTAAATCTTATGTTTTAGTAAAATATTTTTTGTTATTCTAAAAAAAAAAAAAAAAAAAGGTAAAAATGATTGAAAGGGGATGTATAGTGCCAGGTATTTATGCAGGTTGTAACCAAAAGAAAGCAGGAGTAGGTATAATAATATCAGATAAAATAGACTTTAGATATAAAGATGTCATAAGAGAAAAAGAAAGATATTACGTATTAATTAAAGGGACAATTCACCAAGAAGAAATAACAATCATAAATGTTTATGCTACCAGTCAAGGAACTCCAAAGCACGAGGGAAACATTGGCAAAACTGAAGGGAGCTTCAGAGTATGCGACAAAATCCTGGGAGACTGAAATACAACACTCTCCACTATAGATAGAATAACCAGACAGAGGATCAACAAGGAAATAGAGAACCTAAACAATGTGATAAATGAATTAGACCTAGTAGACATATATAGATTATTATACCCCAAAACACCAGGATATACATTCTTCTCTAGTGCAAATGGAATGTTCTCCAGGATAGATCATAGCTGGCACATGAAATAACTCTTTATAAATTTAAAAACATTGAATTTATCCAAAGCACTTTCTTTGACCACAGTGGAATGAAGCCGGAGATCAATAATCACCAAAGAACCAGAGCTTTCACAAATAAATGCAGACTAAAAAAACACACTCTTAAATAATCAGTGGTCAAAGAAGAAATTGTTAGAGAAATCAGTAAATATTTGGAGATGAATGATAATGAAGATACAATATATCAGAACTCATGGAGTGTAGCAAAGGCAGTGCTGAAAGCAGTGAAATGAGCAGATATTTGCACAGTGATTTTCATAATGGCACAAATCACAATTGCCAAAAGATGAAAATGATCTAAGTGCTCATCAACAGACCAGTGATTAAACAAAATGTGGCATATACTTATGATGGAATATTATGCAGCAGCAAGACGAAGGAGATCCCAAAGCATATGACATGGATGAACCTTGAGAACATAATGCTGAGTGAAATAATTCAGATACAAAAGGGCAGATACTGTATGATTTCACTACTATGACTCTGGTAAAGGGGAATCTCAGAGGTTATACTGTAAAATACAGCAGACCTTGAGGTACACAGAAGCTAGAAATGGCAGAAAGGCTACCCAATGATGTGAAACTTAAATACAAGGGATTGCATAGAAGTGATGGTAACGAGTTACTGGGTTTATAAGTAACATTGCCATGTTGAAGGTGAAAATGATTGAAAGGGGATGTATAGTGCCAGGTATCCCAGTGATTAATTCTACAATTATAAACAAATTCTTGCATGAACTATTTCAAAGGTTTGATATTGGACAAAGAGTCAGAATAAACTGAAATGGCATGCTATGGCCAATAGTTAACAGGAAGACATCAATAGTACCACAGTACTACCAAGGGCAGTTAATTGGGGGAATGGAGGGACAAGTGATAAGGGACAGTCTTGATTTGATATTTAGTGAGGTTGTTTGTCGAGTCTTTATCTTAATGGACCATTGAAAATTGTCTAAAATTGAGAGTGCTGCTGATGGTACAACGAAGTGAGGATACTTTAAGATATGGTTTGTTTATTTTGGACATTATCCATGATGCTCAGTAGATGGAATGGGCAGAAGGGTACAGTGACTGAGAAGCAGAATAGCGAATTGTGATACACTTATATGTTGGAATATGTTCGACTACAAAAAAGGAAGATGTTGAGAGGCACACAGCAAATTAAATAAATGTTGGGGATACTGTGTTGTGCAAAACAAGCCAGAAACAAAAGAATAAATATACTAAATTCTCTTTCAGAAGATATTTATAAGAAAATTGGAACCTAGACTATAAGCCCTTGGAGTGGCCACAGTTAATCTGAAGTTGCAAATGTATTTCTAGATTCTGAGATACTGAGCTATTTGTGTATCAGCTGTTTTTTCCCTGGAACTTTGAGTAACTCTGTGATGCCTAAGACCCAGAAATGGAGTGCTACAGCCCCCCAAATTAGCACAGCTATATACAATAACAGTTAAGGTAACAAAAAAAGAATCAGGCCTCACTTAGAGATAAAAATTGAGCCAAATTGGCTGGAACTAAGGAAAATCAGAATATGGTATAAAAATGATAGTGTATGTACTCCAGGCCTTCACCTACTGCATGAGATCAAAGGCAAAGAGATTTATTATGTCTAGAACCTAAATTTTCTGTAACGAACTATCTAAATGACCTGCCAAGATAGATAATTTAAACAACCCAAATTCCTGGAGTCCAGAACAAGAATAAGGACTTGTAATTCTGTATAGCTTAATGTAATACCCAAATACATCTCAGACTGTGGAGGGCTGATAATTAAAAAGTATTTGTAGAGCCCGTTGAGGGTCTGGAGGGGGGAAAATATATACGGAACTATTAAACTTTCATATCTGGGAAATCCCACTTACCTTCTGGGATTGAGCACTCTGAAGAAAATAGACCAAGCCCTTGATTTTTGAGGTTTGCCCTTATGACACTTGTTTCTGCAGTGGAGAAGCTAAGACTACCTATAACGAGGCCTAAGAGTTACTTCCAGGAAACCTTGTTTGTTGCTCAAATGTGACCTCTCTGTAAGCCCAACTCTGCAAGGAAAAGCGTTACCCTCCCTGTTATGTGGGACATGGCATTCAGGGGTGAAAGTCTCCCTGACAACTTGGGGCATGAGTCTGGCCCTGGCACCATGGGATTGATAACGTCTTCCTGGCCAAAACAGAGAAAGGAAGTGTATTAAAATAAGGCATCAGTGGCTAAGTGAGATCAAATAGAGTTAAGAGGCTACTCTTATGCAAGCTTTATTTAGTTAGGGCTAATTGCCATGGTTTGCCAAATCCCAACCAACATCACTCTGTCAACTCTTAAGAACACCTAGGGCTCAAACTGAGACTCTACAAAAATTCCATGCACTGAGTTTGCTTTCCTGGAACGTATAACTTCCAGAGGGTTCCTAGGCCAGATAAATCCTGAAACCCAGGGGGACCAGCCTCTCCAAGATTATCAGCCAATTACGTCCCCCTATTCTTTAGTGTCGACACCCCTTCTCAACATGAAAAAATCAGAATGGACACTGCCTAAAGATCCTGTAGTTTGGGAGAAGGGTCAAAGGAGCAGGAGGAGGTATAACAGTGAAAATAGAATTTAACAAATGCGTATGACTGCTGAATCACTATACTGATACTTCTGCTAGCCTCTAATGTTTTTGAACAGCTAGAAGGAAAAATCTGAAATAGTGGAATGGTAACCTGTAACAAACTCTGAAATCTATTCTGTAACTACGTGTTAAAGTGCACTTTGAAAATTATTGCTTTTCCTTTCTTTTCTTTGTTTATTTATGTATATATTTCACAATTAAAAAAAAACATGTAAAAAATATTGAACAGTACAGTAAACCTGTCCTGCTCACAGTGTGAAGAAAAGAGAGGTCATTTCTACTTGGCAGGAGGTGGAGTAGAAAGATATCTCATCAGAAGAGAGAGGTAGGACAGACGGCATGAAAAATGTGACACTTGAGCTGAGTCTTGATAAGATACTTATCAAGTGAATCTGGGATATGAACTGGGAGTCCTACGTTGGGAAGGGTGTTATACCCAAAGGGACCTGCATAAATAAATACTCCAAGCAAAGCTATTTGTGTGGTAACCAGGAAACTATATGCAGCTTGATTGGCCTGAAATAGAATCAGAATAGAAAAGAAGGTTCGCCATGCTGAGGAGTTGTAATTTTATTCTGAAGGCATTGTGAAGTCATTAAAACCTCACACATTATAGTGAAATGATCAGATTGGCATTTGAGAAAGAATGTTGTCTTTAGAGTAGAATATCAATGTGACAATCAGATGAGATTATACAAAATACTATAAAATGCAAATCACTATATATATATATGTATATATGTTTGCTTTCATCCTTAGTTCAACATGTCATGATTTGTTACATTACAGATACTATGTGGTTGATAGAACATACATTCTATGTAATCTTATGTATTTATTTAAAAAAACCTGTGAAATGTAAAATATTTTTCTTCAACGAGAAATTTATTTATAAAGGGAACTTTGTAACAGAAGAGAGAATGGTAAAGTGGGAACCAGAGGAAACAGCTCTGGGAAGATCCTTTTACACATACACATGAAATGTATAATAATAATAATAAACTAAGAAAACTCAGAAAAATTTCACCTTGTTCCAGAATTCTTATCTCAATGAAACACATTGCTTGTGAGATTACTAATAAAAGAATAAATCAAAATATTGAAAATATTGATGTCCTTTAATAGATTAAAAAATGAACTAGAGATGTATGACCACTGACTTTCCCATCAAATGACAGAGTTGGTTTTAAAATAATTTATAGTGTGAAGGTCTTCTTTTCTTTTCTTTTTTTAAGTGGGGGAGGAAGTGGTTTATATTCAATGACATTATTATACAATATATTTCTACTAGATAGTAAATTAAACTAGACCAGTATGCACTTTCAGAACATTAAGAAGCAAATAAAATGATTTTATCTATTACTTTAATTAAATAGCAGCTAAAAATAGGCAGAAATACCACAAATCCTTTGAGGTTTCACGATCTTTGAAAATATATTCAGGAACAGAAATTTAGAAAGAAGATATTCACATGAAATTACCATAAGAATTATTTATCAGAAGGCATATCATGCTGTTATATAGGTCAAGCTAATTTTCTTGATTAATGCATTATTTGTATATTAATGCATTATTTGTCCTACTAACAAAGTTGTGCAGGTCTACCTTGCTATTTTCAGCAGGGTAGTTAGAGATTAATCATTTCCAACTTGTTAGCATGGTGGTTTCACACTTGAGTGTAAGAATCACCCAGGGAATTTGTTAAAATTGCAGATCCCTGGGCACCAGACTATTCCACAAGATTCTGATATAGTAGGTCTGGGATATGGCCAAGGCATCTGCATTTTAGCCCCACACAGACCAGGGAATTCTGATGTTAGAGGCTCACAGACCTTACTTTGAGATATACTGCATCACAGATGATTAATTAAGCAACCTACCCCACATGTATCTTGAATGTCAAGATACAGTGATAAATGGTCAGTTGTATTTTGAAGATTCGTTTTAACATGATACGATGCATTTGCATCACGTAATGTTTATCCTTTGAACAAAATCTCCAATGAGTTGACCAAGGGCCACAAGTCAGTCCTGAGATCCGAGATGACTATGACCATGATATGTACTTCTAGAGATTTCTAGCAGGCAGGAGCATTATCACCTCTCCTGTTAGAACCTGTTTCATTTTCCTCTCACACTTTCTTCTGTGCTCTCCCCAAGCCCACAACAGATAGTTTTTGGAAATGTAAATTAACTTACAAATTTGAATTAAAGGTTTGGAGATACCCATTGGGGTCCTCCAAAACCTAACAGCAGGTGAATGGAGGAAAGGAGGTAGACCTGCCAATTAATCCACAAGGAAACAGGCAGCAACAATAAAAATATAAGAACTTACCAAAAATCCACTAGGATTTCCATGGACTCTAATTCAAATGATATTCTCATTCCTTCTAATTTCTTCTATAACGATGGTTTGCTATCCTTCCATACATGAGGAAGAAACAAACCAATTAGGTACATATTTTCAATCACCCGAATGGCAAAAGGGGCTCTTACAGGGAGACAGTAGGCAATCTTGGATCTGGCAATTTGCTTTATAATTATGTCATATAAAATTTTTAATCTGATCTCTCTTTTTACTTGTCTTCACTGGTCAGAAATAATGACATAGATGCACATTTACTAACTAAGTTTGACATATTAGGGAAATAAGCCTGGTGGGTTGGCACACGCACAAATGCTGATTCCCAGAGTTGAAGAAAACTCACTGATTTTTTATTGATGAAACAAATAATTTGTTTTCTAACTTATTACTTCTTTCTTCTTTGCTTCTAGATTTTTGTATCATATATACCAATGGAAAAAAAATCTGTAACTACCAGTTAGTGACTGATTTTATTAAAAACTGGCAATTGTAGCAGTAGACTAATAACAGAATTAGTATGACAGAAAGGAATAAAAGCAAGTCATCTTATATTGTCTGTGGGGACAAGAAAGTGAAATCAATGTCCTTTACCCCCAATTGAATGAGCAGATCACAACAAAAATTACCTAAGTTTCAAAGATTGAGAAATTAATTGATTCCTAGATACAAGGTCAGGTGGTGCTTCTTTCTTAAATTTTAATTATATATTTAATTTAACCCAACGTATTCAAAATATTATTTTAACATGTAATTGATATAAAAATATTATTAATCAGATATTTTGCTTTTATTCATGCAAAGCCTTTGTAATTCTATATTTAATTTTAAATAACATATGTACAAAAAGCAATAAATTTCCAAGTAATTTTAACAAGTAGTTATACAATAGATTTTAAATTTTGTATGGGTTACAGTTCCATGATTTTTCATTTTTTCTTCTAGCTGCTCTAAGACACTGGAGACCAAAAGAAATATCAATATATTGATTCAACAGTCATATTTATTTGTTAAAAAATTCATTTGAAAAAAATTCTCTTTTTTCTTCTTTCTGAAGAAAAACATACTACAAAAAAGCAATAAATTTCAAAGTACATTGGAACAATTAGTTATAGATTTCAGAGTTTGGTATGGGTTACAATTCCACAATTTTAGGTTTTCATTTCTAGCTGCTCTAAGGTTCTGGAGACTAAAAGAAATATCAGTATACTGATTCAGCACTCATACTCATTTGTTAAACCCAGCCTTCTCTATATAACTCCACCATCCCTTTGATCTTTCTCTCATTCTTTAAGGGTATTTGGGCCATGGCCATTCTAACCTTTTCATGTTGGAAGGTGCTGTTGATAATATGGGATAAGGGGATGGAACTAGTTGATATTCTTAAAAGGCTAGTACCTCTGCATTTCAGGATTTATTTGCTCCAGCAACCCATCTGGAGGTTTTAGAATCTTACATAATGCCCTAGGTATTCTTTAAGATTGGTGGGGATGGTTTTGGTTGAGGTTTCACAAGTTATGATAGATAACAGTGTCTAACTGAAGCTTGCGTAAGAGTAACCTCCAGAGTAGCCTCTCAACTCTATTTGAACTCTCTTAGTCACTGATAACCTTATTTGTTACACTTCTTTCCCCCATTTTGACCAGGGTGGCGTTGTTAAACCCATGATGCCAAGGGCAGACTCATTCCTGGGGGCCATCTCCCATGCTCCCAGGGAGAGGATGTCATGTCCCACGTAGTTGGGGAAGGCAGTGGTTTCATTTGCAGAGTTGGGCTTAGAGAGAAAGAGAGGCCATATCTGAGCAACAAAAGGGGTCTTCCCGAGGTGACTCTTAGGCATACCTAAAGGAAGACTAAGTTTCTCCACTACATACATAAGCTTCACAAGAGCAAGCCTGGAGATTAAAGGCTTGGCCTATTGATTTGGGTGTCCCTAATGTTTGACACAGTATCTGGGGTTTCTCCGGTGGTAAAGTTTAATAGTTCCATATTGTTTCTCCCATCCCTCAAATATTTTTTTGATTATCTGCTTAATATACTCTGGGATGTATCCAGACATTATATTAAACTGTACAGGACTAAAGGCTCTCATTCTTTTTCTGGGCTCCCTGTGTTTGGATTGTTTAAATGAGCTATCCAGATAGGTTGAGTTAGATTATGTCCTACTGAAAATATAGGTTCTGAACAAAATAAACCTTCCTCCTTTTTATCTTTCTTCTCAAAGGTGGAGTTCTAAAATACAGGCAATGTCTTCCTTACCCCTGTATTCTGAATTACCTTAATCCTGACCTGATCAACTTTGTTCTTATCTCTAAATACCAAGTTATACATATATAAACAATGCCTCAAAATCCAGAAATAACAATTACCACTCCAGACTAAATGTGACTGCTATAAGAACCAGTCTAGACCCCAGTTTTCTTATACGTATTTTCTAAATGAGACCATACAATATTTGCTTTTTCGTTTCTGGCTTAGTTTTTCTCACCCAGTGTCCCACAGGTTCATTCACATTGTTGCATGCCTCACAACTTCATGCCTCTTTTGTAGCAGCACAATGTTCTATCATATGTATAAACCACAGTTTGCCAGTCTATTTCTCAGTCAGTCGTCTTTCAACCACCTCCATCTGCTGGACCTCGTGTATAACATCCAAAGTCAACAGTCCGTCAATTTTAGATAATTTAGTTGTTCCCAAGAGAAAGATAGCCAATAAATGCACCAAATAGAAAATACGAACCTGCCCCTAACTCTTGTCCCTACCCCATTATGTACCCATAGTACTGCTAAGATACTGTTGATGTTTTCCTGTTAAACATAGCCCATAGCATCCAATAGCATTTTCCTCCATACCTGAAATTCTATAAGATTCATACCTTTGTAGTACTTCATGCAAGAACTTATATTTATTTGTAATGTTAATCAGTGGGACACATGAGTCTATACAACCCCTTTCAATCATATTCACCTTCAATATGGTAATATTTCTTATAGACCCACTAGTGAACCACCTTCACTTCTATCTATTTGCTTACAATTAAGTTCAACCTTATTAGCTAATGGTTCACCAATCTCAAGCTTCTGTGTGTCACTAGGTCCCCTATATCTTGTATTAAGCCTCTGATTTTACCTTTACCATGGTCATAAAAGTGGAACCATACAGTATCTATACTTTTGTGTCTGATTTATGCCACTCACCATTATGTCCTCAAGGCTCATCTGTCTTGTCATGTGGCTCAGGACATCATTTCGTCTTACTGCTGCATAATATTCTATGGTATGTACATACCACATTTTGTAGATCCACTAATCTGTTGATGGACAATAAGATTGTTTCCAGTTTTGGGCAATTGTGAATAGTACTGCTGTGAACATCGTTGTGCAAATATCTGTTTGTGTCACTGCTTTCAGCTCTTTTGGGTATATACTGAGTATTGGTATTGCTGGATCATAGAGCAACATGATACTTAATTTCCTAAGGAACCACCAAACTGTCTTCCATAGCAACTGTACCATTTTACATTCCCACCAACAGTGCGTAAGTGTCCCTATTTCTCCACATCCTCTTCAATATGTGTAGTTTCCTGTTTGTTTAATAGCAGCTATTCTTTTGAGGGACAGAAGCATTTATTTTAGATAGTTCCCATTCATCTATTTTTCTTTTGTTGCTTTTGCTTTGGGTGTAAAATTTAGGAAGCTACCTCCTATTACTAGGTCTAGAAGATTTTTCCCTACATTTTCTTCTAGGAGCTTTATGGTACTGGTTCTTATATTTAGGTGTTTGATCCACTTTGAGTTAATTTTTGTATAGGGTGTAAGGTAAGGATCCTCTTTCATCCTTTGGCTATTGATACCCAGTTCTCCCATGCCTACTTATTGAAAAGATTATTTTGTCCCAGTTCAGTGGATTTGGGGGCCTTGCCAAAGATCCGTTAACCATAGATTCGGTGGTCTATTTCTGCACTCTCGCTTCAGTTCCATTGGTCGATACTTCTGTCTTTGGGCCAATACTATGCTGTTTGACCATTATGGCTTTATAATAAGTTTTAACATCAGGAAGTGTTAATCCTCCCACTTCATTCTTCTTTTTTAGGATTCTTTTAGCTATTCGGGGTCTGTTTCTCTTCCAGATGAATTTGGTCACTGGTTTTTCCAAGTCTTCAAAGTAGGTTGTTGGAATTTTGATCAGTACTGTGTTGAATCTGTAGATCAATTTGGGGAGAATTGACATCTTAACTATATTTAACCTACCTATCCATGAGCAAGAAATGTCTTTCCACCTATTTAGATTTTCTTTCATTTCTTTTAGTAATGTTCTGTAGTCTTCTGTGTACACGTCTTTACATCCCTAGTTAAGTTCATTGCTTGATACTTGATTCTTTTAGTTACTATTTTGAATGGATTTTTTGCCTTAATTGACTGCTCCGTTAGGTCATTGCTTATGTTTAGAAACATAACTGATTTTTGCACATTAACTTTATATCCCACCACCTTGCTGAATTTGTTTATTAGCTCAAGTAACTTTATTGTAGATTTTTCAGAATTTCCAAATATAGTATCTTGGAAAACAGTGACAATTTTGCTTCTTCCTTCCAATTTGGATGCCTTTTATTTCTTTTTCCTGCCTGATTGCTCTAGCTAGGACTTCTAGTACAATGTTGAATAATAATCATGACAGAGGGCATCCTGTCTTGTTCCCTATTTAGGGGGAAAGCTTTCAGTCTCTCTCCATTGAGTATGTTGCTGGCTATTGTTTTTTCATATATGCCCTTTATCATATTGAGAAAGTTACGTTTGATTCCTATCTTTTGAAGTATTTTTATCAGAAAAAGGTGTTGAATTTTGTCAGATGCCTTTTCCACATCAATCAAGATGATCATGTGATTTTCCTTTTAGATTTGTTAATGTGCTATATTACATTAATCGATTTTCTTGTGTTGAACCATCCTTGTACTCCTGGTATAAACTCCTCTTGGTCATGGTGTATAATTATTTTAATATGTTGTTGGATTTGATTTGCTAGTATTTAGTTGAGAATCTTGGCATCTATATTCATTAAGGAGATTGGCCTGTAGTTTCCTTTCTTGTGGCATCTTTACCCAGTTTTGGTATTAAAATGTTAACTTACTGATTATATATGTAGAATGGAATGATGTGTTAATGTTTTTGTTTGTTCTTAATTTTTTTAAATGATGTTAACTTCATAAAATGAGTTAGGTAGTGGTCCTTTTTCCTCAATTTTTTGGAAAAGTTTGAGCAGGATTGATATTATTTCTTTTTGGAATGTTGATAAGATTCTCCTGTGAAGTCATCTGGCCCTGGGCTTTTCTTTGTAGGAGATTTTTGATGACTAATTGAATCCCTTTACTTGTAGTTGGTTTATTGAGATCTTCTATTTCTTAGTGAGTCAGTATAGCTTGTTCATGTGTCTCCAGGAATTTGTCTGTTTCATCTAAGTTGTCTAGTTTGTAGGCATATAGTTATTCATAGTGTCCTCTTATGATTTAATTTTGTTTCTTCAGGGTCTGTGGTAATGACCCTCCTCTCACTTCTGATTTTGTTTGTTTGCATCCTCTCTCATTTTTTCTTTTGTCAGTCTTCCTAGTGGCCCATTGATTTTATTGATTTTCTCAAATAGCCAACTTTTGGTTTTATTGATTCTTTCTATTGTTGTTTTGTTCTCCCATTCATTTAACTCTGCTTTAATCTATGTTATTTCTCTTCTTCACTTTGCTTTGAGGTTAGTTTGCTGTTCTTTCTCAAGTTCCTCCAGGTGAGCAGTTAGGCCTTGATTTTTGCTTTTTCTTGTGTTTTAATGGAGGCATTTAGGGCAATAGATTTTGCTCTCAAAACAGCCTTTGCTGTATCCCATAAGCTCTGATATGTTATATTCTCATTTTCCTTCATCTTCAGATAGCTACTGATTTCTTTAGCAATTTTATCTTTAACCCACTGGTTATTTAAAAGAGTGTTATTTAATCTCCATGTATTTGTGGAAGTTCTTGTCTTTGGCGGTTATTGCTTTCCAGCTCCATTCTGTTGTGATCAGAGAAAATTCTTTGAATTTCAATATTTTTAAATTTATAAAGACTTGTTTTGTGTCCCAGCATATGCTCTATCTTGGAGAATGTTCCATGAACACCAGAGAAGAATGTATATCCTGGTGTTTTGGGGTGGAACAGCCTATATATGTCTGTAAGATCTAATTCATTTATCAAATTGTTTATATCTCTGTTTTCTTGCTGATCCTCTGTCTGGTTGTTCTGTCTATAGAGAAGAGTGGTATACTGAGGTCTGCTACTATTATTGTTGAAACGTCTATTGCTCCGTTCAGTTTTGCCAATGACTATCTCATGTACTTTGGAGCTCCTTGATTGGGAGCATAAACATTTATGATTGTTATTTCTTCTTGGTGTATTGTTCCTTTTATTAATATATAGTGTCCTTCTTTGTGTCTTATGATGTCTTTCCATTTAAAGTCTATTTTGTCTGATATTAGAATAGCTACTCCTGCTTTCTTTTGGTTACGGCTTGCATGGAACATATTTTTCCATCCTTTCACTTTCATTCTATTTGCATCCTTGTGTCTAATGGTAATGGACTAAATTTAGATTAAATAACACTCTTTTAAATAACCAGTGGGTTAAAGATAATATTGCTAGAGAAATCAGTAGCTATCTGAAGATGAAGGGAAATGAGAATATAATATATCAGAGCTTATGGGATGCAGCAAAGGCTGTTTTGAGAGCAAAATCTATTGCCCTAAATGCCTACATTAAAACACAAGAAAAAGCAAAAATCAAGGCTTAACTGCTCACCTGGAGGAACTTGAGAAAGAACAGCAAACTAACCTCAAAGCAAAGAGAAGAAGAGAAATAACATAGATTAAAGCAGAGTTAAATGAATGGGAGAACAAAACAACAATAGAAAGCACCATATAGCTGGATTATATTTGTTAATCCATTCTGACAGTCTGTATCTTTTAAGTGATAAGTTTAGTCCATTACCATTCAAAGTTCTTACTGTAAAAGCATTTCTTGAATCCACCATCTTCTTCTTTGGATTTTATTTGTCAGATCTGTATATTCTCTTCCTTCTTTCTCTTTTTATCCTTTAACTTACCTTTACTGGTACTCTTCAATTCTGTGCCCTCCTCCCTCTCCTGTCTTTTTTTTTTTTTCAGCTGACAGAACTCCCTTTAGTGTTTCTTATAGAGCCCGTCTCTTGTTGACAGTTTCTTTCAGCATTTGTTTGCTTGCGAAAATTTTAATCTCTCCCTCAGATTTGAAGGACAATTTGGCTGGGTACAAAATTCTTGGCTGGAAGTCTTTCTCTTTTAGGATCTTAAATCATACCACTGCCTTCTCACCTCCAGAGGTGAGATTAAATTTTTCACAAGCAAACAAATGCTGGAAGAAACTGTCAACAAGAGACAGGCTCTACAAGAGATACTAAAGGGAGTTCTGCCAGGTGAGTAGTCCAAACTCAGTCTTATGTGGTTTGGAAGAAACTGTCAACAAGAGACGGGCTCTACAAGAGATACTAAAGGGAGTTCTGCCAGGTGAGTAGTCCGAACTCAGTCTTATGTGGTTTCCTTTGTATGTAGTAGATTGTTTTTCTCTTGCCACTTTCAGGATTTTCTGCTTCTGTTAAACATTTGACAGGTGATTATTACGTGTTTTGGGGAAGGCCTATTTGAATTTATTCTATTTGGAACTCGTTGGACTTCTTTGATTTGCATATTTATGTCCTTTATAAGGGTTGGGAACTTTCCCCCATTATATCCTCAACTAATCTTGCTAGCCCTTTATTCTTCTCTTCTCCTTCAGAGACACCAGTGATTCTTATATTTTTGTGCTTTGTTATGTCCATCATTTCCCTGAGATACAATTCAGATTTTTCCATCTTTTTGCTGTTTGCTGTTTTGTGTGTTCAAAATCAGTTGCCCTGTCCTCTAGTTCACTTATTCTTTCTTCTGCCTCTTCAAATCTGCTATTGTGTGTCTCCAGTATATTTTTTATTTGGTCTACTGCATCTTTAATTTCTGTGATATCTTCTTTTTTTCTATTTATTCTTTCAAATTCCTCTTTATGCTCTTCTGGTGTCTTCTTGATCTCTTTTATGTCATTAGGCATCCCACTGATTTGTAGTATAATTATAGGAGCATCTTTGATTAGTTGTTCCAAAGTCTGTGTCTCCTCAGGTGTTTAATTTGGTCATTAGGCTGGGCTATATCTGTCTGCATCATGATATGCTTAGTGATCTTCTTTTGCCTTTAAGACATGTAAATATCTTGATTGGGTTAGTTTAGAGTTAATTTCCTTCAATAGACTAAAGCTTTGTATTTGTGGAGTAGATATGGAGCAGGATGCAGGGCATAACAGTGCGGTGACAGATTGCATTGCAGGTGTAGGCATAGGTTGGGGATGCTACTCTAGCGCATGTGAGCCTGGAGTGCAAGGTGTGGGGTTGTGGAGGTGTGGTGCAGGGACCATGGGGTTATGGTGCAGCTTAGGCAGGCCTTGGAATGCAGGAGCGGTGTGCGGTGTGGGGGACCTAGAGGTAGAGCACAATGAGAGGTGGATGGAGAGGCTGAGCAGATGCACAGGGGCTGGAATTCAGGCAGAATGTGAGTGGGCGCATGGAGCATGGAGGTCATTGTTATCAGGGTATGGGGTAGGTGGCACAGAGGTCAGGGCACAGGGAGGGCAGGGCGTGGATATGTACTTGTACAGGTAGAGGGGTTCAGGTGGCCCAGAATGCAGATGTGCAGGTATGTAGGTCGCAGGTGTTGTGGGACGGGGTCAGGGACGGGTGGTGTCAGGTGGGTGGGGCCCTGGAGCAGATGTGCAGGTTCAGGGGTGGAGGTTTGGGTCAGGGGTGCACATGTGTGCAAGGGGTGCTATGTAGCACAGATGTACATGTGAGTACCTGCCAGGTGTGGGAGCAGGGTGCTTGTGCTGAGGGTGGGGTGGGTCAAGAGTGTGCACATGTGCGGGACAGGGGGTTAGGGTGCAGGGTTCAAGAGGTTGGGTCACAGATGTGTGGACACCCAGCAGGGAGGATGTAGCTGTGAGTATGTATGGTTCTATGGGTCAGGGCCCTGCTATGTGAAGATCTGGGGGGCAGAGTCCTGGTGTGTGCATGCACAGAGCTCAGGGGTAGTGAGCTGGGGTTGCCCCTGCTTGGGCTGTCGACGGGTATGACCCAGATGTACAGGTCAGAGCTTGCCCAGAGCTAGGGGGCATGGCTTGGGTGCATATATGCGCATATCTGGGAGGTCCTTACACTGATGTACACATGTGCAGAGCTCAGGGGTGGCAAGGTGGGGTTGCAGGACTGTATGGGCTGGGGGCAAGTGTGGCCCAGGTATGACGTTGAGTGCTGTGGCCTCGATGTGGAGGTGACCACCTTCAGGGGGCAGGGGAGGGGAGGTTACGGGGCTTGGCATGGGTGCATAGGTCTTTGGAGGGACGGGGCGAGACCGTGCGCTTGTGTGGAAGAGGTGGGTCGGGCTGGGGCAGCCGTGTGCACATGTGGAACTGAGGTGTGGGGTGGGAACACGAGGGTGTGGGGAGCAGTCAGGGCAGGAGTGCTTGGAGCATGGTAGGCGGGCAATTGATGGTGCTCAGGTGGTGTGATGCGGAGGGACTCTTGGGTCACATGGGTGGGGCAGTGTGCAGGAGGGTAGCATATTCAAGGAACAGCTTGGCTTACTTCCCTAGTTCCCATCTCCCTGTCTGTACATTCCTGAAGGCTCCATTTGGAAACGGGTGTGTTAGGATGTTTGTACTAGCTGGATGAACTCTGGTTCTCTGCATCTCAAATCCTCAGCCTTTGCAACCCTGCCTTCCTTAAGTGGTGTAGAAGATCCTCCCGGGGAATCGTGGTCCCAGTAGCCTTCCTGAATCTTCTCTAGCTGTCCTTGGAGCAGGGGTGAACTCGACCTGTCCAGGTACTTCTTATAAGCTGCTTCAAATCTTCTGTGAAATAAAACAAGGCGTAAATAAATGCATGCACATACACACATTCATATATACACATAAAACTATTTTTTCTCTTTCACTTCACCACCATCATTCCAAACATTCAATAAATATTTATTGAGTGCCTACTAGTGCCAGGCACTAGTATGAGTAACACAACAACAGGTGACCAATGAGGACCCTGGCCTTGTGGCACAGGCATACTAGAGAAAGGAAGACAGGCAGGGATGAGAGGGAGACTGGGTAGGAAGAGGCATTTGCATGGGACGTCCTCTCTGAAGAAATGGCCTGTGAATCTGAAGTAGGAATAAGGAGCGAGGACCTGCCGGGGTAAAGAACTGGGGTAAGAGAGCTCCTGGCAGAGCAAACAGCAATGGAAAGCAGGAACCAACTTGGCCAGTTTGCATAGCAAGAAAGAAATACTCCTGTCCTTGTTTTCTCTTGGCATATTTGAGACAAGGAAACACTTTTAAAGGATAAATTTGCAAAATATAAAGGAAAATTTGATTACCAAAGTATAGGTTTCACCTTAACTTCACCTTAAGCAATTAGAAAAAGAAGAGCAGACTAAACTCAAAGCAAGCAGAAACAAGGAAGTTAACAAAGATGAGACATGAAATAGAGAAAAACCAATGTTGGTTCCTTAAAAGATCAACAATATTGACACCCTTTAACCAAGACAGTAAAGAGAGAAATATCAAATGATTGAAGCCAGGAGTGAAAGAGGGGACATCATACCCTATCTTGAAGAAATATAAAAAGGAATATAAAGGAATACTATAAATAACATTATGCCAATAATTAGATGAGTTAGATGAAATGGACATACTCTGGAAAATAAACAAATTATCTAAACTTACTCAAGAGGAAATATAAAATCTGAATAGACCTTTAACAAGTAAGTGTCCTTTGAAGCACAAAAGATTTTCATTTTGTTGAAGTTCAATTTGTGTATTTATTTAGTATTTATCCATTTTTTTCTTTTGTTGCTTATACTTTCAGTGTCTTGTCTGAGAAACTACCTAACCTAAGGTCACAAAGATATACTACTGTATTTTCTGCTAAGAATTTTATAGTTTTAGCTATTACGTTTAGATCGATGATCGATTTGAGTTCATTTTTGTGTCTGGTGAAAAGAACAGGTTCAACTTCCTTCTTTTGCATGTAGATATCTAGTTGCCCCAGCACCATTTTTTAAAAGGCTGTTATTTTCCCATTGAATTGTCCTGTCAAAAATCAATTGACCATAAATGTGAGGATTGATTTCTGGACTTTCAGTTCTATTTCATTTGCATTATGCATTTATCCTTAAGCCACTACTACACTATCTTGATTACTGTGGCTTTGGCATAAATTGGACATTGGGAAGTATGAGTTCTCCAACTTTGTTCTTCTTTTTCAAGATTGGTTTGGCTGTTCTGAGATACTTGAATTTCTAAAGATTTTGAACATCAATTAAGCAAAAGATCTCTAGTAGAATTACCAGAAAAAGTGTGATCATCTCATCAAGCTATCATCAATTGTGAAAAATTTTCCTCACCAATGCAAGTGTTGCTGGTGCAGCATTGTATGGGACTCCTGTATTTTATGCATGATTGTTCTGTAAACGTGCAACTTCTCTGGTAAATTTTTTTTTAATCTGGCTTTATAACATCAAACCTAATGAGCAGCAGCAAATGCCACAATCTGTATAATGAATTTCAACATAGTTTTAAAAATTTCTTGTTTTTCTTCTGAATGAGAAACCATTTACTCTGCAAAGAAGTTCTCTCTTTCTTCACTACCTACTCAAACCCCTTCCACTTATTAAGACTCTGAATTTCACATTTTATAAGACCATTCCAGGTCATACTAATTTTTGCCTTCTCTATAAGTCTGTCTACCTATCTACAATTTATATAAAACATCAGCGCACTTACTCATATACGGTGTTATTTTCAAATTATGGCCATAAGCTGTAAGGTGCTCAAGGGCAGAGACAATTAATATTCTTTTTTTCCCCTCAATTCCTGCCTATTTTAGCTTGAAATTTAAATCTATATTTGTTGGACTGAATGCTACTCTTTACATTTTTTTCAAACTATCAAGTACAAGTATATTTTAATTAGATAAAACAAAACAATATACTTTCTTAATTAGTAAAGTATAAATTTGGGCATAATGGTAGGTAACTAACACTTAGTTAAACATATTAGGAGGTAAGATGATCCAACTAATATACTAACATTTTTCTTAGAACTAGGCACTCTGCTTGGTGCTTTGCATTAATAATTTTATATTCTTATTTAGAATAAAGTGTGATTCATGTGTGTGCTGGTTTGAAAGGATGTACTGACCCGACCTGCGGGACAGACGAACCTGGACCTGAGGGAGGGAGTGAGAACAGGGGACAAAAGACACAGAGAATGGAGACAAGACAGGATTCTGATCAAGTCTAATTTATTGAGGGCGAATCCAGGGTAATTATACAGCAAGAAAGGGGAAGTGACTTGTATCGGGTGTTAGCAGAAGTTGGGCGTTATTCTGCGGTTAAGCAACTTAATCGCAGAGGCTAAGCTGGGAAAGACAGTTGGGAAAGGCAGATTAGCCAAGGCTCGTCAGCCAATTTTGGGGAATGGACAGAGCAGAAGTGAGAGAAGAAGGGACTTAACTTGAGATAATACTTAAGGTGGCGTCAGACAACAAGATAACCGGCACACTGCTGGTGCCATAAGCAGTTTCCCACAATGTATGTCCCCTAGAAAAGCCATGCTTTAATCAAAATCCCATTCCCTATTCAATACTGTATGTTTGAAACTGTAATCAGATCATCTCCCTGGATGATGTGATTTAGTCAAGAGTGGTTATTCCGCTGGATTAAGTGATGACTTGTCTCCACCCATTTGGGTGGGTCTTGATAAGTTTCTGGAGTCGTGTAAAAGAGGAAACATTTTGGAGAATGGAAGAGATTCGGAGAGAGCAGAGAATGCTGCAGCACCATGAAGCAGAGAGTCCAGGAGCCAGCAGCCTTTGGTGATGAAGAAGTAAAATGCCTCCCAGGGAGCTTCATGAAACCAGAAGCCAGGAGAGAAAGCTAGCAGATATCACCATGTTTGCCACATGCCCTTCCCGCTGAGAGAGAGGCCCTGACTGTGTTCGCCATAGGCCTTCTCACTTGAGAGAGAAACCCTGAACTTCATCGGCCTTCTTGAACCAAGATATCTTTCCCTGCATGGATACCTTTGATTGGACATTTCTGTAGACTTGTTTTAATTGGAACATTTTCTTGGCCTTAGAACTGTAAACTAGCAACTTATTAAATTCCCCTTTTTAAAAGCCATTATGTTTCTGGTATATTGCATTCCAGCAGCTAGCGAACTAGAACAATGTGTAAACATGATTATACATTTAGGAGACTCAAATTTTTAAAATGTATTCTTTTTATCATTTAAAAATGTTGATTAAACTAATTTAGCTACTCAGGAAACTTTCTTAGGGTTATGCCACTAGTGAAGCTCTCTAGATTTCCCAGATATCTTTGAATTTCATAAGTTTTGTTCATACCAAGGAACCAAGTTTATAAGACATTTTCATTGGTAACACCTCTAATTATTTTAAAACAAAAATCTTAATTCAACTGAGATTTGAAGTCAATTCAAAGTCATAATCACTTTGTGGACATTAGTTGGCTGAAGGTCAAGAAATGCATAGCTAAATCCTAGCTCTGACACTAACTCACAGGGGAACTACTTACCATCTGGACAACCATTTCCTCTTCTCATCAACGAGTCGATATGATCTCTAAATCCCATATGATTATCTGATTCCCATTCTATTTTGTTATACTCTGTTTCTGTGCTATTCTTTTCTATTTCCACATACAAATACGGACAACAGAGAAGTAGATGACATAAATTGACAAGTATATTTATAATACGTCTTCACAGATTATAGATTTTTAGAAATGGAATGCTGTCAGCTAGAGCCCTCATTTAACAACAAAGAAATTAAAGTCTAGGGTGGTTAAGTAGTAAGTCGTAAGACATACTCATCATTCCTTGCTTGAATAACTTCAAATTGGTTGGATTCCTTAAGTAAGGTCCACAGACATAAGGGTCTCTATGGATGAACTTTAGGGGTCTATATACATCCAAAAACTTTGTGCAAAAAAACCGGTATGAATGTACATAAATACCAAAAATTTTTTCTCTTGGAAAGAATCCTGTCAAATTCTCAAAGGGATCTATTTTTGTTCAAATAAATCCTCAGTTCTCAGCACAGTGTGTGACATATAAGACATACTTAGTAAACAGTAGTTGACTTGAATTTGTTGATTTCTTAGCAAAGAAAAAATTAATAACCACTAAAATAGAAAAAAACAGAATACATTCACTGGAAAATAATTTCCACTATTTCCTGCTCCCATAATGCTCTACTTATATGAACTCTTTAAATCTTGTTCCAAGCCTTATTACCCAATGCTGTGCTTGTCTATTAAACCAAGTAAGAAAGATGTTTAAATCACAGTCTCATCTCCTCTAGGAAGTCATCTATCTTTTTTACTTAATGTTACAATTCTATTTAATTAACAGGGGGTTAGTGGCAGTTAATAAATGATATATTAATTAACTTAGGAAGTGACTGTTTTGTCCTTATTAAAGTAATTCAAAATTTCAAATACTTGTAATTTTCATTAGTTCAATCAAGACATATCAAACCCAATTAAATCTAAGTTACTTTAGTTCACTGTTAGTCCCAGTACCATGAAAAGTCTCTAGTGCATCCAGAACATGTGCTAAAAGTTTTTAAAGTGTGATTTTGCAAAGGCACATGAAGAAAATGCAAAACAAAAGGAAAGCATAACTTGAGATTTTAATATCAGACAAGGTTAATTGTAAGCAAAAAGTCTTAGGTAAGACAAAAAAGGTGCAATCCATGTGAAAGATCTAACAGTTATTAATATTGATTTAAGAATTAATATCTAGATAACATTAAGAGCAATAGTTTAAAATTCCAGTAGGAGAAATAGAAATAACACTAGTAGGAGGAGGTTTTGATTGACCTCTCTCAGGCTATGACAGCCAAATGGTCAAAAATAACTAAAGAAACATAAGAAACTAAATAACATAACTAATGAGAAAGGTCAAGAGAAGACGCAACTTTATATCCTAAAAAGAGAGAATACACTTTTCTTTAAAGTGCCCTGTGTTAGTTTGCAAGCTGCCAGAATGCGATATAGCAAAACTGGAATAACTTTCACAAAAGGGGAATTTAGTAAGTTAAAAGTTTACTGTTCTAAGGAAGTGAGAGTGTCCAAATTAAGGCACCAACAAGAGGTTACCTTTACTCAAGAAAGGCCGATGGAACAGGAACCCCTCTGTCAGCTGGGTATCACATGGCTGTCATGTGCTGGTCCTTTGCTTCTGGGCTCAGTTGGTTTCAGCCTCTGTTTCCTGTGGGGCTTCATCATTTGGCTTCTCCAGGCCTGGCTTTCATTTCTTGGCTTCCCTTCGTTCTCTCCAGGTTCTGGCTTGCTTAACATCTCATGGCAATGTCTGCTGGGCTCCAAGCATCTTTAAACATCCATGACTCTGTTCTCCACGTGTCCACATATGTGTCAGCTCTTCTGTGAAGTGCCTATTGGCTCTGAGATTTCTGTTGTTTCTCTCATTTCTGTCGTTTCTGACGCGTCTCCAAAATGCTTCCTTCTAAAGTATTCCAGTAATCTAATCAAGACCCACCTGGAGAGGGTGGAGTCACATCTCCATCTAACCAAAGGTTAATAACCACAATTGGCTACGTCACATCTCCATGGTGATAATCTAATCAAAAGATTCCAACCTACAATATTGAATCAGGATTAAACAACTGCTTCCATAGGATTGAGGCAGGACAAAAACATGGCTTTTCTGGGGTATATAATACATTCAAACTGGCACATGCCCATATAATATTCACTGAATTGACATTATATTAAGCCACAAAGAAAGCTTGAAGAATTTCCCAGGAGTAGATTCCCCAATACATTTTCTATTCACAAAGCAAAAAAAAAAAAAAAACCTGGCAAATAAAAAGGAAAAAAAATACATATTGGCTTATAAATGTAGACTGTCTCTAAAAGGATTTACCAATTTGCAGAGAGAATTAGATGGCTGAGTGACAGCGGTGGAAGAAAGACTGCTCACTGAATCCCCATCTGCAGCAGGGGCACGTCATGAATTCCTTGTGTCTTTTGCCTTTGTGGGCCTCTTCCTTCATAATTGCACTTTATAATTGTATTGGTATAAAAACAAATTCACGTTTTTTTCTTCTGATTGTATAAGAAGTTAAAACCTTTTTGTATCTCTAAGATTATGGTGGGCTCTAGGCACTGTGCTTACTGTACCTAATGGGTAAGGCCTTGATCTGCAGAGATAGTAAAGCACAGTGATTAAGAATTTGAACTCGAGAGCTAAACCACCTGGGTTAAATCCCAGCTCTGCTACTTAATAGCTACATGACCTTGAGCAAGTTATTAATAAATATGTGCCTTGGTTTTCTCATCCTGTAAAATGGAGTAGAAATAGGTTTGTTGAGAAGCACATGAGTTAATATTATATTAAGCTCTTAGAAAAGTGTCTGACACATGATAGATTCAAGAGAGAATGGAGACACAGACAGAAACACAGATATAAATCACGGCATTATGGAGTCTGAAATAATATGGTGTCTTGGGTTTGCTTCTAAATGATTTGAGAGGAAGGAAGAAGGGATATGGATACAGAGGAAGCACGATTCGCCATTAGTTAATAATTGTTCAAAACGGGCAGAGGCCACATGGGATTCACTACACTACTTTCATTTCCCATTATAAAAAGGTTTAAAAATGAGTATTAAATAGGGAGGCCTCTAAGAGTTTAAATCCATACTCTTGTTTTCCCATAGGAGGTCCCTCTCCTTGCACTGGAAACTCAATTACTGTACCACAAAGAAGAAAGGAAGAACTGTGACAGCTGTGAGAGAGCTGGACTCATTTCTTAGGAGAGTTTCTTCCAAGGATGACTGAAGAGCACCAACGATGTAATGAGGCACTGCTTGCTGCTTGCCATGACTGAGTGGAATCTAGGACTGTGAGCCTAAGTCAGGCAGAACAGGACAGAGAAGACAGAAACAGATCACCACATGGGGAAAAAATCAGGCGTGGCCCAGTGATCCCCTCTGCCCACTGTGAAGGGGAGAGAGACGCTATTATGACTTTAGAGCTGGGCTATATAGTAAAGACATCTTACACTTAAATCATGATTCTGCTTGAGGAATCCCCTTTACCTCTCTAAGCTTCAGTTTCTCATCATAAAATGGGAATAACAATAAAAACAGTAGTATCTTAGGATTTGTGAGAAAACTGGCACCATGGGATAAACAATGCCATCCTGACCAAAAGGGGGAAAAGAAGTACAACAGATAAGGTATCAGTGGCTGAGAGAGTTCAGATAGAGTCAAGAGGCTACTCTGGAGGTTGCTCTTATGCAAGCTTCAGTTAGACCTTGCTACCTACTATAACTTGCCAAATCCCAGTCCAAACCATCCCTGCTAGTCCTGAAGAACACCTAGGGCAATATATAAGATTCCACAAATGTTCAGTGCACTAGGGTAACTTTCCAGAAACCTACAACCTCCAGATAGGTCCCTGGACCAGATAAGTCCTGAAACCTAGAGGGCCCAGCTTCTCCAAAATATTAACTAGTTACATGTCCATACCCCATATTATCTACAGAACCATCCAACATGAAAAAAGTTACAATGGACATAGTCCAAACAACCCTAAAGAGTAGGGAAAAACCAAAGGTGATGGTGGAGTTATACAGAGAAGGTAGGGTTTAACAAATGAGTATGTTTGCTGAATCATTATAGTGATATCCCTTTGAGTCTCTAGTATCTTAGAGCAGCTAGAAGTAAAATCCTAAAATTGTGGAATTGTAGCCCAGACCAAACTCTGAAATCTGTTCTACAACTAATTGTTGTGATGTGCTTTGAAATTTACTGCTCTTTTGTATATATGCTATTTTTCTCAAGAAAGAAAAAAAAAGTTTGAGCTGATAAATGCACAACTATAGATGATATTGTGAACCATTGATTGTATATTTTGGATGATTGCATGACGTGAATATATGATACTTAAAAAAAAACAAATTTGGAAACTGGATACCGTTAATAAATTTGACATTAATTAAACAAAAATGAAAAATATGATACCCAGTATCATACTCAATGGTGAGAGGCTGAAAGCTTTCCCCCTAAGATTGGGAATGAGACAAAGATGTCCTCTGTCACCACTATTATTCAACATTGTACTAAAAGTTCTAGCTAGAACAGTCAGGCAGGAAAAAGAAATAAAAGGCATCCAAATTGGGGGGGGGGAAAAAGACAGAAGGGGAGGAGGAGATTTGGGAAGGAGAGACATCATGTCTGCATGGCGGGCACCAATCTAACCAGTCAGGGACCTGGACTTGAAACCTGTCTCTGATGCTAACTGGCTGTATGGCTTTGGGAAACTCACCCAAACTACCTAACTTTTGGTATTATTTGAGGATTAAACAGTTCATTTTGTAAAATTAAAAAAAAAAGATTTGTGGGGAAAATTGAAGAAGAAAATTCAAGTGAAAGATTTATGTCCAGAACATGGTAGATGCTAAGTAATTATTAGCCAAAGGAAAACCAAGCCAGCAGATCCATCTTTAAAAGATAACTTTGAAAGAACAAGCACTGGTAGCTACCAGCAAGATAGCTATCAGATTTAAAGTGATTGTTTCCCTTAAAGTGTGGTGAGAGTTTTGTACATCTGGAAAGTCAGTAAAAGACATGGGCCCAAGACATGTCTCATAAGCTGAGAGCAGTAGCACTAGAGAAAAGGTGAAAATATTTAGTGAATTAATGAAAGAAAAAAGAATTAATGCTGCTAAGAGCACAGAAAACCTTCTTTAGACAGGGAGCAATCAACATTAAAAACAACCAATGGCAACATATAAGATTCTACGTAGGTTCCATGCACTAGGGTAACTTTCTAGAAACCTACAACCTCCAGATATGTCCCTGGACCAGACAAGTCCTGAGCCTAGAGGGCCCAGCCTCTCCAGAGGAGAGGAATAATTCTATTCCCTACCCCGTATTATTGACAGCCCCTTCCAGCATGAGAAAGTTAGAATGGGAATAACCCAAATACCCCTACAGAATGGGGAAAAGATAAATAATGATGGTGGAATTATACAAGAAGGTAGGGTTTAACAAACAAGTATGGTCGCTGAATCATTATATTGATTGATATTTGTTTTAGTCTCCTGTATCTTAGAGCAGCTAGAACTAAAAACCTAAAATTGTGGAATTATAAACCATACCAAACTCTGTTGTACAACTAATTGTTACGCTGTACTTTGAGATTTATTCCTTTTTATATATATATATATGTTATTTTTCACAAAAACAAAAAAAATTTTGATTGTGATGATAAAAAAAATTTATTCCTTCTAGCCGCCAACATTCTAGAGCAGCTAGAAGGAGAAATCTGAGATGATGATATGGTAGCCCATGACAAACTCTGGTATCTGTCCTGTAACTACTTTTTGAAGAGTACTTTGAAAACTATTGCTTTTTTCTTTCTTTGCTTTATATGTATGTTATATCATACAATAAAAAAGTTAAAAAAGAGAAATAGCCAATGGATCCACATCAATGGGAGTGATGCAATGGTTAGTACCTCATCTGAAATAGCACATGTTTCTGTGGGACCCTAACAATAGCACCAGGCTGATGATTATCAACATAGACATCAAACAAGGCTGTCTCTCTGTGTTATTAAACATATTGTTCTGGTGATTTGTTGCTTAAAACTTGCAGCTGTGGAAGCATCCCAGAAGTTCAGGCATGGGACCTTAAGACAGATGTATGATACTACACAAGCGGCAGGCCAGACCATTTGTGCCACAAATGTATGTGATAATATGTGACATTTTTAGAAAGATGTTATGTTCAAATAATTTACATGTAGCAGTATTTATAAATAATGATTCACTTTGCCAGTGAAGATAAAAAGCTCTTTTCCTTACTGGAGCCTTACTCATGATTGTGCTCTAATCCCTGCAAAGGGCAGCTGTTTAATAGATGATTTTAGATTTAAAGTAAGTAGAACCAAGAATGCTATTAAGTGTTATCAAGGAAGAGCCTACAAATTTTGCCCTTTATCTTGTCTAACTTGCCAGAGTCCTCTATATCACAGGGAAAGAGAGATTCTCATCCTGAAAGAGAAATTAAGAGTTTCACATTTTAGAACTAAAGATACAAACACAGGGATTTAGGGTGTGCTCCTGGTGAGTGCCAGGATAAGAGGACTCGTGATGATTCTTTTCTCTGTACTGCCTGGAACAAACACCTTCAATATCTTAGAAACGAACCAGACAATGACATGAGGCATTTGTGTTGTATTGTTCCCCTAGCAGCTGACAATGAAATCTTGGAAGAAACTGGATTATTAAAGAAAGGCAGAAATTTTATTGTTTTAAATGTTATTTTAAGCTTATTCACATAAAATAAATTATGATCCATTTATTAGGTAGAATACTAAGCACTTCTTATAATGGTGTTGTGGAAGGATATTTAACAAAAAGAAAACATTCATTTTAATTTTTCCTTCTTTTTATGATATATTTAAAATGTTTCATGTAACTAATAAAAAAATGCAAGGTGTCAGATATAGTCCCAGAATTGTTAGACTACAGCTCAGACATAAATTCCAGTGCTTTATGCAGCATTCTTACGTATAAATGTTCTTACTTTCTAAACTTCTCCGAGTTACATCAGGAGTTCCTCTTGGTAAAAGAGCAGTGTGGAAATTTTTCAGGACAGAGAAATTTCTCTTCATTACACAGGAACATACAGGTATTTTCCCATAGACCATCTGAGTACTTACCAGACAAGAACCCCTCCAAAATACTATGAATAACAGTACCACAGAAATATTTTTAAATGTTCTCATCTTTCGTATTGACTGACGTGGTTTGGAGCAGCTGTGTACCCCAGAAAAAGCCATGTTCTTTTAATCCATTCCTGTGGGTGCAAACCTATTGTGGATGGGACCATTGGTTATGTTATTTCAACTGAGATGTGACCCAGCCCATTCAAGGTGGGTCTTAATCCTTTAACTGGAGTCCTTTATGAGAGGATAAAAGATATGAAAAGCACAGAGAGCTCAGAGAAGCTGACAGACAAGGGCACACCTGCAGAAGCTGAGAGAGAAAGCCACTGAAGCCAGAAGTTGAAGGCAAATTAAACTCGGGAGTGAAAGACCAGCAGATGCCGGTCATGTGCCTTCCCATGTAACAAAGGTGTCCCAGATACTGGCTGGCTTTCTTCAAAGAAGTTATTTTTCTGTTGATGCCTTAATTTGGATATTTTTACTGCCTAAGAACTATTAATTGTAAGTTAATAAATCCCCATTGTAAAAGCTAACCCATTTTTGGTATACTGCATCTGGCAGTGTTAGCAAACTGAAACATTGATATATTAAGATTATTTAACTTACAAATTCAAAATGAAGTTGAAAATATTCTTGATTAGCCATACTACTGAATCATCTAATGTCACTGGTAATCTGTGGTCAACTTCAAGTAGCTCCTAACTCTAGAGGTGGTCAGAAATATTAAGGTCCTATGGAGAATTTAGCTCCCTGCCAGAATTTTAACTGGAAAACTTAATGCTTCTTTTGTGTACTTAAAGATGTGATGAATACAAGGAAGTGTGAGGGGATGATGGAATTCAGAGGTCATGGAGAAAATGCATTTATTCATATGAAAAACAGTTACATAGACTATTTTAATAGCTTGGACAGAATGTGCAAAAGGCATGCCCAGTCCATAATTTTATTGTGTTAGTGTATTTGTCCACTGAGAAGTAATCCTTGAGTCTCTACTAAGTGCCAGCATTTTAGATTTTGAGGGAGGGTTAGGGCAGGTGTTCTAGTTTGTTAGCTGCTGGAATGAGATATACCAGAAACATAACTTTTAAAGGGGAAAATTTATTAAGTTGCATGTTTGCAGTTCTAAGGTGGTGAACATGTCCCAAGTAAAGCAAGTCAATAAAAATGTACAAATTAAGGCACCAATGAGAAGTTACCTTCACTCAAGAAAGGCCAATGAAAGGGTTTCTCTCTCAACTGGAAAGGCACACAGTGACATCTGCCAGCTTTCTCTCCAGTTTTCTTGTTTCATGAAGCTCCCCCAAGAGCATTTTCCTTCTTCATCTCCAGAGTTTTCTGACTGCAGGGTTCTGTTGGCACTCATGGCTCTCTCCTGGCTTTGAAGCTTTTTACAAATTGTTTCCTCTTTTAAAGGATTCCAGTAAACTACTCAAGACCTACCTGGAATGGGTGGAGTCGTATCTCCCTCTAATCAAAGGTCAGTATCCACAATTGGGCGCATCACATCTCCATAGAGATAATCTAATCAGGTTCCCCACCCACAGTACTGAATAGGGATTAAAAGAAAAGGCTGTCTCCACAAGATGGATCAGTATTAAAACATAGCTTCTCTAGGGTACATAATTCTTTCAAACCAGCCCAGCAGGGAAGAGTTTATAGTACCTAATCTTAAAAAGCGACAAGTATTCTATTTGGGGTCTATTTGGAGATAGTGAGGAAACAACATTTAAAAAAAAAGGGAGACAAGGTATCATATAAGCAAATGTGGAGTGGTGTAGGTAGGATAACCTGAGGTTAGATTATTCTGCTTTTATGTATTTCCTTTTTTGGGGTGTCTCTAAGTCTTCCCCATGCCCTAGGTCTCCCCCTCAATTTCCACCATCCATGGCCTCCAAAATAATCCAAGGCCAAAGAACTAATCTGACGGGCTAATTTCTACCAAAGTATCATGGAAAATAATTTAGGGTTCTTTTTCTAAATAAAAGACCTGAATTTGAACTTCAGTCTTGTAGAGTCTGTAGGAATAACAACAATACCTTATATTCTAATTGTGCAGTTAATTTATTTGCAAACATTGTGTGAGGTACTGTGTGTTAAACCCTAAGGGACTATGGAGATGAATAATGGGTTAATCCTGTCCACAAGAGGTATACCAGTTAGTGAGGGAGAAATTTATACACAAGCAGCTTTGACCAAAATAGGGAACAGTGGGTGGCAGCATGGGCACAAGTGCCAAGGGAGGGCTGGGCGCTCACTCCATGCCAACCACTACTCATGTACTCTCAAAGTTCTGGGGTACAGCATACTTGATGTTGTTGGGTCCTTGTTACAAAAGCTGCTACCAAGCTCCCTTAATGAAACCAGATTTAGATCTTCCATGGCAGACAAGGTGGAGAGTAGTCCCAGCATCAATAAATGAGCAGTGGCAATAAAATTAGTGAGATCCCCAAAGGAAGGATGATTTTCTAGAAAGAGGAGGGAGGGCTCTGTTGTCTAGCTACCCCACACTCTTCATTACCATGGAAAATCTAGATCTGATTTTTTAAAGAGTTGGCAGATTTCCTGAGATTCTTACACAACTTTATCCCTTTTCCTGAGGGATAGGAAAGAAACTAATAAAAATTTATTGTCTCAGCCTCCCAGATGCAGACTTTCTAATGTGTTTTATCATTGTAGTTTAAGCAATAACTCAGCCTCCCAAATGCAGACTTTCTAATGTGTTTTATCATTGTAGTTTAAGCAATAATGATGCATGTTGATAATTCTAGGCCAGGCTGAGGGAAAGACAGAGCCTTGGTGAAGCAATTGTGAATAGCCAGGTCCTTTAATTGCCTCTCATGTCACACTTGGCATTGAAATCTGATTATGCCCAGGAGGTATGTCGCAAAACTGATCTGATGCTTCCTTACATATCTTGGATGCTTCCCTTTTCACATGTTCAGTTCTATGATATCAGACAAGGTTTGTTTCATACTCTAAGTTACAACAACAATTTTTCTTGTGTCCAGTAAACCCGATGGCAACATATCTTCTCTCAGCAAAGTCCTGAGAATAATCCTTAAGCAAAATTACATCATGTCACTTCCACAGGGAAGAGCAGTTTTTTCTAATGTCTTCGAGCTGAATCTCAAGTATTGAGAGCCTTCACTACTTCCTATCTTCTAAATTAATGTCTTTATCGTTCTTTCCAATACACTCTCTCCACTCAAAGCCAGAAAAACATCTTAGAGTCCTTTGCTGATGCTTGCTGTTTCATCTCTGTGCTATTTACTGCTCTGGACTCCACCAATCAGTGACACTCAAAGTCTAGCTTTCCACTTAATCTTCTAGGAAACTTCCAGTTGCAGCTCTAATTATTCACATTCTGAGCCAACACTCCTTTTGTTCATATTAATTTCCATTTTAAATTTATTCTGCTGTAAATGTGTTTTGTCGTAGCATTTTAACTTCCTAAAGAACTTTCAATCTTGAATTCAGAAACCATGTCCTCTATTCTTTTTTTTTTTTTTGCACTGTCTTCCATTCCACCTCCCCAGTCCCCACATCAGTGTATTTTAAACTATGAATCTCTATCAGTTAGCAGATCATGAAATCAGTTTAGTAAGTCTCCTAACTAACATTTATAAACGAAATAGATCAGAACACAAGAGAGCAGAAAAGATCAGAATGCACCATCTACACTAAAGGCAAGTGTCTTTCTGAAGCTCTGGCATAGTTAGGAGTCTGTGGGGACATGTGGGTATTAGTCAGGATATAAATCATATTTTTTTTTCTGTGAGTCATAGACAGAAAAGTGTGAGAAACATGGCTAAGGGGTTACTAAACATTTGCCCTATGTAAGAAAGTTATATTTTTGCAAATTTATTTGGATCTGCTTAGCAGTTGCTCCCAGATTCCTGCTTTTGATTATCTCCATTTGGCTTTTGACCTCACCCCTATTGGCTCCAAGCATTTCCTAATGACCTCCTGGATTAGACCCTGCCTATTCTTGGACTTCAGGCTCTCCCACCATGACATACTGCTGTCCACATTGACCATTCATATCTTGATTTCAGTACCTTTCTGCCAAACAGCATTGATGATGGCAAACTCCTGGTGTATGTAAATGTACATATACCTGGCTCTTTGGGGGAGCAGCGTTCAGTATTCTATTCCCATATTAAGGTATTCAGCTCCTGGTAACTGACTCTATTATACAATGGGGAGAGAGGACTCAGGAAATTAACATTTCTTAGAGTTTCCTGGGAGTAAAACCCTAATTCATGGAGGAGTGCTTCAACCCATGATCTTGAATTAGTAACTTAGTCAAATTTTGAAAATAGAGCAGAAAATATTCAGTATTTTTAAGAAATAAGCCCTGTGAGAAAGAAAATTCTAATTAGTAGTTATCTCCGATGTTATCATAAAACTACTATTCAAAAAGGCCAATTAGAATGAAAATTATACTGCAATCTACAATTTTTCTAATTTTTGTTTTATATATAAGCTATAAGTAGAAAATTAGAGGAAATATACCCATTTAAAAAAAAAAAAACTTTCCTGTTGCTAATGCTTTGCTTTTAAAAAATGACCTAGCAGGGACTTTCCATTATAATACATTTGGTCAAAATATAGAAATTAGGTGGTGATTTAGGGAAATCTGTAATCTTTTATGTTGCCATGGTAAAAATCCACATTTCCACACATTTATATAGTCATAACATTCCATCATAGTTTGCCCTGGAGCCATAAATTACTGTGCTGTCAGTTGCTCTCCCAACATTTGGAAAATGATGATCATTTCCTTATCTTATTTGCTGCCATTTAGCCGATGTGGAGAAAACAACATACAAATGAGGCTTCTTTTTTCAGAGGCAGCTGTAACTTTATGAAAAACTGCCAGGGATTCATTTATAATGTGTTGTGCATTAAACACACACAGGCTGGAATGGAAATTCCCTAGAAATTTTGAGGAATACCCTGTATCCCCAGCATAATCATATAAATGATCTTACTGTCTTGGCATGGAAGCCCCTAAAATTTGAAGAAGGCCCAGAGAAGAGCTACCAAGACATCTATGGAACTAGAAAGAATGGCCCTTGTTGAAAAATATCAGTACAATGGAGAATCCATTGTTACATCATTTTCACAGACTAGTAATAGTAGGAAGTGTGTGATTTAGTGAGAGGATGAATAGTTAGGGAGCTGAATTATTGACACAATGCTCCAACAATGGTTGGAAGCTGGTCTCTGAGAGCTTCTTAGGGTTGAACTAGTCTATAAGACACAGCTCTCCCATGGCTCAATCATGTGTCCTAGGAGAGCAGAGAGTATCTTACATGTTGGACATAGCAAGTGCACAATAAATGTTGGTACCAGTGAGCTTCACCTTATATTCCTATATTTATTTTCCTTTCTTTCCTATTTTCTGATTTCTATTTTTTTCTATAGCCTTCCTTTGTGGAACAAGGAGAGTTATATAAATACTATAGACAAGTAAATTAAATGTTGAATAGCAAAAGGAAGAATTAAAATAATGAGGACCATAACGGACTTACTAACAAGGTACTATGGGGTTCGAAGGATGGAGAAAGTACACATGGATGGAGGAGCCAGGAGAGATTTCACAGAAGAGATTTTGATATGGTTATAAGTAATAGGTGAGAGTGTGATTGGCAGAGAGAATTCTGAAAGATGAGGAGAACCAAGTCTTCTAATACTATTTAACAAATTTTATTCAAATACTTATTTCCTTCTAAACGAGAACTTTAACTAAATAGAACAATTTCTAACTTGTGTTATTGGCATAACAGAGAGTAAATCAGAAAGTCTCTTTTCTTCTGTCCTGAAGAGAATAATGAGACATTCCTGTTGAGAAAGAAAAAACAAATATATCCGAATTTAGAAGCCTCCTCTAGGCTAGCATTAGATTTCTTTAAAAATAGCTGTGACTTCTACTATTCCTTCTACCATCAAAGTCAAAATGCATTATTTCCTAGTCTGTCAGTCCCGATGCTTGACCCAGCAAAGCCCACTAATCATTTACTTACATGTCATCCACACCACGATGTGCCTGCTATAGCCTCACCTGTGTGTGATGAGCACCTCTAAAGCCTCTCCAAGGCTGCAGGAGACTATGGCTCTCCTGCAGGAAGTGTCTTCAGGGCTTCAATAGCAACATACGGGTCCTCTAGGATTCTGCTTCCTCTTAGGGGCACCTAAAACATCTTTATCCCCACTGTGATGCTGCTGCCTTCGAAGGGGTGAAACTTCTAGGACACCCAGATCCTTTCACATCTGTACAAAAGGAATGGAACCTTGAGAGAAACTGGCATCCTCTCGCTGCCTGTGGAGCCTCCTTAGTGAGTCCCTGTTTCTTGAAGACTTGCCCTTTGCTGGATGGTGGCCATTCAGTAAGAACATCCTTCTCAAGAGTGACACCATTATCCATGAGAGTGTGGCCTTTCCCCACAACTTCCACGGACCATCAGCACAGGAAAACCACAGAAGTCTAAATCTTTCGGTTTGTTTGGAGAGGACTGGAGGGGGGTTGCCATCCCACCCAACCGTGGCCAGGGTGCTTGGCTGATGTTTTGTCTCCTAGGATCTGCTCCCGCTTCCTTCATGGCCTGGGGCCTGATTTAAGCCGTTCAGCTGGCTGGGGCCCTGATTCCCACATCGAGAACTGGACAGTCCCATTTCTCAAGACTGAGATCCAGGATCCCTTCCTGATATATATTTGCATGCCCCTCTGAACTTATAAACCCCTTTCTGAGCCTATAAGCCCCCTTCTCAGCCATGCGCCTTGGGTGAGATAACTTGAATTCTGAACCAAAGTAGGTTAGACTAAAGAAGCATACTCACTGAAAATACAGAATCCAAAGGTTCTGCTTCAAGAGATCTAGGGTATTGTGAGTGAACCTGTGGGACATTTGGTGAGGCAAAATAAGCCAGAAAAAAAAGAGCAGTTATTGTATGGTCTCCTTTAGAAAATGCTTATAAGAAAACTGGGGCCTAGATTGTAAGCTTTTATAGCAGTTACATTTAGTCCGGAGTAGTCATCATTATTTCTGGATTTTGAAGAGGCTGTTTATATATATGTATAATATGGTGTTTAGAGATAAGAACAAAGCCAGTCAGGTCAGGATTAAGGTGATTCAGAACACAGGGATGAGGAAGACATTGTCTGTATTTCAGAACCTCACTAACTCTTTCAGAGCAAGGGAAGAAAGTTTTATTTTGTCCAGAAACTAAAATTTCTGTGGCACGTCATCGAACTCATCCTATCTGGACAGCTCATTTAAACAATCCAACAGCAAGGAGCCCAGAATAAGAATGAGAGCCTTTAATCCTATATAGCTTAATGTAATGCCTTGATAATCTGGTATGCAGAGATATATCCTAGAATATATTAAGCAGATTATCAAAAAGTATTGGCAAAGTCCCTTAAGGGGTGGAGAAAAAATATGGAACTATTAAACTTTACCACCGGCAAAACCCCTGATACTGTATTAAACATTAGGAACACACAAATCAATAGGCCAAGCCCTTGATCTTGAGGCTTACTCTTGTGAAGCTTATGAATGCAGCGGAGAAGTTTAGCCTACCTATAAGTGGAGAAGCTTAGCCTAAGATCACCTCCAGCGGACCTCTTTTGTTGCTCAGATGTGGCCTCATTCTCTCTAAGCCCAACTCTGCAAGTGAAATCATTGCCCTCCCCCACCCCCTACATGGGACATGACATCCAAAGGTGAAAGTCTCCCTGGCAGCACAGGAGATGACTCCCAGGGATGTGTCTGGCCTGGCACTGTGACATCAATGATGCCAAAAGAAGCATAGCAAATAAGGTATCATTAACTGAGAGAATTCAAATAGTCAAGAAGCTACTCTGGAGGTCACTCTTATGCAAGCTTCAGTTATCCATTGCTACCTATCATAACCTGCCAAACCCCAACCAGGACCATTCCAGCCAATCCTAAGTAACATCTAAGGCAATATATTAGATTCTCCAAAAGTTCCATGCACTAGAGTAACTTTCCAGAAACCTACAACCTCCAGATGGGTCCCTGGACCAAATAAGTCCTGAAACCTAGAGGGCACAGCCTCTCCAGAGCATCACCAATTTCGATCTCCCTATCCCATATTAATAATAGCCCCTTTCAACATGAAAAAGTTAGAATGGGCATAGCCCGGATACCCCTAAAGAGTGGGAGAAAGACCAAAGGTGATGGTCGAGTTATACAGAAAAGGTAGGGCTTAACAAATGAATATGATTGCTGAATCATTAAATTGATATTTCTTTTGGTCTCCAGTACCTTAGAGCAGCTAGAAGTAAACAACTAAAATTGTGGAATTGAAACCCATACCAAACTCTGAAATCCATTCTACAACTAATTGTGGTCCTGTGCTTCGAAATTTATTGCTTTTTTGTATAGATGTTATTTTTCACACACAAAAAAAGAAAAAAGAAGTCAGTTGTGATGATAAGAAAAAAGTATATTTATTCCTTCATAGCCTCCAATGTTCTGGAGCAGCTAGAAGGAGAAATTTAAGATGATGGTATGGTAGCCCATGACAAACTCTGGGATCTGTCCTGTAACTCACTTGTTGAAGAGTGCTTTGAAAACATTGCTTTTTCCTTTCTTTGCTTTATATATATGTTATATTATACAATAAAAAAGTTAAAAAAAAAAAAGTGAGATCTAGGGCAGGGTCTGAGAGTGTATTTTTAACAAGTGTTTTTTGTTTTGTTTTGTTTGGCATTTAGGGAAATACTGGCTCCATAGAATTTGCTATACCTCCTTAAACCTGGTCGTTTGGAATTCTAGCACCTCTCTGGAGGGGATCAACCCTTTTGTCCTGATTAATTTTCCACTAATTTCAACTCTAGCTAGACTTAATCCCACCTTCTTTCTTTCCTGGATCTTCTAGTATGTCTCAAAGCCAGGGCCACCCTGACCAAGACAGGACTCCCTTGACCTATGTTTTTGGGTTTTTGGGTTTTTTTTTTCACCCAAAAGAATATCCTTGATCAATAATTTCTGTCATTCACCTTGCAGAAAACCATCCCAACCTAAGAATTTCTTGGATCACTTCCCTTGGACAATATTGCAGCCCATATCAGAATGGAATTATCCACATTCCATGGACCTGGCAAATAGAAAATAAACTAGAACAAACAAAAACAAACTTTCCCCTCTGCCTGAAAATAACCAACCTGAAGGTTGATGGAAATTTATAAAACAGTGATTTCCACATTTATTTTTGGGGAAATCCTATGTGGAAATAGTTGGCTGATTTAGGTTAGTGAAACTAAGGAACATAAGAAGTTAGCTCCACTTCCCAAGAATTTTGTTCCTAGAAGACTTCTCTCAGAAATCATGATGGTCATCTCTGAGAATCCTTCCTTTTTAAATCTATTGCATTCTTAAAGTTATGGATTTGAGGTAATGAAGTAACAGTCATTTACTAAGGATCCAATGCATCCCAAACTCTGAGCCTGGTGCTTTGAGCATGCTATCTGGGTGAGTCCTAACAGCACCTAACAAATGAATAACCAGAAGCTCAGGAAAGTGAAGAAATTTGCCCCAGACCGCAGAATGGCAAATCTGAGATTCTAACCAAGGTTGGTCTGACAATGTTCTTTTCAAGAACCCACCGAGTATTGACTCTATGTCAGGCACTGTTGTAGCCCTAAGGACAGGGCAATGAACAATACAGAAAAAAATCCCTGTCTTTAGGGAGTCTACATCCTAAGGATTCCCAAATCATCAAAATTAAAAGATGACTTGAGGAAGTAAAGAGAGACACTGAGGAAGAAATGGTGTTGTTATCCCAGAGTCCAAAATTAACAAGAAACCCAATTGAGAGATTTTCTTCCACTCAGTTCTCTACGGCTTGTTGAACCAGAACATTTTTTTTCTTTATTGCAAGATCAAATTGGGAACCATGAGAGGCAGAAAAAACATGCCAGCAATGAATGATATCAGAAAAGGCCTGATTAATGTCTCATTAATGTCAATTTCATTATTCATCTTCTGCTCCACAATACCAACCTGCATTACGTATCAGCAGATACCAGGACCCACTTCGATAATGATTTCTCATGACATGTTTAATAAAAGAAGTAATGTTCTCCATTCCATACAAACACCCTATGTAGCCAGCAATTCTTATTCTATCCCTCTTTGGACTCCAAAACTCCCAGCCTTTGGAGAAGAGCTTAGTGTGGACAACATTATAAATGAAATTAAATTTAGCAAGCCATTTCCAAGACTCTCCAAAGTTCACTTATACAATTGGGCAATATAGAATCGTTCTCAACTACCAAACAGAAATCTTCTTTTGCATCCTGTGTTAGTTTCCTAGGGCTGCCATAATAAGTACCACAAAATTGGGTGGCTTAAAACAATAGAAATAGATTGTCTCACAGTTTGGGAGGCTTGTGGTAAGTTGAATTATGTACCCAACAAAAGACAATGTTTTTAATCTTAATCTAGGTTTCTGTAGATATAAATCCATTTGTAAACAGGACCCTTTGAAGATGTATTATCAGCTAAGGTGTAGACTCATTTGTATTTGTGGTTGTACTGAATCAGGGAGTTACTGGAGGCCTTATAAAGAGAAGTCAGAGAAAGCCACAAGAGGAGACCAGATTCAGGATATCACCATGTAACCAAGTAGAGATGCAAATTTCATCTCTCTAATAGAAATATTTTGTGTATTTATATTATATAAGTACTTTAAATAAAGGATACACAGCTATATATCCTTGTATCTTTGATAATAGCCAACATTGGAAGGTCTATGCAATATAATTTTTTAAATTAAGGACTAAAATTTATTTAGTATTTCAGAGCACCACCCAGTGGAATGATTAATAATAACAGTCTGGAAGGAAACTACCTTAAATGACTGACACAACTGGTGGTGAAATCCTCAAATCCCCTTCCCAAGCAATGTGTATTTAAGTTTCAAAATATCTTAACTCAAATATTGCTCTTCTTACCTTACCACAAAGCCACTTAGTCCATAAACCACCAGGATTTACCAGAGGCAACTTGACCCCTAAATGATTTAGGAAAGATGCTAACACCATTTATACATTTTGAAGAGAAAAAACATTAGCCTCCTTTCTCAGAGGGCTTTGGGAAACAGTGCACTTTTTCTTTTCTATTTTGGTGGTAGGGGTGGAGGGGCACATGGGAATGCTCATAGAGGACACAACCGTGATGTTGATATTTTCATAGCAAAAAAAGATTTGACTGTGCTCCACATTACTTTTTTATTTTTTAATCATTTGTAGACCAGATCCTGTGGAGTATTTCTTGGTATCCATCAGAATGCCTCTTAAAACAGAAATAACTAAAGCACTCCCTATTTTAAAATAATAAGTTCTAATGTTGGATTTTTTAATCCTGACAATTATTTCAAATACCTTAATCCACTTAAACTCTCATAAGCACCTTGGTGTTTATTTTTACATATTTGCTACCCTTCATAATGTTTCAGTGTAGTCTCTGCGATGGTTCTTCCTTAATCATTAAATGATTTGGAAGTTTCAGTGTAGTCTCTGCGATGGTTCTTCCTTAATCATTAAATGATTTCCAAACTCGAGCTTTCCGTGGAACTTCAAGGCATTACTTTTAATGTAAGTGTGCCAGTTTGAAAGGATGTATGTACCCTAGAAAAGCCATGTTTTAATCCTAATCCCATTTTGTAAAGGCAGCTATTTCTGCTAAACCCTATTCAGTACTGCCTGTTTGAAACTTTAAATAAATTGTCTCCCTGGAGATGTGACTCAACCAAGAGTGGTTGTTAAACTATTAGGTGAAGACATATCTCCACCCATTCCAGGTGGGTCTTGATTAGTTTACTAGAATCCTATAAAAAGAAGAAACATTTTGGAGAAAGCTGGAGATTCAGAGAGAGCAGAGAAGAATGACAGAGCCACGAGAAAGCCACAACAGAGAACACCACAGAACCACGAAGCAGAGAGTCCACCAGCCAGCGACTTTTGGAGATGAAGAAAGAAAATGCCCACTGGGGGGCTGGAGAGGAAGCTAGTCGATAATCCCGTGTTCGTAATGTGCCTTTCCATGAGAGTGAAGCCCTGACTGTGTTCACCACGTGCTTTTCCACCTGAGAGAGAAACCCTGAACTTCATTGGCCTTCTTGAACCAAGGTATCTTTCCCTGGATGCCTTAGATTGGACATTTCTATAGACTTGTTTTAATTGGGACATTTCCATGGCTTAAAAACTGTTAACTTGTAACTTATTAAATTCCCCTTTTTAAAAGTCATTCCGTTTCTGCTATATTGCATTCTGGCAGCTAGCAAACTATAACAGTAAGTAATAGGTATGGCTTTTTTTTTTTCAGAATTTGGAGAAGTTTACAATTTGGTCAAGTCATCAATTTTTAACACATTGAGAAATAAGACTTAAGAACATCCTAGGCCTCTCGACTTTGTCTTTGTTCTTTGGGAAATGAGCTGCCTGACCAAACAAACATGGTTTTGAAGAATAATAACCTGTAATATTTTCAGTTATGATTTTTTAAAAAATGGAATCCCTTTCATCATATTTTAAAAGAATGGTACCAAATGTCCTCAAATACTGGACATTAATCAATGATCCTCTCCATCTCACTTCCCTATGGAAAAAGGCTGAAGCTGATTGGTGGAGACCTACCCAAGGCCAACTAATCCAATGAGGACTGGGTAGATTAGATTTTCCCTTTCTTAAAGGAACTTGAAATAGGGGACAGAGAAAGTCAAAGGAAGTAAGATATGGATGTTGAATTTGAACAATCCTGTGAGCCAAGGGCAACCTTTAGAGGCAACTCTGATGACTCACGTACAGGAAACCAGAGGAGCCAGTTCTGAGAAAGCATGAGGAACAAAACAGGTATACAGAGTAAAGCAAAGGCAAGAGACTTTGCAACCTAAAAGGACTTTCTCCATAGTTCCCAGTTCTGATCCTTCCAAGGCTCCACTTCACTTCAGCAGGCTAGAGCGGAGTCAGTTCCTTACATCCAAGCATGGCCTAAGTAGGGTCAGGAAAATTTTCAAAGTTGCAGAGCTTATTAGAGGCAATACCAGGACTAAAAGCCAAGCTCCCAGGGCAAGGCTCTTTTTGACATGCTGCATGTCTCTATTGCACCTCCACTAACCTGCTGGTCTGGGGTCTCCAGTCTCTCCATTGCAGGAAAATATAGGGCATGGGACCCAGAATCCAAAAGAACAAAAGCGAAATCACTGATTTTTTTTCCCTGATTCTTCCTGGAAGAAAATATGTCACCTTTAGCAGTAAATCTCCATGCTATAATACCATTGTTGAAGTTCCCTTCAAACAATAATGCAGAACTCACATCTACCCAGAACATCAGTGGCTCATTTTTCACTCATCCATCACTTAGAATTGATGTTATGCACCATGGTATGGGTGTCTTTTGAAAGACACATAGTGGTTGTTCTGTTTCTAAGATGCTATTAAGACTGATCAAGTGTGCCACTGTGAGACTGTATTAGTTAGGGTTCTCTAGAGAAACAGAATCAACAGGAAACACTAGCAAATACAAAATTTATAAAAGTGTCTCACGTAACTGTGGGAATGCAGAGTCCAAAATCCGCAGGGCAGGCTGTGAAGCCAGTGATTCTGATAGAGGGTCTGGATGAACTCCACAGGAGAGGTTCACCAGCTGAAGCAGGAAGAGAGCCTGTCTCTTCTGAATCCTCCTTAAAAGGCTTCCAGTGATTAGATTAAGCATCACTCATTGCAGAAGACACTCCCCTTGGCTGATTACAAAAGCAATCAGCTGTGGCAGCTGATGTGATCATGATTTAGTTCTATGAAATGTCCTCATCGCAACAGACAGGCCAGCACTTGCTCAACCAGACAAACAGGTACCACCACTTGGCCAAGTTGACACATGGACCTGACCATGACAGAGACCACTAGAACTTAGATATTGATAGGTGAAATCTCTCCTGAAAGCTCATGTTCACCTTGATCCCTGCCAACTTGACTACCAAATTTGGTGTAGTTACTCACGAAATGAGAATGCTCTCATTTTCCCATTGGCTGGGCTACATATTTGGAAACTTTCTCTACTTCCTTATTCATTAATTAAATAACCTTTGTTTCTTATTTCTCCTTTTAGATTACAAACTCCCTACTGGAAAGAAATAAGTATTGTATATTTCTTGCTGTTTCCTTGTCTGAATCTTTATTCCCCATATAAAAATCCAGACTGCAGTAGGTCAGCATGCGTGTAAGTGAGGTATCAGAACGCTGCTGAAACAAAACCAAAAATGGTTGGAAGGAAAAATAAATCAAGATGCTTTTAACCTATGTGGCTCTGAGCTTCTTGGTAGTTATTATTCTTGTAGTGCAAGGGCTTTTGATCTTGAAAATATTTCTACTTCTCTTCTTATATTCTAGTTTAATTCATGAACTTATTCTTAGGTAACTGTTCTAGTTTGCTAAAGTGGCCGAAAATGCAGATACCATAAAATGGATTGGCTTTTACAATGGGAATTTATTAACTTACAAGCTTACAGTTCTGAGACCATGAAAATGTTCAAATCAAGACATCATCAGATGATACCTGGACTCCTCTGTCAGTTGGCAAGGCACATGGTGTCTCCTCATCTCTCCCTTCTCTTCTGGTTTTTGTTACTTCTGGCTTCAGTGGCTACCTCTCTGGTTCTGTCTCATCCAGCTTTTTACATTTCTCTTTTTCATCCTCTTATAAGAGGATTAAGACCTACCTGGGGCACATCTCAACTGAAATAACCTCATCAAAAGGTCCTACCCACAATAGGTCCACACCCACAGGAGTGGCTTAGCTTTAAGAACATGATTTTCTGGGTATATGTACAGCTTCAAGCCACCACAGTAACGTACTGAATGACAGATCTGACATCAGTATTTACATATACATGATCATATGTAAATTCAAAATATGAAGAACAAATGCATCTGTGTCATGAAATCTTAAAATTAACAGCCTTATAAGGAACAAATGTGTATTTGCACACTCACCCACAGACATACACATTCCACAACTGACTTCTGACAGATGATTATACTGCCTGATTTGGTCCTGCTCCAGGAATAGCCAGGGCAGTGGAGGAGAATAACTCTCAGGGTTTATTTATTAGTTTCAGTATTTTTACGCCCGTGGTATTTATTCATTCAGTAATTCTGTCTTTTCTCATTTAATCTACAAAAACTGATGAGAAATGTTCTATAATATCCATTTTATGTATGAAGAAACTGAATCCAGAAGAGAGAAATTCACTTGCCAAAATATACATGAGTAATATGAGTTGCCATTGGGATTCTGATCCAGGTCTCTATGTCTTCAAGTTGGCTCATGTACTTTTCACTACAACCCTATTCCACAATAGGGCATTTTTTTTGCTTTTTTAAAAATGGATATATATTTTACATTCACATACCATGTAATGATCCAAAGTGTACAATATGGAGATTGTAAGTTTCTGGAAAGTTACCCTAGTGCATGGAACCTTATAATACACTCTAGGTATTCTTTAAGATTGGCAGGAATGGTTTTGGTTGGGGTTTGGAAAGTTATGATAGGTAGCAATATCTAAGTGCAGCTTGCATAAGAGTGACCTCCAGAGTAGCCTCTCGACTCCATTTAAACTCTGTCAGCCACTGGTACCTTATTTGTTACACTTCTTTTACCCCTTTTGGTAAGGATGGCATTGTTGATCAACATAATAGACATTTATAAGAGATTTCCCTGAATTTCAAATTTAAAAATATCAAATGAATCTTCCAATAATGTTCCTTTCAAATCGTAAGAATTGTCTACAGGAAATGCATTCAATAGAAAGCTGCATATTTCTTCATATTGTTCTTGTACTCTCTGTACAAGAATACAGTAAAATCCTAAGAAGATTTTTGAGAAAAAAGGAATGAATATTTCTCTCTCTCTCTCTCTCTCTCTCTCTCTCTCTCTCTTACATATAGAAAGACTAAAGAAAGAGACACTACATACATATACATACATATTACATACCTGTACATGTATAACGCAACCCTGTAAAGTTACTTTCTCTAATTTTTCCTGGTCAAATAGAAAATACAAATAATCTTTAAAAAATCACACATACCTCCCCTGGAGTAAAGATTTCCTATAAATATAGTGCACTGTTTATTTCATGAAATAAATTTCAATGGCAATGATATTTTCAAAGTTCTTTTATCTTCACTTAAAAATAAATTAAATACATGATAGTTCCAGGAAATTTTACTCTTTAAATTATATAATTTTTATTTTATAAACTGCAGTGATACTGTTCTAGTTTGCTAGCTGCTGGAATGCAATATACCAGAAATGTTATGGCTTTTAAAAGGAGGAATTTAATAAGTTGCTAGTTTACAGTTCTAAGACTGAGAAAATTTTCCAATTAAAGCAAGTCTATAGAAATGTCCAATCTAAGGCATCAAGGGAAAGATACCTTATTTCAAGAATGCCAATGAAGTTCAGGGTTTCTCTCTCAAGTGAGAAGGTACATGGCGAACATGGTCAGGGTTTCTCTCTCATCTGGAAGGGCACATGGTGAACATATGTTATCTGCTAGCTTTCTCTCCTGGCTTCCTGTTTCATGAAGCTCCCCAGGAGGCATTTTCCTTTTTCCTCTCCAAAGGTCGCAGGCTGATGGACTCTCTGCTTCTAATGGCTACATCTCTCAAAATTTTCTTTTTTTTTTTTTTTTACATGGGCAGGCACCAGGACTCGAATTCTCAGAATTTCCTTTTATAGGATTCCAGTAAAGTAATCAAGACCCACCTAGAATGGGTGGAGATGTGTCTCCACCTAATCCAGTTTAATAACCACTCTTGATTGAGTCACATCTCCAGGAAGATGATCTAATTAAGATTTCAAACATGCAGTACTGAATAGGGATTAGAAGAAACAGCTGCCTTTACAAAACGGGATTAGGATTAACACATGGCTTTTCTAGGGTACATACAGCACACTTTCAAATCAGCATACTCCATCTTCTGGACCCTAAGAAAGACGTGTTTTCCCCATATACACAATACATTCATTCCATAACAATATAAGAGAATCTTAAACTGTTTCAGTAACATTACAAATACAATACAAGGTTCAAACCAGTACAAAACCTCAAAGTTAGTTACAGGCATGGCCTGTCCTAAAACAAAGTTCTCCTCTGGCTCTGGGCCTGTAAAAACTCAAAACAAGTTATTTGTTGCCAATATACAAAGGAGGAACAGTCATAGGATACATATACACATTTCCATAGGGTGGAAAGAACACAGGGGTCACTGGACCCATACAGTTTGTAAAACACACAAGGCAAAGTCCATTAGATTTCAAAGTCTGAGAGTCATTTATCTTCAGGCCTTTAGAAAGCGGCAGCCCCACCCTTTCCAAGGGCCTAGGCAGCGCCCTGCCTCTCTCTGAACCTTGGGGGACATTGGGGAGAACACCTTTTTTCTGGGCTTCACCCTCTCCAAGGATCAGGGCTGCACCTGGTCTATCTGCCATCTCTGGGGCACACACTCAGCTCCTCCAGGTGATGGCAGCCAGCCTCTCCCCAAACCCCAAGGAATGTGCTTCACTCTCTCCAAGGCCTGAGGCGGCATGACTATGACTCTTCCACTGCAGCAAGGTGGAAGACCCATCCTCTGCCTTTGGGACAAACTCACCTTCTCCACATACTTGGGTGGGTCCACTCTCCTGGGCTGAGGCTTCTTGACTTCAGACCCCAGTCTCTGTGATTTTGCCTCTGAAGTTATTTTTCCTCCAATGTGTTCCTTCTCTGACCCTCTCAGTCCCATCTGACAGTGGTTCTCTTTATACAGATCCCGCAACACTCTCATTGGCTTTCTATGTAGTATCTTCAGATCATGCGCATCAGACATAAGGAGTTTCCACAAATCCTTCCTGGAAAACTCCATGTCTGATCCTGGCTTTCTCTGAAATGGCGGACTGGTTCCACATTTGGCCAAATCCTCACATGGGGCACTATTCTCTGGGGTCTATCTTCGTGGAAGCCCAGAATTTTCCAGAACATCAATTTCTGGTTTCTTTGTACCCAAGAGTTCAGTTCTCAGCTTATCTCTCTCCTGTCTCATTTCACTATAAGCTGTAAGGAGAAAACAGGCTGCACTTTGCTCATTTAATTTGGAGAGCTCTTCTGCAAAATATCCAAATTCTGCCTTTCAGCCAAAGCCAGTAGTCAATTTTGCCAGATTATCTGCTATCTTAAAACAAGGATCACCTTACTGCCAGTTTGCAATAACATGTGCCTCATTTCTGTCTGAGGCCTGATCAGAAGTGTCTTTAGAGTCCACATTCCTACCAACAGTCTCTTCAAAGCATTCTAGGCCTTCTCTATCAGGCTCCTTAAAACTCATCCAAAATCTTCCCCTTATTCGTTTAAAAAGTTGTACCAACATGTTTGGTATTTGCAAACCACAGCAGGACCCCACTCTCAGTACCAAAATATGTTCTAGTTTGTTAGCTGCTGGAATGCAATATACCCGAAATGGAATGGCTTTTAAAAAGGGGAATTTAATAAGTTGCTAGTTTATAGTTCTAAGGCCAAGAAAATGTCCCAATTAAAGTAAGTCTATAGAAATGTCCCATCTAAGGCATCCAGGGAAAGATACCTTGATTCAAGAAGGCTGATGAAGTTCAGGGTTTCTCTCTCAAATGAGAAGGCACATGGCAAACATGGTCAGGATTTCTCCCTCATCTGGAAGGGCACAAGGTGAACACGGCATTATCTGCTAGCTTTCTTTCCTGGCTTCTTGTTTCATGATGCGCCCCAGGAGGCATTTTCCTTCTTCCTTTCCAAAGGTCGCTGGCTCCTGGACTCTCTCTTCTCATGGCTACATCATTCTGCTCTCTCAGAATCTCCTTTTATAGGATTCCAGTAAAGTAATCAAGACCCACCTAGAGTTGAGTCACATCTCCAAGGAGATGATCTAATTAAGGTTTCAAACATACAGTACTGAATAGGGATTAGAAGAAATGGCTGCCTTTACAAAATGGGATCAGGATTAAAACATAGTTTTTCTAGGATACATACATCTTTTCAAACCAGCACAGTTATTATTAACTTTCCTTAAAACAAACTATTCCATTTCATAGTTGGTAGTTTTCAACAGATTAAATAAAGTAGCATAAAATGGAATGGGGGTGAAAATGTACCAAATGATTTTTTTAAAAAGGCAATGGTAGCCGGTAAGCTCATGAAAAGATGCTCAATGTCATTAACCATCAAGGAAATGCAAATTAAAATCTCGACGAGATACCACTTCATATCCAGTAAGATTGATAGAATTAAAGGACAATTGACAACAAGTATAGGAGAGGATAAGGATATATTAGACCTCCCTTGCACTGCTGATGGGAATGTAAAATAGTACAGCTGCTTTGGAAAATCTTGGAAAACTGTCCAGCAGCTCCTCAGACAATTAAACATAGAGTTATTATATAACCCAAATAATTCCACTCTTAGTAGTATACCCAAGAGGAATGAAAACATATATACACACAAGAGCATGTACCACATGCTCATAGTAGCATTATTCAGAATAGTCAGAAGTGGAAATAGCCAGAATGTTAATCAATTAATGAACTGTGATATATTATTACTGTCATGGTTAGGGACAGGTGTCAACTTGGCCAAGTTGTGGTACCTGTTTATCTGATTGGGCAAGCACGGGCCTGTCTGTTGCAATGAGGACATTTCATAGGATTAGGTCATGATCACGTCAGCTGCACCCAAAGCTGATTCCATTTGTAATCAGCCAAAGGAGAGAGTCTTCTGCAATTAGTGATGCTAAATCTAATCATGGGAAGCCTTTTAAGGAGGACTCAGAGGAGACAGGTTCCATTCCTGCTTTGGCTGGTGAGCCTCTCCTGTGGAGTTCATCCAGGCCATCCATCGGAGTCATCGGCTTTGCAGCCTGCCCTGTGGATTTTGGACTCTGCGTTCCTACGGTCACGTGAGACACTTTTATAAATTTTATATTTGCAAGTGTTCCCTGTTGATTCTGTTTCTCTAGAGAACCCTAACTAACACATCTTGGTACTGGAGAGTGGGGTGCTGCTGCGGTTTGCAAATACCAGACCTGTTGGAACAGCGTTTTGGATGGCTAAGGGGAAGCCTTTGGAGGAACTGTGAAGAGATTGATGATGAAGTCCTGGAGTGTTTGAAGAGACTGTTTGTGTAAATGGAACTACTACCAATCTTGACAAAGGAGGACACAAAAGGGAAAAAATTGGAGTTTGCAGAGTGAGAACCATGGAAGCTCGGGTCTGAAGCCAAGAAACCTCTGCCAGGAGAGTGGACCCACCCAAATACACGGAGAGGGTGAGTTTACCCTGAAGGGCAAGGATGAGTCTCCCCTCTCATTGCAGTGGAAGAGTTGTGCAGCCTCGGGCCTTGGAAAAGGCATAGCACGCTCCTTGGGGGACTGGGAGAGCCTGGCTGCCACCATGTGGAGGGGCTGAGCGTGTGCCCCAGAAATGGCAGAGAGCCCAGGGGTGGCCCTGATGCCTGGAGAGAGTGGAGCCCAGAGGTGGTCTCCTCAATATTTCCCGAGGTTGATTTGGAAAGAGGCCGGCCACTGCATAGGCCCTTGGAAGGGGTGGGACTGCCACTTTCTACAGTCGAAGAATAAATGACTTTCAGACTTTGAAATCCAATGGTATTTGCCTGCAGGTTTTCTTTCCAGTTTCTCCCTATGGATCCGGTGTTTATCCTCCTTTGCATCTTGGCACTAGACAACTTGTTTTGAGATTCACAGGCCCACAGCAAGAAGAGAAGTTTTTACACCTGTTTAAGGTGATGCTTGAAGTTGCCAAGTTGACAAGGGGTGGACATGTGTTAGTTAGATTCAGTTGTCAACTTGGCCAGGTGTGCATACCTAGTCTTGTTGCTGCGGACATAAGCCAATGGTACGTGAACCTCATCTGTTGCTAATTACATCTGCAGTTGGCTAGGAGGCGTGACTGCTGTAGTGAGTGACATTTGACTTAATTGGCTGGTGCTTAAATGAGAGATCACAATGTAGCACAGCTAAGCAGCTCGGCATTCCTCATCTCAGCACTTGCAGCTCAGCCCAGGCCTTTGGAGATGCAGAAAGAAGTCACCCCGGGGAAAGTTGTTGGAACCCAGGGGCCTGGAAAGAAGACCAGCAGACACCATCCTGTGCCTTCCACGTAAGAAAGAACCTCAGTGGAAAGTTAGCTGCCTTTCCTCTGAAGAACCAACAAAATAAATCCCCTTTTATTAAAAGCCAATCCATCTCTGGTGTGTTGCATTCCGGCAGCTAGCAAACTAGAACAATTATAATGGAATATTATTAGACAATGAAAGTGAAAGAAGTAGTGACATATGCTATAACATGAATGAATATTGAAAACATCATGCTAACTAAGTGAAAGAAACCAGTCACAAAAAGACCATCTGATTGCATTTATACAAAATGTCCGGAATAAGCAAATCTATAGAGACAGGAAATAGATTATTGTAGTCTATGGCTGGAGGGTAGGGGAGGGTTTTTTTTTGGCAGAAGAAAAGAAAATGTTTTAAAATTTATTTGGTGGTGTTTTCACAACTCTGAAAACACTAAAAACATTGAATTATATACATTTTAGACAGAATTGTACATTATGTGAATTAATTATATCCTATATTATTTTGTTAATCTTGGGGAAAGCAGCATACCAAAAATAGAATGGCTTTTCAAAAGTGAATTTAATGTAAGTTTACATTAATTTAATTTAATGTAATTAATATAAGTGAATTTAATATAAGTTTACAGTTCTAGTGTTGAGAAAATGTCCAAATTAAGACACCAAAAAGAGGTTACCTTCACTCAAGAAAGGCTGATGCTATCCAGAACACCTCTGTCAGCTGGGAAGGCATGGGGCTTCATTTAGTGGTCCGTTGCTCCTGGTGTCCATTGCTTTCAGCCTCTGTGTCCTTTGGGGATTCCTCACTTGGCATCTGTGGGTCTTTACTTAGGTCCTCTGGGACACAACTCTGAGTTCTGGCTTACTTAGCATCTCATGGGAAGGCACATGGTGAGCATCTACAGGGCCCTGCATCTCCAATCATCTGGTCTCATGTTGGCTTTGTCAGCTCTGAAGCAACTGTTCTCCAAGTGTCTGCATCAGCTCTGAGCTTTCTCCAACTTGTTTCCCCTTTTAAAGTACTCTAGTAAACAAATTAAGACCCACCTTGAATGGGTAGAGTCACATCTCCATCTAATCAAAAGGCCACACCCACAATTGGGTGCGCCACACCTCCATGGAGATAATCTAATCAAAAGTTTACATCCTACAATATTGAATCAGGATTAAAAGAAACTGTCTCTACAAGATTAGATCAAGATTAAAACTTGGCTTTTCTGGGGTACATAATAGCTTCAAACTGGCACATATCCTAAGAAAGCTGTCATTTTTAAAGGTAACTGCCAGTTGCTTTTTTTTTATTTTTAACTTTTTTTATTGTATAGCATAACATATATACAAAGCAAAGAAAAAAAAGTGATAGCTCTCAAAGCACTCTTCAACAGATAGTTAGAGGACAGATCCCAGAGTTTGTCATGGGCTACCATACGATCCTCATATTTTTCCTTCTAGCTACTCTAAAATATAGGAGGCTAGAGGGCTTAAATATTTTTTTATCATCACAGTCGGCTTTGTTTTCCTTCTTTTTTTGTGAAAAATAACATATATACAAAAAAGCTATAAAGTTAAAGCACAACACCACAATTAGTTGTAGAACATCCTTGTTGGGGATTGGCAGGTTATGACAGGTAGCAAGGTCTAACTGAAGCTTGCATAAGAGCAACCTCCAGAGAAACCTCTCGACTCTGTCTGAACTCTCTCTGCCACTGATACTTTATTAGTTACGCTTCTTTTCCTCCAGATGGAATTGGAGGATGGAATTGTTGATCCCATGGTACCAGGTCCAGATTCATCCCTGGGAGTCATCTCACATGTCACCAGGGAGACTTTCACCACTGGATGTCATGTCCCAAGTAGGGGGGAGGCAACTGCCAGTTTTAACATATCCCCTAATGATAATGTTAAACCAAATTTGTGCACTAAAGATACAGAAAATATAAAAAGACAGAACTGTGGTAAGACTTAATGAGGTTCCCCAGAAGCAAAGAAACCTGGTCATCTGAGCTGAGCTATGGCACAGCTGTGTCTCCAAACAATGATAGAAATATTATATAATGAGATTATGGGGTATCCTCTCAGGGCAAATCCTTGTTGGATAAATGTTAATAAAGAACATGATGTAACAGGTAATAGTGTACGTGAGTTCCTGGTTGATAAACTCAGCCAGGGCTTTTCAGGGTGTTCAGTCTCCAGCAGGGGCCCAGGTGGGTCACAGGTTAATTCTGACCCAACTGTCAACCCATGCTCACTGCTTCTGCCAAATTCCTCACCTTTGGTCACCATGGCCACAGACCTGTCCACTCCTAGAGTGACAAAATGTAGAGCTGAGCAGTTTGTAGACCCAGTTCCTTTGTCCCCTCCTGGGTTGCTGCCACTATACTGGAGTTTCTGGTACTGTACTGTACTCCCTGGGGACTGTAGTAAAGGATCTGCAGTGCTAGAGTAGGACTCTTCACCCCTAGGTAGAAGGATGGATGAGCTACCATCAGACATACCTGAGCCCAAATCTGAGTCTATCACTTGCCAGTTGACTTCCTTAGACAACTCTTTGCTCCTTCATTTACTCATCTTAAAAAATGGCCATGAGAATAGTACTTACTGCCTGAGGTTGCTATAAAGATTAAATGACTTCAGGTAGTAAAGCATTTATCACAATGCCTTACATGCAGAAGGCCCTCGATTATGGTAGCTGCCATTGCTGTGTCAAAAAGAAGTATGATTATGATTATGATTATGTGCATCTTAGCTGTGCAGAAGCCACACTCCATTGGGCCTGGATCCATGGGGCCCTGCGGTAACAAGCCCCTTTACTGTACCAGGAGTATGGCTCCTGCACTCTCTCCCCAACACACCAGAGTAAGAAAGTGGCATGGCTTCTCTTCCCACCACCAAACCTCTCTCCTTTCTGTCTTCTCTCAGAAGTAGGAAGTACAATGATTTGAATGTCCCCTCCACACCAATTCCTCTCACCCCTGAATGGAGCTGAAGTGCTTCCTGGACCAACCCCCCAATCTCAGACCGTGCTTTGTGTTTGGGTGTACCCTCTTTGCTGAGTCCTTGCAACTCTGCAAGTTGCCCGTTATGCACTAAACACATTAACACCCAATTTGGCCACAAAATATGTTGTAATGGGACGAGCAAAAAACAAATTTAGCTTAAAATGCTCAGAAAATTATGGTTACTAAAATCAGAAGCTTACAAAATCTAAGTCATCTCAACCCTCAAATTCTCAAAGTCCTTTAAAATTGTCTTTTCCTCAAGGTGTTCTTCATACTGCCCATTATTCCTCTCGAGCAAAATATAGAGCAAATTAATTTGTTCCTCATCTTTTGGCAGGTTTCAAACTATTAAAGGGAAATAAAAATGTTTAATTGATTTGATGGTGAATCTGAAAGGCTTTCAGATCCATCCTCAAATCAATGAATGTTCTAAGGTTATAGATTATCAGAAATAAAATTAAAGGCTAAAAAAATGAAGAATAGAAAAGAACAGCTGCCCTGATACCAAAGTCCTCTTCAAAATAAACGTCAGAACTTAAGCTACCTGTAAATTTATTGCATAGTGTAATGCAGTGCAAATAGCCTTAGAATAGGAAGAAGTTTGTAGTGTTCAAGGAACAAGAGAAGGCTCCATTAAGCTAGATCATCACAGGTGAGGTGGTAACCAGTATGAGAGTATTCTGTAAATGCACAACTTCTCTAATTAAGAAAAAATAATAATTCTTTAAAAGGTGGGAGTGCACAACTGAAGCAAAGAAAGTGAGATTTCAAATAAGAGAAGAGCCTAATAATTACCATTGTTTTAGCAATACCACGGTCACTGGTGACCTTGACAGGGGTATTTCATTGAAGTGGTGGAAACAGAAGCCCATCTGGAATGAGCTGAGCAGAGAATGTGAGAGGAGAAAGTGGAGATGGTGACTGGGGACAATTATTTCAAGATATTTTGCTGTTAAGAGGAATAGAGGAACAAGGTGGTAGCTGGAGGAGAATGTGAAGAGAAAGGAAGAAATGAAATTACTAGAGCGTATCTGAATGCCAAAGAGAATGATCCAGTAGACAGGGAGGGGCTGACGGTGCAGAGGACAATAGGAGCAGAAGCTAACACTGATACCGTTCTTACTATGGGCCTGTTCCTGTCCTAACATTTACTTTACTCCTTTACTCTTCACAACTCTGTATGGTAGATAACAGTTAAATCTACATTTTACAGCTGGGGCACAGAGAAGTGACATCATTACAGAAGTTCACACACCCAGGAAATGACAGTCTGAAATTCACTCTCAAGCAGTCTGCCTCCAGGGCACACGTACTTAGCCACTAATGCAAACTACCACAGGAGCATTGTCTGCAAGAAGTGAGAAGGGATAGGGCAGGGCACAAGAGATAAGTGTGGTTTTCCAAGGCTCAGGGATAGCTTATTTACAGAAACAGGAGGGAAAGTAATCGCTATGGTTATGGATGGAGGGAAGATGATTGATTCAGTGATGGAACAATGAGGGGGTTCCAGCCTTATTATTTTTTAATCACTCATGTAAGCCAAGATCATCAGACCAAAGCAGGTAGGGGAAAGGTGGCAGAAGAGAAGAAGAGAGGTGAAATCATCACTTCAGGGAGTGGGAAAGCTTATGTCAGGTAAATAAAGTAGAATTATGGAACAGTAAAGAGAGCCGATTTGAAATCTGTAGCTATGAACTTAAAGGGAGACTAGCTAACTCACTTCACTGTTTTCCTTTCCCCATTATTCAGCTGCTCAGGTTCAGGCTCAGAACTCATACAGGTTTGACAGAGAAAGGGAAGCAGGAGGAAGGTAAGGATATTTTCTACAGCGTCTTTATAGTGATAGACCAAGAAAATATAAGCTGAATATAGAGGAAATCAAAGATAGGAAAAGAAAGAACAACTGTTAAAAAAGAGAAGGGTCAGTGGCTGCAAGGGCCAGATGAATTCGCGGAACTGTTGGAATGGAGGACTAGAGTCGGCATGCTGGAAGAGTAGACGATACTGGTTGAGAGAGGGATGTTTTTGTCAAGATTTTGGAAGTTGTCCAGTTATTGGTGATGGAAGTGTAGTGGAGAGCACAGATCCAAGACCAAAGAGGCTGAGATGCTGGCTGCATATCTTTAAGAATGGTGACAGGGGGCAGAGGGTGAAGCAGCACTGTGGTCTGGGAGGCCTCAGATAGCAGCAACAAGAAGAGGTGGAGAGGAGGTAATGTCTGAAGACATGGAATTTCTAGGAGCTGGGCGTTCAAAGGGAGAAAGAAGAGATATGGACTGGAAGCTAGGAGGACACTCACCCCACCTCCAGGGCCTATGATACTTGCTTTGTGAGAATTAAAATAATAATAATAACATTATATACATAACAAAGTATCTATTTAGGGAGAGAAACATTTTCCATTTTAGTATTCTTGGGGAAAAGAGAGAGTAAAGGTAATTTCTCTCAAAATATTAATAATTGTATTTATTTGTTTCTCTTCAATAAATTATGTGTAGCTTAAAAAAAAAAGAATAACAGTAATAGAACACCCATAGCAAACCACCTCCATTGGAGGAGGCTGCAGGAGAGATGGTGTCCTTTGGGAATACCCAGATTTCAATCAGGTCAAGCAAGTGGGGTGGTTGAGGATACGGGCGCAGACCAGAAGTTCCAAAGGGCATGTGGGAGAATGTAGGAGGTTGGGGAAGAGCAGGAAATTGGGGCCACAGGGCAGCAGTCCTCTCCTGCTGACTTCAGTGATGTGGAGGCCTTATGGGAATCCTGACGTGATGGCCTCTTTTATCTGTCACCCAGAACAGGGAAGAAAAATTAGACAACGAATTCATCAGGAAACTGTTTATATTTCACAACAGAGAATAATCATACCTGCTTAAGTTGCACAGTGATTAAAGGTATTAGTTATTAGAACGTATTGCTGATTCTTGCTGTGAATTGTAAAATTACAAACTTCTAAGCACGCTTTTGAAATTAACTTACGCTTTTAATGACACTTGAACACTAATGATCTGAATGACTCCAAAATTAAAACACATCGATGATCTATTAAATGGAATAAGCATAAACAAGACCCTTTTTAAGGGTTCTCTCCTGCTGTGAATATTTATTAGGGTCTTCAGAACAGAAAGTATTCAAACTTGATTCCACTGGAAAAATGTAATGTGACATTAGTGAGCATTCAGTTATTTATGACAGATAATCTTGTTATATATTGCTCTGATTCTAAGCATTATTTCTTAAACCAAATGTCCATCGATAGGTGACTAGGTGATTAAATTGTAAAACATACAATGTACCTGTTTAAAATAAGGTATATCTTTAGGTATCAACAATATTTTAAGTGGAAGAAAAGAAGATGTAGTACCCATCACAGGATGGTCCCATTTATATATAAACGGAGTGGGGGGAGGGCGGGCAAGAAGAGAGAAGGAGAGTTGTACATGTGAGATAATTATTTTCCCAGTGGCTCCTTCTCAAGGGTAGAAATATTGAATGCTCCATTTTTTAAGTTGTTGCTGTCTTGATATCTTTTTTACAGTGTTCAGTTATAGCAGAGAGGAATGAGGAATAAACAAATAAGATTCTATTCCTCAATCCAGCAGAGAATTTCAAAGGTCAGACAAAAGGTTTTAATGTTCCTTGGATAAATCCTGTTTGTCATTTAAGCTTGTCTGAAAAATCACTATTTCACTGATTCATGTACTTACATAGCTCTTTACATTTCCTGTTTTTCAAGTAAAAATGCATTTGCAGCCGGGTGTCCTTACCGTGTCCAAACTGAGTTGTGGTTTGCAGAATTGGTGACCTAATGACCCTGGTGAAAATCAGTCAGCACAAGTTGATCATCAAGGGGGTTCATTTCTTTTGCTGAAGAAAGAGAGGCATGTTTTTGCCTAGGGGTGAGCAGAGGTGCCCGGAAGAGGGAGGGCAAGAAGATGAATAGGATGGGATGTCGCCCTTTTGCAGCCTGTGGCTCTGACTTGGAATCACGATGGAGAGAAGGTTCAACCATGTAACTGAAGGGCATGGAAGAGAAGTGCTCTGTGATGGTTAATTTCATGTGTCAATTTGGCTAGCTTATGGTGTTCATTTGTTTGGTCAAGCAAACACTGGCCTAATTATTACTGAGAAGGTATTTTATTGATGGATTTGAATCCATAATGAGTTGATTCCATCTACAGCTGATTGTACCTACAATCAGCAATAAAGACTGCCCTCAGAAGTGTGGAGAGTCTCTTTGTCCGATAGTTGGAGGTGTTCAAAGCCAGAACTGAGAACTATAAAATCAGAAAGAAGAATTCCTTCTCTAATTCAGCCAGCCAACTTCAAATGGAGAGTTCAACCTCACCTTTATCTATAAAGATATCTATATCTCTTTATCTATATTGCAGCCAGCCCTACAGAATTTGGACTTTCCAGACCCACATTCATATGAGTCAATTCCTACAATAGATCTCTTAATCTATATCTGTATCTATGTCTATTTCTGTATCTAAATCTCTATATCTTTTTCTATACCTATATCCACATCCACATCCATATCCACACCCATATCCGTATCTTTATCTATCTCCTGTTGGCTGTTTCTGTGGAGAGCCCCAAGCAATATACCCGTCCACTCCATAACAGACCAAAAGACCGTAATGCAGAAGCAACTCTGTGCCTAGAGGCATCTCAAGCAACAGAAGGACATGGGTGAGGATGCAAGAGCAGAAGAATATGAATGGACAGTTTCCTAAACACTAGCAGACACCATCTTGGGGATCCCTAAAATAAGGAGAGAGATTTCAGGGAAGGGATAAAGTGGTGGCCAAAAGCTACCATGATTTAGGCATCAGTGTTAATAGAACTGCATTTATACTTCAGGCATGGGGACATTTACCTAGGATTCACATGTATACTATCAAACAAGGAATCAGGAGTTAATCAGCCTAAGAGTAAGGGTCCGTAGCCCCTCATCTGCTGGTAGGTTCTACTACATATTTCTTATTTCCATGTCTTTAGCCCTTTAGAAAATTATGGTTCACTATGTCTATAGAACTACATTTGAATTTAGGTCATAACTTCTTTAGCCTGCAGTTGAAGACTGCCAAAATAGTTAGTTTCTCTTTTTAAAAACTCAAGCTACTTTGTACTAATATGATAAAACTTTCGTGGAATTTTGAATTTACCTTTGAATCCTGATCTAATTTTATAAGACACATCTCCACTTGCAGTTGTGATGAGAACTGTCTTCTTTGAGCATTTAATCAAACACTGATCACTTAGGGGTTCTTTTTTTTTTTTTTTTTTTTGGCATGAGCAGGCACCGGGAATCGAATCTGGGTCTCCGGCATGGCAGGCAAGAACTCTGCCTGCTGAGCCACCATGGTCCACCCAAGAGTTCATTTTTCAAAGAACTCAGAATCCTTTAAAATGTACTTGACTTGAACTTAAACCATTGACTATTCCTAAATAAGAATAGTGGGGTGGAAAAACAAACAAACAGTGGAGGCTCAATGACATTTTCCACATGCTTCCATTTAGGTACTGGACTGTACTTTCAGCAAAACTAAGTCTTCAATTTAAGAATGTGCCATAGGCTCTACTGGAAAGGAAATAAATAATGAAAGCTGGAGCCTGGAAAATGGCAAGCTGGCTTAACCGCTTGGAGCATCATTCATTAGATCCAGCTGCAAAAGCTAGAAGTTATAAAAAATGCATGCAGAACTTTTTAAGCATTAACACATCACTACTTTAAATGTCCATTCTTACTGAGAAATTCTTCTCTGCAGGTGTTTTTTAACCCCATAACCTCAGCAAGCTGCCAGGCCTCAGGAGACTAATCAATTTGCTAATTTAAAAATTCATTATAGTATCTGTTTCCTTTTCAAAACATAAATGTACCCTATAATATTTGCTCTTCTGAATCCCCAGAGACCTTTGTCTTCAAGGCCCCTTTTGCTTGCATGACGCCTTCTATTGGCCATTATTAATATATTAGGTAGTTTTTAAAGACACATCACACCCAAAAGTCCTAAAATGAGAAGTGAAAATGCCACTAGCCAGCACATTAATTTCCCTGAAATAAGCATTATCAGTAATGATGACAAAGATTATATCAACACACTGGATTTCTGGGAAGGAAATGGGGACTCAGAAAGGAAAGCTGGCAGTATATACCCTTCACTGGCCAGAGGTTCATGAAATATGGGAAAAAAGATCAATTTACTCTAGAGGTGCTCTCTGCTAAAGGGCTTGGATTTATATCAGGTCTCTCCTTTGTCTAGAAAAAATATCCCTCAGGACTATATACATCACATTACTGCAATTGTATCTTCCCTGAGCAACCCTCTGATTGTTAATTCAGCCTCTCAGGCACCCTGATACTGGAAGGGTTCATTAGATAATGAAAATGAATATTTTAGCAACTGAAAAGGGATTTCTCCATCAAAATTAATAAATCAGTATTTGAATTTATACATCATTCTCTTGTAAGTTAATGTGAGCCTGTCCTCTCAGGAGTCTTCTTGTGAGACACGAGCAAGTACAGGCACACCTCCATTTTATTTCACTTTGCTTTATTGTGCTTCTCAGATATTTCTTTCTTTTACCAATTGAAGCTTTGTGGCAACCCTGTCAATAACATGTGCTCGCTTCATATCTCTGTCTCACATTTTGGTAATTCTCACAATATTTCAAACTTTTCCCCTATTATTATATCTGTTATGGTGATCTGTGTTTTGTGATCTTTGATGTTACTATTGTCATTGTTTGGGGGTGCCACAAACCATGCCCATAGAAGACGAACTTGATAAGTGTTGTATATGTTCTGACTGCTTCGTCGATAGGCAGTTCCCCATCTCCCTCTTTCTTCTCAGGCCTCCTATTCCCTGAGACACAACAAGGCCAATTAATAACCCTCCAGTGGACTCTAAAGGTTCAAGTAAAAAAGAAGATTCACACTTCTCTAGCTTTAAATAAAAAACTAGAAATGAGTAAGCTTAGTGAGGAAGGCATACTGAAAGCTGAGATAGGCTGAAAGCTGGGCCTCTTGCCCCAAACAGACAAGTCATGAATGCAAAAGAAAAGTTCTTGCAGGAAATTAAAGTCCTACTCCAGTGAACAACAAATGACAAGAAAGCAAAACAGGCATTGACAATTGTGCTGGTTTGAAAGGATGTGTGGACCCTAGAAAAGCCATGTTTTAATCAAAATCCCATTTCATAAAGGCAGAATAATCCCTATTCAATACTGTATGTTTGTATCTGTAATTAGATCACCTCCCTGCAGATATAACCCAATCAAGAGTGGTTGTTAAGCTGAATTTGGGTGGGTCTTGATTGGTTTACTGGAGTCCTATAAAAAAGGAAACATTTTGGAGAATGGTAGATTTCTGAGAGAGCAGAGAATGACATAGCCATGAGGAGCAGAGTCTATCAGCCAGTGAACTTTGGAGATGAAGAAAGAAAACATTTCCCAGGGAACTTCATGAAACAGAAAGCCAGGAGAGAAAGCTAACAGATGATGCCATGTTCACCATGTGCCCTTCCAGCTGAGAGAGAAACCCTGCCATGTGCCTTCTTACTTAAGAGAGAAGCCCTGAACATCATCAGGGCTTCTGATGATGACAGAATACCTTGACAGACAGATACCTTGACAGACAGACAAGGTATCTGTCTCTGGATGCCTTTGATTGGACATTTCTATAGACTTGCTTTAATTGGGACATTTTCTTGACCTTAGAACTGTAAAATAGCAACTTATTAAATTCCTCTTTTAAAAAGCCATTCTGTTCCTGGTATATTGCATCCCAGCAGCTAGCAAACTAGAACACCAATACAGAAAAAGTTTTGTGATCTGAATAGAAGATGAAACCAGCCACAGCATTCCCTTAAACCAAAGTCTAAGCCAGAGCAAATCTCGAACTCTCTTCAATTCTATAAGGGTTGAGGAAAAGTTTAAAGCTGGAAAAGGTTGGTTCATGAGGTTTAAGGGAAAAACGGTCTCCATGACATCACAGTACAAGATGAAGCAGCAAGTGCTGATGTAGAAGCTGCAGCAAGTTATCCAAAAGATCTAGTTAGGATAATTGATGAAAATAACTGCCCTAAACAACAGATTTTTCAATGTAGACAAAACAGCCTTCTATTGGAAGAAGATGCCATCTAGGACTTTTATAGCTAGAAAGGAAAAGTCAACACTAACTCTCAGAGAACAGGCTGGCTCACTTGTTATAGGCTAATGCAGCTGGTGACTTTAAATTGAAGTCAAGGCTCATTTACCATTCTGAAAATCCTAGGGACCTTAATAATTATGCTACTCTGCCTATGCTATATAAATAGAACAACAAAGCCTGGATGACAACACATCAGTTTACAATATATGAAGCCCTACTGCTCAGAATAAAAGATTCCTTTCAAAATATGACTGCTCATTAACAATGAACCTGGTCATCCACAAGCTCTGATGGAGATGTACAATGAGATTAATGTTGTTGTTATGCCTGCCAACATAACATCTATTCTGCAGCCATGTATCAAGGAGTAATTTTGACTTTCAAGTCTTATTATTGAAGAAATACACTTTGTAAGACTGTAGCTCCCATAGATAGTGATTCCTCCTATGGATCTAGGCAAAGTAAATTGAAAGCCTTCTGGAAATGATTCACCTTTCTAGATGCCATTAAGAACATTCGTGATTCATCGGCAGAGGTCAAAATATCAACATTCACAGGAATTTGGGAGAAGTTGATTAAAACCCTCATGGATGACTTTGAGGGGTTCTAGACTTCAGTAGAGGAAGTAACTGCAGATGTGGAAATAGAGAACTAGAGTTAGAAGTGGAGCCTGAAGATGTGACTGAATTGCAGTCATCTCATGAAAAACTTGAATGAATGAGGAGTTGCTTCTTGTGAATGAACAAAGAAAATGATTTCTTGAGATGGAAATTACTCCTCTTAAAGATGCTGTGAGAATTGTTGAAATGACAACAAAGAATTTAGAACATTACATAAGCTTGGTTGATACAATGACAGGGTTTGAATCCAGTTTTGAAAAGAAATTCTACTCTGGTAAAATTCTGTCAAACAAAACATGAAACAGAGAACTCTTTTGTGAAAGGAAGGATGAATCAATGCAGTAAAACTTCATTATTGTCTCATTTTAAGAAATTTCCATCCCAACCTTCAGTAACTACCACCCTGATCAGTCAGCAGCCATCAACATCAAAGGAAAAAGATTATGATTCACTGAAGGCAAATACTTTACCAGTAAAGTATTTTTAATTAAGGTATGTACATTTTTTTTTAGATATAATGCTATTGCACACTTTGGGGTGCATGGGTGGTTCAGTGGTAGAATATTCGCCTTCCATGCGGGAGACCTGAGTTTGATTCCCAGACCATGCACCTAAAAAAGAAAGAAAGAAAGAAAGAATGCTGTTGCAAACTTTATACACTACAGTTTGGGGTCAATGTAACTTTTACATGCACTGGAAAACCAAAAATTTGTGTGACTTGTTTTATTGCAATATTTATTTCATTGCTTTGATCTGGAATTGAACCAACAATACCTCCATGGTATGTCTGTCAACCTTTGAAACTACAAACCTAAAGTCAGCCTGGGTCATGGAATGTCACCACTCTGTAAGGCAGCCTGGTAGCCCGTGGGCTAGTGTCTTTAAGTGGGTCTACCCTTCATGTTAACCAAAAACAAACGTGTAGGAATACATGACCCATTCAGTATTCCCTGAATTTAGTAGGAGTTAATTATGTGAATCAGAAATTAACTATATAAATAATCACCCAATATTAAACACATTCTGTTGTAAACTCTACAAGGTCAGAAACCAATCTACTTTGCTTATTGCTGTATCCCTAGATCCTAATGCCACGCCTGACATATTTTAGGAACTCAAGGAATATTTATTGGATAAGTAAAAAATAAAAGAAGGACTGGGGGCACAAATGAAATAAGAAGAAAAGATAGATGATAAAGACTGAGATGGTATAATCTAGGAATGCCTAGAATGTATAATGATAGTGACTAAATGTACAAATTTTAAAATGTTTTGCATGAGGAAGAACATAGGAATGTCAATAATGCAGGATGTTGAAAATAGTTGGTAATTAATATTTTAAAACTTTAACTTATGTGTGAGACTAAAGCAAAAAATATTTATTTGTCCAAAATTTATATTTTGACTAGTGCATTTCCTAACATAACTTATGTGGACAGCTTAATTGAACACCATAAGTACATGGAACCTTAAGTAGGGCATGAGATTTTGTAAGTTTGTCCAAAGTGATGCCTCAATAAATCCCTGAAGGATTTGAACAATGAATAAAAAACTACTTGCAAAATCACCTTGAGGGAATGGTGAGAAAGGGGGAAAATTCAACTTCCCCTGGTGGAGAATTCTTGATATTCTCACAAGCAGTGGGGCCAACCAAAGCAATAGGCTGAGCCCCCAATCTTGGTGTTTGTTCATGTGAAACTTAACTCCACAAAGGATAGGCTAAGCCTACTTAAAATTAGGCCTAAGAGTCACCCCCAAGAAAACCTCTTTTGTTGCTCAGATGTGGCCTCTCTCTCTCAACCAACATGACAAGCAAACTCACTGCTGTCCCCCTTTCTACGTGGGACATGACTTCCAGGGTGTGGACCTCTCTGGCAATGTGGGACAGAAATCCTAGAATGAGCTGGGACTCAGCACCAAGGGATTGAGAAAAGCTTCTCAACCAAAAGGGGGAAGAGAGAAATGAGACAAAGTAAAGTGTCAATGGCTGAGAGATTCCAGAGTCAAGAGGTTATCCAGGAGGTTATTATTATGGATTAAATAGATATCACCTTTTTAATTAAGGCATAACAGAGAGGCTGGAGGGAACTGCCTGAAAATGTAGAGCTGTGTTCCAGTAGCCAAGTTTCTTAAAGATAATTGTGTAATGACATAGCTTTCACAATGTGACTAGGTGATTGTGAAAACCTTGTGTTTGATGCTTCTTTTAGCTACCTTATGGACAGATGAGTAAAACATATGGATTAAAAATAAATACATAATTGGGGGAACAAATGTTAAAATAAATTTAGTAGCTTGAAATGTTAGTGATCAATGAAAGGGAGGGGTAAGGGGTATGGTATGTATGATTTTTTTTCTGTTTTCTTTTTATTTCTTATTCTGAATTGATGCAAATATTCTAAGAAATGATCATGATGATGAATATACAACTATGTGATGATAAAAAAGAATGCTCATATTGTATGTTGATTTGTTTTATTAATAAAACTTAAAAAGGAAAAAGAAAAAAGAAATAAAATAAAAGAAAGGAAGGGAAGAAAAATAATTCGGCTTCTTTCCAGAAGATTAAGCTGCTGGTGAGTTGTGATGACACATTATATGACTATTATACCAAGTGGTTCTCATTCTTTTGATGTGCTATTCATAAAAATATTGGGGAGCATGTAAGGAATTATGACAATATATCAGTCGTGTAATTCAACTGTTCCTTGCAGTACAAAACTGTGAAAATGCAAGCTGTTTCCATTTTATTATAAACATAAACTGAAATTATTTAAAAATCATTTCCTCTTTATGTTGATTATTCAGCTTGAAGAAAAGAAATGTTTTCAAGTCCAATGTATTTACTTATTACATGGCCCAAGTATATGTGGTCTACAGATAAAAGTTTCAACACATAAACATGGTGGAGAGAAAATAAAGAGTGAATAAGAACACATAAAAAGGTAGATAGGCAACTACTTTTCATGTTGACCTTATGTTATCAGAGTGATAAACCACAGCTGGTAATTTAGAATACTGATTCCTTTGTCATGGAGACGTGGTTGGACTTCTGCACCCACTGTAGACACCACTATGCCGTCTTATATTATGCTGTCAAGGTATTACAAATTACCTAGAACTGAAGCTATTCCTATACTGTTAAGAGGTCTGAGTTTAAGGTCCAAGAAAAATCAATTAGAATCTAGTGAGGAACTCATTACTCTCTAGACTCTGAAAGCATGATATGAATCGGGTGAAACTAGCAACCCAAACACAGCCACTTCTTCTTCCCACTCAGATGACCAGTATATTAAAATGTTCTGAGAATTAATCATCCTTTGCCATCTATTTTAGTTCATAAACTGCCAGAATGTGATAAACCAGAAACAGAACAGCCTTTAAAAAGGGGAATTTATTAAGTTGCAAGTTTACAGTTCTACGGCCATGAAAATGTCCAAATTAAGGTACCAGCAAGAGGTTACCATCACTCAAGAAAGGCCGATGAAGTTCAGGGTTTCTCTTTCAGCTGGAGGGCACATTTCTGCTAGCTTTCTCTCCTGTTTCATGAAGCTCCCATAGGGACATTTTCCTTCTTCATCGCCAAAGATCTCTGGGCTCTGTCGGTTCTGGTGACTTTGAAGCGTCTTCCAAAATGGTTCCCTCATATAGGGCTCCAGTAACAACCCCACTTTGAATGGGAGGAGATACATCTCCGTGGAAATCATCTAATCAGAAGTTACCACCCACAACTGGGTGGGTCACATCTCCATGGAAACGATCAAAAGATACCACCCAGCAATATTGAATGAAGATTAAAGGACATGGCTTTTCTGGGATATACCACAGATTCAAATCAGCATACCACCCTTGATCAGACATGGTTGGAATGTCCCTGCCACTCTGCAAGTAAATCAATCTAAGAACTCAAGTACCCACTACTAATAACCATTACTATAATTTATTGAGGGTATACTGTGTACCAGACCAAGAGAATTTTACATCAGCCATTTCTTTAAAATGTAATTCTGGACGCTGGCTTACCTCTCTTGCCTCCTAACCCTGCTTAGCTCCATGCTCCACCCATGCTGAATCACTTGTCTTCTTCATAGCTTCCATTCTTGCCTCTGGTTCAATCTGGTTCAATAAGTGCAAACTTACTATGAGCAAGTTATTTAAAAAGTTTGAAAGCAATGTAGCATTGTGTATGGAGTTCTGGACCAGTTCTCTTGGTCTGGCACACAGTATACCCTCAATAAATTATAGTAATGCCAATTAGTAGTGGGTACTTGAGTTCTTAGATTCATTTACTTGCAGAGTGGCAGGGACATTCCAATGAATCATGTTCTTTTTCTCACATACACTTACTTTCCTCCTTCTGCATACAGTTCTCTCCTTTCTACATTTGGCTAACTCTGGTTCACCCTGCAGGCTTCGGCCTCATGACTTCAGCTTCCTTTGATAAACATCCCTGAACACAGCCTAAAGCAGTGGTTCTCAACCCTGGCCCACGTTTAAATATTACTGATCCCCAGGCTATTCTTCCAAAAATTCTGATTCTGTGGTGTGGCCAGAGCACTGGTATTTTTCTAAACCCTCCAGGGGATTCTAAACTACAGCCAAGGCTGGGAACCATTGACTTAAGCTGAGTTATTTTCCTTTGGGCTCGTGAGACCCCTCATGCTTACTACTATTTTTGCAAGCATCTTATTTTATGGTAATTGCTTGTAAACTTGGTCCTCCCCTTTTGAATGCAATTATCTCTAGTGCCCAGAACAGAGTCCAGCACATAGAGCTCAATAACCCCCTTGACTTGCCCACTTGAACCAACTCTGCCACTCTCATGACAGGCATTATCACCCCCAATTTAAAGATGAGGCAACTGAGGCTCAGAGAGGCTAAGTCATTTGTCCAAGGACACACAGCAAGTAAGCGGCAGAGCCAGGATTAGAACTCAGAATTAGAAGTCTCTCTGACTCCAGAACTCCATGCACAATGCTACATTGCTTTCAAACTTTTTAAATAACTCGCTCATAGTAAATTTGCAGTTACTGAACCAGATTGAACCACAGGCAAGAATAGAAGCTATGAATGCACTAAAAATAAGACAACTGAGTAACACACATCCAGTTCACTCAATCTCCGATGTACTTGTTAGGGTCAAATTTTGCCTGGACTTTGAATGAACAATCAGCAGCAAGCTGCTGAAGAGACCTGATCATTTTTTCTCAGGGGCACATTTATTACTCTAGGACTCCAGATCCAAAAAAGCCTGAAAAGCTTTTGATCCATCAAGTGTCTGAGCAAAGAACAACAAACAAACAAAACAACACAAAACCAGGAAGACAGAATTGTGAAATTGTAACCTCCACTGTCACTCTAGGCAACCACACCAAGACAGCTGCTATGTACTCCCAATCAACTTAAGGCAGGCGCTGCCATGCATATGTTAAAAATACAAAATGAAAAAATAAGATGCAAAATGAAGACTTCAACCTTTGTGTGACTGCCCAGTCTCTGTCACAGTATTTATTTTTTCCAAAAGACAAACACTGCTTAGACCCCTTCACTGCCTGGCTAGAAGAAAGCACCCACCATGGTGCTAAATGCAACACAATGAAAATTTTCTCCAAAAGACAGGACAATTATTGACTTCCAAGCCTGTACTAATGTCCTGAGATGAATTTTCACTGCTGAGATTTTCTCAGCATTGAGGAAAGGAGCTTGGCTGCCAAGTGCCAGGTGAAACAGGAAGGCCACCCACTTCTCAGTACTTAGCCCCACATTTTTATCATGGAAAATTTTAACCTCATACAATAGTAAATAAACACTTCTCATCCATGATTAAATCAGACAGTAAGCACAAAGTGAGTGATTCTGTCATTGAAACAGTGAGTCAGGCTGCAAAGTTTGATTTGTTCTGGTGGAATATTGTGGGAAGGGCTGCTACACAGTAAATCTTGGCACAAATGAATAAAGACGTCTGATTTATTATTCTGAGAGCTTAGAAGTTTCACAACTATCTTTCTAAGCTAACTAACCCAATCTTTTGGAACTACATAGGTAGGCCTGTACCTTTAATCACATCGCTCATTGGGAATAACTCAGAAAGTCATTGGAGTAAGGAGTGGAAATTTTAGGGTCAGGTGCCCTGGGCATGAATACCAGTTCTATTGCTTATTAGTTTGGGGACTTTGAACAACTTGTTTATCATCTTAGCTTTCTTTCCACCCAACTTGTGAATGGGAAAAAACAATAGTAGCTCATAGAGTTGTGAGAATTAACTGAGATAATGTAGATAATATGCTTTGTGTAAACCTGGCTTTAAAAAAAAAGAGTTCAATAAATGGTAACTTTTGATATTGCGATTACAGCTGTATTAATTCCTCTAATCGTTTCCCAATTGGTCCTGGCTCAGTCAATGGCTTCTTCCTTGGTAACCAACATCCCTGGATGCCTTGTGGCCACAACCATGTCATTTATGAATTTCCTGATCTAATATTCTCCAAATCTATTAAAGGCCAAATGAGTTGTATAATCAGAGCAGCTCTGAAGTCAGGATGGTGAGTTTACTCTGGGCTGAAAGTGATGTGCAAAAGCTTGCCGGAGGTGGGACTCTTAAAGTTATTTATTCAGTCTATTTATATTTAAAGTTATTTATTCAGCTTATTTATATCTTACCCCAACTGTCAATGTCTGTGGAAACATTTGAGAAAAATGTATGTAATACAAATGGTTGAAATAAATAGCTGAGGGAGTCAGCGAGGAGTACGAATATAAAGAGGAAGATAGAAAGGCCAGTCTTATTATTTCACTGAATTGTGTCCCAAACTATCCTAGGCTAGATGTGGATAAATCTGGCTAGAAGTGTCCTGTTACCAAAGCAAAGAAGGAGAAATTATATATGCAAGATATGCCTTACCATATGCCAGGTATTGTTCAAAGTATTTTGCATGTATTAACTCATTTAGTGGTCAGAGCAACTCTATTAATAATAATCGGTACTGTTATCACTGTTAACAAGGATGGGAAACTAACACTCTAAAAGGTTAAATTAGCAGCTCACAGCTCACTAGGGGAGCACTAGAATTCACACCCTGATGACCAGGTTCACAGCCCCTGCTCTTTGGCACTAAGCAACACTGTCTCCATAGACAACATGGCACAGAGAGTAGCAAACCAGCAGTTTAGAAGCAAAGCATTTCATAAAATGGAGACGCGAATCCTCATAAAGGCAAAATAGTTTGCAGAAAAAGACTGGCTTCTAGATTTTGGGAATTCCCAGGTCATTTAAATTTTAAAAAAGAGAAAGGTGGGGGTGGAGAGGTTGTGCTGCTGGCAACCTCTTTTTATGTTGTTGTTATTGCCAAGTAAGAATATTAAAACGACAACAACCAGGGATTGCCAACATCATTTCATAAAACAAGCAACAATTTAGCTCCCCCAAAATAAGGACATGATCTAAAAAATTAGAGGACATTGTTTTAATAATATGAATAAATTCAGCTTTGTGAAAAACACGCACTGTCCATCTTTCTCATTTTTCCTTTGACTGGCGAAGGGCTACTCAGAGACCAGCACGAACCAGCATTTTTAAGAGCCACCAACAACCTCCTCTGAGATATTCTCTGTGAGTCTAGAATACCGCAGACCCCCAAGCAGAGCTGAGACTCCCTCCTTCTTCTAGTAGGATCTCAGGAAGGTCTCAAAATTAGTCTATTAAAAAGTTGATGACATGACCACATTGGGAAACACAGAAGGTCTGTGAGAAGTTGCCTGAGTGGGGGTCCTCGGGAATGGGCTTGTAAGTCATGCTTTTCACACAAGATGCTCATAGCAATCACAAATAGGAACAGACCACTGCAATCACTGAGATGCACCACAGCAACATTTACCGTGAGGCTATAACTTCAGTCTTCAATGAAATGGATGACACCTTGAAAAGAATGTGATATGCATAAAGAAAATGTAAGATTCACACCACGAAAATTATTAGATTTTTTCCCAATGGAACACATGGGCAGCATTTTTCTTTTTTGCTTGATAACGAATTCCAGTTGCTTATAAATTTAGGCTAAAATCCACTGGATGCTTTCAGAGGCTGAAGCAAGCAGTCCCACTGTTCAGGGAGCTGTATTTACTATACCTACTGTTCCTATATTTCCATTAGAAGGCAATTTTCTTCCTCGGGGAAAAATAAAGGTCACTGGGTTAATGGAGCTCACCTTTCTTTTTCAGTCCATAAATAATGAATCAAATATAATATTTAAAAAGAAAACCACATCCTGCATATCATTGTATTTCTGATGCTTTTTTCATAGGACATTTGCGTATATGGCACTTACTATGACCATAATAATTGCATTCCATCGAGTTCCTATTGCATTGGCTCAGTAAAGAAGTGGGCAGTATGCATCTATCGAGTTGAAACTCATCGATTGTAAAACATTCAAGAAATTTCCTGTGACATTTTCAAATCAGTTTATAGTACATTCCACTCAGAATTTGAGGAGCATAATATAGAATGATTTATCCTAGCAAATATACAGAACTCTCATGAGCTTTATCTGATAAGTATTGACAAAGTATCCATTAAAAAAACATTGAAACAAATACAGATTCAAGTAACATTTGCCTCCAGAAAGGCGTACCAACATTACTTGTGAGTGGACAATAGACAGTGCTTATATCCACACTAATAATAATAAATATCTTTAGGCAATATTCTGATGCTGCTGGTATCCCTAATGAAAAAAAAAACAAAGACCTTTCTATCAGCCAAATGGCCAAATAGGGCTCTCAGCCCAAAAGAGCCTAATCAATGCTTTCACTTCAGTCTTCCCAAGAGATCAACTAAGCAATCGCTCCAGTACCTGGCACATCAAGATTTATAAGGCAGAGTAGGTATGCATGGCCTAAATAGCTTTAGAAAGCCATTTGTCTTGAGTGATAATAAAAAAAAACTTAGAGTAGCTCCTGTTAGATCACCATCATCCTCAAACTAAGGCTATGTGTCTCCCATGGTTATCTGCTAAATATTTTCAAAATAAAAGGGAATTATAGTATTTTTTTGAGTCTGCTGTATGTACTGTTAAACACTTGTAATTTCTACCCCCAAAAGAGTAAAAATGAAAAACTCTGCTTTTCACTTGCAGCAAGGCTTGTGTAACAAAAAGCACTTTGGATGACCAAAACACAGGATCAGATATAGCTCTTGCCACATTATGAGTATCAGTTTCATCCCAGCATACCCCTGTGAGCCATTGTTTTAACTTCAAGGTATAAACAGCCACTGTTTACCTAAACCACACAGCACTTATGTTCAGTTAACAATATATAATTTTTAATTTATTTGAAGAGCATGTTGTTTGTCACCAACATCAAGTAATGATTTATTTTTATTATAATTAATAACAGCAACAATAACATTGACTTACTGAGTGTTCTCTGTCAGGCACTGATCTAACAGCTTTACATGAATTAACTAACAATCTTGAAAACACCCTAAGGTCAGAGGTAGTTTATCTAATTAAGGCTACTGATCTATCAACAGAAAGCATTGATATCAATGTAATTTAAAGATAGACACTTAATTTTCATTAGTATTCATTCTCAATATAAATATTTTTGGCTTTGACAGTTGTGGCAGCTTCCCAAAAAATGTTTCCTTAAAATATTAGTTGTTTTTTATGAATGTCATAGATACTTACCTTTTTACCGAATACCAGAAGTTTTACATCTGTTTTTACTTAAATTGAAGTAGGACAATTGGCATTAACAGGTGGATTTCCTGAAAAATAAAAACAAATGCATCTATTCCAGAATTATTTCAACTCTGACATTACTATTATAATGGAAATTTGGGAGCCTGTGAGTATACACCACTTTAAGCAAATGAATTTTTTTTACATAAATCTTGAGATCACAGATTCAGTAAATAAGGAACTGACCTAGACTTTACTTTCATGTGATTTTTCCATACTGTAGCATTCATTTATTGTACAAAACAGACCTTAGATTTAACGTTTCTTTACAGTGGAACACATTGTGTGCTAAAACAGCAGCATGATGTGCCAACACACATAAGTCTGTGTCCTAGCCCCACTCGACACCATGTTACTAAGAAAAAGGGCTGCTTAGTTCTGAATATGGCAAGCTTGGAGGGGGAATGCTGACCTTACTTCCAGGGGGTTGGAATCTGCTGTTGGGGTGTGGGGTGAGGTAGAGTGTAGCCATATTTCAAGTTGTAATGTGCTTTTATGATTAGAAAATTAAAGAAAATAGGCAATCAAAAATCATGTGACCCAACAAATTATCTAATATATACATTAAAAATGTATATACTAAAATAAATATAAAATAAAAAATAAATTTGGTTCTACATTTTTCTAAGATTTTCCATAATCTAAACATAAGGAGCAATACAAAGAAGTGACAAAAATAGTTTTCCTTATGTATCTAGTAAAAAGAAGGAATCAGAATGTCAGTGTTCTGGTTCACTAAAGCTACCAGAATGCAATGTATCAGAAATGGAACAGCTTTTATAAAATAATTTATTATGTTACAGGTTTACAGTTCTAAGGCCAGAAAATGTCCAAACTAAGGCATCCAGGAAAAGATGCCTTGACTCAAAAAAGGCCAATGTCTGTTACATGGGAAGGCATGTGATTGGTGTCTGCTAGTCCTTGTTCCCATTTGGTTGCTTCCAGCTTCTAATGCCAGTGATTTCCTCTCTAAGCATCTGTGGGCCTTCACTTAGCTTCTCCAGGACACAACTCTGGGTTCTGGCTTGCTTAGCATCTCATGGGAAGGCAATGGCAATGTTTGCTGGATTCTGTCCATGTCTAGGTATCTGTGCTCTCTGTTTGCACTCCAAAAATCTCCAAATATCCATGTCTCTGTCAGCTCTGAAGCAATTATTCTCCATGCGTCTGTATCTGAGGTTTCTCCAGAACATTTCCTCTTTTTAAGGACTCTAGTAAACTAAGACCCACTTTGAATGGGTGGAGTCACATCTCCAGCCAGTCAAAAGGCCACATCTACAATTAAGTGTGTCACATCTCCATGACAGTAATCTAATCAAAAGATCAAACCCACAGATGAGTGTGTCATATCTCCATGGGAACAATCCAATTAATATTTCCCACCCTAAACATTAGGACTGGCCGCACAAGATTGGATCAGGATGAAAACATGGCTTTTCTGGGGTACATAACAGTTTCAAACCAGACCAGTCGGACGTGACACACCAAATGTGGGTGTGACCTTTTGATTAGATTATTTCCATGGAGATATGGCCCCTTTTTATTCAAGGTGGGTCTTAATTAGTTTGCTGGAGTCCTTTAAATGAGGAAACATTTTGAAGAAACCTCAGACACAGACATTTGGAGATGCTTGGAGTGCCGACACGAATGCTTGGAGAGCCCGTTAGAAACCAGAGCCCTGCAGACATTGCCATGTGCCTTCCCATGAGATGCAAGCCAGAACCTGGGGAGAGCTGATACAGAGAAGCTAAATGAGGACCCAAAGACACTTGGAGAGGAAGCCACTGGAATCAGAAGCAAAAGCAACACACCAGGAGCAAGGACCTCACATGCCAGTCACATGCCTTCTGTAGCTGACAGAGAAATCTTGAACACCATTCAGTCTTTCTTTGGAGACAAGGTATCTTTCTCGGATGCCTTAGCTTGGACATTTTTAAGGCCTCAGAACCATAAACTTGTAACTTAATAAATCCCCTTTATAAAGCTGGTGCATTTCTGGTATATTACATTCCTGTAGCTTTAGGAAACTAAAACAGTGGGTATCTTAAAGAGGAGAGAGTGACAGGACTTTAAAATAAAAGCTAAGAATTTCCAGTGCAAGTGATCTCCTAATTTCTTCCCTTTAACTAAAAAAGTTACTATTTAATTTGCACACAATCAAGGCAGCACAGTGAAGTGAAAAGAGTACCAAACTCAGGATCCTACTTCTGCCAATAATTGGCTATGTGAATATCGTGAGCAGTTAATTCAATTGACTGCTCTGGTTCTCCATTTACTAAGGTTTATTAGTGAAAGTGTTTGTCTAGCTTGACCTCTAAGGGTCTATCTGACACTAAACAGTCTCTGATCCAGGGTGAAATCTTGGAGGACATAATGGGCTATAAGCTCCTAAGAGTGTCTGCAAAGCACCTCCAACTCTATAACGTCCAGCTGGTCACAGGCTGGCAACACTGTAACCAATTCTTATAAAGAATTTCAGCTCACTCTGTCAAAGGATTTTTGACTGCCATGATGATGCATGATTATTTTATCAATGCGAATGCCATGGTTGATTTTTACTTAAAATTGTTAAAAATATGTCTGTTCTTTCTTCTTCTCTCTTCTCATCGAATTTGTTACCACCAAAATACGTTGAATCCATCTCCTATTTGATATCCCCACTGCTAGTGCCTTGAGCTCCCAACTGGTCCCCCTGACTCCATTTTGTCCTTCCTCTGCTAACTTAGCTCCTACACCACCACTGGGTATCTATCAAAATATCGATCTGATCCATCTCTCCTGCTTAAAAACACTCAGTGAGCTCCACTGCCTTTAGAGTGAAGTCCAGACTCCTTAGAATTATTTCTAATACCACATCTGACCTCAACTGACATTTTCAAAATCATCCCCAGCAGCAACTCCCACCTCCCAAGACCTGAACACTTGGGACTTTTGGATTAGAGGACTGCCAAATCCAGTCTGACTTTGAGTAAATTTAGAAATGAATCAAGTTTTATTACTACGCACACATGACTTTCTTAGCCTACATCTTATTCCTTTTGCATAAAATCTTCTGCAAGAGTAGAATTGGAATATTGAAAGAATGAGAAAAGTTTCCTTGAATTAATAACTGTTTTGGTGTGCTTTCTAGATTTTATGAAACCACCTTATATTTAAAAAGACATGATCTTTAATTCATTCATTTAGTTGATTTCATATAACAATCATTAATGAATCTTATGATTTATCTTGTATATTGAACTGTAGGTAAAGGTTATATGTTAACTCTATACTATTAAGGAAAAATGTGGTAAGAAAACATTTCAGTTACTGAAATTTTTAATATTTGACATCTATACTATAGCATCTGATATTAGTTATTTCAATGCAATGACATACAAAGTACATAATTATTTATTTTTTAATAAAAATTATGATAGACTGAGAAATTAAGATATTTACCCTGATGAAATCCCGTCCTTCAAACTCACTTACAATTACAGAATTGGAATTTTTGTCCAAGCTTGTATTACTTGACATGACCTTTAAGTGTCCAGCAAGAATTAAATAGCATTTAAGTGATATTTGTCCTTGTTTTATAACCATACTTTCGGCTTCATGCTTGGAGAGAAAGAATATCAAAAGTATTTCTTCTGCAAAATGGCAAATTTGAAGTCACTGGAGGCAATAAAATAAAAAATGAGATGCTGTCATCTGTAAATAATTTTACTTTTTCTTAATAAGTGATGTCATCTCCTTCTTTTGTAAACTTTGAGAGCAGGGATCTTAGCCATCTGCTATAGCATGTGCTTAGGACAGGGGCACTTGTTCCAAAGAGAAGGAGCTAATTTATTAATAGGCAAGAAAGGGGTTGCATAACCACAGAATAGAAAGTCTCCCTACAAATGCATTCCTTAGATGAACGCTGCTATTTCAGAAAATGCAAGCATTTTAAAAACTGCTACTGCTGAATTCATGATGAAAGGCAAGATTTTTGGCTTTCTGGGAGACATAAATGTGCATTGATCTGCACTCCTTTCATCAAGACTTTTTAAAAAATTACTACATTTGGGGACAACTCTATAAATCTGTCACTTCCCCTATTTTTAAGTTTAAATCTTTAATATCCAGGCACTCAAAAATGTAACTTACCAAGATGAAAATGCATAACATGATAAAGTATTTTAAATTCAGTTCTGGTGCAGCAAATATAATATTCTCCAGCAATCTAGTTCAGCTCAGGCAGACTGGGTTTAGACAAGAGCATGATGGATCTGCCCTTACTACTTTTCTCCTGCCAAGACAACCTTGAATGAGCCCATGAACCACCACAGTCTTCCCTTGGTCCCAGCTCTGTGTCTGAATATTATGCCAATAAAAGCATTTGACAGACTCCCCAAATAAGTCACCATAAACTTATGATTAATGAAATATAGGGTTAATCTAGGTAAAGGCATCTATAGATATTCTACCTACCTTTACACAAGGTTAGTGGTTATAGAAGAGATCAGCAAAATTTCTCTGTAGAGAGCCAGATAGTAAATATTTTAGGTTTTTTAGGTGTCTGCTAAAACTATCCAACTCTGTCATTGTAGTGCAAAAGTTTCCATAGACAATGCACAAATGAATAGGTGAGGCATTTTTCCAATCAGACTTCATAAAAACTGAGAACAGGCCCTATTTAGCCAGAGGATGGTTGTTTGCCCACCCCTAGTTTATGGAAGCAACCTATCCCTGTCAGTAAATGCATGGTAGAATTTAATAGGCATAAGAATCACCTGGGGCACTTGATAAAACAGCAGCATTTCTTTGCCCCTTGGAAATTCTGATGCGGTAGGTCTGGGGTGGGGGCCAGGAATCTATAGTCCTAAAATGCTCTCTTGATTATTTTTATGCATACCACACTTTGAGGAACACTGTGTTTGAGGCTATGAGCAAATATTCTCCATTTTAATTTTCTTACATGAAGTCTTTTATGTGAAGACAGGAGCAGAACATATTTTCTAAAATACTGGGAAGTCTGGGTGATTTCAGATTTGCAGTTAGTAATTATACTGCCCAGAACTTTTTCTTCCTGGAAGATTAGCAATTACAATATCTATATTCCAAATTAGATAGGTCATTGTAGGGAATGTTAATGACAAAGAAGGCAGCAACATTGTAAAATAAAGACATTCCCCAACCCTGTGCTATCAGTGAGAAAGCCTGAAATCTAGAGCTTGATCAGCTATGAATTAATTAAATTATCTTGAGGAAATCACTTAACCTCCAATTCCAACTCTTTATTTCTAGAATGGGAATAAAGCTGTACCTACATATTTCATAATGTTATAGAGAAAAAATATAAACAATATAACTTTATTTTGAATTACTCAAAAGGAAGATATTTATAAATAGCATATCAGGATGCTATTCTACTTAAGTTTGATGGTGTGGAGGAGAGTTAGAAAACTTCCAATGAAATAATCATGTAAGCTGTGCCAGTTTGAAACTATTGTGTACCCAGAAAAGACATATTCTTTAATTCAGATTTAATATTATAGGGTAGGGTCTTTTACATAGTTTGTTTTCATGGAGATGTGACACACTGAATTGTGGATGTGACCTTTTGATTAGATGGAGGTATGACTCCGCCCACTCAAGGCACTTACTTAGTTTACCAGAGTCCTTTAAAAGGGAAAACATTTTGGAGAAAGCTCAGAGCTCACATAGATACAGATATTTGGAGTCACTTGGCTTGCCAACAGAGGTGTTTGGATGGCCAGAATGAAGAAAGCTTAATCACACACATTTGGAGGAAAATACCAGAAGGACCCACAGGATCTGTGAAGCTGTTTGAAACCAGAAGCCAAAGGATCAGCAGACACCAGCCATATGCCTTCCCAGATGACAGACGCCATCAGCCTTTCTTGAGTTAAGGTATCTTTCTTTGGATGCCTTAGTTTGGTCCTTTTTATGGCCTTAGAACTGTAAACTTGTAACTTAATAAACCCTTTTATAAAAACCAACCTATTTGTGGTCTATGGCATTCTGGCAGCATTAGTAAACTAAAATATAAGTTAATAAGATGGTCTACCACAATCCGTGGATGCTGACAGAAGACATGAGACTCTTGGGGCAGAGATAAAGGACTTTATTACTTGCAGCCAAATCAGTAGCCAGTGTATCCGAATGGTTGCACCAGCTCCCCAAGCCTCAAGTTCCACATGGCAATGTGGAGACCCCAGTGCAGCCTGCACATTCAGTGGGTTGAGCTATTGGAGAGGAACCATGAGCTTAGGGAATCTGCTGTTTTTATAGAAAGCAGTGAGCAAGCCTGTTCTCGGTTCACAGGGACACTAGGCACAGTACAGGAATCTCAGTGCGTTATTTCATTTCTTAGGGTTACCAGCTGCATGAACAATCCTAAGAAGTGGCCCAGGTGAAAGAACGGTCAAAGCCTTGTGATTCTAGCACACTGAGCAAGACATATAGGAGCAGTAGAGGCTCCTAATAGACTCTAGACCAACATAAGGACATAATACAAATCAAAGTTTTAAAATAAAGTCACATTTAAAGTAAGGAACTGCATCTCTAGTTCCAATGGAAGAAAATGAATAGGGGAAATTGTAAATGCTGTTTTCACTGCTTTCATTGGAAATTGATCACAAGATCTAAATGCCAAGACTCCTGACTTTCCATTGTTTACATTAATAGACACCAATTTTTACAAACCACCACCTGAGCTCCTTAGACTTGAAAAGTTATTAAAACTTGCTAATGTAACTGCCACATCACAAAAATATCCTCAAGATAATGGTTGATTCATATGAGCCAAGAAGAAGAGTCAGCTGGACCACTGTGAAATCAGGAGATAATACCAATAAAAAGTAAATGATGGGAAAGGAAGGAGAGAGTATGTGGGGAGAAATTACACAGGGAAGAGCTAATATATGGATGACAAGCTTCATAATTGGAAAAAAAGTCTGATACTCATGAGTAAGTAGATTTAAAGCATCACAGAAAAAGCAGGAGGATTCCACATCCTGTTTTTCCTTTATATTGTGAAAGTGTGGATTGGGCCAGTCATTCTCAGCCAGATTTTGAAGTGCATCATTTGGCTGCCAGATGCCCATTATACTAATTGGGTCACCAGCCTCCTCTTATCTCATTGACACAAGGATTCCAGGGCTACCCATTTCTTCTACAGCATTAAAATTTAAGAATACCACCCATACAATAAACTATAAAATATTCACATGGACCTGGACTCTACTTTTCTATTATATTGTAACTCCAGGATGATTCTTCAGCAGCCTACTTGAGTGATGTGAAGGAATGTCGATACTAAATAGGTTTCTCATGCTAAAACATTTAATTCTATACTTCCGGATCACTTGAAGCACTCCTGAATATTTATACAGTTTGATTGGATTCTTCATTAAGAACAGTTTCTTGTTAACCCTATAGATAAAAATTCTGCAATCTAACAAAAACAGAAGCCAGTCTTTTTGCTAAGAAATAGAAAAAGATTAAAAACCTTCCCATTCAAAAATTAAAATGTCAAATAAATTTATATATATGGCTATATATATGGTATACTGAACTTTAAGAAGGGCCTATGAACATTATTAATTACTTATAGATATTTTGATTCATTCTTGTTTTTATTTTCCATTTAAAAGGGTAAAATTAATTTCTATCTTCATTGAATTAATTGGTGCTTAATGAAAGTAACTCTCCATAAAAATGTATAAATATCACCATATGTAATTTTATGTAAGTATTTTAATTTCTGAATGTGAATGTATTGAATCTTTTTCTATTTTTGGCAAAAAATAGAATTATAAACATGTAGTTTGCTTAAAAGATTTGAGCACTCTCAAATTGCAGATGTTAACTACAGATCTTTATCACACAGTTTAGATTACTTTATCGAATACATTTTGCATGTTTTTCTCCACCCTAAACAAGTAAGCGAACTGTTGTAGTAGTCAGTCAGTTTTTAAATTGTTTTGACGTTTTGCTTATAATAAGTTTTGCTCTTTATCCTATTTTCAACTCTTATTTCCATTAGGTTGGTTTGAAAAGTCATTATTCCATTACAGAGTTTAAAATGCAAGCTCCAAATTATGATACATTTCTTTTAGTCAAGATTCAATTTGTAACAATTCTTCTGTCTTTAAAGTTGTATTTGACTCTATTCACAATCTGAGACTACCTTTCTTAGGGCACTACTAAGATTGATATGGAATATTTTTGTGTCATCTTTTTTTATAAATATTTTTATTGAGAAATCTTCACACATATAGAGCTTATACATGGTGTACAATCAATGGCTCACATTATCATCACATAGTTGTGTATTCATCATGATGATCACTTATAGAAAATTTACATCACTCCAGAAAAAGAAATAAAAAGAAAAAACTCATACATCCCATACCCCTTACCCCTTCCTCTCATTGACTACCAGTATTTCAATCTACTTAATTTTTTATCCTTTTATCCCCCTTATTATTTATTTATTTTTAATCCTTTTTTTTTTAACATATCTGTCCATACCCTAGATAAAAGGAGCATCAGACAGAAAGTTTTCACAGTCACACTGGTGCATTTTAAAAGCTATATTGTTATACAATCATCTTCAAGAATCAAGGCTACTGGAATACAGCTCAACAGTTTCAGGTACTTCCCTCCAGCCAGTCCAATACAGCATAAACAAAAAAGGGATAGTTATATAATACTTAAGGATAACCTCCAGGATAACCTCTGGACTATTTGAAATCTCTCAGCCACTGACACTTTATATTTTGTCTTTCTCTCTTACCCCTTTTGGTCAAGACTTTCTCAATCCCATGATACCTGGTCCCAGGAGTTCTGTCCCATGTTACCAGAGAGATTAATCTCCTAGGGGTCATGTCCCACGTAGCGAGGGGTAAGGTAGTGAGTTCACCTGCAGAGTTGGCTTAGAGTGAGAAGCTGCATCTAAACAACAAAAGAGGTTCTCTAGGAGTGGTTCTTAAGCATAATTATAAGTAGTCTTAGCTTCTTCTTTGCAGGAATAAGTTTCATAGGGTGAACCCCAAGATCGAGGGCTCAGCCTATTGATTTGGTTATCACAAATCACTGCTTGTGAGAATATCAGGAATTCCCCAAATTTCTTCCTCCCCCAGCCCCCTAGGGGCCTTTGCAAATATGTTTTTATTCACTGCCCAAATTATTAGGCATCACACTAACCTGTACAAACCAACAAGATCTCACATCCTATTCAAGATTCCATGTACTTATGGTATTCAACTAAACTGACCATACAAGTTAAATTAGGTAATGCGCTACCCAAAATATAAATTTTACCCCAAACAACCATTTCTCCCTTTAGTCTCACACAGAAGTTGAAGCTTTAAAATATGGACCATATCATCCTTTACCCTGTATTCTTATTTACCTTACTCCTATCCAAATCAGTGTCATTCATATTTCTACTCAAAGTCTGATCACTTTTTCAACTTTTTTAACAGTTCCTATATGGGGTAATGCAGACTTTCATAGCTTCAGAGTTCTGAGTCTCAGGTGTCACATAAATACCCGAAGTTTCTGGGAATGACCAAGTAATATACAAACAGCTTAGTATCACAGAATTTAGAACTAACAGTTACAACTCCTGAAAATATGTGACTGCTGTAAGAGCTTACAATCTAGGACTCTTTACATTAGGCCCCAACCTGATGATCTATGCTTTCGACTTCAATTCACTGAATATGTACATTATAGTTAGACATGATAATATTTGTCTTTTTTCTTTCTGCCATTTCATTCAGCATACTGTCCTTAAGGTTCATTCACCTAGTTGCAAGCTTCACAACTTCATTCCTTCTTGCAGCTGCTCAGTAGTCCATTGTATGTATATACCACAGTTCTGGTTCCTTCGTTCCTTCGCTTAGTCTTTGTACCCTTAGGCCACTCCATCCATTGCGAATCAGGGACACTGCCACCATAAACACCAGTGTGTGTCACTTACTCCTGATAGATTGCAGTCTGAGGAAATTGGAGCTGTACCTCATTTGGAAAACAGTCAAATGATCTATTCTTCTTCAGACGTGACTGAATCCATAAGAGAAAAAAAGAAAGTAATAATTTAGAGAATGGCTGAAGAAAAGTGATTATGACATTCTGCTCTTAGCTTAGATCTCCCCAAAATAGGAGTAGATTTTATGTATTCTGCAACATCTAGCCATTTTTTATTTGGTGGATATTGAGAAGCAGCACATCCTATCTTTGAATTCATGAAAATTGGTATGATCGGAATAGAGAAAAATTTCTATGGAAGGGCATGAGACGTCAGATACAATGAGGAGAGAGTCCTTGCAAGACTTCAAGAACTTCAAGAAGTTCCACTTCCACAGTGGTAGGCCTTCTAGCTCCTTCAGAACTCAGCTTGCCTAGCAAAAAAAGACAGGATAAGTCAAGAACCAGGAGAATAAAATTGGATTAGTGGTAAGAAGCTCAAACATGCTTTTCTTTTTCTTCTTCAAAGTATTAAGTTTTAATATGCATTGACATTGCAGCTGCTTGCTGTCTTGTAAAGAAACTGTGAAGAATTTCAAGTTTTTGTTTTTTTATTTTTAATCAAATAATCACTGTTTACCTAGTTAAGTTATGAAAAGAAGCCTTTTGTTAATCAAGCATTCTTATAGAAAATAAATTGTTTCCACATCCTAAACATCAAATTTCAGGAGAACTAAATTATACTCAGCAATAAAATGGATTTGTATTTCTTTAGTAATGAAAATGGAATTTCTGAGTCTTTCAATACTTTAAAGTCATCCCTATAAACAACAACTGTCAGCATGCCGAAGTTCTAGTTAAAAGAGTTTTTATTGGTAGAATGCTTTGTATGTTAGTTTTTCCACATGAATTCTTGCAATAAAAAGAAATCTCTAAATCTAAAAATCTATAATGTAGAAAAAAAAGTTTTTAATAGGTAACACTGTATGCCTCAAAAGGACACATTCTCAAAATAAAGTAGTACCATTATAATATTCCTTCTAAGTGAATGCAATGAAAAAAGAAATGGGACATGCACATAAATAAAATTTATAAGCTATAAGAACATTAATTTTTTAATAGTTTGCATTTTAGGCTTTGCATATAACTGTTCCCCTGTGTTCTAACTTCAGTCACTGTTTTCACTGTGAATATGTCACCCTGCTGATTCGAGGTTCCACCACCACAACCACCCCCTTTAATGATAAGACTTTAAATGCTTTTAATTCCCATGAACATGATAAACTCCATGTTTAGTGTTTTTGTGTCTCCCCCTTGTTAAGCAAATAATCAAAATGTTTGAGCAAGGAACTAGAACAGCCAAAACAATTCGGAAAATGCTGGAAGATTCACACTTCCCAATTTCAAGACTTAATGCTACAGTAATTAAAACAGTGTGAAATGATAGACAAATAGATCATGGAACAGAATAGAGAACCCAGGAATAGACACAACCCAAATCTTCCTAACTATTTTTTTACACAGATGCAAAGGAAATTCAACAAGGATAAAACAGTCTTTTCAACAAATGGGGCCAGAAAAACTGGAAATTCATATGTAAAAAAAACAACAAGAACTTTAACATAAATCTCACATTCTACTTTATACAAAATTTTAAAAATTCAAAATGGATCAGAACTGAAATAAAAATGTAAAACTATAAAACTTTTAGAAGAAAACATTGGAGAATATCTGCATGACTTTTGGGTTTGGCAAAGACTTTTTAAATATGACACCAAAAGCTTAATCCATATAAAAAACTGATAAATTATAAATTGACTTCCTACTTGCAAAGAGCAGACCTAGAAGCCAGACTTTGGTTTCTAAACATCACACTCCAGTAGAACCATGGTGATTGAAAAATATGGCTGATTCTAGGGCAGAGGTATGGAAAATACAAGATAAGCCTGGCACATCCTGCAGTGCCAGAAAGTAAGGAAGTGCCAAAAATAAAAATAAAAAGATGTGAGCCTTGTCAAAAAAGACAAAGAAACCAACCCTTAAGACCATCCAATGGCCAAAGTTGGAACATTTGAGAAATACAGTAAACTGTGATGTTAATAAATTATAATTGAAAGAAAATAAATATCCAAAAGTCAATAAATATACACAAGTTCATGCTGATAGAAACACAAGATTAAATACATAAATAAATATATGAGGAAAAAGGAAGAACTCTTTCTAACAGAAGAATTCCAGTTAACCATTATTAATGTCTTAGCTTTGATAATTGTATTATGGTTATGTGAGATGTTAACATTAGGGGAAGCTGAGCAAAGGCTATGCATGAACTACCTGTACCATCTTTATAACTCTTCTGTAAGTCGGAAATTATTTCAAAATAAAAAGTTTTAAAATTTTGAGCTTCACAGGAGTTATACTCAGCAGCTTGAAATGAAAGGGTCCCATTCCCAAGTGACCAAAAATGGAAAAACAAAAACAAATCAGCAGGGTGGTGCGATGGTGGCTCAGTGGCAGAATTCTCGCCTGCCATGCAAGAGACCTGGGTTCAATTCCTGGTGCCTGCCCATGTAAAAAAAAGTTTAAAGAAATCAGCAGTAACCACTTACTCCTCAGGCTAGCACCTGTGCAAGTCACATGACCAAGCTTCCCAAACTGAAATCTACTGGCAAGGGCATCTGTCTGGTTGTTGCTCCGCCAGCTGGTCCTATTTCAGTTCAAGCAGCTGCAGTTCTGGGAGTGGACTGGGGACAATCAGCCCTAGCCCAATCCCTTTCTCCTCCTAGCCCCTGCGTCATCAGTATAGCTTAGCTCTGATGGGAGGTTTGGATGGCTGAGATGAAATGAAGTAAATGGAATTCAGTGGTAATTGGCACTTTATTGAAAGATGAACAAAGCATAATGTAGTTATGTTCAGCTCTGTTCTTTCTCTTTATCTAATATGCATGTATGATTGAAGCAAACATCTACCCTGAGGACAATGCAGAGGAAGAGATCCAACCTTACAATAATTTCATTCTCTGAACTGACAATTATCTCTATCTGATTACCTACAAACTATCCACCCTGCCAATGTGATTTTGACATCAGTCTGGAGCAGAGATTTCCAACCTGCTACCTCTGGAGTTCTTTGAATAAGTGAAGGGGATGGGGGGGGGGCGTTTGAACTTTTAATATTTCTAAAGCCGCAAGAGATCATTAATTTACCTCTGATAAAGCCATCCAGAATAACATGTATATTCTATTTGTTTCCACTGAACTGTGTCAATTCAGCATGGAATCCTGGTAATTTCATCCTAACCAAAAGTTCTCATTGACAGTAAGCTATGTCTTTGATCAACAAAAAAAAAGGGGAAGGCTAAATCAAGTATTAATGAATGCCTTTTTGCTGGAGGCACAGAGCTTTCAAAACACTGGGCACATGGGGTCACATGATCTGAAACTGGTATGTTGGTTATGCTACTGCACAAAAAACCCTGGCGCCCCCACTCTTGACTCTGAAGGTCTCCCCCTCATCAGAGCCCTCATCTCTGACACTTCTCCCACCCTGAGAAGCCTTCTTTGATGATTTCTGACTATAAACTACAAGTGATTGGTGGTTCTAATGTCCTCTTAATTGACTTATGCATATTTCAGAAAGCTGTATGCTTCATAGTATGTGCGTGAATCATAAAGAATTGAGTAAAGGTCTATTTTTGCATCATCAGGAACATAATTCTCTATCACAAATAGTTCCTGTGAGAAAGATAAAATTAACTTAAATGATGTTTATTTATAGTGCTTTTCCAACTTGCAAATGCACTATTAAATTGGTAAGTGCCTGTACCCAAACAACAACTGCAAGAATTTACATGGCTGTGACATTTACTATAGCTGGATCCCCAAGATTGAAATGATGAAAGTGGATATAAGGCCATGTCATGAGCATAGAAAACATTCATTTTTGGAAATGTCTGATGCCAAAAGATGATGGATACTAGTAATACAGCACTTTAGTCTTTGGATACTCTGAAATGCTTCATATCTTAAAATGTTTAAAAATCAATATGCTTTTTGCTTTTTAGCTGGTTTACAAACATATTACATCCTTTAGAAGCTAAAAAACAATGAATATAAATCCAATTTACTTAAGCATATTAAAATTTTAGTAGAAGCAGAAAGGTCCACCTAATCCCTTAGGGACAGAAATCCATATCTACATTGAAGTTAGTTCAAAGATTAATAACTTAAAATTAGAGAAAACATTTTAATAGGCTTTAAATACATTGATTTATATTCAAAAGCAATTATTTTTCTCAAACAGCATACCTTAAAATATATAACCCATAGTGGAACTCAGTAATTAATATTTCTTTTATCATGTATGAAAATAAATAATAGAAAGGGATTGCTTCACTAGACTGAAAGAGAATGTTGATATCCCAACCACCTTTATTTAATAACTTTTTTCTGAGATCCTAAAATAAGTCAAGGCTCAGAAGAGTAGAAATGTAAGAAAAATAACTTGGCAGGGTATGCTCATAGGTGTTAACTTGTATTTGCTTATTAAGATAGACAAAAAGCACAACTGGGTAACAATGTAATAATCATGTATCAGAAAAAAACTTTTTTTTTTAACCTCTTTAAGATATTCTTGGCTTCTATTGTTAAGTTGAATGGGCAACAATGTTTTCAGCTTTTCAAACTCCTGGCTCTGTAAAACAAAGTGTATTTACATAGAATGAATGCTACCAATCCTCATGAACATAATTTCTTCTAAAAATTTGGAAAGGATTATATCCTAGGTAACATGGAGTGCTATATTTATGTAATTAATTTTTTACTTTGTAGAGAAACTTTGTTGAAAAAAATTTTAAGAAACAGATTGCTTAAAACAAATGAAGCACCAAGTATGGAACTCACCGAACATACTATATGTAAACAATTTTGAATATAACTAAGGCAGGAGGACTATTACTATAAATTGAGAGTCATTTGCTCGATGAAAAACTATTTTGCGAGGTATAAGTATGAGTCACCTGATGAATGTAACTTAATCTCGGGTCAACACAGTTTAATAAGGGTCACATTCACCAAATATTCCATGTACCCATACAAGCATGTCAACACTACTTTCCTTCCTTCTATTGAGAAAATTCAGTTTGAAAATAGTATTAGTGACTGAGGCCTGCTGGAATACCATTCATATCACATGAGTTTCTTTTTACCAATGCGGTATCTATCTTTAACTTTTTATTCCCGAATTTAGATATCAAAATGAAAAAGTATACGCGCGGATCTTAGTTTCTTCTCCAGGACACCTACTAGGGGAGTAGAAACGATACAGAAAGCGCCCAAAGCCACAACAGAGATAAAAAAGACAGCGTACCCCATCCTGGAACGGCTGGCTGGCTGAGAGAAGCAGCTCGGGTGAGATCGCCGAGGCGCGCGGGCCTTACCGGGCGGGGTGGCAAGCGGCCGGAGTTACTCCCTTCCCCCTTCCCGGGCCGGCTGGGAGAATTGGAGAGGTGGTCCCCTGAAACCAAGGCAACTGGCGCCCACACCACGCGCAGCCCCCGGACCAACTGAGAGAATTGGATCGGAAACCCCCAGGCCGCGGAGAACGGTGACCCCGTGACTCCCGGGGAACGTGCACTCTCTCGGGCGGGCCGCTGCCGCTGGCGCCCTCCCGCCACGCTTGTTGCCCAGGGCCGACTAGGAAATTCGGACGGGCTCTTTCCCTGGCTGCGGCGACCAGCAACCCTCCCTGCGTTCGGACCCCAGGCCGGCTCAAGCCGCTTCGGCTAGCGAACCCCCAGGACGGCGAGAGTTTTCCAAAGTTTAAGGTCCCACAGCACCTTTTACTGGTGGGACCCGCAGACAAACGTGTGCCACGAGCGCCACCTACTGGGCAAGATAAGAAAAACAGAACCCAGAGATTTCACAGAAAAATATTACAACCTTGCTGGGTCCAACACCAAGAGAAATCTGAATAAATGCCCAGACGCCAGCAGCAGAAGATAACTGTCCACGCTCAAAAGATTGAGAATATGGCTCAGTCAAAGGAACAAACCAATAGCTCAAATGAGACACAAGAGCTGAGACAACTAATGCTGAATATACGAACAGAAATGGAAAACCTCTTCAAAAATGAAATCGATAAATTGAGGGAGAACATGAAGAGGACATGGGCTGAACATAAAGAAGAAATAGAAAAACTGAAAAAACAAATCGCAGAACTTATGGAAGTGAAGGATAAAGTAGCAAACATAGAAAAAATAATGGATAGCTACAATGATAGATTTAAAGAGACAGAAGATAGAATTAGTGATTTGGAGGATGGAACATCTGAATTCCAAAAAGAAACAGAAACTATAGGGAAAAGAATGGAAAAATTTGAACAGGGTATCAGGGAACTCAAGGACAATATGAACCGCACAAATATACGTGTTGTGGGTGTCCCAGAAGGAGAAGAGAAGGGAAAAGGAGGAGAAAAACTAATGGAAGAAATTATCACTGAAAATTTCCCAACTCTTATGAAAGACCTAAAATTACAGATCCAAGAAGTGCAGCGCACCCCAAAGAGATTAGACCCAAATAGGCGTTCTCCAAGACACTTACTAGTTAGAATGTCAGAGGTCAAAGAGAAAGAGAAGATCTTGAAAGCAGCAAGAGAAAAACAATCCATTACATACAAGGGAAACCCAATAAGACTTTGTGTAGATTTCTCAGCAGAAACCATGGAAGCTAGAAGACAGTGGGATGATATATTTAAAATACTAAAAGAGAAAAACTGCCAACCAAGACTCCTATATCCAGCAAAATTATCCTTCAAAAATGAGGGAGAAATTAAAACATTCTCAGACAAAAAGTCACTGAAAGAATTTGTGACCAAGAGACCAGCTCTGCAAGAAATACTAAAGGGAGCACTAGAGTCAGATACAAAAAGACAGAAGAGAGAGATATGGAAAAGAGTGTAGAAAGAAGGAAAATCAGATATGATATATATAATACAAAAGGCAAAATGTTAGAGGAAAATATTATCCAAACAGTAATAACACTAAATGTCAATGGACTGAATTCCCCAATCAAAAGACATAGATTGGCAGAATGGACTAAAAAACAGGATCCTTCTATATGCTGTCTACAGGAAACACATCTTAGACCCAAAGATAAACATAGGTTGAAAGTGAAAGGTTGGGAAAAGATATTTCATGCAAATAACAACCAGAAAAGAGCAGGAGTGGCTATACTAATATCCAACAAATTAGACTTCAAATGTAAAACAGTTAAAAGAGACAAAGAAGGACACTATATACTAATAAAAGGAACAATTAAACAAGAAGACATAACAATCATAAATATTTACGCACCGAATCAGAATGCCCCAAAATACGTGAGGAATATACTGCAAACACTGAAAAGGGAAATAGACTCATATACCATAATAGTTGGAGACTTCAACTCACCACTCTCATCAAGGGACAGAACATCTAGACAGAGGATCAACAAAGAAATAGAGAATCTGAATATTACTATAAATGAACTAGACTTAATAGACATTTATAGGACATTACATCCCACAACAGCAGGATACACCTTTTTCTAAAGTGCTCATGGATCATTCTCAAAGATAGACCATATGCTGGGTCACAAAGCAAGTCTTAACAAATTTAAAAAGATTGAAATCTTACACAACACTTTCTTGGACCATAAAGGAATGATGTTGGAAATCAATAATAGGCAGAGTGCCAGAAAATTCACAAATACGTGGAGGCTCAACAACACACTCCTAAACAACGACTGGGTCAAAGAAGAAATTGCAAGAGAAATTAGCAAATACCTCGAGGCGAATGAAAATGAAAACACAACATATCAAAACTTATGGGACGCAGCAAAGGCAGTGCTAAGAGGGAAATTTATTGCTCTAAATGCCTATATCAGAAAAGAAGAAAAGGCAAAAATTCAGGAATTAACTATCCATTTGGAAGAACTGGAGAAAGAACAGCAAGCTAACCCCAAAGCAAGCAAAAGGAAAGAAATAACAAAGATTAGAGCACAAATAAATGAAATTGAAAACATGAAAACAATAGAGAAAATCAATAAGGCCAGAAGTTGGTTCTATGAGAAAATCAATAAGATTGATGGGCCCTTAGCAAGATTGACAAAAAGAAGAAGAGAGAGGATGCAAATAAATAAGATCAGAAATGGAAGAGGAGACATAACTACTGACCTCACAGAAATAAAGGAGGTAATAACCGGATACTATGAACAACTTTACGCTAATAAATACAACAATTTAGAGGAAATGGACGGGTTCCTGGAAAGACATGAACAACCAACTTTGACTCAAGAAGACATAGATGACCTCAACAAACCAATCACAAGTAAAGAAATTGAATTAGTCATTCAAAAGCTTCCTAAAAAGAAAAGTCCAGGACCAGATGGCTTCACATGTGAATTCTACCAAACGTTCCAGAAAGAATTAGTACCAATTCTCTTCAAACTCTTCAAAAAAATCGAAGGGGAGGGAAAACTACCTAATTCATTCTATGAAGCCAACATCACCCTCATACCAAAACCAGGCAAAGATATTACAAAAAAAGAAAACTACAGACCAATCTCTCTAATGAATACAGATGCAAAAATCCTCAATAAAATTCTAGCAAATCGTATCCAACAACACATTAAAAGAATTATACATCATGACCAAGTAGGATTCATCCCAGGTATGCAAGGATGGTTCAACATAAGAAAATCAATTAATGTAATACACCATATCAACAAATCAAAGCAGAAAAATCACATGATCATCTCAATTGATGCAGAGAAGGCATTCGACAAGATTCAACATCCTTTCCTGTTGAAAACACTTCAAAAGATAGGAATACAAGGGAACTTCCTTAAAATGATAGAGGGAATATATGAAAAACCCACAGCTAATATCATCCTCAATGGGGAAAAATTGAAAACATTCCCCCTAATATCAGGAACAAGACAAGGATGTCCACTATCACCACTATTATTCAACATTGTGTTGGAAGTTCTAGCCAGGGCAATTAGACAAGAAAAAGAAATACAAGGCATCAAAATTGGAAAGGAAGAAGTAAAACTATCACTGTTTGCAGACGATATGATACTATACGTCGAAAACCCGGAAAAATCCACAACAAAACTACTAGAGCTAATAAATGAGTACAGCAAAGTAGCAGGTTACAAGATCAACATTCAAAAATCTGTAGCATTTCTATACACTAGTAATGAACAAGCTGAGGGGGAAATCAAGAAACGAATCCCATTTACAATTGCAACTAAAAGAATAAAATACCTAGGAATAAATTTAACTAAAGAGACAAAAAACCTATATAAAGAAAACTACAAAAAACTGCTAAAAGAAATCACAGAAGACCTAAATAGATGGAAGGGCATACCGTGTTCATGGATTGGAAGACTAAATATAGTTAAGATGTCAATCCTACCTAAATTGATTTACAGATTCAATGCAATACCAATCAAAATCCCAACAACTTATTTTTCAGAAATAGAAAAACCAATAAGCAAATTTATCTGGAAGGGCAGGGTGCCCTGAATTGCTAAAAACATCTTGAGGAAAAAAAACGAAGCTGGAGGTCTCGCGCTGCCTGACTTTGAGGCATATTATGAAGCCACAGTGGTCAAAACAGCATGGTATTGGCATAAAGATAGATATATCGACCAATGGAATCGAATAGAGTGCTCAGATATAGACCCTCTCATCTATGGACATTTGATCTTTGATAAGGCAGTCAAGCCAACTCACCTGGGACAGAGCATTCTCTTCAATAAATGGTGCCTAGAGAACTGAATATCCATATGCAAAAGAATGAAAGAAGACCCATCTCTCACACCCTATACAAAAGTTAACTCAAAATGGATCAAAGATCTAAACATTAGGTCTAAGACCATAAAACAGTTAGAGGAAAATGTTGGGAGATATCTTATGGATCTTACAACTGGAGGCGGTTTTATGGACCTTAAACCTAAAGCAAGAGCACTGAAGAAGGAAATAAATAAATGGGAACTCCTCAAAATTAAACACTTTTGTGCATCAAAGAACTTCATCAAGAAAGTAGAAAGACAGCCTTCACAATGGGAGACAATATTTGGAAATGATATATCAGATAAAGGTCTAGTATCCAGAATTTATAAAGAGATTGTTCATCTCAACAACAAAAAGACAGCCAACCCAATTACAAAATGGGAAAAAGACTTGAACAGACACCTCTCAGAAGAGGAAATACGGATGGCCAAGAGGCACATGAAGAGATGCTCAATGTCCCTGGCCATTAGAGAAATGCAAATCAAAACCACAATGAGATATCATCTCACACCCACCAGAATGGCCATTATCAACAAAACAGAAAATGACAAGTGCTGGAGAGGATGCGGAGAAAGAGGCACACTTATCCACTGTTGGTGGGAATGTCAAAGGGTGCAACCACTGTGGAAGGCAGTTTGGCGGTTCCTCAAAAAGCTGAATATAGAATTGCCATACGACCCAGCAATACCATTGCTAGGTATCTATTCAAAGGACTTAAGGGCAAAGACACAAACGGACATTTGCACACCAATGTTTATAGCAGCATTATTTACAATTGCAAAGAGATGGAAACAGCCAAAATCTCCATCAACAGAAGAGTGGCTAAACAAACTGTGGTATATACATACGATGGAATATTATGCAGCTTTAAGACAAGATAAACTTATGAACCATGTAATAACATGGATGGACCTAGAGAATATTATGCTGAGTGAATCCAGCCAAAAACTAAAGGACAAATACTGTATGGTCCCACTGATGTGAACGGACATTCGAGAATAAACTTGAAATATGTCATTGGTAACAGAGTTCAGCAGGAGTTAGAAACAGGGTAAGACAATGGGTAATTGAAGCTGAAGGGATACAGACTGTGCAACAGGACTAGATACAAAAACTCAAAAATGGACAGCACAATAATACCTAATTGTAAAGTAATCATGTTAAAACACTGAATGAAGCTGCATCTGAGCTATAGGTTTTTGTTTTGTTTTGTGTTGTTTTGTTTTGATTTTACTATTATTACTTTTATTTTTTTCTCTATATTAACATTCTATATCTTTTTCGGGTATGTTGCTAGTTCTTCTAAACCAATGCAAATGTACTAAGAAATGATGATCATGCATCTATGTGATGATGTTAAGAATTAATGATTGCATGTGTAGAATGGTATGATCTCTAAATGTTGGGTTAATTTCTTTTTTTCCGTTAATTAAAAAAAAAAAAAAAAGAGAAGGGATAATTGGAGATGAAGGGATACAGACTGTACAACGGGACTGGATATAAAAACTCAGAAATGGACAGCACAATACTACCCAATTGTAATGCAATTATGTTAAAACACTGAATGAAGCTGCATGTGAGGTATAGGTTTTTTGTTTTTGTTTTTTTTGTTTTTTTTTCTTTCTATTATTGTTTTAATTCTTATTCTGTTGTCTTTTTATTTCTTTTTCTAAATCGATGCAAATGTACTAAGAAATGATGAATATGCAACTATGTGATGTTATTAAGAATTACTGATTGTACATGTAGATTGGAATGATTTCTAATTGTTTTGTTAATTCTTTTTTTAATTAATAAAAAAAAAAATTTTTTAACAAAAAATGAAAAAGTATAAACCCTATCCCACATCTTGATATCAATTACTTCTCACATTCCATACCTGGGTATGAAAATTTGAATATAGATCTATGACACTCATGGCCTATTATGATAATTTGTTTGCTCTTATTAATAGTAGTAGTAACAATAATAATTTATTGAGTGTTTACTATATCAGGCACTATTCCAAGCACTTTATATGAATTCATTATGCATGTGTGTGTGTTTATACACACATACATACATATATATATATATACTATATATATATATAGTAGTATATATATATACTACTATATATATATATGTAGCATATATATATATATACTATATATAGTATAGTAGTATATATATATACTACTATGAAAGAAGCATACATTTTTTTGGATTCCCATATAAGGAAGGAACTCTCCTCGCTACTTAACATGTCGATAAATAACATGCAGGGAATGTACTGATTTTAATGTTTTGGTTTTTGCTAATTATTTATTAAAAATGAATGAAAGATGGCAGTACCAGTCTCCCCAAGTGATAAAGCAAGAAATGGTCGTGCAACACATGATCCTTAAGTCAAGGAACTTTGCTTCTCTATACCTCCTGCCTAGAATGGGATCTACACTGTACAATGTGAAGCAAATTAAAATTTTCATCATAGTTGGAACTGTTCTAATGGGTTCTCATAATGTTATTCACATGAATTCATGAAAATTGAACTTTTACCCAGTTTAACTTTATGATTAAGTTAATGCCAACTACCTGAATAAAAGTATTATTGAAATGGTTAACAAGTAACAAGTTTAATAGTTCTGAATTAAAAAAAAGAAGAAAATGAATAGTTTTAATTTCAATATATTCCCCAAATAACTTAGAATTTAACTCTCTTAGGCAAGATGAAGTAAATTTTCAGTATTAAGTTTTACTCTGTGATATGCAGAATACATATATGAATAACACTCTCAAATTATTTTCTGATATTGCAAATATTAAAATTTCAAACTGGTGACTAATCACATATAACTACAAAAACAGGTAATTATTCATATGCATATAAAGAATAGAGAAAAATAGAACAAAATGTTGCAATTGATCATCTGAAATCTAGAGGACAGAATTTTTCTAGTCATTTGTATTTTCTTCTTTACAGCTATATTAGTTAGGATTCTCTAGAGAAACAGAATCAACAGGGAACACGTGCAAATATAAAATTTATAAAAGTGTTTCATGTGACCACAGGAATGCAGAGTCCAAAACCTGCAGGGCAGGCTGTGAAGCTGACGATTCCGATGGAGGGTCTGGATGAACACCACAGGAGAGGCTCACCAGCCGAAGGAGGAAGAGAACCTGTCTCTTCTGAATCCTCCTTAAAAAGCTTCCAGTGATTAGATTAAGCATCACTCATTGCAGAATACGCTCCCCTTTGGCTGATTACAAATGGAATCCGCTGTGGATGCAGCTGACATGATCATGATTTAATTCTATGAAATTGTCCTCATCACAACAGACAGGCCAGCACTTGCCCAACCAGACAAACAGATACTACCACTTGGCCAAGTTGACACATGAACTTGACCATGACAGTCCACCCCCTGTCAACTTGGCAGCTATACATACCACCTTAAACCATACCTAATTTCTAAATAAAAAACAATAAAACACACATTTTTTTCTTTCACCTAACAATACTCAACTGTCCTGCATATAACTAGAAACACATTAAATCTCTCCAGAAAGGGTGCAACTCCTTGGGTAATATTCATTCTTAAACTTGATATCTTACAACTTAAATAGTATAACATGAACAAAACAGAATTACAGTCCTTGTTTCTATAACTGATCACGTGGTCGTAGTTCATATTTATCACTACCTTCTTCCACTACCCATTCCATGTTCCCTTTACCCTCAGCAAGCACTTCAGCTGGCTGTGGTTCTTTGCCTGGTGGGGTGACCCAAATCTTCATTCCTGAAGCTTCAGACCCTTTCGTAGTCCTACCTGGATTGGGTTGTTACAGTTTTCCATTAATTTTAATCACAGGGCATGGTAGTACTAAAAGACACCCTAGGGGATCTTCTATATTCCAAGAAAACTCTTCTTTACCTCCATTATGTAGTTGCAGTCCTAATTCCCCCTGATAGTCAGGGTCAGTCACCCCAGACAATAATGTGATCCCCTTCTTGGCTTGTTGATCCAGTGGCATAAGTAGCCCAAAGTGACCAGTTGGCAGTCTTAGATTCCAGTTCAATGTTCTCCAGGAACACTGAACTGGAAGTACTCCCCATTTTGGAACTAAAACCTGTAGACCAGCAGAGCTCAGGGTCGCAGGGACAGGAAGCAAAAATTTTCCTACTGGACCACTAGGAATAATAGTGAGTGGTACCACTCCCATTTCCACCCCTTGGTTCCTGGACCCATGGATCCTGGCTATGGGAGAAACAGCACCATACAGCAGACGCTGATTCAGAGCATATACAGTTTCCTAGAGAACATTACCAGCCTTTCAAGGTATTGCCACCTAGTTGGCACCGTAATTGAGTTTTCAAAAGGCATTCCAGCATTCTATCAATCCAGCTGCTTCTGGATGATGGGGAACATGGTAAGACTAGAGAATTCCATGAGCATGTGCCCATTCCCACACTTCATTTGCTGTGAAGTGTGTTCTGTGATCAGAAGCAATGCTATGTGGAATACCATGATGAGGGATAGGGCATTCTGTAAACCCACGGATGGTAGTTTTGGCAGAAGCACTGCATGCAGGGAAAGAAAACCCATATACAGAGTATGTGTCTATTCCAGTTAGAACAAATCGCTGCCCCTTCCATGAAGGGAGTGGTCCAATCAAATCAACCTGCCACCATGTAGCCAGCCGGTCACCTCAGGGAATGGTGCCATATCGGGGGCTGAGTGTGGGTCTTTGCTGTTGGCAGATTGGGCACTCAGCAGTGGCTTTAGCCAGGACAGCCTTGGTGAGTGGAAGTCCATGTTGCTGAGCCCATGCATAACCTCTATCCCTACCTCCTTGACCACTTTGTTCATGAGCCCATTGGGCAATGACAAGAGTTGCTGGGGAAAGAGGCTGACTGGTATCCACAGAATGTGTCATCTTATTCACTTGATTATTAAAACCTTCCTCTGCTGAAGTCAACCTCTGGTGTGCATTCACATGGGACATAAATATGTTCAAGTTTTTAACCCACTCAGAAAGGTCTATTCACATACTTCTTCCCCAGACTTCTTTGTTACCAATTTTCCAATTATGGTCTTTCCGAGTCCCTGACCATCCAGCCAAACCTTTAGCAACAACCCATAAGTCAGTATACAAATGCACCTCTGGCCAGTTTTCCTTCCAAGCAAAATGAACAACCAGGTACACTACTCGAAGTTCTGCCCACTGGGAGGATTTCCCCTCACCACTGTCCTTCAAGGACACCCCAGAAAGGGGTTGTAATCCTACAGCTGTCCACTTTCATGTGGTACCTGCATATTGTGCCGAACCATCTGTAAACCAGGCCTGAGTTTTCTCTTTCTCAGTCAAATCACTGTAAGGAACTCCCCAAGAGGCCATAGCTCTGGTCTGGGAAAGAGAAGGTATTGTGGCAGGAGTGGAGACCATGGGCATTTGGGCCACTTCCTCATGTAACTTACTTGTGCCTTCAGGACCTGCTCTGGCCCTATCTTGTATATACCATTTGCATTTTAAAATAGAGTGCTGCTGCACACACCCAACTTTATGGCTTGGTGGGTCAAACAACACCCAGCTCCTGATAGGCAACTCAGGTCTCATGGTAACTTGGTGGCCCATAGTTAAGCGTTCAGTCCCTACTGAGGCCCAGTAGCAAGCCAAAAGCTGTTTCTCAAAAGGAGAGTAGTTATCTGCAGCAGATGGTAAAGCTTTGCTCCAAAATCCTAAGGGTCTGCATTGTGATTCTCTTATAGGGGCCTGCCAAAGGCTCCAAACAGCATCTCTATTTGCCACTGCCACATCCAGCACCATTGGATCTGCTGGATTATATGGCCCAAGTGGGAAAGCAGCTTGTACAGCAGCCTGGACCTGTTTCAGAGCCTTCTTTTGTTCAGGTCCCCACTCAAAATTAGCAGCTTTTCTGGTCACTCGATAAATGGGCCGGAGTAGCACACCCAAATGAGGAATATGTTGTCGCAAAAATCCAAAGAGACCAACTAGGCATTGTGCCTCTTTTTTGGTCGTAGGAGGGGCCAGATGCAGCAACTTATCCTTCACCTTAGAAGGGATATCTCAACATGCCCCACACCACTGGACACCTAGAAACTTCACTGAGGTGGAAGGCCCCTGTGTTTTTGTTGGATCTATCTCCCATCCTCTGACACACAAATGCCTTACCAGTAAGTCTAGACTAGTTGCTTCTTCTTGCTCACTAGGTCCAATCAACATGATATCATCACTAACATGGACCAGTGTGATGTCTTGTGGGAGGGAGAAATGATCAAGGTCCCTGCAGACAAGATTATGACATAGGGCTGGAGAGTTGATATACCCCTGAGGTAGGACAGTGAAAGTATATTGCTGACCTTGCCAGCTGAAAGCAAACTGTTTGGGTGGTCCTTATTAATAGTTACTGAGAAAAAAGCATTTGCCAGATCAATGGCTCCATACCAGGTACCAAGGGATGTATTGATTTGCTCAAACAATGATACCACATCTGGAACAGCAGTTGCAATTGGAGTTACCACCTGGTTGAGCTTATGATAACCCACTGTCATCCTCCAAGACCCATCTGTTTTCTGCACAGGCCAAATAAGAGTTGAATGGGGATGTGGTGGGAATCACCACCCCTGCATCCTTCAAGTCCTTAAGAGTGGCAGTAATCTCTGCAATCCCTCCAGGAATCCGGTATTGCTTCTGATTTACTATTTTGCTTGGTAGGGGCAGTTCTAGTGGCTTCCACTTGGCCTTTACCACCATAATAACCTTCAAGGCACAAGTTAATAGAGACAATGTGGGGATTCTGCCAGTTGCTCAGTATGTCTATGCCAATTATACATTCTGGAACTGGGGAAATAACTACAAAATGGGTCCAGAGGCCCACTGAACCCACTGCGAGATGGACCTGAACTAAAACTCCATTTATCACCTGGCCTCCATAAGCCTCCACTATGACTGGTGGACCAGAGTGACATTTTGGGTCCTCTGGAATTAATGTCACTTCTGAACCAGTGTCTAATAATCCCCAAAATATCTGATCATTTCCTTTTCCCCAATGCACAGTTACTCTGGTAAAAGGCCATCAGTCCCTTGTGGAAGGCTTGGAGGAAGGTTAACAGTCTAAATTTGTGGCAGTGTAACAGGTTTCTCCCCCAAAGGGACCTGGTCTCCCCTTCATTCAAGGGGCTCTGGGTTTGTAAACTGTTTCAAGTCTGGAAATTGATTAAGGGGCTATGCCTCTGTGTTTTTATAATTTAGGTTAGACTTCTGTTCACTTGACCTAGAACATTTTTGTTTATACAGCTCGAACAAGAATTTAGTAGACTGCCCATCTATTGTATTTCTAGGTACCCCATAATTTACTAGCCAATGCCACAAATCTCTGTGAGTCATATAATTTTGATGCCTGCTTTGAGTTTGTTGTCTATTATAATAGCTATGTCTACCCTGTCTTTGGCAATTAAGTGCTACCACCTGGCTTCTGCCAATGGGGGATCCTGTCATCCCCATTGTGTTTAAGGATTCCAGCTCAGTGACAGCAGTTCCTACAGTAATATCTGACCTAGAGAGACATGCAACCACAGAGCTCTTCAGGGATGATGGTGCTAGTCTCACAATTTATTTCTCACTGTTCTGGTAAAGCATCCTCCAAACATTCCTGGGGTGTAAGAGCAGGCTTTGCATGATAAATCCACTCTAGCATTCCAATCTTTCTAAGCCTCTGGATCCCCTCATCTACATCATACCAGGGCAGTTCAGGCATTTCAACCTCAGGTAATGTTGGTCACCTTTTGATCCCTGTTTTAACCAACCATCCAAACAAACTGTTAATACCTTTTCTAACCCCTTGAGCTATAACATTGAATGCAGAATCTTTGCTCAGGGGCCCATACCAATAAATTCAGCCTGATCCAGCCTTATACTCCTTCCACCATTATTCCACACCCTTAAAATCCATTGCCACACATACTCCCTTGATTTCTGTCTATTTAAATTGGAAAACTCACACAGTTCTTTTGGACTATAATGTACCTCCTCATGTATGTGATATTTTGTACCTCATTTTTAGGGGCCTGTTGGGACTTTAGTCTAGTTATAGGTCTGGAAGAAATGAGGGGTGGTGGGGGCGGGTCATGAAAACAATTAGAAATCTCTTCCAAGCCATTTGCTTCAGGGCCTTCATTTGCAGTTTCATCTGGTGAAACAGGGTAATCCCTCTAGGGCTAATCCCTCCAGGAGGAGGTTGGTTGGTCAACTGCTCAAGGCAGGCTGGAGGTGGGACAGCTATGTCCTCAGGGCAAACTATTACAGGGTTATCTAGAGAAAATTCAGCATGACCTAGGGTTTCAACCTCACCCCTGACATCATTATCAATCCATATGTTACCATCCCATTTTTCAGGGTCCAACTTCTTTCCAGTCAATGCCTCAATTTAATGGCAGACACCATGCAACACTGAGATTTCAGTTTACATTGTAACGTTGCTACTCTAACAATAAGATTCTGAGTTTGATTTTCAGTGATCTCAAGTCTATGGCTACAGGAAATAAGATTTTCCTTCAGGATACTCATAGAAATGTCTACATCTCTCAGACGGCGCTTAAGCTTCTCATTTGAAGCCTTAAGCCCATCCCTTTCACTCAATGTATCCAGTGTGTCTAACAACAATCAGTCAACATCTCTATACCTCTTATTTCCACAAAACTCTGTAAAGGTGTCAAAAACATTATCCCCCAGAGCCTGGTTTCATACAAGCGAAGCATTAGGACAATCAAATGGTGATATTTTGACTATCTCTTTTGCCAACTCACTCCATGGATTGGAAGTGTCATTCTGATTATGGGAATCAGAGTCCTTAGTGCCTCTGAGTCCAGTCAGAGTAGAAAACTATTCATAAAAACCCATTTTTAAGATTCTGTTCCTTAAGAACCACTCCTGGTACCAAGATGTATTAGTTAGGGTTCTCTAGAGAAACAGAATCAACAGGGAACACTCACAAATATAAAATTTATAAAAGTGTCTCATTTGACCGCAGGAACACAGAATCCAAAATCTGCAGGGCAGGCTGTGAAGCCAACGATTCCGATAGAGGGTCTGGATGAACTCCACAGGAGAGGCTCATCAGCCAAAGGAAGAAGAGAGCCTGTCTCTTCTGAATCCTCCTTAAAAGGCTTCCAGTGATTAGATTAAGCATCACTCATTGCAGAATATTGCTCCCCTTTGGCTGATTACAAATGGAATCCACTGTGGATGCAGCTGACATGATCATGATTTAATTCTATGAAATGTCCTCATCACAACAGACAGGCCAGCACTTGCCCAACCAGACAAACAGGTACCACCACTTGACCAAGTTGAAACAAGAATCTGACCATAACAACAGCCTTTCTATAATTTCCAAATTTCCTATACTGAATTTGTATTACTTTCATTTTATTCCAAATTTTAAAATTACCAAAAAAATTTTCTGATTATAAAGTTTTACATAGTATATATAGTACATATTATATTATAATAAATGTGGGTCCCTTGCCTTATTCTGAAAGGAGTAGATTAACCCCTAGCATATACTGGGCTGCCTGTATGTTGGTGTCAGGCAATCATGTGGTAGCCTGAAGGAATGTTCCAGGAACTTCATCTCTGGTTCACCATCCCAGAATTTGCCTTACATGCAGAAGCAGCTTTCAGACAGTTAAAAAAGTGTAAGAAACACTCAGATTTCCCTGGGGCAAAGGATGACAGACTCCATGAATGATCCTGGGAGCAAGCAAACCTTCTAGCCTCTGAAACTGTGAGCCAAAAAATTTCTGTTGTTAAGCTAAAATAATAATAGTAATAACAGCAATAAATTTCTATTTTAAAAGTTGAAAGCAAGTGAAATCCTACCACCCATAGATAATCAGAAGTTATATTTTGATGCCTTCTGGAGAATGTTTATTCACACACATTTATTTACATATAAATATACACGTGAAAATATAGGAACATATAATTTTACAAAAATAAAATTACAACAGATATGTGGCCTTTTTTCCTCAATAAAAATTCTGTGAACTTCTTCCCAAGTGTACATCATCATCTTTAATAGCTACATGGTAGTACGTTACGTGGTAGAACAAACTTAAGCCAGTCAACCCTCATACTCAGATTAAACATCACTTCCTCCAAGCCATTGCTGCCTCACCAATTCTGGATTCAGCTACCCTCCTACATGTTTCAATCACTGTGCTATGCTCTAGCACCACACAGAATGTTTACTAATCTATCTTCCTTCTTAAAATATAAGTTATATGAGGCCAGGGATCATCTGTACCTGATTAATTGTTGCAGCACCCACATCTTCTACAGTGTCTGGCAGAGGTAGACACACAATAAATATCTGTTGAAATGTAGGTTGCTTCATTTTATTGCTTTTATAAACAATAACAGAATTGAATTGAACATCCTTGCAATACCAACTTGTGTACTTATCCAATTATCCTCATGAGATAAATTTCTAAAACTGGAATTGCAGAGACAAAGGTTATTCACACTTTGAACTTCAAAAAATAATGTCAAATTGTCCTCAAAATTCTTTTATGAATTTACATTCCCATCAACCGTGGATAAGAGTGTTGATTTTCCCATATTTTTGAAACACTGAGTATTGTTACATTCTTTTAATCTTTCCCAAGGGTGATATCTTGTGGTTATTCATCACTTTTATGATAAAAAATAAATTTAAAGATATTAAAGATTTTATTAATCTTAAATTTGATAGCTGTTAATAGGATGCAAATAAAAAATACTAACCAAGTTATAGTTATAAAAAATTGCTCATGCTGAAAAATAGTTCATTAGTAGAATCATTCTTTATATTTAAGTGAAATAGTGCCCACTCTTTTGCTCAACTCTTTTCAATATACCTAAGGAGAGACAATATAAATATAAATATAACAGCTATATAGGAAAATACGTGATAAATACCTACCTGTTATAGAAAATATGCAAGAAAACAAGCCAACATGGAGATACATTTTCAGAATCAATTGCAATAAGGCGTATACAGGTTAACCTGGAAATTAGTATTAGGGGAAAAACTCTATAATATATGAGTTTTTTTCATAATCTAATGTATGGATTCAAAGAACAAGGTAATATTGGCAACTTACTGCTGAGGCAATTGTATGTCCCTCTGACAAAGTAAGTTGGAAGATGCTTTGTGTTGCTGCTCCAGAACTGCCTTTCTAACGATCTGTTGTCACCATCCACAGGAACGCTTGCTAGTACTTCAAACTCAGTGAGTCTAAAACAAAACTCATCTTCTTACTCTCACCCTCTGTGTTAGTTAGATTCAGTTGTCAACTTGGCCAGGTGAGCATACCTAGTCTTGTTGCTGCGGACATAAGCCAACGGTAGGTGAACCTCATCTGTTACTAATTACACCTGCAGTCAACTAGGAGGCGTGTCTGCTGCAATGAGTGACGTTTAACTTAATTGGCTGGTGCTTAAATGAGAGCCAAAGCAGCTCGGTATTCCTCATCTCAGCACTAGCAGCTCAGCCCAGGCCTTTGGAGATGCAGAAAGAAGTTACCCCGGGGAAAGTTCCAGGGGCCTAGAGAGAAGACCAGCAGAGACCATCTTGTGCCTTCCACGTAAGAAAGAACCTCAGTGGAAAGTTAGCTGCCTTTCCTCTGAAGAACCAACAAAATAAATCCCCTTTTATTAAAAGCCAATCCGTCTCTGGTGTGTTACATTCCGGCAGCTAGCAAACTAGAACACCCTCCAAGAATATTTATTGATTTGGGATCCAAGCCATAATGCTATATTTAGATCGGTGCTGCCCAGTATGGAAATGCAGCTAATCCGAGGTGAGATGTACTATAAGATACACACTGAATTTCAAAGACTACTTAATATGTAAAAAGAATGTAAAATAATTCAGTTTTTATATAGATTACATGTTGAAATGATAATATTTTGGATATACTTGACTAAATAGTTATCATCAACAATAATTTCATTTGTTTCTTTTTCCTCTTTTTAATGCGGATACTAGAAAACTCAAAGTTATATATGGGGATCACATTTGTGGCTGGTATTATATTTCTACTGAACAGCTGTGGTCTACACCATTGAGATCGAGGGCTAGATTATAAAACTAACCATCCAGTAGAATGTTGTGCTATAGGAATCCTCCAGAAAGGAGCAAAGAAGAGGAGAAAGGAGCTTAGAAAAAAAGGAATCAGTAAAGGGGGCCTTCCAGGAGCGGAAGACAGCATAGAAGCTGAGGAGGACTATAAACCCGAAATGAGAAACTACTTTGTGTGTGTGTGTGTGAGATGGTCTGGGAGTCGAACCCAGGTCTCCCACATGGCAGGCGAGCATTCTACCACTGAACCACTGGTGCACCCCAAGAGACTACATTTTAAACACCATTTTAGATCTGTGGCTCTCATTGTATTATCTCCTTTTGCTTTGCCATAGCCCTCAGCAATGTCTCACCACATTCTATCCACATCTCTGCTGGACTACAAAGTAGCACACTTCCATACGGTTAAAATGTCTGGAAATCAATTATCAAATACTCATCTATCACCCACTCTGTTTATCTGCATCTTTGATAGCAGTAGAGTTTTTTTGGGCAAACAATAATGCAGAGAAGTCATTGTATTGTTTCCGCTAAAGCGATGAAGCAGTACTTTAACAGCATAGCTTCTACAATATATTTCACTGTCCTAGTCCCAAGAGAAAGCCATCCTGCATAGAGGTGATCCTCGTTATTCATGGGTTCCATTTCTGTGAATTCACCTACTTGCTAAAATTTATTTGTAATCCCATAATGAATATTCGCAGCACTTTCCTGGTCATTTGCAGACAAGCACAGAGTGGCAAAAATTTGAGTCACCTGAAGCACCAGTTCCCAGCTGAGGTCAAACAAGGCAACACTCTGCCTTCTTGTTTTAGCTCTTTTCCTGTAAACAAATATCCTTTTCATGATGTATTTATTATTGACTCACTTTTTGCTTCTTTGTTGGTGATTTTGCTTTGTCAAATGGCCCCCAGTCATAGTGCATAAGTCTGTCTAGTGTTCTCAAATGCAGAAAAGGCAGTGATGTGCCTTATAGAAAAATTATGTTTAACATAATAGTTAAACATTCCACATCTAGGAGACTGCCTAAATGGATCCACACATCCACTCCCTTCCCTCTCCAGGACTTGTCTCCTCAATTCTTGACAGGGCTGCAGTATCTCTGTCAAGATAGTAGTTTACTCTGCTTTAAAGCCCACATTACAAACAAACAACCAAGTTCCACCATACAAGTTGTACTTTCAGCTGTACTTTCTTCTCGAGTTTTTACTTTTCACTTTAGTCCTTTGCGTCTTGCATTTCTGCTGCTTCTTTTTCCTGCCTCTCCTGCCTCCCACTCTCAATTTAACCTGCCATAGTATGAAATTGAAATATGTCCTTTCTAATTGTTGAGTAAAGTTTTATCTCACATCTTCCCCAAGTTCAAAATCCAGTGAGTTTAGCCTTATGTGTCTCTCTCTTTAAGCAGTGGGGAAAGATGCTATCTCGACACTGGCTACTTTTTACTTCTGTGGGTGGTTCTCAATGAATTGGATTTTTCTCCTAGCTTGTGATAGGTAAACAAACAAAAATTGAAACCTCCCTCACCTGTGTTTTCGGACCCCAATCATGAACCGAATCTTCCTCAAGCAACTGAGGTCCCAAAAAGGTTGCGTCAAAGTCCAGGAGGCCAGGCTTTGATGCTTGCATCTTCAAGGGGAAAATTTGAGGCTCTTCCTCCGAGTTTGCCTCCTAACTTTGGCAACCAAATTAACTTCTTTGACTCACACCTGACTAAAGAGGGTGAAATGGGTCAGCGGCGACTAGACACGGTTCCCAGGAAAGGGAAGGCAGCGATTTTCCAGTTCGAGGAGGGAGTGAGCCTCGCTGCAATCGCTGGCTCGCCTCTGGTTCCGACAGAGGAGCCCCGAAGTTCTCCAAACTTTCAGAAGAAAGAGAGGAAGGGGCTGCACGGGCCGCTGCCGGCCGGCATTTGGCGAACGTCACCTTTTCCTACGCAGTCCGCAGACGTGCGACAGGATCCCCGCCGCCCTCCGCAGCCTCTCCCTAGCCCCCGCCAGACACAGCCCGCACGAGTCAGAGGTGCGGCGGCTCCGGGCTCGCCACGGCGACCCCAGGCGCCTCGGGACTCGCCACCTCCGGGAGTTCCGCGAGCCTCACGCTCTCCTGGGGGGCGAGCCCCCTTGGGAGGCGGCCGCAGGGCGGGGGTCCCAGACGCCCCCGCCTCTGGCCCTGCCTCCGAGACTGAACCACTTTTCCTCCACTCCGGCTCTTCGAAGTGGGTGCTCTCCCCGCGCCTTCTGGAAGCCCGAGGCCCTGCGGGGGGCGTGGGGGGGGGGTGCGGTCCGCAAACCTTGAAGCTTTGGCTGGAACGGAAAATACATGCGTGCACCTGGGGGGAGTTTGGAATTTTTATTTTTATATTTATATTGAAACGAATAAGGAGAGTCGTGGAGGCAGAATGTAACGTTTGAATTTTCATTCCTCCTTAAAATAATAAATGAGACTTTAAATTTGACCGGGGTAAGAGAGACCCTCGGGCAGCGTTCTGCAGCGAGGTGCTCTTTGGGTGCAAGATTGGGTAAGCGCCGTTTTTTACACGGATGGCTGTTTTAAAATTTCAGTTTATGCCATCCGATCCCGGGGCGCGATTAGGTCCAGGATCTAAGAAACGCCTTCAAGCTGCGCTGTGCGGCCTCAGCCCCTCTTCGGCAGGGCTGGGAAGGACTTCGGACCCCAATAGGAGTCAACTTGGTTACCAAGGAAGCATTCACGGCAACTGCGGGCGCTGAGCGATAAAAGGCCATAAGCTGAACTTTAAGGAGCTGGGCGGTGAAAGCCAACATTTCTATTTTGATGGCTCAAAAGCCCTAGATCTTTTTATTAGATTGAGTCATAAGACATTGCAGTTTCTGTGGGTTAACCTAACATAAACACGAAATTAATTGCACTCTGGTCATTTACAAGTAGTTACAACGTCAAGAAGCAACTACCAAGTGATAACTGACTGGCCCTTAAGGAATTTAACATCCTCCACAATTTTCACCATTTCATCCCATTAGGAAGGTCTCACAACTGAATTACCGTCAGAAATATACGGACTCTCTAAGGCAACTAGCGAAGTTGGGATAAGATACAAACGTAGAAGGGGACGGTCTTTCTGTTTTTTGGAAGCAAAAGAAAGGACACGTTTATGAAGACGTTCCTTGTCTTTTGGAAACTTCTCCAGTGTGAAGGGCCCTGGTGGAAAACACAGACTCTAGGCTAGGTGCATTTGATACAATGGGTATTATTCCTTTAATTAAGAAGTGTCCTTGATGTGATATATTTTATCAGATAAGGTTATTTGAGTAAAATGTTTTCATTTGCTTCATTTTTCCCCTGAAAGAAATACAAACTTTCATTCTCTTGTCATAACAGTAGTACAGACTGTTTAAAATATACAGTGTTGCTAAGTGTATATAAAAGGGCTTTATATTTAATCAACTATAAACAGAAATCAAAGCATTAGAAAGTGTGGAAATTGTGCTTATGCAAATGACAAATATTTTTTAAATGTTATAGACTATAAATGTTGGATAAATAACAATTTCTTTAGTACATTGAGTATTAATAGTGATTGATTTCCATTTTAATATTCTACAAACCAATATCCATATTTACAGACATAATACTATTGCATCTTTAATATGAAGTTAACCCTTGTCTTCCCAAAACAAGAGCAAAGAATTTGCATTCCTTGTAAAACTATGGGGTAAGACCCCAAAAATGGAGTTGACTCTAATCCTCTCCACAAAATTGTAAGATTTTTCTGTTTTTTATTACATTGATAGAACATAAAGATCAAAATTGATATTCTTCTTTCATGTAATATAATATTACATAGGATCCAAAGACACTGGTGATTTAGTATTTTAGAAGGAATTTGTCTAAGGGCCAGTTTCTTTGTCTGTAAAATGAGGGAGTTGAATAATGTATACCTCTTTCCAGTTCTATGATTTTATTATTAGATCAATATTATATATTTTATAGAATACTTAGGAGAGTCAGCAGTAATGTTTTCTAAAGATCGTAACTATCAAAGGAGGGAATCAGTGAACAAATATATTGCATTAGGCAATTTTTTTTATCATGACTTTAACAATGCAGCCACATCCATTTTGAAAAGATGGATCGTGTAATTCCACTACTCAGTTTTATAAAGTTTTAGTGATTATCCATAACTAGAAAAACTGAAAATCTGATGATATAAATGTATATTTAAAAAATCTCATGTTGGTGTTTTATGAGGAAACTCATCTAAAACAGTAAATCCATAAAAGCCATTGTTGCTTATAAAACTCAATTTAATTAAAAATGTTATAAAAGCAGTCAAAAACTGTTTAACTCTGAGAGGATAAAGGGATGAGTACAAGGATGTTAATTTCTTAAGATTTAAGTTGAATTTGAATCTGATATAGAAAATGATAATAAACATAAAACTATCTAGTTAATACTAAAGGTATGCTGATCTTCTTGTGGAAAATCATGTCTAGTCAATCAGCTCATACTCCTAAATACTGCAATAGACTTCTTTTTTTAGGCTGTTCCCTTTCTCAAGAAATAGTGGCCATCAGCACTTCACTTCTCCAAGACTTGAGAATCATTTTTGACTCCTCCCTCATTCTGTCCTTTCACAAAATCATTCTCCCTGAAGCTACCAGAAATGATCTTCATAAAATACAAATCTGTACAGCTACCATATTTCACTCCCTTGCTAAAAACCTTTAAATGGCACTCCATTGGCTCAAGAACAACGTTCTAACTCCCTCAGACTTTAAAGGCACTTTCTAGTCTGCTCTCCACCCCACGTCCTTCTTCAATTGCTCTTCTTACTTAAAGGCACTCATTCTTAAATTACTCTGATTTCCCCAAGGTACTAGAATACCTCTTTAATCACTCAGCCTGAAAACTCTTCTAGCCTTTCTTCCTTGGCTAACTCCTGAACTATTTATTCTATCGAGTCTCTGATTAGTTGATTTCCTCCTAGAAATTTCCCAGATTACCTCCCATAGGCTCTCATCACACCGTTTTCTGATATTGGTAACCCTGCCACATCCTTTATCATAGAGTATTATAATTGTCCATTTTCCTCCATTTCATTAGGCAGTAAGCTACTGGCCTGTGTCCAGAAGGAGGTTGCATGTGGAAAGAGACTGAGCCTTCAAGTCAAAAAGACTTGGGCTCCAAACTCAGTTCTTGCACTTAGGTTGTGTGCTCTTCAGCAAGTTTTTTTTTTTTTTTTTCATATTTTGATTGATAACATACAACACAAACATTCTTAACATACAAACATTACATATGTGGTACACAATCAATGGCTCGCAATATCATCACACAGTAGTATATTCATCACCATGATCATTTTTTAGAACATTTGCATCACTCCAGCAAAAAAAAAAGAAAAAAACTCAAACATACCATACCCCTCACCTCTCCCTCTCATTGACCACCAGTATTTATATTTTAATCTTTGTTCCCCCTATTTTTTCTATACCTCTTACCACCCCCTTTCATCGATCACTAGTATTTCAGTCTACTCAATTTGTTTTAACATTTGTTCCCCCTAATATTTATTTTTAATCCATATTTTTTATTGAGCAAGTTTCTTAACTGATCCGAGTGTCAGTTTCCTCATCTGGGAAAATAAGAGAATCATAATAAATACAAATTGAGGTAATACATGTAAAAGCACTTTGCTCACAGCTACAAAGGGTTAACAGTTCTACCCCAAATCTCCTCACTGAGTGGACTCCTCTCCAAACTAGATATACTTTCATTAGTCTTCTTATCCCACCAAATGGAACTAGATGAACAAGTAAACTATAATTTTCCTAATCTCATAAAGCTCCTCAGGCTATGTATAGCTGGGAAGTCAGTAGACTGGTCTCTTTCATGCCTCAGTTTCTCCATCTGAACCCTTCACGTCATCAACATAACCATAGGATACGCATGAAAGTAGTTTGCATGAATAAAACATTTTAAAATGACATATCTGTTAGAATTCCCTGGGGCCCTCAAATCCTGCCTTCCCCCATGATGTATCTAGCCCTTAACATATGTCACCACATAGCAGTTACAGACACATTACTGCAAGAACCCTTTGATCCAGCATCTGCCCTCAGACAGCTGCATCACTGTGATAAATTCCCTCACTCAGTGCCCACCAAAACAGTTACAACCCCACCAAAACTATAGCAGCATTTAAATGTTACACTTCACCAGTGAAGAGACCCCACCTTCCTGCTTGGCCCCCTACTTCTAACCCGATCAATGAAAACCCACCAATTTCCCCAGGGCCCACCAAATCCATGTGTCGCTTATCTCCCCGTCTAGTCCCTCAGATATAAAAGAGCCTCTAATTGCTCTCCCCAGTGGACTAAAATCTGACTTCAGATCCCCATCGAGCTGGTGCCTGAATAAATTCTTTCACGTGTGGTCAGTTTGCCTCCAAGCCTTATGTGAACCTAACAATATCCTTTTGCTCGTCATTTGTTGAAAGAAATGTGATTTTTAAAGCAACTCTAGTTTTTTTTTTTATAGTAGACTATTTTTAGTGCAGTTTTAAGTTTACAGAAAAATTGTGCAGTAAGTACAGAGAATTCCTATATACTCCCTCCCCAACACGCACACGCGCGCGCACACACACACGGTTTCTCCTATTAACATCTTGCAATAGTGTAGTACAAGTAATGAACCACTATTCATACATTATTAGTAACTAAAGTCCATTGTTTACATGAGGGTTCACTCTTCCTATTGTACAGCTCTATGGGATTTGACAAATGAATAACAAATGTATCTATCATTATAGTATTACGCAGAAAAGTTTCCCTGTTCCCAAAATACCCCGTGCTGCACCTGTTTATCTCCCTGACCTGCCCAAACACTTGGTAACCAGGTATATGATGTTGAAGAAATAAGATTTTAAAATATTAAAATGTTTGAATCTTTGATCTTTTTGCTATCTCTATAGTTTTGCCCTTTCCAGAACATCATATAAATGGAATCATGTAGTATTCGTAGCTTTTCAGACTGGCTTCTTTTACTTAGCAATATGCCTTTAAGTTTCCTCCATGTCTTTTTGTAGCTCAATAGCTCACTTTTTTATCACTGAATAATATTCCATTGCATGGATATATCACAGTTCATCCATTCACCTATAGAAGAACATCTTGATTGCCTCCGATTTTTGGCAATTATTAATAAAGCTGCTGTAACGATTCCTGTGCAGGTTTTTGGGTGGACGCAATTTTCAACTACTTTGGGTAAATACCGAGAAGCATGATTCCTGGATCACACTTAGCTTTGTAAGAAACTGCCAGATAATCTTCCAGAGTGACTGTGCATTCCCACATGCAATGAATACAGGGTTCCTGTTGCTCCACATCCTTGCCAACATGCGTTGTCAGTGTTTTGGATTTTGGCCATTCTAATAGATGTGTAGTGACATCTTGTTGTTTTAATTTGCAGTCCCCTAATGGTATATGATGCTGAAGAAATATGATTTTAAAATATTAAAATGTTTGAATCTAATTGGGAGCTATGGGGCCATAAATAGTTTGAAACAGCGATCCTTCACTTTCAACCATGACCTTTAACATTTTGCTTTCTGTACCCTTTATTAGAAAAAATAAGTTCTAAAGCATGTTGTTAGGAATTTCACCAGGCTTTCTGTACTCATCTATTTTAACAGTATCAGTAAACAAGTAAGCATCTGTTAGAAAAAGACAAGCCCCAGTAATTATACCCTTTAATTGTATACTCTGTACAATATGGCCTTGGATCATTAAGGTGAGATTTTCTACAACTCACCTTCCACATCTTTGACTCACAGACAATTTGAAGTTGAAAATATATTTGCATTCTGGGGCAAATAGGAGATTGAGCACATACATATCTACTTTCACTGTCTCCAAATGCCCCAAAGATGATAGTAAAAGGTTATTTTAAAATATACAAGATAAGAAGAATAGGAGAGGAACCACTACAACAAAATGGTGTAAGCTAGGAAAAAAGTGAATGAGAAACTACTGACTTAGACCTAAATCCTAAACCCACGGGGAGAAGTTGAAAAGCAACCCAGTTCCACTAGAAGAGGCTCTGGAATTGGCAATGCTACATTTCTCTGAAAGTGATGACAAAAGTAGAGCTATTAGAAAATTATTTTAAAGACTCTTTAAGAAATAGATCCTCAGACCCTGCTCTCCCATTTTTGCAGCAATCATTTCTCACCACCCTGTTCAAAGGTTGGAGTTTTATTATCTGGAGACATAAAACAGTTTTTGGACATTAGCACAATGTATTGTGCTGAACTCCAGGATATTCAAAGAACATTTGCATTGAATATTGAGAAACCATCCCTCCCCATTTCTTTCCTCGGTGAACTCCAGAATGAAGGGACTCAGGAATATATCTTCCAAGCAGGAAATTAGAAACTACTATTCTAGGGAGCATTGAGTAGACTAAGTATTTCTAAAGATAGCCACAAAATGTACCTGACAAATAACTCTCCCATAGACAACAAGCCAGAGTTTTCAATCAGCTGAGAGCTCTTAAATATGAGCAGAGGACCAAAGATCTCCAGATTATCTGAGGGAAAGTCTACAATGTAAAAGACAGAGTAAAACAAAAGAATAGGGAAAAAAAAAAGCACAACTTGGAGAAATAGAAGCCATGTAGGCAAATAAACAAAACAAAACCGAAAAGAAATATCATTAGCATCTTCAAAGAGATAATAAAATTTATTTCATCCATAAAAAAAGAGTAAATGTTCTCTTTAAAAAGAACGTTCAGGAAATCAAGGTTCTAGGAAATTAAATGCATAATAGCAAAAATGAAAAACTCAGAAGGGTTGGAAGATAAAGTTGAGGAAATATTCAAGGAAGTAGAGAGCAAAAAGATAATAGAGATGAAATAAAAGGGAAAATTTTTTGAAAAATAGAGGATCAGACCAATAGAATCAAATAGAATTAAATAACAGGAGCTTTAATAGAACCAAATTAAATTTAATAGAATTTAAATATTAAATTTAATAGAATTAAATAACAAGAGCTCCAGAAGGACAGAATAGAGCAAAAGAGGAGGGAAATTGTTAACAAAATAATTCAAGGTATTTCCTAAAATGAAGGTCATGAGTTTCCAGAAGAAAAAAGTCTTCTGAGTACCTAGCATAATGGATCAAAATTCGGGAACCCCAAGGTCCATTATTATGAAACATCAGTACGTTGGAAACACAGAGGACAATGGAGCAACATCTTCAGAATCTGAAGGAAAATTTTCACCCTAGATCTGCCAGAGAGAAAGCAGGAAGCATTTAAAGGATCAGAAATCTTATTGGCATCAAACTTCTCAACAGCCACGCTGAGAACTAGAAGAGAATGAGGCAATGCCTTTCAAACTTTAAAGATATTATTTCCAACAAAACTCTAGAGCTGGTCAAATTACTGATAAAATTGGAAGACAAAAATAAAGATATTGCCAGACATGCAAGATCTCAAAATGTTTCCCTCTCTTACACTCTTTATCTCAAAATGTTTCTCCAATGCAGCACAAAGGTAAGGGCAATCCACAGAAGGGTAAATGAAGTTGTGGAACACATCAAGGTCACAGCAGGAGACAGTCCAGAGTGGAGCAAGTATAGGAGGATTAAAGAGAGATTTCTTTCAGAAAATAAAATTGATAGACTATCTGATGTGTCTGAATGTATTTAGAGTATATTAAAATATCTAACAGAGAGAATACTCACACAGTTGGGGATATAGTATTGATAACCACATAAGAAACTGAGTAATTGAATGAGTAAGAAATTTAAAACTCTAGGGAAATTCTAAAGTTGGTCAAGAAAGAAAAATTAACCATAGTTATATAAAACAAATGGTTCAGCTGTGAACAGTGTTTTCATAGCAACAGTGATTTAAAGCTCTAAATGCTCACCTAAATAAATTTATAACATAACTATATTGGGAAGTTCAAAAGAAAGAGGGGAAGGGGGATAAGAAGAAGCTGCATCCTCAGAGTTCTTAGTGGGAAGTCATAGCTATGCCTAGAACCAAAGAAACAGAAAGTAGCAATTTAAGCATGTTACTTGAGTATATGGAGGGAAACACTGAAAGAAATATCTAAGGATGGGAAAATGACAGAGGAGGGGTTGTTTTTCAAACAAGTTCGATAAAACTGTGCATGACGTTATGTGTATGTAAAAACGTGATAATACTATAATAATAATAAATTTGAGATAATTTTGTCTAAGTTCTTCAGTTTTAAAGGTAACCAAATAAGGGAGAGAATAGGGCTCTTGGCCAAGGTAATCCAAAACAGTGTGTGGTATGTCAGGGCTTGAATCAACATTTTCTGTATTCAAATTTAGCATCCTTCCCACCACAATACTCTGTAATAACAACCTCCTAAATTATCTAAAATGAATTTTTTTGGTAATTTGCCTTAAGTCTTCTTACTTTTCTACATATTTTATTAAATGCCTAACAAGCTACATTTTTTTCCTTTTCATCTAGATTTATTTGTTAATAATTAATTTTTTTCTAATTTAAACACATTTTGGAAGTAATACACTTTTCCTAATTTTTTTGTCTATCTTACTAATTCAAATTGAATAGGATGTTTGAGTCCTTCATTTAGTATATGCTCTAAATGGCTGGCAAGTCTTTGCTATTGATAAATAAGACACTGCTTTACTTCTTGTTTGGAGTATTTTGTATCAATGGATCCTAAAACTTAACCATGAAAACCTTTATGAAAAAGAAAGCATTTAATTCTAACTCAAGTGTTCTAGTTTGAAATCTGCTGGAATGTGATATAACAGAAATGGAACGGCTTTTTAAAAGGGGAATTTATTAAGTTGCAAGTTTACAGTTCTAAGGCTGTGAAAAATGTCCAAATTAAGTCAAGGCTATAGAAATGTCCAACCTAAGGCATCCAGGGAAAGATACCTCGGTTCCAGAAGGCCGATGAAGTTCAGGGTTTCTCTCTCAACTGGAAAGGCCTATGGCGGACGTGGTGACATCTGCTAGTTTTCTCTCCAGACTTCTTGTTTCATGAAGCTCCCCCAAGGGCGTTTTCCTTCTCATCTCCAAAGGTCTCTGGTTGCATGGGCTGATGTGGTTTTCATGGCTCTCTTGCTTTCTCCAAAATGTTTCCTCTTTTGAAAGATTCCAGTAAACTAATCAAGACCCACCTGGAATGGGTGGAGTCACATCTACCTCTAATCAAAGGTTAATACTTACAATAAGTGTGTCATATCTTCAAGGAGATAATCTAATCAACTTTCCAATCTACAGTACTGAATAGGAATTAAAAGAAACTGCTGCCTCCACCAGATGGACCAGGATTAAACTATGGCTTTTCTAGGGCACATAATCTTTTCAAACTGGCACATCAAATGACCAATATATTATTTATTTTAATGCTAATTCTTTCCCACTAGACATGTGATCTGATCATAAAGAGCAGTTAGATCAAGCAATGATATATAATTTACCATGCTTCAGACTTCATAATAAAACCCTTAAATGTACTGTGCTTCCTACAATTCTCCATTAGTTATCAGTTGAATATATACTCATGGAATCTATAAAATAATTTTTAAAGAATGTAAGGACCTATCATAAGGATAACTATAAGGACTGACAAAGTGCCTTTTCCAAGAATAATGTGCTTGATAAGTTGATGAATTTTAGAACTCTAAATAAGATTTATTTAGAGTAGCAACGTAGTACAGGAGTAGACACATAATGAGTGCTCATTATTGCTTGCAATAATTAAGTTCTGACTACTTACAGTGTGGAATCTCTGGACTGCTGTTAAATTCAATGACGAGGGCTAGGAACTCTCTTCCCTTTGAAAGCTCTTCCCTCTGGTCCTGGGGGAAGGGAAGAATTTTAACTGAAGCAAAGAAAGTCTCTGTGGAGCAGCGGGCAGTCCTGGAAGTGGAGCCAAGAGCATGTGACTTTGAGTGCCCAGCTATGTAGGGCCCCTGGACAGCACTCGGGCAATGTGGCGCCTGGTGTAGGAACTTCTGGGGAGATAATAACTGCTAATATGTACTGGGCATTTTCCATCTGGCAAGCACTACTCTAAATGCTTTACAATTTTAACTTATTTAGTTCTCATCACAGCCCTGTAAGGAAGGTGTGGCAGATTGAATGCATACCCAGTTTGGACATGTTCTTGGCTTTGGTCCACATCCTGGTGGGTGTGGGTCCATTGTAAAAAGGATCTCTTAAAGATGTTACTTCACTTAAGGTGTGGCCCAGCTGAATCAGATTGGGCTGTATTCCAGTTTACTGGAGTCCTTTCTAAACAGAATGAAATACAGACACACAGAGAGAGACAAGAGCCGTGGGAAGGGGCCAGAAGTCAATGGCACCCATAGGAGCAAGGAGAAGACATCATCATGTGCTTTACCATGTGACACAAAAGCCAAGGACCAAGGATTGTGGGCAGCCAGCCCAGAACACCACTATCTTCAGGGAAGAAAGCATTGCCTTGCTGATGTTTCAATTTTGGACTACTCCAAATTTCAAAGCTGTGAGCCAATAAATTCTTTTGTTTAAGCCAACCCATTGTAAGGTATTTGATTTAGGAGCTGAGAAACTGAAACAGTAAGTAATATTATTACCCATGTTCTTTAGATAAGGAAACTGAGCTAAGGAAGTACAGAGAGGTTCAGTATAACTTGCCCAAGGTACCCAGCTAGAAAGAGGCAAAGCCAGGATTCACATACAGTCAAACTGACTGTAGAATCTAGTCTCTTAAGTACCATGGTATTGCCTGCCAGACAAGCTACAGGCCCCCAGTATGTGGAGGAAACAAAGTGAAATCTTCATATGTGGCAGTTGTTATGCTATTGTCTTCAGCCTCAAATCCATCCTTCCGTATCTGCTTTGTGATGCTAGGGCTGGGACTGCTTTGCCAATGTTCTTTGATACATTTCTGCTTTGCCAACATTCAATATTAGGTTTGTCAGTGGGGGAGCAGGGTAGAGGGACACTAGGGAGACTGGCAAGGCTGGAAGAGGAAGAAGGAAACTGCTCTTTCCGGTCTGCTTCCTGTGGGCTTCTTGTTTCTGTTTGGCTCCCTGCTCCAGGGAGCACACTCCAGCAACGCTTCTCCACCATGGCAGGGCAGGTCTTCCTGCAGCAATAGCTGAATCCAATTTGCAGTTTTTCCAGCATTTGTAGAAAGCTTCCACCCACCATTATCAGAGACTCCAGCACCAGTCAGCTGAAGGCTACTCAGAGGTCAGGGTTCCAGTCTCCAGGGTCCCTCCTCTGTACTCAGAAATGCCAAGCAGCACACACCCCCCTTCAGAGGCCTGGATTTCAACTCCACAGTCGCCCTCCTTTAAGTTTTTAATTTTAATAATTTCAACTTCCTTTTGTTTCCCCAACCCAAGCTGGTCTTCTATGACACAGAGTTCTTTTCCCCAACTTTTCAGCTAAGAGTTCTTTGTAGCTATTTAAAATTTCTTCATATTAAACTTTTCCTGTCAAAATAATTTGTTTGCTGTCTCTTGACCGGCCCTTGACTAAAACATCATCTTATGGTTAATCCTGGCACTTGGGTTTGCATCAGAGTTTAATAATTTATCAATAGCTCATGAAATATTGCCAAGGTTGATGCAGGGGGGATTGGAAGAAACCCAACCTATAAAAATTCTGGGAAAACAAAAGAGATTCAAATCAACTTTTAAATATCATTCTCACGAAAACAATGCTAAGTTCCTCAAACCTGTCAATTCCTCATCACATGCGGTGAGTATATTTTAAATCTTCATCTTTTAATGAATCAATAATGGAGTCATATCCAAGTATCTGTTGTCCATAAAAGTCATGATACATTTCTAATATGATGAAAGTTGAGAGGGTTTCAAAAACATATATTTGATAGAAAACAAGATCTTACCCTGGAAGAGACTTCTCAGTGACACCCTATCTTCCTGGCACATCAAAACACTGTTATGTTAGCACTTACCTCGATGATGGGTGGCAGAAATACTCTGGAGTAGGTGGCAAAATATGGGTTCTAATCCCAGTTCTACCACTTCACACTAGCTTGATGGCCTTGGGAAAAGCATCAACTTCTTGGAGCCTCAGGTTTTTATATGTAAATGGGATAATTCATATACTACTTACTTTGCCTACTTTACAGTCTTATTTAACTCACTAAATATTTATTACTCATCTACAGGCAAGACCTTTTGGTAGATATTTCAGGTTACACAAAAATAGATAAAACATAGATCCTGTTTTCAAGGGGTTTTTAATCCAGTATTTTTTTAATTCACTCAACAAACATTTATGGAACACCACCTTGCAGGCATTGTGCTAGGAGCTATGAATACTGAGATTTCTAAAATATGGTTCCTTCTTTAATAGAGACATAAGACAGGACAAAAGGAAGAGTGTGCAATGAGAGCTTGAAACAAATCAGTGCAACAGTTAAACAAATAGGAAGCCTACACCTCGTTGAGAGGATCATAAGAGGTTTGTACTATTAGGTACTAGGGACAAAGACCTACAGAAGGAGGAAAGGTAAATGGAGTGGCCAGAAATTGTTGAGCCTTGTAAAACATCATAAGAGCCTGAACCAGAGTGAGGTTGGTAGAAATCAGAAAGAAGGAACAAACGTAAACAGTATTAGATGAACAATGCTTGGAAATCCATGAGAACCAATTGCAAAAGTAACTGGGAGTACTGCTGAGGACACAATGGTGAACAAGGCAGGCATGGTCTCTGTTTTCAAGGAGCACCAGATTAGTTGGGACCAGAAAAAAACTAACAGTTACCCTACTGCGATCTCCTTAAAAGTAGGGGGGCTTATTCAATTTTTGTAGCCCTAACATCCACCACAATACCTTGTATAAAATAAATAGAGACTCAGTAATTGTTTATTGAATGATGAAATGAAAACATCCCCACTTTGCCTGGAGATTTCTAGGACACCCTTCATGTTGGTAGGCTGCCTCCAGTAGGTTGTAAATAAAATCTTAAACACTAAAGATACCATTAAAAAGTAAAGATACTATTAAAACTAAAAATGAAAAGATTATATTCCATGATAAGAATGCTTTCTTCTTTTGTAAGTTACTTTATATAATAATTAGTATTCTTTCATTTAAAAAACAGAAATGGAAAAGTAAAGATCCAAAAATATTGTTGATTCATACAAAAATAAAAAATTAAAAAAAAACATGGCTTGATTAAAAAAAAAATCTAGGGGCAGTGCAATGGTAGCTCAGTGGCAGAGTTCCTGCCTGCTATGCCAGAGATCCAGGTTCGATTCCTGGTGCCTGACCATGCAAAAAAATTAAAAACAGAAATCTAACTCAAACTTATTTAAGAAAGAAAAGGGAATTTATTGTTTCATGTGTCTGGGGATCTGCTTTCTGGTGTGACTGAATCCAAAGAGTCAAAGCAGAAAATCTGAATTCTCTCTCTCTCCACTTCTCTCTCACATCTATTTATTTCTCTGTGCTTAGTGACCTCATCTTTTCTTTATTTTTAACCGAAAGTAGTTTGCTAAGATTGGGGAAAATGGCCTCAAGCAGCTCCAGCCTCTTTGTCCTTAAAGGTCTCGATCTAAATTGAAGAGAGAGACAAATTTTCTTTCCAGAATCTCTACGTAAAATTTCAGGAAGGAAACTGATGGACCTTTATATCAGTCAGGGTACAGTCTAGAGACAGAAATCATGGTGGTTATTTGAATAGGGAAAATTTAACATAGCTGACTTTTAACTAGAACAGGAGAAAGAGTTAAAAACAAAAAAACTAAAAGTTAACCCCCACCCATCCATTTTTTTTACTAAATGTGTTAAAAATCACAAAAACAATAACAAAAAAACCAAGGGCTTTAATGGGCCCAGAAGTAACAGGAACAAAAGAACAACTACTAACTCTACTTTAAGGATGAAGGAACTAAGAACTAAAAGAGCCCCACGACCCCAGCCCCAGCCCCTGAGACTGAGATTCAGACCTTTTTTGAAGACTTAACTACTCAGGAATAAGAAACCTGCTAGTAGTAAAGAAACTTGCCCAAGAGCACAGGCCAGAATGCGTCTGTAGGAGCAGCCTGCCATTGTCAGAGGATGCGGGTAGGTTGCAACAAGGTCTGTAGAAAGAGCCGGCTGTTGCCAGAAGGAATGGGTAGGAATAGGTGACTAGAAGCAGCTTTAAAGTGTCCACTGATGGCAAGAGCATGTTCTCAGAGTACAGCTAGAGCTCCCCTGTGCAGCTGCTGGGCTCCCACCCTGAATGGTAATAACTGAGGAAAAAACTGGAAGATCTGAAAGGGAAGTATCTTCCTATAGCTACTGCCTTGCAGGGTCACTCCATTGCCTTCTATTGATGAAGTTTCACACTCTATGAGCAGGCAAAGGAGAAATGCTTACAGGACCTAGCTCCAAGATCACACAAGCAAGGCAAAGAAGAGTGGATTTGGAACCCTAGAAGGGTGCTAGGCAAAGAAAAATAATAGATTTCCTGTATATTTGACCTAAAAATGTCTGATTCCATTTGGAGTTGTTAGTATAGAGAAAGAATCAGTAAGGCCTTTCTTTAAGCCTAACAAAATGACATTCATTCATTCAAGAGATGTTTATTGGGCACTTACTATGGGGGAGCTCATCTACACCAGTACTGAACTTCTGGCATTTTTGTAAATACAGGCAGAATTGAAAGGTCTATGAATGGAAAGGCAATTGAAAAAAACAGTTGAGACAAAAAAAAAAGAAATGGCACCTTTGTTTATAGGTTAAGTAATAAGTATGTCTACAATCTGGTATCAAAGTTTTAAAAATATTATTCATGGTCAAATTGAAACAAGGCAAGATGGCTAAGAGCACAAACTGTGGAGTAAGACTACTCGCATCCAAATACAGCTCCACAGTGTGACAATAACTGGTAACTTATGCCTAGATTTCCACATATGTAAAGCCCAAATAACAATAATTCCTACCTCTGAGGATTGTTTGAGGATTAAATAAGACAATATCAGCAACGCTGTTAGAAGAGCACCTAGCATATAGTAAACACCGTTAGCTATTGTTACAAATTGTCATTAGCAGTTATCAAGTAATATGACTTTCTCTCCATGAAGAAGTTTGAAATTTTCTCTCCAAATCTATTTGAAAATATCTAACTGTTATAAATGTTTTAGCACCCACAAAAGAGGGAATTCTATGGAAATAATTTTGGTTTCACTGCCTTATGACATTTTGTCATAAATGTCTCTTTATGAATATAAATCATGTATTCCATGGAACCAAAAAACAAAGCAAACCACCTGTTATTCTATAGCATAGAAAAATAAAATACAAACTTTTTCTTTACATCATAAAATTTTTTAAAAAATTGTAAAATTATATTAAAAGACTGAAAAACCTTACCTTAAAATGGGTTTATATTTATGTGGTCAAAAGTTATAAAAGATCTCTTGGAATTTCTTTTTTTTTTTTTTTTAAATCCTCTGTAAATCCAATGTTTTAAAATGACACCAGAATTCTAAGCAAAAGATGTACTCTATGTCTGTCTGAGTCAGATAAACCCTTTTTAATGATGATTTTGGCAGTGATGACAAACTGCTGAAGCCTTGCTATCATGACACATTTTGCAAAATTAGTGATAAACTGAAATCTGAGATATCAGGTATCTCAGCAAGTCCTCATTAGTGAATGTTAGAATGTTAGGCAAGAGTGGTCACAACAAAGAAGGAACTGCATTTCTTTTCCTTTCAGGGATAGGGCTGTATACTATAATACCTCTCACAATAGTCAGATGAAAACAAAAGGAAACAATGAAAAACATCTCACTGAGAACATTTGTTTGGAACTTATCCTAAATCATCATAGCACACACATGCATACACAGTCACATGCCTATGCAAATACACAAATACACACTCTTTTTTTAAAACTTACAGAGAAAGTTTCAGTATTTCCTCCAGAAATGAATCTGAGACACTCATAACTAAAGGTCACATATACAGGACTGCAAAAACTAATGGATATTGGTATAGGAAAGGTGATTGCTAAGACCGACTAACAACTGTTCATTCTATCTGCTAGGATATGTCACTGCTAACCAGCGACGTGAGAACTAAACAAAGTCATTATAAAACCTAGGGATTGACTTGTTTGTTAATTGAGTAAATATTTATAAATAAATTAATGAGTGAATAAATGAACACTCCCAAGGAACAAATACAATGCTTTGGCCTTGTGAATGCAGGCGCCTGATAAAATTTTCTTTGTGAGTGGAAAAATAAATAGCATCAAAGCGAGTCCACTTAAAATTTCCATTTTAAAAATAATTTGAATCCAGGAATTGGTGCATACTCTTATGGAAGCAAAAGTTTGAATGCATTGCAGAAGGGCGAAGGAAGGAGGAAAAGAGACTTGTTGGAAGTGTCAGGAGCAAGCACAGATGCTTTTTTCTCTTGCCAATGATAGCAAAGTTCTTAATGGAAGATGATTCCAATCAATAGAGCCAGACAGCTGATTTATATAATGGAATTTATAAACTGAACTAGCGATCTTTTCTCTGCGCAGTGATGTGAAAGGAAAAAAAGCTACTGGATTGGAATAACCAAGGGGCTCCACAAGTCTATCTGCCTGTGTTCATAAATATGTTCCCCTTATCCACAAACCACAGGAGAGCTCCAGAGAGCAAGCGTGCTCGAGGCTGGATGCTGAAGAGTGACAGTGGGACCAGTGCCACTGCTGTATTTTGGCTGCTGCTGCTGCGGCGACTGCCACTGAGCTGATACCGCAGTGAGGGGTCTGACCAAGCCGAGCTCTTGGAAACCTGGGTTCGGGTTGGGAAGAAGTTAGTTGAGTGAGGGCTGAGAGGCGAGCAGGACTCACCACGGAGCTGCAAACAAAAACAAGAAATCTAAGGAGCGAAAGGAGAGAGTGAGCTTAAGCCAAGACATCAGGCCAAGTGGAACTGGAGGAAATGTCATCATTGGTAAAGGAGGACTTGGAGAAGAAACTGTTTAAGCCGCTCTCGCAGAATCTGTACGAGTTCATTGAAATCGAGCTCTCGGTCCAGGACAGGTATTACCTCTGTGTGTCAGGTAATCTGCTCTTCCTGTTTTCGTTTCAAAAAGCAAATAATCCAAAGGTGTTTGTATGCTAGAGGAATATTTTTGTATTTATTTTCCTATCCAGTAATAGCACGTGTATCTTCATGTGATAGAGTTTATGTCTAGTTTAAGAATTAGGGTTCTACAGAATGAAAAAAAATGCTCAAGTGAAAGAAAGAACAAGCATTGTAATAAGAATGTTTCGGTTAATTGTTCATACATGAAACTGGATATGCACTTTTCTGATTTGGTTATTTGGCTTCCCATCTTTTATTTAAATCACTTTTATGGCATGCAATTATTGAGTAAGAGCTCATTTTTAAAAATTCAAATACAAAGAGCTCTCAGTATATTTTTAAATGTATCAGAGAATTGAGTTATACAGTTTTATATCCAATCAGTCTGGAGTAGTGTTCTCCCTTTTCATGCTAGAAAATAAACAAGATGTTGCATTTTTCTTCTGAGGACTGATTTAGACTTCCTGGTGGTTTATTTTGAAATGATCTTTTATAAAATTCCTTCTCCTACTGGAAGCTTGCTCACAGAAACAATACTTGTATAGTAGAAGTTAGTTCATGAAGATGGAGCTTTAAAGATAAGCAAATGTTTTCTAAACTATTTTACTTTCTAATAATTCAAGAAAATTGTCCAAATGTAGGAATAGGCTTTTGTACTTAATTATAATTTGCCTAACCCATGATTTTTACACTAATTTTAGAGAGAAATTCTTATGTTATTACTGAATTTAATCTATAGCACTATGTTTTCGCAGTCCATGACTTTTAATGCTTCTCAGGAGTTCATAAGGAAAGATCTTAGAAACTCTAAGTATTGATTATGGACTTTGCTTTTAAAGGCACACATCTCACTCAGCATTTTCAGAAAACAACCTGTTATAATTCCCTTCCTGATAAGTTAAAAGAATTTTCTAAAGGTGTCAAAAGGGAGTACTATAAGGGAAGTAGAGCATCTTTAAAGAAAGTCAAAAGAATTCTTCATAATTCTATTATTCCTAATAAAAATAGTAATGCTTACCCAATAATAAGGATAGTGATATTTATCTATGTCTTGACCTAGCACGTTTTGCTATATGAATACAAAATGTGGGAACTGGCATATCATCAACATAAAAACGTATTAATTTGTCTGGGAAAAAGAAAGAAATGAAATTATGTAAAACGTCAATTAAAACAATTTAAGTTAGAAACTATATTGTATCCTAACCATCAAATCACTATAACATACAGAATTTGTACTTAATATATTAGAGAAGACGTTTATTCCAATATTAAAATTTAATAATTTTGTATTTATTGGTAATTCTACGTGATAAAGCTACTTCCTCATTGTGTATCATGTGTGTATTTTTAAATAGAAACATAAAAAGTAAAGTAATCACAATAATATACATACCTTATTTACCGAATATATCTTAGTGCCCCCCTCCAACTTATATAACTAACTAAACTTGTTCTATCTGGCATGAACAAAAATCTCCTAGAGTTAAAGTTTTGGAGATGAATGTGATTTCTGTCCACTAGATTCAGAGAAGGGTACAGAAGACTAGGTCATTTGCGGCCTTTCATAAATGACATGAATCCTTTTAAGTAGGCTTGGAAGGTCAAGAAACTGGCCTCGTTAACATGTACAGAGGCAACTTCTTTAGGCTTCAATTTTGCCATCTGGAAAATGACAAATGAAAATAGGTGACCACTTAAGAGCATTTTCATTAGAAGAATTTTATGATTCTGTGTAAAAAGCAAGAATATAAGCAAGTCCTTTCGAGAGATGAGGAACCGAAGACAATATTTTGATGCTCCACATAAAAGTTGACATTATGAACCACATGCAATTCACTAACTTTCGTCTGCATCCCAACCATCAATTTGTGAGCACTTTCCTCCATTGTAACACCTCTTCATGACAACTGCAAATACATCTCAACAAAAGAGTAATTTAAAGTAAGGTAAATGAGATGCTTGGCAGTCCAAAACTTTGACCATGTGCTACTCAGAAAATTTTCATTGATATTTCCATATCACGGCAGGTAACTCCGTGCTTATTCTGTTGGCTATCCTTAGAGCAGAAAGTTGCATAGTTATGATTTCTTCTTTGTGCCCTGTAAGCCATCAGGTCTAAACATATGTGAATCTCAGCCCCAGAGAATTCAAAATTCCATCATGCATTTTTCAAATTAAAGAAGATGATTATAGTCAAATTTGGCTACACTTTTTATTTATCTGACCAGAGTCTACCTTTTGCAGGGATCTCATATTTACCTGACCAGAGACTGCCTGTTGCAGGGATCCCACAACTAGGGGACTGTGGTTTACTAATAAATCATGAAGCTTTTACCTGATTGACGTCAAGATCAGAGATCATAAACTCACTTATTCTTCCTCTCTGTAGTTTGTTAGGATTTACATTGGTGATTTCCTGGACTTCACTCTCTTTCCATCTCAAGTTTTGTGTGGAAATTCTCCTTGAGATTAGTTTCCCATACCCTAAAACACATTATTATTGATGTTAAAGGTGCTATTTTCTTAGAAAGGAGGAGAAAGAGTTCTGTTATATACAGGCATTAGAAAGGGATAAGTCACTTTTGTGCAATGATGGAAGTGCAAATAAATTAAAGAAATTCTGGAAGCCTTGAAATAGCATATTATTATGCTATTAGCCAAAATTGAATGCAAAATAACAAGGCCTGGTGGAATGTACCTTGGAATCCTTAGATTCAAACAGATCTGGTGCAAATCCTAACTCTGCTTTCTGACCTACCAGTGAAATTCTGAGCAAGATAATTAACCTCTCTAGCCTCAATGTTCACATCTTTGAAATGGAAATCACCACTATATCTGTTCACTGTACTTTCCTGTTCAGTTCTTATTAGGAAACAAACAAACATGACAAGTTATATTCCAAATAAATAAAATAAAAGATAGAGTTATACTTTAAGAATATACAGTAATATACATGATAAAGAATAAATACATTAAATATATTATTTATAAATTGCACATAAATTCAGATACAGGTTATCTTTTAAATATTCTCGTATCTTTAGAAAAATGTTTTCCATTTATAAACATCAATTTAAAATAAATAACACTTACTTGGACTATGAAAATCGTATATATAAGCTCTCTATACATTTTAAATTTTGATGCCTGAGCAGAATTTCTTCTATGTGAATCAAAGAATATAACAATTTTGTCAAATCATTTATAATAATGGTAGCTGTGTTTAATAGAGTAAGTTAACAACAACAACAAAAAGAAGGCTAAGCAATTTTAAATTTGGAACCACTGTTGCTAAATTCGTGAATTCTCAGTATCTTGATGACACAGACACTAACTCAAGACCTTTATTTTCCCTCAGTTTTTATGTATTGTCTGGGAGAGGTTACTTTAATTTTGTCATCTCTAAATTGAGAACAAATTATCCACTACTTTATAGTGCTTTTTTAAGAATAAAAACATAGGAAAATGCTATGAAAAGTTTCCATAAATTAAAGATGTTATTAATAGTAGTAGAATAACAACTGCAAAGCCCAAAATATGTCCAAACAGCTCTCTGCCTATGTTCTGAAAATAGACACAAGCATAGTTGTATGCATATTCTTTTTTATTTTTCAAATTGCAGATTTGCTTAAGGCTCTCTTTATATATGATAATTTAGCATCACTCCTTTCATGGCCTATAATATTTCCTTTAATAAATATTAACATGGCTTGATTCTGTTGCAATATAGGAATCCTGTGGGAAAAAAGAGAACACACTGGGAGAAATTCTAATGTGTCTGCATTTATCATTCTCTATTTTTAAAAATTAGGATCTGAAGAAACATAGAATTGATTTACAAAAGATACTTTTTATTAAACGTAAGAGATGTATTTCTTAAAATTCACCGCAAAACTCAATTACAATCAAGATTGTGAGATGGAATATCAAAGAAGATCTTAAACATTATAGCACTTGCTCTTTGTCTTCTAAAAGAAGAGAGTAATTGAGTATTTTCCCATATATCTCTTCTCTGACCCCCACTCCAGTCCCTCCTCTGTTGTCTACTACCCTGTCACAACACACATGCACACACACTAAAGTACATTTTTCAAATATCACTAAATGTTTCTATAGAGGAATTTTTTGTGGGGGAGTGCATGGCCCAGGAAATGCTATAGAGGAATTTAAATAATATTTTTTTTATCCTCCAGAACTGGGCAACTATCGGTAGGGACTAAAATATGGAAATGATAAATTTCGCCTTTGAGTCCTGCAGTTAACTTGCATCTGTTGTGACTTCGTTTTTAATTCTACAAGAGGGGGAACTGGAATGTAGAATTGGAATGATAGCATCGCTTCTCACAGTAACAACCCACAGCAGCAGCATCAGTTAGTTACTCATGAACCAGAATTTCCCAGTGGCTAATCTACTATTTTGGATATAAAAATGTGGAGACCACAGTGATCTACCAATTCTAAACTCGGAGCCAAATAATTTGTGGAGTTAATGGGAACTTTTACAGCAGAGCTTAGGTGGGGAAAAAGATTTAAAAATTCTCATTATTGGAATGATAGTTTTGATGGTGGGATGAAGGGATAGTTGTAAGGCATGCAAGGCACGAGTCTATTTAACACTGTGTATGTGCATAATCCCCTTTCATCTTCATGGCAACTTTATGAGAGAGATAAAATATTCTTATTATGCAGATGAGGAAACCCTGGTTCACAGATGTTAAGTAATTAGTCCAAGACCACAGGTAATACATCTGATTCTAAAACCCAAGTTCTTTCCACTTTGCTACGCGCTGCTTCTAACCAGTTAGAATAGCCAGCATTTTTCAACACCTGCCAGGGACTATGCCGAACACTTCACATATATTATCTTATTTTCTACTTCTTATTGACGACCAGACTGAGGCTTAGAGAGACTGACTAACTTGCCCAAGATTGCCAACTAGTAAGTGGCAAATCAAGGTTTTACATCGAGGTCCACTTGTACCCTTGTGCTTAACTATTGTGCAATGTTGCTCTCCCCAGGTGCACTGAAAATATGTTAAATGGGAGTTCATAAAAGCAAATCTTGCAGAATCCTCATAGAATGTTCTTCTTTGTTTCTTTAATGCTTCTGTCGTCACAAAATCATTTTCTTTCTTTTCCATTCTATCTCCCAGTTCTGTATATACATCAATAACCCATGTCCTAACTTGCTTAAACTCAATCAATTTGACTTTAAAGACATCTAATATAGCCCAAAACTTGGTTTTATAAAAAAAAATTCTAGAGGAAAAACATTGTTTGAAAATTATTTTACTTGATGAAATCAAGAATGACATTCTCAATGACCCAAAGACATTCATCAATATACTATAACATTTTCAGAGACTATTTACCTTTGATATCACATGGTAATTCTTTCCTAGCAGTTCATTTAAATGATAAAAATAATTATATAATATCAGGATTATAAAATAAGAGTTCTTGTTTTATTTATTTAAAGCATCTTTGTGCTGTATACTAATAAGCTACTGTTTTTCCTTTATTCTGCAAAACTATATGGTTCAGTTGACCAATCTTCTTTCCATTTAGCCTCATAAATAATAGTGACTATTTTACTATGATAATGGAGGCATTTATTAATTAGAAAATTTATTTTAAAATTTGAAGTGAAAATAAATGATTGGCATGAAGTTAAGAGAAGATTATAATTCTGAAAGCACTGAATAAAATATTAAATTCACACCAGGTTAATTCTGAAATTCCCTGAGTCTATAGATATTACTCACTAAGCCATATAATGGCACCCCTGATGTCACTGAAACCAAAGCTGTAACATTTTGACTATGTAAACACCTTTCTGTTTCAAGATAATGTGGTAAGTTTCCACTTTGCCACTGCATTAATGTGAATATGGCCATTTAATTTTAGCTGGCAGAAGAACTCAAACGTGGAAATTAGGGATTGGGTCTACTCCAGCCTGAGTAAACTTCTTTGGCTCCTGGCTAACAGCAGTTCTTGGAGCCTCCTTGGCTCCAAAGGAGGCTGTTTTGCCAAATCAAGGAGGCTGTACTGCTCTGTTCTGCATCATTTTATCAGAAAAGTTAACTTTTAAAGCATGCTCTTTTCTTAGTTTGGTGTTAGTGGGACAGTAATTACTACTAATATAATTACTAATGTAATTACATTAGTAATCTAATCTTACATTAGATTACATTTTATACTGTAACATTACTAATGTAAATCTAATCTAATCTTACATTAGAATACTAATGTAAGAAAACTTGATGACTGGTGGAGCCTACCTTCTTAACATCTCTTTCCTTCATCCCCCTGCCTCAAACCCATTCTCTACAGAACTGGTCTAGAAGAATTTTCTAAAATTTGAGCTCAGCTTGTTTATTCATTTAAAGTCCTTCAGTTACCCCCAGAACTCCTTAACCTAGTACTCCAGCTCCTTATGGGACTAGTGCTACCTAAGTCACTTCCAATCACCCAGCCACTCTCGTCCTTCATGCCAACAATTCAGAATATTTGCAATGACTCAAATACATGAAGTATTTCATGCCTTTGTACCTATGCTGTTCCAGAACTTCCTTTACTCCTTTCATCCTTCTCTTATTGCCCTTTGCAACTCAGATTGCCTCCTTAAGGAAGCACTCCCTGTCCCCCAGTGGGATAAAGATGTTCCTTCTCTGGGATCTATCAGAGCATTGTGGCAGAAGTACCCACTTCCTGTAATCTCAGTGAGAGTAGAAATAATGTCTTATTGGGAATTAATATTTTTCTTTATCTACCACAGTGTTTGATACCTACAGGTACTTCAACAAATATTTATCAAATTAGTGAAAGATATTTTTAAATTTTATGGCCAATTAACTGGTTATCATAGCATGTAGATGAGGGTGATATATTCACCAACAGGCAGTGGGATTTACATTTTTATACTGTATCCAGTTAGTTCTCCCCACACCCCCAACCCCATCCTCTTCTTGTCCCCAGACAAGTAGTGAGATTAGCTAGGCAGAACAAAAATGTAGTCCTTGAGTTCTGAGATACAGCCTTTGTCTGAAAAGACACAGCTGTCTCCTAGTAGAATCAAATCCAAGATCTTGCCCTCATTTTAAAGTATTACAGAATCAACTCTGCCCTCACTTAGACCTACTAGCCTTACTTATGGCTTCTTTTCTAATCCTTCCTTCTTCCTAAAGCTACCCTCTAGACCAATGGAGATGGACATTTTTAGGGCTACAGAAGTTCACATGGGCAGAAGCCCACCAAATTTTGCACCCAGCTTTAGGAGGATCACAGATTCTGTGCCGATTCACTGACCCTGAATTAAGATATTCTGCTCTCAGTCCTCTCTGGACACGCCCCTCAGTCATTGCCTGTATCCCAAAATGGGATGTGAGTCCTCCAAACTCCTGGAATTGTGATCTAAACCATAGCCTTTAGTCTCTCTCTTTCTTTTTTTAACCCTACCTACCCAGGAACAAGCACACAATGTGCACTCAGTATTAGTTAAGTGCATGAAGTTCTCTGCAAGCTGTCTTCTGCCCTCACCATTCCATAGCAACTGCCTTCAGAAAGGTAATCAATGATCCTCCCAGGTCATCTTTGGTAGCAGAACAGAACTCTACCAAACGAAGTTGCTTCAAGGGATTGTGTCCTGATCCTTGAAATTATCTGTCTTCTTGTTAGCATTGGGCTCATCATCTTGCTGATGACCCTTCTCAGCTCTCTTTGCTGGCACCTCTTTCTTCTCCACTGTGCCTGAACTCTTTCCTTTGCTACTTTCCTACTAAACCTAGACTTGGAATTCTATCTGCATATAAAAATCCAAAATCTAATATTTCCAATCCTAAACCATAAACTTCCATCTCATTCTCTTCTCACGTGGTTTCCAGATACCTCAAATTCTGTATGTCAAGAACAAAATTCATTATTCCACCCAACCAGCTCACCCTCCATACTTTCCTATTCTGATTAACATCTAATCCATCCAGTGTTGTCAAAGCCTCGTTGAAATCTTACTTAGATTTGCCATTTCTATTTCCATTACCTACACCCTATGCCTAAGTTACTACAGCATCCTCCTAAAACGAACAAAACAATATACTTCAATATTTACTGTAAAACAAACACTAATATAAGCACTTTGTATACTTTATGTAGCTTAAGTTTTATACCCCATGAGTTTGTATCACTCTGTGTCCACTTCACAACATGAAAAATACTGAGGTTTTGTCTCTCTAGATATTAAATTACTTACTCAGGCCACATTGTAATTAGTAGTGTTATCATGTCAATCCAGAATGTCTGATGCCAGAGCCCACTAAGCCATACTTCCCCTTCCAGGGTCTTCCAATTCTTCTTTCTTTTCTTATTCCAATGTATCCCATGCACAACTGCTGCCAGAAAAATATTCTTTTAAAGGACTGCCATTTTATTAGTCTCCTGCTCAGAAATGAAGGAGATTTATTGAACATGTATGTATGAGCTTTAACTGAACACCTAACTTTTAAAACACCTAACGGAACACTTTTTAGACTTCTCAACTTGCTCAGAGTCCCTTCTCTAGGATATTTATCTCAGCTTCATCATCAACTATGAGCGCAGATGGTTCCTTTGATTTTGTATCATTTTTGTCTTCAAAGGGGAGTTTCTACTATCACCAGCCCTAATTCTGTAGCCCTCAGCATTCAGGCCAGCCTCCTGTCTCTCCCATTAAAAGAGAAGATCCAGACACTGTAAGTCCAGAGTAGTTTCTATTGCTTTTCAAATTCAGACTCTTCCAAAACACTTCACAGCCTTTTCATCCTAGTTATTCCTATTGCCCATTGAATCCTAACACCAACCCAACTGGACAGTCTGTTTTCTTTCATTCTACCTGGTAAAGTCTAGTTTCCATTCTCTACTCATTTCCTTATGCCATCCCTCACCTAGGAATGCCTTCATTATTGTGCCTTTCCAAACTGGGCCAATTTTAAAGCCCCATCACAAATTCTAATTCTTCTATAATTTTCCTCCCTCTTCTTTCGCATAACTGTTGGACATATAGTCTGTGCCATAGTGCTTATATATCACTATGGTTATATAGTAACATATTGTTTTATATCTACATAACTATGAGGGCACGCCAAAGTGGTACTTTCAACAACCAGGAGAGTGTCTTCCCCTTAAACAAATTCTAGTCTCTCATAAATCAGAAGCAATTGTAATTCTCTAAGTGACATTGTCCATCTTGAAAATAAATTTAAGATACTCAATCCCCACCTGATACCTCTTTATAACATACTATTATATATGACTCGTGTATTAGCGTTGTTTGCCCAACAAAACCATAAAACCATAAATTCCTAGAGAGCAATTCAAATGTTGATTCTCCTGATGTGTTTATATGGGATCAAAACAAGTGATTTTAATATCAGAAAATGATTTCCTTCATTATGGTCACATAAAATAAGCATGGGTTTTCCCAACCCTTTCAAAGTATATTACTAAATTTTTTTGTGTTCACAGCACATTTTAAACACCGGAATTTAGAAGACACTTCAAAAGGATTAAAAATATTGAACAATAAGGAGAAAGTCAACAGTAGCTAAGGTGCAAGCACTTCTATATCACGTCTCACAATGACTTGAAAGAAATCATTCATGGTTACCATAGTAGTTGCTGGGTCACTCTTCAACACTGTGTTGCTATTTGAGCAGAACTGTTTACTTTCCTGACCTCACTTACTTATATTGTCATAATGCAAAATTCCAACTTGTTCTGGTAAACACTTTGGCACTAACTGTATTCTAACACAAAGCCTTTTGCTTCCTGCCTCATGTTGAAACCCGTTTTCCACCAGTAAAGCTCTATGCACAAAGCTCAACATTCTGTCTGACAGATATCACTGTGGTAGGATAACCACGATTGTTGCAAAAATTAAGTTAACAGGCTGATCGAATTTGAAGGCACACCCACGAATATTCAGATGCATCAGGATTGAGAATTGGGGTTCAAACACAATGTGACTTCAAGGTCATTATATTAAAAGGGATACTGAAAAGTGTGACTTGAGGAATCATTTATTAGAGGATAATGAATTTATGTAAACAAAGTATTTTTCTATCCTACAGTGACCAAAAATGAAGAAGTAAAAATAATTATGGTGAAACACTGCAGAATAGGTTTAGATGAAAAATATGAAGTAACAAAAAAGTGGTCTTTGAACGATCTACAGATGATTGATGGAAAAGAAGCAGATACTGTAAGTGTTATGTTTTTATAAGCGAGATGTAGAATCAATATGCTGAAGATCTTTATGTTCAATATCTTACTTCATATATTCTTGGCATGTACTGAGTGTTAAGATGACATTAAATTGTTCTTAAGTGGTACAGGATGATCTCCTGGTATTTTTGTTCCATTTTTATGAGTTTAAATTTGTATTTTGTCTATTAAATTTAAAAGCATCTTTCCCAAGGGCCTCTTAACAGGTTCAACATAATCTACCAGTCAATCTTGAAACTTTAGAAACCATTTTTTTTCAAATATATGATGCTTCTAACACCACTTTCTCTCCATCCCAACATCCTCCATAAGTTTTAGGAATTCTTTCTCTCATCTTCATACCTCACTGTCAGGCAACCCACTTTATCCTCCAGATAGGTCATTTAATTTTGGAAATCCAACTATCTTAGAATTGAAAGAAAACACTTAGCCACTTGAAAATTGGTTTTCCCAGTCTATGCTTGAATTCTTCTATTGATGGAGGCTCGTTACTGCATAAGGAAATCCATTGTATTTCTGAATTGCCAAACTTTATTTTTAAATATTCCCATTATGGTGAATCAAACCTGCTTCACTAAACTATCCACTGATCAGTCCTTGCTTTGCCATGTGGATAACCCAGAACAAATCCAATCCTCCTTTTACATAGCAGCTTTACCAGTCTTCGAACAATTATAATGTTCCCTCAAGTTTTCTTATTTTCTAGGCTAATAATAATACCTATGTTATTTTTTTAAATACTTTTCATATGAAGATCAAATAAGATAATACACTGACAGAACTATATAAACACTAAGGAGGGGTAGTGTTGTTGGTTTTCCCATAATGTTGCTTCTACACCCTTCACTAGGCTGCTTTCTCAGAATGGTTCAGTTTCTCGAGAATTAAATACAGTTCTTTATAAGTAGTGGGACTCGTTTGTATTTCCTGTGATCTAGAGTCCCTATTTCCTTTAAAGACTTAGCTGAAACCTCAACTCTTTCGTGCATGAATTGCCATTTAATCTGAAATGTTATCGTCTCTACTTATATAGGATTAAATCTGAGTAAAGGTCCTTGGTGATTTGACCTCTTTGTCTCTAATTATTGTCCCTTGAACTTTATACATTCACAGTGCTTAACTACTTCCTAACTCTTCAGGCTTAGAATGCCCAATTTATCATCCTCGACCCCATTCTTGGGTTTCTTATTGAGGAAAGTCCCATTAATGACTCTGTATTCTATATTGCAGATGTAAATTTGTTACAACCATGATCCTAATAACTGCAGTTTTTGTCTTGCTCTGCCTCCGCTCTGGATGAAAAGTTTTCTTGAAAACTAGGTCATGACTTTTCATATTTTACTGTAGCTTTCTGCCTGGCAGATAATAGTCACTTCCTAAATATTGTTATTGTGGTTGTTGTTGCATGAATTAGAAATTAAGCTCATTTATTCTTAATCCAACTAAATGCCACATTGTTAGTTTGGCCTGTTGTTCTAACCTATCAAATTTTCTAACATCCTGGTTTTTAAATATTTACTATAGTATGATACAGATTTAATGAGTATGATATTTAATGAGCATCCAAGTCAGTGATTAAAAGTGATGAAGCAAGCAGGCATCAGTACATACCTCTAGGTAATGACAGGTTTCCATTATTCATCCTACTACCTGCTACTACTCCACCTTAATAAACTCTTACCGAGTGCCAGGGACCATATAGTCATCACAAAACCCATGAATTAGATTCTATTATTACTCTCACTTTTTCTGGGGGTAGAGGGGGTAGCTGGGAGTGCACGGGCCGGAATCAAACCCAGGTCTCCTGCGTGGCAGGCAAGCATTGAACCACTTGTGTACCCTATTGCTTCCATTTAAAAGATGAGGAAAATGAGACTTCAAGATATTAACTGGCTTGTCTAAGGTCACAAAGCTATTAACTGGTGAGCCAGACTTTACCCAAACTCTACTAATCTGCCTTAATTGGACTTATAGCTTAACACCTTTATAAATCATTCATTTATTCATTTGTTGAGGACATATGATATTTCAGTCCTGCTAGGCTGTAAAGATACAGAGGAGAATTAGACAAACATAAACACTCAATTCTGACAGAAAAAACAAATTATATAGCATGAATATCTAAATTCTGCCCCTAAGGCCTTTGCTGGATTCAACATATGCCATCTGCTATCACCTTGACTTATCCCCTAATAAGCCTATTTTTTAAATTTGGGGGGTTTGGCATGATTTCTTGAGGAATGCACACTGGCTTTCATTGCTAAGTACTCATGTAACATTTTTCTGACAATACATTCTTTCTAAATATTCAACACTTAGAAAATGGGTAAATATGTTATTGCATATCCACGTGATGAAGCATTATGCAGCTATTACTGCATCATGCTATACTGTATCATACTATAGTAAATATTTAAAAACCAGGATGTTAGAAAATTATGTTTCCAAAAGAATACTACATAAGTTTTCCAAAAAGCAGCCAAATACAAATACTATCCTGATTTTATACATTTAGTCTATAATATCACTGAAAACTGAAATCTAGATCTCAACTTCTAGTACAAAAAAATACATATAGGTACATGTGTGTGTGTATGTACCTGCATATACAAATATAGCACCTTAGAAATAATCACCTGTATGATGGGATCACAAACCTTTAAAATTATTTTTTCTTTATGCTTTCCTGTGTTTATCAAATGCCTATTCTGCCTTGAATTCTACCAAAAATCAATGTCAAGTTCACTAATCTGCAGTTTCAAGAATTTACTATCCCCACCTCTTTCATTCTTGGCTTTTAATTCCATCCTAATGTTGATTTTTCCCTTTCAAAGGGAATTTGACGACAGTTCTCTTTGATAGTGAACCAGACACAAAAGAGAAGTTGAGCGTTTCTATTTTTCTCATCACTTAAGAGCTAAAATACTGAATTTTCTGAAGAAAAATAATAATATCCAAACAGTAGTTCTTTTGAAGATCTCTTTTCTATGGATGAAGTAAAAAATATCCTGTTTGTTCTGGGAATTTCCATTTCTTCTCTGTCTTGGAATTGAATCCTCGGGAGTCAGCATTTATTATATTTTTCTCAATAGCAGTGATGCAGGTTTAAAGAGAGCAATTTCGAGCCAGGAAGTTGTCAACTTTAAAACGGAATGGAATTGAAATTGAAGTCAATTTATAAAGCAGAAATCAAAACGACTGGGGATTTAGAGATGAAATGGTACCACTGAAGACAGGATGATCAAGCAAAAAAAAAAAGCAGTTGAACCAATTGTGCTCTTGGTTCTTGAACTGGCTCTGCCAATGATGACCATGTGTGGCCTGGATGGTCCGGAAACTATTATCTCAACTATAAATAAGTGATTGCTAAATGATCTGTGAAACCCCTTTTAGCTATAGGATTTCAGAAGGAAGGAGGGAAGGAGAGAGGAAAGGAGGGTGGGAGGGACAGGGAAGAAAGAAAGGGAAAAAGGGAGAGAGGGAGGGAGAGAGGGAGGAAAGAAGAGAAGAGGAATTGTTCAGGCTTCAATATATTAAGCTAAAAGAAAAGATTAATCCTCTCCAAGTATTTCAAAGGCATGAAGGATATTTTCTACATGATGAGGAGCAAATGTTTGGGAAAGAAAGCTACATAAAGAGCATCTGGTGATGGAATGGATATATGGTTTCCTTTTATTGAGATTCTCTGCAGGATTTTCTTTCATGTTGCAATTTTATCAGTGGAAAAAAAAACTTGTGAGGTGTGACTGGGAGCACTGCATTTAAAATCACATCACCCTTGTGCATTCTTTTAAAAGAATTGCTTTGATTTTTAAATTTTTAATGGACTAAAGCAAGGTGACATTAGCATCTGTATCACAACCTTTGGAGACAGATTTGAGAAAGGGAGCTATTATTTATTAAGCTCCTTATTAAGCAGTTTATGTGACTAATCTCATATTTATTTAACTAAAGGGGGAGAAAAGTGAGGATCAAATCAGGTATTTTCCCCAACATTAGATGAGAGGATCAAAGAGATTGACTAACTTCAGAATCCATGCTAGTTTCCTACCTGCTGCAAGAATTTTTTTATTTAAAAGAGAAATCGCAAGTATATGTATTGTTTATATATAATGTTTACACAATACATATTAACAAAGTTTTAATACTCTGATTTTGTTTGGTCCCTCTCTGCCTCTTTATCATTTAGGGCAACTTTCAATCCACTTCTCTTTTCATGAGGTTACTTCAGATCAGTTCAACACACATTTGTTAAGAATTTAGTAATTGCCATGGAGAAGCACTAGAGTTGTAAAGATAAATAATGCAAAATCTCTGCCCTCAAGAAGAATTAGAAGTTGGGCAGATAATGAGGGTGAAAGCATTTTGTAAACCGAAAAGCAATTTATAAATGTAAAGGCATTGTTTTTAATGCTATTAATAATGGTAGCAATTATGATTCTTTTAACATGTAGGGATAGATCAGGTTTGAGGCTTTTTTTTTCGTGAAACATCCCCTTTAGAAATGTAGCAAGAACCTTGAATAATCCAGTAAGAGGCAATCATTAGTAATTTGTCAGTTTCAGTCAAATGGTTTAATGGTAATTTCTTACTATTTAATTCAAAGTCAGCAAGAGGATGATCTGTCCTATGCAAAGGGCTAATTAGCCGTCCTGTATTTCCCCATCTACCTTTGGAATAGCACAGGAAATCAACCTTCAGCTAGAGAAGGGGAGAAACCTTTTCTCCCCTACTGGAATCTGAAAGTAGGTTTATTCACTTTTTCTATCTCTATTCATCCTCTCAAGTTCACTGCATTGGGAGGACTTGGTGAATCCAAGGCATGATTCACCCGGACAATTGAAAAGACACAGAAGCTTCAAAAATAATCTTTCTTCTTGTTGTTTTTTCAGAGGCAAAAATAACCTTTCTTCTTGTTGTTTTTTCAGAGGCAATTGTATTTGAAGAAGGTAGCTTTGGAAAGCTCATTTGTAGATTTTAGAAATATGCTTGATACTGATACTTTGCAATCAATAAGCATATACAAGAGAATATGAGTGGGTCTACGAAATCTAGCTACTTCCTTTGCTCTAAACTAAATCATGTTTCTCTTTCTCTCCCAGGACAATCCATTTTTTGATCTGCACTTCAAGAAAGTGTACAGTTTGGAAGCATATAGCTGTGCTTCTAAATATGCCTTTGCTCGAACTGTGAATAAGCTGAATCGTGCATATCTTAAGAAGGACTTACAGATTGTGAACTTTGACTCTACTTACATTAATGATGATTGCGTTTGGTCTTCCAACAACAAGGATTGCTTGGTCCTTATGAGAATATGCTTTTATGCGTTCAATCTTGTGTGCTTGTCCCTGTGTCCCCTGCCACTTTGAAGATGCATGCCGTGTTCCTTCATCGAGTTTCCTATGAAAATATTTCTTCAAATAAACACTCATAGTTATGGTTTTGCTTTTTCCCTTCATCAGTCACAATTATTTATATGAAAATAAAGTGGTGCTTTGCGAATAGCAGTGAAATGTTATTAATGCAATCATTTGGCATTTTGGACTTTATTCCTATGGATTTATTAAAAAGTACCTTAAGTTTATTAGAAGAAAACATGGGTGATTTATTTATAAACTAGGATTGGGTAAAACTTTCCTAGTTACGAATCAAAATCCAGAAACAATAGAAGATAAAAATGATAAATTTGACTACACAAAGATAAAAAGCCTTTACATGAAAACAGTAAGTAGAAAACTGGAAAAAATTTTCAACTTATATAGCAAAATGCTACTACCTTCAGACATAATGTGCTCTTACAATTGAGTTGGGGGTGGGGAGACCAACAACTCAATTTGCTGAAATACTGGCAAAATATATTAATTTAAAAAATAGATGAGGAATATCTCTTTGGTGTGCTCTGCAGAAAAGAAAACTGTTAAGCAATAAAAGCCAGAGAACAATGTTAAAGTATGCTACCTTTTTTGTAAGAAAGAGAGGAAATATTTCAAATTTTTCAAAAAGAAATAATAGAAAAATAAAGCAAAATTGAATGGTTGCTGTAGGAGGAGATAAAGAACAGTGGAGATACTCAGAATAGAAATGAGTATGAATATTCCTTGTTTAGAATATTTGCTCTAGTATCATGTAAATGGTTTCAATAACTATGATTAAAACATTACATCAAAAAGGGAAAAAAATCTCTACAAATTGAAAACAGAAACAAATGAACCCAATTGCATACCAAGTTAGGGCCATAACCATGTAAAGAGCATAATTATTTCAAATGACTGTAATGCATAGCATATTGATTGTTTATTTGTAGTGGGATATGTCATCTAAGGCAAAAGGTAACTGGAAAGAAGTCTAAAACCACATTCAGAATTATTTTTGTTACTAGTGCTATTGGCAGTGTTATTCTGAAACTATTACAGAACTATCATAAGACAAAGCATATGCCATTGTGTTAACACCATTTGGAATCAAGATGCTAAGTGGAAGAGAATATACAAGAATAAAGAAAAGCAGCTAAAACTCTGTAATACTAAATTTGAACTGCAACTATTAGTATAAACTCATTGGTATAGATTCTTCTTTTAACCAAAAAAAGCATCCATTTCCTAGATTTGTCTGTCCACTGAGGCTCTGAAGCAAAACCATTCTAAAGCAATGAGCATCCTTAGCATACAGATAGGGTCTCAAAATACCATTTCCCACTGAAAGGAATGAAGATTGCTTGAAGAAATGAGTGGGTCTAGGTCCGGGGCAGAAAATGTTCAAGAAGAACACAGGGCACGTTATGTGCCAGGAAGCAAGAAAGCTATCAAAGTTTGTTGGGGGACCTGGAAGCCAACTTGAAGTAGCCCCCACTGGCCTAAAATGTGATAATTTGAGCATTACAGAGAAAAAAATGACCATATTAGAATTAAGCATATCAAACATATGTAAGTTCATGTATTTCATAATAATACTAAAAAAAAAATCTCATTTGTCACCATTTGGACCAACTGAAAATTGATAATAAAGGAATGAATCAAGTATTTATCTATCTTTCATGTATGGACTGTATTTCAGGTAACATGATGGGGGAAGGTTTTAAAGACAAAGTCTAGCTAAAAAATACAGTAGGAATGGTAGAACTAGAAAATTACTATTTTGCAATCCCTAGTGAAATAATAGATTTAGGGAATAGTTATGAATGAATGCTAAAACCGTTAGGTGAAAAAGTATGAGGAACTTTATAATGCAGACACCAGGCTTGCATTATCTAAACACAATGATCAATTTTAGTATCACTTAAAAGTGGACCCACCAGCATTATGCTCTCATGATATGGGACAGTAAGAAGAACTCTACATCCCCAATGGAGAGTTCTTACCTAAAAATTGAACCTGAACCTAATCAAACTTTGGGGTCTAGCTTTTGGTTTTAGCAAAATGATACCCTGAAGAAACAATCAACCAAATACAAAATGTGTGAAATTCTATAGGACCAAAGACTCTATTTTTTTAACAAACCAATAATATGGGGGGAAAACAATGAGGGGAAGATCACTATTTGTGGATTAAAAAAACTTAAGAAATACAACAACCAAACACAACATGTGGACCTTGTTTAGACCTTGGTTCGAACATATCAAGTATAAAAAGTTTTGAGCTCAGCAGGCAGAATTCTTGCCTGCCATGCTGCAGGCCCAGGTTCGATTCCTGGAGCCTACCAATGCAAAAAAAAAAAAAGAAAAAGTTTTGAGACTGTCAAAGAAATTCACATTTAAAGGGTATTAAATAAAAGGAATTATGGCTACTTGTGTTAAGTGGGATAATAGCATGGTGGATATGTTTTTTAAAAAGTCCTTAAAAATTAGATAAGGTAGTTAAATAGTTGCTGGTGAGATGGCATGAGGTATTGTTTTAAAATACCCTATGAAGAAAAAAAGAGGGGGGAGTTAAAAATAGGATTGGCAAAATATTAATCATTGTTGAAATTGGGTGGCAAATTCATAGCTTATTATACCAGTCTCTCTACTTTATTATGTGTTTGAAATTTGTAAAGCAAATGTAAGCCCTGTAACTTATTTGGTAACGTAATTGTATCATTACCAAATAAGTAATGATAGTACTGGATAATAACCCAAAGAACAAAATAAATATCCTTGAGTTCATATTGACAAAAATAAATAATTCAATAAATAAATAGATAAGGGAGAAGGAGCAATTATTCCTTACAGTAAAATTACAAATAATAAATGTGGAAGGAATGAAGAAAACTAACAGATGTAGAAAAAATGAGGGAAATAGAAAATCACTATTGAAATATCCCAGTAATAATTCTGCGGACAAGATAAGGAATGAATATTAAAATTAGTGGGTAAAAGTTTAAGGAGAAACAAGATATTTGCATAGCCTCAAAGTGTCTCCCCTAAATGTGTTTTGACTAAAAAAGGGGAAAATAGTAAATTTATACTAGTAGCCACATGGAAGACACTACTTTAACCAGGGGTTAAGGTTGACATCATCAGGAATGGAAATATCAGTGTTGTGCATCCCTGATATAATGGGTTGAGAAGGTCTCATCAACTCTGTGGTATAATTTCCCCGAATCCATATCCTTAGAATAACCATGAGGAAACATCGGAAAAATCCAAATTGAAAGTTGTTTTGGAAGTACCACTCTTTAAAAGCATCAGGGTCATGAAAGATAAAGAAAGAAGGAGGACCATCACAGAGGAGAGAAGGTTTAAGGATACAACAACTAAATGCAATGTGGGCTCCTGGAATAGAAAAAGGACATTGGTGGCAAAGCTGAATAAGGTCGGCAATTTAGTTAGTGGTATTGTACCAAGGTTAATTTCTTAGTTTTGATCATTTGGGGAAGCTGGGCTAGGGATAGGCAGAGCTCTCTGTAAGATCTTTGCAATTGCTCTGTAAGTTTAACTTATTTTTTCAGAATAAAAAGTTAAAAAAAAAAAAAAGACCAAGATGTGGAACGGAGATGCTTCTGGTAGAACTATCGCAATGGCTGCACACGGCAAACTCCAAGTTCAACTTAAACTTGTATTGGTTAACAATGGTGGTACTGGAAAAACTACATTTATAAAACATCATTTGATGGGTGAACCTGAGAAGTACGTAGCTACCTTGGGTGTTGAGGTCCATCGCTTTGTGTCCTATACCAGTAGAAGACCTATTAAATTCAATGTATGGGATACAGCTTGTCAGGAGAAATTTGTTGAACAGAGAGATGGCTATTACATCCAAGTCCAACGTACCACTAAAATGTTTGATATAATATCAAGAGTTACAAGAATTTGCCTAACTGGCATAGAAATCTGGTACAAGTGTGTGAAAACATCCCATTGTGTTGTGTAGCAACAAAGTGGGCACTAAGGACGAGAAAGTTAAGGCAAAAATCCATCATCTTCCACCAAAAGAAGTACCTTCAGTACTACGCATATCTTTCAAAAGTAACTATAGCTTTGAAAAGCCCTCCCTTTGGCTTACTATAAAATTGATTGGAGACACTAACTTGGAGTTTGTTCCCTGCCTGCTCTTGGCCCCACCAGAGCATCCAGCTTTGGCAGCACAGTATGAACACGACTTAGAGGTTGCTCAGACAACTGCTCTGCCAGAAGACATGCCAACCTGTGAGAAAATGAAGCTGAACCCAACGCCAGAAGTCTAGTTTTATAGGCAACTGCCCTGTGACATCTAGTGATGCAGCGTGTTTGCCACTTTATTACATAGCTAAGCAGAACATGTGCTTAGTCTGTGGGATGCTGAAGGAGTTGAATGGACTTTGGATTGAAGGTGACAGTTAAAAAAAAAAAGCGTTATTTTCTGGACCTGCATATTTCACTGTTTTGGAACGCAGCTGTCTCCTTTTTGAGTTTCAAATATAAGACTGCTACAGTCACATCACCGTATCCAGTTGTGACGTCTTGTTTGTTATCATTCCCATTCTTTTTCGTTTAGAATCAAAATAAAGTTGTATTTCAAATAATTTTTTTTAAAAAAATACCTATTCAATGAGATTTCCCATGGGGTTTCTAAAAGATAGAGGTCATGATTTGCAGACAGTATGAAACATGGAAGAAAGGAGTTTCTTGAGTCTCATTTTTTGAAATCAAGTATTGTAGTTATTTAGTTGTATAGCTGTGTTGAAAATTGTTCCTGTTGTTAAGAATTAACAAGGAGGGTAACAAGTAAAAGCACCTTTTTCTCAAAGCAGGCAGTCCAAATGATACGTTAGAAAGTCTTATGTATCATATGCCATGCCTTGCATTGCCCTCTCCAACTAATTAAAACCTATCCTCATGTGTTTGATTCTTGGGTATAAAGTTCAGATTGTGGTTAACAAAAGTAACCACTTCCTGTTTTAGAATGATATCTTTATAGAGAAAATAGAGATGGTATCTTATTCACCTGTGGATTATGCACAGGAGGCACTTGAGATATGTGTATGTATTTTTTTGGTACACAATCTTTAAAAGAAATCTGACTTTGGAGTACATATTGAAAACCTGATGACAGCGTTTTCTCTTCTGTTTCCTCTCTCTCCTCTTTGCCTTTTGTGTCCTTTTGTTCCCACTCTTTTTAAGTTTAATTCCTCTTCAAGCCAAAATGCTTTTACTTCTTTATACTCTTCCCTCCTATATGCTCTTCTTTCACTCCTCTTTTCTCTTAGGCACTAGAGAAATTTGAAACTTTTAGGGCCTATTGGAGCCAAGACCATCGGAGTCACCCATGAAGTCACATTTAAAGGAGAATTATTCCAATCATAGATATAAATAATTTAGAAGAGATATACAGATAAGCACAACAAATTCAGGCTACACAGATAAGTTCTGGGGTAGTGGAAAAATGTTCCCTCTTTCCTAAACCCTTACCTGTACTCTTGGAGAATATTAATGAGCCTTCTTGTTGAGCATCTGCTTGAGTCAACCCATTATTTTCACAATAATGCTGCATAACAACTAACCATAAAAATCCAAGTGACTTAAGAATGACATGCATTTAGTTTTTGCTTATGCGTCTGTAGGCTGACTGGAATATGGCTGATCTAGGCTGAGCTATGATGGGCCTCCAAGCTGCAGGATGAATCCAAGTTTGCTCTGCATCGCTCTTCCTCCTTGGACCAATAGCTACCAAAACTTACTCTTCTTATGATCAAAGAGAGGAACACAAAAGGGCGAGTCCAATTGTGCAAGCTCTTTTTAAGCTTCTGCTCAAATCATGTTCAGTAACAATCCATTGGTCAAAACAACTCATAGGGCAAGCCTATAGTCCAAGGGCAAGAAAGTATACTCCACACACCATGAAGTCATGGCAGGATGTAGATGTATAACAGGAACACAGGAGAAAATTAGAGATGGATAATTCAATCTAACAGATCCCTTATGTTTCTTCTCTTGCTCACCTATCTTTGTCAGAAGTCTGAGTCCCACCTGATTTTGTCTCCTCAAGAAGTTGGAGGTTGAAAGGATGACAGGTAGACAAAAGACATTCTCCCTGCTGGGCTGTGGAAAGCTCCCTCCGACAGAGTTATTCACGTTGTGTATAATATGCTACCTAAATTGTTTTTTTTTTTTTTTACTTTTGAAAAAGTAAAGCTTCATTCAAATTCATACCAAGCTATTGCATAGGCAAGTAAGTGGTGACCCTAGGGGTGACTGCGTCCAATGATCATCAGTTTTTATTACAAGATCCTTGAAGAATGTTAAAGCTAGTTCATGCCACATGGTACAGTGTCCTGCCCACAATAGATGTTTTATAAATATCAGTATTGCTTGAAATAAGTGGGATTTTATTTAGAAGACCAGATTATATTTTTGTAACAAAGAAATTTAAAATTTAAAGGTGTCTCTTTGGTTGATATTTGCCACACTTTCAATTTGCAAAAGATACACATTTTTTTGTCTTTAAGAAATAAGTCTATTTCTGCAAGCCCATTGGCTAAATTTTTCTAATGTAAAAAATATTATCTGTTATCTTTGAAGGTTAGCTATGGGAGAAACTTTAAAACTTTCAGTTCTTGAATGAATAACCAGGTCCTGATAAGAGGGAACTGATAGTCATTTGTTTCCACAACTGCTGAGAACAGTGTATTCATGATGTGAGAGAAGCCATTTTACTCTTATTAGAGTAAGTTGAACCAGGAAAATATGGTTTAACATAATTATTTCTTAGATATTGTAGGGATTCTTAAAGAGAAAATATTTGTTTATCTTAAACAATACTTAAAATCATCTAATCTTCAAAAATTCTATTATACAAAAATATTGCCAAAAATGTTAAGAATATAAACCTTCTGTGTTCTTAAATTTTTTCCCACTCTTAAATAAACAACCATATAAAAAAATAAGTTCCAATGCAAAGTAACATTGAAAGGAATATTAACCCAAGTAACTCTCCACTAAAGCAGATACTGGCAAGTCCCATTAATATTTCATATTCAATGAAACACGAAGTGAGTAGATATCCATAACTTTCAGAGACAAGTATTTAATTTTTAATCACACGGATGGAAATCTGTTCCAGATGAATGAGTTTACTAAACAAAACCTAACTTTTTGTCAATGACTGGGTCCAAATATCAGTTAAATATTTTGCATTGTTCTAATATTACCATTTTAAATTGGAAGACTTACTGCAGACCACTTTCGATTGAATTTCTCCTAACAAGGGTGCTTCTCTAATTCATGATTTGGCTATCCCTTTTTTGCTCACTACCAACTTAAAATATTTTGCCTAAAAGACTGAAGATTCTGTAGAAAAATAAGTATCAAGCTTATCACAGCAGCACCAGTTTTATATAGAATTATAAGACAACAACAGTCTTGGGGGCTCATTCATGCCTTTCTATGAAAGTTTTGAACCTGAAGGGCCTTCATTTATGCTAAAAAACAATTATGTATACTACATGTCACTAATTAATAATAGCAACTTCCCAGAAAGTTACTTACTAACTTTGGCTCAAATATTTGCTACATAATGTATGTGAAATATATTATCCCGTTGGATTTTTCCCCATTGAATATTTATCCTGAGAAATGGCAAACAATTTAATACATCTTTGGGATAAAAGAGGGGTATAATTTTAAGCCAGTTAGAGTATACAACATTTAACTCTGATTTTCAAAAATATATATATATATACTCAAGCCTGTGTGTTAGTTTATATTTACTTTGCTTTGTTTACACTTCTAGGGTGCAGGTCTAGGCTTGCAGTAGCAGTCATTCCTGTATTCCCCACGTGCAGAGGGGAGAAGACTCTGTGTCCTGTGTTGGACCCAAGCTCTTAATGAGGTCATACTGAGACTCTTTGACCTCTACTTAAAACGAAAATATACGTGTGCTGTATATGTATAATTGTATACACAATTCCCAGAAGAGATCCAGAATTAGGTGAGAGATGATCTCTGCATATCTGCGAGAATCCCCTGGAACCATTTAGGAAGCTCAACACTGTGCCTGTGTAATGACTCTTCCTTCTATCTAGAACACCCTTCTCCCAGACCCTCCAGTAGCTGCCTCTAGCTCATCATTGAGTTGGTAACCCAAATTTCAGGCACTTAGAGTATATTGCTTCCTTTCACACCCCACCCCCAACCCCAGTCACTATCCTTTTGCTCCATTTTATTTTCTTCATAGCACTCACTACAAACTGAAAATATTCATTTATTCACTAGTTTACTGGTTTATATTCAATCATCTCCCGCCCTAGCAGTAAGCACCATAAAAGATAGGAACGTTGTTTTGTTCACCACTGCATCATTTAGTACTTAGAACAGTGCCTTTTACATAGCAGACATAAGTCCTCAATCAATTTTTTGTTGAATGAATGAATATGAATAAAGTAGAGAGCTTAACTGGGAAAAGAAAAAAAGGAGAGAGAATGGGGAAGGAAGGAAGAGACATCACATTCTTCCACAGATTTAAGCAAATTCACCAGAAAGAGGGAGAAAAATGGAAGTCATACCCCACATCTTTCCTGAATATAGGCCCTGCCATATTATAAAAGATGGCAGAAATGTTAGTTCATAAACAGAAGTGCTCAAGTAATGTAACTTCATTTCTATCATTTCTGTATTTGGTTATTTTTTTGGCTCCCATTCCTCTGAGTGGTAAAATCTTAGTATCAGTCAATTCAGGATACCCATCTCATTTCTCTGAGAAAGCTATCAGGGACCAATATAGTGCCATGATACTGCAGAAAGAGCATCTGATCCTTGATGCTTTTTCCTAACCTTGATGCTCTCTCTAACCTCGCTGGCATCAGTCAGCTGTTCATGCAGTTTGCTTTTGCATCCTCCTTGCTCTGACCACAGTTCCCTTGAGGACCAGAGGTCTTGAAGCCACTCCCATGCAGTTCTGAGATGCTAGAGATGTCCTCTGCCGCAGCTACCTCATTTATCTGGGGCATGCAAGATATGGTGGAGACTGCCTCAAATAAATTTGCCTGAATTCACTTGGTCATTTCCACTCTATAACTCCAGCATACCGAGGGTATGGGGAATTTGGGGGTCTTGGGATCTCTCTGAGTTCCACCCAGGGATTAGGGCACAATACACTTCTCCTACTCACTCAGTGTGGATGCAGAGGCAAGGCTAGAATAGAGACCCCTTCTTAGGGACCCTCCAACATTGAAGATCTTCTCCCCCACCCCCTTCTTTTCCTCTCCTTAGTGTGAAGACTTACCTAGTATCAGAAGCAAGAAAAACCCAAATGAGACTAATGTTCCAGATCTATTGTTTATGCCCTAAGAACTCCAAAGCTTGGGATTTTGATTCTCAAAAGCTGCTTTCCATATGCTGTAACAACCTCTTGTAGTTAGAGTAAGGTGTCAACTTGGCCAGATGAAGGTGCCTAGTTCTATTGCTGTGGACATGAGCCAATGGCATGTGAACCTCATCTATTGCTGATTACATCTGCAGTTGGCTAGGGGGCATGCCTGCTGCAATGAATGATGTTTGATTTGATTGGCTGGTGCTTAAATGAGAGAGGGCAACATAGCACAGCCCAAGCAGCTCAGGCCTTTGGAGATGCAAAAAGGAATCACCCTGGGGAAAGTTGTTGGAACCCAGAGGCCTGGAGAGAAGGCCAGCAGAGATCACCCTGTGCCTTCCCATGTAAGAAAGAACCTCAGTTGAAAGTTAGCTGCCTTTCCTCTGAAGAACTACACATTAACTAAATAAATTCCCTTTTATTGAAAGCCAATCCATCTCTGGTGTGTTGCATTCTGGCAGCTAGCAAACTAGAACACAATCCTTCCCCCATCTAATGGACAACTGCATGTCTATTTTGAATGTTGGAAAGGTATAGGGTAAAAATAAAATGCTAGGATGAAAACCATATTGGTAAATACATCAAGATATCACCTCACTACTTATATATTAATACTCAAGAAGGGAGAACTAATTATCTACAAAAACAATAGCTCAGGAGAGTAGAATGTTCTAGTGGCTAAGAAGAAAGAAAAGAGAAAAAAATATTATAGTATCACTCCACAATATGTACATTGAATAAGGCAGATTATTGCATAAAAAAATTTTTTTTGAAGTACAATGTAATTTTGCAGGCCAACTGTTTTAATTTCTTTGCTGCGCAAGCAAATACCTTGCAATGGGTTGGCTTAAATAATGGGAATTTAATGGCTCACAGTTTTGAGTCTAGGAAAAAGTAAAAATCAAGGCATCATTAAGGTGATGCTTTCTTCCCAAAGATGAGTGTTCTAGGACCGGCTGCTTGTGATCCATGGTCCTGGGCCCCTCTGTCACATGGCAGTGCACATGTGTTGCTTCCTGTTGAAACGGAGCTTGAAGGATATTAAGGAATGATGAGAAAGAAAGAAAGGAAGAAGGAGAGAAAGAAAGAAAGACACAGACGGGCTCAGGGGGTCTGAAGCTTGAGTTTACTTCAGACAGACTTCAGACAATTTTATTCTTAACCAGATCCTGGTTATATACCACAGGATGTCAATAGGCATGCATGCATTTCCTGAGGGAGCAAAGTTCTTATCTTTCAGTGTTCTTCATACTTAACATAACCATTTGGGGTAAACATTCTCTTCCTCCCAGACTGCTCTACATAACAATCTCCACAGTTTACCTCTGCCATCCTGAGGCCAGCTGCTCCCAACAAAACCTGCAGGTCTTGTTTTAACTCTTGGCTCCTACATTCACATGGTGGCCTATCCTGGCCTCTCTCTTCTCTTCTGGGTTCCACTGACCTTTAACTCTTACTCCCCATGGCTTTCTCTCTATATATCTGAATTTCATTCTGCTTATAAAGAACTTCAGTAATAGGATTAAAACCCATCCTGTTTGGGTGAGGCCACTTCTTAACTGAAGGGACCTCATCAAAAGGTCCTACTTACAATGGGTTCATACTCACAGGAATGGATTAAATTTAAGAATATATGTTTTTCAGGGGTATATAGCTCCAAACCATCACATCAACTTTTGCCTCCTTTTTATTTGTACATTTATATATCCTATTTTATTATCTTCCATGTTGTTCAAAATGTACACACATGATCTAACTCATATTTTTTCCATCCAATCAGTTTATTTTACCCTTTATTCCCCATTATGTATGTATGTATGTATGTATGTATTTTGGTGGGGGTGGTACATGGTCCAGGAATCAAACCAGGCAGGCAAGAATTCTACCACTGAACTACCCTTGCACCACCCTAGTATTTATTTTTTATTCCTATTTTTTACTCATCTATCCATACCCTGGATATAAGGAGCATCAGTCACAAGGTTTTCACAGTCACACAGTTGACAATGTAAACATTTCATCTTTATAAAATCGTCTTCAAGAATCTAGACTATGAATAAAACATATGGAATAAAAATAAATAATAGGAGGAACAAATATTAAAATAAATTTAGACTGAAATGAAAAGGAGGAGTAAGGGGTGTGGTGTGTATGAATTTTTTTCTTTTTATTTCTTTTTCTGAATAGATGCAAATGTTCCAAGAAATGATCACGATGATGAATATGCCACTATGTGGTGATATTGCGAATTACTGATTATATATGTAGAATGGAATGATCGAAAGTTAAGAATGTTTGCAAATTTTTTGGTGTTTTTGGTATTTTTAAAAAAATTTAAAAAACAAATAAAATTTAAAAAAAGATAATGGTGTAGGGTGTTTGGGGTAAGATTTAAAAAAGAAAAGAATCTAGGCTACCAGAATACTGCTCAACAGTTTCAGGTACTTCCTTCTAGCAACTCTAATACACCATAAACTAAAAAGGGGATATCTATTTAATGCATAAGAATAACCTCCAGGATAACCCCTCGACTCTGAAATCTCTCAGCCACTGAAACTTTATTTTGTCTCATTTCTCTCTTACACCTTTTGGTCAAGAAGGCTTTCTCAATCTCATGATTCTGGGTCCTGGCTCTTCCCAGGGTTTCTGTCCCACATTGCTAAGGAGATTTACATCCCTGTGAGTCATGGGAGGGAGGCCAATGAGGTCACCTGATGAGTTGGCTTAGAGAGAAAGATAGGCCACATTTGAGCCACAAAAGAGGTTCTCTTGGAGTGACTCTTAGGCCTAATTTTAAGTAGGCTTAGCCTATCCTTTGTAGGAATAAGTTTCATAGGGGCAAACCCCAATCAGCCTATTGATTTGCTTGTCCCAACTGCTTGCAAGAATATCAGAAATTCTTCAAATGAGGAAGTTGCATATTTCTTCCTTTCTCCTCATTCCCCCAAGGGGACTTTGCAAATGCTTCTTTATTCACTGCCCAGATAACTCTGGGATTTATCAGGGCATCACACTAACCTGGACAAATCAATACAATCTCATGCCTTATTTAAGATTCCATGTACTTATGGTGTTCAACTAAACTGACCATACAAGTTAAATTGGTCAACTACACAAAATATATATTTTGTACCCAATAAACAGCTCTCACTTGAGTCTCACACAGAAGTTGAATTTTTAAATATGGACAATATCAACCTTTACCCTGTATTCTGATATACTTTAGTCCTATGCAGATCAGCTTCATTCATATCTCTACATGATGTCTGATCACTTTTTCTACTTTTTAAACTAACTCGCATTTATTTTTAAATAAGCATAGAATTAATATTGGTGCAGGCAATTACCAACCTCGTTTTGTGGCTAAAGATCCCTGACTCCTTCCTATAAAGCTGCAAAGAAATACAAAGTTTTATATGGGCATACCTACTTCTGTTTCTGACAAAATCTAAAATAAATTACTTTGTGTATAAAAGTAGAGACTCTTGGGCAGGCCACGGTGGCTTAGCAGGTAAGAGTGCTTGCCTGCCATCCCCAAGGACTTGGGTTCGAGTCCTAGTCCCTGCCCATGTAAAAAAAAAAAAGAAAAAGATAAAAAAAAAGTAGAGACTCTTTTTCCATGCTGTAACTGTTAAAGCCATTTATAAAGAATCTGGTACTGAAGCACTGTGATCCTCATTGTTCAAAAAGAAAAAAAAATTACTTGATGTTCTTTGTGTTGATACTAATGATCTGACAATTCTGGAAAAAAAAAAGCTCTTTCTTCCTCAGATAGGAATGTGCATTATTGCATCATTTAAAAAAAGCAATGATAAAACATGAAAAAGAGAAAAAATCAAAGTAATGACATAAGTTTCCAAAATTAGAAATAAGAGAAAAATGAATTAAAACCGTCATGATGTCATTAAACATTTGAAGACTCCTTAGCTTCATACTCAAGTTAAAGCCAATTAGACTTGGGTGGGTCACGGTGGCTCAGCAGGCAGAATCCTCACCTGCCATACCGAAGACCCTGGATTTGCATTCCTGGTGCCTGCTCATGCAAAGAAAAAAAAAAGTCCAATTAGACTTGAATTAAGAACAGCCCTGGGACAGAATGAAGCTTCTGTCTTACCCTCCTTGGGCCTTTCAGGCTGAGGAAAAGAGACTTCCCCTTCCCCCTCTAAATGGTGCAAAGAGAGTGCAACTCTCGCTGACATCTCTGAGAAGATCATCAAGTCACCACAGCCTTCACACCATTGCTTTAGTGGTGCACAGTAACTGAGTGACCTCTGTGAGGAAATAATTAACTTCAGTCATCCTGTCAATATTGTTAAATCATCAATATTCACCACTCTTGACCATTTAGAAGAGATTCTTTTCCCTCGGAGCTTGTTAATAATGGAAAAATAATTTCAATCTATCCAAATATATGAGATTACCTCTTGCATGATTTATGTGACTCTATGCCTCCTGCTTCCTTTCTATGAATGTGAAGCAGGACCCAAGGGCATCTGTGGGCAAAGAACTGAGTGACGCTTTTCAAAAACATAAGCCACCTAATTTAATCTTCTAAACCAACCTGCATGTAATAACAGCCACCATTTATTGAGTGCTCACTATGTGTCAAGCAACGTGCCAAATGATACAAGAAATATCTCATCAAATATGCATGAGTCCAAAGTAGTTAACAATAGAGTGGTATGTGGAAAAAAATGTTCCTGTTGCAAACTATGGACTGTAGTTAACAGTAACATCTTAACATTCTTTCATTAACAGTAACAAATACACCACACCAATACTATGGGTTGATAATGGGGTGGGGAGGGTATGGGATGTTTTGAGGTTACTTTTTAGTTTTTATTTCTTTTCCTAGATTAATGAAAATGTTCTAAAATGGATTTTGGTGATGAATGCACAACTATACGATGATTCTATGAGCCATTGATTGTATATGTCAGATGGTTTGTATGGTATGTGAATGTTTCCTAATAAAATTGCATTAAAATTATGCAAGTGTCCCAAAAGGCAGGGACGATTATTTTTAATTTAAAGATGAGGAAACTGAGACTCTGAAGGGTTAAGTAATGCCCCGTGGTCACTGAATTAGTAAAAGTTAAAGGCAGGATGGAGCCCAGGTCTGTGTGACTCCAGTGACTATGTACTTTCCTCCATTTTATGTTGCTTCTCAAGTCCACTTTAGGCAGAGGTTTGTGGTGACATAAAGGGATATTCAGTGAGAGATCACCATGTGTCCTTGGGCTAAGTGCTAAATGAATCTATGCCCCAGTTTCCAAATCTTTAAAATGAGGATAATGATTCCTACCTTGTAGGGATTAAGTTAAGTAATGCATGTAGAGTGCTTTGAACAGTGCATAGCATATAATACGTGCTATGTAAGTGTTAGTGATCACTATATTGTGGTAGATTGAATTGCGTCCCCCACAAAGACATGTTCAAGCCTTTTCCCCCAGTCCTGTGGGCGTGGTTTTGTTCCCTGGGTTACTCAAGCGAATACCTTGCAATGATTCAGCTTAAACAATGGGAATTTATTAGCTCAAGGTTTTGAGATGAAGAGAAAGTCCAAATCAAGGCATCATCAAGGCAATGCTTTCTCCCTGAAGACTGTGGCATTCTGGGGCTGGCTGCTGGCAGTCTTTGGTCCTTAGCTTGTCACATAGCAAGGCATATGGTGACATTTCCTGGTCTCTCCATTCTCTTTTAGTTTCACTGAATTTCAGCTTCTTGCTTCTGTGGCTTTCTGAAACTTGCAGTCATTTACACAGTAACTGTGAATTGAGAAAAGTAACTACCTAGGACTTTCAAGGACAGTTGGATACAAGGTCTGAACTGACAGCTGATAACAGGGGGCCCAAATCGTACTCTAGCTGAAATGGAAGCTTATGGAGGACAGGTTTACAAAAGGCCTTTTGGCGCAAGTTAGTCTGACGGTAGGTCCACTGGATCTGAAGTTCCACCTCTATGTTTATTTTCCTTATAGATTTCCCTTAGGTATTCCCTAAACTGCAGATTATGAGCATTTTAAAATAAAGGGCCAAGTGGAAGCTGTTGCTCAAGATACTAAATCAGAAGTAAAAATGTATCCTGGTAGGAATGATAGAGATTAGCACCATTTTATAACCCCACTCATTTTTATCTATTTGACCACTACAAAACTCAGATGGGTTGTGGAGAATGATGGGGAACTACCATAATCTTAACTAAGTGATAGCCTATAGAAATGTAGAAGAGATCAACAAATCTTTTGATTTGCAGCTCTTGGTTTGGTGAATGCACTCTTGTCAATTCCTAAAGGTAAAGAGATTCAGAAACAGTTCATTTTACAATAGTACACATTCACGGTATTTCACCAGGACTATGTTAACTTTGCTCTTGGCCACAATAGAGGTGTTGGGGACCTTAATCACTTTAACATGCTTCAGAATATCATGCTGGGCTCCTACACTGATTGGTCTCATTGAGTAGGAAGTGACAAGTACTCTAGATGCTAGAAGGTAAGAAATAAACTTCATGGAGATTCAGGACCTGATCATCAGTGAAACTTTTAGAGGCCACCCCCCTTTAAAATAACAGACAAGTTATTGCCCTTTGCACCTACTACAACTAAGAAAGAAGTACAGGATTAATGAGCCTCTTTGCATTTAGCATATAGCACACTTAGGAATATTGCTCTAACCCATTTATCAGGTGCCAGTTTCAAGTGTGGCCCAGAGCAAGAAAGGACACTGCAGTAGGCTCAGTCTGTGGTACACGTTGCCCTAGTGCTCAGGCCATTTATCACATTTGTCTGATGATGATAGACGGATCAGTGGTAGATAAGAGTGCCATGTGAAATCTGTGGGAAGCCCACTTTAAGAGTTGCAGGACAGGTAACTAGTATTTTCAAGGCCATATCTTCTCAGGCAGAGAGCTATCTAACATGAGCTGGATATAATCAAACCCACCAAGTCACAAGTCCATGGGGATAGCAAAAATCTACTGAAATATGATACTGAATAGGCTTGAACCTGAGCACATCCAGAAAACTCAAGCAAATTACATGAATGGGTCATTCTGACTCCCAGGGCATTTATTCCTGTATCACTGATGTCTCCTGCTCAACCATCTCACAACTATGGCTTCCTGGAAGTTCTCTATGACTGTAAGAATTTGAGAGTTTTGCCGTGCAAAGGAGGACTCCAAGAGACGTTCTCTCATGCAACACGCAAGGGGTTTATTTACCACACATGCGTGGGGCTCACTGAACACGCAGGGACAGAGAGCCCCGAACCTGGGTTTTGGGAAGCCTTTTGAGGGCCAGGATAAGGGTGTGGGGTTTGAGGGTTGAACATTAGTTACAGGTTCTGCTTTATGCAGGAAGTAGATAACGAACATTTTGCGAGAAGCAGATAACAAACATTTTTCGCGCATGAGTCATGGGAGCTGCTTCTTGCAAGAAGCAGCTGTCTCATGCAAAACTCCCTTACTCAACCTTCTCAGTTGCATTCTTAGATAAACTTTCTCCGGCAGTTACAACCTTGCATAACCAAGGCAGCAGAAAACCTTGCATAACAAAGGCAGCAGATAACCTTGCATAACAAAGGCAGCAGATAACCGCCCCTGGGAAGTCCCGGGTTGTTTTAGCCTGATGGGGCCCATAACTCTTTTCTTTATAAAATCCTTCTTTACATAAGAAAAGTTAGCTACTGTTAAGTTTTATAAAATCCTTCTTTACATGACCATTTAATGAAAATGAAAAAATTCGAGCCTGGTCCAAAAAATGAGTTGTCCCGTTATGTTGGTGAGTAGCTAACATTGGAGTTCTAAGGCCCCACTCAGGCATAAATTTAAAGAACAATGGTGAAGGGGAGTTTCCAAGATGACAGAGTTGGGAGCAGTGTACTTCATGATTTACTCTATATAGAAGAAGAAGAGGCCTGCGGTAAACATATTTAAAAACTCCTGAGTTTGTCTTTCTTGCCTGCATCCACTGCCAGCATCCACAATCACAGGAATTATAGCAATTCTTATCAACATTACTTGCGACCAAAAAATAAGAAAGGGAAAGTGTGACAAGACATACATAACCACAAAATCCACTGATAACGCCATATCATTAATCACCCAGAAGCAGCCAGCCTCATAAAATGATGGAATGACCCATTACAGCCTTAGCTAATGTGCTTGCTTGGGATCACACCTTGTGGATTGAGGTATTGTCCCACAGGATTTGGTAAATGCACTGAATTAACCAAATTAGTGTTCCAATAGCTAGAAGGCGTGACTGCAGAAACTCAGGCTAAGTGATCCTATTATCACTCCCAGTGACCCACCAACAGAATTTGTGTTTCCTGCCCCTCAAATTTAGACTTCGCTAGGTCAGAATAAATGGTTCCCTCTGGGATTCAGGTTTCCATCTGGATACACAGTATGGATTTCACTGGACTTGAAACTCTCACTATTACTTGGTTACTTTGGTCTTTTCATGGCAGTGAACAAGGTGCAAAGAAAGGAGTTGGTTACTGTACTAGTAGGAGTACCCAGCTGTGATTAGTAAAGGAGCTAGAATTGTTGCTATATTCTATACAATAGCAGCAGGGATGAACATATCTGTAATCTAAGGAATTCATTAGAATGTATCTTAGTGTTTCTGTGCCCAGGGATACGTTGAACAGGCCAACTGCAGTAACTATGCCCCAACCAGTGCAAGGAAAATAAGGTCTAGGCTATTTTACTAGGGAAGTAACCTAGATTAGACGATGTGCTACCCAAGGGTGAGGGAAAGTTAGATGGGTAGTAGAAGACAGAGTTAATGAATGCAAATATGGTCTGGGCATCAGTGTAGAGCAAGGACTGAAGACTATCCACTAACTTTCTTGTATTAAATCCCTTGTATTTTCTTGTATTAAATTAAATTGCAGCTGCAATCTCTGCAACCTTGAAGGAGTGTCTATGAAGGACAGAATTTAAAGAAGGGCACAAGCAGATCTGAGTGGTTCAAGAAGTGAACTGAAATGGACACCTGTGAACTACTTCAAACCCCCTTATCCTCTTTTGCTAACCACTGCTGCAGCAAACTGCTCTAAGTAGGGTTTGATCAACCTTCGGCAAGTCCAACATGGCAACTGCTCTCCTCTCACTTCCCGATTCCTGTGAGGTGGGAGCCAGTTTGGCATTAACAATTGTGTAATTTGGAAGTACTGAATAGTTATTATCCTGGGGGCATTAACCTTTGATCAAAGGGGACAGGAGCCAACAGATAAATGCTTTCTCCATTCTTCTCCTCAGTGGACAGTTTTGAGATTCATTGCATAGCACTTTTCAGAAGATCTTAGGGAATAGAAAATAATAGTGGCTAACTCAATAACATATGCTTATGTTGACTTTCCCTCCTCCTTCCCTTTTTTTTTTTTTTTTTTTGCTCCCTGGGTTCATAATCCCAAGTAAACTATTGGCACATAAACCTTGTTTATGCCTTTATTTGGGGGGAATTTAGGAGGGGAGGGAATAGAAAAGAATTTCGTTTTTGGATGCATTAAGTTTCAGACACCTATTGGACACGCATGTGGAAATGCTGGGGAGACAATTAGATCTACAAACGTGGAGTTCAGGGAAAAAGCTCAAGGTATGTAAATACATTTGGAATACAATTTATTTCTCAATTTTGAGGAGGGCTGTAAACATGCAAATAAATAGGGACAGAGAGGGTCTTTATAGAGAAATAAAGCCTAGATAGAGATCATGCTTTTGAAAGGGGAGTCAATCCATGAAAATGAAGTCTTCGAAAGCAGTGTGACTGGAACATTATGATTTCCACAGCAAACAGACCACCTATTTATGATGCTTTTCCCACTGAATTTTATCTTCAGACAAACACTGAAAGATACTTTGCACAGCTTATTTGTCACTTTCTCAGTAAATCTATCCCTGACAGAGTGAGTTACTCCCTCTTGTACATTCTCAGGGTGCACAAACTTTTTCTACCTCTGTTGTCAGATTTATTTCATTAAACTGTAATTTATCCGTCTATTTAATTCTTCCTCCCCGGTGAGAGTGTGCCTCCTCTTCGGTGACTTTCCTGTCTTTGTATCTTCAACAGCTAACACTGGCACAAAATTAGCCCTGGTTGTTTGTTCAGTTAATGAATTATGAATGGATCCTTGCAGTCCCTTGGGAAAGACTGTCAAACAGGAGGAAATAAATCGCCCCTTTTAACTTCCAGCACGCTTATCTAGCCCGGAGCTCTCTTCTGTCACTTATTTTTGTATCCTATTTTATATTTATTTGTATCTACACCTTGACTAATCTAACGCACTGTGAATTTTTTTAGGATAGGCTACACATCTGAATCACCTCTGGAATCAAAGTACCCGAAAATAAAACACTTGCCAGGGCTATGGAATCAATGAATCATCTGCCTTGAGAACAGCAACACTGGCATCACCTGTGCTTCTAAAAGTTAAATGTTGGGATGCAGATTCAATATTATCTTCACCGGGCTGGAGAGGCTGTATTTTCTAAAATGCTCCCAAGTAGTGCCCATGAAACTGGCCCGTGGAGCACATTTTTGAATATCGAGATCACTAGAGCAATGTTTAGCGATTTCAATTACATACTAAAGTCATCTGGGAAGCTGTCAGATGTACTGCTGTCTGGGTCCGAACCCGAAGATTCCGATTTAACTCGTTCTCCATGCTTTGCGTAGCAAGGGTCTAGAGTTAATCGAGCTTCACAAATGCAAAACAAAAAAACCCACACACATTTAATCGGACTCTTTTGAAGGGAATTGCTGCAAATATGTGAATAAATAAATGTTCCAGAGAAAGTAAATATCGCGCAGCACCCAATCACAGATCAGCCTGCGCGCCAAAAGGCCTCGCCCCGCCCCTGCCCTTCCTGACACGCCCTTCTGGCAGCGCCAGGTCCCGCCTCTCTACGTCTTTCGGGTGGTGCCGCTCCCCGTCGCGTCATTGGCCACTCCCCTTTTCCCACCGCCTCTCCTTCCTTCTCTACGGGGCCCACTTCCGGTTCTGAGGTTTGTCACGTGTCCGGATATGGGAAGTGGTAGTAGAACCACAGTTTCCCGTTCACTGCTTAACTGAGGGGCGCTTCCCGTAGCAGTCATCGCCTCAGTCCCACCCCTTCTCCGTCTTGGAGGACCCGCCTGGGTGCAGGCGGGCTTGGGCCGGTCCTGCGGTAAGCCTTCGGCCGCGGCTGCCTAGTAGACCCTGCGGCGGTGGGCAGGCGAGCGGGCGGGCTTCAGGGTCTGAGGTGGCATCTCAGTCCGCTACTGGCTCGGCGACCCGGGTCGGAGCATAGCTCCATCAGCTGCCAGGTCCTCTTTTCCTTTCCCACCTCTCTGGGTAGGACGCTGGGTCCGGCCAAGACTCCCCTTCTTGCTCTCTGGGGCCTAGGAGAATATGTAGCAGGGGCGGCAGTCCTCGCACATCCTTTTCCGGATCTGCCTTTTAGGAACCAGACTTCATTTGTGCAAAACGGCCCTAATCGTACGTGCTTTGGCGTGGACCAGGAAAGGGAGGTGTAACAGTCTTCCACTTTTTAGTCAAAACCCACATTTTCTTCTAAAATATCTTGAGTACAATTCTCTGACTCCGTACGCTTTTGTTTGTTCTGGGTGACAGTGCGCCACGAGCTAAAATGTTTCAACAGCGTACGGGATCCAATCCACGGACACTCACTGACAAGCTGTCACACAGACAAATTCACCACAGAGAGTAAATCCACCGCAGAGTGAGCGTTGGACTACTGCCTGTGGAACGTTGTCAGACATAGACCTGGGAAATAATTTTGGAGGACTTTAAGTGATTTACTCACTGATTTACAGGAGAGTACATAAGTCTGGAGAGCTTATCATTTGATCCTTAGAATATAAATGCCATGAAGGGATATATCTTCTTGAATGTCTGTCATGTTCACTACTGTAACCTGGCCCCTAGTAAGCATCAATATTTGCTGAACAAATGAGGGGTCTTTTCATTATGCCTAACTCCTTTATGAGGTATGCCCAATCCGCTCTTGTTTTACCACCTACCATACATTTCAGTTACTGCTTTTGACCTGAGAGGGACTGTGTTGTAAATGTTGGCCACCATTAGTCCATTTATTTGACCAGTGTGTACTATTCAGTTCATGTTATCTCAAGAGGTGTTTCATGAGTACCTACCATAAACCCAAACTTTGACAGAGCATTTTGCTCACTCTCTCCCCCACACCCCCTCCCTTTTTTACAGTTAGTTCTTGAGATCCAGGAATTTATGATCTCAGAACCAATTAGTCACCAAGCGCCTGCTTGTTTAATAAATGTAGTAAATGCTATAGACATTGAGAGGGGAGATCAATTTGTACCTAAGATCTTGACTTCACATAAACTATAAAAGTAATTAGAGTTTGGTTAGGGAGGCGATAACATTCCCTGCATGGAAAAGCACCTGAGCAAAAATTTAAAGCCTGGAATGAACAGAGTGCTTGAGTAGAATATTCATCTTTGGAACATTAGGAAACTATTGAGCAAGGGTGTGGTGTGATGAAAGCTATGTTTTAAGATTATTTATTTATGAGAAACTTGGGGATTGTGGAAGCTTGCGAAGATATAACTGTATGCTGTACTATTAAATAGACATAGGTAATGTGAACCTAATTTACTGTAGTGGCAGTGGGAAAAGAAAGGAAGGAATAAATTACTGGTACAGGAGGAAAGCAACAATATGTGGTAAAAGATTTGATGTTGACAATGGAGAAGGGAATGAAATATGACTGAGGTTTTGAACCTGGACAGTTGCTTGCAGATGTGCGACTTGAACTTTGGGAGAGCTGTAGTTATGTTATTTGGTGTTTTTTTAAAAATATTTATAATATGTATATTATGTGCAGTGTGCCAGTTCTAGGAATACAAAGATGAATAAGACATGATCCTTGCCTACAAAGAGCTACTCAAGAATACAGCTAGCTAGAAAATACTGTTGGCAAGTCCAGTGTTCACAGAGTAAAAAGAAAATTTTAGAGAAGTAGAAGTGGAATTATTATTTTGTGACTACTTCACACAAGAGGTGCCATTTTACTGGTATCTTAAAAGAGATGGGGTAGAATTCCAAAGGAGAAAAGAATTCCAGGAAAAGGAAATTACATGAGCAAAAAGCTCAGAGATAGAAACCTAAACTGGCTAGTGTTCAATGTGGCTTGGATATAGGACGGACTAGAGCTTTTAACACTTTATCTAAGCCCTACAGCATGTTAAGTATTTAGTAATAGATGGAAAAGAGGTTAGGATGGGTGAATATGTAGAGAAATGCAGAAGAAAGCAATTGGGGAGAATTGTACGTCATGTTCTCTATATTTTCTGCAGAGTAGGTGATGAAGTCATTTGCAGAGAATGAGGAACCTGACACTAGAGTTGGGAGCTGAAGGAAGAGTAATAAAGATTTGCGACAACAGAGATGGTGAATGGGAAAAGCAAGCAACAAATAACATATTAAATGTTAGAGAATTGTTGAGCAACATTGAAAGTCTGACTGGCTGGATTTAGATATTTGTAGTGTATTCAGAGAACTTAGGTATGTGCTTTTTTTTAAGTGACTATAGAGACAGTTTAAGGAGATTGGTAAAACATAAAGGATCAGTTGGTCAACCAACAGGGTAAGATTATTGAATAATTTAGTGTGAATATAGGAAAAGGAGCACTGCTTCCAGGCTAGGTGGGAAAAGAAATTCAGCTGAAAGAGAACAGGTAAGCTAAGATTAGAGGAAAGAGGGAGTCATAAAAGATGAAGGAGGCAGGAGAATGATTTTTTTTGAGAAAGCAATTTTTGGAGTTGGAGCAAAGATAGAAGCTTCACAGATTGAGTAAAATATAGGAGATCTACTTTACAGAAATATCAGTTGTGTTTTAAAAACTTGTTGCAACTCATTTGACATTCATAATTTCTTCATTTTTCCATAGAAACAGTGTTATAAAGAGAATTTAATTTTCTAGGCAAACTCAACACATAAAATACTTTATACTTAGGATTGAAAAATAGCAATATACTTACACACAAATATATATGTACAAAAAATAAAATTAAGATTCTTTTTTTTTTTTTAAACATGGGCAGGCACCGGGAATTGGCTCTAGGTCCCCGGCCTGTCAGGTGAGATCTAATTTTTTTTTTAAGTTAACTTATCCGATGTTTGAAAAATCCTGTTGTGTTGGATAAGAAAAAGGAGATAACTGGAAATTTTTTTTTAACAGCTTTATTGAGATATAATTCACCTTACAATTCAGGCATTTTTAGTATGTTCATAAGGTTGTATAATTGTTACCACTGTCAAATTCAAAGACGTTGCATCATTCTCAAAAGAAACCCTGTACCCATTAGCAAACGTGTCTCATTCCACCTGTCATTAGCCCCTTTCTGTCTCTATTGATTTGCATAGTCTGGACATTTTGTATGAATGGAATCAAACATTTGTGATTGGCTTCTTTCACTTTGCATAATGTCTGTCTTTTTAATTTTAGCCAACTTAGTGGGGGTGAAGTGTTATCTCATGGTTGGTTTTGATTTGCATTTTCCTAATGACTAATGATTTTTACTACCTCTTATGTATTTATCAGCCATTTGTATATCTTCTTTAGAGGAATGTTTATTCAAATCTTTTGCCCAGTTTTTAATTTGTTTATTTGTCTTTGTTTTCAAGTTATAAGCATTTATTTTATGTAGGGGACTTATTTTAAGTCATTGGGTTTTATAATTTTTTTCTTAAACCTTAATTTTTTCATATCATAATGCTTGATGAGCACTTCCAAAGATTTCAGAATTTGATAACACTGGTTCTTCTCTAATTCATTTCCAAACTTACAGCTTTTGATTTGTAGGATGTAGGTATATTAATATATTAGATCAGTTTTCCTATGCTCATCAGTTGTAAATAAGATCATTTTTTAATCATAAGTGGAACGTGTAAGGTAGAATGACTATTAAGACAAACTTAGTAACTATACTCTTAACTTTTTCAGCTGAGAAAAGATGACAGCAATCAAACATGCATTACAGAGAGACATTTTCACACCAAATGATGAGCGCTTGCTGAGCATTGTGAATGTCTGCAAAGCAGGAAAAAAGAAAAAGAACTGTTTTTTGTGTGCCACAGGTAGGTATTTTGTTAAAAAAAGTACTTATTTGGCATTCTTATATTCTTTAGGGGCATTTTCTCCTAAGTTTTAAATATTTTCGTAGTCTCTATAACTAGAAAAATTATTAAATATTGACTAGATATAAAAATTCTGTGTTACCTATGTACAAGGTATAAAGATTAACCATGCAGTGAAAATTTTTGTACCCACCACCCTATATAAAAAGAACATTACCATTGCCTTTGAAGTCCTCTGTGTGTCTTCCTTGGTCTCATTCTCTTCCCTCCCCCTTTAAGAGGTAGCTAATATCCTGAATTTTGGTTTACTATTTTATTGCTTTTCTTTATTGTTTGCCATATGTTGGTAATCTCAAATAATATATTGTTCAGTTTTGCAAGCTTTGAACTTTACAGTAATTGAGTCATAGTACCTGTATTCATTCGTTACTTTTTTTCATTCAGTCAGTATTATGTTTGTGTCATGAGTTTTATCCATGTTCTTTCATATAGCCTTAATTATTTCATTTTCACTGTTACATAGAATTCCACTGGATAAGTGTACCACAGTTCACTTACCCATTCTACTAGTGATGAACATTTGATTTGTGTTGTAGTTCCCTAGGCTGTTTAAAGCAGATGCCATGAAATGGATTGGGCTTAAAAATGGGAATTTATTCGTTTATGGTTAGAATCCAGGTGTGCTAGTTTGAAAGTGTTGTTACCCTGAAAAGCCATGTCCTTTGATCCAGATTCATTATTGTTGAGTGGAAACCTTTATTAAATTGTTTCCATGAAGATTGATCCACTTAATCATGGTGTGATCTTTTGATTAGATTACTTCCATGGAGACATAGCACACCCAGTTGTCGGTGTAGCCTTTTGATTAGATGGATGTGTTTCCATGCACTCAAGGTAGGTCTTGATTAGTTTATTGGAGTCCTTTAAGAAGGGAGACATTTTAGAGAAAACACAGTTGCTTCAGAGCTGACAGAAATGCAGACATTTGGGAATGCTTGGAGTGCCAACAGAGAGGACATGACTAGACGCTAACGTTTAGAGATGCAGAACCCAGCAAACATTGCCATGTGCCTTCCCATGTGACAGACATCAGAGTCAATGTATCTTTCTCTGGATGTCTTAGTTTCGACCTTTTTATGGCTTAGAAGTGTAAACTTGTAAAACAAATTTCCTTTTTAAAAGCTGTTCCATTTCTGGTATATTGCATTCTGGTAGCATTAGCAAACCAAAACACCAAGAAAGTGTCCAAATCATGTCATCATCGGGGCAATGCTTTCTTCCTGAAGACTGTCTGCCAGTGATCCTTGCCTCTGTCACATCGCCAGGCAGATGCAGTGTCTGCTAGTCTTTCCTTTTTTTTCAGGGTGTGGTAGTTAGATTCCGGTGTCAACTTGGCTAGGTGAAGGTGCTTAGTTCTGTTGCTGTGGACGTGAGCCGATGGCATGTGAACCTCATCTGTTCCTGATCACATCTGCAATCGGCTAGGAGGCATGCCTGCTGCAATGAATAATTTTGAGTTAATTGGCTGGTGCTTAAATGAGAGAGTTCAGCGTAGCACAGCCCAAGCAGCTCAGCACACCTCATCTCCAGAGTCCCAGCTCTGCCCAGGCCTTTGGAGATGCATAAAGGAATCACCCCGGGGAAAGTTGTTGGGACCCAGAGGCCTGGAGAGAAAGCCAACAGAGATTGTTTTGTGCCTTCCCACATAAGAGAGAACCTCAGTTGAAAGTTAGCTGCCTTTCCTCTGAAGAACTATACGTTAACTAAATAAATCCCCTTTTGTTGAAAGCCAATCTGTCTCTGGTGTGTTGCATTCTAGCAGCTAGCAAACTAGAATACGGGGTTTCGTTGATTTCAGCTTCTTGCTCCTGTGGCTTTTTCTTCTCCCTCTCTGTATTCATCTGATTTATAAAGGACTCTAGTAAGAGGATTAAGACCCATCCTGATGAGATGGGTCACACCTTAGCTGAAGTAGCCTGATCTAAAGGTCCTATTTACACCGCATCCATACCCACAGAAATAGATTAGATTTAAGAACATGTTTTTATACAGCGTCAAAACACCTCAATTTGTTTCCAGTTTTTTGTTATTATAGGCAGCATTTCTGTGAACATGTGTGTCCTTGTCTTCTGGTATACACAGGCAAGAATTTTCTAGGGCAGATGCCTAGATGTGAATTGCTGGGTCATAGGTATGTAAATGTTCAGCTTTAATACCAAATTATTTTCCAAAGTGGTTGTACTAGTTTACGTTCTTACTAGCAGTGGGTTTGTTCTGGGTTCTTTATATCCTAGTCAACACTTGGTTTTGACGAGTTATTCATTGTTGCCAACCTGGAGGGTGTGAAATGGTATCATTGTGGTTTTCAGTTGTGTTTCCCTGGTTCATAATGAGATTGAGCAATCTTTTCATTAGTTTGTTAGCTGTTTGGTTTCCTTATATATGAAATTTTCCTGTTCAGGTCTGCTCATTTTTCAAGGTAGGTCTTGATTAGTTTACTGGAGTCCTTTAAAAGGGGGAACATTTTAGAGAAAACACAGTTGCTTCAGAGCTGACAGAAATGCAGACATTTGGAAATGCTTGGAGTGTCAACAGAGGACAGATGCCTAGACACCAACATTTGGTGTCCTTTTACTGATTGGTACAAATGGGTTGGTTGTCCTTTTACAGATTGTACAAATTTTTATCTAGTATGGATACTACTCACCCTTTTTTCATTTATATGTATCCCAGTTTGTAGCTTGTCTTTGTAATTTTTATGGTGTCTTTTAATAAAAATTTGTAATTTTAATGTAATCAAATATCACTCTGATCTTTTATGGTTTATCCTTTTTGTATGTTATTTAAGATATCCTTCCTTAAAGAACAAAGAAATGTCATTATCGCAGGGTGCTGAAAATAGATGATAATTAGTATTTTAAAATGTCACCTTATGTGTGAGACTAAAGCAAAAAATGTTTATTTGTTACAAAATTTATGTTTTGACTAGTGCATTTCCTAATATAACTTATGTAGATAGTTTGATTGAACGCCATAAGTACTAGGAATCTCAGGTAGGACTTGAGATTTTGTTGGTTTTTCCAGAGTGATGCCCTGATGAATCCCAGAGCAATTCGATCAGTGAGTGGAAAAGTATTTGCAAAGCCCCCTATAGGGAATGGTGAGAACGGGGAGAAATGCGACTTCTCCAAGTTGAATTCTTGATATTCTCACAAGCAGTGTGGACAACCAAAGCTATAGACTGAGCCCCCAGTCTTGGGGTTTATTCATATGAAACTTAACCCCACAAAGGATAGGTCAAGTCTACTTAAAATTTAGGCCTGAGAGTCACCCCCAAGAGAGCCTCTTTTGTTGCTCAAATGTGGCCTCTCTCTCCAGCCAACACAACGAGCAGTCTCACCACCCTCCCCCTCTCTGCATGGGACATGACTCCCAGTGGGGTGGACCTTCCTGGCAACGTGGGACAGAGATCCTGGAATGAGCTGAGACTCAGCATCAACGGATTGAGAAAAACCCTAGAATGAGCTGAGACTTAACATCAAGGGATTGAGAGAACCTTCTCGAACAAAGGGGGAAGAGTGAAACGAGACTAAGTGTCAATGGCTGAGAGATTCCAAACAGAGTCGAGAGGTTATCCTGGAGGTTATTCTTAAGCGTTAAGTAGATATCACCTTGTTGTTCAAGATGTAGTGGACAGGCTGGAGGGAACTGCCTGAAAATGTAGAGCTGTGTTCCAGTAGCCATGTTTCTTGATGATGATTGAACAATGATACAGTTTTCACAATGTGACTCTGATTTTTTGTCTGATGCTGCTTTTATCTACCATATCAACAGATGAGTAGAACATATGGAATAAAAATAAATAATAGGGGGAACAAATGTTAAAATAAATTTAGTTTGAAATGCTAGTGATAAATGAAAGCGAGGGGTAAGGGGTATGGTATGTATAATCTTTTTTTGTTGTGTTATCGTTTTATTTCTTTTTCTGTTGTCTTTTTATTTCTATTTCTAAATTGATGCAAATGTTCTAAGAGATGATGAATATGCAACTATGTGATGATATTAAGAATTACTGATTATATATGTAGAATGGAATGATATATTGAAGTTTTTGTTTGTTTGTTGTTAATTTTTTTAATTAATAAAAAAAAAGATATCCTTCCTTAGCCTGAGGTAATGAAAATATTCACCTATTTTATCTTCTAAAACTTTTATAATTTTGCCTTTCACATCTTAGTCTTTAATTTGCCTAAAGTTGATTTTTATGTTTGTGGTTTTGGGTATAGGAATGTGATTTAATTTTATTCCACATGTATAACCATTAGTCCCAGCACCATTTGTTAAAAGTCCATCTTTTCCCCAATGATCTGTGTTGCCATTTTTGTTATAAATCAGATATTCATGATTGTAAGGATGTGTGTGAGTGTGTATCTTTTATATCTTGGCCTTTGTGTGTGTATGTATGTGTGTCTCTTTTGTCTTTCATCTAGATTTTAGAATCAGCTTGTCATGTCACAGATTTTATTGAGATTTTAATTAGAATTATTTTGAATCTATGTATAAATCTGGAGAGAACCAGTATTTTTATGATATTCAGTCTTCTTTTCCCTGAATGAAGTTCTGTTCTCCATTTATCTAGGTCTTTTCTAATACTTTTCATTAAGGTTATGGTTTTCTCTAAACACTGATTATGTATGTTGATAGATTTCTTCCTAAGTGTTTGTTTATTTTAGGTTTTTGATATTATCATAAATAAACTCTTATTAACATTCATATATTTTTAAATTATTTATTGCTAGAATATAGAAATACACTTGGTTTTATATATTGATCCTTGTATCTTGTTAATCTTGCCAAACCTTTTTAATTCTAATAATTACTCTTTACACTTTTTGCAAGTAATGACATTTTTCATCCTTCCTCTAAAATTTTTGTATCTTTCTTTTACTGCCTCTACTGTGCTAGTTAGAAACAATACAGTATTGATCTCAAAAGAATAATTATACCCTGAAGTATATTTGCTGTAGGATTTTTGTAGCTATCCCTTATAATGTTAACAAAGTTCCCTTTTTTTTCTGACTTACTGTATTTTGTTTTATTTATTTTAATCATGAATGGAAGTTAAATTTTATCTAATTTTTTTTCATATCTATTGAGATGTTCATTATTTTCTCCCTTAATTTGTTAGTATAGTGAGTAACTATATCTGGTTTTTCTAATGATATATCGACTTCCTAAAATAAACCTAATTTGGTCTTGATGTACCATATGCCATTGATTATAGGGTATATTATTTTTTTCTACCATTAAAATAAAAAATGCTGCCAGTTACGCTGTGACATTGCAATGATTTAAAGACTTATCCTGATTTCAGAGATGTTAAAGAGTAAAGAAAGAAATAATGTACACCTTAGAATTAATCAAAGTATTTTATGTATATACCTTTAAATTAAATTTGCTGATACAAAATTTGTTTAAGATTTTGCATCCATGTTAATTAGTCATACCGGCCTGTAGTTTTTCTTTTCACACTCTCCTTATCTGACATTATAATAATCTCAAAATTAGATAAGGAATGTTTTCTCTTTTTATATACTCTGTAATAGCTGTATAAGTTTGGAATGTTTCATTCCTTGAAAGCAAAAGATACATTAAAAGTTTCTTGGACTGGTGTGTTTTTTTGTTTTCATTTTGTTTTTTTTTAGGGGAGGGGTGATTTTTAGCTACTTTAATGGTTATAGAACATAACCATATTTTCTATTCTTGAGTCAATTTTGGTAAGCTGCATTTTTTTAAGTATTCAACTACCTCATCTAAGTTCTCAAATTTATTGGCGTCTAATATTTTAATATACCCTTATCTTTTTAATTGTAACATTATTGTTGTTATGAATGCTTTTTTCATTTTAGTGGGTTTTTTTTTTTGCCTTCTCTCTCTTCCTTTTTGTTAACTTTTTATTTTGAAATAATTGTGGATTCACATGCAGTTGTAAGCAATGATAACTAAGAGATCAAGTATAACCTTCACCCAGCTTCTCTTTTTACTTGGTCATTCTCGTCAAAGGTTTGTCAGTTTTATTATTTTAAAAAATTGGTTTTTTTGGCTTTATTGATTTTTCTCTATTAAAAGTTCATTTTCATAATTTCTGCTGTTTCTTTTTTTATTTCTTTTCTCCCTTAATAAATCTAGTTTTCATTAAATGGCACTCAGCAAAGGGGAAGAATCTCTTTTTCACTGGCTTATATGTAGATGGCAGCAGTACTTTTATAATACTAACAATTATAGTTAAAGCCTATCATAATTAAAAATAGGACTTATTTCCAGAAAATATGATCCTTCTGGATTCGCTGTTTGGTAAATAGCAATGTCCAATTGCCCAGCTAGAGCCTTTAAATTACCATGCTAGAGTCCTTCCTAACCATCCAGTAGTCTAGTCCTGTACAGTCTACTTTTTCATATCTCTCTCATCTGTCACCTCCTCATTTTAACAGCCTGATTACTACATGCCCCCCATGACTTCTCCCCTAGATTTCTTCAGTAGTCACTGAGCTAGTCTTGTCTTTGATTTGACCCTTTGAATCCATTCTCCATTCTGTTGCCAGAGTAATTTTTAGAAATTGGAAATGAGCATATCAAAATCTTTCAGTGGCTCCCCAACAGCTTTCAGATAGTCTCTTTTTGATCTCCACTCCATCTTTTTTATTAACTTCATTTCCATCCACTTTATTACATACTAACTTCCTTATTGTTATTCCCTAAAATGGTGCTACATTTGTTTAAGCCTCTCTGGCTTAACATATGTCAGTCATTCTTTTAGAGCTCTCTTTAGCTCCTATTCTTCGTTTAATACTGATCTCAAGCTTTACTTCTCTAGGAACATGCCTCTGACTCTCTAGTCTGATTTAGTAGCTTTCATTAGCATTCCAGGCATTCCTTGGTTCTTGCATTTGCTATGAAAATTACCCCTATTTTAGTATCATTCAGTGAATGAATGAGTGAGTGAAAAGTATTTCTAATAAAATTACATATTTACTCAACAGTAACAACTGAACGCCCTGTGCAGGTGAAGGTGGTCAAAGTCAAGAAATCTGATAAGGGAGATTTCTACAAAAGGCAGATTGCTTGGGCCCTTCGAGACCTTGCTGTAGTAGATGCCAAAGATGCTATTAAGGTATGTTTTTCTTAGTTCTTTAACCTGTGTTTGGAAAGTGTCTTTCACTTTATAAGATATTCTTCTGACTGCTGAAATTCTTACCAAGAATTAGTCTAAAGTATATTATTCAACCTTCCACATTTCTGTCTCCTATACCTGGATCTAAAAATAAGGATGTGTAGGATGGTGCAATGGTGGCTCAGTGGTAGAATTCTCGCCTGCTATGCTGGAGACCAGGATTTGATTCCCTGAGCCTGCGCATGCCAAAAAATATATATATGTATGTATGTATATATACATGTGTGTGTGTGTTTGATTGTTTTTAGTTTTTTTAAGCTACAATTATGGTTATGTACAAGTTATGTAAACTAGAGCAAAAACAACAATGACTATACATTTCTATATTTAGGTTAGGTATACACAGTATTTTGAATTTTAAAGTATATCCTTGGTGTGTCATGTAAGTGAATTGTTTCTTATCTTTGTTGTTTTGGTAAAACCTGCTCCAAAATTATGCATAATATAACTGAAGTGACTCTTCCCTAAGTTACGTCTCATAAATTAATGCAGAATCACGAGCTGAGCAGTCAAGTTGGCTTTTTGATGCCATGACTTTGATGTTTGTGGCTCAAGTAAAGAAAATAAATCTTACACCCAAAATAAATCACACTCAAACTCCTAGAAATTTGATTAGTGTGTTACTCATATTAAAGGGCCACCTACATTCCTAACAATTCAGATTTTTCACAGCAATACAGTTTTTTGTTTTTTTTTTTCCACGTAAATCAAGTAGAACTCTTTTGGCTGAATTTTAGTGCCTCCTCAGCCTTATCCTCTCTCCCCCAACCCTTCCTCCTTTGCAGCCAAAAGGCACCTGCAGAACTCTAGGATATGGTTTGCAACACTCAATTTGTACTGTAAATGGAGCTAATAGCCAGGCTATACTAATGTAATCGCAGGTGCACTTTGACTTAATTCTCCAAATCTCATGCATTTATTAAAAAGGCACGAAGAAGTAGGAAACTATCTTTATAGAATAATCTGCTAAAATGAAATTCTGGTTTTACCCTAATAAAAATCTCTGAGGAACTAAAAGCTGGAAAAAATGACAGGCAGTTGAGTCAGGTGCCAAAAGAAACTGAAGCAAAAAAAAACAGTTTTAGGAGACTCCTGTGTATTTGTTGAATGCAAATTTCTTCCAAATGAAGAGAATGCTTTCCTTTAAGTATTATATGCAAATGGAGCCTTTACTTTATCCGTAAGGAGCATCCAATTATTAGAACAATGTGGAATGTGGAAACTGGGTTTAACAGGTACTTTAGGGTTTTTTGTTTCTTTTTGGAAAGAGAATGGTATTTTTTAAACCTCAATAAATAAGTGATTTTCATTATGATGGGAAGGGGTCAAGAGTGGAGACTTGTTTTTTGTAGGTTTGAGAGAAAATGCTTTAAGGACTTTTCAGAAATGCACCTTTGTTAAAAAGCCCTTTTCCCGTGAATAGTTCTGCACTGTAACCCTTTTGACTTGCATAATTCACTGACATTGCTGATTGCTTATTTGAATGCTTTCTCACAGCTGACGCCTCATTGCTGACTTGCTTAATGGATTTTTTTTTCATTTTATATAGGCACCTTGGTGTGTGTACTCTATATATGGATATAAAATATAAAAGTTTTATACATAGCATAACATTAGCCATTTAGTATCACACATTGATTTGTGTGAGTGTTGCCACTGGAGCACTCAGCTTCTTTATGCATTATGGGAAATATTCCCAGGGAAGAGATCATTTCCCATCAAGTTTCATATCACTTGCCAATGCTCTTAGATTTTTTTGTAAGTAATAATGCAATTATCTATTCATTATGAATGCAAGTTTTTAATTTTTTGACACTTCAGTGCTGTTTATTAAACTATAAATAAGCTAATCTGAAATTTGATTGTTGTACCGCAGGGCTAGTCCTCATCTCTAAAATATCCCAGCTCTTCATGATAAAGGTCTGATATAACTTCCTCACTTCTAAAATGTTCATTTACATTTGTTCCCTCTAAATAACACTTTAAATGAATTAAACATATTATTTTCCTTCTACCCTATAAAGCATTAAAAAAAATGATGAAACATTTGAGCCTATTTTTTAATTGCTTGGATGTGAAGAAAGGTATATATCCATATGTTTACATTCTTATATAGTACTATATAAGTAGTCCTATATTCAACAAAGAAATATTAGCCCAATTTGAAATTATTTTCTGTAATGTGGTTTAAGAAACATATAGAGAACATAGTGTAATTCTCTCAGATTAATTGGCCTTCTTTTACTTAAAAGAATTTTAAGGCCCACCAGAATTTTTTTGGCTTTTGAAATATCTTCAGTCATTCTGTACTTTCAGAACAGAAAACGATTAGACGTTGTCCCTGCTTTTCACCTTATATGCTCTTGAAAACCACAATATAATGTAGATTATATTTTTTCTCATGTTACCAGTAAAAGATATATTTCTTCTCAAAGAGTTGTGTCAGATCAGTGTATTACAAAAACAGCAGTATAACTCTAAAAATCCTAAGGCAATTTTAATTAGAAAATTTAGGTGCTAGTCAAAACTAGCAGTTATCTTCATCATTCATTAAGTAGATTTTCTTTAATGTAGACTTTCTATTCTTCTACTCTTAGACTTCAGGGGCATAAGAAGGAAATTACTAAAGCACTGTGTTTTTTATCCACTTTCTTTTGGGTGGTAAATAGAGTTTTTGTTGTAAATTTAATTCTCTGAATTATTCTCTTGAAGTTGCTTGCAGACTTTTAACGGTGATTTTTTTAAAAGAACGGTTTTAATTTCTTTCTGTTTTATTGACATAGATTTTACATTAATGATGAAAAAGGATATAGTCAAACCATAATTTCTTTTGCATATTTTCATTTCAGGAAAATCCTGAATTTGATTTACATTTTGAAAAAATATATAAATGGGTTGCTAGCAGCACTGCTGAAAAGAATACATTTATTTCATGCATTTGGAAATTGAATCAACGGTATCTCCGGAAGAAAATTGATTTTGTCAATGTTAGCTCACAGCTTTTGGAAGGTAAAGTTAAATAAAATATATATGTAAAATCAAGTATATCTTTAAGTGAATACTTAATTTGACATTATTCATGTTAATTAGAACACCGAATTACCTTACATTGTGAAGGAATTTTTAGATGATTTTTCTTATTGCAGAAGTGATGCTTGTTCACTATAGAAAATTGATACATTAAATTAAATATAAAAAATCACTTATGAACTTGCCCCCCCGAGATAACCACTATTAACGTTTTGTTATTCTTCTAGTTGTTTTTCTATGTATATTTAAATACATGAAGAAATTTACACTCTGTTTTCTGACATACTTTTTCATATAATGTATCATGAACATTTTTCATCTTATTGAATACTTATCCAAATGTTATTTTTAATGGCACCATAGTTCTCTTTAGTATGGATAATTTATTCAACTAATGTATTTAACATAATTTATTTAACTAATCATTTATTTTTAATATTCCAATTTTTGCTTATTTTAAACAATCTGCGATGAATATCCTTCTAGCTGTGTTTTTGTGCAGAGTATAGATGTAATGGTTAAGGACACAACTCTGGAGTCATATTGCCTGGGTTCAAATCCCAGTTTTACCATTTATTATCTCTGTCACCTTGGGTAGATTACTTTTGTCAGTTACTGTATCAGCTTCCCTTATATCAGATATAGAGATAATAATATGTATGTATTACTCAATAAGATGGCTGTGAGGATTAAATTACTTAGTGTCTGAAAGTGATGAGAATTATTCTATTATCAGGATGAAATATCTAAACATGAAATTAATTGGGATATATATATCTTTTATTTGGGATATTTTTGATCACTCTATTTTCAGAAATGTTGCTCACCATGAATTATGGGTTGCAAGACAAAGGCTATCTGTTAATTATTGAAAATATGTAATGCAATTTTATTCTTTCAGAATTTCTTCAGTAAAAACATAAACATTGTAAAAAAAAAATGGTTCTGTATGCCTTTTGGATCCAAATTAGTGTTGTATTCTTTATCTCAAAAAAGCATTTGAAATAACAGATAGTATGCAGGTGAACAGAGCTTTTAAAAGTTCTTCCTCTTTAATGAAGAAGAAAACTTAGGTTTATTCTAAATTATATATTAAAAAGAAAACTTAGTTTTTAGTCCTAAATTAAATATTAGAATTTAAAATTAAAAGCTTTCTATAAGGTTGAACCATTTGAAGTTGCCAGTATTCAACCATTTTGGCCTGCAAAAATGGCAGCTTCAGATGGGTCAAACTATTCATTTATTTAGTCACTTGTCTCTGTCCCTTCTTAATTTTGTTTTACTCTTGTTTTCTATTTGACCATGGATCTTTCTCTTCTTGAGTGCAGAATTTGTTCAGAGAGCACATTAATTAGTGAGTCTGTTAACGGTTTATGCTTGATGCTTAAAACTGGAAAAAGTGAGCCTTATTTGTCAGGTCCTGTGCTGCTCCCCACTGGGGCTGGCCCTTGTTGAAACCACGGGGGTTGACATCTCATCAACATTAGCTCCCAATATTTGGGGACATATAAATTTAATTCTTGAGTATGTTGAGGGAATGACCTTCAAGAAATTTATGGTAATTTTGCATACCTTGAATAGAGGCTTAATTTGCTTTGAATGGCTTTTTATTATAATGCCATTTCAGAGTTGAACATTATAATGGGTGAATGATTCATAAGCTTACTGTTCTTTTTTCAAATGCTAAGTAGTTCCAGATGTTATTTGTTGCCAAAGATATATTTTAAACCAGTATGTTTTATTAGTCAACAAAATTGAGAAATACATACTTTACCTGGAATCACCTCATTAAGAAACATTAACCAAATCAATGAACAGATTATCGGTATCTTTAAGATTTTAAAAATCCTTTGATTTTTTTTTCAAGGCCTAAAAGGAAAAGGTATATAATGACATGTTTATGAACATTAACCCTAATTGAGATCAATTTTTAAAGTACCTATAAGATCCATAAGGATCACATTTTGACAATTACTTTCTGTTAATCAATAACCATTGCTTTGGTTTAGTGGACTTCAGGGAATAGCTTTATTAATGTCTACAAAATTGTTTTAATGGTCTTGAAATCATAGCCACTTTTTAAAAATAAATATGTCTATTAAGCTTTGAATGATGTTAGAAAAAAATAATAATAATAAGTTATCACCACCTCACTTTAAGAGATAATTAATCATCCAAGTAAGTAAGACTATTCTTAATAGTGAACACTGGTAATGACAACTTTAGTAGTTTTTATTGGTGGCAGTTAAATATTCATGCTAAATGAAAAAATAGGTCTTCTCAACAGAATAAGATTTTTAACAGAGGACTTTGTTAGCAGTTGAAGTAAAGTTTTTGTTTGCCCATTTCCTTTTCATTCTTTTACTTGCACCTAGATTGAAAAAAGAAATCTTTAACTTAGACTCTAAAGCCAGCCTGAACCGATATCTCTTGTGCTTTGTGGATTGCCTCAATCCCTCTCTAACAGTGTTTTATGACTAATCCATTGTCAAGGAGTATCTGGGTAAAGTTTTAGGGCCTTGAGTGAAAATAACTAGACTAAATGCATGAGTCACAAACTGACCTAAAAATAATCCCCAGGAAATGATCTGTTTTCCAGTTTTCTCTTCCAAGGAGGAGCCAGAACTGTTTCCTGAAAGACTTAGAGAAAGTAGCAAGATAAATAGATACATTTTTAGTCACTAAAATAGATATATTTTTAGTCACTATCTGAAAATGAGTAAGAAAAATGAACTTTGGATATTGAGCTTCTTATGAATTTTTCCACTTTGTAGTTAATTCTAATGTTGCCTTTTAAACTTTAATTTAGCGTGAAGTTCGAATGACACATGGGTAGTATTAAAAAAATTTAAACCTGTATACCCAGCTAATGTTCTTTGCTTACTTTCCTCTGCTTTTTTCATACCTTTTTACTCTCCAGAACTGCCTAAAGTTACAGAAGGTGCGTAACACCTTTTCTTCTTATTCTCTTCTGTATATTTTTATTGCCATTGTTATGTACTGTTGGTTCCATACTTTGTGAAACTGGATAAGGGAACAAGTTTATTAAAACAAAATTTATAGTGTAGTAAATTAATGATAGTATTCATTATTGGCTTCCAAAGGACTGCTTCATGAGAGTAAATACTTCTGAAGCAGTTATGATTATTTAAAATATTTGTTTATTTTAAATATCTCCTTGTGTAAGAATCTGTACACAGTTATTTGGGTAGTCCCTGCCCCCTGGTGGCTAATAGGCAGTCACACATAACAGTTTAGCATTCATTTTCACAGTGAACATTTAGGACTCATTCAAATGACAAGGAGCTTGAGGATTGCCCCTCTCTTTTAAAGAATTTTAATTTTTCTATTGTAATGTATAACTGCCTGTAACAAAAGTTTTAGTCCCTTTTTTCCCCCTGGGGAATTTTATGAATCTTTCTAATTTATTATCATTCTTAAGCTGTTTTTTGTTCTATGACAAATGAATATATATGACTTGTCAAGACCATATTGATCATAAATATTCATTTTCTTTCAAAATAATGAATATTCAAAGCATCCAGAGCTTTTGATTTAAAGCAAGTGTCCCATTAAGTCTGAAAATCCACAATTTAGCTTACAGTGATTAAAATAATCTTTTAGGGGTTAAAAAGAATTCACTCACTTTACTACCCTATAGTTGAATACTTAGCTTTTATAAAATGCCCACATTAAATATATTCTCAAAAAGTGAACTGCAGTGTTTATCCAGTAAGCACCTCAGATTTAACTTCTTGATCTTTTTTATAAAGTATGAAGCCCATTTACAATTTTGTAATTTCAGACAGCCACGTTTTTGTGGTGGTTGCTCTTCTTACCGTGGATTGTTGAGAAAGCCTGTAGAACTGATGTGTACAAATTTTGTCAATGAGTGAAAAATTTTTAAACAAGAAGATTCAATTACTATTTTCATTGCCCAAAATAAGTTGTGAATTGTAGCTGCATCTTTTGTTTCAATTGAAAGTTTTTGGAAAAAAAACAAACAAAACATAAGAAAGATGAAAAGAAAAATGTTACCTGGATAAAAAAAAGGAAAGCTAATTGTTTTCATGTTTCCTGAATTCATAATCATTATTTCCTTAAAAGAGCAACAATCATCTCAGGTACGGGAAAAGGTTAGGTTTATTTTAGGAAATAAGCCCATGTGTTTTGGGAAATTGTGACTAAAGCCTGTTTTAACACTAGAATCAGTGAATTAGATTGCATGCTTTTTATTTGTTTTAATTTTTTAGTTCTTTATTTCATTAATATATACAGTTCTTTTTAAAAATAAAGTTTTTCATTTACTTGAAATTATTCCTATTTTTCAGCCTGTAAATGTGATCTTTGCTTATAGCTGATTTTACTTAACAATGAGTGACATAATGTCACTAGCTGCCTCCTTTTTGACTATTTTTACTTTTAATCTTCTACCTTTATCCTCTTTAAGAATCGGTTCCAAGTGGAGAAAATCAGAGTGTAACAGGAGGTGATGAAGAAGCAGTAGATGAATACCAAGAGTTAAATGCAAGAGAAGAACAAGACATTGAAATAATGATGGAAGGCTGTGAATATGCAATCTCTAATGCTGAGGCCTTTGCTGAAAAGTTGTCCAGAGAGCTGCAGGTGTTAGATGGAGTAAGACTTTCTTTCAATCTATGGACTGAGCAGATTTTAATGGATTCAGTAGACTGGTGATATTCGTAGTTGACTGCCTCAGCACTTAAGCCTTGATAGTGTGATTATTGCTGTTTTTATCTATAAGCTGCTTAACAGACGCTTTCAGTCTTTCACAGTTTTTTTGCAAAACAGAACCATTGCTTTTAGTCACGCCAATATAGTCATTTGATTGGAGGTTCTGGATTTTGGAGGGTTTTGATATGAAGTGATGAATGTACAAAGGTGCCAACCAGAAACCAATGTAAGGGTTTATTCCCCCAGCCTCTGGAATATCTCAGAATAGTTCAATGAAAATGAATAGTTTTGTTTTTTTTTTAATTTTTTACATGGGTAGGCACTGGAAATCAAACCTAGGTGTCCACCATGGCATGGCAGGCAAGAATTCTGCCACTGAACCACCATCGTACCACCCAAGAATAGTATTTTTGTGGTTTGAGAAAAAATAGGTATGAATTAGAAAGAGGAAAGTTAAGCTGAAAGAAGTGAATCACTTATCAAAATGTACCAGAATAAATGTGGTGGAAACAGAAGAGCCAGGAAAAACGGATGCTTGATTTTTCCACTAAAATTTTGGAATAGATCCTTTTAATTTATATGCACAGTTTCCAAGTCTATAATCTATTTTTTTTTTTTTAACATGGGCAAGCACCGGGAATCGAACCTGGGTCCCTCGGGCTTGGCAGGCAAGCATTCTTACCTGCTGAGCCACCATGGCCCGCCCCCAAGTCTATAATCTAAATGCACATTGTGAGAAAGTAGTAGCTAAAAGTAACACCACTGGGCGGGCCACGGTGGCTCAGCAGGCAAGAATGCTTGCCTGCCATGCCAGAGGACCCGGGTTCGATTCCCGGTGCCTGCCCATGTAAAAAGAAATGATAATAATAAAATAAAAGTAACACCACTTATGTAATAAGAATAATTTAAATTAAGGATATTTGATTTTCTTAAAAAAGGAGATAATCATTTAAGGAAAACCCTCAGAGAACAAAGAATATTTTAAAGAAAATACAAGATTTTAGCCTTTTATACCTGAAAAGTACAGACCTTGGAGTCTAACTCGGGCCGAGAGAGATTTCATGGATTGTCCAAGCTTACGAGTTTACAAGACTTTACTGGCAGCAAAGTCTGGAAGGGACTTCAAATGTTAAAATGGAAATTGTCCTGGGTAGTTTCAATCCCCCAGCTCTGCAATTTTAAGATATGTCAATAAGTTTGAGCCCTGCTGACTCTTTTTTTTTTTTTAATTAATTAAAAAAAATTAGCTAACACAACATTTAGGAATCATTCCATTCTACATATGCAATCAGTAATTCTTAATATCATCACATAGATGTATGATCATCATTTCTTAGTACATATGCATCGATTTAGAAAAAGAAATAGCAAGACAACAGAAAAAGAAATAAAATGATAATATAGAGAAAAAATAAAAATAAAAAATACAAAAATATATAAGAAAAAAAACTATAGCTCAGATGCAGCTTCATTCAGTGTTTTAACATAATTACATTACAATTAGGTAGTATTGTGCTGTCCATTTTTTTTTTTTTTTTTTTAGAAATCATACCATTCTACATATGCAATCAGTAATTCTTAACATCATCACATAGAAGCATGATCATCGTTTCATAGTACATTTGCATCGGTTTAGGAGAACTAGCAATACAACTGACTCTTACTTTTGAGTTACAGTTACACTTGACTTATTGTGAATAGTATATAAAATGTGTGTGAAGTCACAGTGTCACCTGTACAATGATATTCTTTTAATGTTTTTCATCATACCATGCCATGTTACCTGCCTTCTTCATGTATCTTAGTGATTTATATATATTTTTTCTAATTTATATTGCATATAAATTCCAAGACATTAGATTACTTTGCAGTTTACTTTTTTTTTTTACATTTTTTGGGTGAAATATAACATTTATATAAAAAAGTGATAAAATTCAAAGAACATTTTAACAAGTAGTTTTAGAACAAATTTCAAAGTATGGTATGGGTTACAGTTCCACCATTTCAGGTGTTTCGTTCTAGCTACTCTAAGACTTTGGAGACTAAAAAGAAATATCAATATAATGATTCACTAGTCATACTCATTTGTTAAATCCTATCTTCTCTGATACAACTCCTCCTTCTCCTTTGATCCTGCTCCCACTTTTAGGGATATTTGGCCAATGACCATTCTAACCTCTCCCATGTTGAAAATGGGTATCGACATTATGGGGTAGGGGAATGCGTACTGTTTACCTTTGGATTTGGTAGCTTCCATGTTTCAGGGAATTCGGAATCACTTATCAAAATCATTTAGAGAACAATGGCAAGGGATGGTGGTTTGTCTGTGCTTTGCCAGGAAAAAGACATAATTGCAAATGAAAGAGGAAAGAAAGATGATATAGATGGAACTATTGTTTGTCCATAGCTATTGCATAGCCTATTAGTACAGATCATACTACAGTTATAAATTAATTCCATATATCCTTCAAAGACTGGTATATCTCTGCTACCCTCTTAGCTAAGCTATTGCATAGGTCATGCTTTTATTGAGTATTTTACATAAATACTAAGAGAGTGAGACAATTTCCATAGCTGTTAGAGTTGGAAGAAATGTAAGAGAGAATATAACTAATTCTACATTCTATATTCTATAATTAATGCCCCTCGTTTTAAAGAAATGAGAATATATCATTAACAATGATAGATCTGAAGCAGAGCCCTACTTGAGCAGCCTGTGGAAATATAAAATACTGAGGCATCACATTGTACCTAACTTTGATGTTGATGTGTAGTTTTTCTTTAGTAAATGCCTTCTAAAAAGTGGAGCATGAAAGTAAAATAGATGTATATCTATCTTTGTTATCCTGCTTTCAAAGAGACTTAGTAGTGTTTCATCTTTATAATTCTTTTACACATTTAAATAATCTGAAGTATTATTTTGTTTTTACCTTTCTAGGCCAACATCCAGTCAATCATGGCCTCTGAAAAGCAAGTGAACATCCTGATGAAGTTGCTGGATGAGGCTCTGAAGGAGGTGGATCAGATTGAATTGAAACTAAGCAGTTATGAGGAAATGCTCCAGAGTGTGAAAGAACAAATGGATCAGATATCTGAAAGCAACCACCTAATTCATCTTAGTAACACTAATAATGTAAAACTCCTATCTGAGATAGAGTTTCTTGTGGTAAGTTGATTATAAATGACCAATAAACAAAAAAAATAAACAAAAAAAATAGTGAAAATATGAAAGCCCATTTATAAACATTTGTTCATTTCCTTGAAGATCGGGATTTAAAATAATTTAAAGACCTGGTGATAGGGGTAAATAGCATCTTACCTGTACATTTCCCAAAGTTACATATGCAAACAGTGTATGTATATATCTTCCAGAACCACATGGACTTGGCCAAAGGTCATATAAAGGCCCTTCAGGAAGGAGATCTTGCGTCTTCCAGGGGCATTGAAGCCTGCACCAATGCTGCTGATGCCCTTCTGCAGTGCATGAATGTAGCTCTTCGGCCAGGTAAATTCACTGGAGATGATAAAATCTGACCAAGGACCTGAGACTAAGCCTGTAAAGCAATACAAAAATATTGACAAGAAATCCATGGGGCAAGTGATTTAGGGTTATATTATTATCTACTCAAACAAGTTGACTTATTTTCAAACATATTTCTGTTGACACTATAACTTTTTTTCATTTTGTTGTTTTTCTAATTGGCTATCATAACTCTGGTTAAAACTATGATTTTTCTTGTACAGACCACAGAACCTAGTACAAAGTAGGTATTCAGTAACTCTTTGTTTAGACCAAACAGCATGAGGTTTTTGCTAGGCTGGTGGTTCGAAAACTTGAGTGCACCAGAATCGCTGGAGAGCTTGTTCAAACTCAGATTGTTAGACCCTGCTCCCGCATTCAGTTTTTTGGTTGAAGCTCTGGAATCCACATTTTTAACATTTTCCAGGTGATGGTATTGCTAGACCACACTTTGAGAACTGCCATCAGATTACATTATATTTTCTTCTGCTTACCTTTCTTTCATCATCAAATGTATTAACCAGTGAAATTTTGGGTTCTTTAAAACTTAAATGTGGATACTCTTATAAATGTGTGCATTAAACATCGGAAGAAATACTTTTACCCATTCAATCAGTCAGGAAATATCATTTTGATTTCAGGCCATGACATGCTTCTGGCAGTCAAACAGCAACAGCAACGTTTCAGTGATTTGCGAGAACAATTTGCCCGGAGACTGGCCAGTCACCTCAACAATGTTTTTGTTCAACAGGTAATTTTGTGGTGGTATTAAAACTGACATGTCCCTTTAGTTTATTCATATATTACCTTAGACCGTAAATTCCCACCCAATTTTTAATATATTTAGGTAGTATCACAGTGTATTCCTTCACACCTTATTTTAATATTTTGAAATATGTGCATATTTTATTATAGGTATATTTTTAGAATCAGCTGTCTCCTTAGCTAGACAGTCTAGTTCCTTTCAGCCCACACTGATTCTAGAAATTAAATAACTATGCTTATTTATTGCATATTCCATTTAGACATTCTTATTTATAAAGTCCAAATTTGTTACATGCAGATTATGAAGTTTACTGGTGGACTTGTTTTATTTTTCAATATTTTTAGGTCAGTACTAGGACTTGCTCAGTATTTTGAGTATTTTATAGGCTATGTATACCTGTAATAATCATGTGAGAAAAACGATTATATTCCAACTGTAAATTCCAGTTGATTTAACCTTCATGTAATTGCTTTGTCTACATTTTTATATGGGAAGGAATATTATAATTAAGCTTGTGACAATAATATTAAGAATAAGAATACCTTAGAGGTGTTTGAATAGAAGTCATTTTAATATCTAGTGCAATAAATTGTATTATCTATTTTTCACAGCTTTTATTTTGTTTATTAAGGCTATTGGGTGAAAAAAACTTGGGAATCTGTTATTCATCAAGAAATATTTTCTGTAACTTTGGATGCTTATTTTATTTTCACTTTTCAGTATTCTAAAACAATTGTATTTATTATATTTTATCTCCAATTAGTTTACTCAGGCCCTCCTTCAACTCTATAACAGGTCCTACTTTCTTTCGGTTCCTGTGAGTACATCAAATTTGGCTCAAGCTTTTCTTATTTTTTTTTTCCAAAAAGTTTGCTAAACTTACCAGCAGCTGAATCTTTGTAGATTATAACTTAACATACTGATTTACGCTACTCATTAACCATATTTGTAGCAGTTTTTTGATGTCCTGTAGCAGAGTTTATTTTGCCAGAAAGGCGTTTAATCTCATTCTACTTGCCTTCTTCCTGTCATTCTTTCATTCACTTATTTCCTTCTTCATTTATTTCATTAACATTTGCCAGATGATTGAGATGCAAATCAGACATTGACTTGGAATAAAGGAGAGACAGTTCCCGTCTGACTGTAGCTCATAGTTTAATGGAGGGAGACTGTCAAATATACTCAAGAATGATATAATAGTGATAGTTTGGGAGTATAAGCATGGAAGGAGGAAATCAGGGAAGACTCCTTAGGGTGACTTGACTGAAATGTGGCAAGAAAAAAGGTAAACTTAGAAATCACACAGGAAATACTAATTCACATTTTTCTCACATCATTATTTTAATAACATCTATTTCTATACTGTCCCTTGGGGGTTAAAAATGATGCTGATGCTGTTGATAGCGATGTTATCAACATGTGTAGATAGTATTAAAAATACCAAGTCAGTAAACAGTTGTCCTTTCTGCACACTGAATCATTTGTTGTAACATGCAATAATTTATGATTTTGCTTCTCTACCTTATAGACTAATGGCTTTATTTAAAGTGAATGCTTCAAATTTCTGCAATTCTAATATGTATTGTTCCGTGTAAGTGTTGCATGTTACAAAACCAGAATATTGCAGCAATCTGGGATGTGCTCAAGAAGGTGGAAGAGGATGTCCTAAATGCAGAAAAGAGATTTGCTCTGTGTTGAATTTAGTTCATCAGGTCGCCTAGCAGACAAGTCAGGAAACATGGGTTATTTGTATTCCTGGTTGTGGGATAAACTAGCTGGAAAAATTTGATTAACATATTATGATGCAACTCTGTCAGTTACTAAATTTTCACTCCGTGCCTCCTATGTCCTTGATTTGATTAATATGGTAAATAAGAAATGGTTCCTGTCCTCAGATACTTCTTAGGAGAAGTTAAGACAAATGTACTTAAAGCTCTACAACAATATATATATATATAATAACTTTCTAATTGTAGAGCTATGGATTCTAAATGCTTAAGAGTTTTAATCAAAAACGAGTATACTAGAATAGAGTTGCAGATTAAACATGGAAATATGTAAAAGAGTAAATCTTGTGATGGACTATGATTGTGATTAACTGTGCATATATAAAAGTATTTAAAAGTTCTTTTTTAAAAAAAGTGAGTTTACTGAAGATTTAAATAGTCAGATATGACTTTATGTGTAAGATTTGAACAGAGTCCTTGCAATATGCAATACAAATTATAATAAATATAGAGATAAAGCTTATAAATATTGTATAGAAGAACCCAGAGGAAATAATCTGTCGTGCACAAAATAACAGTAAAGAGCATTGGTTCCCAGTTTTTTTTTCAAGTCACATATCAGTAAACTTAAAAGAAATAAAATTTGGAGAATGATCAAATAATCAGTTTTTTATTTTACCAAGTAAGACCTTTAAAGACCATTTTCTTTCACTATCTTCATTTTTAAAATGAGCTTTTGACACTAAAAGAACAGGAAGAACATAATTTCAGACTTTAAAAATTAATACATTTACCTTTATAAGAAACTCACTAGCTTCATTTTATTTTTGTTATTGTTGTACACCAGTAAAAACATCTTTGCATTTGAAAATCACTAATCCAGACATGCTATTTATGATGCAGCTTTCATGTGAATACTTAACACCTATCTCTGGTTTAATAAAACTTGAAATGCATTTTATTTAATATTCATGTCTTACTGTATACAGTAAGTATACAGTGAATAATATTTTTAACAGTTGGCTAGTCTTTTAGATCTTTTAGATCTTCCTGCACACTCATATTTCATTGAAATTATAGACACCTAGCCGTAGTTTTTACACTTACTAGAGATTTGTATATGTAGAAAAATATTTCGCTAGGAGAATCAAGCCACTTAAACTAATTAGAATTCTGATATTGCAAGCAGTCAAATTAAGGCTAATGAAATTATGGAAATATTTGCAAATAGAAAATGTCCTTTTAAAAATTCTTTTGATTATGGCTGCTCTTTTTTTTAAATGCAATTTTATTGAGATATATTATTTATTCACATACCATATAATCATCCAAAGTGTATAGTCAGTGTTAACAGTATCAACAGATGGCTGTGTATTCACCATCTGCTTGTTTTTTTAAAGATTAGTTTTGAAAAGACAACTGTTCTCTCCTTTTTTTCCCATTTGTTCCACAGAGACCTCATGATTTGATTCTATGCCTTTGGTGACATAATGAGACTGATTATACTAATACCTCTGAGAAAATGAAACTGAGCAAAAATGCACTGGACTAAAAGTATACCAGGAAAAAAAGAAAAACTTAAGTTGTGCTTTCTTTTTATATGCTGAAGTTTTGGAAATTTTTTTTTTTTACAGAAACATCATATAGTGCAATAAAACCTATGTAGTAGACCATTAATATTCTGTTGATTTCACAAAAATAGTTTTCTTAAGGATGTTTCCCACTTTTCTAAACACAAGTCGATAATCTCTGATAAAGAGCTTAGAAAGACTTATGATTATTTAATTAGGTCAGTTTTCATGATGTGTGTTGGAATGTTGCTCTGATTTTCTCCTATATTTCAAAAAAAAAAATTAAAACTAAAATTGTCATCATGTAGAAGGAAAGAGTTCCCGAGTCTTAAAAATGTATTCAGTATTTAACACAAATGTGTCATTTCTATTAGAAGGTCAGTAGAGCAAAGTGTTAGGAGTATGAACACTTGGAACCAAAGTTCCAGGGTTTTGAACCCCAGCTCTGCCACTTCCTATACCAGTAATCTTGAGCAAGTTGATTAATCTCTCTGTGCCACTTCAGTTGTCTTATCTGAATAATGCAGGTAATAAAATACCTATTTCATTGGGTGGTTATGAAGATTAATGTGTTTTTATATGTTTAGCATTTGGGATAGCACTTAGTGACAGTACATCATTCAGTGTTAGCAGATTTTACTACTAATTGTAGTAGAATTCATCAGTACTAATGAGAATTTATCATTCACTAAGTTTTCATACAATGTATTTATCTTAGATTAATTTGGAAAAAATATCACCTAATTATTTATTTTAAAATGATTTCGACTCCACCCCATTCAAGATAAAGTAAGACTCTTCTGCGTTCTGTCCTCCAACATAAGCTTTGAACAACCAGCAAGAGCTGGCAGACATCTTTCTTAAAGCTCTAGAAAACAGTTAAAGAACTACAATAATGAGGCAGACACAAAAGCAAGTAAAAGGCTACTTAAAAGCAGCGTGGTCTCTTGGCACCCTGGCTAGTACCTTTCCCACCCCCTTACTGGCTTAGCACAGAGCCAGCCCATGCTTCCAGTGTGGGTCTCTGCTCCAAGTTCTAGAGGGAGCAGAGTAACCCTCATGCCTACTGGAAGCATACTTATGGTGATCTGAGGGACTTGCTGTCCTAGAACATGCCTTCCCAGAATTGGTCCTATATGTATAAGATAGGTCTCAGAAGTCTTCTACAGACTGCAGTGGGAGAGCAATCAAGTAATGATACCTAGTGCAAGGGATTGCTGGCTGTAGGATACACAGTGCAATGCCTTGAGACCATGAGGAAACTTTCCTAGGAAAGAGGGGACATTCAGAACTATGTAAATGGGGGAAATGCTAGGGCCATGCATGTATGCACGAGACAAGACAAAAGCCCAAGCCCGAAAAGAACCAGGGAAACCTCTACTCTTTGACAGTCTCTAAACTGATTGTATGGATAATCCCCGAAGGAGAGCACTTACACGTCAGTCTTCAAAGACTCTGAAAGGTGTTTTCCTTTTTTTCTACCTCTTCCTCCTTTTTCTTCTTTTTTCTTGTTAGAATTTAATGAAAGTGCTGTCATCATACTAGCTGGTTATTAGCTTACAGAACAGATGACTCAGAGTCTAAATTCCAGTGCTAACACTTTAAAATGTCAAAATACCCAAATTTCAACAAAAGGTCACAAAACATATAAAGAAGTGGGAAGCGATGGTCCAGGCAAAGGAGAAGATTAAAGCATTGATAACCATCAATGAGGAGGACCCGACCTGGGACATAACCAAACAAAGACTTTTAAAAATGATCCTAAATATGCTCAAAGAGCTAAAGGAAACATGGATGAGGAGCTAAAAGAAATTTAAAAAATGATAGATGAACACAAATTGAATATCAATAGAGATATGGAAATTATGAAAAGGAGCAAAGCACTGAAGACCACACCAACAGAAATTTAAAATTCCCTGGAGGGCTTCAGCAGCAAAATGCAACTGTTAGGAAAAAAAGAATTAGAGAACTTGAAGATAAGAAAATTGAAATCATTCAGTCTGAGTAACAAAGAGAAGAAAGAATGAAAAAAAGTGAACAGAGCTCAGGGAACCTGTAGAATACCATCAAGCATACCAATATAAACATTGTGGGAGTCTCAGAAGGAGAGGAAAGGGCAGAGAGAATATTCAAAGAAATAATGGGTGAAAATTTCCTAAATTTAATGAAAGACGTGAATTCACACAACCAAGATGTCCAGTGAGCTCCAAACAGATTAAGCTCAAATAGACCCATGCTGTGGCATATTATAATTAAACTGGCAAATGCCAGTGATAAAGAGAAAATTCTGAAAGCCACAAGAGTGAAGCAATATGTCACATACAAGAACCCTTAATAAGATTATTCCAATCAGAAACCAGAGGCAGAAAGCAGTGGGATGACATATTTAAGTGCTGAAAGCAAAAAATTGCCAACCACATATTGTAAAAGGTCCTAGATTGTAAGCTCTTACAGCAGTCACATATATTCAGGAAGTATAACTGTTAATTCTAAATTCTCAGATACTGAGATGTTTGTATATAACATGGTCTTTCCCAGAAATTCTGTGTATTTATGTGATACCTGAGACTCAGAGTTAGAGTTCTGAAGCTATGAAAGTCAGCAGTTCCCCATACAGGAACTGTTTAAAAAGTTGAAAAATTGATCAGACATCAAGTAGAGATATGATTGGAGCTGATCTGGATAGAACTAAGCTATATCAGAAGACGGGGTAAAGGATGGTATCATCCATATTTTAAACTTCAACTTGTGTGTGAGACTAAAGGGAACAATGTTTATTTGGTGCAAAATTTATAGTTTGGGTAGTGCATTACCTAATTTAACTTGTAGGGTCAGTTTAATTGAACATCATATGTACATGGAATCTTGAATAGGTCATGAGATTTTGTTGGTTTGTCCAGGTTAGTGTGATGCACTGATAAATCCCAGAGTGATTTGGACAGTAAGTAAAGAGGTATTTGCAAAGCCCCCTTGGAGGAGTGGAGAGAAGGGGGGAAATATTTAACTTCCCCATTTGGAGAATTTCTGATATTCTCGCAAGCATTGGGGACATCCGAGTCAATAGGCTGTCCTGGAGTTTGTCCCTATCATGCTTTTTCCTGGAAAGGATAGGCTAAGTCTACTTAAAATTAGACCTAGGAGTCACCCCCAGAGAACCTCTTTTGTTGCTCACATGTGGCCTCTCTCTCTCTCTAAACTGACATGGCAAGTGAACTCACTGCCCTCCCCTGACTCCCAGGGGTGTAAATCTCCCTGGCAACGTGGGACAGAAATTCCCGGTTAAGTCAGGACCCAGCATCAAGGGGTTGAGAAAACCTTGACCAAAAAAGAGAAGAGACAAATGAGACAAAGTTTCAGTGGCTGAGAGATTTCAGTGTCAAGAGGTTATCCTGGAGGTTATTCTTACACATATATGGATTTTCCCTTTTTAGCTTATGGTGTATTGGTGTGGCTAGAGGGAAGTACCTGAAACTGTAGAGCTATGTTACAATTTTGTTTCTTGGCGGTGATTGTATAATGATACAGCTTTTACAGTGTAACTGTGTTATTGTGAAAACCTTGTGTCTGATGCTCCTTTAAACTAGGGTATGGACAGATGAGTAAAAAATACTGATTAAAAAAAGAAATAATAGGGGCAGCAAAGGTTAAATAAACTGAGTAAATTGAAATACTAGTGGTCTGTGAGTGGTAGGGGTAAGGGGTATTGTATGAATTTTTTTCTTTTTTTAATTTCTTTGCTAGAGTGATGGAGATTTTCAAAAATAATTATCATGGTGATAACTGTACAACTATGTGATGATATTATGAGCCATTGAGTGTACACCATGCATGGAATGTTTGTATGTCAAGAATGTTTGTATGTTAAGTTTTTATAATAAAAAATGTTAAGAAAGGATTTCCGGGCCAAGGTGGCGGCTTAACAATGTGCGCATTTTAGTTCATCCTCCAGAACAACTACTAAATAACCAGACACAGTACAGAACAGCTCTTGGGGCCACGTCAGTGACCGAACACACAGCGTACTTCAGTCTGGACCAGCTGGACCAGCTGTGAGCCCCCCCAGAACCGTGAGTTCCCCAAGCCGTGGTGGCTGGCGCCCCCTCCCCCCACAGGCTGCTTCTCAGAGGGGAAAGAAAAGAAACTTTACCAGCAGCAGGGGCTGAGGCCAACCAAATGCCAATTGTGGAATTAATTAACAAATTCTGACTACTAAAAATAGGCCCCCAGCTCAGGTGAACCTGGTGAAAGCGGAGGTCACTCATTTTTGCCCCAGCGCCAAGGGGGCAGGGCTGATGGAAAAAGAAAAAAAAAGAAGGAAACAGAGGTTTTTGTGGCTGTGTTTCTGCAAAGGCTTAACTGCTTTTGGATACAGCAGTAAGGATTTGTCAGGCTGCAACTGCCCCAGGTATAGGCAGAAACAAGCTTGTTTGAGGGCTTGTTGTTTGATGGCTTGTCTGGAGCCTTTGCCTTCCCCAGGGGAGGGGTGAAGCCCAACTCAGGTGGAATCCCTCTCTCAAGGACTTCAGACACCAGGGCTTGGTAATTTGAAGCCATTAAAACCAGCCTACAACCTCTCCTCCGTCTCCACCATGCCCCCAGCCAAAGTTAAAGGTACCGTATTATCTTATGCTGGTGGGACCCGCAGGCAGACAAGCACCACATACTGGGTAGGATAAGAAAAACAGAGTCCAGAGACTTCACAGGAAAGTTTTCCAACCAGCTGGGTCTCACCTTTGGGAAAAACCAATGCAGGTGACTCTTTCCTCCTGATAGGAGGCCAGTTTGGTCTGGGGAAATCCGACTGGGGTCTATAATACCTAAGTAGACCCTCCTAAGTGTGGGGTTGGGGGGAAAGGCACCATACAAGCAGGGCAAGAAACAAGAAAACAACTGAAAAATTCTCCTCTGTTAAACAAAACTCAAGCTAGAGGTCCAGATAAAGCTGAATTGAATGTCAAAGAACAGATCGACAACAAATTCATCCAGCAAGAAAACCCTAGTTAAAAGAAGTACAAGCACTCTCTAGAATAAACTAACTAAGGTAATTAAATGCCTAGACACCAGCAAAAAATAACAAATCACACTAGGAAAATTGAAGATATGGCCCAGTCAAAGGAACAAACCAACAATTCAAATGAGATACAGGAGCTGAAGCAGTTAATTCAGAATATACGAACAGACATGGAAAACCTCATCAAAAACCAAATCAATGAATTGAGGGAGGATATAAAGAAGGCAAGGAATGAACAAAAAGAAGAAATCGAAAGTCTGAAAAAACAAATCACAGAACTTATGGGAATGAAAGGCATGGTAGAAGACATGAAAAAAAACAATGGAAACCTACAATGGTAGATTTTGAGAGACAGAACATAGGATTAGTGAACTGGGGGACGGAACATATGAAATCCAACAAGAAAAAGAAAATATAGGGAAAAAAATGGGAAAATATGAGCAGGGACTCAAGGAACTGAAAGACAATATAAAGCACACGAATATACGTGTTGTGGGTATCCCAAAAGGAGAAGAGAAGGGAAAAGGAGGAGAAAAACTAATGGAGGAAATTATCACTGTAAATTTCCCAACTCTTATGAAGACTTAAAATTACAGATCCAAGAAGTGCAGCGTACCCCAAAGAGAATAGGTCCAAATAGATGTACTCCAAGACATTTACTAATCAGAATGTCAGAGGTCAAAGAGAAAGAGAGAATCTTGAAAGCAGCAAGGGAAAAGCAGTCCATCACATACAAGGGAAGCCCAGTAAGACTATGTGTAGATCTCTCAGTAGAAATCATGGGATGATATATTTAAATTATTAAAAGAGAAAAACTGCCAACCAAGAATTCCATATCCAGCAAAATTGTCCTTCAAAAATGAGGGAGAAATTAAAACATTATCAGACAAAAAATCACTGAGAGAATTTGTGACCAAGAGACCAGCTCTACAAGAAATACTAAAGGGAGCACTAGAGACAGATACGAAAAGACAGAAGAGAGAGGTGTGGAGAAGAGTGTAAAAAGGAAGACTATGAGTAAAGGTAAAAAGAAGGAAAATTACATATGACATATAAAATCCAGAAGGCAAAATAGTAGAAGAAAGTACTACCTGTGCAGTAATAACACTAAATGTTAATGGGTTAAACCCCCAATCAAAAGACATAAACTGGCAGAATGGATTAAAAAAAAAAGACCCATCTATATGCTGTCTCTATTTAAAGGACATGAGAGCAAGGACACAAACGGACATTTGCACACCAATGTTTATAGCAGCATTATTTACAATTACCAAGAGATGGAAATAGCCAAAATGTCCATCACCAGGTGGGTGGCTAAACAAACTATGACATATACATACAATGGAATATTATGCAACTGTAAGACAGAATAAAGTTATGAAGTATGTAGCAACATGGATGGACCTTAAGGACATTATGCTGAGTGTGATTAGTCAAAAACAAAAGGACAAATACTGTATGGTCTCACTGATATGAACTGATATTAATAAATAAACTTGGAATATTTCGTTGGTAACAGAGACCATCAGGACATAGAAATAGGGTAAGATATTGGGTAACTGTAGCTGAAGGGATACAGATTGTGCAACAGGACTGAACATAAAAACTCAGAAATGAACAGCACAACACTACCTAACTGTAATACAATTATGTTAAAACACTGAATGAAACTGAATGTGAGAATGATAGAGGGAGGAGGCTGGGGGCATAAATGAAATGACAAAGAAAGATAGACAATCAAGATTGAGATGGTATAATCTAGGAATGCCTAGAGTGTATAATGATAATGACTAAATGAACAAATTTAAAAATGTTTTTGCATGAGGAAGAACAAAGGAATGTCATTACTGCAGGGTGCTGAAAATAGATGGTAATTAATATTTTAAAATTTCAACTTATGTGTGAGACTAAAGCAAAAAATGTTTATTTGGTACAAAATTTATATTTTGACTAGTGCATCTCCTAATATAACTTATGTAGATAGTTGGTTGAACAACATAAGTACATGGAACCTTGGGTAGGACATGAGATTTTATTGGTTTGTCCAGAGTGATGCCCCGATGAATCCCAGAGTAATTCGATCAGTGAATGGAAAAGTATTTACAAAGTCCCCTTCAGGGAATGGTGAGAACCGGGGAAAATTCAACCTCCCCAAGTTGAATTATTATTCTCACAAGCAGTGTGGACAACCAAAGCTATAGGCTGAGCCACCAGTCTTGGGGTTTGTTCATATGAAACTTAACCCCACAGGGGATAGGTCAAGCCTGCTTAAAATTAGGCCTAAGAGTCACCCCCAAGAGAACCTCTTCTGTTGCTCAGATGTGGCCTCTGTCTCCTGTCAAGACAACAAGCAAACTCACCACTCTCCCCCTGTCTATGTGGGACTCTTACGCATTAAGTCGCTATCACCTTGTTATTCAAGATGTAGTGGAGAGGCTGGAGGGAACTGCCTGAAAATGTAGAACGGTGTTGTAATGTAAAATGTAAATGTGTTCCAGTAGCCATGTTTCCTGATGATTAAACAATGATATAGCAGGGAAACTTGGGAAATAATGCAAAATGAGTATAGGGTTTCTGTTTGGGAATATAGGAAAGTTTCAGTAATAGAGGATGGTGAGGGTATCACAACATTGTGAATGTGATTAATCCCATTGAATGATATGCTTGGGAGTGGTTGGAAAATTTATGGTGTATGTATGTTCCCTCAACATAAAAAAACAGAATGATCAACTAAAGAGACAATGACAGTTTAACGCAATACATGTATTTGAATGGAATCTAGCAGGGAAGGAAAAAATACTCAGAGGGACATTTGGAAAATTGGAATATAAATAGTAAGCTTTTATAGCAACATTAAATTTCATGAACTGGATAACTACACTTAAGGTAACTGCTCTTAAGGTGGTTATATATATATAAGTGAATATCCTTGTTCTTAGGTAGTGGTAAGTGTTCAAGCACCATGATGTATGCAACCTACACTCAAGTGTTCAGAAAATGAATTGATAGTTGGACAGATGGATGGATAGAATGATGGCAAATGTGGCAAAATGTTTCAAGTGTTGTATCTGGGTATCTGGGAAGGTAAGGGTATGTTAGAGTTCTCTATATGGAGTTTGTATTATTTTTTAAAGTGTCCATAAGTTTCAAAGTATTTCAAAATAAACACTTAAAAAATTACAAAACAATTTCTGTTAAAAACAGATTTTTCCCATTTTTAAAGTGAGGACAAAAATGTCACGCCAAGATTATTGGAAAGAGCAGATTTTATGTTTGTAAAGTAGCTAGCAAAATAGTTGGCATTTAATAAATTATTTTATTAAACAGTGTTTTAGTTTTTTTAATATATAAATAAAATTCTTTGCACATTAGAGTAGATATGGTACAGTTGTCTGTATTGTTGATTGGATTAAACAAGTGTTTCTTCAGTCTATTTTCTATAGTTATTTTGGAGGCATTTTCTTTAAAGTTAAATCCTTTTGTTAGCACTAATACTATGTAATCTATATTAATAGTAATGGTTTGATGATAATGATATTTTTAATATTAGAGGTGAATTTTACAGATGATGGTGGTGTTCAGATGCTGTTTGCAAAAGAAAGCTTTGAATAGTAATGTTATGAAAGGGCTTTGTAAACTGTAAAGTATTCTATAAATGTTAATAATTGAAGTTAATCTTCCATTTACAGGAGGTTTTTAATGATTAAAGAGCTTTCCTGGCATGAAAGTAAATATATAACTTAATATGTAATAACCTGAGTAAACAGTTATAGAAGAACATAAAGTTATTTTAATTATTGAATCATTAAGGAAAATTAATGAGGAAGGTTGTTTTTGGGTAATGAAAGGCACCTCATATTGTTATTGAAGAAGACAGAATATTTGGATGAGCCACAAAAAGTCTGTCAAATATTCTTTCCCTTTATTCAGTATAACTAAGACACAGTTTGAACACATTATTAGACCTATAACTATAGTATCTGTGCATGCTTTATATCTAATACCCACAATGCTATGGAAACCTGACCATCTTTCTGATAGGGCAATTAAGCATTTCTGTAATGCTAAGTATTGCCCTTTTGCAACTATGATTAGAGTTTAAAGAGTAGTCCAGTCATAATACCTGTGTGTTTTATTTAATATTAATTTTGTTCAATTTATTGTTAACCTTTACTTCATGGAAAAGTTATTTTACTTCAGGGAAAAAGGTATTGAATTCACAAGCATTCCAAATAACACATAATTGTTCCATTTCTTTAAAGATGTAGCTCTTAGTCCTCAATTATTCTGTTAGAAGACATGCTTGTTTTATATTCAGTTAGCAGTAGAGAAAGCAGGGCCACACTTCTTTATCTAAAACTCTTGGAGTCAGTTGTGGTTTTAGACTTTTTCAGATTTTGTAAAAGTAATACTGTTAAATATACTGTATATTATATACCACCTCTCCAGTGTCTGGGGCTGAACCCTATAAACACATTAATGTTTCTGTGGCAAAAAAAAATATGAATAGTTACTCCGAACCTATAAATAGCCTCATGTCAGTTCAGTTCAGATTTTGCCCCTGTGTTCTGTTTCTTGTTATATTGAATTGGTCCAGTTTTGTGAGTACTTCTGCCATCTCTGATGCAGTTTCCCAAGTTAACTGGAACAGGTTTCAGCCAAGTGAATTTTAGAAGTATAGTGGAAGAAAACTCCCCAGGAGACTAATTTGAAAACTTTAATAAAGAATGGACTCAGATAGTGATGGAGGTTTTAGTACTGGGTGTATTTTGCACCTCATCCTTCTTACTCTAAACGTACTTCTTAATTACTAGGGAATTATTATTTCCTTAGGCCGGGAATTCTTCTTTCTAGATATTCTGTATTTATAAGAATTTTCTTTAAACTTCATAACCACCAAGTTCTTATTTTGTGTATAGAGTGAAGAATACAATTAGGTAGATGAAAGAAAACTCTTTCAAATTAAAATAATTGAAATTCTTTGAATTTGGGATGTTTAAAAGTTACTCTTTATTGACTAATATAATGTCAATTTACAGTTACCTTTAGGTAACTTTATCAGGAAATGAGTTAACCAACCCCCAAATGGTGTCATTTAACTCAGTTTTCACAAAATACTAACGAGTAACTTCTGATTATCCAGCCAAATCAGGTTGATTCAGAATGACTTCAAATAAATCTAGCTTGTTTTTGCCCTTTCCTTATTCTTGGTAAAGAATTTTTAAGTTTTTAAGGGAAACTATTCATTTATTTCAACTCCCATCTCTTTGACACTGACTTGAACTTCTAATATGCTGACCAAGTAGCAGAGAAGAAGTAGTTTGACTTAAAAAGAGGGCTCGGGCAGGCCATGGTGGCTCAGCAGGTAAGAGTGCTTGCCTGCCATGCCCGAGGACCCGGGTTCGATTCCCCGTGCCTGCCCATATTAAAAAAAAAAAAAAAGGGCTGGGTCAACTCTGCAAGGGAAAACATTGCCCCTGTATGTGGGACATGACATTTAGAGATGAAAATCTCCCTGACAACATGGGACATGACTCCCAGGGATTAATCTGGCCCTGGCACCTTGGGATTGACAACACTTTCCTGACAACAGATATAATAAGGCATTAGTGGCTAAGAGAGATTAATAAAGTCGAGAGGCTATTCTGGAGGCTACTCTTATGCAAGCTTCAGTTAGTGTTAATTGCCATGGTTTGCTATATCCCAACCAACATCACTTCTGTTAATTCTTTTTTTTTTTCTACATGGGCAGGCACCGGGAATCGAACCCGGGTCCTCAGACTTGGCAGGCAAGCATTCTTACCTACTGAGCCACCGTGGCCCGCCCATCTGTTAACTCTTAATAACACCTAGGGCTTGGACTGAGACTCTAAAAATTCCATGCACTAAGTTTGCTTTCCTGGATCCTGTAACTTCCAGAGGGTTCTTAGGCCAGATAGCTCCTGAAACCTAGAGGGACCAGCCCCTCCAAAATTATTGACTAATTACATCCCCCTGTCCTTTAGTGTTGATGCCCTCTCAACATGAAAAAGTCAGAAAGTGCATTGCCTAAAGATCCCTATAGAATGAGAGAAGGATCAAAGGAGGAGGAGTTACAAAAGAGAATTGGAATTTAGCAAACAGTATGACTGCTCAATCACCATGTTGATATTTCTTTTAGCCTCTTGTGTTTTGGAGCAGCTAGAAGGAAATATCTGAAATAGTGGAATGGCAACCCATAACAAACTCTGAAATTTGTTCTGTAACTACTTGTTGATGTATACTTTAAAGTTTATTGCTTTTTCTTTATTTTTTATCTCTATATATTTTACAATTAAAAAATGCTTTAAGAATAAAGGAAGGATAACACATGAAAAAAGAGGGCTGGGAAGAATTTTTAAATATCAATAACTAATAGGCAATTGCAGTTATTGAATCTGGTTAAAATGATTTTTTTGGCATGTTTTTAAAATGGAAGTGAGATTCAGATGAGCAAGCTTCCAGTTGTAGCTTTCTTCCTGTGCGACTGGAGCCAATTACTTAACCCATTGAGCCTCAGTTTCTTCTTTTAGATCTACCAGATCTGTCTTTTCCAAGGCAGAAATCAGGATACATCGTATGTCTAAGACTGCTTGTTAGCTTATTAATTTACTTATATGAAAGTCTTCTTGAAATAAAAAGACAAAATAACAAATCAGTTTAATGGAAAAGTTTTAATTACATTATTAGGGATTTTTCTTGAAAGTCCAGAATGTAGTCATCTATGGTCCTTCTTAGCTCTAAAATCCTATATATTATACATTTTTATCTGTTTTAAATGCTATAAACTCTAGGTTATAATGGAAATTCCATTATAATCCATATAGGTAGAAATTCTGTTTTGACTGAGTTCCCTATTTGGTTTGTTTCTTAATACAGTATGTTATGCAGTTTATTTGCTTAGTAAATTGTAAAATGATATGATATGGAAAAGACAAGCTTGATTAAAACATTCATTCTCATTTAGAAGATGGAATGAATAGTTGATTTATCAGAGGGCCATTCTTGCCTGCTTATGTTTATTTTATGTGATGATTTTTAGTTGATACACACAGGATCAAAGAAGACAAGTAAGTACTTGATTTTTATTCTTCTATGTTCTCTTGGTTTTGCTTGGCTGCATTTGGTCATTGTTCAGAATTTTCAGTTGCAGCAGTGTTTCTTTATACTCTGATATTTATTTATTTATTTATTTATTTACTCACTCTAGGGTCATGATCAGAGTTCAACTCTTGCTCAACACTCTGTTGAACTGACTTTACCCAATCATCATCCATTTCATAGAGATTTGCTTCGATATGCCAAGCTGATGGAATGGCTAAAGAGTACAGATTATGGAAAATATGAGGGACTAACAAAGGTATGGATGTGACATCATGTACTCATTGACTATAGAGAATAATCTTTTATAATCAAGAGGTCATGTATTTCCCCAAATGACATTTTAAATACTTTATACTTTTTTAGCAAAAGCAGAAAATTTAATTTCTGAGTGCTCAATAACCAGCATTTATTTTATATACTTGGATAATGAGTAACTAAATTTTGAGATTTAGTATAAAATAGTATTAGGTCATGCTGTAGCCTAATGCTCATTGAATTTAGTTAAATGCTATACTCATTTCCTGAGTTTCTTTAAATGTAATATAGAAATTAGAAACTATAGGGAGTATGAAGATGTGTAAGTGAAGTATTTGCCCTCTAAGAATTTACAGTCTGTTCAGGTAAACAAGTATTAAGTGCCTCTTTATTAAGCAAACATGCCACTATTCCAAGCACTTGGGCCTAACAAGCAAGCCAAACAAGGGTAGTCCCTTAGAAAGTTTATAAGTCTAGCCTGAAGAACAATCATACATAAAATAATCCATAAAAAATTAAGTACTAAACTAGAAATGAGTTCAAATCTATGAAAGTTTAGAGAAAGGAGAAATCTCTGTCTTAAAGGCTTAGGGAAGAGATAAGACTTGAATTGGATTTTAAATAATTGTTGATTTAGAGAAGCCATAAATAAGAGGGAGGGCATTGCAGGGATGGGGAGCAAGACGTGTTGACAGTGGCAGGAAAAATATTCCCTTTTCCAAAGAATGAGGAGGAAAGCCTCACCAAAGCAGAAATTTCATATTCTAGAGCAGTGAGAAATTATTTTGAAAAAGAGGAGCATTCAGAGATGATGCTTGGCTTCCAGGAAGATGGCAAACTGGAGTGGAGTGAGTTCACTCCTGCTCCATGAAACAAGATAGAAGATGGGGAGAAAATGTCCAGGACTGCAGGTTTGGGGTGGTAGGAGTCCACCTTGGGTCTCCCATTCTGCCACTGGAGTACCTGTGCACTCTGGCCTCCCTCGTAATGGACCCTTAAGTTGAATTGTATTCCCTGCATGAGATCTGGACCTTGATTTGGCAGAGTGTAACCAACAGTTAAAGTGCAAAAGAAACATTCGGCAAAAATTAAGTAAATACAAAACTTTAGAAGAGTGAAGGAAACCAACTTGCATAATAACCGTATCAAGATAATCAAATTGCCCTGAACACAACAGAAAATCACAAAATACATGAAGATCCCAGCAGAAATGGCCCAGACAAACAACCAAATCAAAATTCCAGAGGGGACAACTACTCAAGGATATTTATAAAGAAATAAAGGATATCAGGAAGACACTAGAAGAGCATGAAGAATTTGGGAGATTAAATAGAAAAATGGCAGATTTCACAGAATGAAAGATACAGTAGACCAAATTAAAAACTACACTGGAGACACACGATAGCAGATTCAAAGAAGCAAAAGGAAGAGTAAATGAGCTAGAAGATAGAACAGTAGAATTAGAGCTCACAAAAGAACAAATGGCAAGAAAGATGGGAAAAATGCAACTGGATCTTAGGGAAATGGTGGACAAAAAGAGTCACAAAAATATAGGAATTACTGGTGTCCCAGAAGGAGAAGAGAAGAGTAAAGGTTTGAGAAAGTTAGTTGAAGATATAATCATAGAAAACTTCCCAACCCTTGTAAAAGACACAAATAAACACATCAAAGAGGCCCAGTGAGCTCCAAATAGAAAAAATCGAAACAAGCCCACTCCAAGACACATATTAATCAGACTCTCAGGTGTTGAAGAGAAACAGAAAATCCTGAAAGCAGCATGAGAAAAGCAATCTACTACATACAAGGGAAAACACATAAGACTAACTTCAGACTACTCAACAAGCACCAGGGAAGCAAGAAGGCAGTGGTATATTTTTAAGATCCTGAATGAGAAAGGCTTTCAACCAATAATTCTTTATCCAGCCAAGTTATCCTTCAGAATTGAGGGAGAGATTAAAATCTTCAAAGATAAAGAAAGATTGAGAGAACTAATCAAAAAGAGACCAGCCCTACAAGAAATACTAAAGGGAGCCCTATCAGCTGATAAAAAAAGATACAGGAGAGGAAGGTCTGGAGGAGGGCACAGAATTGAAGAATATGAATAAAGGCAATTTAAAACAAAGCAGAGAGAGAAGGAAAATAATATACAGCTCTGACAAATAAAAACTAAAGGACAAGATGGTAGAATCAAGAACTGCTTTTCCAGTGATTACTTCGAATATCAGTGGACTAAACTCACCAATTAAAAGATTCATACTGACAGAATGGGTCAGAAAACATAATCCATCTATATTCTGTTTACAGGAAATGCATCTTAGACTCAAGGACACAGTTAGATTGAAAGTGAAAGGATGTAAAAAGATCTTCTATGCAAGCTGTAGCCAAAAGAAAGTAGGAGTAGCTATACTAATATCGGACAAAAAGACTTTACATGTAAAGAGGTCATAAGAGACAAAAAAGGACACTACATATTAATAAAAGGCACAATTCACCAGGAAGAAATAACAGTCATAGATGTGTACACTCCCAATCAAGGAGCTCCAAAGTACATGAGGCACATACTGGAAAAACTGAAGGGCGCTATAGGTGATATATGACGAGTAATAGTGGGAGACTTCAATACACTACTCTTCACTATAGATAGAACAACCACACAAAGGGTCAACAAGAAAATAGAGAACCTAAACAATAAGATAAATGAATTAGACCTAATAGACGTATATATGTCATTACATCCCAAAACAAAATACACATTCTTCTCTAGTGCACATGGAACGTTCTCCAGGATAAATCGTATACTGGGACATAAACTGAGTCTCTATAAATTTAACAAGACTGAAATTATTCAAAGCGCTTTCTCTGATCACAACGAAGTAAAGCTGGGAAGTAATAATCACCAAAGAACCAGAGCTTTCACAAATATATGGAGATTAAACAACACACTCTTAAATAATCAGTGGGTCAAGGAAGAAATTGCTAGAGAAATCAGTAAGTATCTAGAGACGAATGATAATGAGAATGCAACGTATCAAAACTTATGGGATACAGTGCTGAGAAGGAAATTTATTGCCCTAAATGCCTATATTAAAAAGCAGGGATGAGCAAAACTTGAGGATTTAACTGCTCACCTGGAGAATTTAGAGAAAGAACAGCAAACTAACCCCAAAGGGAATTCAAAAAGTAAAATAATAAAAGATTAAAGCAGAAATAAACAAACTGGAGAACAATAAAACAATGGAATCAACAAATTTAGGAGTTGGTTCTTTGAGAAAATTAATAAAATTGATGGTCCCCTAGCTAGACTAAAAAAGAAGAAAGGCCACAAATAAAATCAGAAATGAGAGAGGGGTGTTACCGCAGATCATGAAGAAATTTTTAAAATCATCAAAGAATATTATGAACAACTATATGCCAATAAGCTAGATAACTTAGTTGAAATGGACAAATTCCTAGAAACACATGAATTACCTATACTAACTAGAGAAGAAATAGATCTCAACAAACCAACTGCAAGTAAAGAGATCCAATCAGTCATCAGAAATCTTCCCACAAGAAAAGAGCCCAGGACCTGGTGGCTTCACAGAAGAATTTTATCAAACTTTTCAAAAAGAACTGACACCAATCCTACTCAAACTCTTCCAAAAAATTGAAGAAAAAGGAACACTACCTAACTCATTTTATGAAGCTAGCATCACTCTAATACAAACATTGAATAAAGACAATACAAGAAAAGAAAACTAGTGAACATGGATGTAAAATTCTTAACAAAATACTAGCAAATTGTATCCAGTGCCACATTGAAAGAATTATACATTATGATCAAGTGGGATTCATACCAGGAATGCAAGGCTGGTTCAGCATAAGAAAATCAATCAACGTAATACAGCATATTAACAAATTGAAAGGGAAAAATCGCGTGATCATATTGATTGATGCTGAAATAGCATTTGACAAAATCCAGCATAATTTACTGATAAAAACACTTCAAAAGTTAGGCATCAAAGGAAATTTTTTCAATATCATAAAATTATTACTTTTTTTCTTTCTTTTCTTTGTATATATGTATGTTATATTTAATTTTTTTTTTTTTTACCATGGGTACGCACTGGGAACCAAACCTGGGTCTCTGGCATGGCAGGCGAGAACTCTGCCACTCAGCCACCATGGCCCACCCTATATATGTTATATTTCACAACTAAAAAATGGTTAAAAAAAAACTATAGGTAGTTACAGTAATATCAGATCAATTAAATTTCTGAAATAAAAAATTTTAAAATATTTAGTAACATAGCTCACTACTGTAGCAAAGTTGGTATTTGTAATAACTTTTTGCTTGATATTTTGAATCACACACAGTTTTGATAGTTAATCAAATGGTATTTATGATACTGTTTAATATGTAGAATTCAAGTAACTCTGATATCTGTTTTTAGATTTTTTTCCTTTCTTTTTTTTTACATGGGCAGGCACCAGGAATCGAACCCGGGTCCTCTGGCATGGCAGGCAAGCGTCCTTGCCTGCTGAGCCACCATGGCCCACCCGATATTTTTCCTTTCTTGCTTTAATTTTAAATTGGTTTATGAAACATATTGTACAGATAGGCTTTACAATGATTTCTTAGCTATATTTTTTTAGTATGTCCATGGATAAGCTAATTTAGATAGCCATTTTAGGTGGTTAAGATTTCCATATGTTAATTGTAAAAATATTTGTATTTGATTTCAGGAAAATATTTAGTAACATAGATCATTACTATAGCAATACAGATATTTGTAAGTACTCTCTATTTGGTATTTTGAAAACATTCACAGTTTGACAGCTGATCAGAGGGTATCTAAGTGTTTCATACTTAGAATTTAAGAACTTTTCTGTCTGAATATGTAGACTTTTTCCTTGTTGCCTTAATTTTAAATTGGTTTATGAAACTTACTATGCAAACAGACTTTGCAATGATTATACGAATACTTTATTTAAATATGCCTATGGGTAAGCTAACTAAGATATCCATTGTTGGTGGTTCTAAGTGTTGTATAATTTGTTTTCTTAAATCAAATAAATTTTAAAAGATGAGCATTCATCAAGCAGGGGGAAAAAAGATAAGATGGAAGAAGTTAATTATGAACCTCATGAAATAATTCAGATGAAATGAGATCTTGAACAACCAAGAAGATGAGGGCTGGAATAGAGAGAAGATAACAAAAAAAAAGAGACTCCAAAGACAGATGGCACAAGATGATGCCAAATTTGCTAGACTTGGAAGCTAAAAGAATAGTATTCTCCTGACTGAAAATCAGTAATTGAGGATGACTCGTTTATTTAGTATTGATTCAGCAAATTAATTGAGCACCTGTTACCTGCTGACGTTGTTGTAAGCACTGGACATAGAGCACTGACTGTAAGAGGCAAGTACTTGTCTTCTTAGAGTATATCCTAATGGAGAAAGATGAAGTTATCATATAGCATTTTAGAAGATGCTAAATGCTATGAAAAAAAATGCAGCAGGGAAGGGGAAGCAATGTTATGACTAGGGAAGATTGCGGTTTGCAGATAGAGTAGTCAGAGAAAGCAGCAGTAGTAGATGGCCATTAAGCACAGATTTAAAGGGTAAATGGGAGTGAGCATTATGGGTTTCTAGGGGAAACCATTCTAGGCACAGTGCCAGTGCTCTAAGTTGGAGACAAGCTTGGTGTGCTTGAGGAGCCTCGAGGAGGCAAGGCATTGGAACTCAGTCAACCAGAGGCAAAGCCTTAAAAGGGCAGAGAGGAAGGTAAGGACCGTGGTAGAGCAGAACAGATTGGGAAGGGACTGAGACCATCATTGTAAGGATCTGGCTTTTACTGTGAGTGAGGTGGGGGTTGAGAGGGTGGTGGAGAGCTTTGAGCAGTATGGTGACATAATTTGACTTAGATTTAACGAATGACCATGATAGTAATAAACCATATTTAGTACTTCTCTGGCATGCATACTGTGACCTTAATATAGGAATTAGCTAGGTTAGTTTTTTTTTTAATGGATTTAAGAATTTTTCTTAAATCCAAGAATTATTATCTAGCTAACTCAAATATTTAAAATATATAATAGCTAATGATAGTCTGGATATTCCTGGCTGAAAGAGCAGTTTACTTTTGAAATGCACTGAAGAAATATTTAAAATAATTCAGTAAAAAGTTTTTATGAATTTGCAGTTTAAAATTAGAAAATCCAAGCAATGCAGAAATCAATTTTAATTATTAGTAATAATTTTGTAGCAACTGTGGTCTGAAAAGATGTTCTTAAATTTGTAAAAGCGCCATGTTTTGAATCGTGGAGTGAAGATTTTGGAATTGTTGAGGTAAAGGCTCTATAATCACTTGTGTGATTATATGTAAAAATTTCCTAACTGGGAATTAGGTAACAACATCACCCTCTTTGTGTGTGTGTGTGTGTGTGTGTGTGTGTGTGTATGTGTGTGTATGTGTGCTACTTTTGCTAGCACAATTTTTTGCTAGTATTTGCCCCATTTTATTCAAAAAGGTACTTTCCTTTCAAAGTGTTTTTTTAATTGTGAAATATAACATATACAAAAAAGCAATAAATTTCAAAGTACAGTGTAACAAGTAGTTATAGAACAGATTTCAATAGTTGCTATGGGATACAGTTCCACATTTCACGTTTTTCTTTCTAGCTGCTCCAAGACGCTGTAGACTAAAAGAAGTATCAATATAATAATTCAGCAGTCATACTCATTTATTAAATCGTGTCTTCTCTGTTATAACTCCTTCTCCTTTGCTCCTTCTCCCTATTCATAGTATTTTTTAAATGAAGATTATCTTCTCCCAGGAAATTAATGTCTGTACATTAACTCATTTTACCTTTATACCTATTGAAATAATTATTGCAATCTCTTTCATACATCTTAGGTTCATGCTTCAGAAGAAGGCAGAAGGGTTAAATAGAAATTTATGCGAAAGGCAAATCGTGCATTCCTAACACTGCATTTATGTAACATATTCAGTAATAGGACATTCTTATATATCACGCTTCCTGGATTTTCTCTTTGAAGTATCTTTGCCCATTTAAAGTAAAATCTGGCTCCTTCTAATACCAAAATAAAATAAGAAAAGGAGACATAAACCCTGATAAAATGAATATTTTTAAAATTATAATAAAAATGATTTTCAAAATGGATGTTCATCTCCTGAGGTGTTTATTTACATGTTATCTGGCTAGCTATTGTAGGTAAGATTATTTTTATTTCTCAGAATTAGTCTTTTAAGTATTATTCAACTCCACTGTTGTGTTTTATTTTGTTTTGTTTTCATTCAACAGAATTCTGATTTGGAGATATCTTAAGGAAAAATATTTACATTACTGGAATTCTTTGCCTTTTGAAGTTTAGGAGGATTAATATTTTGAATAATTAAACATTAATTATATCTTTTGAAGAATTTTATACCAGCAGGTGCTTTGTCCCCTAATGAATATTCAAATAAGTAATCAGTAAGCTTTTTGCCTAATTGTGTTCTCTGTGAGTATCATTGCCCTATCTTTATATATAATGTAGTATTCATGAATGTAATTTCAAGTGAAAAAACAAGACTATAATCAACCTAGATGATTTATGGAATCATTCTGTACTTAGATTAATTTTGGTTGACAATATTAATGAGCTTTTCTGTGCAATTGACTTATTTCCCAGGAATATATTACTTCATTCTGTAATTTAAGCTCTTGACAGACTGTGTGCTTTGCTTCCAATCTAATGTGGTTGTTAAAATGTTATAAAAAACAGGAATATTACAAAAAAGAAAGAATAAAGAAGGGAATGAAAGAAGAAAAGGGGAACAAACCAACCAATGTTTCTTTAGTAAAAATGTATTAAATCCAGATAACTATTTGCAGTTTGATTGGATGTCCACAGCTCACACTTCTTGGCAAGAATGGGAAAAGCCCTCCTTCTCCACCTTTCCAAATTCTTTAGGTCTAAGAATCGCTAGTCATTGTCCCATTTGTACGTATAGCTGAATCTAAGCAAAGCCCTGATTTTGATACGCCTAATTAGGACCTGTAGAAAATAAGAATGTTTGGTCCTGTAGCTTAACTACCCAGTCACTCTCCTCCCAAGTATGACAATCCCTGACTATAGCTCTGGTTTCTGCACATAAGGCAGTTAATAATGGAGATGATTCATCCTCTCCTAATAACCTCCCCATGTTGACAGTGAGTCCTGAAGATTCCTCAGACTTCTTCTCAGCCTCAGTTTCACTTGAGAAAAAGTAAAACATGGAGGTTTCTGTAAGAATCCATAGTCAGCTCAAAATAAAGTTAAAAGACTGCCTGAGATAATAAAATGCTCAAATTCATGAGAGTTTAATTTTACATTATGTGCTATATACAGGGGCTAAAAGAATACATACTCAAAGTGAGAGGTGTCTTTCAGTATTTGGTCAATGAAAAACTGATACAGTCACACCTGTCTGTGGCCTTACCCATTCAGTGTGTTCTGCTAAATGCCTGGAAAAAAAGGTTTTCTGTAATTTGAGCCCATTGAAAAGTGAGGTTGCCCAATGAAATAGTAATTAATTTTAGAGTATATTTTAATTTATGTATTCTTTTTAATTTTTTTATACTTTTAAAGTTAGACAAAGGTCAGGGTAAAGAATTGCCCATTTGGTTAACTTTTCTTGCAGAGATTATATGGGAAGTGTATTGGCCTACCAATTGAGAAAGTCAGGGTCTTTATTTTTATTATGTTTATTTGTATTATGCTTAGTTCAAATACTATTTTACAATGATATATCTGTAAAACATCTAACAAAATCAGTGGTGAACTCTGAGTCAGCAGACAAATATTTACATAATATGTGCGTTTTGAGAAGTGCACCTGATGTTTAAATCAAGATAAACTTGTTTTAAAGGTGAATATGTTAATTTGAAATAATAAGTTGGGGGGAAAATAAAAATAAATTAAAAAAAAAAGAAAATTGAAGCTTGGATTCCAGGATAAATTTAAGAGAATCACCAGGTATAATTTTTCTCCTTTGAATTATTTAAATTTAGAGTCTGTCTATGACATTTAACTAGGAGTTGGAAAAAATGTGTAGTCTTCTATTGTAGAGGAATCCCACCTGAGGTATAAAATATTTTTATGTGATGAGAAGATTCAAGTAAGTTCATTTTTATGCTAAGTAATGTTTTCATTTAAGCTAGAATAAATCAAATCTGTTTTAAGAAAATAAATTATTTAATTATGAAAATCTTGGGATATACTCATTAAATTAACCTACTTACGGGTAATACCCCAGGCTGACAAGGGTTCAGCGAAACTAAATGTACTCCTTAATTGTCATTGACACTGTATATTAGTTTGATTATTTTTAAGCAAAATGGCAGTATGGAGGAAGAGTCTTTAAGATTCCCGTGTTCTTTGGTCCTGTAATTCAAGTCTTAGGAAATCACTCCAAGGAAACAATTCTTTAGAGCTGAAAAGCTTATTGTAGCATTGTCTGTCATAGCAAAAACATGGAAACCACTTAAGTGTCATATGCTAGGAGATTGGATTATTAAATTGTGGTACATCAAAAAATGGAGTACTATGCAGTCATTCAAACAAATCATGAAGACTGGACAGTCATGGACTATGTATATGAAAATAGCTTTAATTGAAATAGCCTATTCAGTATGATTGCAGCTGTATTTAAAATATGTGAAAAAATATGTATAAAAATAAAATAGAAGTACTTTTTAATTCGTATTTTTAAAAATTTTTGGTATGTTATAATGCCTATGCAATTTTTAAAAAAGACAGAAAAATCATCCACTTTGTGTATCCTCTGAAATGCATCAAAGTTTTCAACCACAAAATTTAAAACAAACATGAAGGATTTGGTGGGATTGAAAAATGGAAATTGTTATTTTTGTTTTATTAATAAGTATGTTACTTTTATTTAAGAATTACATGGATTATTTATCACGACTGTATGAGCGAGAAATAAAAGATTTTTTTGAAGTTGCAAAGATCAAGATGACAGGCACAACTAAAGAAAGCAAGAAGTTTGGTAAGCCTAGGCACCTCAGTTCATTGTCTTCTTTTCATATTAAAAATGTTTTTATTCATGACAAATAATTCTAAGACTTTTTAGGAAGGTGGTATAAGATACAGTAATGAAAGGGCAGGCCTAACTATGTTGGTTTGATTTATAGGTATTTCATAGAACAAATAATATGTATATCTGTAAATATTTTTTTACTAGTTACAATTCTGTACTATGTGAATTGACAGTTATTCAATTGTGTATTCATGCTATAATTAAACATGTATATTCATAGGAAACACAGTTGGCCAAAAAATGAAATGCAGTCTAGTAGAGAAAGTATTAGGCTATGAGCTTAGATGTTGAGAGTTCAGTTTCTGACACCCTGCATTTTATACCACTTGGGGGCAAGTCACTGTTCTCTTAAGTCCTTGCTCTCTACAGGAAAATGAGAGGAATTCCTGGCTTCTGCTTTTTTCTCACTGGCTATTTTGAATCACAAAGAAAGTTTTAAGTGTTTTCTTCCCTGCCAAAGCACTATAAAAATGTCGCCAGAATTTCTCCTGTGATTATACTTTATTTTTCCAAGGAGATATATTTTTAAATGTATATTTGTTGCTCTTAGTTCTAAGTATGTTAACTAAAAAAACAGTATTTGAAAGGATAGCCAGTGAGATTATCAAATTGTAGGGGAGGTGATTTGCCGAGGCCACATTCTGCTCTTGCATGCATCCATCCCTGGAGTTCCTTTTGGATGGAGTTCTGTGCCTATTCAAGTCAAAACCTGGCCTTAAATGGCTACCATGTGTACTCCCCAGTGTGTCCGCGTATCTCCCCTTTAGAATAATGAGTCTAGCATTTGCTTGTTGAAAGGAGCCTATGCCCTCAGCAACTTCAGGAAACAAGATTGAAAATTAATAGCATATCTTTCCATTGTTCTTTAGGACAGAAAAGACTGTCTTTAGTGGGTAAAATTGCTTTTGTTTCCTCTTTAAAGAAGTACTAATATATTGATTATACTAGTCTAGACATTTGAAATGGTTTGACTCTGTGTGTGTATATGTATATATAACAACTATATATATATATATATATATATATATATATGCAACACTTTGTTGAAGATACTTTTAAGTATCTTGGGACAATAGGCTTTTGGAAACAGAAATGCTAACTCATCCTAAAGGTTAATTGTTCTTAAACAGCATTTTGTTTATACCCTTGTTAATGTTTTCACTGTGGATATGTTATGCATTTTAATTTTTTTTTTTTTAGTAAATAGTATATTGTTAATGGAGTTACATGTTTAATGTTTTCATTAAGCATATTTGTCACCACTTGTTAGTGAATCTCTTATTTTGTAAAGTCTCTTCTTCAGCGTATAGAAACTAGACTTAAACGGGGAACTTTTCTAAAATTCATTAATCGCAGTATCATGAAAGTTTATTAAACCTAAGATTCATGTTAAGATAAATGATACAATAAAAATATTATTTAACTAAATATAAGAGTATCTAGTGATATAATCTATTAACCTATGAGAGACTTAAGTTTTTTTCTTTTCTTACCCCTTGGGTTGTTCTTAAACTACCTTGTTAAAAATATTTTAATTAACCTAATACAGATTTTGAAGGAACTTTTATATTCTTAAAGCAGTGTTAAAGTTACGTCTCTTCTATGTATCTATTAAATAATAAGGTAATGAATAAGAGTAATTTGTAACAATTGATGGCACCAGAAAATTAGTTTCAGTTATTTTGATGTAATAGCTATAAGAGAAGAAAAACTAAGTAATAAACATAATTCAAAAGATAAAAACAGTTCAGTTCATCTTTGAAAATCTAAAACTTTGTTAGCATTTTTAAGAAAAATTTCAAGTTAAATACAAATAATCTGCGATGTTTTAAATAAGAATGAAAGTTAATTAAAAAAAATTTTTTGAGTGATTCAATTAAGTTTAAATGAACCTTTAATAGAAATTAAAATAGAAACCTGAAATTTTGAAACAATAATTTTCAGTGAATCAAAATTAAGTAATTATAAATAACATTAAAATGTGTTTTGTTTTTTCTTGCTCAGGGAGTTCTGTATTATGAATGTTGATGAGAATACAAAGTTAGTTTGAATGTATCTAAGTTAAAGGCGGCTGGAAAGAATCTTATTCTCTGTGACAAGGTCTTTATGTAGGCCATTGCCTTTTTTGATTAATAGGTCTACTTTGAAAACCTCAGAATTGTGGAATTTTTCCCCCAGGACTGATACTTTGCTAATTTCCCCTTTGTACTCTACAAATGTACTTAATGAAATGACAGGCAAAGGAAATTTAGTAATTATTTTTAAAATCATTAGTTTTTTTTCTTTCTATAGCTAAGATAAAATGTATATATCATGTTAGTTCATTAGTTGATTTTAAATATATATTTGAATAATTGCTCTTCCCTTCCTATTTAATATTCCAAATCTTGCAGATGGTAGGCCAAAATCATTTTTCCATTTTGTTTTATCTACTAAACAAGAAATTTTGTTGACCTCAGAGGAAGTCTTTTTTTGTATGCTATATGGTAGGGGTCACATTTAATTATTTTTCTATGTGACTATCCCGTTATTGCAGCATTATTGTTGAATTTTGAGGGGGGTGTAGTGCACAGGCCTGGAATTCAGAGAGTCTTAAATAAAAGACTGAAATCAGGGCTGGCTAGAAGATTCATTCAACAAATAGTTATTAATTACCTACTATGTTCTAAGCATACTGTTCGAGGGTCTAGGGATATAGCAATAACAAAGATCCTACTCTTAAGCTTATATTTCAGTGAGTTTTTTAAAAGTTATTTAAAATTTTGAGTATTATTGTTGAAATGATAGACTGTTTTTATGAGCCATGAATGATAATTAAAATGGCCACTACTAGTGGATGTATTTTTTGTTGCTACTAAAAAAAAACTATGAAGTATTAGGTTTTGCTCTGAAACTGGGCCTCATAGCATAGTGACACCGTAAGGACAGAAGGTACTGTTCAGATTGGCAAGATGTATAACTCCAGCATGATGTCTTTTGCCACTTTAGCTAATTTCAGCTTTATATTCCTTTGAGCTTCATGCATCCAATACTATTAGAATGTCCATATCTCTGGAATGACAAGTTAGCTTATACTTTGGCTTTTACCTTCAAGCATGGCTTTGTTTTGCAAGGAGAGTATCAGTTGATACATTGTTCTCTATTTTAAAGATATTTTTAGGTTATAGTTGTAGTCTTTAATTTTGTTTCATTCTGTGATTTCCTTCCTTGCCTTTCACATTAACTTTTAATTTGAGTTTAGAATGTGTAACAAGATGATCTCTACGATTGATCTAATAAGTATTATAGAGAGAGACGTTTTAGAATAAAAGAAATGCCAAATGATCAAAAAGTACTCAAGATTCCTGAATTAAACCTGTTCCCTGGGCTTTAAACTTCCATCCCTATTTCCTTATAATTAATGTTAAGATATATTCCTTTCATTCTTGGCGGTCACAAGCCATTTACTAGGTAATTGAGCTTGACATTTTGGTGTTAATTTTTAAATGGTTTTAAAGTCCTATTCATATAATTTTTATCAGATGTAATATATAAAATTATTTGGTATAATGAAGATTCGTTTAGGAGTTTTCGAGGGAATACAAGACCGTAAAGCATTTAATGTCTAAATCTACAATTTCAATCTAATGAATTTCCACTGTATTAAATTATTTACTTGAACTCAAGTACTATTTTCTCAAGAAACCAAAACTTCCAAATGTAGTTTGTTAAAATTTAAGTGTACCGTTTTCATAAATCTAAAAAAAAAATCATTATTAAGTGGGAAGAGGTTTCAAATATAAACATTTTCACTTAAATGTTTGAGTAAAAGCGATACATTAAAAGACAAGTAAAGTTTTTTTTTTCTCTCATAATTTCTCAAACAGTAGCTGACCAACTAAACATGTGTTTGCACCTCTTGTTACTTGATGCTCATGGTTCTTTGCATGTGTCTTTTAAACAAAAGCTTAACTTCCTCTTGTGCATGGTTTGTGCAAAGTGCAGTTTATTAACTTGTCTTTGTCTTTGATGCTTGCAACCTAATCCATCACAGCTACACTGCCTCGAAAAGAAAGTGCTGTCAAACAGGAAACAGAGAGTGAGTATGCTGAGTGTATTACTAGGTATTCTCAATACATGTTTGTTTAATGCATAGAATTAGTTACTTGTTTTGAAAAATGTTAACACCAAAAATATTGACTACTCTAAGTTGCCAGGTATTTGGTGAAAGAAAACCGTATGATGGTAGTGGTATGGCTACATCCAAGATATGTTACAGTAGTTAAAAATCTATGTTGGTATAGCTACATCCAAGAAATATATTACAGTAGTTAAAATTCTCTGTTTAATGGTAGAACTTTGTGTTAGAAATTTATGGAAAAGTTTAACCATATATTTCCATTTTCAGGCTGTTTGCAAAGTCTTCAAAAATTCTTACACATATGGTCATATTTTGAATAATGAAGCCAAAGTTTATCTTTAATTCTCTAAGTATATCCTGATTTATCACTTCTGACCATCAGCAAATGGTCAGCAAATATTTCTCAGAAAACTATTCAAGAAGAATAAAAAAAAATTTATTTATTGTTTGTATTTAATTCTGAATAAAAACATTACCTTTTCTTGTAAAAATTGTATCCTTGAATTCCTGGATATATATATATATATACGATATTGCCCAGCTGTATTGTTTTCATTTTTCCTCTTGGTTAAGATGAATACCTAGGATTATACCAAAACCAGATAACCATATTGATATGGTTAGTGATGCATAACATTTTAGTTGTATTTTAACTATACCAGGTTTTTAGGCTATGTTTAGTTTTTAGAGAACTGTAGGGGAGCAGTTCACTTTCTATGAAAGTAGAGCTTCTGGGTACAGGAGTGTGTTAAGTTGGACCATATGTAACTGAGCTTTTTGGTAGGGCAAAAATGATTATTTGCAGTTTCATATGGTTTGACCTAATATATTGATTTAATGTGGAGGCAAGGGATATGGCCATTTTCTTCAGAAATTTAATAGTCATGTTACGTAGCTAGGACACTAGGGAGTCATTTATCTTCATCTGTATTAATATCTTTTGAGTGGGAAAGAAAACTTGATTTAGTCTAGAGATGTCACCAGACCTGCAATGGATGGGAGATAGTCTATATTATCTTTAAGGTTCCTTTCAGTCCTATTCTATGGATCTGTGCAGTTTTTGCTTCCTTTCACAATATGCCCAGGAATAGGAAACGAATGTTAGTGAAAGATAAGGGCCTCTCCATACAGTAGACTTGTGCAGTAATTAACATGTCGTAAAGCTTTGGAAGACCAAGACATTAGGAGATGGCCTGATATTTACTATAGATCTTTCATTGATTAAGGCCGCAGCTTTTAAAGTTTTATTATTGCTTAGGTCTTCATGGAAGTTCTGGGAAATTAACTGGATCTACTTCTAGTCTCAATAAGCTCAGTGTTCAAAGTTCAGGGAATCGCAGATCTCAGTCATCTTCCTTGCTGGATATGGGAAATATGTCCGCTTCTGATCTCGATGTCGCAGACCGAACCAAATTTGATAAGGTAAAATAACAAATTAATACTTTTTAAACATTAATATTAGTGTTCTTTTTTAACAGCAATTTGTTAATGCTTTTACTATGTTCAGAGCTTTCATAAACATTAAGAAATGTTTGTTGGCTTTCTTAAACATTAATCATATCTTACTTTCGAATTCAGAAATTGAGAAGGAGTACTAGTCAAATGACATCTAAAATTAGAATTATCAGTTGAGTAACAGCAAAGACATTAAAATTTATTTGTTTTGAATCTGAAAGTGCTTACTTCTTAGATAAATTCTTTAAGCAGCTACCAAGTAAAGAGGAAATAACAGTTTTTGTGAAGCTAACTCTTCTTTTCAGTGCACTGAATAGACACAGAAGTTTATCTCTGTGTTCCTTTTTCCAGATTTGAAGTGAATAACTGAGTTTTATTTTAAGTGTGTTCTATGATAACTCTGTATTTCCCTGTTGATCAATAAATCTTGGAAGAATTTTTGTCTTTGGGAGTCTATTGAGATTATAGATATAGTATCTTGTCCCTGCAGAAAAGTCAGTTAAATGTGGAATGTTATTTTAAGCATTTGGTGTGGTTCTTTCATCATAGATCATTTTGGTTTCCTTTAGATCTTTGAACAGGTACTAAGTGAACTGGAGCCCCTATGTCTAGCAGAACAGGACTTCATAAGCAAATTTTTCAAACTACAGCAACATCAAAGTATGTCTGGAATTATGGTATGGCTCACATTTATTTTGGCTGGTATTTATGATCTGTAACAATCTAATACATGGTAACAATTTCAGTATCCAGAATAGAAAAGGAGTTTATGATATAAGGATTTTAAAAATAATTTTTATCAGACCACAAGATTATAAAAACAATGCTAGCTGGAGTTTGGGGATCTAATTTGATTATTTCAGAATCTTAAACCTAAATATTTGCTAAATTAGTGAAGGGGGAAATGTCTACATTTACTTTGCAGAAGATCATTATTTAAATAGCTTTTTTTTTTTTTTTCGCATGGGCAGGCACCAGGAATTGAACCCAGGTTTCCGGCATGGCAGGCAAGAAACTCTGCCTGCTGAGCCACCATGGCCTCCCCCTAAATAGCAATTTTTAACATTTTAGTAATTATCAAGTAAAATTACAGTTAAAGAGAAAGATTGTGTTTGAGCGTGTACACCAGGGTCTAGAAAAAAAAATGAGAACTCAGAAGACCCAGATCTTTATTATAGCTTTGTTACTAACTAACTATGAGACTTTAGGCCAATTATCCAAGCTCCAGTTTTCCTCACCTATAACATGAATTTAATAATACTTGTTCAGTATGCCTCTCGGGTGGCATCCATGTGGGAGAGCAAAAGGAGAGATTTGCAAGAATAGCTTGAAAAACTTAAAAGCACAATGCAAGAGTGATTTAAGGTTTGTCAATAAAAAAAAAGAATTATTTAAAATAAGGTCATCTAAAAATATTATGCCTTGGAGAACGAACATGTAAAAAGCAGTCAGAAAATGAATGAGAAATTAATTGGTATTGCAAATAATGGGGGGGACAGAGTTGTTGTTAGTGGTGGTGGTGGTAAAATAGTTTACTTATCGATGTCTCTAAGAATTTTTTTGGTAATATTTTTTTAATGCTGAAATTTTTAAAGAATAATTGATGAAATTTCCTTCATATTTAAATTTCTCTTCTGAAAGTTGTTACTAGAAGTTTTTTAATTTTTTGTTGAGCTGTCCTCCTGTACCCCACCTGAAGCCTCCTGGCCCCCTTGTGTGTTAATAACACAAGCGAAACTTTTTACCCAACAATAATTCTTGGATAAAATATAGGAACAAAGGATTTTGTTCTCAAGAAGAATAACATTCTTAACATAATTTTATAGCTTTGTCAGTAATACTACCTTTAAAAATCATTATGAATGTAGTCATTCCTAGGAATTTTAAGACTGAGTAGGCTTTTGATATAGTCTAGTCAATTTGTTGCTCTTTTTTATTATGTAACGTATCTGAATAATTTTTGCAGACTGAAGCAGAGGATCTGGATGGAGGAACATTATCACGGCACCATAACTCTGCCACACCACAACCTGTTTCATCTGAGTATGTGTTTGTTGTCTGTTGTCTATTTTGGAAAAGTAAAACCTTAAATCAAGCATAGAGAAGTGATGCTCTTTGAAGGTCAGACCCCCAACATGTGTATCTGTTGTTTTATTAAACATTTTATTGGATTAGATAAAGTTGGCCTTATTGTAGGGCTCTTCAGCTCTTCTTTGCTCCAGTAATCACAAAAAGAGGTGATCAATTCTGATGTTTGTTAGTTAGAAATAGCCTTTGAATTGCAGTGTGTTTCTCAGAAATCAAAAAGCACATTTCAGAATGTAGTTTTACAGATAACATAAAGTTATTTTCTGTGATAAATCTTAACTTCAGTAACATATTTTTATGTTGAATACTGTTGTGGAAAAATTAGATCATCATATTTGGAAATTTTTAGTTTAAAACATAAAATCTTAGTTATATACCCAGTGGATAAAGTTAAAGGTGAATTCACTAGAGGCTTCTAATAACTCCATATTTTGTATGATTTCTGAACAGGAAAGATATGATCCGTCAGATGATGATTAAAATATTTCGCTGCATTGAGCCAGAACTGAACAACCTAATTGCATTAGGAGATAAAATCGATAGTTTTAATTCCCTTTATATGCTAGTCAAAATGAGTCATCATGTATGGACTGCACAAAATGTGGACCCTGCTTCCTTTCTAAGTACTACATTGGGAAATGTTTTGGTGACTGTCAAAAGGAACTTTGACAAATGCATTGTAAGTTTTGTTTTTAATAATTTAGAATTTTAATTACTGCAAAAGATAGGTGAATGTATTTATTTAAATCAGGGTTTTTCCGGCTTTCTGTTGGGTGATCTGATGATCATGTCCCCCAAACCCTTAATGCAGGGGTTTGACTGTAAGGATTTGGTGTATTTGAACAGTTAGTCAGATGGCATTATGCCAGCTAGTTTCTATCTCCACTTTGAATCTTGGTGAATTCTGAAATAGGTGGCCCAATGACAGTTGCCGCTAATTTAATGAGATAATTTAAACTCTCACTTGGTTTGTTGCTGTTGTTCTTCTTTTAATATATTCCAACAAGAAAATTAATAATGGGTTTGTTTTAACTGTTTAAAGTATTTACTTATTTGTTTTATATTTTAATAATTTTAATAATTCTGTTGCTTTATTTGAGAATAAATTGTTATAATAATTTCAGCAATTTTCTCTGTTCTAATAGTAAAAAAAAAATCATTAATAACTTTCTTATAGTTTGTTAGTTTTTGGTAAACCTGCTAGTATGAATTGGATGCGACCAGGTCTTTAAAAAAGCTTCATTTTATTAATATACTTAATTTGTAAAAGTGAATATGTATCTTTTGAATATTCTTATTATAAGAATTGAACAACCAATGAAATCACTAAAAATTACTATATAACCTTAAGTTCTATCCAGCCCTTGTATATCTATAGTGTAATGAGATAGAAAAATATTAATGGTTGTTATAATCAATATTAACTTTTATAAAATAATATTTATTGAGTTTTTTAAAGTACGATAGCAGTATGTATACTGTAGAAACTTAACTGTCACTACAATAGGCTTGTTAATCCTTCTTCCCTACCAAATGATTTCACTTGCTATTTGAAGTATTATGGAATTTGACTATGTAAAATTTTATCCTTCCCCTGCCCCCCACTTCTCCAGAAGTGGTGATAAACCTGGAAGGTCTAACTGCAGGCAGATAGACAAAAGGAAAAGGAAGAGGTACCAAAGGCTAAGATAATGAGGCTGTTCTAGTTTGCTAGCTGCCGGAATGCAATATACCAAAAACGGAATGGCTTTTAAAAGGGGAATTTAATGAGTTGCTAGTTTACAGTTCTAAGGCCGAGAAAATGTCCCAATTAAAACAAGTCTATAGAAATGTCCAATCAAAGGCATCCATGGAAAAGATACCTTGGTTCAAGAACACCGATGAAGTTCAGGGTCTCTCTCTCAAGTGAGACGGCACATGGCGAACACAGTCAGGGCTTCTCTCTCGGCTGGAAGGGCACATGGCAAATACAGCGTCATCTGCTAGCTTTCTCTCCTTGTTTCCTATTTCATGAAGCTCCCCGGGAGGCATTTTCCTTCTTCATCTCCAAAGGTCACTGGCTGGTGGACTCTCTGCTTCGTAGTGTTGCTCTCTCTGAATCTCTTTGAATCTCTCATTCTCCAAAATGTTTCCTCTTTTATAGGACTTCAGAAACTAATCAAGACCCACTCAGATGGGTGGAGACATGTCATCCCCTAATCCAGTTTAACAACCATTCTTAACTAAATCACATCAACCAGGGAGATGATCTCATTACAGTTTCAAATATACAGTATTGAATAGGGATTATTCTACCTTTAAGAAATGAGATTTATATTAAAACATGGCTTTTCTTAGGGCGCATACTTCCTTTCAAACCAGCACAGAGGCTCATGTAACTTAGCAGAACACTAAATCATGAGAAGACTACATTTCCAGAATACGAACGTTTAGTTGCTTTAATCAGTAAAATGTAACTTCATATAATATCTTTCATCCCAGTAGCCCATAATTGTTAAAAGCACAATTTGTGGTGTGGCTAGATGTAGCTGTAGGTTCACGTGAAGTGATAAGCACATTGCCTGGCACAGAATAAGAACTTAATAACTGAAAGCTAATAATAGCAGTGGTGGTGATGGTGATAGTAATAACAGTAGTTGTGATGTATCAACTTGGCTAAGTTATGGAGTCCAGTTTTTTGGTGAAGCAAAAGTACCCTGATTGTTACCGTTAGGGTATTTTATGGTTTTAAAGTATTAGTCAGTTGATTGCATCCATGGCTGATTACATCTACAAACAACAAAGGAGATTGCCATCAGCAGTGAAAGAAATCTAATTCATTTAGCTGAAGAACTTTAAAAGGAGAACTGATGATTATACCAGTCAGAAAGAAGAATTTCTGTCTCTGCTTCAGCCAGATAGCTGAATTTATTGAAACCTTCATTGGAATTCCCAAATAACGGTACACCTTACAGAATACAGACTTGTCAGTCCCCATGGTCATGTGAGCCAATTCCTATAATATATCTAATATTTACATACATACGTATTTATATCCTGTCAGTTCTGTTTCTCTGGGGAACCCTGACTAATACAGATTTTGGTACAGAGAATGGTTCTTGAGGCTGAGATTTCTGAGTTGGTTCTGGGGCTTTGTGTTAGTTAGGGTTCTCTAGAGAAACAGAATCAACAGGGAACACTTGCAAATATAAAATTTATAAAAGTGTCTCACGTGACCGCAGGAATGCAGAGTCCAAAATCCACAGGGCAGGCTGCGAAGCCGATGACTCTGATGGATGGCCTGGATGAACTCCACAGGAGAGGCTCACCAGCCAAAGCAGGAATGAAACCTGTCTCCTATGAGTCCTCCTTAAAAGGCTTCCCATGATTAGATTTAGCATCACTAATTGCAGAAGACACTCTCCTTTGGCTGATTACAAATGGAATCAGCTGTGGATGCAGCTGACCTGATCATGACCTAATCCTATGAAATGTCCTCATTGTAACAGACAGGCCAGCGCTTGCCCAATCAGATAAACAGGTACCACAACTTGGCCAAGTTGACACATGTCCCTAACCATGACAGGCTTTTAGAATTAGAATTAGTTCTCTAAACTGATTAGGTTTAAAGCCACTAATGACTCTGTTTCCAGTGATCAGGATGGCACTGAAGAGATATACGCAGTAATCACCACTGGGTATGGGTCCTCAGAAGCTTAGAAGAGGCAAGGCTCTGGGTGACAGTGTCTTTGATTCTTCAGAGTTTATAGAGTTAAAAAATATAATGAATTTTGTGGGTTGTTTCTAAATATACTGGGTACAGTTGTTAAAGAAAGGGATGAGCTCGGGGACTTGAAGGATGCAGAGGCAGTGATTCCCACCACATTTCCATTCAACTTTCCTATTTGGCCTGTGTAGAAAACAGATGGATCTTGAAGGATGACAGTGGATTATCATAAACCTAAGCAGGTAGTGACTCCCACTCCAATTGCAAGCTGTTGTTCCAGATATGGTGTAATTGCTTGAGCACATCAACCCATCCCTTGGCACTTAACAATGCAGCTGTTTATATGCAAATGCATTTTTCTCAGTACCTGTTAGTAAAAACCACCAGAAACAGGTGGTTTCAACTGGCAAGGCCAGCAATATACCTTCACTGTTTTAACTCAGGAGTGTATCAAGTCTTCAGTTCTATGGCATAATCTAGTCCACAGGGACCTTGACCACCTGTCCCTTCCATAGAACATCATACCACATTGGTCCACTCTATCGATGACATTATTCTGATTGGACCTAGTGAGCAAGAAGTTCAGCTACTCCAGACTTAATTGGAAGGTACTTTGGTATTTGAGGGTGAAAAACAAAAATTCAGGGACTGTATTAGTTTGGGTTCTCTAGAGAAACAGAATCAACAGGAAACACTGACAAATATAAAATTTATAAAGGTGTCTCACATGACTGTAGGAACGCAGAGTACGAAATCCGCAGGGCAGGCTGTGAAGCCGACGATTCCAGTGCAGGGTCTGGACGAACTCCACAGGAGAGGCTTGCCGGCCGAAGCAGGAAGAGAGCCTGTCTCTTCTGAATCCTCCTTCAAAGGCTTCCAGTGATTAGCTTAAGCATCACTCATTACAGAGAACACTCCCCTTGACTAATTACAAATGGAATCAGCTGAGGATACAGCTGATGTGAACATGATTTAATTCTATGAAATGTTTCATTGCAACAGACAGGCCAGCACCTACCCAACCAGACAAACAGGTACCATCACTTGGCCAAGTTGACAAATGAACCTGACCATGACGAGGACCTTCCAGCTCAGTGAAATTTTTAGGTAGTGTGTATGTGACAAATCAAAATATTCCTTCTAAAGTGAAGGATAAGCTGTTGTATCTAGCCCCTCCTACAACCAAAAAAAGAGGCACAATGCCTAGTCGGTCTCTTTGGATTTGGAGGCAACATATTCCTCATTTGAGTGTGCCTTCCATGGTGGAAGCATTTTGTTCTTACCAGAATAGACACACACTCTGGATACGGATTTGTTTTCCCTGCATACCAAACTACTGCCAAAACTACCATCTGTATGCTTACAGATGCTTATCCACCATGCTGATATTCTATACAGAATTGCTTCTGATCAAGAAACCCACTTCTCAGCAAACAAAATGCAGGAATGCGCATATACTTGGGGAATTCACTGGCTTTGCCAGTGGCATAATATTCTTTTGAAGATTCAGTTACAGTGCCAACTGCATAGCAATACCTTGCAGTGTTGGGCATTGTTCTCCAGGATGGTGTATGGTCTAAATCAATGTCCACTTTTCAGTGCTGTTTCTCCCATAGACAGGAATCAAGGGGTAGAAATGAGAGTTATTCACTATTACCTCTAGTGATCCACTAGGAAAATTTTTGCTTTCTGTCCCTGTGACCTTAAGCTCTGCTAGTCTAAAGGTGTTGCCTCCAAATTTAGAGTGCTTCCAACAGAAGACAGCACAATGATTCCATTGAACTGGAAGTTAAGACTGCCACCCAGCCTCTTTGGACTCTTCATGCCTCTGAATCAACAGGCAAAAACGGAAATTGCTATACTGGCTGGGGTGGTAGATCTGGACTATCAAGGGAAAATAAGACTGCTACTACACAATGCAGATAAAGAAGAATTTGCCTGGAATAAAGACGATCCCTTAGGGTGTCTCTTAGTACTACCATGGCCTGTGGAAAACTATAATAATTCAATCCAGGCAGGACAACTAATGGCTCAGAACATTCAGGAATGAAGGTTTGGGTCACTCTCACAGGCAGAGAACCATGGCCAGCTGAGGTGCTTGTTGATTTAAAGGGAATATGGAATGAGTAGTAGAAGAAGGTAGTTATAAATACAAACTACAAACTAACCACGTGACCAATTGCAGAAAAGAGAACTATAATAGCTGTAAGTATTTCATTCTTATTTTGTTTGAATATGTTTGTATATATACATAAAGCAAATTTTGTTTTCTTCCCTATCTTATCCCTTACCATAAAACCATAAGTTGCATTTTCTTATTCCTAGTATTTAAGTTATAGGATATCAAGTTTAAGTATTACCCACGGACTTATATCCTTTTCTGGGAAAAGGGATAGTGCATTTCCAGTTGTATGCAGGACAGTTGAATTGTTAGGCAAAAGTATGTTTTGCTGTTGTCTTTATTTAGAGATTAAGTATGGTTTACTGTTAATAAATATCCAAAATGTTCTAGGTTCTGAATTGTGTCCTGCCTTTATGATGTATACATTTGATTATAATTAATTACAGGTTCCAAGTTGCTTGGCTATCTCTCTCTCTCTCTCGTTTTCTTCTTAACTTTAGAGTAACCAAATACGGCAAATGGAAGAAGTCAAGATCTCAAAGAAGAGTAAGGTAGGAATTCTTCCGTTTGTTGCTGAATTTGAAGAATTTGCTGGACTCGCAGAATCAATCTTTAAAAATGCTGAGCGCCGTGGAGATCTAGATAAAGCATATACTAAACTTATCAGAGGCGTGTTTGTTAATGGTAAGCTTTTGTTGTGATCTAAGAAAAATTTTTGATTCGTTGTTTTGTTATTTCTGGTCATTTAGAAGTTAGGGGACAAACATGTTCTATTATTTTCAATATTCTATGATTTTTCTCTTTTTAGGTTTCCTATAGTTTAAGATTTCTTAAATTTGGAAAACAAGCAGTGCATACAACCAATTCTTAGTTATTAGGAACCATATATATTTTCAGACCACTAGAGGTTTACAATTGTATAAAATTGAAAGTCATTTTTATAAACACAGAAATTGACCTCTCACATTGTATTTGCATTTTATCAAGGGTTTTCTAGAGATAATGGCCAGTGGTGTTACTTCTTTAGGCCTCAGGTTTCATAACTGTTACATGAGGAAGTAAATTAGATGATTTCTTGAGTCTTTTTTAGTGCTAAAATGCTATAATTCACTCTCTTCCTGTGTCAGAGCCCCACATTAAGTTACATAAACAGTTCAAATATGTCATTTAATTTTAAATAAGTTATCTGATTGCATAAATTCAGGAATTTTAAAAGCTAAAAAATTGACAGGAAGTGGAATCATCTCACCACACATATTTTTAATGGAGCAAATCTACAGAAGAGATAATTTCAGGATCAAATGTCTATATAGTTGATTTTTCTTTTACAGTTTCAAAGCAACTTTGCTTTATCTGATTGTAATGTATCATCATTACACACACCCCAAAATCAGAAAATATATTTTAAAAATCAAGAAGAAAAAGATTACCTGTAATCTCACTGTGCAGAATAACATTTAATTTTTATCTTTCCAGACTTTTCAAAATGTGTCTCTTTTCTTCTCTCATATATGTGTGTGTGTGTATATATATATTTTTTTCCATGTGACTATAAAGTATTTGTATGTGTATTCTTTAATATAAAAATTTTTATCATACCTTCCGTATTGTTTTGGAACCTATTGGACTTTGTAAATTTAGTGTCTTTCCTTGTCAATAAACATAGATAGCCTTAAGCATTTTTCGTGATTGCATAGTATTCCATAGTATCATTATTTACCAAATCTGTTCATAGGCATCTAGTTTTTTCCCAGTGTTTTGCATTTATCTGCATATTTTCCCAATAATTTCCTCAAGTAAATTGCTAATGGGATTACTGGGTCAAAGGGTTTATATTTTCTCAAGGCTTTGCCAAATTGCCATGCAGAAAGGTTATGCTAATTCCTTGCCTTGAGTAGATGGTGAAAGTTTGTACCACACCTGAACCAATGCTGGATATTAGTAGGTATTAGTAGGGGGTAGGCAGTGCATGGACTAGAAATCGAACCTGGGTCTCCCATATAGAAGGTAAGAATTCTACCACTGAACTACCCTTGCACTCCTATCCTAGCACATTTTGAATAATTCATTATTTCCCCTCTGATTTGAAATGCCACCTATATCCTATGCTGGATTTCCATATATACACGAGTCTGTTTGAGAATGATTTTTTTATTGAGCTTAGGTGGATGTAAAGAACCAATAAAATATATTTTATATAGTGTTCAGAAATATGAGTAATTTAAACTTACAAATGAAAAGAATCAACCATGTAAATATCTTATACCTAAATGATACTCATATCAGAGGTTTTATATTTTTGTTTTGATTTTAGTGGAGAAAGTAGCAAATGAAAGCCAGAAGACCCCCAGGGATGTGGTTATGATGGAAAACTTTCACCATATTTTTGCAACTCTTTCTCGTTTGAAAATCTCATGTCTAGAAGCTGAAAAAAAAGAAGCCAAACAAAAATATACAGATCACCTTCAGTCTTACGTCATTTACTCTTTAGGACAACCTCTTGAAAAACTAAATGTAAGTATATCTTCATTCAGTATTTTTTTCCTGTTTTAAAATTCACCTGTTTACATATGAATAACCCTACAGGCGTGTATCTTAAATTTGCTTAGTATTGGTGCAGGAGGAAAGGAAAGGGAACCCAGTTTTCGAAACTGCCAGTGTATCAGACACTGCTAGATGATTTATATACTTTTAGAATTAATTAATTTTTTATAATTCTTATAAACAATGATGTGAGATAAGATAGTATTATCCCCATTCTACAAATGAAGACATTGTAAAAAATAAACTTGCTTGAAGTTATAATAGCTGTTAGTAGCAAAGCTGGGGTTTGAACCTAGATTAGACTTTTCCATGGTACCATATACTTTCCCATTTCTTACCTCATAAAGGCCAATCTTTATCACTTAGGTAACAATTTTAAAAACTGAAGATAAAAACCAAAAATTGTTCTGTTGGTTGCCTCTTCTTTTTCTTTTTTTTTTAAACGTTTTTTATTATGAAATACAACATCTATACAAAAAAAAAAGGCAGTAATTTTCAAAGTACATTCTAACAGGTAATTACAGAATAGATTTCAATGTTTGGTATGGGTTACCATTACACATTTTCAGGTTTACCTTCTAGCTGCTCCAAGACATTAGAAGCTAAAAGAAATATTATAGTGATTCAGCAGTTATACTTGTTTGTCAAGTCCTCTCTTTTCTGTTATAACTCTTCCTTCTCCTTTGATCCTACTCCCAGTCTGTAGGAGTCTTTATGTAATGCCCATTCTAACTTTTTCATGTTGAATAGGGGTATCAACAATATTGGATAGGGGGATGGAATTAGTTGATATTCTTGGAGAGGCTGGCCCCTCTGGGTTTCAGGACTTATCTGGCCTAGGAACCCTCTGGAAGTTATAGGTTTCAGGAAAGTAATCTTAGTACATTAAAAATTGTAGTGTCTCAGTTAGATCCTAGGTGTTCTTTAGGGTTAACAGGGATGATGTTTGTTGGGCTGTGCAAATCATGGCAATTAGCAATATCTAGCGGAAGCTTGCATAAGGGTAGCCTCCAGAATAGCCTCTCGATTATATTTGAACTCTCTTAGCCAGTGATACCATATTTTATTATATTTCTTTTCCCCTTTTTAGTCCAGAAGACATTATCAATCCCTCAGTGCCAGGACCAGGCTCAACCCTGAGAGTTATATCCCCCATTGTCAGGGAGACTTTCACCCCTGAATGTCCTGTCCCACATAGAGAAGAGGGTAATAATTCTTCTTGCAGAGTTGGGCATAGAGAGAAAGAGGCCACATCTGAGCAACCAGAGAGGTTACCTGGAAGCAGCTCTTATAGTTGCCTTTTTCTTTTCCTGATTTGAGGCATTCCCCACACCAAGAAATGGTGGTTTTAGAGAAGTATATAATATAATGGAAGCAAAAAGAAACCATTTGTCTACAATGTGGTTATCATCTTTTGTAAGTTTTTAAACCTGAATTAGAGTCAAATAAAGAATATATATCTGGTGTGCATGGGTGGTTCAATGGTAGAATGCTCACCTTCCATGTGGGAGACCCAGGTTCAATTCCTAGACTGTTAAAAAAAAATAAAAAATATATGTAATCTGATATCAATATTTCAAAGAAATATTTCAAAGACATTTAGTCAAATACAGAATAAATTCCTTATAAAAACTTAAGATTAGACAGAGATTCCTTTAGTCTCTTTAGTTTAGTTAAAGGTCTGTCTTAAACCTAATGCCTGCATGATGTTTAACTGCAACATTAGAGGCATTCCCTTTAAAATCAGATTTAAAGATAACATTGCTAGGTCCTTTACTATTTAATATTGTATGGCAGCTCTGACCAATGTAACAAGAAGTATAGCCTGGTTTATAGAAAAAAAAAACTGAGATAAATAAACCTTTTTCACATATCAAAATGACAAAGATTGTTTTAAAATTGTGATAATGCTGATAATGATATGGTGAGGTAGTATTCTCTTATCCTGTTGTTAGAAATATAAATTGATTGAAATTTCCAAGGAAGTAACTTGTGTATGTGAATAATCTTCAGTCCTCAACTGAGTAATACAGTCATAAAAATTAATACTGGAAAATAATCAGCAATGGAGGTAAATAGTTGTATACAAAGATAATTATGACAACTATATTGGCAGTAGATAAAAGTGTGAAAATATCAAATATCCAATATGAAGGAATGAATAAATAAATTGTGGTTTTAGTCATTGGATAGAATATTATATAGCTATCAAAATTTATACTTAGGAAAACCAGGTACTATTAAGTGGAAGATGCAGGATCCAAAATTATAATTTCATCAATGTAGTGATACATCAAAAGAATAAAAAGAAATCCAGAACATTAACAGGTTCGCGCTCGTGATAATAAGCAATTGTTACTTTTTTCTTTATTATTTCAAGCACTGTCTGGTTTTTACACATTGAATATCTACTATTTTATAACCAGATAATTTTTTTAAATTTGTGATAATAAAAGTTCTTAGTCATTATTTCTTCTCATTTCCTTGAAGCATTTCTTTGAAGGTGTTGAAGCTCGTGTAGCACAAGGTATAAGAGAAGAGGAAGTAAGTTACCAACTTGCGTTTAACAAGCAAGAACTTCGTAAAGTTATTAAAGAGTATCCTGGAAAGGAAGTGAAAAAAGGTCTAGATAACCTCTATAAGAAGGTTGATAAACATCTATGTGAAGAGGAGAACTTACTGCAGGTATGTTTAGTTCCTTTAACCATCTTAACTTGAAACATCCTTATAGATATTACTTTCCTCTAAATTATTCCTCTAGAAATGCTATAGAGTTTCTAATTTTAGTGCAGGGAAAAACTTCCATTAATTACAGACCAGTATCATGAATATCATGAATTGGGAGAAAGAAAAGAATAATGTTTATGTAAGTTGATATGACTTCTTCTTTGTATACATATTTTATTGTGGTGAGGTTTTTCTTTGCTTTTTTGTTTGTTTTGATTTTTAACGGAGGTAAATGGTATATAGTATAGTACAATGGAGTGGTTCTGATGATGGGGGTTGGTGTCAGAACTGAGTTCATAATCTGGCTCCATATTAAGCTGCATGACTTTTGGCAAGTTACTTAACCTTTTTGAGCCTCAATTTTCTTACTTGAAAAGTAGAAATAATACCTCTCTCATATAGCAGGCAGTGCTAGTATTGTCATTGCCATTTTATAGACAAGGGAACCAAAGCTCAGAGAGGTGAAGTAATATGACCAAGCTCCCATAGCTAACGAGTAGTGAAGCCAGATTTACACCCATAGTTGAGTCATTATTCTTTATAAATCATACTGAGAGACCCAGAGATGAATGAAAATAATTCTTATTTTGATATCATGGTAGGCCTCATGGGGAGATATTGCATTTGTGTTAATCTCTGAAAGTCATGTAGTATTTTGACAGGTAGAGTTGGGGAGATTCACAGTCTGTGTGGAAGAAATAGCATGGGCTAATAGATGAAAAGCAAAAAATGCAGTATTGCTTAGGATATTATAAGTAGGGTTTATGAGATGTAGTGAGTAAAAAACCTGAAAGAATTAGTTTCCTCAGCTCTCCAATAGGGATGATGGTCATTGTTCCCATCCTCATCAGGTTGTGAGAATTAAATAAAATAATATATGCATTAAGCACTTTGCACTGTGTTGATACAGAGTAAGCTTCAGTAAATATAATCTATGTTTATTATGCCATTGTGTCTATCAAATTCTGTCTTGCTAGTTTTCTACTGCTAGATTATAAACTACCCAGTCAAGCTCATCTTGGTGTCCTCCACAGCATCAAGCAGGGTTTTGCATAGTCAGTTTTAGATAAAGAAAGTATTAAACTCTTATCTGAAATGAAATTTAAGCATTAATTGTTGCTTCGTTTCATCACTAATTTTAATTCTGTACCTAATGGGAAAATAACCACATCTGTATTGGATATTGGAGTAGAAGTAATAATAGCTAAAACTTAATGAGTACCTACTTGTCAAACACTGTTCTGTGTTTTGACATATATTCACTAATTTAATGTTTACAGGAACTTTGTGAAGGAGGTATTATTATTATTATTATGCTGTTTTACAGATGAAAAGCTTGAGGCACAGAGCAGTGATGTAACATACTCAAGTTCACAAATATTATAAATGGAAAGGGCTAGGATTCCTGCTCAGAATACCACTACAGTGTTAGAATGTCTTGACATTATTTATATTCTTGATTATGTATTATTTCCATTCATAGTTCACTGACTTTTTTTCTTTTTTCTAATAGGTGGTATGGCACTCCATGCAAGATGAATTTATACGCCAGTACAAGCACTTTGAAGGTTTAATAGCTCGCTGTTATCCTGGATCTGGTGTTACAATGGAATTCACTATTCAGGACATTCTAGATTATTTTTCCAGCATTGCACAGTCCCACTAAACCTTATGAAAGAGAAAAAGATAAACTAATAAAGCACTGCAAGTACACCAGACACCATTCAAAACTTTCAGCCTACTGCTTTGAGAACCCAGATTAACATTTTATTTATTAAATATCAGAAAAATGGGCAGTAACATCCTACAAATATTTTAAGTGCAAAGTACAAACCTGTGTAGCAGTTTTATTATTTAGATTGTGTACTAACAAAGTAACAAAATGCCTTTAGCATTTTTCCATACTGGAAATCTTCCTTTATTGCCTAGCTTCTTGTGTTTGAGTTATTATTCTATGTGTAATAAACTGGAAGTTGTTCAGTTTTCACTAATTCCTTAATTCTTATAATTCATGTAACTATAAAATATTGTACAAAATTGATTTCCCCCTTTGTCGTACTAATATGTATGGCTAAGGAAACTTGGAATGATCAGTTGTAAACTTGAATTTTGAGGATTATGTGACTCTGTGTAGCAATGAGTAGGCTAATCTGAAATAAAAGAATTTTCAAAAAAGTTGGCATTTGATAATATTCTTTTTTAAAAAACAATTTTATTGAGGACGAATTTATATACAACCAATGTACCTAATTTATATACAACCAGTGTACCCATTTTGAGTGTACACATGCCACCATCAGGTAACAGCACCTTTCTAGCTGGCAGGCAGTTCTGGTGCATTTTTACAAATGTATACACCAGGTAACCACTATTAAAATAAAAAAAAACATTTCCATCATATTAAAAGTTCCCTTGAACCCCTCCCCAATCATTTCCCTACGTTTGGTCTGCTCCAGGCAATCACTCATCTGATTTCTGTCACCATAGATTAGTTTAGCTTGTTCTAGAATTCTCTATCAATGAAATCTCACAGTATATATTATTTTGTAGATGACAATATTCTTAAGTCTATTGTGTACTGTTTTCTGTATAAAAGCAAGTTCTTACAAAGTCAGTGTGTAAAAATTAATTGCATGTGCATACACAAGACAACAATTTAAAATGTAATAATAAGATGCCATTTATAATAGCATCAAGCATATTTAGTATTTAGGAATAAATCTTATGAAAGATGTGCAAAACCTGTATGGAGAAAGTGAGACAACTATTGAAAGATATTAAGGAAGGCCTAAATAAATGAAGGAACAGTCCATATTTCCAGATAAGAATAAATAGCCTGGTAGAAATGCCAGTTATTCCCAAATTAAATATCAATGTAATTCCAGTCAAAATCATAAGTTTTTGTTATTTTGTTTTGTTTCTGTGGACCTTGACAAGCTAATTCTAAAAAGGAGGGAAAAGATGGCTAATTGCCCAAACACTCCTGAAGAACAAAGTGGAAGGAGAAATATTATGACTAATATTGCCCGGTGTCCTGTTGGTGCAAGAATAAACAGCCTGGTAAAGCAAACGCGAGGAAACAGACCTACACAAATATGGACTCTTGTTTTATTACAGATATGGCATGGCAAGTGAGTGGGAAAAGATAGAATAAATGGTGCTAGGACAATTAGTTGTCCTTAAGAAAAATGTATAAGATGTACAAAATGAATTCCACATGGATTGAATACCTAAACATGAAGGGCAATACTAGGATTTTATAAGACTGTATAAGAGAAAATCTTTTAAAGGAACTTTTATTTTGAAATGCTTTCAAACCCATATACAGTTGCAAAAATAATACAAAACACACAGAGAACTATACCATAACCCCCACTCAGATACCCAGATCCACCAACTTTTAATGTTTTGTGTCATTTGTCATATGACACAAACACATCTGTCCGTCCATCTGTCTGTGTCTTACCTAAATAGTCATCTATTTTCTAAATGTTTCAGAGTAAGTTGTATACATCATGCTCCTGGAAGACTTAGTATTTCCATGTACATTTCCGAAGATCAAGGATATCCAGTTATGTAACCACCTCAAGTACATCATCACGTTCAAGAAATTTAACATACAAAGCTTACAAGTTGTATTTCAATTTTATTCTAATTTTTTTCATATGTTACAATAATTCCTTTTGGACATTTTCCCCTCCATTCTTAGATCCAGACCAGGATCATGTATTGCATCTAATTGTCATTGTCCCTCTAGTCTCTTAATTGTGGAAACATATAAAACATAAAATTCCCATCCCAACCACTCCCAAGCATTCATCACATTGACAGTTTTGTGTTATACTTGTCACCACCTGTTTACAGAACTTTTCCATCCCTCCAAACAAACCTTGCACCCATTAAGCATTAAATTTCTATCCCCGTCCCCTTCCCTTACCCCTAGAGACCTGTATTCTACTTATTGTCTCTATGAATTTGCATATTCTAGCTATGTCATGTACAGGCATACCTCATTTTATTGTGTTTCACAAGTACTGCATTTTTTACAAATTGGTTTGAGGCAATCCTGTGTTAGCGAATCTATCCATTCCATTTTTCAACAGTATATTGCTCACTTCATGTCTATAACAATTTTAATGCAATTTTATTGAGATATATTCACATACCACACAAACCATTCAAAGTATACAATCAAGGGTGCACGGGAGGTTCAGTGGTAGAATGCTTGCCTTCCATGTGAGACACCCGGGTTTGATTTCCAGACCACGCACATAAAAAAAACAGTATATAATCAGTGGATCACAATAACATCACATGGATGTGCATTCATCACCACAATCAATTTTAGAACATTTTCATTACTCCAGAAAAAGAAATAAAGAAATCCCAAAACATCCCATAGCCATTATCCCCCCCTACTATTGACCCATAGTATTGGTGTGATACATTTGTTACTGTTGATGAAAGGATATTAAGATATTACTGTTAACTATAGTCCATAGTTTGTAATAGGTACATTTTTTGCCCAGATACCCCTCTATCATTAACTCTTTTTGATAGCATCGTACATTTGTTCCAGTTCATGAAGGAACTCTTAATATTTGTACAGTTAATCACAGTCATTGTCCGCCACAAGATTCGATGTGTAATACACTCCCATGATTTAACTTCCAGCTTTCCCTCTGATGATATACATGACTCTAAATTCCCATTTTCCACCACATTTGCTCATAATTCAGCACTGTTAATTATCCTCACAATAAAATGCTACCATCACCTCTATTCACTTCCAAATGTTAAAGTTCAACCTGGCTAAACATTCTGCACATATTAAGCAACTGCTCCCTATTCTCTAGCCTTGTTCTATATTCTGTTAACTTTTATTTTAGATTTTATGTCTATGAGTTCGCATATTATAATTAGTTCGTATCAGTGAGATCATGCAATATTTGTCCTTTTGTTCTGACATTTCACTCAGCATTATGTCCTTATGGTTCTTCCATGTTGTTACGCGCTTCAGGACTTCATTCCTTCTTATTGTTGAATAATATTTCATCATCTGTACATACCCCATTTTGTTCATCCATTCTTCTCCTGAGGGACTCTTGGATTGTTTCCATCTTCTGGCCATTGTGAATAATTCCACTATAAACACTGATGTGCAAATGTCTGTTTACAGTTCTGCTTTCAGATCTTCTGGGTATACACCCAATAGCAGGATTGCCGGAGTGTAAGGCAACTCTATACTTAGCTTCCTGAAGAACTGCCAAAAGATTCTCCTTAAAGGCTACACCATTTTACATTCCTACCTGCAATGAATAAGTATTCCTATTTCTCCACATCCTCTCCAATTCTTGTAGCTTCCTGTTTAATAGTGGCCATTCTACTAGGTGTGAAATGATATCTCTTTATGGTTTTGATCTGCATTTCCTTAATGGCTAGTGAAACTGGGTGTCTTTTTATGTGCTTGTCTTGTCAAAAATCAATTAACTATAGTTCTGAGGGTCTATTTCTGAACTCTCAATTCAATTCTATTGGCCGATATGTCTATCTTTATGCCAGTACCATGCTGTTTTGACCACTGGGACTTTATAATATGCTTTACAGTCAGGAAGTAAGTCCTCCCACTACATTCTTCTTTTTCAAGATATTTTGGCTATTTGAAGTCCCTTACCCTTCCAAATAAATTTGATAACCCTTCCTTTTCCATAAAGTAGGCTGTTGGAATTTTGATTGGGATTGCATTGAATCCGTAGATCAGCTTGAGTACAACTGACATCTAAATGGCATAATTTAGCCTTCCCCCCATGTACATGTTTTTCAATTTATTTAAGTCTTCTTTGATTTCTTTTAGTGATGTTTTGCAGTTTTCTGTGTACAGAAAAGAATGTAAAGGTCCTTTACATTCTTGGTTAAGTTTATTCCTAGATATTTGATTCTTTCAAGTGCTATTGTAAATGGAATTTTTTCCTTGATTACCTCTTCAGATAGTTCATTACTAGTGTATAGAAACACCATTGGTTTTTGCATGTTGATCTTGTATCCTGCTACTTTGCTGAACTCATTTATTAGCTCAAGTAGCCTTATTACATTTCTTTTTTTGGTAGGTTAAATGTAGGATCATGTCTCCTGCAAACAGTGAAAGTTTTCTTATTTCAGATTTGGATTTTGCTTCTTTTTCTTGCCTAATTGCTCTTGCTAGAACTTCTAGCACTATGCTGAATAACAGTGGTGATAGTGGGCATCTTTGTCTTGTTCCTTATCTTAAAGGGAAAGCTTTCATCTCTTACTGTTGAGTATGATATTAGCTGTTGGTTTTTCATATATGCCCTTTATCAAGTTGAGGAAGTTTCCTTTGATTCCTTACCTTTTGAAGTGTTTTTATTATGAAAGGATGCTGCATTTTATCAAATGCCTTTTCTGCATCAATCAAGATGTTTATGAGGCTTTCCCTTTTTAATTGTTAATGTGGTATATTCTTATGTTAAACTACTCTTGCATTCCTGGAATAAAACCCATTTGGTCATGGTATATAATATGCTGTTGGATTCTATTTGCAAGCATTTTGTTGAGGATTTTTCCATCTCAATTCATTAGTGAGATTGGTCTGTAATTTTCTTTTCTTGTAGTATCTTTATCACATTTTAGTCTTAAATCTGATACTAAATCAGTGATGTTGGTTTTGCAGAAGTTAGGTAGTGTTCTATTTTCTTTAATTTTTTTTTTTTGGAAGAATTTGAGCAGGAATGGTATTAATTCTTCTTGGAATTATGGGTAAAATTCTCCTGTGAAGCCATTTGGTCCTGGGCTTTTCTTTTTTGGTTGGTTTCTGATAACTGATTTAATATCTTTAACTTGTGATTGATTTGTTGAGGCCTTCTATTTCTTCTCAAGTCAGTAGAGGTTGTTCATATGTTTCTAGGAAGTTGTTCATTTCATCTAATTTGTCTAGTTTGTTGGCATACAGTTGTTCATAGTATATTCTTATGATCTTTTTTGTTTCTTCAGCATCATAGTAATGACACACACACACACATTTCTGATTTTATTTATTTGCATCTTCTCTCTTTTTTTCTTTGTCAGTCTGGCTATCGGCTAACTGTTATTTTATTGATTTTCCCAGAGCCCCCAATTTTTGTTTTATTGATTCTCTCTATTGTTTTTCTTAATGTTTTTATTGTGAAAATAAATATACAAGAAAAACAACAATTTTCAAGTACATTTTTACATGTAGTTACAAAACAGATTTCAAAGTATGGTATGTGTTACCATTCCACATTTTTCAGGCTTTTCCTCTAGCTGCTCCAAAACACTGGAAGCTAGAAGGAAATACCATTATAGTGATTCAGCAGTCATACTCATTTGTTAAATCCTGTCTTCTCCGTTATAACCCCTCCTTCTCCTTTGATCCTGCTCCCAATCTGTTTTTTATTTCTCCATTTCATTTATTACTGCTCTAATCTTCGTTATTTCTTTCCTTCTGCTTGCTGCCATTCTTTCTCTAGTTTCTCCAGTTGCTGTTAGGTCATTGGTTTAATTTTTTCTTCCTTTTTAATGTTTAGGGATTTAGGGCTATAGATTTCCCTCTCAGTATCATCTTCACTGTGACCCATGTTTTGATAAGTTGTGCGTCATTTTATTCATCTCAAGATATTTACTGATTTCTCTTGCAATTTCTTCTTTGACCCACTAATGTTGAAAAGAGTATTATTTAACCCCCATGTATTTGTGAATTTTCCAGTTCTTTGGTACTTATTGATTTCTAGCTTCATTCCATTATGATCAGAGAATGTGCCTTTTATAATTTCAATCTTTTAAAGTGTATTAAGATATGTTTTGTGTTCCAGCATATGGTCTATCCTGGAGAATGTTCCATGAGCACTTTGAAGAATGTATGTCCTGCTATTTTGGGGTGCAATGTTCTTTATGTCTGTTAAGTCTAGTTCATTTATCATAATATTTAAGTTCTCTGTTTCCTTATTGATCCTCTGTTTATATATTCTGTCTGTTGAAGAGAGTGGTGTTGAAGTCTCCCATAATTATTGTGGAGACATCTATTACTCCCTTCAGTTTCGTCAGTGTTTACCTCATGAACTTTGGGGCAATTTGATTAGGTGCATAATTTTTTATGATTGTCATTACTTGGTGAATTGCACCTTTTATTAATATTTAGTGTCCCTCTTTGTCTCTTATAACATTTTTGCATTTAAAGTGTTATTTTTTTTTTTTTGTCTGATATAAATATAGCTAACCCAGCTTTTGGTTGGTTACTGCTTGCATGAACTATCTTTTACCATCCTTTCACTTTCAACCTATTTGTATCTTTGTGTCTAAAATGAGTCTCTTGTAAACAGCACGTAGATGGATAATTTTTATCCATTTGACCAATCTTGTGTCAAGATTTGTTTGGGGAAAGTTTAACCCATTAACATTTGATGTTATTACTGTAAAGGCAGTACCTACTTCAACCATTTTATCCTTTGGCTTTTGTTTGTCAGATCTATTTTTTTTCTCTTTTTTTATCCTTTTTGTTACCCTTATGATTATTCTTCATTTTTGTACCCCTCTTCAGGCCTCTGTCGCCTGCCTTTTTAGTCAGCAGAACTTCCTTTAGTAATTCTTGTCGGGCTGGTCTCTTGAGAATGAACTCTCAGCTTCTATTTATCTGTGGATATTTTAAACTCTCCCTTGTTTTTGAAGGATAGCTTTACTGGAAGAGAATTCTTGGCTGGCAGGAGTTCTCTTTCAGTACATTAAATATATTGTACTATTGCCTCCTCACCTCTATGGTGTCTGATGAGAAATCAGCACTCATTCTTATTTGGCTTTCTTGTATGTACCAAATAACTTTTCTCTTGCTCCTTTCAGAATTTTCTCTTTCTATTTGGCATTTGACAAACCAGGTCTGGTTAGTATGTGTCTTGGAGTGGTTCTATTCAGATTTATTCTTTTTGGAGTATGTTGTATTTCTTGGATTTTCATATTTATGTCTTTTTATAAGAGTTGGGAAATTTTCAGCTATTATTTCCTTGAATATTCTTTCTGAGCCTTTTCCCTTCTCTTCCTCACACAAATGTTTGTACTTTTTGTGCTGTCAATCAGTTTCTAAAACTCTGCTCATTTTATTTTTCCATGTTCTTCTCCATTTATTCTTTATCTGTTTGCATTTGGTTGCTTGTTCTTCTAACTCACTCATCTTTTCTTCTGCCTCTTCAAATATGCTGTTGTGTGTCTTTAGTATATTTTTAATTTCATCTAAAGTATCTTTTATTTTGATAAGGTCTTTTATTTTTCTATGTATTCTTTCAAATTCTTCTTTATGAACTCGTAGTATCTTCTTAATATACTTTATCTCTTTATGCACATTTTCTTCATTTCTTTAAATTGATTTAGGAGATTTGTTTAAACAGCTTTGATTTGCTCTTTCACATTCTGTCTCCTCTAACTTTTTTTGTTTGTTCCCTTGACTGGGCCATTTATTCCAGTGATTTCGTAAGCCTTGTGATTTTTTTGCTTACTATCTGGTCATCTGATTTTCTTGTTGAATCTATTATGAAGGTCATTTTCTCTCTCTTTTCTAGGATGTAGTTGTTGCCTTGGTTTGTATTAGAGGACTGCTTTGACAGTTGGTTCGTCAGTATTTCTCAGCCAACAGAGGTCTGGGTTCCAATGCAGACAGTGTACACCTGCTCCCATAGGTTTGGGAGAGGGTATGGAGAGGCTTCAAAAGTCTTGCTGTTTTCCCTTGCATTTTCTTGTCTGCCTAGAAGATGGCACTCTTTGGTTACTTATTGGTCCTCAGAAAGGTAACCCATGGAGGCCAGCAGTATCTGACCAGGTGGGTTGGAAACTGCAGGGTTCCTGTGCTCTCATTTCACCAGTTAATATCTGGCTCAGTGTTGACCTGTATCCTCCTTTGAACTTGGACTGAAGGGCTTGCACAGCCACCCAGTCTGCAGCCATCTCCCAGGCAAGGATTAGGCCGCCTACTGCTATTTCCTTCAAGGGTGGGGGATGGGCACCAGGAGCCATGGTTGGAGTTAGTCTCTGTCCAGGTGCCAGTTTGAAAATATTATGTACCCAGAAAAGCCATGTTTTAATCCTGACCCCATCTTGTGTAGGCCATTGTTTCTTTTAATCCTGATTCAATAATGTAGGTTGGAATCTTTTGATTTGATTACCTCCACACAGATTGACACACCCAATTGTGGGTGTAATCTTTTGATTAGATGGAGATGTGATTCCACTCATTCTAGGTGGGCCTTTATGAGATTACTGGAGTCCTTTAAAAGAGGAAACATTTTGGAGAGAGAGAGAGAGATAAATGACAGCTTACAGGAACAACAGAAGACTCGGAGCTGATAGAGAGAGCAGATGTAGAGCCTGAGAGAACAGTTGCTTCAGAGAACAGAGACATGGATATTTCGAGATGCTTGGAGCCCAGCAAATGGTGCCATGAGATGCAAGCAAGCCAGAACCTGGAGAGAGTGAAGGGAAGCCAAGAGATGAAAGCCAGCTCCAGAGAAGCAAGTGAGGAATGTCTACAGGAACAGGCTAAAAGCATGGAGCCCAGGAGCAATGGACAAGCAAGGAACCACTGTGCCTTTTAGCTGAAAGAGGTGTTCCAGATGCATCAGCCTTTCTTGAATTAAGGTATCATTCCCTGGATGCCTTAGTTTGGACTTTCCATAGGCTTAGAACTTTAAACTTATAACTTATTAAATTCCCTTTTTAAAGCCGTTCCAGTTCTGGTATGTTGCATTCCGGCAGCTTGCAAACTAATACAGTCCATGTTTTCTCATACTCTTCATCCCTCACTGAGCTGGGCCTTGAAATTGTCCTCCCTGTCCCCTGGGTCCCTAAATAGTTGATTTGGTTTCTGCCTGGCTACTTGCTGCTTTGGGGAAAGTAAATTTTGCCATTCCTTCCCTAATCTTCTAACGTGGAAAGCTCCTGTCTGTTACTCTTCTGCATTCTGCCCTCCCCGGACTTGAATCCTGCCATGGTCCCTGTGTACCTGGGAATCTGTATCTGGGTATAGGTGGGGATCTCTCTCACTGCTGTGAGAAATGTTAGAGTCTGTGTCCTCTTTGGGAGGTGGGAGGGATCCCAGCTGCTGCCTCTGGGAACTTCCCAAACTATGTGGGATGAGTGAAGTGGAGAGGAGAGAGGAGTAGCTGGTCCAGGACAGAAGTTTCTCACCTGACATTTTTCTCTTTCTTCACTTTAGCGTTTGTAGGATACTTTTCCAGTCTTTACCTTCCTCCAGCGGTTTGAGCAAGTGAGATTTGTCTCTTTTTTTTTTTTTTAACTGAATCTCTGGGGAGAGGCTTTCAGTAGTTGTCACACATTGCCATATAGATGACATCTCCCTCTGCACCACATTTTAGTTAAGGTATATACATTGGTTTTAAAAAACATAATATTATTGTACACTTAAAGGAATAAAATATAGTGTAAACACAAGTTTTATGCACTGGGAAACCAAAACATTCATGTGATTTGCTTTATTGAGATACTGACTTTATTGCAGTGGTCTGAAACTGTTCCTGCAATATCTCCAAGGCATGCCTGTCATTGGAATCATATGATATTTGTCCCCTTGTGTGTGACTTATTTCACTCAACATGATGTTTTCAAGGTTCAATCATGTTGTGGTATGTATAAGAGCTCAATTCTTTTTTATAACTGAATAATATTCCATTGTGTATATATATATACGACATTTTATTTATCCATTCACCTGCTCATGGAAAATTGAGTTGCCTCTACCTTTGGGTTACTGTGAATAATCCTGCTTTGAACATTGGTGTGCAAATAGCTGACCAAGTCTGTGCTTTCAATTCTCTTGTGTATATACATAGAAGTGGGAATGCCAATGTTCTAGTTTGCAAGCTGCCAGAATGTGATATACCAGAAGCAGAACAACTTTTAAAAAGGAAAATTTAATAAGTTGCAAGTTTACAGTTCTAAGGCTGTGAAAATGTCCAAATTAAGGTATCACCAAGAGGTTACCTTCACTCAAGAAAGGCTGATCAATGAAGTTTGGGGTTTCTCTCTCAGCTTCCCAGCTGAGGCACATGGTGACACCTGCTATCTTTCTCTTCGCGTCTTGTTTCATGAAGTTCCCCTGAGGGCATTGTCTTTCTTCATCTCCAAAGGTTGCTGGCTGTGTGGACTCTGTTGGTTCTTTTTGCTCTGGTGGCTCTAAAGCTTTCTCCAACATGGTTCTCTCTTAAAAGGCTCCAGTAAGAAACCTCATCTTGAATGGGTGGAGACACATCTCTATTGAAGCAATCAAAAAGCTCCCACCCAGCAATACTGAATGAGGATTTAAGAACTTGGCTTTTCTGGGGTACACAACAGATTCAAACTGGCACATTCCATCCTTTGGACCCCCAAAAGACATGTTCTTTCAAAATGCAAAATACATTCATTACATAACAATATCAGAAATCCTTAAACCATTTCAGTAACAATGCAAATACAAAACAAAATCAGAAACAGAACAAAATCTCATCAAAGTCAGCCACACTGGCAATCCCACTTCTATGTATATACATAAGAGAATTGAAAGCACAGACTTGGACAGATATATAAGGCAAAATTCTCTGGCTCTGGACCTGTGAAACACAGAGCAAGTTATTTGCTACCAATATACAAAGGAGGGACAGTCATAGGATACACATTCCCTTTTCCATAGGAAGAGATTGGAAGGAACATGGGGGTCACCCAACCCAAATAGTTTCAAAAATCTGCAGGGCAAATGCCATTAGGTTTCAAAGCATGAGAGTCATTTATCTCCAGGGCTTTAAAAACTAGCAGTGCCACCCTTTCCAAGGGCCTAAGCCGCAGCCCATCCCTCTCCAAATGCAACCTTGGAGGACATTGGGGAGGCCACCTTTTTCTCAGCTCCACCCTCTCCAAGCATCAGGGCTGCACCCAGGCTCTTTGCCATCTCTGGGGCATACATGCTCATTCCTCCACAGCAATGTGGTGGCAGCCAAGATGTCCCCAATCCCCAAGAAATGTGCTCCACCCTCTCTAAGGCCTGGGACAGCACAACTCTTCCATTGTAACAAGGTGGAAGGCCCTCTGCCTTCAGGGCAAACTCACTCTCTCCAAGTACTTGGGTGGGTCCACTCTCATGGTCTGAGGTTTCTTGACTTCAAACCTTAGCCTCCATGGTTCTGCCTCTGAAGACATTTTACCTTCACCTTGTCCCTTTTCTGAGCCATTTAGTTCAGACTGGTAGTGGTTCCATTTATACAGATCTCACAACACTCTGGGTTTTCTGTGCAGTATGCTCATATCATGCCCATCAGACAAAACGAGTTTCTGCAAGTCCTTCCTGGATAACTCCATTTCCGATCCTGGCTTCTTCTGTAGTGGTTTACTGCTTCCATTTTTGGTTAAATCCTCTTGTGGGGCAGTATTCTCTTGGGTCTCCCTTTCTGGAAGCCTAGAATTTTCCATACCATCAATTTTTGGTTTCTTTGCACCTGAGTTCATTTCTCAACTAATCTCTTTCCAGTCACATTTCACTATAAGCTGCAAGGAGTAACCAGGATGCACTTCCCACATTTAATTTGGAAATGTCCTCAGCTAAGTATCCTGGGTCGTTGCCTTTAAATTCTAACTTCCATCCAACAACAGTAAACACTTTTGTAAGATTCTGTGCCACTTTAAAATAAGGGTCACCTTCTTTCCAGTTTGCAATGGTACATTCCTCATTTCTGTCTAAAGTCGCATCATAGATATCTTTAGAGTCCACATTTCTACAACAATCTCTTCTAAGTATTCTAGGCCTTCTCTATCAAGCTCCTCACAACTCTTTCAGAATCTTCCCTTACCCATTTAAAAAAACACTTCCAACATATTTGATATTTGCAAACCACAGCAGCACCCCACTTCTCTGGCACCAAAATCTGTTCTAGTTTGCAAGCTGCTGGAATGCCACATACCAAAAATGGAAATTTTTTAAAAAGGGGAATTTAGTAAGCTGCAAGTTAGAGTTCTAAGACTGTGAAAATGTCCAAATTAAGGCACCAACAAGAGAAAGGCTGATGAAGTTCAGAGTTTCTCTCTCAACTGGGAGGGCACATGGCGATGTCTGCTGGCTTTCTTTCCCAACTTCTTGTTCCATGAAGCTCTGCTGGGGCCATTTTCTTCTTCATCTCCAAAGGTCTCTGGCTATGTGGACTGTATTGGTTCTGGTTGTTCTGGTGGCTCTAAAGCCTTTTATAAAATGGTTCCCTCTTAAAGGGCTCCAGTAAGCAACCCCATCTTGAATGGGTGGGCCACATCTCCATGGAAACAATCAAAAAGCTCCCACCCAGCAATATTGAATGAGGATTAAAGAACTTGGCTTTTCTGAGGTACAGAACAGATTCAAACTGGCACAGTGAGGTTATATGATAGTTCTATGTTTAACTTTTTGAGGAACTGCCAAACTGTTTTCCACAGCAGCCCTACCATTTTACATTCCCACCAACAATGCACAAGGGTTTCTATTTCTCCACATCCTCACCAGTGCATTATTCTCTCTCTCTTTTTTTTAATGATAGCCGTTCTAGTAGTTGCCAGGGAGCATCTCATTGTGGTTTTGACTTGCATTTCCCTAATGGCTAATGATGTTGAGTACCTTTTCATATGTTTATTAGCCATTTGTATATCTTCTATGGAGAAATTCCTATTAAAGTCTTTGTTCAACTTTTAATTGGGTTGTTTTTTTGTGATCAAGTTGTAGGAATTCTTTATATATTCCAGATATTGAATCATTATCAGATACATGGTTTCCAAACATTTTACCCCATTCTCTTGGTGGTCTTACACTTCCTTGACAATGTCCTTTGATGCATAAAATTTTTTTTCTTTTGTTGCTTGTGCTTTTGATATAAAGCCCATTTCTAAAACAAGTTCCTGAAGATATTTACTTATATTTTACTCTAAGAGTTTTAGAGTCTTAGATCTTATATTTAAGTTGATCCATTTTTCAGTCAATTTTTGTATATGATGTGAGGCGAAGGTCCTTCTTCATTCTTTTGCATGTGGATATCAAGTTTTTTCAGCATCATTTGTTGAAGAGGCTATTCCTTCTCACTGAGCAGACTTAACACTCTTGTCAAAAATCAACTGGCAACAGACATGGAAAACCTTATCAAAAACCAAATCAAAAAAAAAATCAACTGGCATAATACTATGGACTATGTTTAACAGGAAAATATCAGTAGTATGATAGCAACAGCAAAGGTAAATAAGGGGGGAGGGACAAGAGTTAAAGGGAGGTTTGGATCTCCTATTTGGTGAGGGGGTTTTATTGGTTATCTTTCTCTTGGTAACAATGAAATTATCTAAAATTGAAAGTGTTGATAGACTACGGACTTTAGGCATTATTGATGCATGTGGTTAAAGGATGCAATGACTGACAAGTAGATTGGCAAACGATGGTGTATACTTATGATTGAATATTGTGCTGCTACAAAAAGGAACAAAGTCGTGAGGCATGCAACGATATGAATGAACCTGTGGGACATTTGGAGAGGCAAAATAAGCCAGAAGTGAAAGAATAATTATTGTATGGTCTCCTTTAGAAAATGCTTATAAGAAAAGATTGTAAGCTCTTATAGCAGATCCATTAAGTCTGGTTGTAATTATTATTTCTGGATTTTGAGAGCCTGCTTTATATATGTATAACCTGATATTTAGAGATAAGAATGAAGCCAATCAGGTCAGGATTAAGGTAATTCAGAACACAGGGGTAAGAAAGACATTGTTTATATTTTAGAACCTCACCTACTCTTTGAGATCAAAGGAAGAAAGGTTTATTTTGTCTGGAACCTAAATTTTCTATAGCACATAATCTAACTGAACCTGTCTGGGTATCTCATTTAAACAATAGAAACACAGCATAATCTAACTGAACCTGTCTGGGTATCTCATTTAAACAATAGAAACACAGGGAGCCCAGAATAAGAATGAGGACCTTTAATCCTGTATTGCTTACTGCAATGCCTGGATACATCATAGAATATATTAAGCAGATAATCAAAACGCACTGGCAAATTCCCCTGAGAGATGGGAGAGAAAATATGGAACTATTAAACTTTATAACCAGGAAAACCCCTGATACTGTGTCAAACATTAGGGACACACAAATCAATAGGCCAAGCCCTTGATTTTGGGTTTACACTTGTGAAGCTTATGTATGTAGCAGAGAAGTTTAGCCTACCTATGGTATGCCTAAGAGTTACTTCTGGAGAACCTCTTTTGTTGCTCAGATGTGGCCTCACCCTCTCTAAGCCCAACTCTGCAAGTGAAATACTTGCCCTCCCCACTGTGTGGAATATGGCATTCAGGGGTAAAAGTCTCCCTGGTGGCATGGAAGATGACTCCCAGCGATGAGACCAGCCCCAGCACTGTGATATCAACAATGCCATCCTGACATAAGGGGGAAAAGAAGTATAACTAATGAAGTATCAGTGGCTGAGAGAGCTCAAATAGAGTCAAGAGGCTACTCTGGAGGTCACTCTTATGCAAGCTTCAGTTAGACATTGCTACGTATCAAAACTTGACAAACTCCAACCAAGACCATTCCAGCCAATCCTGAAGAACACCTAGGGCAATATATATAAGACTCTACAAAGGTCCCATGCACTAGGGTAACTTACCAGAAACCTACAATCTCCAGATGGGTCCCTAGACCAGAGAAGTCCCTAAACTAGAGGGCCAGCCTCTCCAGAGCATCAGCTAGTTCCATCTTCCTACCCCTTATTATTGACAGCCCTTCTAATATGAAAAAGTTAGAATGGCTGTAGCCCAAACACCCCTAAAGAGAGGGATAGAAAGATCTAAGGAGATGGTGGAGTTATATAGAGAAGGTAGGGTTGAACAAACAGATATGATTGCCGAATCATTAAATTGATATTTCTTTCAGTGTCTAGTATCTTAGAGCAGCTAGAAGTAAAAACCTAAAATTGTGGAATTGTAACCCAATCCAAACTCTGAAATATGTTCTACAACTAATTGTTATTCTGTGCTTTGAAATTCATTGTTTTTTCATATATATTTTGTTTTTCACAGAAAAAAAAAGTCAATTATGATGATAAAAAAATATTTATTCCCTTTAGCCTCCTATATTCTGGAGCAGCTAGAAGGAAAAATCTGAGAGGATGGTATGGTAGCCCATGACAAACTCTGGGATCTGTCCTGTAACTAGTTGTTGAAGAGTGCTTTGAAAACCATTGCTTTTTACTTTCTTTGCTTTGTGAATATGTTATATTGTACAATTTAAAAAGTTTAAAAAATCAATTGGCATATATGTATCAAATTATTTTAGAACTGTCAATTCTTTTCCATAGATCCAGATAGCTGTCCTTATGCCAGTAACACACTACTTTGATTACTATAGCATTGTAATTTATTTTGAAATCAGGAAGTGTAAGTCCTCCAACTTTGTTCTTTTTCAGGAAGGTTTTTGCCATTCAGGATCCCTTGCCAACTTCCATCTGAATCTGATGACTAACTTTCCCATTTCTGCAAATAAATCTGTTGGAATTTTTCTTGGGGTTGCATTGTCTATAAATCACTTTGGGTAGTATTGACATTTAACAACATTAAGTCTTTCAATCTATGAGCATGAAATTTCTTTTGTTTAGGTCTTCTTTAATTTCTTTCAGCAATAATTTGATGTCTTACTCATCAATATTTTATATTCTATTATTTTAGTTGCTGTGTTGATTTGAGGCTGTTGTATACCCCCAAAAAACCATATTCTTTCAGTCCTGGTCCAGTCTTGTGAGACCAGACCTATTGTTTATAGTAGAGCACTTTAAGTTGTTTTGATGGAGATGTGACACAGCCAATTCAGGACCTTTTGATTAGGTGGTTTCCATGGAGATTCATCTCCACCTATTCAAGGTGGGTCTTAAAATGCTTGCTGGTGTCCTTTAAGAGGGAACCATTTTGGAAAAAGCTCAGAGCCGATACAGACAGAGATGCTTGGAGATGCAGAAAGATAATGCCTCCAGGGAAGAAGTTTGAAACCAGGAGCCACAGGACCAGCAGACTCAAACCATCTGCCTCCTAATTGACAGAGGTGTTCCAGATGCCATCAGTCTTTCTCAAGTCAAGGTATCTTTCTCTGGTTGTTTTAGTTTAGATATTTTATGGCCTTAGAACTGTAAAATTATAACTTAATAAACCCTCTTTATAAAAGCCAACCCATTTCTGTTATATTGCATTCTGGCAGCATTAGCAAACTAAAACAGTTGCTTTTGGAAACAAAATTGGTTTTTGAAATTTCCCTTTCAGATTGTTCATTGCTGAAACACCACAGATTTTTATGTATTGATCTTATACCCTGCCACTTTGATGAATTAATTTACTAGCTCTAGTAGCTTACCTGTAGATTCTATTTTCTATCTATAGGGTCATGTCATTTGTAAATAGGGGTAGTTTTAGTTCTTTCTTACCAATTTTGATGCCTTTTATTTATTTTCTATGCCTAATTGCTCTATTTAGCACTTCTAGTACAATGTTGACTAGCAGTAGTGACAGTGGGCACCCTCTTTTGTTCCTGATCATAGGGAGAAAGCTTTCAATCTTTCACCATTGAGCATGATGTTCATTTACGCCCATTATCAGGTTCCCTTAAATTCCTAGTTTGTTGAGTATTTTTATCAAGGAGGAGTCTGGATTTTGTCAAATACCCTTTCTTCATTAATTGAGATAATTATGTAGTTTTATTCCTCCCTAATGTTGCATGTTTTATTGATCTTCTTACACTGAGAAATTCTTACATTCCATGGATGCATCCCACTTGATCATACTGTATAATTCTTTTAATGTTGAGTTGTATTTTTTTTTGTTAGTATTTTGTTGAGGATTTTTACATCTATATCCATAAGGTATACTGGTCAATATTTTCTTTTCTTGTACTATCTCTATCTGGCTTTGGAATTAGGGTAATGCTGGCCTCACAAAATGAATTAGGAAGTTTTTCCTCCTCTTAATTTTTTCTGAAGAATTTTATTATTAACTTTTATTTTAAATATTTGACTTCAGGCAGGAAAGAATTTTGTTAAACAAGATGCAGAATTACAAATAATAAAGGGGAAAAAATGATAGGTTTGACTTTATTAAGATTAAGAAATTTTGTTGCTCTATTGATAAAACCAAAAATGACAAGCCAAAAATTGAGAGAAGAAAACCGCAACACATATAACAATTAGTATCAAAAATTTATAAAGAATTTCTAAAAAGTACTTTAAGAAAAAGACAGACCAATTGAAAAAAAAGAACAGAAGAAAAGGTACTGGTTTTCACAGAATAAGAAAATAGAATGGCTAATAAACATAGGAAATGCTCACCTTTATTTGTTATCAGTAAAATGTAAATTTGTTATCAGCAAAATGTAAATTAAATTTAAAAGGATAAGAAGCCTCCAGAACATAAATGCTTCCAGAGGAAGCATAAGGTAATACAGTCACTCAAACACTTTGACATTACTATAATTATTTTTTCGTATGCTGTGTGGCAGGGGTTACATTTCATTCTTTTTCTATGTAGGTATCCCTTATTGCAGTACCATTGCTGAATTTTCGTTTGCTTGGCTTTTGTGTGTTTGTTTGCTTGTTTGTTTGTTTGGGATGTGATGGGCCAGGAATCAAACCCGGATCTCTGACATGGCTGGTGACAATTCTACCACTGAACTACCCTTGCATTCCCTGTCATTATCAATTTTTTTTTAATGGAGCAGCTTTTATTGAAATACGGTTTTTTGTAACTTTTTTTATTGTATAGGGTAACATATATACAAAAGAAAGAAATAAAAAAGCCATCGTTTTCAAAGTATTCTTCAACAAGTAGTTACAGGATTCCAGAGTTTGTCATGGGCTACCATACAATCCTCTCATATTTTCCCTTCTAGCTGCTCCAGGATATTGGATGGTAGAGGGCTTAAATATTTCTTTACCATCACAATCAATTTTTTTTCCTTTTTTTTTGTGAAAAATTACATATATACAAAAAAAGTTATACATTTCAAAGTACAGCACCACAATTAGTTGTAGAACATAATTCAGAGTTTGACATCAGTTACAATTTCATAATTTTATGTGTTTACTTCTAGCTGCTCTAAAATACTGGAGACTAAAAGAGATATCAATTTAATGATTCATCATTCATATTCATTTGTTAAATCCTATCTTCTCTGTATAACTCCTCCATCACCTTTATCTTTCCATCCCTCTCTGTAGGGGTGTTTGGGCTATGACCATTCTAAATTTTCGATATTGGAAAGGTCTGTCACTAACATGGGGTACGGAGATGGAGCTATCTGATGTTCTGGAGAGGCTGGGGTAGGTTTCAGGACTCATCTGAACCAGGAACCCATCTGGAGGGTGTAGGTTTCTGGAAAGTTACTCTAGCGCATGGAACACTTGTGGAATCTTTTATATTGCTCTAGGTGTTTTTTAGGATTGACTGGAACGGTTCTGGTTGGAGGATGCCAGCTTATGATAGGTAGCAAAGTCTACCTGAAGCTTGTGTAGGAGCAACCACTAGAGTAGCCTCTTGACTCTATTTGAACTTTCTGTGCCACTGATATTTCATTAGTTACACTTCTTTTCCCCGTTTTGGTCAGGATGGAATTGTCGATCCCATGGTGCCACGTCTGGATTCATCCCTGGGAGTCATCTCCCATGTCGCCAGGGAGACTTTCACCCCTGGATGTCATGTCCCACTTAGGGGGGAGGGCAATGATTTCACTTGCAGAGTTGGGCTCAGAGAGACTGAGGCCACATCTGAGCAACAGCAGAGGTCCTCCAGAAGTAACTCTAAGGCATACCTATAGGTAATCTAAGCTTCTCTGCTACCTACGTAAGCTTCACAAGAGTAAACCTCATGATCGAGGGCATGGCCTATTGATTTGGGTGTCCCTAAAGTTTGACACAGTATCAGGGGATTCCCTGATGGTAAGGTTTAATATTTCCATATTCTTTCTCCAGTCCCTCAGGGAGCTTTGCTAATACTTTTTGATTCTCTGCTTAATATGCTCTAGGATGTATCCAGGCAATACAATAATCTATACAGGATTGAAGGGCCTCTTTCATATTCTGTGCTTCCTGTGTTTCAATTGTTCAAATGAGCTATACAGATAGGTTGAATTAGATTATGCACTACAAAAAATTTCAGTTCCAGACCAAATGAACTTTTCTTCCATTGGTCTCAAAGAGTATGTGTGGTTCTAAAACATAGACACTGTCTTTATTACCCTTATGTTCTGAATTACTTTAACCCCAACCTGTTTGGCTTCGTTTGTATCTCTAAATATCAGATTATATATATAAAACAGCCTCTCAAAATCCAGAAATAATAATCACCACTCTGTGTCTGCTCTGAAAGCTTACAATTTAGGCCCCTGTTTTCCTATAAGCACTTTCTAAAGGTGACCATACCATTGTTGTTTTTTATTTCTGGCTTATTTTGTCTCACCAAATGTCCTACATGTTCATTCACATAGTTATATGCCTCACAACATTGTTCCTTTTTGTAGCAGCACAACCTTCTTTCATAAGTATACACCATCATTCACCAATCTACTTCTCCATTAGTGCATCCTTCAGACACCTGCATTCATTGGACATCATGTAAAGGTCCAAAGTTCACAGTCCATCAACATGATCAATTTTAGATAATTTCATTGTTCCCAAGAGAAAGAAAACCAATAAACACACCCTCGCCAAATAGGAAATCTAAACCTCCTCTTAACTCTTGTCCCTCCCCCCATTATTTATCTCTGCTGTTGCTGTAGTAGTGCTGATGATTTTCTTTTGAACATAGCTCATAGCATGCAATGGCAGGTTTCCCCCTGTACCCTGGACTTTAACACTCTTTGTACAAGAATTATATCTTTGAAGTAATTCTTACAAGAACTAATTCATATTTCTAGTGTTAACAGTGGGATACATAGGTCTATACAACCCATTTCAATCTTGGTCATTTTCAATATGATAATATTACTTATAGAACCACTAGAGAACCATTTTCACTCCTATCTATTCCCTTACCTTGGAGTTCAACCTCATTAGCTAACGGTTCACCCATCTCTAGCTTCTGCATATCTCTAAGTCCCCTATATTCTGTAATATAAGCCTCTGATTATACCTTTATGCTGGTCATTAAAAGTGGGACCATACAGTATCTATTCTTTTGTGTCTGGCTAATTTCACTCAGCATTATGTCCTCAAGGCTCATCCATCTTGTCATGTGCTTCAGGACATCATTTTGTCTTACTGTTGCATAATATTCCATCATATATATATATACCACATTTTGTTGATCCATTCATCTGTTGATGGGCATTTGGTTCATTTCCATCTTTTGGCGATTGTGAATAATGCTGCTATGAACATCGATGTGCAAATGTCTATTTGTGTCATTGTTTTCAGCTCTTCTGGGTTTATACCAAGTAGTGCTATTGCTGAGTCATAGGGCAAATCAATATTTAGTTTTCCTAAGGAAACACCAAACAGTCTTCCACAGTGGCTACACCATTATACATACCCACCAGAAGTGCATAAGTGTCCCAGTTTCTCCACATCCTCTCCAGCATTTATAGTTTCCTGTTTGTTTAATAGCAGCCATTCTTATAGGTGTGAGGTGGTATCTCATTGTAGTCTTGATCTGCATTTCCCTTATAGCCAATGAAATGATAATCTCTTCATGTGCTTTTGAGGCATCTGTATTTGCTCTTCAGAAAAATGCCTACTCATATCTTTAGCCCATTTCATAATTGGGTTGTTTGTTTTCTGTTGCTGAGTTGTATGATTTCTTTGTATATACAGGAATCAAACCTTTGTCCAATATGTGATTTCCAAATATTTTCTCCCATTGAGTTGGCTGCCTCTTCACCTTTTTGACAAAGTCTTTTGAGGTGCAGAAGCATTTCATTTTGAGGAGTTCCCATTTATCTATTTTTTCTTTTGTGGTTTGTGCTTTGGATGTAAAGTTTAGGAAGCTACCTCCTATTACTAGGTCTTGAAGATGTCTCCCTACATTTTCTTCTAGAAGCTTTATGGTGCTAGTTCTTATTTTTAGGTGTCTGATCCACTTTGAGTTAATTTTTGGATAGGGTTTAAGGTCCTGTTTCATTCTTTTGGCTAATGATAACAGTTCTTCCATGCCCAGTTATTGAAAAGACTATTTTGTCCCAGTTCCAAGGATTTTGGGGCCATGTCAAAAATCAGTTGACTATAGATTTGGTGGTCTAGTTCTGCACTGTTGATTTGATTCCATTGGTGAATGCTTATATTTTTGTGCTGTTTTAACCACTGTGACTTTATAATAGGTTTTAAAGTCAGGGGGTGTTAATCCTCCCACTTCATTCTTCTTTTTTAGGATGCTTTTAGCTATTCGAGGTCTCTTTCCCTTCCAGATGAATTTGGTAATTAGCTCTTCCAAATCTTCAAAGTAGGGTGTTGGAATTTTGATTGGTACTGTTGAATCTGTAGATCAATTTGGGGAGGATTGACATCTTAACTATATTTAGCCTTCCTATCCATGAGCAGAGGATGTCTTTCCAACTATTTAGATCTCCTTTTATTTCTTTTATTCAACAGACAATGTTATGTAGTTGTTTGCGTAGAAGTCCTCTATGCCCCTAGTTAAGTTCATTCCTAAGTACTTGATTCTTTTAATTGGTAATTTGAATGGAATTTTTTCCTAAACTTACTCCCCAACTAGGTCATTGTTTGTGTATAGAAATGTTACTGGTTTATGCACATTAATTTTATATCCTGCCACCTTGCTGAATTTGTTTAGCAGCTCAAGTAATTTTGCTGTAGATTTCTCAGGATTTTCCAAGTATAGTATCATATCATCTGCAAATAATGAGAGTTTTACTTCTTTCTTTCCAATTTGGATGCATTTTATTTCTTTGTCTTGCCTGATTGCTCTAGTTAGAGCTTCTAGCACAATATTGAATAATAGTGGTGACAGTGGGCATCCTTGTCTTGTTCCTGATTTTAGGGGGAAAGCTTTCAGTCTCTCTCCATTGAGTATGATGCTGGCTATCAGTTTTTCATATATTCACTTTATCATATTGAGGTCACTACCTTTGATTCCTATCTTTCTGAGTATTTTTATCAGAAAAGGATGCAGAATTTTGTCGAATGCTTTTTCAGCATCATTCAAGATGATCATGTAACTTTCCCTTTCGATTTGTTAATATGCTGTATTACATTAATTGATTGTCTTGTGTTGAACCATCCTTGCATTCCTGTTACAAATCCCACTTGGTCATGGTGTATAATTCTTTTAGTGTGCTGTTGGATTCGATTTGCTAATATTTTATTGAGAATTTTTGCATCTATGATCTAGGGAGATTGGCCTGTAGATTTCCTTTCTTACAGCACCTTTACCCAGTTTTGATATTAAAATGATAATAGCATCATCAAATGAGGTAGGTAGAGTTCCTTTTTCCTCAATTTTTTTTGGAAAAGCTTGAGCAGGATTGGTGTTAGTTATTTTTGGAATGTTTGATAAAATTCCCCTGTGAAGCCATCTGGCCATGGATGTTTCTTTGTAGAAAGATTTTTGATGGCTGATTGAATCTCTTTACTTGTTATTGGTTTGTTGAGATCTTCTATTTCTTCCTGAGTCAGTGTAGCTTGTTTGTGTGTCTCTAGGAATTTGTTCATTTCATCTAAGTTGACTACTTTGTTGGTGTATAGTTGTTCACAGTATCCTCTTATGATTTCTTTTATTTCTTCAGGGTCTGTGGTAATGCACCCCATCTCATTTCTGATTTTATTTATTGGCATCCTCTCCCTTTTTTTCTTTGTCAGTCTTGCTAGTGGCCCATAATTTTGTTGATTTTCTCAAAGAACCAACTTTTGCTTTTATTGATTCTATTGTTCTCCCATTCATTAACCTCTGCTTTAATCTTTGTTATTTCTCTTCTCCTATTTGCTTTGAGGTTAGTTTGCTGTTCTTTCTCAAGTTCCTCCAGGTGTGCTGTTAAATCCTCAATTTAACAGCTCTCTCTTGTTTTTTAATAGAGGTATTTAGGGCAGTAAATTTCCCTCTCAGCACAGCCTTTGCCACATCCCATAAGTTCTGATAAGTTGTATTCTCATTTTCATTCATCTCCAGATAGCTACTGATTTCTCTAGCAATTTCTTCTTTGACCCACTGGTTGTTTAAGAGTGTATTATTTAATCTCCATATATTTGTGAGTGTTCTCATTCTTTGGTGGTTGTTGAGATCCAGCTTCATCCCATTGTGATCAGAGAAAGTGCTATGAATAATTTCAATGTTTTTAAATTTATAAAGACCTGTTTTGTGTCCCAGCATGGACCTATGCTGGAGAATGTTCCATGAGGACTAGGAAAGGATGTATATCATTGTGCTTTGGGATGCAATGTCCTATACATGTCTGTTAGGCCTAATTCATTTATCAAATTATTTAACTTCTCCATTTCCTTGTTTATCTTCTGTGTGGTTGTTCTATATAGAGAGGAGAGCGGTGTATTGAAGTCTCCTACTATTACTGTTGAAACATCTATCACTCCCGTCAGTTTTGCCAATGTCTGTCTCATTTACTTTGGAGCTCCTTGATTGGAAACATAAACATTTATGATTGGTATATCTTCTTGGTGAATTGACCCTTTAATTAGTATATAGTGCTTTTTTTGTTTCTTATGATCTCTTTACATTTAAGGTCTATTTTGTCCAATATTAGTGTAGTTACTCCTGCTTTCTTTAGTTTACAACTTGCATGAAAGATCTTTTCCCATCCTTTCACTTTCAATATATTTGTATCCTTGAGTCAAAGATGAGTCTCTTCTAAAAGGCATATAGCTGGATTATGTTTCTTAATCCATTCTGCCAATCTGTATCTTTTAATTGGTAAATTTAGTCCATTAACATTCAAAGTTATTACTGAAAAGACATTTCTTGATTCTATGATCTTATGTTTTTTATTTTATTTGTCAAATCTGTATATTCTTTTTGCACTTTCTCTTTGCATTATTTAAATTACCCTTAGTGGTACTCTTCAATTCTGTGCCCTCCTCCAGACCTCCTTCTCCTGTCCTTTTTTTTTTTTTCAGCTGGCAGAACTCCATTTAGTATTTCTTGTAGGGCTGGTCTTTTGTTGGCAAATTAATTCAGGACTTCTTTGTCTGTGAAAACTTTAATCTCTTCCTCAGTTTTGAGGGACAATTTGGCTAGGTACAGAATTTTTGGCTGGAAGTCTTTCTGTTTCAAGATCTTGAATATATCATACCACGGCCTTCTTGCCTCCCTACTGCTAGCAGAGTAGTCTGAACTCAATCTTATTCGGTTTCCCTTGTGTGTAGTAGATTGTTTTTCTCTTGTTGCTTTCAGGATTTTTTGCTTGTCTTCAGCATTTGACAGATTGATTAATATGTTCCTTGGGGAAGGCCTATTTGGATTTATTCTGTCTGGAGTTCATTGGGCTTCTTTGACTTGTATATTTATGTCCTTTATGAGGGTTGGGAAGTTTTCCCCCATTATATTCTCAACTACTCTTCCTAGTCCTTTACTCCTCTCTTCTCCTTCTGGGACACCAATGATTCTTGTATTTCTGTGCTTTGTTTTGTCTATCATTTCTCTGAGAGCCAATTCAAGTTTTTTCATCTTTTTTGCCTTTTGTTGTTTTGAATCTTTGAAGTCAATTATCCTGTCCTCCATATCACTTATTCTTTCTTCTGTCTCTTCAAATTTGGCATTGTGTGCCTCCAGTACGTTTTTTATTTGGTCAACAGAATCTTTAATCTCTGTGCTATCTGCTATTTTTCTATGTATTCTTTAAAATTCCTCTTTATGCTCTTCTACTGTCTTCTTGATCCCCTAAATGTCATTTGCTATCCCACTTATTTTATTAAGTAGAGTTGTATGAACATCTTTGATTAGTTGTTCCAATGTCTGTGTCTCCTCTGGTGTTTCAAGTTGGTCATTAGGCTAGGGCTATATCTGTGTGCATTGTGATATGCTTATTGATCTTCTGCTGTCTTTGTGGCATGTAAATATCTTGATTGATTTACTTTAGGAGTTGATTCCTTTCAGTAGTCTAATGTCTTGTGTTGCGTGATGGTTGTACAGCGGAGAGTAGGGTAAGGGGTGGGGCATTCAGTGTGGTGACTTCTTTCAAGGCAAGTATAGGGAAAGGTTGAGGATGTTACGCTGATGCTTGTGAATGTCGGTGCCCAGCTGCCAGGGAGGATGTAGCTGTGCGAGTGCACCGGTCTGGAGGTGTCACCCTGGTGTGTGCTGATCTAAGGTATGAAGCCGTTTATGCATATGCGTAGACCCTGACATTATCTTTTAAATTTAAAGATACATGTAAATCAGATGCTTGGCCTCCACCTTCAGACATTAAATCTCAGTTGGTCCAGGGCGGGACCCAGGCATCTATAGTTTTAACAAGTTCCCCAGTGATTGTTCTCTCCTACCAGTTTTTCACTTCACACAGCACCCAAAACAGGGGCTTACATGTATGAATATTTGTTGAATTGAATTACACTTATGGAGGAACCTAAATTCAGAACTCAGATACAGTCATTTTGGAAGAAGGGTTTTCTAGATCTACTTCTGTAAGTTCTCTGGTAGACCCAGTGGGCTATGGGGGTTGCCTACTCTTCCTTGCTAACAGGACTCTGCATTTTTAGGGTAGAAATATGTGCAGATTAAGGGGAACAATCAAGATTGGCATATACTATTGGTTCTCAACCTACAGTATATTAAAATCACTGAGGATGTGCTTAAAAATATGTATATCTGCACCCTACCCTAGTTGAATAAATAAGAATCTCTAAAGGCAAGATAATATATGGAAAGCTCTTAGCCCAGTGCCTGACACTATATTCAATCAATGTTAGCCATTAGTATTGCATTCCCACTCTGTGCCAGGAATTTCCACTTGTTCCATTAAATAAAAATAATGAAAAGTGGTTACCCTACTCTGAACAATATTCAATAGAACATTTGCTTATTAAATGCAATCTCAGGATTTTCTCAAGCATGGTAATCATAATTAAAAATCTTATTATTCACAAATTATAATCTAGAATCCCCACATATCTCTCAAATTATGAGATCTTTAACTAGATAACGCTTTATTTGTTTTCTAGAAGCATTCTATGAAGAGAAAAGTAATATTCAACCACCAGTATTCTGGCTCTAGGCATTTGAAATAAAATTATAATAGAGTGTCTGTGGGAGCAGACACTCTATTATAGTTTAGAAGAGCAGTATTTTATTTCATTAATGTTTTTGTAAACTTTATCATACAACTCAAGAGAAGTAATCAGTTATTGCTTTTGAGCTAATGAACTAGCACATCAGTTGTAATGCCATGTGTCCATAAGTACTTTAGGCCTAAGAAGAGAACAGAAGATGTCATCTTGTTTGGGAAGGAAAGATGAGCTAAAAAAATTTGGTAGATTAATATACGAATGCATTGGTGAACATTCTGAAATGAGTGTTATCAGATTGGTTTTTAATCTCGGCATATGCCCCAAATGAGGAGAAAGGTAGAAAAATTTTATTACATATCAAAGAAAAATGTAGAGCTTAGAATGACAACTCATCTAAAGAGTTGTCTTTAATTCATTTCTTGCCTCCTAGCTAAGTCTTTGAACCAGAGTTTGTGAGTGTGTGTGTGTTTTATTTGCCTGAAGAATTATATTGCTTTTCACTGGAGACAAGGGAATAAAATATATCAAATAATTTTAGCAATGAATTGAACTGTTTATCACTCTATATTGCAATAGAATCACTGATCCTGGTGTGTGTCCATCACAGTCCCAGCTTTTCCCAAGGGGTGCATACATGTCCATACTAGCTTCAGTGCACAGATCATGATTTGTGCCCAAAAGAGGAATGGAAGTTTCAGAGTTAGCACTATGCAGATAGTTGCTGAATTCACAGAATCCTATTAACTCTCCCAATGTACTAGATAAGAAGAGAAGAACTCTGAGGCGGAATGCAGGAGAAGGCCAATATTTAATTGGATTAGAGAAGAAAAGGAGCTCACAATGGCAACTGACCAGGAGTGGCACAAGAGGTTGGAGACATTGTGTATAGGGACCAAGAAAAAGAAGATTCCAGAAGAAAGGTGTGATCAACAGTCTCCAATGGGGAAGAGTCCAATAGTGTTAAATAAGACAAGAACTAAGAACTAAGGCCTTTGATCATTACTGAATCACTTTGGACAAGTGATTTCAATGCTTCAGTAGCAGAGAGGAAGCTTGATTGTGGTGGAATTAAGTGCAAATAGAATAGGAAAGGTTTACTCTTTTCAGAAGCTTTATTATGAGGAAAAGAAGCAAAGTCGAGTAGCAAACCAGATAAATATCCAGTATCCAAGTCAAGATTTTATTAAAATGATTTTGACCTTGGATATCAATCAAAATGTCAATATGGGAAGTAAAAGACATTCTAAATATTTAAAAAAGAAAGAGATCTTCCATCAAGTTTTAGTAAAAGACTTCAATCACAGATGCAGCATTTCTTACAACAATAGAAAGTGCTTTTCCAAAAAGTGGCCCAGAAGTTTGAAGAAGTGCTTTACGAGTATGGTAGTGTTTAATGACTGGGCATTAAATTGTGGACTCTTTTCAGTTTAAGAATAATTTCTACAGCAGAATAAAGATGGCTATCAAAGAACCTGTTGTCAGCTATCAGTAGTGGTACAAGTATTGTCGTGTGTTCAACTAAAACCCAGCTGAACATACAACTGTATAGGAAATAAAGAGTTAATATGGTTATGTAATCAAAATAGTACCACACATTATAACTAAATTATACTATGTATGCTTACATGACCATTATAACTTTTGGAATAATGATTATACTATTTGCCTTATTACTTTTTGGGGGAAGATGGGGGGTTAAATTCATGAAATGATATGCTCACAAAATCAAAGGGAAGACTGGAGAGCCAGAAGTCAGAGAGCCACCACTGAACTTCTGGTTTCAAGTTCCTACAACTGCCAGGCATGGCCTCCACCATTACTGCCACCACTAAAGCTTCCCTGTACCATCTCTAAGACAATGATGGGGGAAGGGCAGGTGTTGGTGACTGTAGATGTGGAGGCAAGAAGTGGAGGTCTGCGTCCTCCAGCAGCAACCCAAACATATACTGGTTAACAGAGCCCTTATTTCTAAATGGCTAATAGTTGGTAGTTAATCTTGAGCGTTATCTGCCATGCACTGTGGTGAGAATGTATTATCTAGTTGAATTCTCCTAACAAGCCCATTATAGGTATGCTTAAAGGGTTAAACAGGTTCCCCCAAGTTCACACTGCTAAGAAGTAATGGAACCACAATTCAAACTCAGGCCTGACCAACTTCATTATACGTATCTCTCTGCTGTAGTCATCAGGGCAGAGAAGTTTGTTATGTACCCAATAAGGGCAATATCCTAAACTGAGATTAGGGGCATCATCCTGAAATGACCTTCCAAGAAATTGGTTTAGATTCCTCCAAAATCATCGGTGGAAGAGCCCCATTCACCAGTCCTGGGTACTAGATGTAAACTGAGTTCTGTTTCTTATTCATGTGCTAATAATCTATTCATTAGACCAGTATGTCTATTCCCCATTTCATTCAGACTGTCCAAGTTTTATCTTCTTTAATTGAAAAAAGAATCCTATTACTACCCTTTAAAACACTGACAAATCCAATTGATCAATCATCAGTGCATTCCATTTTACTCCAGCACATTAGACAGCTGAAGGCTGCACTGGCTATACTTTATAGGACATCAAAAGCAAATAGTCATGAAAGCTTCAGCTATTACTGTCATGTTATCAGCTATTTATATAAAAACTCAAAAACTTTGCTGAAATGCCTTGTTATAATTACAATCTCTTCATTCTGTTATACAGTGGAAGCTAACTGAAACACAAAAGGAAGCATTTAAAAGGAAACATTAAATAAAGCCAAGAATTTAATCTCTGTTCTAGTTCTAATCAGAGGTAATCCTATCAAGACAGGTAAAAGAAAAAACCAAGTAGCATCTTAATAAATTTGTGTAATAGTACATTTTTTTCTTGAAGATATTTAATTCACTTTATATTATTTGATAATTATATTCATTCATTCAAATATATGATCTCACACATCTGTAAGTGAAAAGACTAGGTGGGCTCAACTGGTCCCTCTGTTCCTGGTCTCATAAGGCTGAAATCAGGTTATTGACAGAATTCAGTTCCCTTCAGCTATACGGCTGAGATTCCTCTTTCCTTGCTGGCTGCTAACCGGGGGTGGCTTTCCAAGCATCTTTAGGACACCTGCTTTCTTCATCTCACTGCCCCATTTTGAAAACAAGAACAGAGAACTGAGATCTTCTCATGCGTCAAATCTCTCTGACTTCTCTTGTCTCCAGCCAGAGAAAATACTCTACTTTTAAGGGCAATGCAATTATAGCGGGCCCACCTGGAAAATCCAGGATAATCTCTCTATTTTAATATCTGTAACCTTAATTACCTTACAAAGTCTCTTTTGCCATGTAAGATAGCATGCACAGGTTTCATTTATGGAATGCCATTCTGCTTACCATCACTGTTACCTCCTCTAGTACCTTCTTGGAGCCTCTCAAGCTATTATTTATATTTATTAAATGCTTTTTCATATATTTTAGACCTTTGTACTAGGTTCTAAATGAATTTTCTAATTTTCGTAACTGTGTCAAATCTAACGGTTTATCCCATTTAATAGTATTTAACGATTGTGATTACTATATTTTTAATTTCTAAGTTTTCTAATTGGATCCCTTTCATAGCCATCACGTTCATTTAATAATTATTGTTTTTTTTTTTAATGGCAGCTAACCCTACATCCATTCAGACAAGTAGTTCTCAACCTTGGTGGCTTTTACCCCTTATTCCCCCAGGTACTTTTGGAAATGTCTAGAGATGTTTCTGGTTATCACAACTTGGGGGGGGGGGGGTGTTGTACAAGCATATAGTGGGTAGTAGCCAGGCATGAGGCTAAACATTCTATAATGCACAGAAGTCCCCCATAACAAAAAATTATCCAGCACAAAATGTCAACAGAAGTTAAGAAATTTTACTCTAGATCATCTTAAACATATTCATTTTTGTTTTAGTTTCCTAGGACGTTCCAGCAAATACCATGAAATGGGTTGGCTTAAATAATGGAAATTTATTAGTTTACAGTTCTCAGGGCAAGAAAATGTTCAAATCACAGCATCATCACAGTGATGCTTTCTTTTTGAAGACTGGCTGCTGGCAATCCTTTGCTCTTCTGCCACGTACAGGACAATGTTTACATCTCCTGGTCCCTCTTCTCTGGGTTTGATCTCAGCTTCTTGCTTCCATGGTTTTCCGTCTGAATTTCATTCTCTTACAAGGGACTTGTAAGAGTATTAAGACCCATTCTGATTGAGAGTGGGTCACACCTTAATTTAAGTAGTCTCCTCAAAAGGTTCTACTTGAAATGTGTTCACACCTACAGGAATGGATTCCATATAAGAACATGTTCTTTTCTGGGGCACATGAAGCTTCAAACCATTATAATTTTAAAGCCTTCATCAGATTCTTTCATTAATTTCTTCTGGAGAGAATTCACATTTTGAGTGTTTATTTTCTTAGCTATCTTTGCTAGCATTAGATTTCTTTTCTTTTTTTTTTTTTTGGCATTTTTGTTTGCAGGCCCATTTTCAGTGAGAGGTTATTTCTTCTTTCTTTGGCTGTACCTCCTCTTTACTATCAGTTTTGAGGGCAGTCCCACCTGGATCTCCAAAGCCCTACTCAAGAGTAAGTTTCATTAGGGCACATTGGGGCTCCTACCCCATATTGATTTTGGAGTATTATGGACCCTGGACAGTGGGTTGCAAGGCTGTGTCTATTTCCTGCTTCCTCTTCAGCTGTAGGCCCTAGGTAGTGACAAACAATATTTTTTTTGTTTTGTTTTTCCTTCTCAAACTCCTGTATGTTGGAGACCCTAACCCTAGCCAGGTCTGGGCGCCAGCAGTCAACCTGACTCTGGTCTTCCATGTAACTTAGAACACTTTGTTAGGTCGGGGGGATAAGGGAGGGCTCGATGGTTGGAATCATGACGTCACTCCAGGACCAGAGGTGAACCAGGTGAACCATTACAATCAAGGTCCTTGAGCAGCAAACAGCTATTCCCTGACATCTAAACACCCGCTGCTCAACCCGCTAGCATAATAATCCTTTGTTTAATGTGCCGCCCCTTTCATGTCATCACCTGACCCCTGCCCTTAAAAACTGCACTGCCAAAGCCCAAGCACGAACTTTCCTCATTCCCTTTTGGGTTCGGTGAGTTCTGCCCGTAAGCGGAAGCGCAGCCAATAAACCACGCTCATTTGCAATCCTTTCTCTTAAGTACCTCATATCTTAAAACCTTTCACATTTAATGTTCTCTTCATCCCACAGAAGACAAATTCCAGCTCCACCATCTTCTGATCAGAAGCCAAGCACACCTGTAACTTCAGCACCACTCACCTTTTAGCATTTCTTTTTTTTTTTTTGGCTTTGAATTTTGTATTTTCCAATTGCTGTGTATTTGGAGCAAAGAGAAGTCAAGGAGTCACCTTGACTGGATGGCTGTTGTGCAGCCATTCTGCTGTGATATTTAGGGCTTCCTTTTTTCAAAAAAGATATTTGTTGTTCCTCCCCAAATAGATCCCCCCAATCTAAGTCTAAATGTGCAAGGGGCTGTACAAAAATCATCTACAAAATCCAACTCACTGCCTCCCCAGAATTTCGTAAAATCACTCATTCATGCATGCAAAAGATGGACAACGTATACAAAATGGAAACAAAGCCTTACATGAATGGATGCTAAGCTATTCACAACCCAAAGAGCAATTACATGATACACAAAGCGTAAGCACATTTTCAGAGTGGACCCACTACTTAGAAGGAAGAGTAGTAAACAGACAGGGGGAATTGAGCTCCCCTTTGATCACCTAGAATGTTTTCGAGTGGGGGAGGAGGTAACGGAATCCTAGCGTTTGTCCATGTGTTTTCCATATGTGAGCAGGCTAACCAGCTTATTTCAGTTTAATTCCATTCACAAATGCTTATTGAGTGGTATGTGCTAGAGAAACATAGCGGAAGGAATCTCTGGCTCAAGGAATGCACAATTTAGGATGGGTAAGGAGAGACATATAAACAAATATTTATAATCCTGATGGGATGAGCTCTATAAAACAGGCCTATTAGAGTGTTATGGGGACACGGCTGTGGGGGCAGCAATTAATTGTGTTGGGTGGTCGTCAGGGAAAGTTGCAAAGAGAATGTGATATTTAAGCTAGGGTTTACTGGTAAATAGACGTTCACCTTCCAGGGGAGGGCTAACTCGCTGCAGGGATTCAGACTGGGGCAGCGTTTTCAATTTTTCTTTTTTGTCCCGCACACAACAGGTGATCAGCCAGTCCTCAGGAGAGGAGATTCCCCTTCAGGCACTAGCTGAAGTTCAGGGCTGGCCTGTCGCGGGCCCTTCCGCCAGGGGGCGCCCTGGCCTCGAGCCCTCGCGGCCGTTGCGTTTCCGGGCACCAGGGCCTAGCGCCTCCATCGCCTCCTGGTGCGTCTCCGCCGCACGCCGGGTGTCGTCTAGCCCCTCGGGTTACCGGGGCAACGGGGGCACCTCCTCCGCGCCGTCAGGGATTGCGTGTCCGCGCCATTTTCAAACTGCCTGAGGGCCGTGGCCGGTGGGCCGGCCGGAAGGAGTCTTCGAGGGAGGCGAGGGCTCGGAGAGAGCGATGCGGCCGCAGGCGGAAGGGTGAGTCCGGTCGCGGGAACGGGAGGGCCTGACGGGGCCGGTGGCGGCGGCTGTGCCTTCCACAGGGGCTTCGCGGGCCGGGCTCGGGCGCTGCCGGGAGGCCGCGCGGGAAGTGGGGCCGAAGTGGGGGCTCTGGACCCGGGGAGCGGGCGGACAGGCAGGGCCGGGCGGGGGAGACGCAGAACACCCCTCCTACGGACCCACTTCCGAGCCCCCTTCCCTTCACCACCCGACAGTAAAGTAGCAAACCCGAGACTGACCTGGGGTGCCTGAACTCCCTGACTTCTCCCTGCCCAGCTCGTCTCCGGGTGTCTGTGCAGATGCTGTTGATGGATTGATTCACTTACAATACTCTCAGTTTAATAAAGAATCTCAGTTGCTCAAAACAAAGTGCCGAGAGTGAGGCGATTGCCTTTGCTCAGCACTTTTGAGAACGTCCCCCTCTACCTGACAGTCTCGATTGGTTTAAGTTCGGTAGGGAAGGAACAAAAGTGGCTTTACGAGAACTATCGGCTTTATCATAATCTTTATGGCAATTTTAATTTAAAAAATTTAATTCGTATATGGTTCAGTTCTTAAAGTATCAAAGGACTACTAGAGCTACGGAATGAACGTAAATGTTATTTTCGGAAATTTTTGGTCCGGTTAAGTCCAGAAACAGCGGGAAAGCTACAGATTTTTCTATAGTTTTAATTCGTAATTTTAAAAAATTGAGCCTTAGCCTTCTCTGCGGTAAAAGGCAAACATTTTAAAGTTTTAAAAAATCACCAAATCTTCAGTTATTTTTAATGTGTTTTGTTTATTCTTTCAGTCTTATTCATTCCAAGAATAGTAATTCAGGTCCCTCACCCCCAGCTCAAATTTCACGGCTGGGAGGTAACCTCAGTTAACATTTTTTTTGCTCGCCCCGTGCTTGAGACCCCCAAACTTAACACCTTTATGTTGCTTTGCTAGAATCTTAGAGTAAAGCCAGAATGTTTGAATTGGGAGGGCGGACCACAGCCCATGGGTGGGGAAAGCATAATTTAAGTTTTTGTCCTTCTTAGGAACATTTTCATCTGGCTTGTGTGTTGAGGCCCAGACTATGATTTTTTAAAAAAATTCTTTCTCACAGCAGGATGGGAAGATATCTTATTTCTGGGTAACCAGTTGGTACCAAAGAGGAGAAATGTTCGAGTCCTGCAGCCTCTATTAGATAGTGATTTTGTCAGGTGTAAATTTCCATTGTCAGCAGAAGTTTCTGCTGACACAAGAGGGACCTGCACCAGTCAGGTCCCTCTTGTGTAAGGACATAGAAAGCCCATGGGGATGCCACTCAAAGAAAAAATTAGCAAGAGCAGAGAGAACGATTTGTAAAAAGGAGTAATTTTTGACAAGAGAGATGCTAATTTATAATTGATATGGTAAGTTGAGGCAGCGTGAAATGCCAGAGTTCTGAACCAGGACCCAGGACATAGGGCTTTTAGTGACTGCCCACCCACTTTGTGGCCATGGGCTTTGGGAAAAGTTACTCCTGGGGAAGAGCCTTTCCTGGTCTTTAAATAGGGATGATAATGTCAGTTCTGTCTCCTTCACAGGGTGGTTGTAAGGATAGATTTTGTATATATTCACATTTTATAAATTGTGATGAACCATAGAAATGTAAAACAAAGTTTTTATTCAGTTTATAAATATAAATACTGTCCTAGTTTGCAGGGCTGCTCTAACAACATACCACAGTCTGGTTGTCTTAAACAACAGAAATTTACTGTCTCATAGTTCTGGAGGCTAGAAGGCCCCCAAATCAAGGTGGCCACGAGACCATCCTTCTTCTGAAATCTGTAGGGTTCTAGTAGTGGCTTCCTGGCAATCCATTATGTTCCTTGACTTGTGGCATAACTCAATCTCTGCTTCTGTCACATGGCCATCTCTCTCTCTCTCTCTCTCTCTCCCTCCCTCCCTCCCTCCCTTTCTCTCTCTCCCTCTCTCTCCCCTCCCCCTCCCCCCTCCAATTTCCCCTTCTTATAAGGACAGCAGTCATATTGAATCAGAGTCTACTTTATCAAGTTTGGCCTCTTCTTAACCAATAACATCTTCAAGGGTCCCATTGGATCACATTCATGGGACTAAAGACTAGGAATTTATCTATTTGGGGGATATAATTCAATCCATAACAAATGCTATGACTATATTTAGTTGGCAAAATTTAGAATAGAACAAAATTTCTAAAAAATTATCTTTGGATAACTCTTTTAGTGCAGATTGATAGAGAATCTATTCATAAATAGTAAAATAGGCAAGGATGAAAACATGCAGAGATTCTTGTGTCTTTTTTTTTACTGAAAAAAAAAGTGTGTGAAATGCACAAATCTTAGGTGTACAGTTTGAAGAGTTTTGATATATGTGTATACCCCTGTGTAACCACTACCTCAACCCACATATATGTTCATCACTCTAGAGAGTTCCCTTTTTAACCATTCCAGTCAATTTTCCACCTCACAGGATGCCCCTCCTCCCACCCACTCCTATTCCCAACCCCCAGCAACAGCTGTTTTAGCTTTCTTCTTCATAGTTTAATTTTGCATGTTTTTGAACTTCATATAAATGGAATCATGCAGTATGTGGTCTTTTGTCCCTGGCCTCTATTGGTCAAATAATGTTTCTGAGATGCATCCCTGTTGTTGGCCTGGTTGAGTTCCTGTCCTTTTATTTTTGAAGTGTTACATTGTATAAATAATCATAGTTTATCTCTTCTGCTGTTGATGAGTATTTAGGTTTCCACTTTGGGGCTATTATGAATAAAGCTGCTACAAATATTCTTGTAAATTCTTTTGAGGACTTTTTTTCCCCTCCATTTCCTGGGGTAAAGCCTAGGGATAGAATTACTAGGTTAAGAGTAGAAGTGCATTTAACTTTATGAGAAATTGCCAGACATTTTTCCAAAGTGATTTTACCCTCCTGGTAGCTATGTGTGAAGATCCAAGTTGCTCAGTATTCTTGTCAGCATTTGATATTGTCCTTTTAATTTTAGCCATTCTAATGGATGTGAAATTGCACCTGATTGTATTTCCCTGAAATACAAAGAGGGGTGAGCACCTTTTCGTATGCTTATTCTTATTTCGGGTATCTTTTGTAAGGTGCCTGTTCAAATCTTTAGATCATTTTCTTATTTGGTTGTCTTATAAGAACAACATACTCCATATATATTCACAATATATTTTTTGCCTTTTCAGTTTCTTAATGGATTATTTTCAGGAGCAGATGTTTTTAATTTTGATGAAGTTCTAGTTAATCATTTTCTTTTATGTTTAGTGGTTTTAAAAGAGGTCTCTGTAAGAATTCTCTGCCTACTTCAAGCAGCTGGAAGTCTTAGTTTCTTCTAGAGGCTTTATTGTTTTTGCTTTAACATTTAGTCTTATGAAGAGATACTTATTTTAATGTAACAACATGACTATGGTAAGGGTTGGATTTAAATCAATCTAAATATTCCAGAAGACAGCTTACCTGAACAGAAATAAAAGATTGCTTTATATTAAAATAATCTTTTCTTTGGATTAGAAAACAATGATAATAGCTGCAATAATATGATGTTTCACTTTTTTTTTAGGACTTTAATTTTTAGAACTGAATAAAAACTGTTTTGGAAGAGAAGATGACTACAGCTGCAGAAAGAAAGTATGTCAATATTAGAAAAAGATTGGATCAGTTGGGATACCGCCAGACTTTGACAGTGGAATGCTTACCTTTGGTAGAAAAACTTTTCAGGTAAAGATGAAAATAGAGTTCTAAATCTATGTTCCTTAATCCCATTTATCTAGTTTCTGATTGAACTTCATACTCCAGTAAGTAAATGGTTAGATTTTTTAAAAGTCCTTAAATCATCTGACACTTATGTGTTCTTCCTTAGGTCCTATGCCTTATCATCATTTCAGGGTCTCCACATTGCAGAGCTCTAAATGGTCCCCATTGACATTATATACTCTTAAGAGTAAATGTTTTTTGGTTTTCTCTGTGAATAAGAGTATAGTTTTTTGTGTGTGGTTTTCTGATGTAGTTGGGAGATGCTTTTCTCTTTCTTGAGTTTTGTGTGCTTCATTGGTCTTTATATTATATTGACAATTCTCAAAGAGTTTGTTGGTCATTACTTTAGCTGTTTACATATTACCTTAACTGAAAGGTTCTGTGATTTTTTTTTTTCTTTTCCACAAGAACTACATTGCAGTGGCTTGAGACTGGAGCAAGGAAATTGCTTAGGATGTCTTTACACAAAGACAATTGATGATAGAAAGGAGAGAATGGATAAAATATTTTGTGGTCTTTTGTATGGCCTCCAGAAACCTTCATGATCCAGTCCCTGCTTCTCTCTGCAGTTCATCTCCCATGTATTGAACCACATGAAGCTCTCTAAACATATACACTGTCACCCTTGGTCTTTCCAAGTGCTGTTCTATCTGCCTATCAAGCCTCTTACTCCTCTTCTTCTTCCCTTGCCCTTGTACCTGGTAAGCTTCAAAGGTTACTTCTCCAGGACTCCATCACATCTGTTACATGCTACCATAACTACTTATCTTTATTGGAAACTTATTTTGTCTTCCCTTTAGAATGCAAACTCCATGAGACTAGAGGTTTTGACTTTGTCACTGATATGCCTAGAACAGAGCTAGACACATAGGCACTGAAATATCTGTTGTATTTATCACATAGTATTATAACTGTTTGGCAAACTATTTATTGGTAAAGTATAAGCTTCGTGACAGTGGGGACTTTGTTGTGTTCCTTGCTCAATAAATATTAAGTAAATTTTCCACTAGTCTACATTCTTAGAGGCAAGGAACTGATTTTCTTTTATTGTTGTGTCCCTGTTACTTAGCATATAGCAGGCACTCACTAAATACTTACTGAATGAGCAAATAAATCTCACAGATGCCACTAGATCAGGTGGCTAGTTGGACATGGGAATGACTGAGAGAGGAAATTCAAGGATAGTTCTAAGTGTGTGTATATATTTTGTAATTTTAATCTTATTTTGAAAATTTTTTTTTTAAGATTTGAGCTCATTTAGCATGAACATATTTTATAGTCTTATACATTAAAGTCTTTTTAGAAGTATTTATTTATTTATTGGCATGGGCAGGCACCAGGAATTGAACCCAGGCCTCTAGTATGGTAGGCGAGAACTCCGCCTACTGAGCCACTATGGCCTTCTCAAATTTTTTAGTTGTTAGAAATCTTTTTTTAAATATTTTTAGTTATTAGAAAGTTAATATTTTTAGTTATTAGAAAGTTAATGGAATGTTTCTGTGTTTACGTTTTCTGTTCTTTAATTTTAGTGACCTAGTTCATACAACAGAGAGCCTTCGGAAATCAAAATTATCTGCTGTGAAAGCAGAAAAAGAAAGTGCCAATTTTGATTTTATCTTGGAACCCTATAAACTTGAAAATGCAAAATTGAGCAGGGAAAATAATGAACTATACTTGGAATTAATGAGACTGAAAGAACAGTCAGATCAACACATTAAAGGTAAAATGAAAATTCAGTGATTTTTTAATACCAAATATTTGCCCTTTTTTGTTTTATATCTAGGGAAGGCTAAAGTCTAATTTTAAACCTATTATTTAGAAAATGTAGTAGTCCTACTAACATCTCCTGAACTTACTACAGGATATATTGGAGAATTCCTGAGAATAAAAATGACCTTCCAAAGCTGTATTTGTCCTCACTATCTGTTGATTAAACTTTTAGAATTAAGATTTTTATAGAGAATAGTAAGTGCTGAAATTGAAGAAATGTTTTTGAAACAACTCTTTTGTTTCCCTTACTGAAATACCTCATTTACTGGATCAAAATCCATGTTTTATATTAAACTCATGCAGCAGCAGGAAAATGTAATTCCCTTTTGTGCTTAGTGACTTATTTACAGTTTTGTTAATCATGATGACAAGAAAAGGTAAATAGGCTTTCAAAACAAAGCAGGCATAAGAATAAGGTGGAACCTTTCCAGCTATTGTGACGTTTTGTATTGTGTTAAATGGAATAACTTCTTAGATTTCTTTATCATTAGAAAAGCCTTCGAATCTTTTTCATTTTAAGAATTGAAAACTACATTGAAGAAGTGTGCGCGTGAAACAGCTGATCTGAAATTTTTAAATAACCAATATGTTCATAAACTTAAACTTCTGGAAAAAGAGAGCAAAGCTAAGGATGAAAAAATTCAACAACTTCAAGAAAAGAATTTGCAAGCAGTAGTACAGACTCCAGGTAAGTCTGTTTCTTCTCAAAACATTTTTCACACTTAATCTTTTAAGATTATTAAAACTTTTGACTGAAATAGGACTTTTGATTTTCATGCTTAGAATTCAGTGTTTGGAAAGATATGTTTCAGTTATCAGAAAAAGTTCTTGATTTATTTCCAAAAACCCCAAAGCACCTATGTTTGGAAACTTGTTTAATAGTCTCTTAGATACAAGTAATCTAACTTTAATGCCTAGAGTTTTATTGCCCTATTCCTTTTAAATTGTTTTATCTATTTTTATTCATATTATATTTTAGTTGTAGAAGCAATCCGTAATCATTAAAGAACATTTGGAAATTACATGCTTTTGTAAGTTTACTATTTTTAGCCTTATGCCCAACAGTTATAGAGCTAGGGAAAAGAAATGGCACATATCCTGAATTGGTGGCTGTCTAGGCCTAGTTTGGTAGAGGATTCTACATTACTGGTGACAGCATCATTGAGATGTCTGAACCATGGGATCAAGTTTATGCAAATAAGTTAGCCAGATGAGCTGGATTATGGGTCTAAATAGAGACTGAGGGATTAATAAGAATGGTGAAAACTAAAGTTGTTTGGGATGAAGATTGTGATCAGAATGAAATATCAATAGAAGTTCTAGAAGCTGGTAGCATTCTGAGTGACGGCAAAATCCAAAGCACAGTTATGTTATTGTGTGACTAAAGCTGAGTGGAGAAGAAAGTCATGAGAGTTGAGGGATTAGCACCTAAGAGGCCAGAGTGTGGAAAGAATCATGGAATTGAGATGGCAGCAGATGAGATGGAGGAGACTCTGAGCCAAGGGCAGAAAAGATGGAGAAAAGTAGATCTCTTAAGTAACTGGAAGATTAAGTCAAAGAAAAAAGATAATGAGGTTTATTGAGGCCAAGAGAGATAGATTCAAGAGAGAATCAAGAGATATAATCAATAGAATTTAGTTGACTCAGTATGGTAGATTTGGAAAATAGAAGAATTCCCAGATTTCTGTTTCAAGTGAATAAGTAAGTGGGTGAAGGTACTGGTTCTCAAGATAGAGAATGTTAAAAGTGGAGCAGAGTCCAGTTAAGGGTGTCTTGAGTGTGCTGTATACCCGTGGGACATTGACATTGAGATTTCTCATAAGTAGTGGGATATGTAGATTCATTCTCAGTAGAAAGTTGCAGTTGCAGATTCAAATTTTTAGAGTCATTGGAATATCAGGTTAATTGAAGCTGTGGGTTTCATAGGAATCATCTAATGAGAGTATGTAGACTAGAAGAGAAAAGAATCAAAGACAGACCCTAGGGAGATTGACATTTAAGGGACTCATGGAAGAAGGTCTTTGAAAGAAACTGAGAAGGAACAACCAAAGAAAAAAAGCCGAGAGGTTAGGGAGGAAAAATCTTCATTAAGAACATGGTTAGCTTTATTTAGGTGTGTAACTACATTTGGATACTTCTGATCTGTTTCTTCATTCTTAAAGAGATAAGCATATGCAAAATTTTTTGATTCTATTGAAAACAAAGTTATGGATTATATTTGTTTTTTGTGAGGATCTATTGGTTTTTCATGTGTATTTCTAACTTCTTGGCTAGATGCTTATCTATTTGGTGTGGGCCAAGATAGCATTTATCTATCTACCCTGAAAAAATATATGTATATATTACTCTTGCTACTTTTAACGATACTTAAGAAAACATTCTCTACTTCTTCAGGGTATAACATGATTTTAGAGTACAGAAAGCTTTCTATTATCTATTGCTTTTGCTACATAAAATTTCAGTTATTTGTTCTTTTGCAATTAGTATGCATGTTTATTTTAGATCTCAATGTCTTAATGCCCTCATTTGAGAGTTTTCTGCCAGTGTTGATTTCTTGAGCTGTTAATAATGAATACCACAAGGTACACTTGGCTTTTGATCTTGCCAAAGTCTGGTCCCCATCTAGTAGAGGATAGAGTAAATGTGGGCCTATATATTATTTCAGGCAAATTAAACTTGTTTATAACCATGTTGAAGTTTGGAAATGCATTTTTTAGTTAAAGATCAGGGTGGGTATTTAAACATGAGGGGAAAAATAACTCATCATTATATTATGTAAGCCAGAGACACACTTTATAAAGAAAAAGTTGTTAGCCTTTTGACTTTATTTCTTGATTTTTAAAAAAAATCACACTTGTTTTTTTAGGTGGCAAGAAACGAAGTATTGCTTTCAGGCGGCAGCGTATGCAAATTGATGAACCTGTCCCTCCCTCTGAAGTCTGTTCATATCCAGTTCCTCAGCCAGAAGATCCTTACATTGCAGACCTCCTGCAGGTGGCTGATAACAGGTACGTAAATAATTTTTTTGTTGGCTTTAGTTAATTGATCACTCAATTAGCTGTGAGCTTCTTGATGGTATGGCTTTTGTCTAAGTAACTGTTGGGTACCCAGTGCCTATACAGAACCTTTACATAGACACTCATTAAATACTTTCTGCATGATTTAGAATGTTTTTGCATATTTTGAAGCTTTGATTTCAATTAGGTCATACATGTGATGTTTCTGCCCACAGTTTGCAAGCTGCCGGAATGGAATGGCTTTTATAAAGGGGAATTTAATAAGTTGCAAATTTACAGTTCTAAGGAAGTAAAAGTATCCAAATTAAGGCACCAACAAGTGGTTACCTTCATTCAAGAAAGGCTATTGGTGTGGAACACCTCTGTCAGCTGAGTAGTCATGGGCTGGGATCTGCTGGTCCCTTGCTCCTGGTCTCTATTGCTCTCAGCCTCTATTCCTGTGGAGGTTCCTCACTTTACTTCTCCAGGGCTGGCTTTCATCCCTTGGCTTCCCTGGGCTCTCTCCAGGTTCTGGCTTGCTAAACATCTCATGACAACATCTGCTGGGCTCCAAGCATCTCCAGCCATCCATGTCTCTATTCTTCACGTGTCCACATCTGTGTCAGCTCTGCTGTGAAGTTTCTGTCAGCTCTGAGGCTTCTGTCATTTCTGTAGGCTCTGTTCTCTTTCTAAAACATCTCCTCTTTTAAAGGATTCCAGTAAACTTATCAAGTCTGCCTGAAATGGGTGGAGTCACATCACCATGTAATTAAAAGGTTACACCCACAGTTGGGCATGTCACATCTCCATGAAGATATTTTCCAATGTACTGTGTTGAATTGGGATTAAAAGAAATCTTGTCCCACAAGATTGGATTAGGATTAAGGCATGCCTTTTCTGGGGTACATAAAAACTTTCAAACTGGCACAAGTACCATTTAGAACCTATTTTGATAGCGTTTTCTTTAATATTTAGTTTCATCATCAAGTAAGAGTAGTCATTTAGAGAAATCTTTATTACTTGAGATTTATGTCAAATGCCAGTTGAACATGAGTAGAATTGGAACTCATTTTGAAGTGCTCATTTCATGATTCTGTAGCTCTCTTTATTTGTATTTCCTTAAATTGGAATCAGATATAAATTCTATTTAATAAAGCCTCATTAAACCACCTAGTAAAGGCACTGTGTAAGTGTTCTGGGGATATAAAGATGAGTTAGATGATGGTGCTGCTTTTAGCAGTTTATAATCCTATAGTTAAGATGAGACAAGATAATACATCAGATGATATTAGGAAAATGTTAAGGGGTTCAGAGGAGCAAGAAAGCACCAATGACTCTGGTCATAATCAGAGAATCATTTCAAAGTGTGAAATACTGAAAATAGTTAATGCAGATAACTTTTGTTTCAATAAAGTATGCAGAGAGCATGGGGGAGTTTTTCTACTTTATTAATCTCACTTCTTTTAAAACATTTTTTTTGTTGTGAAATATATGCAAAAAGCAATAAATTTCAAAGTGCATTGTAACAAGTTACAGATTTCAGAGTTTGGGTGGGCTTATAGTTCTGTGATTTCAGGTTTCTCCTTCTACCTACTCCAAGACACTGGAGACTAAAAGAAATATCATGATTCAGCAGACATACTCATTTGTATTAAACTCAGTTTAACAATTAAAAAGAACATTGGCTGAAAGTATTAACTAGAGTCCCTTTACTCAGTTATTCTCACAGTATTATGTATTTTAAACTTGTATAATTATCTGACCTTAACTGTGAAATACTTAATACCTTGTGTTTTCTTTTGTTGGCGTTATAACCCAGGACTTCTCAGACAAAATGTGTTAGCTATTATTTAAGAAGTTATTTGGGCCACATATATATCATTTTTTGCCTTTCTCTTTTTCCTTAATATTTTTCTTTGCTCTCAAACCATCAAAGACAGTGGTCTCTTTTGATTATCTTGTTCGCTTTAGTTTGCATATGCACATTTCATTTATATTCAGAGTCATTCATGCATACATATGGGTGCAGTTGCATTTATATTCGTCTCCTAAACTTAGATAAGTGGAAAACTGGTTCTGGTAGTAACAGGAATAAGCTCTGTGCAGCCTCATTTAGTCCACTATGGAAAATCTCTCTTTAAGAGAAGACATGATGTTAAGCTTTATCTTGTGAGTATGAAAAGTGGACTGTGCCATTTTTATGTTAATTCTTGACTAAGTTTGATGTAGTACAAATATAAGTTAGGCAATTATAGAAGAGTTTTTTGATTTGCTTTTTTTTTTCTACATGGGCAGGCACCAGGAATCAAACCCAGGTTTCTGGCATGGCAGGTGAGAACTCTGCCTGCTGAGCTACCATGGCCCGCCCTGCAATTGTAAAATTCTGGTAAAATTTGAACAAAATGTCAATTCTTTTAGAATTAACTGAAGTTCAAGAAAGGAGTAGTTTTTTCTGGTAGTTACTTAGAAAATTGCATTATTTCTTGATACCTTTCTTTTCTCTCATAATTACAGAGTGGTTTATTGGGAAAATACATAGTAAGGGCCAGAAAGCACATTTCAGTCCCTTATTTCACTAAATAATGCTGTGAATTTTGGTTTGATGTCCTGAGCCCACAGTTTTCTGAACCTAGGAATTGGCTACAGAACCTCAAAGAGTTGTCCCAAGGACCAAGATGGTATAGTAGGTGTTTTGTTGCATAATGTATCTGAGTTTCAAATTATTTATTCTTATAAAATTTAGCTCTGAAGGGTGATGTGGACTATATTTAAAATGTTGTAGCCCTGGAACTCTTCGACATAGCACCCCTACTGCATTGTGGAGCAGAAAATATAGAATTTATGAAAGAATACATCAGTTTCATTTCTTGTTATTTTCTATGTATTAATAAAATCATATTTACCTGAGTTTTGAATGTATTTCAGAATTCAAGAACTTCAACAGGAAGTCCACCAGTTACAAGGAAAATTAACAGTGATGGAAAGTGGAGTGAGAGATTATAACAAGCAAGTAGGTTTTTTATTTACATGCATAGTAGAGATTGAATTCATGTTTATGTCTAACCTTTTTGGCTAGAGGCTGTGGTTATAAATGTAATTGGGTTGTATTTAATATTACTGATCCTGATTTTTATATAGCTTTATCTTTTTCATAAGTTTGTTTTTAAGAGTTAAAGAGTTAATAGCTGGAAATGCTTTAATGACTTTAGGAGCACTCTAGTCCATTCTTCTCATTATGCATTAAGGTAAATAGTAGTTTTTTGTTTTGTTTTTCTTTTAGTAAATCACATATTTCCCCAAACATAATTTTACAGCTGTATTGCTGATAATATCTCAGGAGATACTTTATTGATATTTGCTATACTTTATAATAATATTCTTTATACTTAAAAAAAAATACTTAACTGAGTAGATTTTTAAAAAATTTTAATATGTCTCTTTGAAAGTTATTTTTCGTTGTTGCTATATTTTGTGTTTTCTCTTCAAGCCCTAGTACATTATAAAACAGCTTTCTGAAGTAGCAGGGAAATGAAGAGTAGAGTTAGGTCATAAATGTTAATAGGCTCTCTGTTGTCTTGGCTAAATTCTGATTTGGGTAATCACAGACTTGCTTTCTTTTTATGCTTACTAACATTTAAATTGGGTAATGGCTTTTTCATTTTCTGCTTTTTTTTTTGGAGTGAATTGGTCTACACATACAAATACAGATATATTTTATGTGTTGGTATAACTGTTAAGTTTATAAAATAATTTGAAGTTTTTTTGGTTAAAAATGGAATTAAAAGATAAGGAATAGTAACAACGTCAACCAAAAAAAGTACTTTATGAAGAAATATTGAAAGTATCAAATATGCATGAGTTTAGGATATTTAGTATTTTTCAATACATAATTAACACTTTAATCACGTTTTTTCAAAGTACTTCATGAACATAAACTGGCTTGTGCTTACCGTCTCTGAGTTGGCTCAGGGATTGGAGTTAATAGCCTGACCATTCTGATTGAAACCACCAGTTCATAGTGGTTATCAATCTTAGTTGAACCCACTCTGCTGCTTATCATTTATTTTTTACTTGAGTGTATACAATTTTATTTTCTGTTTCTCTCAGCACATATTTCAAACTTTGTTTGCTCTTCAAGCTCTCTCCCCAAATAATACTCCCTTTCTTGGAATATTGCCTTGACTCGCCTTCCTGTCTCTAGTTTTAAAGTAAGCAGTATTTACACTCCAGCTCTCCTTAAGACTTAAAGGGCAGGTAAGTTGTTCTTGCTATTTAAGGCTAAATCTTTCTACTTGTGCTCTAGGCCCTGTTTCTTTTCTTCTTAGAACTATGCTTTGATCAATTATTCTTTCTTTAACAAACATTTATACAGCCACTTTACAATTATTGATTCTTTTAATCTTCATGACAGTCCTATGAGTAGTTGCTATTATTACCATCCTTAACATCTTTTAAAAAAAAGTCTCTTAACTTCCTGTCCCTCTTGCAGATGCCTTCTCCTCTCCTTATCCTCTTAAGACTCGTCCTTACTTAATGTCTCTACTTTATATCTTGTTTATTCCTTAAATCTTTTAAAGTCTGGCTACTGTCCCACCACTTCCCACCCCCACATAATTGCCCTAATGAGTGCCCCAGTGACATTAATTGTTAAATTCAGACTTTATTTTCTTGACTCATCTATAGTATTTGACATTAATTACTGATAAACTCTGAAACTCTTCTGAGACTTGATTTTCTTTTGGTTTTCCTTGTTTTACCTCTAATTTCTCTTGGCTTCCTGCTATCTCCCCCACCCCCATCCTTCTAATATTTCTGTTTTCCAGGATTCTGTCTTTGACTTTCTCTCCTCTACATGTATATTTTCTTAGGTGGTCTCATCCACCATGTTGGTTTAAATATTGTCTTTATGCTGATAATTCCCAAATCTCTTTTGCTGAAACCTCTCTGCTAAGCTCCATACTGATTCATCCAAATTCACATTGGATTGTCCACTTGGATGAAGACTCTTTGTACTCATATGCCTAGTACTAAACTTGTTATGTTCTGCCTCAAATCTGTTTTTACTTCTTTATTCTTTGCCTTGGTTGGCAGTATCACCATCACCATCTGCACACATCAATATTCTGGAGTCTTGAGAACTCATTCTCTTTCCTTCCCTTCACATACCACTGACCAAGTTCTGTCAGTTCTGCTAAACATTTCTTAAATTTATTTCTTCTGTTCTGTAGTACACCGGTTTTATTTTATACTTTAATCATTTCTTTCACAGATTTCTGCAGTAAGTCTTCCTGGCTCTGGTTTTATTCCTGTCAAATATATCCTTTAGAGTAGTCTTTCAAAATCTCAAATTGGTCATGTCATTTCTCAATTAGAAAGAAACAGACCTCTTTGTTTCATGAAGCTTAAGTATCTTAGTAAGGCATCCTAAGTATGTTAGTAAGGTATCATCATAGTTAGTTCCTACCTAATTCTTCAGACTCATCTGCAACCATTAGTTCCCTTGCATTTTACAGTCTAGCTAGACTGAGCCCCCTCAAACACCGTGCTGTTTACTGCTTGTGTTAATGCCTGAAATATTCCTTCTTTCTTCTTGTCATATTACTGTTTATTACCTTTGGAGCAGTATTTCTTTGGTAAGGGCTTGCCTGATTTCCACAGGCATCAGCATACCTTGCAGAATAAAACTCTTTATTCCCTAAATTCTTTTGGTCCTGTATTCTACTATTGAACACTGTGTTAAATAGTAATTATTGGTTTACTTGCTAGTTTTCCCTACAAAGCTGTATCTTAGAGGTCAGGTGTACAATGTTTTATTCATCTTCATATCCCTAGTACTGTGCTCAGTAATTATTTGTTGAATTGAATGGTTGGTTTTTTGTTTTCAGTTTTTCAGAAAAGAATCCCAAACTTGAAAATTTGTGGGATTTCCAGATTCTTACATGTGAATTAGTTTGAGTTCATGGCTCATAGTGATCTTTTCGATTGTATGTCTGTTTTCTAAATAATAAATAATTTAATTCACCCCAGTTTCCTTTTCTATTTTTTGACATGGGCAGGCTCTGGGAATTGAACCCTGGTCTCTGGTGTGACAGGCAAGAATTCTGCCACTGCATTACTGTTGCACCACCCTCTATCCTTTTTTTGCATGGGCAGGCCTCCTATCTTTTTTAATAGTGAGTTTCAGTAGTAATTCACTTTCTTAATATAAGATACCTTCATTTATTTATTCCATATTTATTCCATATTTATTCCACTAGGCACTGAAGTAGTTGAGACTCAGTTCCAGTAGGGAGTATGTATGTAATCTGCTATCTGCTAGCAATAATTTCTTTTTATAGTAGCATTGCTTTATCTTAAAGGAGGAAAAAAACACAAATTAACTAGGTACTGGTCAATAAAAATGCTCATGAAAACTGTATTGACAATACATGTATTGACATTATCTGGGTTGTTTGTTTTTGTTGTACATATATGCATTTCATAATCCCATATTTGTGTAAGTCCATATAAGAATGTCAATCTCTTTTATAATTCTGGGACATAGGAAAAATGGAACTGTTTTCAAATAAATGTCAGTCCTGTGTTAGTCTGGGGGTTTAAAGCCGGATTTTTATTTAATGATGGTGTGACTTTATGTCTTTAGATTGAGCTAAGAGAACGAGAGATAGAACGACTAACACTTGCCTTGGATGGTGGTCGCTCCCCTGATGTCCTCTCTCTGGAGACTAGAAATAAAACCAATGAGAAGCTTATTGCTCATTTAAATATCCAGGTAATGCTTTTTATTTTAGTTCACTGAGTATATGAAATCATAGGTGTATATAATGGTCTCTGGGTGTTTAAAAGTAACAGGATTGTTCACTGAGGTATTTCACAGTGGGAAAAATTTGATAGCACCAAAGAATCCAGAAATAGGGGAATTGTTACAAACATTAGGGTATAGTGATTGAAAAATCTTGTTTTCAAAGAATGCTAATGAGTCCGAAACATAAACACATCATAATGTTAAATTTTTAAAAGAGGAGAATAAAATGTAGGTACAATGTGATCTTGAGTTCCCTTTTTAAAATGTGTAGATACATTCAAAGAGAGAAAACAGTGAAAGAGAATTCAGATTATACCAACAAAATTTATCTTTGGGTGATAGGATATTACTCTTTATGGTTTTCTTTATTTTCAAGACTTTTATGAAAATGTATTTCTTTTATAATGAAAGAAAAGATGTTTTTAAAAATGTGAAAAATTAAACATAGCTTATTTCTGCCTAGGTAAAGTATGTCACTCATTTGACCCATTGTAGAGGGAGCAGGGGAGCTCAAAAGCACTTGACTCACGTACTTTAGAAGTTTAGATATGTTAGAGCTGCCTGGGTTGTAACCAGAATAGAGCATGTAAAAAATATCAGCTAGTAGCTCTAGAGAAGTGCTGTCCAGTGGAAATATGATATGACATTTATGTAAGTTAAAATTTTCTAGATTAAAAAAAGTAAAAGCAAGTGAAAATTAGTCTTAATGATATGTTTCATTTACTCCAATATCTACAAACTATTATTTTTCAACATGTAATCAATATTGTAAAATACCATTCTTTTTTTTTTTGGTATTAAATCAAATCCTGAGTATATGTTACACTTACAGCCCATTTCAATTTGGTTTAGCTGCTTTCCAGTGCTCAGCCACATATGCCTGCTAGTGGCGACTATATTGGATAGCACAGTAGACAGCTTAGTGTAATATTTTCATCATAGTGAAATTCTTGTCATGTTTTTAGAACTCTGTTGAAGAGGTTTCACACAAGTTTATCCTTTCTATGTTTGAAAACTGAAGCCAGTGGCTATATATTTTTATTAGACCTCACATTGTCACTTTGGTAAATCAGAACCATATAAGTTTACAAATGTAAAATAGCTGTGGTTTTAATTGTTGATCTGTTTTATAATGTAGTATTTTGAATTATATGTAATTATTGGTCTGCATTAAAGATGTAAAATGTATTTTCTTTAAAAAATGAGTTGTGGATATATATATGTATGTTTTATATATTTATATATATATAACTTAAAATTTATGATTTTAACTATTAAGTATACATTTCATTGACATTTATTGCACTTAAAATATTGAGCTACCATCACCATCATCCATTACCAAAACTTTTTTATCATTCAAAATGGAAATTCTGTACCCATTAAGCAATAACTCCCCATTCTTTCTCCCCCAAGCCTCTAGTAACCTCTAATCTACCTTCTGTCTCAATGAATTTGCTTATTTGAGTTGAAATATTATTTTAAAAGTTCATTATGTAGAATACTTGTCCAATGCATATATTTCATGAATTACAAATTCAATTTAGGTTGACTTTCTTCAGCAAACTAATAAAGAGCTGGAGAAGCATATACAAGAGCTTATGGAAACCAAGGAAACGGTGGCTACTGAAGTTGTTGATTTAAGTAACAAAAATGAAAAACTCTGCCAAGAATTAACTGAAATAGACCAGTTAGCACAGCAATTGGAAAGACATAAAGAACAAGTGCTTGAGACTGCAGATAAAGAACTTGGGGAAGCAAAGGTAATGATGTGTTAAATTGTGTGGGTGTTCATTAATTCTCCTGGAACTCAGTGAGCTTGAGCCTTTTGATATCCTTACTCAAGTCTATTTAGTAATTCAGAGTTTCCTAAAATGTTACACCCTTTAAATGATTGTATTTGTTCTAATTCTTTGGGTGACTTTCTCAAGCACAGCAGTTCTTAGGCTAGATCTCCAGATTTTGTCCTCTTTTCCTTTTATCTCTGCATTATGTGAGAGCTTCTGAATTTTGTCCTCTGTCATTTTGTGTCAAGAACACTTTAAGGGAATTTTTTGAAACTCTGTTCTTCCGCATTTTTAAGTTGGTAGCTAACATTTTTCATCCTTGCATTTAAATATATGTGAAGAATGTAATTTCTAGGCTGTTGTAAATATTAGTATCTTTAAAATAAAACATGTCTGTTTTGATCACCCTATTATATAGGTCTTACAATACAAATAAATATATATAAATCAAAATTTATAAAATTTCCCTTGATTATAACAAAGTTAAAAAATTTTCCACGAAATAGGGTTGTCATTACAATTATTAGTAAGTAGTGGCTCAAAATGTAAATATACCACAAATATTGATAGCTGTTAAATTAAAAGTAAAATTTTATTGGAAATACATCTTTTAATGAGATACAATGGGAGAAAATAGTGTCTCAACTAAGGGCTTCAGTTAGCACCAACATTTCAGATTATCTTTTGTTTCTGGTGCTACTACAGTTTTTATATCTTGACACACTGTACCACTATGACATGAATGAGAAATACGTTTTTCTCTTGAAAAGGTGGAGAAAGGCCCTTGTGAAAACAAGGTGGAAAGGAGAACCCAACATGGTATTTACCCCATAAGCATGTTCTCAAGTAGATGATTTTTAAGGACTATATAGGCAAGTTAAGAATCCAGATATTAATTCTTTAAAACTCTGTGCATACCGTATCATTAGGTAAATCTTTTTGTTATCCCAGGGATAAGTATAGCCCAGTCAGAAGACAATTGCAGTACATCACTGAAGTGATTTTTTGCAGTGTTACCTCCACTAATTAGTATAGTTTTATTTCTGATTTTGTGGTTTTAGTTACATTGCAACAGTCCTTTATCTCATCTCTCTCCTTTGGCATCTTAGCTTGTTAATAGTTTATACTTTTGCACCCAACTTATGTAACACATCTTTTCGTGTCCTGTTGACAATACTCAGAAATTATCATCTGGCTCAACAAAAGATTTTTATTGTCATAATATTTTAATCTTGGTTTTCTGCTCTCTCTTCAGTTTCATTACAGTGGATCCAGTTTGGGAGTTAGGGAGAAAGCAAATAGGATAGTAAAGTCAGTGCCATAAGATATATTCCTAAAAATCAAGATTCCAGAAAAGTCCCATAAGTATACAGGCAAAAGAAGATTTCTAGTGCTCCACTTCTTTCAGATATTGCAGAAATTTTCTTGGGAACATTCAGGATGCTAGAAGATTAAAGATAAGCCTCAACTTTGCCTCCTTTTCATTGAAATTGTGTGCTAAGGTTAAAGCCTCAGATCTCAGGAGTAAGAGGGAAATGAACTATTTGAAAAATTTCTTGGTCTTCCTTGCATTGTCATTGAGTTAGTATTCAAAGACCTTGAGTGTTTATCTAATAGGGTTTTTATCCCTAGAAAGAGATTAAAAAAAAACTCTCTGAAATGAGGAGTCTGGAAGAAACAATGGCAAAGCTTCAGTTGGTAAGTAGATGTCATATTGACATCCCTGCATTTTCAGTAAGAAATGTTTATGATTTATCATATATATATGATTTTTTTATTTTTATTTTAATTTTTTGTATGCTTTATGGTGGGGGTCGCATTTTATTCTTTTTCCATGTGAGTATCCCATTATTGCAGCACCTCTTGTTGAATTTTTGTTTTTCTTTTTTTTGTTTTCTTGTTTTTGGAAAGTGCACAGGCCAGAAATCGAACCTGTGTCTCCTGCATGGCTGGCGAGAATTCTACCACTGAACTACCCTTGCACCCCCTTATATATGATTTTTAATTGGTATAATTTATGTACCATAACATTTATTCTTTCAAAGTGTACAAATCAGTGAGTTTTAATATATTCACAAACTTATGTAATCATCACCATTGTCTAATTCCAGAATGTGTACATCATCCTCAAAAGAAACCTCATACTTATTAGCAGTCATTTTCCATTCCCTTTCCCCCAGCCCCTAGCAACCACTAATCTACTTTCTTTTTCTATAGTTTTGTCTATTCTAGACATTTCATTTAAATAGAATCATCAAATTTGTGGCCTTTTGTGTCTGACTTCTTTCACTTAGCATAATATTTTCAAGATTTATCCATGTTGTAGCATGAATGAGTATTCAGTCATTTTTATGGCTGACAATATTTTATTGTATGGATATACTTTTTTATATTTTTGGAATTCTTTCATATATAATAGATACATAAAATTCAAATTTGGAAAACCTGTTAGGGATTTTGTATTTTAACAACTTTGTGACTTATAGGTTTACCAACATTAAAATTAGAGATTGATAATTACTTAATAAAGTGGGTCACTTTCAGCCCTCTTTCATTACCTTTGTTTGGCAGTACAAACCATTCTCCTAGTCATAAGGTTTGTTCTATTAATCTTGAAATGAGAAAGATTTTAATCATCATAGTATAAGCCTGCATACAGCATATAGTCCTACAGTCAGGAACTGATAGAACATCTTATTTACAGGTAGAAACTCCTTGGTGTTCACCCAAAAGATCGTTGATGAATTTTTTTAAAATAGTCTGTTAAATTGGAAGACTTCCCTCTGAGATTGGGAACAAAGACTATTGCTAATTTCTAAGTTTTCTTTTTACATATGTTCTTTATACAGCTCAACTGTGATTTCTGGTGGCATAAGGCAAATTAAAAAGGAAACCATTGTGATACACTGATGCACAGTAGGTGCTCAAATACTTAGATTTGTGTATACACACTATAAACAGCATATCACAGTGGCTTCCTTTTGTCTTCAACTGTTTTATTCAATATCAAATAATTGAATTAGCTAAACCTGCTGAATGTTATCCACTCTTGAGTTTTATAGATATAAATTCTCCCATGGGGTCAAGTAACTGTAAAGTAGATGTGTTGGTGATATTTTCATAAGAACCTTAAGTTCCGTGAGGACAAGGATTCTTGTTCTTTGTTGACTGTTAAATTCCGAGAACAGTGTCTGGCACATAATAGGTACTCAGATATTTGTTGTTAATTTTGTATTCATACTATAAAAAGTTGAATGTGATTCATAATATTTGTCTCAGAGCCTTGTGACCAAGTTTCAGTATTGTTGGCTAACAGTAAGATGTTGCTGTGGTTACTTTCTGACCTTTCTTATTTTTTCTGTTAGTGCTATATTTTATATACTTTAAAGATAATAATGATATTAATAACTAACATTTCTTAAGCACCCATTATATGCTGGGTATTGTGCAAAGTGTGTTACCTGCATTGACTCCTGAATCCTCAGTATGTAGGTACCAGTGAATCCTCATGTTTAGGTACTATTCTTACTATCCTCAGTGTGCAAATGAGGCTGAGTGCATAAGCAATGTTAAAGATACACACTTGGAATCTTCAGACAGTGTCTTATTCCTGCCCTCTTTGAATATTAAAAAAGTTTTTACAATTTTTATTGCTCACATACATACTCATTTAGCAAAAATAGACAATATGATAAACTAGAAGAAAATAAAATCCAATAATCTTACCACCCTGAAAGGAGCACTATTTATGTTTGGATTTTATAGTGCTTTTAGCCATGGTTGATAATTAACTTCAGGAGAAGCCATATTGGAGTAGATGTGTACGTGTGTGTGTGCGTGTGTGTATATATAAAACTGTAGGTAAATTACTACCATATAAATGAACTTATGAAAATATCTATTTTTAAGTGTTAAAATATTTTAAAAAGTAATTAGAAATTTTAATAATAGTATTACAATTTGCAGGAATTAGACTTATGCCATAAAGAAAAGGAGAGACTGAGTGCTGAACTCCTTATAAAAACAGATCTTGAAACTGTTGTTCATCAGCTTGAACTCGAAAGGCAAAGACTTACCAAAAAAGTTGAAAGTTTTGCAAATACTGGTAAGATGTAAAATGCTTATAACTTAAAAGTGATTGTGATTGTTATTGTATCTTAATGTGTTTTCTTCTTAGTAGGTGATCTTTCATTCATACAATAAATATTGTTGAGTACTTGTTATATATCAGAAACCATACTAGGCACTGTAGACACAGTAGAAGTTTCCATCTTTCAAAGAGCTTACAGGATTCTTTTGTATTTTGACTAGTTGCTACATGGAATGCTCTTTGAATAATTTTCAAATAGAAGTATTTACTTCTTTGAGGTAGACTGACAGAATTAGGATTAGGAGAAAGATCACTCGTAAATAGTGGGAAATCTGATGTACAGAATAATCCTTTTAAAGAAATGCAATTGGCTCGCCTTAAAGTACACATGCACGCACACACACACATAATTGTAATAAGCCAATTTTCTTCCAGGTTCAAGTCCTACATGATTTGACTTAAGGAACATCTAAGAATTTGTCCATTCATTCATCTGACAAATGTTTATGAATTGTCTGTTTTGTAGCAACCTCTTTTCTGGGTTCTGGAGTATATAATGATAAGCAGAATGCACAAGGCCCTCTTTTATGGAGCTTTTATTCTAGTTGTAGAGACAAACTAGTAGCACATAAATGAACGAGTTAATTTTAGTTGTTTTACAGGTATTAAAATAAAATAGGGGAATGTGCTAGAGATCGCCTGGTTGAAGGACTCAGTGACAGGAGGACACCAGCCATATAAAGATCTGGAGGCAGGGTTTCCAGGCCAAGGCAATGGCAAGTACAGAAGCTTCGTGCCATTAAACTTGGTGTGTCTTAGAAAGTGAAGGCTAGTGTTAAGAAATCATATCCTAGGCCTTTCGGAATTCATGTGAATAATCCTTTTGAAACCTTCACTTACTAGCTGTGTGATGCTGAAGTTAACTTAAATCTCTCATTGCGTGAGTTTCCCCATCTTAGTGCTCCATCTCCCACTCTGTAGGAAATGTTTCAAATATTTTCCTTTCTCGAACCTGTGATATCCATTCCACTGCTCATTCTGAGTGGATCATTTTATCTCCAATTTCCCTGAGAGAATAGAAACGAACAGGCAGGTATTCCTTCTGTTTCCTGCCCCCAAATTTTAAACGTCCCTGTTTTGAACCTGCTTTATCCCTCCTGTTAAAATGGAAGAACATCCCTCTTATGAAAAGCCAATGCTTCCATCTGTTTTCTGGGTCCTGTCTTCTAATTTTAAGAACCTTACATATTGATTATCTTCTTTGCCTGATTTTAGTCTTTGTACTGTTCCCTACCCCCATTAGCATTTAAATATGTTAACTCTTCTACCAATCTATAATAAAAAACTTTGACCTGTTCCCCTCAGCCATCCTTGCCTACTCTTCAGAGCTTCAATATCTGAAAGACCATCACATTTGATATTCCTTCTTGATTACCCACTATTCCTTAGCTCTTCAGTCCACTCTATAGTTTGGAACAAAAACTGTAAGAAGGAAATTTCTGTAGTTCAAGCTAGTAATTTTGTCCATTTGGAGAAAGAATTGAGTTGTTTGAGCTTTTATGTTTATACTATATTAAAATTCAAGCTAATGTATAAAATGTACATATTATAACTAATCATAGTTATATGTTCTTTGATTATTTGGCTAATTACATGTTACATATGCAACATTCTTAAAATTTAACCATTTTAATTTGCAGAAAGAGAACTTACTTTGGAAGTTGAGAGGATGAGGTTAGAACATGGAATAAAACGTCGAGACAGGTCACCTTCTCGTTTAGATACATTTCTGAAAGGTATTGAAGAAGAACGAGACTATTATAAGAAAGAGCTAGAAAGACTCCAACATATAATACAGCGAAGATCTTGTTCTACAAATTATTTTGCACGTGAAAAATATCCAATTTTTAAAACACCAGAAAAGGTAATAATTTGTTTGTAAGAGTATTTACAAGGCAGGAGGATATCATGAACAGACTTTTCTCGTTTGTTATTGTATTAAACATAACTTTATAATTGCTATTAAAAACTCCTAATTTTGATCCTTGTTTTCTTCCATGACCTGTACTATAGGAATGCTGCATTAATTAGGAAAACCAGTTAAACAAAAAGGACAACATACTTACGGGTTTCTGGAAATTAAGGAAAGGTTGAATAGCTGAGTCATGTGAGGAGTACAGGGGTTCATATCTGGGTTTCCAGAAACTAGAACCAGGGACTCATGTTTCTGGATATTTCCTTTCTCTGCATTTTCTTTTGTAGCAAAGTGGCTTGTCCACATGGTGGGCAACATGGCTTCCTGTAACTTCCAGCCTTGGACTAGTCAAGAAGTGGGATCACATTTTTCTAAGCAGGCATCTTCTATATTAACCATGTGAAGAAGGGTAAACATGGGCAATGGATGTTGGGCTAATTGTTCCATTGTCTACTACAATCACAGTTGCAAGTTGGTAGTCTAAAAATGTTTGCTTTGTGTATCAGCTAATTACATCTGTGTATTTTTTAACATTAACCATGCTTCATGTGAATTATATTTCTCAATTTTAGGTCTCAGTTATTTTCAGTGTTTTGTGATTATCATTTGAGTACTTCAGATTTTTTTTGTTTCAGCTTTGGAGCTACAGAGTCCACAGAGGCTCAGAAAGTTTATATAATCCTAGCATTATCCACATACTAGGTTAAATTGGGGGAAACTGGGAGAAATATCATTTTCTTCCAGACTTGACGGAATTGACCAATTCCATCATCTTTTCCCTGAAGATTGTGTTTATTGTCAAACAGGTTGGAGTCTTTTTTTTTACTAGACTCTGATTTTTAGCTTCATTCGCTAGTGACTTCGTTTGATTTGCATCATTCAGTGTAAATAATATGCCATGTTATCTATTATAAGCAGAATTAATAGGTGGAGAAATATAATGAATGCTAATTTATATGTTACTGAGTTGTTTTTTTATGTTCCATATTTACTCAGGACTCAGGAGAAGTAAATCACTGAGCTGATCATTTTTATTGTATGGAAAAATCTTCCACAAAATGGTTGATCATTTTAATCAGTATTAGATACCTCAGGACTTTTAAATAAAAGTCTCAAAACTTATAACCTTAGTATTTAATTCAGTTGCTTTGTGTGGAGTCACAATTGAAAGATAAATAAGAGATAATGATGACATTCTAGTTGAATTAGGTGAGGTGCTCTTCCTGCTACAACTTACTTACTATCCTGAAATGTTATAATTTTACCTGGCATAGATAAGCAATCCATTTTCTAAAGCTCAGAAAGTCAGGGTGTTCAGCGCATTTTAGAAACCCAGCAACTAGTCACTTGGAGGGTAGTGAGTTGTAGGTGAGTAAATGAGTGAAGTGGGTAGGACAAGACAGTTGTGAGTTCTCGGAACTAGAGATTACAGTCTAAAATTAAATATTTTAAACATGTTTAAAAACACTTTGTTGGCAAGATGGCGGCTTAGTAAGGTACGTGCGTCTTAGTTCCTCCTCCAAAGCAACTACTAGGTGAACTTAAACAGTGCAGAACAGCTCCCGGGGCCACGGCAGGGAATGGACACACAGCGTACCCCAGTCCGGACTGGCTAGTTTGACTGCGAGACTCGGCTGCGGTGAGATCCGCGAACGGCGCGCGATTTCCCGAGCAGCGGCAGCTGTGGCGGCCGGAGCTCCTCCCTCCCTCCTTCCCGGGCCGGCTGAGAGTCTCGGAGAGGCAAGTTTCCCAAGCCGAGGCGGCCGGCGCCCCTCTTTTGTGGGCGGCTTCCTGGTCCGGCTATGAGTCTCGGATCAGAGGGCTACCCAAGCTGTGGTGGCCCTCCCCCGCGGGCGGCTTCCTGGTCCGGTGGGGAATTCCCCAGGCCGCGGTGGCCGGTGATCGATGCCCCTCCCCCGCGGGCAACTTCCTGGTCCGGTGGCGAATTCCCCGGGCCCACTGCGGCCGGCGACAAGCCACAGGGTCCCCTCAAGCCGCGGCGGCTGACGCCCCCACCATGCGCAGCCCCCCGAACCAACGGAGAGAATTGGATCGGAAATCCCCAGGCCGTGGAGATCGGTGACGGGGGGATCCCATCCAAACACGTGAGACAAACATGTGCCACGAGCGCTACCTACTGGGCAGGATAAGAAAAGCAGAACCCAGAGATTTCACAGAAAAATCTTACAACCTTGTTGGGTCCGACACCCAGGGAAATCTGTCTAAATGCCCAGACGCCAGCAGCAGAAGATAACGGTCCATGCTCAGAAGATTGAGAATATGGCCCAGTCAAAGGAACAAACCAATAGTTCAAATGAGATACAAGAACTGAGACAACTAATGCTGAATATACGAACAGAAATGGAAAACCTCTTCAAAAATGAAATCGATAAATTGAGGGAGGACATGAAGAGGACATGGGCTGAACATAAAGAAGAAATAGAAAAACTGAAAAAACAAATCACAGAACTTATGGAAGTGAGGGATAAAGTAGAAAAGATGGAAAAAACAATGGATACCTACAATGATAGATTTAAAGAGACAGAAGATAGAATTAGTGATTTGGAGGATGGAACATCTGAATTCCAAAAAGAAACAGAAACTATCGGGAAAAGAATGGAAAAGTTTGAACAGGGTATCAGGGAACTCAAGGACAATATGAACCGCACAAATATACGTGTTGTGGGTGTCCCAGAAGGAGAAGAGAAGGGAAAAGGAGGAGAAAAACTAATGGAAGAAATTATCACTGAAAATTTCCCAACTCTTATGAAAGACCTAAAATTACAGATCCAAGAAGTGCAGCGCACCCCAAAGAGATTAGACCCAAATAGGCGTTCTCCAAGACACTTACTAGTTAGAATGTCAGAGGTCAAAGAGAAAGAGAGGATCTTGAAAGCAGCAAGAGAAAAACAATCCATCACATACAAGGGAAACCCAATAAGACTATGTGTAGATTTCTCAGCAGAAACCATGGAGGCTAGAAGACAGTGGGATGATATATTTAAATTACTAAAAGAGAAAAACTGCCAACCAAGACTCCTATATCCAGCAAAATTATCCTTCAAAAATGAGGGAGAAATTAAAACATTCTCAGACAAAAAGTCACTGAGAGAATTTATGACCAAGAGACCAGCTCTGCAAGAAATACTAAAGGGAGCACTAGAATCAGATACAAAAAGACAGAAGAGAGAAGTATGGAGAAAAGTGTAGAAAGAAGGAAAATCAGATATGATATATATAATACAAAAGGCAAAATGTTAGAGGAAAATATTATCCAAACAGTAATAACAGTTAATGTTAATGGACTGAATTCCCCAATCAAAAGACATAGACTGGCAGAATGGATTAAAAAACAGGATCCTTCTATATGCTGTCTACAGGAAACACATCTTAGACCCAAAGATAAACATAGGTTGAAAGTGAAAGGTTGGGAAAAGATATTTCATGCAAATAACAACCAGAAAAGAGCAGGAGTGGCTATACTAATAGCCAACAAATTAGACTTCAAATGTAAAACAGTTAAAAGAGACAAAGAAGAACACTATATACTAATAAAAGGAACAATCAAACAAGAAGACATAACAATCATAAATATTTACGCACCGAACCAGAATGCCCCAAAATACGTGAGGAATACACTGCAAACACTGAAAAGGGAAGTAGACTCATATACCATAATAGTTGGAGACTTCAACTCACCACTCTCATCAATGAACAGAACATCTAGACAGAGGATCAATAAAGAAATAGAGAATCTGAATATTACTATAAATGAGCTAGACTTAACAGACATTTATAGGACATTACATCCCACAGCAGCAGGATACACCTTTTTCTCAAGTGCTCATGGATCGTTCTCAAAGATAGACCATATGCTGGGTCACAAAGCAAGTCTTAACAAATTTAAAAAGATTGAAATCATACACAACACTTTCTCGGATCATAAAGGAATGAAGTTGGAAATCAATAATAGGCGGAATGCCAGAAAATTCACAAATACGTGGAGGCTCAACAACACACTCCTAAACAACGAGTGGGTCAAAGAAGAAATTGCTAGAGAAATTAGCAAATACCTCGAGGCGAATGAAAATGAAAACACAACATATCAAAACTTATGGGATGCAGCAAAGGCAGTGCTAAGAGGGAAATTTATTGCCCTCTAAATGCCTATATCAGAAAAGAAGAAAAGGCAAAAATGCAGGAATTAACTGTCCACTTGGAAGAACTGGAGAAAGAACAGCAAACTAATCCCAAAGCAAGCAAAAGGAAAGAAGTAACAAAGATTAGAGCAGAAATAAATGAAATTGAAAACATGAAAACAATAGAGAAAATCAATAAGGCCAGAAGTTGGTTCTATGAGAAAATCAATAAGATTGATGGGCCCTTAGCAAGATTGACAAAAAGAAGAAGAGAGAGGATGCAAATAAATAAGATCAGAAATGAAAGAGAAGACATAACTACTGACCTCACAGAAATAAAGGAGGTAATAACAGGATACTATGAACAACTTTACGCTAATAAATACAACAATTTAGATGAAATGGACGGGTTCCTGGAAAGACATGAACAACCAACTTTGACTCAAGAAGACATAGATGACCTCAACAAACCAATCACAAGTAAAGAAATTGAATTAGTCATTTAAAAGAAAGCAATTTAAAAATTCTTGATAAAAGTTGAAGGGGAGAAGATTGTGTGAAAAGGGGCACCCTGGAGCCAGCTGCTTCATAAACTGGAGCAGGTTTGCAAATGAAAGGACATTGTGTTCTATTTCCCTCATGCTGAGAAGCATCATTTTTCTTGGGTTTTGTTGCCTTAGGAAACTGACCTCTGAAGATTTGAGAAATACTATGTCCTGGTTCCTTTCACTTTTTGATGAAACTGATGAGAGCAATAGAAAGCTTTTTTTTTTTCCTTTTCTTTTAGAAAGACAGCGTTTTCACGTATATGGGAAAAACTGACAGACAAAGATTTGGGGCTCATTTTAAACAATATTCCTCCCAATTGACTGAATTCTGATTAGAAATATCATGGGCTCTACTTTAAAAGGATCTGAAAATAGTGCCTGTAGAGAAAAATGTTCTCCCCTGTACTGATTTTTATTCCAGAATGACCTACAATCACAATTGGAAAGGGGGTTTCAGCCTGAAAGGCTTTTGTGTTTTACTTGACTTTGTCCCAATATCCTATAAATTCAGTTGTGATGCTTTTTTTGAACAGCAGCCAAGAACCCCCATTTTCCTCATGTGTTTGTTTATAATGTATACCCCAAAAGTATCCATAAAAGGCTCAAGGCAGCTTACGATAAATGACATATATACAATGAGGCAATTTGAGTGAAAAGAAAAAACCAGGCAGGAATGAAGAGAGCCGACATGCCCAGCCACTTCTCCTGGTAGAGTTACTTTGAGTAAGGATTAAACACAGCCACGATGGAAAGCTTGCAGAGTTGGTTACACAACTAAAATCTAATAAAAAGAAAACAGTTCTTTAGAAATCCTTTTCCAGATTTTCAGTTTTCAAAGAATTTTTGCCAGGCAATGGATTAGTAAAACTATTCTTGAGAATACATGCCCTGCATTGCAGTGTCCTATAAGGAAAGTAAACACCCACTTGTGATATTTGCCAACTAGGTTTCAGCAACTGAGAAACTGGCATCTCCAAAGCCAATCAGTGCTGCCTCATCTCAGCCAATGCCCATCGATAGGGCCCTGAAGGTTTAATGTAGTTATTAAAACATAGTATCACTCACTGTTCCTCTCCTGGAAAGATGACATTTTTGCATTTGGAACTAGGAGGAATAGTAAATATCTATCATTGATTCATTCAAAAAAAAAAAAAAAACACTTTGTTGGCAAATAATAAGTCCTCATTAAAGCTGGATTTGGTATAAGCTGTAAATTTTTCAACCCTGCTTAATGGTAAACCATTAGACAGTTTCTTGGGATTGTAACAACTCAAAAAAGTGACATTTTCAGTATTAATGATCTTTATTAACAAGATACTTGTTACTCTCTATCATCTTTCTAGGGAGTGCACTGTCCTCTTTCACCTAATACTAACCATGTTGCTACTGTGAGTTTTGAATATGATATTGTGATTTGGAGTTAGAGGCATGGTACAAATTCTAACTCCACAAACTGGTTTTATGACAAACTGGTGGACAAGTTACTTAATTTCGTGGAGCCCTGGTTTCCTCATCTGCAGAGTAGGGAAAGTTACTACAACCTCTTGGGACGATTAAATAAGATAATTTGCGTAACAGCCCAGTACAATACCTGAAGCCAATAAATGTGTCATTTTTTTATTCTTTGCTGGATCAAAGCACTTCAGGTCTAGATAGTAAAGTTTGTTCAACAGATATATGCTGAATGCCTGCTAAGAATGAGGCACTGGGGATACAGAGATAAAGAAGATATAGCTCCTACCCTCATACCCTTCAGCATTGTGCTTGTGTGTGTGTGCGTGCATGCATGTGTATGCATACGTGTGTTGGGGCCATGGGGTAAGGAAAGGGAGTTATAGACAGTTATTATCAGTAACACTAATGTAAATATATACATGCAAGATGAATTTAGTGAAGAGCCAGAGTTCTTAAGAAGATCAGTCAAATGTTCAGGGAATACGTATGTTATACCAGGTACTGTGCTAGGCACTTGAAGATGTGAACAAAGCCACATAACTACTCTGTCCTTTATAGAGCTTACATTTTAGTGGCGAAGACATATAGTAAACACAATCATGTAAATAGCTTTATTATTTCCTTTATGATAAGTATTAAGGAAGAATACAGGAAAGAGTCAGGATGCCATGAGTATATAAAGGGAGATCCAGATTAGGTTAGGGATTTGGAAAGACTCACTCATGAAAGTGACATTTAAGCTGAGACTTAGACAGTAATGGAAATAGACTGTCAAATCCTTATTTATTGAGCTCACCTTTATTAGATGCTATGCAGACCACCTTTCCATGGGACATTTTACTTTAGATATGCTGTTACTTTTGGTTGTGTTACAAATTCTCTTTTATAGTTATTTAAGCCTTGATTAAATCCTCTAGCACTAATCTGCGTTTGTCATATAAGACATCTTATTCTTTAAGGTATCTTTTCCAGATAGCTAATATTATTCATTATACCTTGATTTTGCTCATTTTCCCAAGAAGATAACTTATTTCCAAGTGACAGGTGAGGGGTACTTCACAGATACCTACCAAGTGTGCATGGATATGATATGTACACAATACATGTTGAATAACATACACCAGGATTTTTTCCAGTGTGTCAGATTTTCAAGTTTACCCTAGTTGGGGCTTCTACATTTATTTCTTCAGCATTAAAATACCAGTAGACTCTAAGTCTACATTTACCATCTTTATTTTCCACAACAGTCACGATGCTAATGGATCTCTAGAATTATACAAGAATAGATTTATTCTTGTTTTAGAAGTTTTGGAATTATTTGCTTATTCTCTGAACATCCTTAAGGTACTCTGCCTTGTAGAAATATTTATATTTATCTGATTGTAAAAATAGACCTCAGATTGGCGTGAAGCTGGGACAGTTGGGGATTGGTGTGCCCATGAAACTAATTTTAGATACAGTCCCAGAAAACACTGAGAAATGTGCTTGTCTGTTAGATTTACTTGCATTGGGAGAGCAGGCATATACATACCTGGTCCCTCCCTGGGAGAGTGTTGTAAACTAGCACTTCTTAAAGATTAGCAGGCTTTAGAATTACCTGAAAGTCTTAAACCAGAGGTACTGGGCTCTACCCCCAGAGTTTCTGATTGAATAGATCTGGGGTGGGCCCCATACTTTACATGTCTCATGGGTTGCTTACTTCATGCTGGTGATCTGGGGACCACACTTTAAGTACCATTGTTATAAATAACTCCAGGAAAATGACAGTTGATAGCATTTGATGGGATGTGATCAAGTAATATCATTGGCAGTGAGGTCCCTTCTCGTGAATATGAAGGACATGAAACTGGCCCCAGTACTCCCAGTGCTCTTTTCTCCTACTCTCATTATAGATTAAAAAATTGTCTTCCTTAATTACATTAAATAAATTTGTGTTCTTTTTATCTGTTAGCATCTTCAGTCAGTCTTACCACCAGCATTTTTTTTGATGCCATGTGGTAATAATTTTAAATGATAACATCTATTTTTAAATTATGTTTCAGGGTGATTACAATTCAGAACTTCATCTGATCACAAGAGAAAGAGATGAACTTCACTGTATGCTAGAAAGATTTGAAAAACATATGGAAGAAATACAGTCCAATGTTAAATTACTGACAGCAGAAAGAGATAAACTAAGTGTTTTATATAATCAAGTAAGAAATTAATTGTAATTAAGCCACAGATTATATAGAATTATTTAACTATAATGGAACTAGTATATATTCTTTAAATTATTATAATATATTGCATATATTAATTATATGTTTCATCATTAGAATTATAAATAGTAGTTTCTACTGTCATCTTGTTCCCAAGCAAAATTTCTTTTACTTTTTCATACTTATTCTTCCTCTTTTTTAGCCTATGTGACAGGTTAGAGATAGTGTCCTATAATTATCTGGGGCAGGGTTCAGCCTGATTCTGAGCCAAGTTTATGCTTGGGATATAGGTATGTTGGGACAAGTCTATTACAAAAGTGGGCAGAGCTCACTCTTGGATATACTGAGCATTAAGAACACAGCTTTTTGTGAAAATAATGTTCTCTAGGGAAAAGGGAATCAATATAGATTGGTCCATTTACAAAGTCTTAGTTGTCAGAGGGCAGTGAGGGTCTGAGGAAAGCATGGTTTCTGTCATCCAAATTTGTTCCTATACCAATCCCCCATGAAATCCTACTGTTACTCTGAAAGGAGGAGAAAGAAATACAAATTTAAGGTCAAATTGCAAGAGCTGCTTTCTTTTTGAGCTTTCCTGGGGTTCTACAATACAAATTGATCCATTTCTGGACTTTCCCCACTGTCAGCTTAGATTTCCCCTTTCATGGGTCTGCTTACTTAATTACTATTTGTCCGAGCTGTGATTAGTTTCCAAATTTTGTGCTTGGAACCTCTCTCAATCTCTTTGTATTTTTTGTTTTATTATTTATTTATTTATTTTTGCATGGACAGGCACCAGGAATCAAACCCGGGTCTCTGGCATGGCAGGCGAGAACTCTCCCTGCTGAGCCACCATGGCCCACTCTGTTTTATTATTATTTTAATCCTTTTACTTTTATTGTGTTGAGATTTGGCAAGAGAATAACGATAGCCTATTTTAATTTGTCATTGTTAACTGGGAGCATATCCAAAGTGTTTTTTCATCTATGTCTTTTCAATCTTTGAGGCTCAGGAAGAATTAACTGCACTAAGACAGGAATCTGCCCAAAGCACCATCTCCCATAATATTGTTAGTCTTATGGAAAAAGAAAAAGAACTTGCGTTATCTGATTTAAGAAGAGTAATGGTAGAAAAGGAAGCTTTGAGAGAAAAGTTAAAAGTAAGTACTTTTATTTTTAAGATTCAGAAATTTTAATTTAATAAGATTAATTTATTTATGAAAGGGAATTTATTGACAAAAAAGGAGGTGTGTATAACTAGATCACAGCTTGGCAAACTTTGTTACATGGGCCAAATTTGGCCTGCTGCCTGTTTTTTTGTATGGTTCATAAGCTAAGAGTGGATTTTACATTTTTGAATGGTTAAAATGAAAATATCAAAAGAAAAATAATGTTTTATGACATATGAAAATATGAAATTCAAATTTCAGTGTCCATTAATAAGGTATTACTGGAATACCATGCTCATTAATTTATGTGTTGTCTGTGGCTATTTTGTACTGCACTGGCACAGTTGAACAGTTATGACAGAGACCATATGGCCCATGAAGCCTAAAATGTTGATTACCTAGCTTTTTACACAAAAAGTTTGACAACCTCCAAACTCAATAGGAAATTTATTTTTACTCCATATTTTTTACTCATCTGTCAATATCGTAGATAAAAGGAGCATCAGACATAAGGTTTTCACAATCACATGGTCACATTGCAAAAGCTCTATCATTATACATTCATCTTCAAGAAACATGGCTATTGGAACACAGCTCTACAGTTTCTGGCACTTCCCTCTAGCCTCTCTAATACATCTTAAACTAAAGAGGGCATATCTATAAAATGCTTAAGAATAGCCTCCAGGATAACCTCTCAACCCTGAAATCTCTCAGCCACTGACACTTTATTTTGTCTCATTTCTCTCTTCCCCCTTTTGGTCAGGAAGTCTTTCTCAGTTCCTTGATGCCGAGTCCCAGCTCATCCTAGGATTTCTGTCCCACGTTGCCAGGGAGAATCCTGGGAGTCATGTCCCATGGAGAGGGGGAGGGTCGTGAGTGATGTTGGCTGAGAGAGGGATAGACCACATCTGAGCAACAAAAGAGGTTCGCTGGGGATGACTTTTAGACCTAATGTTAAATAGACTTAGTTTATCCTTTGTGGGGACGAGTTTCATATGAACAAACCCCAAGATTGAGGGCTCGGCCTATTGATTTGGTTGTCCCCATTGCTTGCAGGAATATTAGGAATTTTCCAAATGGGAAGTTGAATTTTCCTCCTTTCTTGCCATTCTCCCAAGGGGACTTTGCAACTACTTTTTTCTTCACTGTTCAAATCACTCTGGGGTTTATCAGAGCATCCCTCTGGACAAACCTACAAAATCTTATGCTCTATTCAGGGCTCCATGTACTTATGGTGTTCAGTTAAACTGACCATGTAAGTTATATTAGGAAACGTACTAGTGAAAATATAAATTTTTTACCAAATAAACATTTTTTTGCTCTAGTCCCACACATAAGTTAAAATTTTTAAGTATGAATTACCTTCTATTTTCAACACCCTGTGCTATTGACATTCTTTTATTCTTCCTCACATAAAAACATTTTTTAATTTGTACGTTCAGTCACTATCATTGTGCAGTCTAGGCATTCCTAGATTATACCTTCTCAGTCTTTATCATCTGTCTTTCCTTCTGGTTTCGTTTGTCCCCCAGCCCTCTTCCCTTTGTCATTCTCACACTCAGCTTCATTTGGTGTATTAACATTGTTGTGCTACAATTTGGTAGTGTTTTGCTATTCATTTCTGAATTTTTATGATCAGTCCTGTTACATAATCAGTATCCCTTCAGTTCCAATTACCCAAAATCTACCCTGTTTCTATCTCTTGATGACCTCTGTTCTTAACTGAAATTATCCATGTTCATTCATTAACATTAGTTCACCTCAGTGAGGCCGTACATTTCTTTATCTTTTATTTCTGGCTAATCTCACTCAGTATAATGTCCTCAGTGTCCATCCATGTTGTTATATACTTCATAACTTTATTCTGTCTTACAGCTGCATAATATTCCATCATATGTATATACCACAGCTTGTTTAGCCACTCATCTGTTGATGGACATTTGGACTGTTTCCATCTCTTGGCAATTATAAATGCTGCTATAAACATTGGTGTGCAAATGTCTGTTTGTGTCCTTGCCCTCATGTCCTCTGAGTAGGTACCTAGCAATGGTATTGCCAGATCATATGGCAATTCTATATTTAGCTTCCTGAGTATAGAAACTGCCTTCCACAGCAGTTGTACCATTTAACATTCCCACCAGCAGTGGATAAGTGTGCCTTTCTCCGTGTCCTCTCCAATACTTGTCATTTCCTGTTTTATTGATGATGGCCATTCTGGTGGGTGTGAGATGATATTTCATTGTGGTTTTGAGTTACATTTCCCTAATAGCCAGAGAAGTTGAGCATCTTTTCATGTGCCTTTTAGCCATTTGTATTTCTTCTTCTGGGAAGTGTCTGTTCATGTCTTTTGCCCATTTTGTACTTGGGTTGTTTGTCTTTTTATTGTTGAGTTGAACAATCTCTATATATTTTGGATACTAGACATTTATCTGATACATCATTTCTAAATATTGTTTCCCATTGTGTAGGCTGTGTTTTTACTTTCTTGACAAAGTTCTTTGATGTACAAAAGTGCTTAATTTTGAGTAGTTCCCATTTATGTATTTCTTTCTTCATTGCTCATGCTTTGAGTGTAAGATCTAGGAAACCACCTCCTATTATAAGATTTATAAGATATTTCCCTACATTTTCTTCTTAAAGTTTTATGGTCTTAGATCTAATGTTTAGATCTTTGATCCATTTTGAGTTAATTTTTATATAGGGTGTGAGATACGGACCCTCTTTCATTCTTTTGCATGTGGATACCCAGTTCTCTAGGCACCATTTATTGAAGAGACTGTTCCATCCCAGGTGAGTTGGCTTGACTTCTTTATCGAAGATAATTGTACATAGATGAGAGGGTCTATGAAACACTCTGTCCGATTCCATTGGTCAGTATATCTATCTTTATGCCAGTACCATGCTATTTTGACCACTGTAGTTTCATAATATGCCTTAAAGTCAGGTAGTGTGAGACCTCTGACTTCATTTTTTTCTCAGGATGTTCTTAGCTATTTGGGGCACCCTGCCCTTTTAATAAATTTGGTTATTGAGTTTTTCTATTTCTGAAAAGCAAATTTTGAGATTTTAATTGGTATTGCATTGAATCTGTTAATCAATTTAGATAGAATTGATGTCGTAACTATAAATAGTCTTCCAATCCATGAGCACAGTATGCCCTTCCATTTATTTAGGTCTTTTGTGATTTCTTTTAGCAATTACTTGTAGTTTTCTTTGTATTGGTCTTTTGTATCCTTAGTTAAATTTATTCCTAAATATTTAATTCTTTTTGTTGCAGTTGTAAATGGATTTTTTTTTTCTTGATTTCCCCCACAGATTGCTCATTACTAGTGTATAGAAACACTACGGATTTTTGGGTGTTGACCTTGGAACCTGCCACTTTGCTGTACCATTTATTAGCTCTAGTAGTTTTGGTGGATTTTTTGGAGTTTTCAACATATGGTATTATATCATATACAAATAGTGAGAGTTTTACTTTTTCCTTTCCAGTGTTGATGCCTTGTATTTCTTTTTTCTTGTCTAATTGCTCTGGCTAGAACTTCCAACACAGTGCTGAACAACAATGGTGACAGTGGACATCCTTGTCTTGTTCCTGATCTTAGAGGGATAGTTTTCAGTTTTTCCCCATTGAGGAAGATGTTAGCTGTGGGTTTTTCATATATTCCCTTTATCATTTTAAGGAAGTCCCCTTCTATTCCTATCCTTTGAAGTGTTTTCAGCAAGAGAGGGTGTTGAATTTTGTCAGATGCCTTTTCTGCATCAATCGAGATGATCGTGTGGTTTTTTTGCTTTGATTTGTTGATATGGTGTGTTACATTAATTGGTTTTCTTATGTTGAACCATCCTTGCCTGCCTGGGATGAATTCTATGTGGTCATGGTGTATAATTCTTTTAATGTGCTGCTGGATTTGATTTGCAGGAATTTTGTTGAGGATTTTTGCATCTATTCATTAGAGAGATTGGTCTGTAATTTTCCTTTCTTGTAGTATCTTTGTCTGACTTTGGTATGAGGGTGATGTTGGCTCCATAGAATGAGTTAGGTAGCCTTCCCTCCTCTTCAGGGAAGAGTTTGAGCAGGATTGGTACTAATTCTTTCTTGGATGTTTGGTAGAATTCACGTGTGAAACCATCTGGTCCTGGACTTTTATTTTTTGGGAGCTTCTTAATGACTGGTACAGTTTCCTTACTTGTGATTGGTTTGTTGAGGTTATCTATTTCTTCTCGAGTCAGTGTTGGTTGTTCATGCTCTTCTAGGGAGTTGTCCATTTCATCTACATTGTCTGGTTTATTAGCATAAAGTTGTTCATAGTATCCTCTTATTCCCTTCATTTCTGTGGAGTCAGTGGTTATGACTCTTCTTCCATTTTTTATTTTATTCATTTGCATCTCTGTCTTCTTCTTTTTGTCACCCTTGCTACTCAGTCTTACTAATTTTCTCATTGAACCAGTTACTGGTTTTGTTGATTTTTTCGATTGTTTTCATGTTTTCAATCTCATTTATTTCTGCTCTAATATTTATTTCTTTCCTTTTGCTTGCTTTGGGGTAATTTGCTGTTCTTTCTCTAGTTCTTCCAAGTGAACAGTTAATTCCTCAATTTTTGTTCTTTATTCTTTTTTAATATAGGCATTTAGGGCAATAAATTTCTCTCTTAGCACTTCCTTTGCTGCTTCCCATAAATTTAGATATGTTGTGTTTTCATTTTCATTTGCCTCAAGATATTTACTGAATTGTTTTGTAACTTCTTCCTTGACTCACTGGTTGTTTAAGTATGTGTTGTTGAGCCTCCATATATTTGTGAATTTTCTGGCCCTCTGCCTATTATTGATTTCTGACTTCATTCCTTTTTGATCTGAGAAAGTATTTTGTATAATTTCCATCTTTTAAAATTTATTGAGACTTGCTTTGTGACCGGACATATGATCTATCCTTGAGAATGATCCATGAGCACTTGAGAAAAAGGTGTATTCTGCTGTTGCGGGGTGTAATGTTCTATAAATGTCTATTAAGTCTAGTTGATCTATTGTATTATTCAAATTCTCTGTTTCTTTATTGATCCTCTGTCTAGATGTTCTGTCCACTGATGAGAGCAGGGAATTGAAGTCTCCAACTATTATTGTAGATGTGTCTGTTTCTCTTTTCAGTGTTTGCCTCATGTATTTTGGAGCACTCTGGCTTGGTGCATAAACCTTTATGATTGTTATGGGTCCTTGTTGAATTGTTCCTTTTATTAATACATAGTGTCCTTTTTTGTCTCTTTTAATTGTTTTACATTTGAAGTCTAATTTGTTGGATATAAGTATAGTTACTCCTGCTCTTTTCTGATTGTTATTTGCATGAAATATCTTTTCCAAACCTTTCACTTTCAACCTATGTTTATCCATGGGTCTAAAATACACTCCTGTAGACAGTATATAGATTGGTCCTGTTTTTTAATCCATTCTGCCAGTCTATGTCTTTTAATTTGTGAGTTTAATCCATTAACATTTAGTGTTTTTACTGTTAGGATAGTACTTTCTTCTACCATTTTGCCTTTTGGATTTTATATGTCATATCTAATTTTTCTTCTTTCTACCTTTACTGATAGTCTTCATTTCTACACTCCTCTCCACACCTCTCTCTGCTGTCCTTTCCTATCTGTCTCTAGTGCCCTCTTTAGTATTTCTTGCAGAGTTGGTCTCTTGGTCACAAATTCTCTCAGTGATTTTTTTCTCTGAAAATGTTTTAATTTCCCCCTCATTTTTGAAGGACAGTATTGCCGGATATAGAATTCTTGGTTGACAGTTTTTCTCTTTTAGTATCTTGAATATATCTTTCCACTGTCTTCTCACCTCCATGGTTTCTGCTGAGAAATCTACACATAGTCTTATTGAGCTTCCCTTGTATATGATGGATTGCTTTTCTCTTGCTGCTTTCTAAATTTTGTCTTACTCTGTGACAACTGACATTCTGATAAGTAAGTGTATTGGAACACATCTATTTGGATCTGTCCTGTTTGCACTACACTACGCTTCTTGGGTCTGTAATTATAAGTCTTTCTTAAGTGTTGGGGAATTTTCAGTGATAGTTTCCTCCATTACTTTTTCTACTTTTCCCTATGTGCTCCTTCTGGGACACCCACAACACTGTATATCATGTATATTTGTGCGCTTCATGTCATCATTCAGTTCCCTGAGTCCCTGTTCATATTTTTCCATTCTTTTCCCTATATTTTCTTTTACTTGTTGGATTTCAGATGTCCCGTAGACCAACTCACTAATTCTGTCTTCTGTCTTTTGAAATCTAACACTGTAGGTTCCTATGTTTTTTTTTTTTCATCTCTTCTACTGTACCTTTCGTTCCCATATGTTCTTGAAATTAGTAGCTAAAATAAGAAATAAAAACACTTGAGATGTCTGCCATGCCAGAGACCTGGGTTTGATTTGTGGTGCCTGCCCATGTTAAAAAAAAAAACACTTGAGCTTTGTAGGAATCATCAATTTTCAGTTAAAGTTTTACCCTAACCATCCAGTTTTAAAAGTCTGTTAATTGGAATCTTTTGAAATATTGCCTTTCAGAAAGGTTTTTTCTTATAAAATAAGTGTTAACATTATCAAATCGCAAACTTCTGCATAATATGGCAGTTTATGGCACGTGTTACTGATTTATACTTTTCCATATCTGCTGAAATGACAAAGGAATGTGAAAATAGAGTATAAAGTATAATAGTACTGAAAGTTCAGAAGAAATGGTATTCATATAACCATTAGCCTTCTAGGTCATGAGAGACAAGATTAATTTTTTTAGATTAGGTCTTTGAATTAAAAATGAACTGAATTATCTTGATCCTTAAGCCTCCTTCAGAGGTTCCTGTTGTTCCACTCTCCACTGAGTCATTGAATCCAGGCATCATCACTGACACCTCTTTCCCTGAAAGCTCATTTCTCTCAGTTAATCACCAAGTGTTATTGATGCTGCCTCTTCAATAATACTTAGCATTTATTAAGCCCTTCCTGTGGGAGGCTGTATTTTAAGTTTTTTTTTTTTTATGTGGATTATTTCATTAAATCTTCAGAATAACCTTTTCAAATAGGTCTCTGAATCAAGTAACCGTCCCAAGGTCACTCAGCCATAAAGTTGCAAGGAGTTTGGCTTCTGAAACTCACATTACTTCTCTTGAGTCTGTTACTTTTCTCCATTCCTCTGCTACCATCCTATTCTGACCATTATTATCTCCTACCTGAATCACTGTATTAGTGATCTCTCTCAAATACATTTTTCACACTGAAGTCAGTGATATTTAAAAAATAGAAATCTGAGCATATCAGGTCCTACTTAAAATTTTTTAGCTGTTTTCAAAGACTGCAATGATTGGTACTTGGCTATTTCATGGTCTCCTTTTTTTCTCCAAACTATCTCCCCTTCTGCCTGCCTTTCCTGAGAGGACTGTTTTGCCACAGTGGGCTCTTTCTTGCCTCCAGCCTTCTATATAACCTATTTACTGCCTGAAAAATTCCATCACTGTTCCCGATCCCCATATCTGGCTAATCGTGTTCATCCTTTAAATCCAGATTAAATATTTTCTCAGACAGAAGATAAATCCTAGATTCTAGATTCCCTTTCTATATATTGCTATAAAGATCCTGTTCCTAAGAGAATAATTATAAATTTTATTAAAATCTCTTGTTTAAGGTGTGTTTTATCTTCTATATTACTTTTTCTAGCATGTTCCTTGGTGCTTTTTATATTAGTTGAATGATAAATGCATATAATATAGTGATCCTTTCCATAAAATGTGTAATGCAAACAGATGTCTTTAAAAATGTATCCTCATTATATGGATTTTTCTGGAATTTATTTAATTATTCATTTTTAATGAATAACATGGGAGTTACTATGAATACATTCTAGAAAAACTCTCAGTGAACACAAATTTCTTCTGCTAATTAGAACTAGCAATAGCAAGAGTTTGTATAGGGTAGCATAATCCAGAAAACAGCCCTGGTATTCACACTGTTGACCAACCCATTCATGAAACTCTGGTCTCTTTTTTTAAAAAAGCCTTTCATTTTCATATACTTTGTAAAAGTATATCAAAACAAAATGTTTTTTAGAACAACAGTAATGCAACACCCATATAGAAAACTCCAACATACCTCCCATTCATATACCCATTTCCACCGACCTTTAACATTTTGCCACATTTGTGTTTCATTCCTTCCATCCATTCTTCATCTGTTTATTTGTCATCTGTTTATCTGTGTTCTAAACATTTAAAAGTAAGTTGCATGTGTCATATTGCTTGAACACTTAATATTTCTATGTACATTTCTTAAGAACAGATATGTACATGTAACCACTTTAAGTGCAGTTATCAAATTCAAGAAATTTAACACTGATATAAAGCAGACAGCCTATTTTCCAAATTTTTCAGTTGTCCCAATAATGTCCTTTTGGGCATTTTCTCCTCCATTTTTAAATCCAATCCACTATCCTGTATTGCATTTCATTGACATTGTCTCTTTCATCTCTGTTGTTTTAGATTTGGAAACAAAAATACAATATGAACTTTTCCATCTCACCCACTCCCAAGTATATCTACTGTGGGATTAATCACATTCACAATATTGTGCTACCCTCACCACCATTACCAAAACGGTCCCATCAGCGCAAACAGAAATCCTGTACTCGTTGTGCAATAACTCCCTATCCCACCCCCAGCCTTCCCATGTAACCTGTATTCTACTTTGTCTCTATGAATTTGCATTTTGTAGCTATTTCACGTAAGTGAAATCGTATAATTTCTGTTCTTGTGTCAGACTTACTTCACTCAAAATGATGTCTTCAAGGTTTATCCATATAGTAGTTGGTATTGTAATTTCATTATTTTTAAAGGCTAAATAATATTTCACTGTATGGATATATACCATATTTTATATATCCATTCATCTGCTAGTAGGCATTTGGGTTGGGTTACGCCTATTGGCTGTTGTGAATAATGCTGTTATAAACACTGGTGTATATACAGTAACAGAGTAATCAGTATCGAGGATCAGGCCTTAATTATAGATAAAAATGAAGCCAGTATGGCTGGGACTAAGGTAAGTCAGAATACAGGGTAAAAGATGATAATGTATGTACTCTAGATCTTCACCTACTACATGAGACCAGAGGCAGAGAAGTTTATTATGTCTAGAACCTATAATACACAATCTAAATCAGCCTGCCTGGATAGCTCATTTAAACAACCCAAACACTTGGAGCCCAGATCAGGAATGAGGCCTTGTCATTCTGTATAGCTTAATGTAATACCAGGATGCATCTCAGACTGTGGTGGGCTGATAATTAAAAAGTATTGGTAGAGTCCCTTGAGAGTCCCAAGGAGGAAAAAAAATTAACTGTTAACCATTCCCATCAGTGAAACCCTGGGTACCCTCTCAACCATTGGGGACTCCCAAGAAAATAGGCCACGCCCTTGATTTTGAGGCTTGTCTTTATGAAACTTATTTCTGGAGTGGAGATGCTAAGATTACCTATAATGAGGGGAAATCATTACCCTCCCCTCTACCTGGGACATAAGATTCAGGGATGAAAGTGTCCATGACTTCCTGGGGCATAACTCCCAGGAATTGTCCGTCTCTAGCACAATGGGATCAACAACGCCTTCCTGACCAAAGGGGGGAAAGGAAGTATGATAAAATAAGGCATTAGTGGCTAAGAGAGATCAAATAGAGTCAAGGGGCTATTCTGGAGGGTACTCATATGCAGGCTTCAGTTCGATAGTGCTAATTGCCATGGTTTGCTAAACCCTAACCAGCATTACTCCTGTTAATTCTTAAGAACACCTAGGGCTCAAACTAGGTTTTTATAATTATAAAACAATTTATTATTCAGTTCAATCCCAATCAAAATTCTAACAACCTTCTTTTCAGAAATGGAAAAGCCAATCATCAAATGTATACAGATGCGTAAGGGGCCCTGAATAGCTAAAGCTTTCTTGACAAAGAAGAATTATGTTGGAGAACTCACATTTCCTATCTTAAAACTTATTATAAAGCCACAGTAATTGAAACAGTATGGTAGTGGTGCAGGGAAAGATGTGTAGACCAATGGAATAGAATTGAGAGATCAGAAATCAACCCTCATGTTTATGGTATTTGATTTTTGACAAGGTGGCAAAAACTATTCAGTTGGGAAGAAATAGTTTCTTTAACAAATGGTGACGGGAAAGCTGGGGGAAAAAATGTGGACCCCTACCCTATACCATAGACAAAAATCAACTCAAAATGAATCAACAACCTTAATATTAAGAACCAGAACTGTCAAACTCCTAGAAGAAAATGTAGGAGCACCTTCAGGGCCTTATGTTAAACATAAGCAAAAGGAAAAATAGATAAATGGGACCTCATCAAAATTTAAAAACTTTTGGTTAAAAGGATGTCATCATGAAAGTGAAACAACAGCCTCCACAATGGGAGAAAATGTTTGGAAACCACATATCCAATAAAGAAACCACATATCCAATATCCAGAATATATAAAGAAATCCTTCAACTTAACAATAGAAAGACAGCGCAATTTAAAAATGGTCAAAGGACTTGATCAGACATCTCTCTAAAGAAGATATACAAATGGCCAGAACGCACATGAAAAAATGCTTATCATCATTAACCATCAGGGAAATGCAACTCAAAACCACAATGAGATACCATTTCAGACCCATTAGTATTAGACTGTTACTTTAAAAATACAGAAAATTACAAGTGTTGGAGGTGATGCAGTAAAATAGGAACACTCATTCGTTGCTGGTGGCAGTGTAAAATTCTGTAGCCGCTGTGGAAGACAGTTTGGCATTTCCTTAGAAAGCTAAGTATAGAAGTACCATATGTCTCGGCAATCCATTACTAGGTATATACTCAAGAATTAAAAGCAGGGACTCAAAGAAATATTTGCACAGCACTGTTCATAGTGGCATTATTCACAGTGGCCAAAAAAATGGAAGCATCTTGTGTCCATCAACCAATTAATAGATAAATAAAATGTTGTATATACATACAATGGAATGTTATTTCACCATATAAAGGAATGAAATTCTGATGCATGCGACAACGTGGATGAACCCTGAAGACCCAATGTTGAATGCAGTAAGCCAGATGCAAAAGGACAAATACTGTATGATCTCATTCTCTCAGACAATTAGAATAAACAAACTCAGAGTAAGCATCTAGGGTATAGATTACCAGGGTATAGGATGGGGATACAGAATGGGACATTAATGCTTACAGTGTTCAGGGTTCCTGTTTAGAATGATGGAAATGTTTTGGTAGTGGATGGTGATGGTAGCACAACACTGTGAATGCAGTTAATAGTACTGAAATATATATTTGAATATGATTGAAAGAGGGAATGTTAGGTTGTATATATGGTAACAGAATAAAACATTTTTTAAACCCACAGAACTATAGTACACAAAATGAACGCTATGGTAAACAGTGGATTTTAATTATTAATAGCACAGTTATAAAAATGTGCTATCATCATTTGTAACAATTGTTTCACACCAGTGCCTGGTGGTGGTGGTGGCGTGGCATGTGGGAATCCTGTATTTTATAAATGATTGCTCTGTAAACCCACAACTTCTCTAATAAAAAAATTAGAAGAAGCGATTTAAAAAATCAATTCATCATAGATGCATGGCCTTATTTCTGTACTCTCAGTTCTCTTCCACTGGTCTATATGTCTGTTTTTGCCCTAGTTCTATGTTTTATATAAGTTATGAAATCAGAAAGTGTGTGTCTTCTGCTTTGTTTTCAAGAAGGTTTTTGCTATTTGGTACCTTGAATTTGATAATTTTCCCATTTTTGTGAGGAAGGCTGTTCGAATTTTGATTTGGGTTACATTAAATCATAAATTATTTGGGGTGATATTGACATCTTAATATTAAATCTTCTAGTCCATGGGCAGGGATTATCTTTCTGTTTTTTTAAATCTTTAAATTTTTTTCAGCAGTGCCTTGAAATTTTCTGTATACAATCCCTTTACATCCCCAGTTTAATTTATTTCTAGATGTTTTATATTTTTAGATGATATTATAAAGGGAATTATTTTCTTGATTTTCTTTTTAAATTGTTCTTTATTGGTGTATAGGAACACCACTGATTTTTTTTTTTTTATCTTGCAACTCACCACTTTGCTGAATTCATTCATTAGGGCTAATAGATTCTTATACTAGATAGATTGTTGTAGATTCTGTGAGCTTATGTGGGATCATGTCCTCTGCAAATAAGGATAGTTTTGCTTCTTCTTTACGATTTGGATGCCTTATGTTTCTTTTTCTTGCTCTGGTTGACACTTACAGGGCAGTATGAATAGTGGTGGTGATAGTAGACTGTCTTGTTCCTGATCTTCAAGAAACAGCTTTCAGTCTTTCACCGTTGAGTATGAAGTAGCTGTGGGTTTTCATATATGCCCTTTCTCATATTGAGAAAGTTCCCTTCTACTCTTGGTTGTTAAAATGTTTTTATCAAGAAGTGGTGCTGAATGTTTTCAAATGCCTTATTTGTTTTCAAATGCCTTGTTCATTGGAGGTGGTCATGTGGCTTTTTTTCATTCTATTAACGTGGTGTATTATGTTGAATGATTATTTTATATTGAATCACCCTTGAATTCTTGGGATAAGTCCCACTTGATTTAATATCCAGTTGGATTTGGTTTGCTAGTGGTTTATTGAGGATGTATGCATCTGTATTCATAAGGGATATTGGTCTGTAATTTTTTTCTTGTGATATCTCTGTGTGGCTTTGGTATTAGGGTGATGCTGCCATTAGACAGTATTGTACAGATGTACATGAATCACAGCATGTCCACGAAAGTTCTGACATCAGGAGCAGAAACAGCTTGTATTGGGAGTGCAGGCCAGCTCATGCCAAGCCGGTTAGGGGATGGGAAAGGATCAGTAACCCTGCCACAAGATCCTACTATTCCTGAGTTGTCTTTCATGATTTAGCACTTGCCCAATTATTGCAACCCTTTAACTGTTTTCCAGAGCTTTGAGAAATATGGTTCTGCCAGTTCTTGCTTGTTGCTTAAAGCTTCTGCGGGGTAATGGAACTCTGGAGCATCACACTCCACCATCTTGTTGACATTCTATCTGAAACTTTAATCTCTTCTATCACCCTACAGTATTCTGTTTCCTGCATCTTTTTGTCCTCTTTTCTCTTCCTCTCCACCGTATTCCTTGTATGTCTCTTGTGAGGACATATTCCTGAGCTTATTATTTAACTTACTGTTTTTCCCTCTAAGGGTGCCTTAATAAGTTGATCTTCATAAAATAATCCATTCCAATCTGTATCTTCTGCTACAATCTCACATGGAAGTAGAATGTATAAATGAGAAAGTGTTACAGTTTTTAACCAAAAAATTAATTTTTGTAAATGGCTATTGATTTTCTTTCTAAAAACCGTAGATTTACATTCCTTACTTTGGTAAATTTTGACTTATTATCTGATATAAATGAATATTTTTTTATAAAATTCTCTTTCAGAACCTCCAGGAACTGAGTCATTTGGGAAAATCAGAATTAGAGAAAACTGTTGAACATTTGACTTGTGTTAATCATCAGGTAATTTATCAAACTGGACTTGGAGCATATGTTACTGTATGGATGACTATTTCTATTATTGTTTTAATATACTGCGTAGTTTTAAAATTACACATTTTTATGCTTAGAGAAGCTAAATAACAGTGGTTAAAAGTTTGTCCTCTGAAGGCTCACTGTTTGGGACAAATCCCGTCTCTGTTGCATATTACTTGTAGGAAAATTATTTGAATTTTCTCTCAGTTTCTTTATTTTTAAAATAGGAGTATAGCAGTACTTATTTCTTAGGATTATTGTGACGATTAAGTGAGTTAATACTTATGAGTACAGTAAATACTCAGTTGATGTTTGTTATTGTTTTTGTTATTTCAAAAAAAATTAAGCAGTTCAGACATAAAAAGGGAAAGTCTACTTTCATTTCTCATTGCTATTCCTAGAGGATAGCACCTAAACATCATTGGTATGTATTCTGCCAGTGCTTTTTGAATGCATTTATTTATACACACACACACACACGCACGCACGCACACACACACAAACATGCGCCCTCACCCTCCCTCTGTTTCCTTCTCTCTCCCTCCCACTTTCCCCTCCTCCCTCTCTCCACATTTTTACAGAAGTTTTTTTTCTTTTTAACATGCTATATATGTTGCTTTTTACCCACAGTATATCATGGGCTTTATTCCATCTCAGTATATAATAGTCTGTATTATCATTTTAATGGATTTATCTTCGTCATATCCCAATTTGGGTTTTCCTGAAAGAAGAACTTGAAATGTAATTTGGCAAGTGATCCCAGGAAGCAGAAGTGAAGTAGCTGGGAAAGAGAGATGAAAGGAGGAAAAGTCATTAAAAGACCTATTATTTTTTTTTATTATTAATTAAAAAAAAATTAACAAAACATTTAGAAATCATTCCATTCTACATGTACAATCAATAATTCTTAATATCATCACATAGTTGCATATTCATCATTTCTTAGTACATTTGCATCGATTTAGAAAAAGAAATAAAAAGACAACAGAATAAGAATTAAAACGATAATAGAGAGAAAAAAAAAACCTATACCTCACATGCAGCTTCATTCAATGTTTTAACATAATTGCATTACAATTAGGTAATATTGTGCTGTCCATTTCTGAGTTTTTATATCCAGTCCTGTTGCACAGTTCCAATTACCCCTTCAGCTCCAATTACCCTTCAGCTCCAATTACCCCTTCACTTTTTTTTTTTTTTTTAATTAACGGAAAAAAAGAAATTAACCCAACATTTAGAAATCATACCATTCTACATATGCAATCAGTAATTCTTAACATCATCACATAGATGCATGATCATCATTTCTTAGTACATTTGCATCAGTTTAGAAGAACTAGCAACACAACCGAAAAAGATATAGAATGTTAATATAGAGAAAAGAAATAAAAGTAATAATAGTAAAAACAAAAGAAAACAAAACAAAATAAAACAAAAACCTATAGCTCAGATGCAGCTTCATTCAGTGTTTTAACATGATTACTTTACAATTAGGTATTATTGTGCTGTCTATTTTTGAGTTTTTGTATCTAGTCCTGTTGCACAGTCTGTATCCCTTCAGCTCCAATTGCCCATTATCTTACCCTGTTTCTACCTCCTGCTGGACTCGGTTACCAATGGCATATTCCACATTTATTCTCGCATGTCCGTTCAGATCAGTGGGACCATACAGTATTTGTCCTTTAGTTTTTGGCTAGACTCACTCAGCATAATGTTCTCTAGGTCCATCCATGTTATTACATGCTTCATAAGTTTATCCTGTCTTAAAGCTGCATAATATTCCATCGTATGGATATACCACAGTTTGTTTAGCCACTCTTCTGTTGATGGAGATTTTGGCTGTTTCCATCTCTTTGCAATTGTAAATAACGCTGCTATAAATATTGGTGTGCAAATGTCCGTTTGTGTCTTTGCCCTTAAGTCCTTTGAGTAGATTCCCAGCAATGGTATTGCTGGGTCGTATGGCAATTCTATATTCAGGTTTTTGAGGAACCGCCAAACTGCCTTCCACAGTGGTTGCACCACTTGACATTCCCACCAACAGTGGATAAGTGTGCCTCTTTCTCCGCATCCTCTACAGCACTTGTCATTTTCTGTTTTGTTGATAATGGCCATTCTATTCTGGTGGGTGTGAGATGATATCTCATTGTGGTTTTGATTTGCATTTCTCTAATGGCCAGGGACATTGAGCATCTCTTCATGTGCCTTTTGGCCATTTGTATTTCCTCTTCTGATAGGTGTCTGTTCAAGTCTTTTTCCCATTTTGAAATTGGATTGGCTGTCTTTTTGTTGTTGAGTTGAACAATCTCTTTATAAATTCTGGATACTAGACCTTTATCTGATATGTCATTTCCAAATATTGTCTCCCATTGTGTAGGCTGTCTTTCTACTTTCTTGATGAAGTTCTTTGATGCACAAAAGTGTTTAATTTTGAGGAGCTCCCATTTATTTATTTCCTTCTTCAGTGTTCTTGCTTTAGGTTTAAGGTCCATAAAATTGGACCTCCAGTTGTAAGATTCATAAGATATCTCCCAACATTTTCCTCTAACTGTTTTGTGGTCTTAGACCTAATGTTTAGATCTTTGATCCATTTTGAGTTAACTTTTGTATAGGGTGTGAGACATGGGTCTTCTTTCATTCTTTTGCATATGGATATCCAGTTCTCTAGGCACCATTTATTGAAGAGACTGCTCTGTCCCAGGTGAGTTGGCTTGACTGCCTTATCAAAGATCAAATGTCCATAGATGAGAGGGTCTATATCTGAGCACTCTATTTGATTCCATTGGTCGATATATCTATCTTTATGCCAATACCATGCTGTTTTGACCACTGTGGCTTCATAATATGCCTTAAAGTCAGGCAGCGCGAGACCTCCAGCTTCGTTTTTTTTCCTCAAGATGTTTTTAGCAATTCAGGGCACCCTGCCCTTCCAGATAAATTTGCTTATTGGTTTTTCTATTTCTGAAAAATAAGTTGTTGGGATTTTGATTGGTATTGCATGAATCTGTAAATCAATTTAGGTAGGGTTGACATCTTAACTATATTTAGTCTTCCAATCCATGAACACGGTATGCCCTTCCATCTATTTAGGTCTTCTGTGATTTCTTTTAACAGTTTTTTGTAGTTTTCTTTATATAGGTTTTTTGTCTCTTTAGTTAAATTTATTCCTAGGTATTTTATTCTTTTAGTTGCAATTGTAAATGGGATTCGTTTCTTGATTTCCCCCTCCACTTGTTCATTGCTAGTGTATAGAAATGCTACAGATTTTTGAATGTTGATCTTGTAACCTGCTACTTTGCTGTACTCATTTATTAGCTCTAGTAGTTTTGCTGTGGATTTTCCCGGGTTTTCGACGTATAGTATCATATCGTCTGCAAACAGTGATAGTTTTACTTCTTCCTTTCCAATTTTGATGCCTTGTATTTCTTTTTCTTGTCTAATTGCTCTGGCTAGAACCTCCAACACAATGTTGAATAATAGTGGTGATAGTGGACATCCTTGTCTTGTTCCTGATCTTAGGGGGAAAGTTTTCAATTTTTCCCCATTGAGGATGATATTAGCTGTGGGTTTTTCATATATTCCCTCTATCATTTTAAGGAAGTTCCCTTGTATTCCTATCTTTTGAAGTGTTTTCAACAGGAAAGGATGTTGAATCTTGTCAAATGCCTTCTCTGCATCAATTGAGATGTCATTTGATTTTTCTGCTTTGATTTGTTGATGTGGTGTATTACATTAATTGATTTTCTTATGTTGAACCATCCTTGCATACCTGGGATGAATCCTACTTGGTCATGATGTATAATTCTTTTAATGTGTTGTTGGATACAATTTGCTAGAATTTTATTGAGGATTTTTGCATCTATATTCATTAGAGAGATTGGTGTGTAGTTTTCTTTTTTTGTAATATCTTTGCCTGGTTTTGGTATGGGGTGATGTTGGCTTCATAGAATGAATTAGGTAGTTTTCCCTCCACTTCGATTTTTTTGAAGAGTTTGAGGAGAGTTGGTACTAATTCTTTCTGGAATGTTTGGTAGAATTCACATGTGAAGCCATCTGGTCCTGGACTTTTCTTTTTAGGAAGCTTTTGAATGACTAATTCAATTTCTTTACTTGTGATTGGTTTGTTGAGGTCATCTATGTCTTCTTGAGTCAAAGTTGGTTGTTCATGTCTTTCCAGGAACCCGTCCATTTCATCTAAATTGTTGTATTTATTAGCGTAAAGTTGTTCATAGTATCCTGTTATTACCTCCTTTATTTCTGTGAGGTCAGTAGTTATGTCTCCTCTTCCATTTCTGATCTTATTTATTTGCATCCTCTCTCTTCTTCTTTTTGTCAATCTTGCTAAGGGCCCATCAATCTTATTGATTTTCTCATAGAACCAACTTCTGGTCTTATTGATTTTCTCTATTGTTTTCATGTTTTCAATTTCATTTATTTCTGCTCTGATCTTTGTTATTTCTTTCCTTTTGCTTGCTTTGGGATTAGTTTGCTGTTCTTTCTCCAGTTCTTCCAAGTGAACAGTTAATTCCTGCATTTTTGCCTTTTCTTCTTTTCTGATATAGGCATTTAGGGCAATAAATTTCTCTCTTAGCACTGCCTTTGCTGCATCCCATAAGTTTTGATATGTTGTGTTTTCATTTTCATTCTCCTCGAGGTATTTGCTAATTTCTCTTGCAATTTCTTCTTTGACCCACTCGTTGCTTAAGAGTGTGTTGTTGAGCCTCCACGTATTTGTGAATTTTCTGGCACTCCGCCTATTTTGATTTCCAACTTCATTCCTTTATGATCCGAGAAAGTGTTGTGTATGATTTCAATCTTTTTAAATTTGTTAAGACTTGCTTTGTGACCTAGCATATGGTCTATCTTTGAGAACGATCCATGAGCACTTGAGAAAAAGGTGTATCCTGCTGTTGTGGGATGTAATGTCCTATAAATGTCTGTTAAGTCTAGCTCATTTATAGTAATATTCAGATTCTCTATTTCTTTATTGATCTTCTGTCTAGATATCTGTCCATTGATGAGAGTGGGGAATTGAAGTCTCCAACTATTATGGTATATGAGTCTATTTCCCTTTTCAGTGTTTGCAGTGTATTCCTCACGTATTTTGGGGCATTCTGGTTCGGTGCGTAAATATTTATGATTGTTATGTCTTCTTGTTGAATTGTTCCTTTTATTAGTATATAGTGTCCTTCTTTGTCTCTTTTAACTGTTTTACATTTGAAGTCTAATTTGTTGGCTATTAGTATAGCCACTCCTGCTCTTTTCTGGTTGTTATTTGCATGAAATATCTTTTCCCAACCTTTCACTTTCAACCTATGTTTATCTTTGGGTCTAAGATGTGTTTCCTGTAGACAGCATATAGAAGGATCCTGTTTTTTAATCCATTCTGCCAGTCTATGTCTTTTGATTGGGGAATTCAGTCCATTAACATTAACTGTTATTACTGTTTGGATAATATTTTCCTCTAACATTTTGCCTTTTGTATTATATATATCATATCTGACTTTCCTTCTTTCTACACTCTTCTCCATACCTCTCTCTTCTGTCTTTTCGTTTCTGACTCTAGTGCTCCCTTTAGTATTTCTTGCTGAGCTGGTCTCTTGGTCACAAATTCTCTCAGTGACTTTTTGTCTGAGAATGTTTTAATTTCTCCCTCATTTTTGAAGGACAATTTTGCTGGATATAGGAGTCTTGGTTGGCAGTTTTTCTCTTTTAGTAATTTAAATATATCATCCCACTATCTTCTAGCCTCCATGGTTTCTGCTGAGAAATCTACACATAGTCTTATTGGGTTTCCCTTGTATGTGATGGATTGTTTTTCTCTTGCTGCTTTCAAGATCCTCTCTTTCTCTTTGACCTCTGACATTCTAACTAGTAAGTGTCTTGGAGAACGCCTATTTGGGTCTAATCTCTTTGGGGTGCGCTGCACTTCTTGGATCTGTAATTTTAGGTCTTTCATAAGAGTTGGGAAATTTTCAGTGATAATTTCTTCCATTAGTTTTTCTCCTCCTTTTCCCTTCTCTTCTCCTTCTGGGACACCCACAACACCTATATTTATGCGCTTCATATTGTCCTTGAGTTCCCTGATACCCTGTTCAAATTTTTCCATTCTTTTCACGATAGTTTCTGTTTTTGGAATTCAGATGTTCCATCCTCCAAATCACTAATTCTATCTTCTGTCTCTTTGAATCTATCATTGTAGGTATCCATTGTTCTTTCCATCTTTTCTACTTTGTCCTTCACTTCCATAAGTTCTGTGATTTGTTTTTTCAGTTTTTCTATTTCTTCTTTATGTTCAGCCCATGTCTTCTTCATGTCCTCCCTCAATTTATCGATTTCGTTTTTGAAGAGGTTTTCCATTTCTGTTCGTATATTCGCATTAGTTGTCTCAGCTCCTGTATCTCATTTGAACTACTGGTTTGTTCCTTTGACTGGGCCATATTTTCAACTTTTTGAGCGTGATCCGTTATCTTCTGCTGGCGTCTGCGCATTTAGACAGATTTCCCTGGGTGTTGAATCCAAAAGTTTTTAAGATTTTTCTGTGAAATCTCTGGGTTCTGTTTTTCTTATCCTGCCCAGTAGGTGGCGCTCATGGCACATGTTTGTCTGCAGGTCCCACCAGTAAAAGGTGCTGTGGGTCCTTTAACTTTGAAAAACTCTCGCCGTCCGGGAGGTTCGCTAGCCGAAGCAGCTTGGAAGAGTGCCAGCTGGCCCGGGGTCTGAACGCAGGGAGGGTCGCTGGCCGCCGCAGCCCAGGAAAGCGCCCGTCCGAATTTCCTAGTCGGGCCAGGGCGCCAAGCGTGATGGGAGGGCGCCAGCCGCAGCGGCCCGCCCGGGAGAGTGCACGTTCCTGGGGAGTCACGAGTTTGGAAGGGCCCCCCCCATCACTGTTCTCCGCAGCCTGGGGATTTCCGATCCAATTCTCTCAGTTGGTCCGGGGGGCTGCACGTGGTGTGGGCGCCAGCCGCCACGGTTTGAGGGGACCGCCTGTCCAATTCTCCCAGCTGTCCCAGGAAGGGAGACGGGAGTGATTCCGGCCGCTTGCTGCCCCGCCCGGTGAAGCCCGCGCCCCACGGCGATCTCACCAGAGCGGGTTCTCTCAGCCAGCCAGCCGTTCCAGGATGGGGTACGCTGTCTTTTTTATCTCTGTCGTGGCTTTGGGAGCTCTTCTGTATCGTTTCTACTCCCCTAGTAGCTGTCCTGGAGGAGAAACTAAGATCGGCGCGTCTTACTAAGCCACCATCTTCTCCATAAAAGACCTATTATTGAGGAGGTTGTTTTTGTGCGCCAGTGAATCTCCATTCTTCTGGGAACCCTCTGAGGAAGTGTGTAGTATCTACTTCAGAATTGATTCTGCAAATAATGAGAGGCTAGGACATTTCTTTAGTCACTGTTGAGAGGTATTACCAGGCATTACTTCCCCATATTCGTGATTACCTGACTATACTGATTTCCTTTTTTGAAAAAAGCCCTGAGGCAACAAAACAGAAAAATCACTGAGTTGGAGTTGGTCAGCACACCTGGGTCTAAGGAAATGTGGCTCTATGCACAAAAATTATCTGTCATGGGTTTTTTAAAGATATTTTGCTGTTACAAACAACATTACAATGAACAGCCATTGTGTGGGCATTTATGTGTGTGGTGCATGAGATACTTTCTGGAATTTCGGTGAAGCAAGGAAAATAGGTGCAACAAATTATAGCAAAATTTTGAGAATTGTGACATCCTGGGTAATAGCTAAATGGGGTTTTATTGTCCTATTCTTTGATTTTGAAAATTTTATAATAAAAATATTGCAAAAGTCTTATGGGTGGTTTTAACAGTGGATTACACATAGCTGAGGGAAAATTAATTTCACCTTCATTTTCGAAAGAAACTTTTTCTAGGTATAGAATTGTATGTTGACTTTTTTTTCTGTTAGAACTTGAAAGATTTTGCCCCAGATGTCTGCTGTCTGTTCTTCTCTTTGTTCTTCTGTACATAATGTGTCTGTTTTACCCCCAGCTGCTTTAAAGAGTTTCTCTTTTTCACTGATTATGATGTGCATAACTGTTGTTTTCTTCGTGTTTCTTGTACTTTGAATTTATTGAGCTTCTTAAGGAAGTTGATTGACTGTTTTCATGAAATTTTAAAATGTTTTAGTATTTATTTCTTCAGATATTTTTCTCTGTATATTTCATCCTTCATTTGGGACTCAAAATCTTCATGTATTAGAAAGTTTGAAGTTGTCCCACGGAATTATTGATTCTGTTCAGTTGTGGGGTTTTTGTTCCTTTTTTTTTCTTCTAGTTTTTTTTCTGTCAGTTTCATTTTGGTTAGTTTCTGTTACTGAATCTTTAAGTTCATTAATTTTATCTTCTGTAATAATTAATCTGCCATTAATTCTATTCAGTGTATTTTTCGTCTTAGACTTTGTTAGTTTTCATCCCTAGAAGTTTGAGTTGAATCTTTTTTTCATCTATTACATGTTTCTCCATGATCAGTCAGTCTTCTTTCAGCTTCCTGAACACATAGAACATAGTGGCCCATTAGTTTGCTAGCTGGTTTTTTAATGTCCGCAGAGGCAGCCATGTTTTAACTTATTTGTCTATTCATTCTATTATCTGTGTAATTTCTGGGTCACTTGATTTTTCTTCTCATTATGAGTTGTGTTTTCTGCTTCTTTGCATACCTGTTAATTTTACTTTGTATGCTATACATTGCACATTTCACCATCTTGGCTGCTGGATAACTTTATATTCCTATAAATATTCTTGAGCTTTGTTCCGGAATGCTGTTATAGTTATATCGAAGTGATTTAATCCCTTCCTGTCTTGCTTTTAATAAAAGATTCATTAGGTGGGACTAAAGTACCAACTAGTGTTGGGCTAGTTTTGTTGCACTACTAAGGCAAAATCTGTTTGAGAATGCCACCTGTTGGCCCGTGAATTATGAGGTTTTCCATTGGCTGATGGGAACAGGAACTGATCTTCAAATATTTGTTCCCTCTAATCCTTTGATGGTTCTTTCCCTTGGCTTGGATAGTCTTCTCTCTGCTGAGCTCTGTTCAGCTGAAGACAGGGACTGTCTACAGATCTCTGAAGCCCTCACTGGTACAGTTCTCCTCCAGGAATCTGCCCTGGAAATTCTAGCTGCCTTGGCCTCCTTGGGCTTCCAGCCCTGTTTCCTGAATTTTGGGAGACCCTTAGCCCTTACTTGGCTTCATCCTCCCTATACCTCTCTCTACCTCTTCCTTATACCTACCTGGAAATTCTCCAGGCAGTAAGGTGGTACAGTTGTAGGGCTTTCTTTACCTAATATCCACTGTCTTGAAAACTATTGTTTCACATATTTTTTCCAGGTTTTTTTTCTTTTTAGGCAGTAGAGTAAGTCTGGCCCCTGCTGTTACAGCTTGACCCAAAGCTGAAAGGGAAAATTAATAAACTGGAAAATAAATCTGAAGAAAGTTCTTCAAGTTACAGGAAAGAGACTAGAAGACAGAAAATAAGAAGGAATCACTAGCAAAAAAAACCAAAAAACAAAAATTGCAGACATGAAGATAAATCTAAAAGAAATGAACTGTATAAAGCTATAAAAAAGTCTTACTGTGAATTTTAAAAACAAAGAAATAGAAAGAAAATAATGGGACAACAATGGCTTGTGAATTAGCACGTATTTGGAGTTAAAGTATAGATAGGTCCTTGTATTTTTAGATGTAGAGCATAGTATTAACTGTAGACATTGATAGTCTAACTGTAAAGCTAAAATTTCTAGGATAACTACTAAAAGAATAGAAAGTAGTGAATCACTTCCAAACTACGATAAAATTAAAAGAGAAGGAGAGATTATAAATCTAAAAGAAGGCAAGAAAGGGCTTGAATTTGTAAAAGATCTAGCTGTGTGCTGTCATGGGAGACAGAACTAAAATTTAAGAACTCAGAAAGATTGAAAGTAAAAGGACGGCGGCCCACAGTTTCTCAGCAGGCTCTCACCTGCCATGCTGGTGACCTAGGTTCAATTCCGGGCCTGCCCATGCAAAAAAAAAGTAAAAGGATATAGCAGAAAAAGACTAACCAGAAAAGAAAGTCTAGGTGGCCGTGATCGTTTTAAATAAAGTAGGCATTAATGCAAAAACTTTACCAGAGATAAAGAAATTTAAATGGTAAGAGGTTAATTTGTTTTGTTGACAAACATAATATGGTGTGCAAAGAACTTTCCATCCTTTACAAATATTAACTCATTTCCCCCTCTATATGAATCCTGGTAGTCTAGCTCTAATTTAGGTATTAAAAAGAGGCTGGTTACATAGGTTGTGCAGAATGAGAAAAGAAAGTAGAAATAAGGAAAGAGTAAAGCTAAGAGCAGAAAATAACAAAATAGAAAACACATTCTAACAGAAGGTATCAGTAAATTTAAAACTGGGTTTGTTTTCTTTTTTGAGAAAACTAATAAACTGATAAACCTTTGGAATAGAGGTTTTAGACAATATAAGGTATGCAGAGGAAGCGCAGTTAAAGCTACAGCAGATTAAAAGAGTTAAGTGATTAATATGAATGACTATACCAATAAATTTGGTAACTTAAAGTTTTTTAACTTTAACACTGTTTACATTTTTAGTCCAGATATTATTTGTAGTAGGGGGCCATCTTGTACATTACAGGGTATTAAGTAGCATCCTTGGCCTCTACCCACTCCAGACATTGCCTACCTGGGTACAGCATCTACTATAGTAGATAACCACTGGATTAAATGGATGGATCCTTAGAAAAATGTAATTTATCCAGAACTGGCTTAAGAAAACTAAGTAGACCTTAAAACCATCAAGAAATTGAAGCTATAGTTTAAAATCTTCCCATGTAGAAAATACCAGTACCAGACTTTTGGTGGTGGTGGTGGTGGTACATGGGCCAGGAATCAAACCCAGATTTACCACATGACAAGCAAGCATTCTACTACTGAACCACCCATGTACCCTAATATGAGACTTTTAGAAGCAGATTTTATCGGCATTAAAAGGACATATTCCAGATTTACGGCAAACCATTCCAGATTAAAAGAGAGAGAGAGAAAGAGACCATTTTCCAACTTCTATTATGAGGCTAATGTAAATTTTTTTGAGGCTAATAGAATTTTAATAATACATAATATACCATACAAGGCTAATAACATGAGACAGTATAGGACAGTCAACTTCATGATTAATAAATGATCCTAACAATATACTAGCAAAGCAAACCAAATTCAGTAATATGTAAAATAGATAAAATATTATAACTCAGCTTTTGAGTTTATGCCAGAATGCAAATTTGACTTCGTATCAGAAATCATACCACATTTACATTTAAAGCAAGAAACATATACTCATCTCAATAAATGCAGTAAAACACATTTTTAATTTGACATTCAGTCATGATTTAAAAGAGACCTTCTTAGCAAATTTAGAAAAGTAAGGACCTTTAACCTTTGTTTGTTTGATGTTTGTTTAACCTTTAAACAAACATCATATTTAATGGTAAAGCATTAGCATTTCCTTTAAAATCAGTAGCAAGTTCAGGAGCAGTGCCCATTATGACCTTTTTTTTTTTTCAGTATTATATTAGATATCATAGTTATTGCAGTAACAGTATTGTTTAAAGGTCTATATATGGATTAGAAAGGAAGAAACTTCATAACAGATGCTATTTGTATCCATATTTAAAAGAATAAATTATTAAAAAGCAAATTGTTAGAAATAGAACATTTATCAGGACTGCTTGATATAAAATCAGTATGCAACAGCCAGTTTTATTTCTATTTGCTAGTGCTGTCTTGTAGTAATATTGCATATACATAATTAAAAAAAAATTTTAATAGCCCCATTGTAAAAATGTAAAAAAAAAAAAAAAAAAAGAAAAACAGATATTGCAGCCAGGATTTAAACCTAAAATATTATTGTTTCAGTATAAGATCAGTATAAAAAATTTGTGAACTATTTTACATTCTTTCTTTGTTATTAAGTCTATGAAATCTAATGTGTATTTTATTTTTTTGATGCCATTTTATTGAAATATGTATTCACATACCATATAATAATCCAAATTGTACAATCAGTGGTTCACAATATCATCATATATCTGTGCATTTGTCATCACAATTGATTTTTGTATATTTTCATTACTCCAAAAAAATTAAAATAGTAAAATTAAATATAAAAGTGTAAAAGATACCCAAAAGATCCCATATCCCCTTTCCCTCTATTATTTTATTTATTTCTGTCCATGCGTAAGGTTTTCACAATTTCACAGTCATACCTTAAAAGCTCTGTAGTTATTCAATCATCTTCAAGAATCAAGGCTATTGGATTATAGTTCAGCAGTTTCAGGTATTTATTCTTACCCGTTTTGGTCAAGGAGGCTTTCTCATTCCCACAATACTAGTGCCAGGTTTACCCCCAGAAGTTGTGTCCCACATTGCCAAGGAGATTTACACCCCTGGGAGTCCTTTCCCACGTAAGGGGGAGGGCAGTGAGCTCACCTGTGAAGTTGGCTAAGTGAGGCTACATTTGAGCAACAGAAGTTCTCAGGGGGGCGGGGGGGGGGTACTCTAAGGCATAATTATAAGTAGGCTTAGCTTCTCCTTTGCAAGAATAAGTTTCATAAGATCTAGGGCCTGCCTATCAAATTGGGAGTCCCCAGGGAGTTGAGAATATCAAGTCTTCCTCATGTGGGGAAATTTAATATTTCTACCCTTTTCCCCAGTACCTCAAGGGGACTTTGCAAATAGTTTTTAATCTTCCAGCCAGAGTACTGTATTGGGGCATCCCAACAACCTGTCCGAAACAAGATCTCACTTCCTAATCGAGATTCCATGTAATTCTGGCTTTCAAATAAGCTGGCCATACAAGTTGAATTAGTGTGCTACCAAAAATATAAATTTTGCACAAAATAAACATCTCTTCCTTTGGTCTGACACAGAAGTTGGTTTTAAAATACAGTCAGTATCATCCTTTACCTTTTAGTTTGCTTTACCTTAGTCCAACCTGGATCAGCTTCATTCATATCTATAATTGAACTCTGATCACTTTTTCAGTGTTTGTAATGGTTGCTGTGTAGGGCAGTGCTGACCTTCATAGCTATAAATCTCTTGCTCTTGAGTCTCAGGTATCACACAAATCCCCGAAGTTCCACGGAATGAACAGGTCAGACAGAGAGAGCTCAGAATCTCACAATTTAGAAATAACAGTTACAACTCCGAAATAGATGTGACTGCTGTAAGAGTTTACAATCTAGAAACCTTTACAGTGGGCCTTTGCCTGATATCCTGTGTTCTCAAATTCAATTCTCAGAGTTGCATGTTATAGTTAGTCTATATTAGTAAGGCATAATAAAATTTTATGTTTTAAAAAAACATCTTTTAAAAAAAACAAACCATAAAGCAATTGGAAAGACAAACCAATAATTATAAGAACAACTTGCTACACATTTAACCCGAATTAAAAAAACAACAGAAGACATGGCTAGATACTTCATGAAAGAAGAAATTACAGACTGGCTAATAAACAGAAAGATGTTCTACCTTAATAACAAGGGAAATACAAATGAAATCCTCTGCAAAATATGATTTTATGTTCATTAAGTCATGAGAAACTAACATATTATAATGTATTATCAAATATATGTAACTCCTGATTGTATAAATTGATACCTCTATGGAGAATTTTTTATTAACATATGCATACTCTATGAGCAGGTAGTTCCATTTCTGCACATATACCCTAAAGTGGAAATTAGCCCACTATGGGCTAATTTCTGGACTAATTTCTGGTCAAATCCAGCCTGCACCCTGTTTTTGTAAATTAAGATGTTATTGGAACACAGCCACCCTCTTTTGTTTACATATTATCTGTGGCTGCTTTTGCATCACAAAGGAGTAGTGGCTACAGACAACCATAGAGCTCACAAAGCATAAAAGTATTTACTCTCTGACTCTTTACAGAAAAAATTGCCAACCCTCACTCTAGACAAACATTTGACTGCATATACTGAGAGACATGTACAAGAACCGGGATAGAAGTGCTCTATAAACAGTAAAAAAGACAATGAAAAACAATAGATGTCAGTTGTAAGGAAAATGGACAAGTAATGGTAATTCATACAGTGGAATATTAATACAGCAGTGAAAATGAATCAAGTCTAGCTACAAGCATCAACATGCATGAATCCTAATGTTTGTAAATCACAGAAAAGGCAGTATGATTCCATTTATATAAAGCTCAGAAACATGCAAAATTAAACATGTTTAGGATTCATGCAAATGCAATTCACTAAAGATAAACAAGGAATGTGAAACACAAGATTTAGAATAGTTGTTATTGGGGGCAGAGATTAGAGGATGGAATTGAAGACTGCTTTTCTACTTCTTGGAGATAATCATTGCCTTGTTGTTTTTTACCTTTTAGGGTAGTTAGGTTTAGGTGTCAGCTTGGCTAGGTGATGCTGCCTCGTTCTGTTTCTGTGGACTTAAATCATCAGTATGAAATTCTTTAGTGGTTGATTACATTTGTGGTCATTTAAGGAGAGTGGCTTCCACAATGAGTGAGTTTTAATTAATTAGCTGGAGGCTTAGAAGAGAGAAGTCAGAAAGAGCTTAGCAGCTCAGCATACCTCATCTCAGCACTCACAGCTCATCCCGGAAGTTTGGAGATGCAGCAGGAAATCGCCCTGGGGAAGGCTATTGGAACCAAAGCCAAGAGAGAAGACCAGCAGATGTTACTGTGTGCCTTCCCATATAATGGAGAACCTCAGATGGAAGCTAGCTGCCTTTCCTCTGAAGAATTATAATTTTTTAACTAACTAAAGCCCCTTATTAAAAGTTGACCCATCTCTGGTGTGTTGAATTCTGGCAGCTTTAGCAATCTAAAACACTAGTTTTAATTGAACCATTGCTAATATTTACCAAGGACAGTGTTTCAGTTTGCTAAAGCTGCCAGAATGCAATATACCAAAAGTGGATTGGCTTTTACATAAAGGATTTATTAAGTTACAAGTTACAATTATAAGGCTGTGAAATTGTCCAAATTAAGGTACCAAGAAGAGGATTTCTTCTTGGAGGAAAGTCAGCTGACATCTGGGGTTCCTCTATCAGATGGGAAGGTACATGGCAATGTCTGTTGTCTTTTTCTCCTGGCTTCTGGTTTCAGACAGCTGTTAGCTCTTGTGGATCCTCATTGCTTCTTCTGGGGCCTTTTCTTTCTTAGCTTTCTCTCTGTGAGTTCTCCTAAAGGACTCCAGTATAGGATTAAGACCCCCCTTGAAGAGGCAGGGTCACATCTCCATGGAAACAACATAATCAAATGGCCCCACCCACAAGATTGGATTAAAAGAGCATGGCTTTCCTGGGGTACATAACAATTTCATACCAGCACAGTCAGAAACATCTCTGTCTCATATTTGTCAATAATGTTTTTAAAATATTCATACATAGCAGTTTAGTTTTTTTTCTGCTGCAAACTTCCGTTCCTGAACTTTCCATCTTCCCACTCCATTGTGGACTTAATGTCTCTAGCTGTGCTGAAAGTTTCATTTCCTCTTTCCTATGTTGAATCCCATGTTTTCTTCATTGGTTTATTCCTTAAATCTAGTATAACACCTTCTCAGTGGTTTGCTGAAGGAGGAAGCCAACATACATGGGAGGAAAGGTTTTTTGGTACTCTATATATCTGAAAATGTCTTTATTAAGCCTGTATACTTGATACATGATTTGGCTGTGTATATGGAAATCTAGATTGGAAAATTATTTTGGAAAAAAAATTTTTAATGTTGTCTTCTTTTTTTTGGAAGGGGGGTGGATCCATGTTCCAGGAATTGAACCTGGGTCTCCCATATGGAAGACAAGCGTTCTACCACTGAACTACCCATGTACCCTTGTCTTCTGACTTTTTTTCATATATCTGATGTTACTCTGTTACCTAGTCCTTAATGTATGACATGTTTTATTTCTGAAAGATCTTAGCATTTTCTCTTTATACGTTATTTTCTGAAACTCCATTGGAATCAGCAAGTCTTTTTTAAACAAGTATGGATGCCTTTAATCTAAAGAATTATGTTATTTATTTCTGGTAATTAAAAAAAAATCTTAGATGATCTGTTTTCTCTTTCCAGAAACTTTTATTAGTTGGTTTTAGACTTCCTGAAGAGATTCTGTAAGATTCTCATCTTTTCTCCTGTATTTCCTCTCTCTGTCTTTTTGTTCCATTTTCTGGGAGACTTCCTCAACTTTATCTCTTAATTCTTCTATTGCTTTTTAAAAAATTTTTAGTTATATTTCTAATTTCTAAGAGTCTTTTATAGAAGTACTACAGTCATTCTCCTTGTTTTGACTTTGATCCTGCCCTTGCCCTCAACCTGGTGCCTCCAAATGTGCCTTGTGTGTTGAGTGCAGTGTAAATCAATTGGTTGTTTACGGTTACTCCCACTGTGGTCACTTTCTTTCAGTGGTTCTCAGCTAGGGTCAATATTACCCTTAGGGGACATTTTTGTTTATCACAGCTGGTGGCATGGTGCTCCTGGCATCTAGTGGATAGAGGCCAGGGAGGCTCCTAAACCCCTACAGTGCACAGACTGCCTCCCAAAGAATTTTCTGGCCCAAATGCCAGCAGCCCCTAGGTTTGGAAACACTGCTTTACATCGTAACTTTTTATACTAAGTTACTATGTGTTCTTTGTCTTCAGATAGTTATTGAAATTACCTTTCTACTCTTTATTTTTTTCTAACTCTCTATCAACTTACAGGTTCATACCTTTTTTACTCCCTTATTGACATCCTTGTGGTGTTTCCAGATGAAGGAGAAAATAAAATGTATGGCTGGTCTACAGTTTGTTGTACCTTCTTTCTTTTGAAAGAGCTCATCCTTTTCCCACTTCTCTAAAATGCTATTTTTTTCTAAATTTACCTCTGTAAACATGTTATATGATGCTTTCTTCTTCATTCAGTTTCATGTATTTGCTTGTCCATTTGTATATTAAAGCTGCATTTTAATTATAGTAACTTTCTAGCTTGTTTTGATGTCCCATAAGGCAAGTCTACTTATACTCTTCACCGCCTTCCAAAATTTATTGAGTTTCCTTAGCTTTTCCTACATGAATTTAGACTCAGTTTGTCAAGTCTAAGCCATTCCTTTTTTCTTTTTTAACCGGAATTTCATTGAATTTATGATTATGGGGAAAAATTTGATGTATTTACAATATTGTGCTCCTATCAAGAAACATAATATGTCTTTGCATTAATTCTGGTTCTCTTTTATGGCCTTTGGGAAAATTTTAGTTTCTCATAATAGATCTTGCCCACTTTGTGTTTGGGTTATAATATTTTCTGCTTAGGTTTTTCCATCAATTCAATCTTATCTACTTAATATTTTTAAGAAAGTCTTAAAAATTTTTAGCTGCTAATGCTTTCCCTGTTTTCATTGATGCTATGAATATATCCTTTTCTTTTGTATCTTTTCTTTCATTTCAGTGATATTGAGGGGGAAAAATACACGTTTGCCCAATTTGACATCTAGAACCTAATGTGTACACATAACCTTTAAAATATTTAAAAATAAGTCTAATTTATTTCTTAATTTTTCTTCCAGAAATATTATTAGAGTTCCTAAGGGAAAAAGCAGTAATTTATATACCTATTAATTTTTTCAATTTAAATTATAGCTGGAAAACGAAAAATGTGAATTAAAGTCTAAATTGTTAATGATGAAAGAAACAATAGAGTCATTAGAGAACAAATTAAAATTCCAAGCTCAAAAACTTGACCATGCTGCTGGTGACTCATCTCATCAGAAAACAGAGATGAACTCACTTAGGTAAGTTTATCAAAATGTTATTTCACTTCTGAGGACCAGTTGGTGGTTATATAAGGTTCATGACTGCAGCATTTTGGACTGGGCCTTTGAGCAGTGGTTCCCAAAGTTGACCTTGCAGCAGAATCACCTGGGGAGCTTAATTTTTTATATATATAAAGGGAATTTATTATGTTGCAAGTTTACAGTTCTAAGGCCACAAACCTCGGGAGCTTTAGGAGCTTATCTCTAGAGGTTCTAAATCAGTGCGTGAATCAGGGTGGGTTTTACAAATTAATATAATTTCAAACAAGTTTTTCTACCTTCAAAATTCCCCTTAAGATACTTTAGATCATTCATATTCTTTAGTGTCAGGGTGCTGCTACCTGTATCATTTGACTCTTCTTGGCTCTTTCACAGAAGTATAAAAGCAGTATATTCGTTTCCTATATTTTAATCTTTTCTGACTTACAGACTTCTCTCCCTTTACCCTCATGTCTAAGTGAACTTTTATCTGCTGCTTCCATTTTATCCTGCCCTTTTCATTTTACTTTGTTATTGAAAGGATATTTCTATTTAGAAATGCAAAATGCTACTCCTTTCTGATTCTTTAGATATTTTGAATGTAAAGTAAGTCAGAGGATTGTTAGAGTGATGGTATAAAGTTAATCATGGGGGGGGTTATAGGACACTGTAACTATGAAGGAGTCATTACTCTGTGTCACAGACTCTATATTCCACACAAGAATTATAAAGATGAATAAGACATGCACTTTACCCTCAAGGAAGTCATCTTAATTATTACATGTAAACAGATATATCATAATTTACTAATTACTAAAACTATTTCATAGAAATGAATAAAGTAGAGACATATAAGAAAGAGGTGCTAATAGTCTGGCAGAATCAGGGAGGTATCACTTGAAGGTAACATTTAAGCTGATCTCCAGTGATATTCAGGAAATCCTTCTCAAATGAAGGAGATTGGTAACTCTGTTCTAGGAAGAAAGAATGCCATATACAGGGTCTGAGAAGGTCTGATGTGACTGAAAAAATGGGAAGGTCAGTATGGGAAAATAGGCCACACTACAGGTTAGAATCAGATTATGAAGAACTTTGAAGTGAATATGTGTTTGGATTTTACTTTCTGAACATACTCAGTAAACAAATTTTTTAACCAAGGGAGTGACATGAGCGGTCTTTAGGATACTGATCTAGTGGAAACACAAAAGATGGATTTGGAATCTTTTTTTTTAAATTTATTTATTAATTAAAAAAAATTAAGAACAAACAAAAACATTAACATATCATTCCGTTCTACATATATAATCAGCAATTCTCAATATCATCACATAGTTGCATATTCATCATTTCTTAGAATATTTGCATCAATTCAGAAAAAGAAATTAAAAGACAACCAAAAAAGGAATAAAACGATAACAAAAAAAAATTATACATACCATACCCCTTACCCCTCACTTTCATTTATCACTAGCATTTCAAACTAAATTTATTTTAACATTTATTCCCCCTATTCCTTATTTTTATTCCATATGTTCTACTCGTCTGTTGACATGGTAGATAAAAGGAGCATCAGACACAAGGTTTTCACAATCACACAGTTGCATTGTGAAAGCTGTATCATTATATAATCATCTTCAAGAAACATGGCTACTGGAACACAGCTCTACATTTTCAGGCAGTTCCCTCCAGCCTCTCCACTACATCTTGAATAACAAGGTGATATCTACTTAATGCTTATGAGTAACCTCCAGGATAACGTCTGGACTCTGTTTGGAATCTCTCAGCCATTGACACTTTGTCTCACTTCACTCTTCCCCCTTTTGGTCGAGAAGGTTTTCTCAATCCCTTGATGCTGACTCTCAGCTCATTCCAGGATTTCTGTCCCACGTTGCCAGCAGGGTCCACACCCCTGGGAGTCATGTCCCACGTAGACAGGGGGAGGGTGGTGAGTTTGCTTGTTGTGTTGGCTGGGGAGAGAAGCCACATCTGAGCAACAAAAGAGGCTCTCTTGGGGGTGACTCTTAGGCCTAAATTTTAAGTAGACTTGACCTAGGATTTGGAATCTTAAGAGATTGATGGTAAACTATCAATATGGAAGGTATGGACAGAAGTAGTACCAATGAACTTAGAGAAGAGAAGCCGGATTTAAGAGATATTTCTTATATAAAGTCAGAAGAATCGAATGACCAATAATATAGAAGTGAGAGAGAGAGACACTCAACAATACAGAACTTTTCCTTAGGAGATTGGGTTGTTCATTAAACATGAATCAATTCAGAAAACAGAAAACTGAAGGAAACAAAAAGACAGCAAAAAAATTTTTTTCTGGACTGAGTAGTTGCAATAAGTAAAGAGGTCACAGAAAGAGGATCACTCTGAAGAATCATAGGAAATCTCTCTCTAAATTATATTTACAATAAGATTCAGGTAAAGAATTTAGGGATGAGGGTTTACTCACTAATTGTTTATGAAATTTAGGAGCTTTTCTCCTTAATGTCACCAGTGGCATTCTGATTTTCATATCAAAAAGTTTATTTTCAGTTCTTAGACTACCTCATATTCCAAATGGGGGAGTGCAAAACAACTGACTAGGAATTAGCGAAAGGATTAGTGAGCTTGTAAGATCCAGCTGAAGTTGTAAAATTATAAATTAGTAGTGATATAAATGTGTATATATGTATATATATTTTTTTCTCTAGCAATATGCAGCAGGCTGAGAATAGAACAGTCAAATTTGCCTAAATGGTATATGTAATTTCACATTCACTGGAATCTCAGCCCACTGTTCTTCACTCCCTTTTCCTATCAGATTTCACCACTTTGTTAAGGAATGCTGTTAGTGACTCAGATAGGGCATCTCCAGTTTTTGCTCTTTTGCTGCTCTGACTGCAGGTCATAATCTTTTTTTTTTTTTTTTGCATGGACAGGTACTGCGAATCAAACCCAGGTCTCCGGCATGGCAGGCGAGTACTCTGCTTGCTGAGCCACTGTGGCCTGCCCTACAAGTCATCTTTTTTGCAAACGCTGCATATGCCCTGTGACAGAGAGCCAGTCCTTTTTCTTCTGGTTCATGTCTAAATTCAGCTCCACAGTATGGATAACCATGGTACTATTAGTTTATCCTTTAACCCTTTTGTTTCCAATTGGTGGACATGCACTCCATTTTAATTTTCCTTCATATTAAACCACAAGTCCCTTTTCCTTTCCCCAAAGGAAACTCTTCCAGCCTTAATAGGCAGATCTTTAAATGCCCTCTCTTGGATCCCCTAGCCTACAGCTCCTTTGGAGTTTCCTTCGTACACTAAGGTCCTTTTTTCTCGTGAGTTCAAGCTGCCACTTCACTAAACTAGGAATAATTCAGGCACTGTGCTATAAGAGAGGATTGTGAGGGTTTTTCTCTTCCCTCTAGTTTGAATAACCTGGGAAAATTGCCTGCATGTTCTGCCAGAAAAATATGACTTCTCTCTCTGAAGAAAGTGTATCAGTCACATTTTCCATGTCAGTAAATGTGAGTAGAACCAAGAGTTGCAGCTATTGGGTCCAAATCTAAGGCTACACTCAGTACAAACCACAATACCACTCTATGGAAACAAAGCCACATATTCCAAACCTTGTACCACTTTTGAAATGGTAGGTAGGGATCTTACTTACCCTTTAATCACATCGAGTGTTCTTGCTCTTTTCATGAAGCATTTAAGAGGCTGATACTCAGAGAGATTGGACATATGTTCCTTTCCATTTACCTGATGGATCTATCTTCTCTTTTCCTCAGAAGAATCAAGCATTTTCACCAAATTTCAGTACCACCAAACAGGCTTTTCTATAACAAGCATAGTCTGTTCGATCTGGTCTCATGACACAGAATCAGAGGACATAAAATAAAATTCCATTTTTTGACCACTCTAAAATTAAACAAGTGGCAATTGTCTACCTTGAATTGTAGCATTTAATAAAACCTGGCATCAGAACTCCATGATGTTATAAAGGAGTTTCTCTCTACCCAGTAAAGATAGCCTGTTAGTCCCCCAGAACTTGCCAGCCAACCTCTAGGGCAGGAGTTGGTAAATTTTTTCTTAAAAGGGTCGGGTAGATACCATTTTCAGCTATATGCTAGCCATGCAGTCTCAGTAAGTATAGTTGTGTTCCAAGACTTTATTTATGGACATGGACATTTTAATTTCATGTAATTCTCATATATCACAAAAATAAATCTTCTTTTGATTTTTTTTCTATTTAAACATGTAAAAATTATTCTTAGCTCTCAGGCTTTACAGAAACAGGCAGTAAGCTATAGTTTTCCAACCCCTGCTTGAGAATACATTGTTTCCAACCCTGTTAGACAACTAACTTTTCTCAGTCAGTCCTGTAGTAAACAGACTTAATCCTCACAACCACTAGCTACCAGAATCTAAGCAATTGGATTTCTGCAGCTGAGATACTGTCAGAATGTTTTCAATTAATCTTAGTCTAAGACTTCAGTTATCTGTGCACCTTGAGCAAAACCAGGGGTTTATATACTTAACCAGGATCAATCCTTTAATAGTTTTCCTGGAAAATGGCCCATGAACTCTATAGTTAGAAGTATGATTATGGTAACATATATCAGTTATACTAGGATTTGTTTCAGTGTAGTCAGGAAACCAAATATAGCTTGTCTCCCTTAAAAAGTATGTATTTGTTAAGGGAATTGAGAACCATTTGGAAAAGTAGACTTAAAGAGTTTCTAGGGTGCTTAGAAACCATCTTCTGGGCATGACCAACATTATTGCTGCCAGGACAAGAAGAGGAAGCAGAGCCTGTAGCCAAGACAGCTCAGCTCATGAGCTGAAATTAAAAGGGCAAATGCAGCTGGGGCCACCAGATGTAAACCTTCATCCCCTTGCAGAAAAGAAAAGAAAAAGAAAATTCTCCTTACTCATATGCAAGTTTCATACTCTTACACAAGCTTCAACAAATGAGTTCGACTGCTGAATCGATATATTGATCTTTTAGTCTCTAGTGTCTTGCAGTAGCTAGAAGGAGAAACCTAAAATTGTGGAACTATACCCTATACCAAAGTCTGAAATCTGTTCTATAACTAATTGTTGTAGTGTTCTTTGAAATTTACTGCTCTTTTGTATATATGTAATTTTTACAATAAAAAAATCCTCTTCCCCTCTCTGACTCAAAGAGAGGTGATACTTATTTTCATGGTCTTTTTCAATTAGTGGTAGTCTATACCCATTTCTGGTACACTGTTGAGAAACAACTGAAATAAAACAGGGATGCCACATCCATATCTCTTCTAATGGGCCTTTAAACTTCTAAACTACTCTTCCTAGATGGAGCTTCAACTCCATTTTAGAGCTTGGACACTTCTTTTGAATGAAAGACCCTTTCAAATGTTGTCTTTGTTGAAAATATATTCAGTCATGAAGAGAAATAAATACTTTTGCTCTCTAAAATTAGAGTGTGTATCTCCATGTAATGTAATATGACTAAGAAATTTGGGACTCAGAGAAATAGACTACCGATCACATGGCTGGTAAATGAAGAGCTAGAGTTTTTACTCTAAATTCAAATTTATTCCTCTGATCTCTGGTCGACAACCATCACTTCCCTTTGCTATATTTATAGCACTTCCTAGATTAATAAATTGGCTCATTTTTCCTAACAACTTGAGTCTCAGAAGTTTTTCAGAATTTCCTTTCATAACACCATTGTGAACAGATTATATGGCAGCCTCCCAGCTACTGTTCCCTGTGACCATTTACACCACAATTTTTTTAGAATACCTTTCTCTTAGTAGCAATACTATTGCTAGAAGGGTCTTTTCCAAGCTCTAGTATATGAACTCTGTTGTCCCCTTTCCTCTCCACACTAGAATATGAAAAGGCATAGCTATTTTTAGAACTCACCTAAAGGCCTCTTTTAGATTGTAACCTCACGTATCGGTCAAGAAGATATTCTTTCTTCCTTTATCAACCCTGTTTTCATTGGGAAATTAATCTACTTATTTTTGTTATAAAGACATTTTTAAATTTCTTACTGGGATATCAAGCATTTTCAGCCACTCAGTGCCCTGTATTAGGAACTCTGTGAGCCATTCTGTTTTCTGTTTTGTGTTGTTTTCTGTTAACATTTTGTTCTAGTTTGGTAGCTGCTGGAATGCATTATACCAGAAATGGAATGACTTTCAAAAAGGGGAATTTAATAAGTTGCTAGTTTACAGTTCTAAGGCTGAGAAAATGTCCCAATTAAAACAAGTCTATAAGAATGTCCAATCAAAGGCATCCAGAGAAAGATACCTTGGTTCAAGAATGCTGATGAAGTTCAGGGTTTCTCTCAAGTGAAAAGGCACATGGCGAACACAGTCAGAGTTTCTCTCTCATCTGGAAGGGCACATCGCAAACATGGCATCATCTGCTTGCTTCTTCTCCTGGCTTCCTGTTTCATGAAGCTCCCTGGGAGGCAAGTTCCTTCTTCGTCTCCAAAGGTCTCTGGCTGGTGTACTCTGCTTCTTGTGGCTATGTCGTTCTGCTCTGCTCTCTTTGAATCTCTTGTCTCCAAAATGTTTTCTCTTTTATAAGACTTCAGAGACTAATCAAAACCCACGAATGGGTGGAGACATGTCGTCACCTAATCCAGCTGAACAACCACTCTCTGTTATATCACATCTCCAGGGAGATGATCTAATTACAGTTTCAAACATACAATGGTGAATAGGTATTAGAAGAAATGGCTGCCTTTACAAAATGGGATTAGGATTAAAACATGGCTTTTCTAGGGGATGCACATCCTTTCAAACCAGCACACTTGTATTTGCTTCATTTGTTTTTTCAATTAAATCCCTATATAGCTTATTAACTTTTTATTTGAAATACTTTCAAACTTATAGGACAGTTACAAAATATACAAAACCCATACAGAGAGCTCCAACCTAGCCCCTAATCCCGAGATAACCACATCTGACACTTTTAACATTTTGCCATGTTTTCCATATCATTCTCGCCTGTCCAGAAATGTATCAGTCCATCTAATTCCATCCGTCTTTCATTCTGTCTGCCTGTATGCCAATCCGTTTTCTGAACACCTGAATATAGGTTTTATACATGCCCCTTGAAATTTAACTGTCATGTGTATTTCCTAAGAATAAGAATATTTACTTATGTATCCACATTATCCAGTTCTCGAAGTTTAACGTTGTCATAAAGCTTATAGTCTATTTTCCAGTGTTCTCATATGTCCCAATAATGTCTTTTTTTCCTTATTGTATAGTATAACATATATACAAAACAAAGAAATGACAAGCAATAGTTTTCAAAGCACTCTTCAACAAATGGTTACAGGAAAGGTCCCAGAGTTTGTCATGCGCTGCTCTACGATCTTCTCATATTTTTCCTTTTAGCTTATCTGCTCCAGAATATAGGAGGCTAGAGGGCTTAAATACTTTATCATCACAATTGACTTTTTTTTCCTTCCTTTTTTTGTGAACAATAACATATATATACAAAAAAGCTATAAATTTCAAACCACAGCACCACAATTAGTTGTAGAACATAATTCAGACTTTGACATGGGTTACAATTTCACAATTTTAGGTTTTTACTTCTAGCTACTCTAAAATACTGCAGTCTAAAAGATATCAATTTAATGATTCAGCATTCATATCCATTTGTTAAGTCCTATCTTCTATGTATAACTCCACAGTCACCTTTGATCTTTCATTACCTCTCTTTGGGGTTGTTTGGGCTATGGAAATTCTGAATTTTTGATACTGGAAGTGTCTGTCACTAATATGGGGTAGGGAGATGGAATTATCTGATGTCCTAGAGAGGCTGGGCTAAGTTTCAGGACTCATCTGGACCAGGGACCCATCTGGAGGTTATAGGTTTCTGGAAAGTTACTCTAGTGCCTGGAACCCTTGTGGAATCTTAGATATTATTGCCCTAGGTGTCCTTTAGGACTGGCTGGAATGGTACTGATTGGGGACTGACCAGGGTATGATAGGTAGCAAGGTCTACCTGAAGCTTGTGTAACAGCGACCTCCAGAGTAGCCTCTTGACTCTATTTGAACTCTCTCAGCCACTGGTACTTCATTATTTACATCTCTTTTCCTCCTTATGTCAGGATGGCATTGTTGATCCCACAGTGTCGGGTCTGGATTCATCCCTGGGAGTCATCTCCCACGTCACCAGGGAGACTTTCACCCCTGGATGTCATGTCCCACATAGAGGGGAGGGCAATGATTTCACTTGCAGAGTTGGGCTTAGAAAGACTGAGCAACAACAGAGGTCCTCCAAAAGTAACACTTAGACATGCCTATAGGTAGTCTAAGCTTCTCTACTGCCTACATAATATGGCTTCACAAGAGTAAGCCTCATGATCGAGGGCATAGCCTATTGATTTGGGTATCCCTAAAGTTTGACACAGTATCAGGGGAGTCCCTTATAGTGAGGGTTAATACTTTCGTATTCTTTCTCCCCTCTCTCAGGGGACTTTGCCAATACTTTTTGATTATCTGCTTAATGTACTCTAGGATGTTTCCAGGCATTAAAATAATCTATACAGGATTATTATACAGGATTAAAGGACCTCTTTCTTATTCTGTGCTTCCTGTGTTTCAGTTGTTCAAATGAGCTGTTCAGAAAGGTTGAATTAGATTATGCACTAAAGAAAATTTCAGTTCCAGATCAAATAAACCTTTTTCCATTGGTTTCAAAGAGTATTTGTGGTTCTAAAATATAGACACTGTCTTTTTTACCCTTATGTTCTGAATTACTTTAACCCCAACCTGTTCAACTTTGTTCTTATCTCTAAATATCAGGTTGTATATATAAAAATAGCCTCTCAAAGTCCAGAAATAATAATCACTCTGGACTTAATGTGTCTGCTCTAAAAGCTTACAATCTAGGCCCCTATTTTCTTATAGGCATTTTCTAAAGGTGACCATACCATTGTTGGTTTTTTTTGTTTCTGGCTTATTTTGTCTCACCAAATGTCCCATGTGTTCGTTCACATCATTACATGCCTTACAACATTGTTCCTTTTTGTAGCAGCACAAACTTCATTCATAAATATACACTATGGTTCACCAATCTACTTCTCCATCAGTGCACCAATCTACTTCTCCATCAGTCCTTCAGCCACCTGCATTCATTGGGCATCATGTAGAGGGCCCAAAGTCTATAGTCCATCATCATTCTGAATTTTAGATAATTTCATTGTTCTCAAGAGACAGAAAACCAATAAACACAACCTAGGAAATCTAAACCTTCTCTTAGCTCATGTCCCTCACCCCATTATTTGTCTCTTAACTCATGTCCCTCACCCCATTCTTTGCCTCTGCTTTTGCTGTGGTAGTGCGGATGGTCTCCTTTTGAACATAGCTCATAGCAGACAATAGCAGTTTTCCCCTTGTACCCTGGACTTAAACACTGTTTATATAAGAATCATATCTTTGAAGTAATTCTTATGAGAACTCATTTGTATTTCTAGTGTGAGTCAGTGGGACGTGTAGATCTGTACAACTCCTTTCAATCTTGTTCATCTTCAGTATGGTAATATTATCTCTAGACCAACTAGAGAATCACCTTTGCTCCTATTTATTCCCTTACATTGGTGTTCAACCTCATTAGCTAATGATTCACCAATCTCTAGCTTCTATGTATCTCTAAGTCCCCTATGTTTTCTATTATAAGCCTCTGATTGTACCTTTATGCTGGTCATAAAAGTAAAATCTAACAGTATCTGTCCTTTTGTAGTCTGGCTAATTTCACTCAGCATTATGTCCTCAAGGCTCATCCATGTTGTCATGTGCTTCAGGAAGTCATTTTGTCTTACTTCTGCATCTCTGGGAGGATGGTACCCTGAAGAATCTTACTCTATCATCTGAGTTGGAGCAGAGCAAAATCAAAATACATTCTGATTTGAAAGGGCTTTTTAATATCTTCCCAGCAGACATTATCCCTTACATGTAAAGGATGTTGTTCTCAATGTACTCTGCATGGAAGGCAATGCAGGGTAGTAGAAAAACATTGGTATCAGATTAAACTAACTTGGATTTGCATCTTTCCTTTGCCTTTTACTAACTTTGTGACTGTGCACAGGTTATTTACTTTTTCTGTGAAATTGGGACAATCATTCTAATAATGAAACTGTTTAGGAATACATGAGCTAATGTATATAGAGCATCAATACAAGGAGTATGTGTTCATTCAATATTAGCTTTTTTGGGGTGGGGGTGGGGGCCAGGTACATACACTGGGGGCTGTTGGGGTGGGAGCACCTGGAGCGCGGGGAACGGGTTCAGGTGCATGGGGTGTGGGTTGAGTCGCCAGTCACGAGGCTGCACTGGTGAGGGTAGTGTGCCCAAGGAACATGGCCTGGCTTACTTCCTACTCCCATGTTCCCATCCATGTACTCCTGTGGGGTCCATGCCTCCTGGCCAGGCTCCAGCTTTCTGCTTCTCAGTTCCTTGGCCTCTGCAACCAGGGCTGCTGCATGTAGTGCAGAGGCTCTCCCAGGTCAGCCACACTCCTGAATTGCCGCCTCACTTGCCCTCCTGTCCCTTCTCTAACTTTTCTGTGGAGCAGGGCTAATCTTGAGCTACTCTAGTTGGCCATCTTCCTGGAAGTCCTTTTAGTTTTTTTTTTGTCCATGTTTTTAGTGTGCTTGGTATATCCCAGATCTGGTCCTCATTGATGGGTTATGACGCTTTGTCTTCTTTGCCAGTCGTCACTTCCTGTTTCTTTCTATGTTTTGTAATCTTTTGTTGAAGCTTGGACATTTTTATGTTTTAAGGTTTTATTGCTGGGATTTAGACTCTCAGGTGTCTGTTCCTTAAGATTTTGTTCAGCTGTTATGACAGAACTTTTCATGATTACCAGGAGCTAACCAAAAGGAAAAAATGAAAACATATTTCCAAGTCTTTGCATATTAACTTGCATGAGTGCTCTTCTTCAAGACTTATCCATGCAATCAGTTTAGAGAATAGCTTGAGGCCAAAGCTGGAGGCTTCTCTGATCATGTCTGTGTGTGTGCGTGCATGTTATCTTGGGCATACTCATGTGTGACAAATTCTTCATTTACGTGAGTATAAATATCCTTTCTTTCCTAGGGCACAGTTTTCTCAAGGTTCTGGGCACTCCACTGTATGTCCCATAGCCAACAAGCAATCCCTTTTCCCAGACAGCAGGTCTTGACTGCTCTGTTACGGTATTCTATAGGAGAGCTCTGTGAATGGCCTTCTACATGCAGGGCAAGTTCTGAGACGGCGAGTTTCTCACATCACCACTAGTCAGATTGGGCCAAGCACACATGCTTCCAATATGTACAAAAGGTTACCCTGCTCCCTCTAAAACTTGGAGCACAGACTCACACTGAGGCAGTGAAGGGTGGGGAATTACACAGCCAGGGCACCATGAGATCCTACCACTTATAAATAGACTTTTTCTTGATTTGAAGTAAACTCTATTACTTTAATTTTTACCTGTTTTTTTTGAGCTTTGAGGAAGATGTTTCTGCCAGTTCTTGCTAGTTGTTCAGAGCTTCTCTGGGAGGATGGTACGCTGAAGAATCTTACTCTATCATCTGAGTTGGAGCAGAGCAAAATCAAAATACATTCTGATTTGAAAGGGCTTTTTAATATCTTCCCAGCAGACATTATCCCTTACATGTAAAGGATGTTGTTCTCAATGTACTCTGCATGGAAGGCAATGCAGGGTAGTAGAAAAACATTGGTATCAGATTAAACTAACTTGGATTTGCATCTTTCCTTTGCCTTTTACTAACTTTGTGACTGTGCACAGGTTATTTACTTTTTCTGTGAAATTGGGACAATCATTCTAATAATGAAACTGTTTAGGAATACATGAGCTAATGTATATAGAGCATCAATACAAGGAGTATGTGTTCATTCAATATTAGCTTTCTTTCTTCTTTCTCCATTCTATGTAGTCAAGAATCATAGAATAATAGCTTTAGCTTTTAGTAACAGCTTGAATAGTATGGAGCTACTTCATCCTCCCAGATAATTTTATAAAGTAAAAGTGCTTGAAGTTAGTGTCCCTGTGAGAATCTTTTTGGTTTTCCATTTCTAAAAAAGTTTGACTTTCTTCCCTATATCTCAGTCACTTGCTTTTAGAATCATGAGCCACGTCTTTTGTCTTTCATAATATCTTCTTATTGCCAGTGAAATATCTCCATTTCTTTGGAGATGGCCCTTCCTAATAATGGTTTCAGAACCTAAATCTCCTTGCCATTAGGCAGTTCTAAATTAAGCCTCCCTTGGTATCTTCTTCCTTTTTCCTCAAATGAAACCTGAATTGGAACCTGTGGGAGTTACTAATAAATAGCTTTGTGTAAGAAAAATTTCTTCCCAATGAGGTAAGGATTCCTTTGATTAGGACTAAAGGTGTTCTGAAGACTCCAGATGTCAGGAGAGCAAATTCCTGTTGTCATAACTTCCAGAGACATTTACTTCTGATAAAGAATAATCTTACTGATTAATAAGCAGATTCTGCTGAAATCGTCTCTGTTGTCCACCTAGACCTCTGTGAGTCCTTTTTGCTTTTTCTCCCTGAAACCAGGTTTGTCATAAATGTGCATTGCACCACCAGAAATGCCTACTTTCTCTACTTACTATGATCTCTAGTTGGCTATCCCCTCTGTTTCAGTTTGCTAAAGTTACCATAATACAATATACCAGAAATAGGTTGGCTTTTTCCATGGGAATTTATTAGTTTACAAATTTACGATTCTAAGGCCATGAAAATGTCCAAATTAAGTCATCAGAGGAAGATATGTTCTTAGAGAAGGGGCCAATAGCATCCAGGGTTCCTCTGTCACATGGGAAGGCACATACAGTGTCTGCTTATCCTTCTCTCCTGGGCTCTGGTTCCAGTGGCTTTCTCCAAATGTCTCTGCCTTTGATCCTCTCATAGAGAACTCCAGCAAGGGGATTAAAACTCACCTTGAATGGGTGGGTCACATCTCCATGGAAACAACCTAATCAAAGGTCCTACCCAACAATAGTTCTACCTGAATGGGGATAGATAAAGAGAACATGGCCTTTTATGGGGTACATAATAGCTTCAAACCAGCACACCCTCTCTCCCAAAGAAATCAGAATAAGAAGCAAAATTAAAAGCTCAGTGGTCAGGATTTATGGCTAATCATTTGAAGTGCCAGACTGTATGTTAAAAACAGGTTTAGGGGCAGTGCAGTGGTGGCTCAGTGGCAGAATTCTCACCTGCCATGCCGGGGACCCGGATTCGATTCCCAGAGTCTGCCCATGCCAAAAAACAAGAACAGGGTTAAGACTTCTTTTGAATCCATTACTGGAAGTAGATTTTAAGGAAATTGAAATACTGATTATATTAGGAAATGTGAGGGCTTTAAAACTGCCAAGGAAGCCTCTTACTAAAGATTTTATTTTTATAGTCTGTTATTTTGGGGAGATGGAATAATTTTGAAAAAACAATAATATGCAATATATGCCATTGATTACGCTGGAACACCTTTAAAATAGGAGAACTTAAAAATGAAAGTATTTTTTTAAATCTCATTTTTAAAAAATAATTTCTATCTCAGATAAAACAGTACCATTTGTATTTGTCTATTGATTCTTTAGGATAATAAATGAGCAGCTGCAGCGGTCACTTGATGATTATCAGCGCCAGCTTTCTGTGAAAAGAGGTGAACTTGAATCAGCCCAAGCTCAAATTACAATACTGGAAGGAAAAATAGGTAAATCTTTTTAAATTTTGTTTTTGCTTATCCTAGTTTATTTTATCTAATAACATTTCTTTTCTTTTATAGATAATCTCAACCTTAAGATGACTTCACAGGATGAAGAAGCTAATGTAATGAAAAAGACCATTGGTGTTATTGATAAAGAAAAAGACGTTCTTCAGGAGACTGTAGATGAGAAGACAGAAAAGATTGCAAACTTAGAAGAAAACCTAGCTAATAAAGTATGTACTATTAAATGTTGTTATCTGTTGCCTGACCAGAAAATGTTATTTTATTCTATGTGTCACATGTGCAGTTTTGATCATCCACGTAGAAGCACCTAAACCCTGAGACCATATATTCTAATATGTTTTAATTTTATTTTATCCCATTAATTTGAATCTTCAAAAGTTTCTCCATTTGTAGAATATAATTTCCTTTATGAGATCTTATTACGGCAAACTCAAGGAAACTATTTAAGTTGTTAGGGTAAGAGGGAACATATCAATATATGAAGTAGAGTTGGTACATAGAGTTGGTACATAGATGTGTGTTTACTTGGAGATTTCTTCTATGGCATAATTTATCTCAGTGGATTTGAGCTCCATAAATGTGATAAATTATATAAATTGAACCTAAATACAGTTCTATATGAATGGTTTAGAATCTTACATAATTTCATAATTTCTATAGGAAAAAGCTATTGCTCATATGAAGATAACAGTCTCAGAATATGAATCATCTATGAAGTAAGTAATTAATGAAATAGCAACCAGCTGCTTTAGAAGTTTTCAGTAAATACAGATAGATCTGTATGTAAGTGACAGTCAGGCAACAGGAAATTTCCTTTTCCACTTCTTTATTTTTGCCAGTCACAGCATCATTTCTCAGTCTTGAATGTGCTTTGAAAATGTGCTATTCTCTTTAACTTTCTCCCCTCCCCTGTCAACTAAACACTCAAGTCTCATTAATTATTCTTTTATATACTGACTTGCTCTTTATATCTTCTGTAATCCTGTTCAATCCTAATTCATTGACAGTGAGATTACTCAATTTATTCTCCAGCTAAATGTATCTGGAACATGATGTAAAATTTTATATTTTATGGGTTGCCTCTCCAGAAAGATTGTAAGCCAATTCAAGATAAAATTCATTAATTATAATTATTTTTCATATCCTTATAATGTTTTATATATAGTAAGAACTTAAACATTAAATAAATCCTTGCTAAGTGGTTATTTTGTTCTACTCCTAACACTTGAAAGTTTTCTATGCTTACTTGTCTTTCAGGTTATTGCATTTATTTTTTGATGTGATTAGCATATAATGATTACTAGAGGTCTAAACTATACCAGTAACTTTACCTCATTAATTACTTATTTTCTTAATGTAGTAGTTGTATTTTTTATTTTCTTAGCATACATAATAGAGTACAATGGTTTTATTTTTTGTAAAAAAAGCCACAATTTTTTCGAAAAGCTTTATTATTTCCACATGACTCTTAACAGCCAAGTAAAGGATACTTTGAATAATCGAGATCGTGAGATAAACAGCCTCCGGCGCCAACTTGATGCAACTCACAAAGAACTTGATGATGTCGGAAGATCTAGAGAAATAGCTTTTAAGGAGAACAGAAGATTACAGGATGATCTTGCTATAATGGCAAGAGAAAATCAGGTCTGAACACAGTGCATAAACTTTGATAGTTACACAGTAGTTTTTCATTGTTTGCTGAACTTTAAAATCATTAAGTGACTTTTTCTAAAACTTTGTAATATAAATATCAACAAACATGAGAAATATCTTTAAACAGAATGTTGTTTATCAGAATTTTTTTTTTTTTTTTTTTACATGGGCAGGCACCGGCAATTGAACCCGGGTCCTTGGGCTTGGCAGGCAAGCATTCTTACCTGCTGAGCCACCGTGGCCCGCCCATCAGAATATTTTAAAATGTGGTTTAAAGTGCAGTTAAATATTTCAGGGTATCTAATGGCTACAACTGTATTCTCCTCAACATTTGGTCTTTATTACAAGGAAGCCAGAAACTGGGAGTACAGTTTTTTGTGACAAAACATTGTCACCTTATTTGGTGAGGATCTCAGCATCACTCCCAAGGCAAAGTTTCTGTGTTTTAAAGACCCATAATAGATTTTAGTCATTCATGCTTACCTATACTGACCTTAGAGATAATGAAAAATAAATTAAAGAATATTTTAGAGTAGAAAATACAAAATTGTGTTGCTGTATAAAGGATTATACTAAGAAGACCAGGGATTTCCCTGTTTTAAATATTTTGCCTTTTTAAAAAACTGTTTTCGGTATTATGAACTGTAAAGCATATTGCTGGTATATGAATCAGAGCGTTATCAACCCCTGGCTGTTCTTAGCATAAGTAGCCTTAGTGTAAATGCCAAATGAATGGCTGGGTCTGTGGTGGAGGATATGTGGTAAAGTTTGGTTCAAAGTCTAGATTAACTAGGAAAAATATGTAGAATTAAAATTTAGGGAATAGTTTTCCTCTTTTTACCTCCTTTCTTCCCCTAATTCCAAAGAAGTTATTTGATTATAAATAGGACCCTTTAGATGCTATGTTCATTTTAGTGTTGTCTTCAATTTTCTGATTTATAGGAAATATCATTAGAGTTGGAAGCAGCGGTGCAAGAAAAAGAAGAAATGAAGAGTAGAGTTCATAATTACATCACTGAAGTGTCACGGTGGGAGAACTTAATGGCTGCTAAGGTGAAAAAAAAATTTTTAGGTTGGATTTAAGATTGATTTTTTGAAAAATCTTGTGTTTATATATTTATCATCTATTAGATATTAAGCTTTTGAGAATGGAGATCTTTTCTACTTCTTTTTATATTTCTCCACAGATTTTAGTACAGAGTCTGCATAGGTATTTTATACTTCCTAAACAACAAAAATTCCAATGTGTTTGTATTTAAGACATGGCTATTCCAATAAATGAGATTTAATAACTTATAAATGATTTCATTGTTTTTAAACCAGGAAAAAGAAAATGAAGATTTGTTGGGTAGATTTCAGATGCTGCATAGCCGTGCTGAAGACTGGGAGGTCAAAGCCCATCAAGCTGAAGGAGAAAGCAGCTCAGTACGACTTGAACTTCTTTCCATTGACACAGAGAGAAGACATCTTCGAGAAAGAGTAGAGCTGTTAGAAAAAGAAATTCAGGAAGTAAGCCTTTCATTTATTTTGTAAAGAAATGGTTTAGTAAAACAGAAAATGTTCAAAGATGCTTTATTGGAATTTTATAGTTGTAAGCATTGATAGAATTAAGTGCTGATGGTAATTCTTTGTTATTGAGTCTAATAACTTTTTTTAATTGTGGTAGAATATATGTAATATAGACTTTTACATTTTAAGCATTTTTAAGTTTACAATTCAGTGAACTTATTGCATTCATAGTATTGTGCAATCATCATCACTGTCTAGTTCCAATATTTGTCAACATCCCAGACAGAAATTCTGTACCTGTTAAGCAATAACTCCTTATTCCTCTCTACTCCCAGTCACTGGTAACCTACATTCTACTTTCTGTCTCTGAATTTGCCTCTTCCGTGTATTTTATTCAAGTGTACTTATATAATATTTGTCCTCTTGTGTCTGGCTTATTTCACATAGCATAATGTTTTCAAATACCATCTGTGTTGCCAACATGCATCAGGATTTTATTACTTTTCATTACTAAATAATATTCCATTTTATGTACATAATACATTTTATTTATCCATTCCACCTTTTGGCTGTTTTGAAAAATGCTGTTAGGAGTATAGGCATACAGTGATCTGAGTCCCTGTTTTCACTTCTTTTGGGTTTATGCCTAAGAGTGAATTGCGGAATTATATAGTAGTTCTGTTTCACTTTTTTTTTTAACATTTGTTTATTGTGAAATATAATATATACAGAAAAGCAAAATTTCAAAGTACATTGTAACAGGTAGTTATAGAACAGATTTCAGAGTTTGGTAGGGGTTGCAGTTCCACAATTTCAGGCTTTTCCTTCTAGCTGCTCCAAGACACTGGAGACCAAAAGAAATATCAGTATAATGATTCAGTTGTCATGCTCCTTTGTTAAATCCTGTGTTCTCTGTTAAAACTCCTGGTCCTCCTTATCTGGCATAGGAACTCTCTGGAGGTTATAGGTTTCTGGAAAGTAATCTTAGTGTGTAGAACCTCAGATAAAGCCCTACGTATTCTTTTGGGTTAACAGGAATGGCTTTGGTTGGAGGTTGGCAAACACTGGTAATTAGCAGTATCTAGCTGAAGCTTGTGTAAGAGTAGCCTCCAGAATAATCTCTCAACTCTATCGAATTCTGTAAACTGCTGATACACTATTTTGGTACATTTCCTTTCCCCCTTCAGGTTAGGAAGGCATTGATCCCATGGTACCAGGGCCAGGCTCATCCCTGGGAATCATGGCCCACGCTAGATATCATCCCGCATAGTGGGGAGAGTAATGATTTTCCTTGCAGAGTTGTGCTTAGAGAGAGGGAGGTCGCATCTGAGCAACAAAAGAGGTTTTCTAGCAGTAACTCTTAGGCATAACTACAGGTATGCTTAGCTTCTCCACTACAAAAATAAGCTGCATAAGAGCAAGCCTCAAGATCAAGGACTTGCACTTGGAGCAGTGTATGCCACCAGCTGAATATCAAGCATTGAGTGGGATATGGGTGGTGCTTATATGACTGGCTAGAGCTCCAGGCATAGGAGGGTTAAGTACTACTTTTTTTAGCCATGATCTCTCCCCTTCCTTTTTTTTATTTTTTGAATTAAATAAAGGAATCAAAATTAAATAATTCAAACCCTGCCTGCAAAATTAATTTTTTTTAGTATTGTTTAGAAAAAACAATAAAATCCTAATTTTTGTAACTATTAAAAAAAAGAGATCAAGGGCTTGGCTTATTCACTGGGGAGTTCCTAATGTTTGAGACAGTATTAGGGGTTTCCCCAGTGGTAAAGTTTAATAGTTCCTTTTTTTTTTCACTTAGAAATATTTCAAACTTAGAAATATGGCACAAACCCCATACGGAAAACACCACCTGCTCCTGGCCCCCAATACCCAGATCCACCACTATTGACATTTTGCCACCTTTGCCTATCATACTATCTATCCATCTATCAGTCCATCTATGTGTCTATCCATCTTTCTGCCTATTTATGACCCTATTTTCTGAATACTTGAGTGTAGGTTGTTTGTATTATGCTCCCTAAACCCTTAATACTGCCAAGTGTATTTCCTAAAGAGAAGAATATTAATTTTTGGAATCACTTGAAGTACAGTTATCAAATTCAAGAAATTTAACATTGTTATAAAACTTACAGTCTATATTCCAGTTTTTAAATATGTCCCAATAGTGTCCTTTTGAGACTCTGGCTCCTCCCTTATTAGATCCCATCCAGGATCATGTATTGCATTTCACTGTCATTGTTTCATTAGTTCTGTTTATTTTTTCAAATGTGGAAACATATATCAACATAAACTTTCCCATCTCAACCAATCCCAAGTACACTATTCATGGTAGTAGTAACATTCACAATATTGTGGTACCCATACCATCTTCCATTACTAAAAGTCCCATCTTCCCAAACAGAACTCAGTACACATTATACATTAACTCCCCATTATACCTGTCCCTGCCCCGACAACCTGTGCTTTCTGTCTGAGCTTGCACATTCTCCAATATTTTCTGTGTACCATGAGGCTTAAATGTTAACATCCTAAATCTAAAACAACCAACTTAACTTCAATAATATACACAAACTATATTCTTATACTCTTTCTGTTCTCCACCTTTATGTAGTTCTTGTTACAGACTACATGTTTAAACTTTATGAGTACAAAACCACTGATTTATCATTACATTTTATGCATTTGCCTTTTAGACCTTGTAGGAAATAAAAACTGGAGTTAGTAACCAAAAGTACAATAATACCAGCGTTTGTATTTATCCAAGTCATTAACTTCACTGGAGATATTTTTTCTCCTCGTAATAGCCCCCCTTAACTTTTGTTTACCTATAAATATCTTAATTTCACTTTCGTTCCTGAAAAATAGTTTTGCAGGATATAAACCCTTTTTTAGCTTTTTTTTTCTTTCGTTAGTTTAAATGTGTTATCCCAAATATTGGGGATTTGGCCTCCATGGTGTCTGTTGAAAAATCAGCTATTAGTCTTGTTGTACATGATAAATTGCTTTGCTCCTGCTACTTTCAACATTCTTTCTTTGTCTTTGTACGTTTTTCTTAAAATTTTTTCTTCATTAGAGAAGTTGTGGAGTTACAGAACAATCATGCATAAATTCCTATTTACCACCCTTTTGTTAATACTTTGTATTAGTATGGTGTACGTCTGTGTTTTAATGATTTGACTGCAATGTGTCTCTGTAGAGCTCTTTGAGTTTATCCTGCTTGGAATTTTTTGCCTTCTTAAAGGTATAGATTCATCAAATTTGGGGAGTTTTCAGCCATTGTTCATTAAAATTTCTTCTGCCTGTTTCTCTCTTTCTTCAGGGATTCCTGTAATGTGTATTTCGATCTACTTTATAGTCCAACAGGTCCCTTGAGCTCTGTTCAGTTTTCTTCATTCTTTGTTCTTTCTGCTTCTCAGACTGGATTATTTAATTGACCTATCTTCAAGTCACTGAAGATGACTTTCTTCTCAAAGCTGCTGTTGAATCCCTATAGGAAATTTTTCATTTCAGTTATTGTACTCTTCTACTTCAAGATTTCTATTTGGTTCCTTTTTATAATTTCTATCTCTTTATTGATACTCTCATTTTACTTATATGATGTTTCCAGATTTCCTTTGATTGTGTGTGTATGGAGGCATTTAGTTCTTTGAGTATGCTTAAGAGAGTTGATTTAAAGTCTTTGTCTAGTCAGTATAATATCTGGGCTCCTCGTGGATGATATCTGTCAATTTATGTTTTTCCTTTGAGTGGATCAGAATTTCCTGTTTCTTTGTGTACCCTGTGATTCTTTAGAGGAAAACTGGGCATTTGAATATTATAATGTGGTTTCTCTGGAATCAGATTCTTCCCTTTCCAAGTGTTTGCTGTTCTTGATTATTGAAGCCTTGGTTCAGCTAGTGTTTTGAGAGAGATTTCTTTCAATGTCAGAAACTTAAAAAAAAAAAAAAAAGAAAGAAGAAAGAAAGAAAAATAAAACACCTCTTCTATTCTTTGCAGATTAGCTCTTTAACTCTTCACCAGGCCAGTTACAACTTTGCCTCAATCATTAGTTCCTGTCTGCACTAAGCCAGTGATGAAAGCTTGGGATTTTCTCAGGTCTTCATTGTACATGCATCCTGGGTAGGCATATGAGTGGCTTTCTAAATCCCCAGTATAAATAGCTTCTTTTGGTTGTCCTGTTTCCAAAGGTACTCTTTCCTTGGGTTTTCCTCCCAGATTCATTGTATGTTTCAACTATAATCTTTTATCCCAGGTGGCTCTGGGTGTTTTTATTGAACCTTAAAATGTTTTCTAGCAGTGCCTGCTGCTTTTCTGCCCTAGGTGAGTTCTAAATTAGATGAAACAGATGTAGATGCTTTACATTGGTCCTCCTGGTAGCCCCCAGACAAATTGGAATAGACAACAAAATAATTTTGCCACTACCCCAGGGATGGGACTGAGCAAAGGCAAGTAAAATACCATAAAGCTTTCTTCCTGTTCTTTCTTCCTATTTCTTACTTCCATTTAATTCTTACCTAGCACAAAGCAAATATTTGAATAAATTAACGGCTGTTGGTTGCAACTTATGACTTTGCTAGCCTTTAAGAACATCATTTAAAAGCTAACACCAAAAGTGAATGAGGAACAAAAGAAACTTTGAAATAGAAGTCGAGGTTTTAAAGAGATTAAAGTATTAAAAATATTAATATATTTTCAAAGGAAAAGGTATGCAAAATTATAAAAAGAATAATATCTAGAAGTCATTTAGAAGTAATCACATTTCTCTCTTTCATTTCATGAAAGAATAAGGTCAGATAGGTTAAATGACATACTCAGGGTCTCTTAGCTACTTAGTAATAGAATACATTTTCACATCTAAAAATGAGAATGATGATAATAGTAGTATCAACCTTATAGAGTTGTTTTGATAGCTTATTGAGGTAACTCAAGAAAACCACTTTGTGAGAATTTAATAGATGTTAATAGTCATTATAGTTGTTAGAATACTTTCCTTTCTGAAAATTTTTTAAACAATAAAAGTCTACATATTTTAACATATTTGAGGGGCTAATTAATGGCATAGTAAAGTATCACCGAACCAGGTAAGTGCAATTTGAAAAAGGAGAAATTAGTCTTAAACAGTGTCGTAAAATTCCTCTAGCAAGTCACTTCCGTCATATCTGGTTTAGTAGTTTAGATGGATATGTTTAAATCATAGGTGCTTTATAAGATTTCAGTATCGTGGACTTTTGTTAAAATATTGAAAGCTCATTAATCTTGACTACTAAAGCAGATTTCTGACATTTTTATTCTGAGAAGGGTACCCAGAAATGGTCTATTAAATAAGTGTCTGAGGATCACTCTTTTCAAAGCTGGTCCACCTTTGCACAGCAAATGGCAGTTAGCTGTGTACTAGCCTATATAACTAGGGCACTAGAACTCTTAAGAGCCCACGTTTGATTGAAAACTTAAGGATTCATTTATTAGATAAATATTTATTTCCCTTCTCCCCTTTACATGGGAACTCTTTAAGAAAGAATTGTCTATACTCATTTTTGCTACTTTCCCCATTTTCCCTTGAACTCATTCCTGGCTGGCTTTTGCCCCCAGCATTTCACCAAAATTCTCTTGTCAAGCTCACTAATGACCTCTGTTTGCTAATTCAAATGATCAATACCAGTTCTTTTCCTACCTTACCTGTTCAAGCCATGGATTACTCCCTCCTGGAAACCCTTTATTGGCTTGGTGTTCTAGTCCACAAGCTGCTAGAATGCAATATACCAGAAATGAAACGACTTTTAAAAAGGGGAATTTAATAAGTTGCTAGATTGCAGTTCTAAAGCCATGAAAATGTCCAAATTAAAACAAACGTTGAATCAGGGCGGGCCAAGGTGGCTCAGCAGGCAGAGTTCTCACCTGCCATGCCGGAGACCCGGGGTTGATTCCCAGTGCCTGGCCATGTAAAAATAAAAAGAAAAGTGTTGAATCTAAGGTATCCAGGGAAAGATACCTTGGTTCAAGAAGGCCAATGATATTCAGGGTTTCTCTCTCAACTGGAAAGGCACATGACAAGATCTGCTAGCTTTCTCTTCAATGGCTTTCCAGGGGCACTTTCAGTTCTGTTGGTTCTGTAGGTTCTGGTGGCTCTGGTTACTCTAAAGTTTTTTCCAGAATGGTTCCCTCTTAAAGGGCTCCAGTTAGCAGCCCCATCTTGAATGGGTGGAGACACATCTCCATGGAAACCATCTAATCAAAAGTCTCCACCCACAGTTGGGTGGGCCACATCTTCATGGGAATAATAAAAAAGATTCCATCCAGCAATATTGAATGAGGATTAAAGGATATGACTTTTCTGGGGTACACAACAAATTCAAACTGGCACACTTGGCTTCTCAAACACATACTCTACTCCTTCCTCATTGGATGTTCCTTCTAGATCTCTTTTCTTGGTTTCTCCTCATTTTGTAATTTTTAAACTTTTGAAATACTCATGTTCAGTCCTTGGGTGAGTTCTCTATACTCACTTCCTTGGTTATTTCATCTGCCTCCTGGCTTTACTGCTAATGGTTCTCCAGTTTTAAAATCCAGCCAGCTCTCTTCCCTGAGCTCATGTCTCATATATCTGACTACTCAACAACTCTACTTGGGTGACTAAATCTCAAACATAACCTACCCCAAACTAATCCTTTCCCCTACTAATTTGTTCTTCTCAAATACTTTTGTAGCTCGGGAGAGGTAACTCCATTTTTCAGTTTCTTTAGTCAGAAAATCTTGGAGTTGCCTTTGACTTCTTTCTTTTCTCACGTGCTCATTTAACTGATCTTTCTTCTTCCCTCATTTTCTACCAACAATTCACTACACAGTGAGCAAAATGATCCTGTGAAATTCTAAGTCAGATAGTGGTTTTTCATCTCGTTCACAGTAAAAGCTGAGGTATTTGAGAGAGCTATACAATTAGATCCCCTCCTCAATCACCACACCCCTACTGCTGTTTGTTAAATTCCTTAATTCTTCCCAACCAAGGACTTTTGCGCTTGCTGTTGGCCTGAAAAGTTCTTTCTCACTATACCTGTGTGGCTCACTCCCTCAGCTCTCTTAGGTCTTAGCTCAATGTCAGAGTGTCCTTCAGTGACCACCCTATTTAAAATTGCACCCTCAGCACCTTCCTATTCCCTTTCTCTGCTTTGTTTTCCTCTATATCCCTTACCACCGTCTGGCAAACTGATTTTTTTATAGTCTTGCCCCCCCTCTCCCATTAAACTACACACTCTGAACACAGGGTTTTTTGTGTTTTGTTCATGTCTGCTTTTCTTCCTATAATTCTAAATATTTTAACATTAACTTGCTAACTAATGCTATAGTAAAGTCTCCCTGAATCAGACGAGTGACAATTTGCAAAGAAGAAAATATGGTTAGTTTTAAAACATGGTGTTAGACACATAGATGATGTTCAGTAAATATTTGTGGAGTGAATTTATTGAACTTCTATGCAACAGTAGAGTAGGGAACAAGACATAACTCCTCATAGAGTTTACATTCAAGTTAACTAAATGCAGCAAGCCAGTAAACTGTATCCTGTCCAATCTAGAGGGGAAAATGATTGATTGCTAGATTTAAAGACATATTTGAGACTTTTCCCGGATTTGGACTGTAATAAATCCAATTAAGTGATGAAATTTATAGCCTCTTAATCTTAATTCCTGGCGTATTAATTGGGTGCATACTCCACATTTGCATATCAGCAAAGGACTCAGATAGCATCAGGAACACATACAAGGCCAGTGCATGTCAAACTGGGTCATGAAATCAATTTAGTGAGATTTTGTAATGTTTCCTGTTATATTAATTCTTTAATCACATAGTAAAAAGTAAATGATTGTATTAAACTTGTAGTTCTGTATGTATAAATATATACAGGTATGTGTTTGTTGGGAGCATTCTCAAGTATGTTTATTATTGCATTGTAAAATTTTGCTCTTCTGGGAAATCATGACATTGGTCCTTTTCTCTTTAGACAAGTTAACATGTTTATGATACGATATTATTTAATAAGAGAATATTTGCTTCTATTAAATTAGGTAAAGTTTGAAAATCTTAAACTTTTATCATAAGGACAGTCTAATAAAGATCCCTAAATAAAATTTTAGAGTTCGGTTAAAAATATAGGCATCCTTGGATTTAATTGATACAGAATAAATTGCCTGCTAGTTTTGGTTTGCATTGGTTTGGTTTTATTGGTAATATGTCTGTATTCAAATTTTGCTCATTATTTCAAATTATTAAAATTTTATGAAGTTGCATTGTTAACTTTAAATATGACTTCAGACATTTACTTTTAAAGCAGACCATATGTACAAAATTCTGAATTTACACTAAAAACTATGAGGGAGTGATTAATATATACATTCCTTTTTTACAAAAAGGCTTTAATACAACAAAGAAAATTTATAAAGGAAAAATTTAATGTAACTTCAGAAATCCCTAATATTCAGAACAAATTCTAACAGAATTTTTCATCTTTATACCTTCCAAATACATACAGGAATGTATTTAGTTACCATGATTAATTATTAAATGCAGTTGCTTTTTTAATAGTATTATAATAGATCACCTTTAGATAGCACACAACTTCCCAAATGCGTTTTAAAATTTGCAAAAGTTGGTTCTCAGAGTTTTATAAAGTGAAGTTGTGGCTGCACAGATTCAAGGCCTTAAAAAATTATTTGATTACTTATCTTTAATTTTTTTTACCTGTCTCTTTCTCTTTTTTCAGCACATAAATGCACATCATGCTTATGAATCTCAGATCTCTTCAATGGCAAAGGCCATGTCTAGATTAGAAGAAGAGCTTAGGCGCCAAGAAGATGAGAAGGCAGGAGTATTAAATGATTTGTCATCTCTTAGAGAGCTTTGCATTAAGCTTGATTCAGGCAAAGATATTATGACTCAACAATTGAATTCCAAAACCCTTGAATTTGAGAGGGTAAGAACTAAAAAAATATTGTCATTGCACATTATTTTATTAAGCCCTACTCTAATTGTTTTGCTTTATTATTCACTACCCAGTATATCTTTTCCCCTTCAGAGGTGCTACTTTGGACTATTGGCCTTTATTTATTAAGTTTGACTACTAGATTCTTTGCCAAGATTTCTCTGGCAAAATGATGATAAAATTAGGTATACCATGTGTGGGATAGATGGGTATTTAGGAGAATATAATGAATCTTCTAATTATAGTTTATAAATTAGGAACGTATCTCAGTACATTTCTTTATGTGTTTGAAATTAAGGCTGAAATGAAGACTTGAGTGGTTCTTTACTTCCCAATTGAATATTTTTCCTGATAAAAGTTTCAAGGAGATTAGGTCTTATATTATTTAAAAAATCTAAATTAGATGGAAGTTCCCATTCCCAAATGAGGCATTATTTCAAACAACCCAGTGGGTGTTTTGAAACATGGATGTTTTCACTCACCTATTTGTTTCTTTATTTTCAGTTGCTAAAAATCTTAAAGTACTGACTTGACTGTAATCAGAGTACACATTTTTAATGGATCAGAAGGGCCTCATTGCTGATAGGTTGTTTAGGATTTCAATGTTAATGACCTCTTGAAAAGGTAGCCTGAGTAAAAGCTGAGGTTTATTTTTTGCCAAATAAATCCTTAGAAAAAAAAGTACAGGTTGTTTTGAAGATAAGATGCTTTTTCTTATATTTAAAGAAGTAGTTAAAAATCATTAACCAGTATCCAAAATGAAGCAACTGATAGTATGTAGCTCTGCAGAATTATAAGATGAAGACTTGTTCAGAGTAACACTGAAATTGTGTTGAAGTAATACTTACTCTGTTTTTCTTATAGGTTGCAGCAGAATTAGAAAATGTAAAATCAGAAGCAGACCTGTTAAAAAAACAACTGTCAAGTGAGAGACATACAATTAAAAACCTAGAATCATTATTGGCTACAAATAGAGATAAAGAATTTCATTCTCATTTAACTTCCCATGAGAAGGATACAGAAATTCAGATACTTAAAGAGAAGTTATCCCTTTCAGAAAGCAAACTGTAAGTGTCATAAAATCAGCCTATAGGAAGAAAATATCTTGTCAAAAATATTTCATTTGAGGGGGGGCTTGGGTGGTAGCAGAGGGGATGAAGGGTGTTACAAAATCAAAGTGTTTGAGTTATATACCTGCTACTTTTAGAAATTCAGGGAAGTAGTTAAAGAGATACATGTATGGAGATGTAGAATTGGAGATGGAGAGTTCAGCACTGAGTTGGTAGCCATGGAAGTGAATGGAAGGAGTGAACTTTAGAAAAATACTTAAATGAAAGATAGAGGAGTCTTTGAAGGAGTGTTTCACGAAGAAACACAGAGTAGATTGTACCAGTGGAAAAGTTACCTTTTAAAAGAAGTTAGAAACATTTCTCTTTATGATGCATGAGTCAGGAAGAGTGGTTGAAGGTACTTTACATCTTGGTTTTACAGTTCCTATCTTTAAATTTGCATCACTAGCATTGCTCCAGTGCCTAGTACATAGCAGGAGCTCAGTGAATATTGTTGAATGAGATAAAAGAGAAAGAAAAATGTGATAGAAGCTCCAGAGCTTTAGAGGTTTATTATTGAAATATCTTCCATCTATTTTCTTCCTGAAGCATAACCACCATTCCTACTTTCATAAAAACAAAAAGAATGTTACTACAAAACAGAATATTACTTATTTCTTTGTGTTTTTTTTGTGTGTATGTGTATGTGTTTTTTTTTTTGGTTTGGTTTTGGTTTGGTTTTAAGAGCTAGTCAAAGTCGGGAAGACACCATACTTCGAACCAAAATGGCACAATTACAAACAGAATTTGATGTTATGAAAAGGCAAATTTCAACTGAAAGATATGAACGGTAAGAGAAATTTTTATCATTGGATGGTGTATTTAATTTCCTATTCTATTCCAAAAAGAATTTAATATGTCTTGCAAATAGCAAACTTTTAAAATTAATATCTAAAAGAAATTCCTTTGGTGTGTCTCCCCAAAAAGGCAAAAAAGTGCAACATGGTGGGGGAAGATGCTTCCGGGCACCATACTTTTGTCAAGCTTTGAACAGCTAGCAGTAACTAACAGAAACATGTAGATTGCAGTAAGAGGATGAGCACTGAATCAAGAAAAGGTTTCTTTAAAGCAGTAGGATCCTGTGGTGCCCTGGCTGGCCCCTTTCCACCCTTCATTTTCTTGGCACAGAGCCAGCCCACATTCCCAATGTGGGTTCCTGCTCCTGGTTCTGGAGGGAGTAGAAAAACCCTATGCATAGATTTGGAGCATGTGTGTCTACCTACCACATATAATGGGCAGGCATACATGAGGGATTTGCCATCCCAGAAATTGGGACCTGAGGGATTTGCCATCCCAGACATTGCCCTATGTGTAGAAGGCAGATCAAGGAACTCTTCTACAGAATATTGTGGGAGAGCAGTCAAGTTGTGCAGCCTGGAAAGAAGGGTTTGCTGGTTGTGGGACATACAGTGCAATATCTCAGACATGAGGAAACTGTTTCCTAGGGAAGAAGGGATATGCAGAGTAAACAGAGGGATTCTTAGGGCACCTGCACATGCCAAAACTAGAGGCATACACAGAAAAGATCAAGGAGGCCCTTAAGCTTTGGCTTCAAACTTTTTTCCAAACTTATTGTATGGATAAGCCCAGAAGAAGAACATTTGCACAGATTAATGTGCTAACTAGGAAAGGTTTTCTTTTTTTTACCTCTTTTTATTTTGTTAGCTCCTAGCATTCAAGGAAAGCGCTGTCATAATGCTAGCTGGATACAAGCTTAAGGAACCTGAGCCTCAGAGTCTAAATTCCAGTAATAGCACACTGAAATATCAGAATGTCCAGGTTTCAACAAAAGATTGCAAAATAGCCAAAGAAACAGTAAGTGATGGCCCAGGCAAAGGAGAAGATTAAAGCATCAGAAACCATTAGTAAGAGGATCAGAGCTGGGATGTACCACAGAATTTAAAAATATGTTCCTAAGTATGCTTATAGAGCGAAAGGAAAATATGGACAAAAAAACAAAGGAAATCAGGAAACTAATAGATGAACACAAAGAAAGTTTCAGTAGAGAGATGGAAATTAAGAAAAGGAAGCAAATGGAGCTGAAAACCAAATAACAAATTTAAAATTCCCTAGAGGGATTCAACAGCACATTGGAACTGGCAGAAAAATATTCTGTGAACTTGAAGATAAGACAATTGATAGCATCCAGTCTGAGGAGCAGAAGGAAGAAAGAATGAAGAAAAGTGAACAGGGCCTGAGGACCCTGTGGGACACCAGAAGGAGAAGAAAGAAAGGGTCAGAGAAAATATTCAAAGAAATAATAACTGAAAAGCTTCCCAAATTTAACAAAAAACATGTATATACGCATCTGGGATGCTCAATGGAATGTCAAAACAGGATAAACCCAAATAGACCCACACCATGGCATATTATACTTAAACTATCAAATGTCACCGATCAAGAAAGAATTCTGCAGGCTACAAGAGAGAAGCAACATGTCATATACAAAGATCCTCAATAAGATTTACATGTCAGTTTCTCATAGGAAACCATGGAGGCAACAAGGCAGCAGAAGGACTTATTAAAAGTACTGAAACAAAAAATTGCCAACAAAGAATTCTATAACTGGCAAAACTGACTTTCAAAATTAGTGGGAACATTAAAACATTTCTAGATAAACAAAAGCTGAGTGAGTCTACCACCACTAGATGGGCCCTCCAGGAGATGCTAAAGACAATACTGCAGATAGAAAGGAAAGGACAGTAGGCAATAGATAAAAGCCACAAGAAGAAATAACAATCTCCAGTAAGATTAATGACGGGTAAATATAAATGCCAGTGCTATTGTATTTTTGGTTTGTAACTACTTTTTTCTTCCTACAGGACTTAACAGGCAAATGCATGAAATATAATGAGAAATTCGTGGTTTTGGACTCATAATATTTAAGCATGTAATTTGTGACAATAGCTACGTTAAGGTGGGGGTAGAGAGAGGCATAGGAAAGTAGCTTGTGAATACTCTTGAAGTTATGTTAGTATCAAAGCAAACAAGAATGTTACAGGTTTTGAATGTTGTATTTAAACCCCCTGATAACTACCAAAAAAATATATCAGAGAATATACAAGCTCATAGAGATAGAAATTAGAGTATAGATTGCCAGGGGCAGGAGCAGGGGAAATGGGGAATAAATGCATAATGAGTGTAGGATTTCTGTTTTGGAAGATTGGAAAGTTTTAGTGATGACAGGTGGTGAGGGTACCATAACAGAGCAGATATGATTCATCCCACTCTATGGTAAGGTTGGAAGTGTTGAAATGGGAACATTTATGTTGTATATATATATTCCCACAATGAAAAACAAAAGAAAGAACAACTAAAGAAACAATGGCAAAAGTAATACTTGATCCTGGATGGGATTTAACAAGGGAGAAGAGAAGGCTCAAAAGGACATTATTTGAATGTATGAAAAAGATTGGATTATAGACTGTAGTTTTATATCAGTGTTAAGTTTCTTGAACTGTAATTGCACTTAAAGTGTATATATACGTGAATATCCTTGTTCTTAGGAAATATACATGGCAGTTCAGCGTTCAAGGAGCATCAAGTATACAACCTGCACTGAAGTGATCAGAAAATGGTTAGATAAATAGAACGACAGACACAGATTGATAGATTGAATGCTTTATTAAATGTGGCAAAATGTTAAAATAGGGTATCTGGGGGGATTGCATTACTTTTGTAACTGTCCTGTAAGATTGAAAGTATTTGAAAAGTGAAAGTTTAAATTTTAAAAATAAAAAAATTAAGAGATAACAAACATTGTGAAGCTAACATCTCTGCAGTAAACAGAATAGTAGGTATTGTATTAATGTTTCCTGTACCATTCCTCAAAACAAAGTGGGGGCGTTTATTCCTAAGAGTATAAATAAGGAACCAATAAACGACTAGAAATTCTACAGGGGCCAAAATAATGTCCAAGTAGGAAGTTCCAAATACAAATAATCTGATTAATCCTCCCAACTAACTGATATTTTACCTATATTACAGATAGGGATACTGAGACTTAGGATTGTAAAGTGATTTGCCCACGGTCATACAAATAGTAAATGGCAGAGCTGAGAAAAATTTAGGCAGGTCTTTCTAATTCCAAAGAATGTGCTCCTAACTTCTACAGAGAATTCCCTGTAGCTTACTTCTCTTTCAGTTCATTTGCTTTTAGTATGTTGAAAAATTTAATTCCCAGGTGATGCAAACAGAAATGAGACCTGCTTTAAGAGTTAAAACAAGTCTAATTTGCAAATTAATTGTCAGGTTACTTTTCTTACATTAGTCTTTCCTATCATATAAATACATAGACGTTAACATTCCTGAGAGTTCATTCTCAAATAGTGGTCAAATTGCTTATTAGGTCAATTTTTTAGTTCTCTTATTCTGATCCATTTACATCACAAACTTTTGAGTGATGTGCTAGATTTGAAATAGAGAATTTGCTAGGAAAACTATTTTTATGCTTCCAAAAAGAAATGAAGCCTGAGATTGTGGCAATGAAATAAAAGCAGTTTTCATTTCTTGAAATTTAAAAGATCTAATTTCTGAATGCACTAAACTCTACATATATAATTTCCATATCTTAATGATAATGTAAATTACCTTTGCTTCAAAAGTCCTGAATCAAACTCTCTGTAGCTCAGGATTAGAGACCCCAGTAGTTCCTTAATTTTTTCCACGCCCCTAGTCCCTAGAGAAGCCTTGAGCCACATGACTATGACTTTTCTACTCCTTATCATCCAAGTAGGTATTCTCAAAGTGAGAAATATCACCCCTGCTCCAAGTAGATGAAAATTGGTTCATGGGTGGGGGGAGTCGAAAAAAATCTTAAGATGTAAAGTGGGTTATAGCCCCCCAAAGAGCCATAGCACAAAAACATATCTAGTATATCTATAGTATTAAAATTTCATGAGGTGGGGAATAATTAGGGGGAAAAAATGTCTAAAATAGCTCCTTTGGGGATGATAATAGGGGAAAATTTGGGAAACACTGATCCTAGGTAGAAATTCTGGATACTGATGAAAATCAAGACAGGAAAAATGTCTAGGCCAGGATCTCTGAATAGCCCACAAACAGAATGGCAAAACAATCACCATGCTTTGTGGAGGCAGACCCAGACACAGGGAAGTAAAACAGTACAGAGCGAATAGGTTATTTCATTTCTGGCATTTGGGAATTTTTAGGCAAGAAGAAGGAAGAGGACTAGATTTATATGCAAGAAGAGATAGGAAACGGAAGGGCAGAGTAGAATACCAACCAGCTTAGAAAAATCTGTTCATGGAGGGGTTGGATGTGGTGTTAGGGCTTAAGTTATAAATTAGTGAAGTGCAGATAGTTCCCAATTTATCTACCGCCTACACTAAGTATAAATGACTTTCTTTGAATTAATGAGAAGAAGGTGAAAACAGGAAGAAGGTTGTCCTGTAAGGGTAGCCTTGACAAGCTACAAAACCCAAGTGTTTACTTTGCATACATTTTATTAATAGCCCAGTCTTTTTACATATATTTTATTAGTAGCCCAATCTTTCTATATCAGTTCATTATAAAACTACAAAGAGCCTGATAGTATTGTGTCTCTACACAAATAGACTAAATGTACTGTTTTCATTATAGGCCAAGCACTATGCCAAGTACCAGGAATATCAATTGAATAAGATACTCAAATGAAAAATGGAATCCCAAGTCATCCAGTATAATGAGGAAGACGCAGATACAGATAATTTAAAAATAGTATTGAACTTCAGTTATCAGGATGGATGTAATATTTTATGGGAACACCAAAGGATGGATCCTAACCTATCCTGGAATCATTATGGAAAGGTCAATTTAGGGCGTCTTAGATGTCCAGTAGAAACTTAGATGTATGTATGGAGCACAGGCCAGGACTGAAGATGTAAATTTAGGAGCGTCATTGGCATAGAAAAGTACTTAAAGCATGGGAGAAGTGAATATAGACCTAGTCCTCAGGAACACCAATGTTTAAAATGTAAGGAAGAAAAAAAAATTCAGTAAAAGAACTAAGAAATGGTCATCTAGGTAGGAAGACAAATAGGAGAGTGTCATTGACACCAAGAATAATTTATAGCATCACATCCCACAAGAAAGGTCAAGTTAGCTTAGGAAATTTGCCTGCTAATGTGCAAGCTAAATAAGTTCATTGTAAATTTAAGAAATTTTAAAGCATGAAAAAGAAAATTAAAATTATCTGTAAGTTTTGCTTTCCCATAAGCATTATTAACATTTTGAAGTTTATCTGGTCTTGTGTTTGTGTGTGTATCTGTGTAGATACTTATTATTCTGTTTCATTACCAACTTTTTCACTGGATGTGTTGTGAGGATTTCTGTCCTTAAGTATTATTTGCATTACTGCCTATTATTCCACCATGGTTGTACAATAGTTACTTTAAACAATCTCTTATAACATATTATCTGTTTTAATTGAAATTTTTTACTTGAAAAGTATAACTTTTTACTTAAAAATTATACAGGGAGGTAGTATTTAAAATTTTTAGAAATCCTAATTAATTTAGTAGAAAATATTAACAATAATAGCACCTTATATTTCTGTAGCACTTGAAGGTGTTTCAGGATGCTTGCCATTAACTCTTTTTAATCTTTATTTTTAGAGAACGAGCAATACAGGAAATGCGTCGACATGGTCTCTCTACACCACCCCTTAGTTCTACTTTGAAGTCTCCTTCACAATCTCCTGAACATACAAATTTATAATTATCAAAAAGGTATGTATGTAACACCAAAAACAGGCAAAACTAATCTAATTATCTGATAAAAATTCAAAAAATAATTATCTTTATTGGGGAAGAGGAAATTTGTTGGGAAGGTGTTTAGGAAAGTTCTCTGTAATAACAGGAATGTTCTCTATCTTAATGCTGGTGGTTATGGAGTATATACCCATTGTACTCCATAATCATTGAGAATTCTCTCAAAACGCATTGAGAATTCTCTCCTGCCATGCCAGAGATCCGGGTTTGATTCCCGGAGCCTGCCCATGCCCAAAAATAAAAATCTCATTGAACTAAACACTTAAGCATTTAAGCAATGGGGCAACTAATTCAGTAAACTGAGTCCTAACCTTGGGGCTTGCCCCTATGAAGCTTATTCCTGTAAAGGAAAGGCTACACCTACTGGTAATTATGCCTAAGAGTCACCGCTAGAGAGCCTCTCTCTCTCTAAGCCAGCTAGGCAGGTGAACTCACTGTCCTCTGCCCTATGTGAGACATGACTTCCAGGGGTATATATCTCCCTGACAACATGGGATAGGACTCCTGGGGATGAGGCAGAACCTGACATTGCCTGTTTGAAACTATTATGTACACTAGAAAAGCCTTGTTTTAATCCTGATCCAGTCTTGTGAGAGCAACCACTTCTTTTAATCCTGATTGATAGTGTAGTTCAGAATCTTTTGATTAGATTATTTCCACAGGGATGTGGCTCTGCCCATTCCAAGGGATCGTGATTAGTTTACTGGAATCCTTTAAAAGAGGAAACATTTAGGAGAGAAGCCTCAGAGCTGACAGAAACAACAGAACTTATGGAAAGCTTCAGAGCAGACAGAAACTTCATAGCAGAGCTGACATAGATATAGACACATGGACAACAGAGAGATGGATGTTTGGAGATGCTTGGAGACCAGCAGACATCACCATGAGATGTTAAACAAGTCAGAACCTGGAGTGAGCCAAGGGAGGCTAAGAGATAAAAGCCAGCCCCAGAAAAGCAAAGTGAGGAATACCCACATGAACAAAGACTGAAAGCATGGAGTCTAGGAGCAAGGGACCAGCAAAGGACCAGTGTGCCTTCCCAGCTGACAGAGGTATTCCAGATGCATCACCCTTTCTTGAATTAAGGTATCTTTCCCTGGAAGCCTTAGTTTGGACATTTCCATAGGCTTATAACAGTAAATTTATAATTTATTAAATTTCCCTCTTAAAAGCCATTTCAGTTCAGGTATATTGCATTCTAGCAGCTTGCAAACAAACACATGACATAATCAGAATGAGAAAGCCTTCTTGACCAAATGGGTGGAAGAGAGAAATGAGGCAAAAGAAAGTCTCGGTGGCTGAGAGATTTCAGAGTTGGGAGGTTATCCTGGAGGTTATTCTTATGCATTATATAGATACCCCTTTTTAATTTATGGTGATTGGAATGGCTGGAGGGAAGTAAGTACCTGAGACTGTTGAGCTGTGTTCCAGTAGCCTTGATTCTTAAAGATGACTGTATGATCTGTTCCTTTTGTCCAGGGTATTGGACAGATGATTTTTTTAAAAAAGGATAAATAATAAGGGGAGATGAAGGGTGAAAGTTGGGTAGATTGACTACTGTGGGTTAATGATTGGGAGGAGTAAGGAGTATGAGATGTATGAATTCTTTTTTTTTTTCCTTTTGTTCTTTTTCTGGCATAATATAAGTGTTTTAGAAATGATCATAGTGAAGAATACACAACTATGTGATGATATTGTGAATCTTTGTATAATATGGTTGAACTGTATGTGTATAGATATTTCTCAATTCAAGTATTTTTAAAAAAAAGATAAGATCGAACAGGGAAAAAAAGATCCAAGCATTTTATTGTACATAAATTATACCTAATTAAAAAAGAGAAGGCACCTGCAACAAATTGTTAAATGATAGTATGCGATATCACAGGGTAATATTTGATGAAGAGCTAAATTCAAGATACCGACAATAGCAGGAAAGTGTGAGCAAAGGCACAGAAACAGGAATGCATGTGACACGGGAGACTCCACTCTGGCAGGAATAGCAGGTTATGGGGAAATAAGATGGGAAATAGGTTTGGAAAGTAGAGTGCGGGGTATGTAGAATAAATTGAAGTAAGGCTAGATTAGAGATTGTAGGGTTTATTCTGTAAGTCATGGGGAGCTATTGAAGGTCTTCTTGTGTACAGATTGGGTACAAGGGTGGGTGTTATAGTTTGCTAACTGCTGGAATGCGATATACTAGAAACAGGACAGCTTTTAAAAGGGGGAGTTTATTAAGTTGCAAGTTTACAGTTCTAAGGCTGTAAAAATGTCCCAATTAAAGCAAGTATATAAAAATGTCAAGACACCAACAGGAGGTTATCTTCACTCAAGAAAGGCTGAAGTTTAGGGTTTCTCTCTCAACTGAAAAGGCATATGGCAAACATGGTGACATCCTTTAATCTCTCAGAGTTGAGTAGTTGATATAAAGACTGTGTGACCTGCAAAGCCTAAAATATTTACTACCTGTCCCTATACATCATATAGCCTCTGGAAAACTCAGCTGTACAGTCTCAGAGAATAAGTATAAAAAAGGCAAATAACTCCTTAGTTATATGGAAATAGGCTTGGCCCTGGAGGCCCCCTAATGAGAACCACTGACAGAGAACACAGTAGATCACAGTAATCCCTAAAGCTGTGATGGATTTTAATGATTTTCCAATCATTAAATATTCACAGAGTATCCTTCTGAGATTGTTCATTGATAATCTATTCTTGTTCGTATTTTCTAAATACTGTCACCAGGGCTAATTTTAATGGATTTCTCTATAAACGCTTGGGAATAAATAGAGCTCAACTATGAAATATTTTCCCAGTCCTGAAACCATTACAATTACCAGGAGATTGTAGTATTTCTGATAGTTAAAATATATAATCCAGTTTTTAAATTGTTTTTAAATTTTATTTTTATTCTGATCATCATATCTAATACATACTCACTGAAAAAACATAAAATACAGAAAAATGTAAAGAAAGAAACCAAACCACTTTTAATCCTAAAACTCAGAGATGATACCAGTGAGCATTTTGGTATACTTCCTTCCAGTATTTATTTAATTTCTAATAAAAACACATATGCATGCATATACATACATACGTAATTCTAATAAGCACCATACTCAAAATACTTTTATCCTATTTTTTTGTTTTGTTTTGTTCTTTCGGTTTTGCCTCTTAATGTTGTTGTAAGCATTTATTCTCATCATTAAAAACATTTTCAAAAATACCATTTTAAAAATAGTGATCTAACAGTGAATCATATGGATATTCCAGATTTATTTATCATTTTCCTTTTTATTGATATATAACTAGTTTCCTGTTGTCTGCTCTTATAAATAATGTTTTGTATCAGTATTTGACAACATGTCTGATAATTCCTTTACTGTATCTCCTAGATAAAGAGAAATTATTTTCTCTAGTGTTTCCTTTGTAGGGCTTTCATGTTTTAATGCGTGTTTTAATTTACTAGGGTAATTACTGAATTAAGGTAATATCAAAATATTTGATTATCCATAACATGCTATTTTAAGAATCCTACAATACTTGTATATAATTTCCCATATATTATCCGTTCTTTTGTATGACTTTTCTCAATTAACATACTATATTACCCCATCCATTTCATTTTTATCTTAATAGGTACTCTGAGGTAATTTTGTATGTTGAGGGGAGTATCTTTTTAAAATACAGAACAGTACTTTTAAAAAAATTTTTATTAATAAAACCAATCAACATACAACACGAACATTCTTAACATATGAACATTCCATACTTGGTGTGCAATCAGTGGCTCACAGGATCATCACATAATTGTATGTTCATCACCATGATGATTTCTCAGAACATTTACATCACTCCATAAAAAGAAATAAAAAGAAAAAAGAAAAACTCATACATACCATACCCCTTAGCCCTCCTTCTCATTAACCACTAGTATTTCCCTCTACCCAATATATTTTAACATTTATTCTCCCTATTATTTATTTTTAATCCATATATTTTACTCATCTGCCATACCATAGATAAAAGGAGCATCACAACAAGGTTTTCACAATCACACAGTCACTTTCGAAAGCAATACATTATACAATCATCTTAAAGAAACATAGCTGTATAATGATATAGCTTTTGCAATGTGACTGTGCGATTGTGAAAACCTTGTGTCTGATGCTCCTTTATCTACCTCATTGACAGACAAGTAAAACATATGGATTAAAATTGAATAATAGGGGCAACAAATGTTAAAATAAATTTAGTAGATTGAAATGCTAGTGATCAATGAAAGGGAGGGGTAAGGGGTATGGTATGTATGAATTTTTTTCTGTTTTCTTTTTCTGAATTGATGCAAACGTTCTAAGAAATGATCATGATGAATGTACAACTATGTGATAATAAAATAAAAAGAAATAATAAGTAAGCCACCAAAATTGGGTCATTAAACAATGTAGAATACACAGCTATGTGATGATATTGTGAGGCATTGATAGAATACTTTGGAAGGATTGTATGTGCTTGAAGATATCTCAATAAAATATTAAAAAAAAAAAAAAAGAAACATGGCTACTGGAACACAGCTTTACAGTTTTCAGGCACTTCCCTCTAGCCTCTCCAACACACCTTAAACTAAAAAGGGCCTATTTATATAATGCGTAAGAATAACCTCCAGGTTAACCTCTTGACTCTACTTGAAATCTCTCGGTCTCTGATACTTTGTTTTGCCTCATTTCTCTCTTTCCCCTTTCAGTCAAAGTTTTCTCAATCCCTTGATGCTGAGTCCCAGCTCATTCTAGGATTTCTGTCCCATGTTGCCAGGGAGGTTTACACCTCTGGGAGTTATGTCCCACGTTGAGAAGTTGAGGGCAGTGAGTTTGCTTGCTGTGTTGGCTGAGTGATGGGCTGCATCTGAGCAACAAAAGAGGTTCTCTGGGGGTGACTCTTAGGCCTAATTTTAAGTAGAATTAGTCTATCCTTTGTGGGGATAGGTTTCATGTGAGCAAACCCCAAGATTGAGGGTTTGGCCTATTGATTTTGTTGTCCTCACTGCTTGCGAGACTATCAGGCCTTGTCCAAATGGGGAAGTTGAATTTTCCCTCTTTCTCAACATTCCCCCAAGGAGACTTTGCAAATACTTTTTTATTCACTAGAACAGTACTTTTTAACTACTAAACAGAACTTGATTATGGGCACAAAGTTTTACTGGTTAAGGCTATAATTTCTGTTAAAGCATTAATGAATGTCAGTTTTTCATGATTGTGTGTAGTAACTTTGTTTACTATTTTTCTCTCCACCTACCTTTCCCTTTTCAGAATAAAGTCTTTCTATGAGTTGTATATGGAGTTTTAAAAGAACAGAACAGTAATGGAAATGTTTGAAGTACTTTGTTCCTGAAAATCATGAGCATTGATACAGAGTCTACCTCTGTCAACTTTTCTTAAAATCAGTGAATATTTATGTTAAAAAGTTTGGTTTAAAAGAACTTAACATCAATATATATTTTTTCATATATGTAACAGGACAAAATATGTATTAACAGTGATAACTGATATTATATCTGAATTTTTATTTTTTCTGACTTTATCCTCAAAGGGGTTTATACTGTGAATTAATATACTGTGTTGCTCACATTATGCTTTAATAACCTGAGCCATGATATACATATGTAAGTATTTTCACAATTCTTGTTTTTAAAGTATTTTTAGTTTTTGTGCCTGTGTTTATTAGCCCCTATCTTTAATACACTCATGAAGAATTATCAACTTTGATGCTATGCCATCATGCTTAACTTTTTTCCTTCTGTGTGTAAAAGTAATGATTCACAGATTTAATGCCTGTCATTAAGAGGGATATATTCAGGTCTAGTCTTATTATAATAGCAGAAGGCTTGATAAAATAATAATTACCAGATATAATGTGTTATTGCCATTGAGAAGAACCGTGATGGGAAGGATACACTTATGCATTATATACAATATTATATTATTTTGGTTATCACATGGACTCTTCACATATCTAACAAATTCTGTCAAAATCAAACTAAAAGCTATATTCAGAGTTTTGTAAAACAAGAGAAGTGAAATTTGGGACATTTTTTCAATAAATAAAATTCCTCAGTGTATTAATCCGAAATTTCAGAGTATCAAAGTATATGGGGTAAATGTAATGAAACATTTTGTTAAAATTCAAGTATACATTCAGTAATATCAGCTTTTTGCTTCTAAACCTGCATGTTGTAATTTAGCAGTCTTCCAGATAGTATGTAAATACTGAACTGTGGCATAGAGATAGAAAACTTTTATAATTAATTTTCAAAATTGTAATTTTTTTAAATTTAGGTATATACGTATATTAATAAAAGAAGTACAAAATAGAATGTCATATACAGCAACTAATCGTGTTTGAGCCCTACACATATGAAGAATTTTCTGTTCTTAATAGATTTCATTATGATTGAGAAAGAACTTTAAAATTAACATAGAAAAGTGGAAGAAGACTCAGACCAATTACTTGGATATATTTTATTTCCTCCTGTAATTTAATAAAGCAGAGTTTGTGTGTGTGTGCATTTGTGTGTTACATGTGTGTGGAAAAGTTTTTGTAATTTTGTGTATCCCATCTCCTTTGTGTGAATTTATGTATTATAGCAAATTACAAGAAAAGTAGGACTATTTATGTTATCATATGGAAAATATTTCATTAAACATATGTAAATAAAATAAAAAATAAATACCTGTTACACCTTTTCCCACAAAGCAAAACAAGACTTACTTTGTTAGATATTTTTAATGTTTACAGTTTTTTAGAAATATATAGCTTACCATAATTGTTATTTTCATAACCATGATGCAATTTTTTAAATTAGAGTTTTATCTTAAAATAGTGAATGTTCTGACCTTTTCTAGATGTTTTTACATTTTGTTTTAAATCATTTTTAAAATTATGGAGCTTGACACAGATTTCCCAATAAACTTTCCAGTCAATTTATTTTCTCTTTCTTACATATTTTTATAGATTTTATATAGCAATATTCTTTAATTCTAAAATTAAGTAGAATTTATTCAAATCAAACTTTGTTATGGTGAGATATAGAGAAATGCCTAAACTTAGATGCCAGGAATCTTTTTACTAATTTTCATTTCTTTTTTCCAGTTAATTCAGAATATAAGAAATGGAGCCAAAGTTTCTTTTCATAATCCATCCATATAATGGTTGAACAGGCTTTTGTGTATTTATATATGGATAGATATATATTTTCCTCATTTGCAAATGCTCTTTGCAATAATATTAATTACCAATAGAATATGCTGCCTTCTACTTATAATTCTCTGTTACATATCTGAGCTCACACACCCCTACTCCCAAGTCTTAGACAATTTTAGTACCTGAATTAATCTCTTTTTTCCTCTACCATTATTTCTACTCTCTTTGTGTTTATCTTCTTAAACCAATGGTTATTTACCATAGTTATACATTGCTTTCCTGGAAAACAGAGAACTTCTTAATGAAATTTTAATGCCTGAACCGTACATCACCCCAAATAGATTTGACTCTTGGGGGATGAAGTATGGGCTTTTATTTTGGTTTGTTTTTAATTTTAGGTTCCCTAGGTGATTCTGATATGCAGCCGGGGTTACAAATACTAATTCAGTATCCATCGCAGTGATAATAATGACCCACCAGTGGGACTTAACCTGTAGTTTGAGAAACACTGCTCTATATCTTACAATTGCCTCCAAAATTTCAATTTCTAACATCCATATAACCTCTCTTTCCAAATTACTTCATTTAACATGCCTGTTGCAACAGTTCTTTGATATCAAGGATCTCCAGACAATTGGTTCTACCACCTATTCCTTGTCTATAATTCCATTGCCCTCATTTCCTTCTCTACCCACCATAGACATCATTGTCCTTACATATACCCTAAATTCCCTTGTTCTTCTCAATTGAAAATGCCAATATTGTTTATATCCAAATACTCTGCCCCTGTACCTTAGATGAATATGACTGGAAAGAAGTCTCCTTCTTCTCACTCTGTTTTGTTTTACTTTAAAAATAGAAACAAAAACTTTCTCACCCTCCAAATCTGTTAACACATTTGATTTGTAACCATATATCTTCCTTCCTCCTATTATATATCCTGTTATAATAGATGGTCCATCTCTACCCTCTAGCACATCCCTACTCCCAGTGAACCAATATCCACCCCTTCTAATCAAAAGACTTCTGAAATTAACCTCGCATTCCTGGGTCATTTCTTCTCTATTGATTTGTTTCCACTTGCATACATGCCTCCTATATTTAGTCGCCCGTTTTAAAGCCCTCTTATACTCCCAAGTACCATTGCATTTTTTTTTGCACTCCTGTATAGCAAAAATTCATTGAAAAAAGTTGTCTTTGTTCACTTCCTCCCCTTCTACCTTTTCTGTCTTGAGCTACACCAACCATGTTTTGATTCCCATTCTAGTGAAATCATTGTCTAGGCATCAATATGTTATCAAATGCAATGGACCATTATCAGTCTTCTATTTTTTCCATCAACAGCATTTGACACACTTTCTCTTTGTGAAACATTTTTTTCTTTCTTTCATATGCTGTATGGCAGGGGTCACATTTCATTCTTTTTCCATGTGACTGTCCCATTATTGCAGTACCATTTGTTGAATTTTTGAACCATTTCATTTTGCTTCCCCAATATCAAATCATTTTTTTTGGGAATTATTCTAGTCTCTCTTTCGTACACTATATCCGGTATGTTAGTGAATCATAAAAGCTATATCATTAACATATATATAAAACCTGACCACACCTCACCACCTCCATCACAATTCTCTGAGACCAAATCATCATCTCCCTCCTGGACTAGAGATGTCTCCAAATGGTCCCCCTTATTCCACCCTTCCCCTTATAGTCTATTCACAAAGTAACTGAAGGGATTCTCCTTCGATGTAAACTACGTTGGGTTGCTATTCTGCTCAAATCTAATGTCTTCCAGACACAGAATAAAATCTAAAATCTGTGATTTTCTACAGGTCTTTCCAACTTTGCCACCACGCTTCCCTCTGACTACTAGGATACATTGGCCTCGTTCCTGGAACACACAACACAATCCCTCCTCAAAAGGAGATATGCTCAGTAATAAAGCCAAAAACACAAAAAAGAACAAGTGGTAATAGAGAACACAGACAATAGGATAAAAATAGCTATAGCTTAAAAGTAAATCGGGACTTCCGGAGAAGATGGCGGCTTAGTAAGACGCGCGGGTCTTAGTTCCTCCTCCAGAAAAGCAACTAAAGAAACAGAAACAATACGAAACAGCTCCCGGAGTCACGACAGAGACCAAAAAGACAGCGTACCCCATTCTGGAACAGCTGAACGGGCAGGGAGAATCTGCTGCGGTGAGATACCCGAGGAGCGCGCGTTTTCCCGGCCGGGGCGGCTGGCGACTGGGGTCCCCTCCACGCACGTGGCTCCCCGGTCTGACTGGGAACGTTGGATAGCGGGGCCCTCCCGTCACGCTTGGCGTTTCGGGCCAGCTGGGCAATTAGGACCGGCACTCTCCCAAGCCGCGGCGGCCAGCGACCCCCGCCTCCATGCGCGGTTTCCCGGGCTGACTGCCGTGCAGACAGACGAGCGCCACCTACTGGGCAGGAAAAGAAAAACAGAGCCCAGAGATTTCACAGAAAAAGCTTTCAACCAGCTGGGTCCCACACCCAGGGAAATCTGATCAAATGCCCAGACACCAGCAGAAAATAGTGGATGATGCTCGGAAAATTGAAGATATGGCCCAGTCAAAGGAACAAACCAATAGTTCAAATGAGATACAGGAGCTGAGACAACTAATGCTGAATATACGAACAGAAATGGAAAAACTCTTCAAAAACCAAATCAATAAATTGATGGAGGACATGAAGAAGACATGGGCTGAACAAAAAGAAGAAATAGAAAATCTGAAAAAACAAATCACAGAACTTATGGGAGTGAAGGACAAAGAAGAAAAAATGGAAAAAACAATGGATACCTACAATGGTAGATCTAAAGAGACAGAAGCTACAATTAGTGAACTGGAGGATGGAACATCTGAATTCCAAAAAGAAACAGAAACTATAGGGAAAAGAATGGAAAAACTTGAGCAGGGGATCAGGGAACTGAATGACAATATGAAGCGCACAAATATACGTGTTGTGGGTGTCCCAGAAGGAGAAGAGAAGGGAAAAGGAGGAGAAAAACTAATGGAAGAAATTATCACTGAAAATTTCCCAACTCTTATGAAAGACCTAAATTTGCAGATCCAAGAAGTGCAGCGCACCCGAGAGAGAATAGACCCAAATAGGCGTTCTCCAAGACACTTACTAGTTAGAATGTCAGAGGTCAAAGAGAAAGAGAGGATCTTGAAAGCAGCAAGAGAAAAACAATCTGTCACATACAAGGGAAACCCAATAAGACTATGTGTAGATTTCTCAGCAGAAACCATGGAAGCTAGAAGACAGTGGGATGATATATTTAAATTACTAAAAGAGAAAAACTGCCAACCAAGACTCCTATATCCAGCAAAATTGTCCTTCAAAAATGAAGGAGAAATTAAAACATTTATAGACAAAAAGTCACTGAGAGAATTTGTGACCAAGAGACCAGCTCTGCAAGAAATACTAAAGGGAGCACTAGAGTCAGATACGAAAAGACAGAAGAGAGAGGTATGGAGTAAAGTGTAGAAAGAAGGAAAATCAGATATGATATATATAATACAAAAGCCAAAATGGTAGAGGAAAATACTATCCAAACAGTAATAATACTAAAAGTTAATGGACTGAATTTCCCAATCAAAAGACACAGAATGGCATAATGGATTACGACCCAGCAATACCACTGCTAGGTATCTACTCAAAGGACTTAAGGGCAAAGACACAGACGGACATTTGCACACCAGTGTTTATAGCAGCATTATCTACAATTGCAAAGAGATGGAAACAGCCAAAATGTTCATCAACAGACGAGTGGCTAAACAAACTGTGGCGTATACCTACGATGGAATATTATGCAGCTTTAAGACAGACTAAACTTATGAAGCATGTAATAACATGGATGGACCTAGAGAACATTATGCTGAGTGAGTCTAGCCCAAAACTAAAGGACAAATACTGTAAGGTCCCACTGATGTGAACCGACATTCGAGAATCAGCTTGGAATATATCATTGGTAACAGAGACCAGCAGGAGTTAGAAACAGGGTAAGATAATGGATAATTGGAGCTGAAGGGATACAGACTGTGCAACAGGACTAGATACAAAAACTCGGAAATGGACAGCACAATAATACCTAAGTGTAATGTAACTAGGTTGGAACACTGAATGAAGCTGCACCTGAAATATGGTTTTTTGTTTGTTTGTTTGTGTGTTTGTATCTTTTGTTTTTGTTTTTTTTCTTTTTCCTTTTTATATATATATATATTATTAGTATTATTATTTTAATTCTCTATATTAACATTCTATATCTTTTTCTGCTGTTTTGCTAGTTCTTTTCCTAAATCGATGCAAATGTACTAAGAAATGATGATCATACATCTATGTGATGATACTAAGAATTACTGAGTGCATTTGTAGAATGGAATGATTTCTAAATGTTGTGTTAATTTCTTTTTTTTGATTAATAAAAAAAATTAGGGGAAAAAAATCTATTTAAAAACAAAAAAACAAAAAAAAAAGAACAGAAAAAAAAAAAAGTAAATCGGTGCATTAGAAAATAAGATTGAGGAATTCTTCAAGAAGGCATCAAAAGTACAATTTGATGCTCAACAGTATGGAGGATGTGAGTATAAGTTCCAAACATCCAAGTAATAATGTATCTTAGAGAAATACAGGGAGAGCAAAATGTATTTTAAGAAATAATGGAGATGCATGTCTTAGAATCAAAGAAGGATAAAGATAAAGTCTGAGGTTTTTAAAAGGGCTCAGAAAGCCAACTAGGAGAGAAGGAAAAACCCACCTTTAGGACACAAGAAAAAATTAAAATACCAATGACAAGGAGAGAAGTTATAAAATCTTCCAGAGAGTAAGCAAATAGTGTAAAAAGGAGCAAATCAGATTTACATCAAACTTGTCAATAGCTACACAGAAACAAGAACAAAGTAATATATTTAGAATACTGAAATGGATTTTGAACCAATTATTTTATAACCGTCCATGTCATCATCAGAAGGTGTAATAAAAATATTCTCAAGCATACAAAAACAGTTTGTCAAGTGAAGATCTACATTGAAAACACTTCTGAAGGAAGAATTCAATTAGAGAAATCTAGAAGATGCTGCAAGAGATGTGGGCATTCAAGATTATCGCAAAGGTTAGTAAAGTCTACTAGAAAAAGTTGGGAGCGGGTCAAAGGAAAGAAAAAGGAAGAAGTATATCTATCATAACGGACAAAATATCTAGAATCTAAATAATCAACATGCTAGATAAGAAGGAAGAGAAGAAAAGACATTTGTGTGAAAGAAGGTAAAATACTTGCCTTGTTGGAGGGAAATACAAATATTGATATATTTAAGAAATCAGGAATAAATAGCACAGCTATCATGATATAAAAACATGTTTTATTCTTAGGAGGTGCCATTCTTTTACATATTAACCCATTAAATCTCAGAACACTATGTGAGGTGTTGATATCTTTGTTCTCATTTTACAGATGAGGGCTCCAGACAATTGATTCTACCACCTATTCCTTGTCTATAGTTCCTTGTCTGTAAGAGAGGTTAACTTGCCTGTGGACATTTAACTGGTAATAGTGGGGCCACTTTAAACTCATAAAATTTTTATAAGTGATTTAACATTCAAACCACCAGGAGAAAACTTGATCTCTGAAATGGAAAGCAAGAAAAGAGAAAAAAAGAAACAATGAAAATGGAAAATACGAAATAAATGATAGAAATAAGTTCTTAGGTAAGAATAACTACAATAAATTTAAGTGGGTAAAACATCAATTAAAAGACATATTGAATTAAAAGGTTCAACACTGTTAGTTACAAGAGAGATGTACTTGAAATGAAAAGACAAAGTCTGAAAGTAAAAGATGGAAGAAGCATGAACCAATAGAGAGCCGGAGTGCCAATCTTCTTGATAAGAAAGAATTTTAGAAAAAAATGAGAAAAAATGATGTTATATAGAATTGAAAGGAACAATAGAGAAGAAGATATAGCCATCATAAAATATCGAAATATGTATATACATATATAAACCTTCATACCCAACAGAGAATACTCTTTCCAAGCACACCTCTAACATTCAAAAAATAGAAACAATTAACCTTTAAAGGAAGCCTTAATTCACAAGGACTAAATCAACGAAACCATTTTCTCTGTCTATAATACATAAAATTAGAAAATAATTAAAGGGTAGAAAAAATACTTCAATGTGTTTGGGAAACTAAATACATTGTTATTTCAATTAAATAATATTGAAATTTAAATGAAGCTTAAAAAGCATTTTTAAGTTATCCTTGGGTAAAAATGGAAATCAAAAGGGAAATGAAATACCTAGAACTTACAATTAAATTATAATAAAGGCATCAGAAGTCAAAATTGTGGGACGTAGCTGAAGTGGAAGTAATTAGAGGTAAATATATAGCTTAAAATATGCTAATCAACCACTGTGGAAGGCAGTTTGGCGGTTCCTCAAAAAGCTGAATATAGAATTGCCATACGACAATGGTATTGTCAATACAATGGTATTGCTGGGTATCTACTCAAAGGACTTAAGGGCAAAGACACAAACGGACATTTGCACACCAATGTTTATAGCAGCGTTATTTACAATTGCAAAGAGATGGAAACAGCCAAAATGTCCATCAACAGAGGAATGGCTAAACAAACTTTGGTATATACATATGATGGAATATTATGCAGCTTTAAGACAGGATAAACTTATGAAGCATGTAATAACATGGATGGACCTAGAGAACATTATGCTGAGTGAGTCCAGCCAGAAACTAAAGGACAAATACTGTATGGTCCCACTGACGTGAACGGACATTCGAGAATAAACTTGGAATATGTCATTGGTAACAGAGACCAGCAGGAGTTAGAAACAGGGTAAGATAATGGGTTATTGGGGCTGAAGGGATACAGACTGTGCAACAGGACTAGAAACAAAAACGCGGAAATGGACAGCACAATAATACCTAATTGTAAAGTAATCATGTTAAAACACTGAATGAAGCTGCATCTGAGCTATAGGTTTGTTTTTTTTTTTTTTACTATTATTATTACTTTTATTTCTTTTCTCTATATTAACATTCTATATCTTTTTCTGTTGTGTTGCTAGTTCTTCTAAACCGATGCAAATGTACTAAGAAACGATGATCATGCATCTGTGTGATGATGCTAAGAATTACTGATTGCGTATGTAGAATGGTATGATTTCTAAATGTTGGGTTAATTTCTTTTTTTCCGTTAATTAATAAAAAAATATGCTAATCAGGAAATAAAAACGTAAAACCAAATGAGCAAGCTTTTAACTCAAGAATTTGGAAAAAAGTAACAACCTCTTTCTCCCTTCATACAACAAAAATAAGGAAATAATAAAGAACAGAAAACAATGAGAGAATTATAACACCAACATCAAAAATAGAGCTGAACAAAACCAATAGTTGCATCTTTAGAAGGATTAATAAACTGTATTTGAAACAAAACTGATTAAGGGGAGAAAAGAAAATTTGAAACTAAAAAAGAGGGAACGATAACTACAAATACATCATGTATCAAGAAAATAATAAAAATATGTAGAGTGATATATGCTAATTTAATAGATGAAATGGTTAAGTTTTGGGAAAATAAAAAATGTTGATTTTGGTACAAGAAAAGATAGAAAACTTGACTAATGTGTGTTAAATTGAAGACAGTCAATGGTAAGGTCTTGGATTTGATTACCCCATTAACAAGCTAATAAATTGGTCTATTACTGTTTCACGGATGCTAGCAGAAAATGGAAGACTCCCTGGTCAAAGCTAAAGGCCTTTATTACCCACAGTACAGCAAGCAGCATAAGCTTGTTTATATAATTTGTATTACCCACAGCACAGCAAGCACCATAAGTATTACATTTATATTGGTTCCCTTTATCCTCCAAGTCCCACCAGGGCAATGTGGAAGGGCCCAAATGAATCCTATGCATGCAAAGGTTACATTACAGCCTAAGAGCATTAACATAGGGAATCCACTTCTTTTAAAGCAAGCAGTAAATAAGCCTGTCCTTTGTCTCAGAAGGAGACATTGCCTCATTCCTCAAAATTGCTTACTGCAAACACAAGGCTAAAAAGGGGCCTAGGTAAAGAATTGTCAGGGTTTTGTATTTTTGGTAATAATGCTTGCTTGGGGTCCATGGCAGATTTCTACTGCCAAGGACTATTCACCCCTCAACTGTACATTTTCTTGGTAAAACGAAAATTTTCATGCAAGTATGCCACTCTGTTGGCCATGTAGTAGTTAGGTTCAAGTGTCAACTTGGCCAGGTGGTGATGCCCAGTTGTTTTGTGGCTGTGAACTTAAATCATCAGCATGCGAAATTCGTCTGTGGCTGATTACATCTGTGGTCAGCTAAGAGGAGTGTCTTCCACAAAAAGTAATGTTTAATTAGCTGGAGGCTTAAAAGGAGGAGTCAGAAGAGAGAGAAGTAGCTCAGCACACCTCAGAGCCAACACAGACCCAGATATTCGGAGAAGCAGAGAATAAATGCCCTGGGAAAAGCTGTTTGCCCCAGGGGCTGGGAGAGGCCAGGAGACCTCACCCTGTAACTTCCCATGTGACAGAGAAACCCAGATGAAAGCTAGCTGCCTTTCCTCCCCAGAGCTATACATCTGTAACTGAATAAATCCCCTTTATAAAAGCTGGGCCATCTCTGTTATATTACATTCTGGCAGCCTTAGCAAACTAAAACAGCCACCTTGTATCATTTGGCCAACAGAGCCTGACCCATTCAATTTGTCTCATACAACATGTAATTAAGGCTACTATCAATAGGACTCCAAGCATCAGGATGAGGCTAACTAGCAGTAGTGACGTCAATCATGCCTTCCAGGGGCCTAGACTCAGCCAACTCTGAATATTTATCATGGAGAACCAGTGAGCATGATTTCAGACTACCAGGAAATGGTCTAAAGTGAGGCTAATTATTCATTATGACTCATGCAAGCCAATTTAGACTCACCAGCTAATCTCTGGTGTCATTGCCAATAGGGTAATTAGATGGGCCAAAAGGTGCCCTTATCCACAATGGAGAGACAATCCTTGCTCCCCTCTCCTCTACAACATGTAAATAAAGGGATATAAATCACTCCAGTTCAGCATTTGTTAAACTTGATTTGTATCATCATTACATTGGTTTGATTAAGAAACATGAGCAGTGTCTCTGAGTAGTTGCAGTCTTGACAGCCAAGCAAGGAGTAATTCAGTTGTACTCAGTAGCCATGAGAAGTGTATCAATAATTATTAGATTGAGAAAAGACTGTGGCAGTCTGCTTATACGAGTGGGAATCTGTTTGGGAGCGGTCATTGATGACATCAGGAATAGTAAAATGGTCAGGACTGGACATGCCCATATGAGTTTTTCTGTTTTCACAGTACCTGGACAGGGATGACAGACACAGCAGCAGGTTGTGTCTTGCTAATTATTGCCATTTCTTGCCTGAGGCTGACCATGTGATTGTTTTCCAGAATCTAGGGGACAAAGAAAACATTAAATGCTATTGGTTTGGGCTTCACTCAAATAATGCTGATTTTTGGGTTAGCTGATGTAAAGGACCAAGTAGGATACCCAAGTGAGGCACACTGTCTCCAATACCCAGAGTCCATTAAGGTGCTGGGCCTCCTTTTTGGTGGTGGAAAACCAGAAAGACAACAGTTTTTCCTTGGGTGTGGGAAGAATTGAGTGTTGTATATCTATCCTCATAGTTCCAAGAAACTTTACTTGGCAAGTGGTCCTTTGCATTTTGTTGGGGTTTATCAGCCACTCCTACTGGTGTAGATATGATAACATCACAGTTGGAGGCTTCTGACTTGCCAACGAACAGGATATCATCTATATGGTGAAAACTTTGAAATTTAGAGAGTAGAGGCACTTATGCTGAGTCCTAACCCACCACTGGCAGCAAATGGAAGGGGAGTTTGTTCCACTAGTGTATCACTACCTGCAGTTTTTCTCTGAGATAATTCCCTCTGGCACATATGGGAAAGGAAGTACAAGGATATAACACATTAATTCCTACTATACATTCATATATGGAACCAACAACAAGAGTACATTGAATTAGCCCCAAAAGTCCACCCATAAGGCTAACTGTGGGCTCTGTCCTGAGCTCTGTCCAAATTCCTTCACTTAAATCTGACCATCCCAAATCTGACCATCCCTCCCCCTGTAGGACCATGTGGGATGGGAACTTGGTGCTCGTACCCAAAAGAGTCATATGCATTTGAGTCCTTCCTCTCTCTGAAGTTTCCCAGCATATTTGAGCAGTGTGTGCTTGTCTTCAGTCCTCCTTAAGGACAAGGAAACCTCAACCGCACCCAATCACTTACATCCTTAAAGTAGCTGAGGTCAGGAAAGATGCAGAAGATAAGATCAGTGAGAGAGAGAAGCTCCCTCTCAGCAAACAAAGCTTTGCATTTACTTTGGTTTCAAGCAGCTGATAGTGGCTTGGACTCAATGAAAAGAAACCAAATTCTATATATTTGCTTCTGACACCATTTTTTATTTTGGAGTTGGAGGTCACTTAACTCAGCCTTCATGGCCATATTCTCTTTTGCTGCCCCATCATAATAACACCTATTCCTTATCCCACTGGAGGAAGGAAAGTGCCATTTAGGCAGCTTGTTTCAAAGCTACCTCTAACTTCTCAGCCTCTAAATAGATAGGACAGTGGGGGACCCTTATTCCCTCTCCTCACCTAGTACTTGGACAATAATGTTAGCTAGCAAATCACAAGCAGCTATCTCCTATCCCCTAAACTTCCGTTCTCTTCTAAACAGACATGTCTCTGTCAGCAGCCTGTCCTTGTTGCCAAAACTGTCAAGAACTATGAGGATCTGAGATTTTACCTAAGTTTGAACCTAGCTGGTTAGCTTGCCACAGTTTCATGAGTGCTTGCGGGAGATATGAGTCTCCCGGGTCAGAGACAAAGCTCTTTATCACTGCACAGCAGGTGGTATCAGCTTTGTGTTCGGACCAGTTCCCAATGTTCCACAGGGATCACAGGGGCAGCTCAGGTAGGCAGAGATGGCACAGCCAAGGAACTGGACTTGAGAAACCTATCATTTATAGGGACTGCAGGTAAACCTGCCCATCCTTTGACCCAGAAAGAGACATTGTCTTTATTATACTGGACAGCAAACAAATCTGCCCTCTGCTGTGGAGGGGATAACACTATCTTTATTTCCCAAAGCTGCTCAGTATATAAACATCCTTGAAAAGATAGTCTAAGCAAAAACTGTCAGTGCTTCTGCTCAAAAGATACATAGATGAGAATCCATGGAGAAGTGTCTCCCAATAATAGTAATATTACTTTTAACGAATTGCTATATTTGATTTTCTAGCATTTTATATTCTGGTTTTATTTTTGTACCCTTAAAGTGGGACTGGCCATTTGTGTGTGTGTGTGCAAGCAACATTGACTAGCTTTGATATTATAGTTATTCTAGTGTTCTAGAATGAGTTGTGAAACTTCCTTTTCCATGCTCTGGAACACTTTGCATTACATAGGAATTGTTGGTTCCTTTAAAATTTGTTAGTGTTGACTCATAAAATCAAATAGGTAGGTGTCTTTTTAGAGGGAAATCTTTGACCACATTTTTTAATACTGTTTGTTTAATTAGAGAAGTTGTAGTTTTACAGAGTTGAACTGAAATTCTGAAAATACAGAGTTCCCATACATCCACCCCTCCTCACATGTGCAGTTTTCCCTATTACCAACACTTTGCCTTAGCATGGTTCCTTTGCTCTAATCAATGAAAGAGTATTATTACCATTGTACAAAGAGTATTATTATACTTGTACTACTAATTATGGTTCATAGTTTATGTTAGGGCTCACTGTATTGTATAGCCCTTTGTGTTTATTTTTTATTGTTTTAATTTTCATTCTAGCAACATAAACAACCTAAATATCTCCCTTTTAACGACAATCAAATATGTAATTCAGTGGTGTTAATTACATTCACAAGGTTGTGCTAAAATCACCACCATCCATTGCCAAACTTTTCCATCACCCCAAACAGAAATTCAGTACCAATTAAGCATTAAGTTTCCATTCTCTACCCTCACCCAGGCCCCTTATTTGACCACTTTTTCAGGGTTTTTTTTTTGACAAATATTGTCTATTCAGATTTTCTGCCTCTTTTTAAGTCATTTTTGGTAATTTATTTTTGTCTGAAGATTGTCTATTTCATCTAAAGTAAAAAAACCCCACAAATCCTTAATTATTTATTTTTTCTTGTGTAATGTTTATGTCTGTGTCTGGTATACCAGAGATTAGTCACTGTTACTGGGGTTTTTTCTTAAGAATCAACTTTTTATATTATTGATTAAATTTACTTTGTAATTTGTCTTCTGTTCTACCAACTTCAGTTTTCATCCATTACTTCTTTTTGCTTTGATATGTTTTCATGCTTGAGTTGTATGCTTAGTTAATTTTTACCTCTTTTATTTTCTAATGTATATACTAAAGACTACAAAATTTCCTCTGAGTACCTCTTTGGCTGCACTTCCACAGATAGTGATAATGTTTTAATTGTCATTATTTTCTCAATAGCTTGCAATTTCAGTTCTGAATTCCTCCTGATTCCTGGGGTCACTATATAATTTATCATTCAGACTGGGACACTATTTTATTTATTTTTTTTTTGCAAGGAAGGAATATTTTATATCCACAGACATATGTTCAGTTGAGTCCATCAAATGAGTTACTCCTCCAATGAAATCAAGTTTTACATTTATTACCAATGTTGCAGTCAGTCCAGTATATACCGATTATCAGGTAGTTTTTACATTTAGTAGAGTAAAACAAGTTTTACTATTTCCAAAGGGGTATGTGATGTAACCTTCATTTCAAAGGAGCAGAAGCAGCTGAATTACTGTCTGCCCTTTAATATTTCAACTAACCATTCTATTGCCTCATCAAGGCCAGTACCTTTGTGGAAGTTTCGAATTCCATTTCAGTCCTTCAAGGCAGGTAACCTGTAATCTGTACAAAATTGTGTTTTTTTCTGCTCCATCTCTGTGCTCGTCACATTCAGAGGTTGTTCTTTAATAATGAACTGTTGAAATGACCCCTGAAAGTATATTCTTCACACTGAGACACTTTTGAGAGTAAAATAATATCAGGACAATAGGTATAAGGCAGGACTGTCCTGTGTGAAACAAACAGTGTTACCCTATCTTCAATGCAAGAGTTATTTAAAAGGAAGTTTTAGCTTTTTAAAGCAGGTAATGTTTTGTTATGAATTTCTAATTTATTGAATTTCGAATAAAAAAATGTGGCCTTATGGATTTTGCTTTTGAAGATTCATTGAAGACTTTAAAATTTTTTCTTAAAACATTTGTGTTGGCTGAATGAAGCTGAATGTGAGAATGATAGAGGGAGGAGGCATGGGGGCACAAATGAAATCAGAAGGAAAGATAGACGATAAAGACTGAGATGGTATAATCTAGGAATGCCTAGAGTGTATAATGATAGTGACTAAATATACAAATTAAAAAATGTTTCTGCATCAGGAAGAACAAAGGAATGTCAATACTGCAGGGTGTTGAAAATAAATGGTAATCAATATTTTAAAACTTTAACTTATGTGTGAGACTAAAGCAAAAAATGTTTATTTGGTACAAAATTTATATTTTGACTAGTGCATTTCCTGATATAACTCATGTGGACAGCTTAATTGAGCAGCATAGTACTTGGAACCTTGAGTAGGGCATGAGATTTTGTAGATTGAAATGCTAGTGATCAATGAAAGAGAGGGGTAAGGAGTATGGTATGTATGATTTTTTTCCTGTCTTTCATTTATCTCTTTTCTTTTTCTAAATTGATACAAATATTCTAAGAAATGATCATGATGATGAATATACAATTCTGTGATGATATTGTGAGTTTATGGAATGATCATATGGTAAGAATGTTTGTGTTTGTCTGTGGTTATGTTTCATTAAAAAAGTCAATGGTTTTTAGTACATTCACAGATTTATTACTGCAATCAATTTTAGATTATTTTCATTATCCAAAAAAAGAGCCTCCTATCAATTAGCAATTATTCTCCATGTCTATCCAATCCCCCAAGTTCTACACAACCACGAATCTACTTTCTCCCTCTATAGATATGCCTGCCCTGGACATCTCATATAAAAAGAATTATACGACATGTGATCTTTATGACTGGTTTCTTTTACTTAGCCCAATATTTCAAGGTTCATCCATGAATCAGTACTGCATTCCATTTTATTGCTAAAGAATATTCCATTGAATGGATACAATGGCTCTACCCACATTGTGTTTATCCATTCATTGGTTAATAGGCATTTGGTTGGTTACATTTTTTTGACTATTCTGAAAAGTGTTGCTATGAGCATTTCTGTACAAATATTTGTATGGACCTGTTGTGGAAATATTCATTTCTCTTTGGTATATAAGTAGGAATGGAATTGCTGGGTTACATGGTAGCTCTATGTTTAACTAAAAAAATAGACAGATTGTTTTTTAAAGCAGTTGTACCATTTTATATTCCTACCAGTAATGCATGACGGAAATTTCTCCACATCCTTGCCAGAACTTTTTATTGTCTTTTTTACTATAGTCATCCCAGTGGATATAAAGTGCTATCTCACTGTGGTTTTTATTTGCTTCCCTGTTGACCAATGATCTTGAATGTCTTTCTATGTGCTTATGGGCCTTTTGTATATTTCTTTTGGAGGCATGTCTATTCAAACATTTTGCCCAATTGTTAATTAGTTATTTGTCTTTTTAATTATTAAGTTATAAGTAGTCTTTATTTTTATTCTGGATACCAGTCCCTTATCAGATGTATGATTTGCAAATATATTCTCCCATTCTGTAGGTTATATTTTCACTTTCTTGATGATATAAAATTTACCACAAGTAGTTTTTAACTTTGATGTCATCCAATTTTGTCTTTTTTGTTGCTGTTTGTGGTTTTGTTGCTTATAGCTTATCTGAGAAAGTATTGTCCAACCAAAATATTTACTCCTATGTTTTCTTCTAGCAGTGTTGTAGTTTTACTCTTACTTTTAGGTCTATGATCCATTTTGAGTTAGTTTTAGGAATGGTGTGAGGGAGGGGTTCAAATTCATTTTTTTTGCATGTGAACATCGTTATCCTCATAAACTTTCTTTTTGTTAGTATTTGCCTAATATATCTTTTTCTATTATCTTATTTTTACCACTATTATAACTTTGTGATTTAGAAGTATCTTATATGAGATGGGACAGTGTTCTGGTTTGCTAAAGCTGTTGGAATGAAATATACTAGAAATGGACTGGCTTTTACAGAGGGGATTTATTAGGTTACAAATGTACAGTTCTAAGGCCATGAAAATGTTTTAATTAAGGCATCAGGAAAATGATGGACTCTGGACTCTGAAGAAAAACTACTGGCATCTGGAATACCTGTCAGCTGGGAAGGCAGATGGCTGGTGTCTGCTGTCCTTGCTCCTGGGTCTTTGTTTTCAGCTTCTTATTCCAGTGACTTTTTTTTTGTCCTGTGGGTCCTCTCTTAGCTTCTTCAAGGCAAACTCCGGATTTCATCTCTTAGCTTAGCATCTCCTGGGACATTTTCTGTCTCCAAGCGTCTATGCTTTTTCTAAAATGTCTCCCTCTTAAAGGATTCCAGTCGGCGGATTAAGATCCACCTTGAATGGGCGACTCATATCTCCATGAAAACAATCTAATCAAAAGGTCCCACCCAGAGCAAACAGGCAGCAGATAAGAGGTCGCTTGAATTCAGACCACAGATCCCTGTTACATACATCAGCTTTTAAATTGATCTTTGTTCCAAGTCCAGTGAATTCCAAGACTACAGAGTGAATTCTCACGTGAACTGAGAATCTCCTCTTCCTTCCGATCCAGAAATGGCCTCCCCCTTCAAACCCTGAGAATGTCAGCTGTCCAAACAAGAAGGGCAAAGTTAAGGCTTCTTCCTGTGGATCAAGAAGGACACTGCTGGCCAACTGGGTGGGTGCTTGAGGAGGGCAGCCCAGCAGATAAGGCGGGCCTCCAGGACAGAGACAGTTCTTAGGATCAGTGTTGTCTTTGTGGACAAGGAAAAGCACATGCATGTTGTGGATCTGGTCAGAAAGCATGGGCATTCAGTGACGTTAGTGGTTCTGGATGGGAGTTCCCTAGAAGAAAGACATTAAAAAACAGTTGGACTTGAAGGAATTGGGTCAGAATCAGAAGGTGTCAGGTTTCGTTGATCAGAAGCTGCCCCTCATGATGAGTTGTGGACTGCAGACTTGGACCCAGCCCCGACTGTGTTACCTGGTGAAGGAGAGGAACAGCTATGGCTTCTTTCTGAAAACTGTCAATGGGAAAAAGGGAATGCACATGACTGATATAATGTCTCAAGGTGTGGCTATGAAAGCTGGTATCTTAGTTGATGATCACTTGATTGAAGTGAATGGAGAGAATGTAGAAGATGCCAGCCTTGAGGAAGTGGTTGAAAAGGTGAAGAAGTCAGGAAGCCATGTCATGTTCCGGCTGGTGGATAAGAAAACTATCAGTTTTTTCTTTATCAGCAGAAGATCAAATTCAAGAGAGAAAGTATCAGTTTGAAACTGCTACCCCACCTGCCCCGGGTTGTAGAGATGAAGAAGGGAAGCAGTGGCCATGGGTTTTTCATTAGGGCAGTCCCAGAACAGAAAGGCCAAATCATCAAGGACATAGGTTCCAGCAGAGGAGGTTGGCCTGAAGACCAGTGGCCTGATAGTTGCTGTCAACAGTAAGTCTGTGGAAGCCCTTGATATGACCGTGTGGTGGAAATGATTAGAAGAAGGTGGAGATCAGACTTCACTGTTGGTGGTAGACAAAGAGATGGACAACATATATGGATTGGCTCATTTTTCTCCATTTCTCTACGATCAAAGTCAAGGGCTGCCCAATGGTTCTGTGAAGGAGGCTCCAGCTCCTACTCCTGATTCTCTGGAGGTCTCAAATCCAGATACTACACAGGAAGTAGGAGATCAGAAGCCTAAACTCTGCAGGCAGGTTAAAGGTGAAAATGGCTATGGCTTTCGCTTAACTGCAATTTGGAATCTGCCAGGCTCATTCGTCAAACAGGTGCAGAAGGGCAGCCCTGCCTATCTGGCTGGACTGGAAAATGAGGACATCGTCATCGAAGTGAATGGGGTAAATGTGTTAGATGAACCATATGAGAAGATGGTGGACAGAATACAGAGCAGTGAGAAGAGTGTTATACTCTTGGTCTGTGGAAAGAAGGTCTATGATTATTTCCAGGCTGAGAAAATCCCTATTGTTTCCTCCATGGCTGATCCACTGGATGACCCCCTGGAATCCAAAGAAGGAACACTGGCAGAGTCAGAGCCCTACTTCTGTACTGCAAAAGAGTGAGCCCACAGTACAGCCTCTTCTTCTTCCTCCAATTCTGAAGATACAAAGATGCAATAAGAATAAATAATGGCTTTGACTGATAGCTATTTCTGGTCATTTACTAAGAATCCTTTCTCAAGGAATGAGCTGCCATCCATTTATTGTTCCTGCCAGAGAAGAACTCCTCTAAACCAGTTCATTATGTGTGATTGTCTTCCATTGTCATTTCTAAGGGGAGGCTATAGCAGATGGCTTATTTATGACCTACTTAGAAAAAGCTAAGACTGGAGCCACCTTCTTTTCATATGATATCTTTCAAGCTTCAATTTAACTACATTTTCTTGTATGGTTACAATTCTTATTGCTATAGGCTCCATGAACACCAAAGATGATTTATCAATCTGCATCATATATGAGAGCAGATAACACTATTAAAAGTATGCTTTTGTAAGAATGTCATGGTTGCTAGAATAAATAACATTAAAAATGAAAAAAAAAAGATCCCACACAATGATAGTTCTGCCCCCACAAAATTGGATTTTAAAGCGATGGCTTTTCTGGGGCACATAGCAGTTTCAAGCTAGCAGTTATCCCACCTTATAGATTTGAGGAAATATCTGAAATTAAGGGATTTACCCATGGATCCCTACTTAGGGATAAAAAGTCATTATTATGGATAGGATAGGAATTCAGATTCTTGCCCCATCCCAGGAGCTTCTGCCTGCCCATTGTGTCCTTTAAATAAGCCCACCTTATTCACCTTGAACTCTGAAAAATTGCAGCAGCCTATCCCCTGGTTAGTGTTAGGCCAGGAGGTACTACTAACCTTATGCCAGATTAATGGAAAGTTTCAAAATGTTAGTCTACTTCAATTTTCTCACTTTGAAGGTCCAGGCTATTGGGAACACACAACGGGTATCTGAAGAATTTGCAAGGGACAGTTAATTCTGACACCACAATATTTACACTGCTTTAGCTTTTTTCTACTTTATTTATTACCTATTATGTCTTTTATTTATGCTATTACTTTGTATCTCACTCAGTTCCTCACCTCTTCTCCAAGTGAAAGATTTTACTATTGTACTCCTTTCTGAGCTGTATGAAATTTCTATGTGGATGCACAGGGAAGGGGGTGATGGTGAATTATAGAGTGATGAGGCTTTGGGAGTCATTAGTCTAACTCAGGGTTTTTTAACCTTGGCAACATTGAAACATGGATAATTCTGTGTTGTGGGGGGTTATCCTGTGCATTGTAGGATGTTTAGCAGCATCTCTGACCTTCACCCACTAGATACCAGTAGCAGTCTCTCACCCCTACCCCACCCCTTCCCCAATTCTGGTCGTGGCATCCAAAAAGTCTCTAGACATTGCCGAATGTCTCCTAGGAGGCAAAATTGTCCATGGTTGAGAACCACAGGTCTAGCTTTATACTTTCTTTCCCATGTACTTATTATAATTCCTAACCCTAAATAGTTAAATGGTTAAATATAAAAAAATTCCTAATCTTCCTTCAAATAGCATCTTTCTTTAGCAATTTATGGTGGTCTCTGAGAATCTATATCTAACTGAAAAGTAGTTAGCTATCAAAAAGTAGAAGGGTGCCATGGACCAGGTAAACCCTGAAATGGAGAGGGGCCAGCCTCTCCAGAACATCAACTGGTTCCATCCCCCTATTCCATATCGACAGCCACTTCCAATATGAAAAAGTTAGAAGGCACATAGCCCAAATATCCCTAACGAGTGGGAGAAAGATCAAAGGTGATGGTGGAATGTGCTGGTTTGAAAGGATGTATGGCCCCTAGAAAAGCCATGTTTTAATGTTTTAAATCCCATTTCATAAAGGCAGAATAATCCCTATTCAATACTGTATGTTTGAATCTGTAGTTAGATCATCTCCCTGGAGATATGATTTAATCAAGAGTGGTTGTTAAGCTGGATTAGGTGACAACATGTCTCCACCCATTTGGATGGGTCTTGATAAGTTTCTGGAGTTCTATAAAAGAGGAAACAGTTTGGAGAATGAAAGAGATTTGGAGACAGCAGAGAATGCTGTAGCACCACGAAGCAGAGTCCACGAGCCAGTGACCTTTGGAGATGAAGAAGGAAAATGCCTCCGGGGGAGCCCTGAAACAGGAAGCCAGGAGAGAAAGCTAGCAGATGACACTGTGTTCGCCATGTGCCCTTCCAGCCAAGAGAGAAACCCTGAACTTCATCAACCTTCTTGAATCAAGGTATCTTTCCCTGGATGCCTGTGATTGGACATTTCTATAGACTTGTTTAATTGGGACATTTTCTTGGCCTTAGAACTGTACACTAGCAACTTATTAAATTCCCCTTTTTAAAAGTCATTCGTTTCTGATATATTGCATTCTGGCAGCTAGCAAACTAGAACAGATTTTGGTACTGGAGAGTGGGGTGCTGCTATGGTTTGCAAATACTAAACATTTTGGAATGGTTTTTTAAATGGATAAGGGGAAAATTCTGGAAAAGTTGTGAGAAGCTTGATAGAGAAGGTCTAGAGTGCTTTGAAGTGACTGTTGGTAGAAATATGGACTCTAAAGATACCTCTGACCAGGTTTTAGACAGAAATGAGGCACGTGTTATTGCAAACTGGAAGGAGGCGATCCTTGTTTTAAAATTGCAGATAATTTGGCAAAATTGACGAGTGACTTTGGCTGTAAGGCTGATTTTAAAAGCCATGAACTTGGATATTTAGCAGAAGAGATCTCCAAATTAAATGTCAAAAGTGCAGCCTGGTTTCTCCTCACAGCTTATGGTGAAATGTGACAGGAAAGAGATAAGCTGAGAACTGAACTCTTGGATACAAAGAAACCAGAAATTGAAGTTCCAGAAAATTCTGGGCCTCCAGGAAGGGAGACCCCAGAGAATAGTGCCCCACATGAGGTCTTGGTTAAAGGTGAAACCACTTAGCCATTTCAGGGAAGGCCAGGATTGGGCATGGAGTTATCCAGGAAGGATTTGTGGAAACTCCTTATGTCTGATGGGTATGATCCAAGCCTACTCCATAGAAAGCCAACAAGAGTGCTGTGGGACCTGTATAAACAGAGCCACTGCCAGTCTGGACTGGGGGGTTCAGACAACGGATGCATTGGAGGAAAAATAACTTCAGAGGCAAAACCATGGAGGCTGAGGTCTGAAGTCAAGAAGCCTCAGGTCAGGAGAGCAGACCTACCCTAGCCCGTGGAGAGGGTGAGTTTGCCCCAAAGGCAGAGGATGGGCCTTCCACCTTGTTGCAGTGGAAGAGTCATGCCGCCTTAGACCTTGGAGAGGGTGAAGCACATTCCTTGGCTTTGGGGAGAGGCTGGTTGTCATCACATGGAGGGGTTGAGTGTGTGCCCCAGAAATGGCAGAAAGCCTGAGAGGAGTTCAGATCCTTGGAGAGGGTGGAGCTGAGAAAAAGGTGGTGTCCCCAATGTCCCCCAAGGTTGCGTTCAGAGAGAGGCAGGGCTCTGCACAGGCCTTTGGAAAGGGTGGGACTGCCGCTTTCTAAAGCCTTGAAGATAAATGATTCTCAGACTTCGAAATCTAATGGACTTTGTCCTGTGGGTTTTCGAAACTGTATGGGTCTGGTGACCCCTGTGTTCCTTCTTCCCTATGGAAATACGTATATGTATCCTATGACTGTTTCTCCTTTGTACGTTGGCAGTAAATAACTTGTTTTGAGTTTTTGCAGGTTCAGAGACAGAGGATAATTTTGCTTTAGAACAGACTATGCCTGTAACTAACTTTGATAGGCGTTTGCATGTTTCTAACGTTGTATTTCATGTGTATTGCTACTGAAATGGTTTAAGGATTTATGATATTGTTATGAAATTAATGTGTTTTTTATATGGGGATAACGTCTTTTTTAGGGTCCACAGGGTGGAATGTGCTGGTTTGAAAGAATGTATGTCCCCTAGAAAAGTCATGTTTTAAATCCCATTTCATAAAGGCAGAATAATCCCTATTCAATACTGTATGTTTGAGTCTGTAGTTAGATCATCTCCCTGGAGATGTGATTTAATCAAGAGTGGTTGTTAAACTGGATTAGGTGACAACATGTCTCCACCCATTTGGGTGGGTCTTATAAGTTTCTGGAGTCCTATAAAAGAGAAAACATTTTGGAGAATGAAAGAGATTCAAAGAGAGCAGAGAATGCTGTAGCACCACGAAGTGGAGTCCACGAGCCTACAACCTTTGGAGCTGAAGAAGGAAAATGCCTCCTGGGGAGCTTCATGAAACAGGAAGCAGGAGAGAAAGTTAGCAGATGACACTGTATTCGCCATGTGCACTTCCAGCCAAGAGAGAAACCCTGACCATGTTTGCCGTGTGCCTTTTCACTTGTGTGTGCCTTTTCACTTGTGAGAGAAACCCTGAACTTCGTTGGCCTTCTTGAATCAAGGAATCTTTCCCTGGATGCCTGTGATTGGCCATTTCTATAGACTTGTTTAAGTGGGACATTTTCTCGGCCTTAGAACTGTACACTAGCAACTTATTAAATTCCCATTTTTAAAAGCCATTTGTTTTTAGTATATTGCATTCCAGCAGCTAGCAAACTAGACATGGAGTTATACAGAGAAGGTAGGCTTTAACAAATGGGTATGATTGCAGAATCATCATATTGATATTTCTTTTGGTCTCCAGTACCTTAGAGCAACTAGAAGTAGAAACCCAAAGTTGTGGAACTGTAACCCATACCAAACCCTGAAATCTGTTCCACAACAAATTGTTGCTGTGCACTTTGAAATGTATTGCTTTTTTGTATATATGTTGTTTTTCACAAAGAAAGAAAAAAAGCAATTGTGATGGTAAATGTTCAGTTATATGATGATATTGTGAACCTCTGAGTGTATACTTTGGATGATTACATGGTATGTAAATATATGATATATATATATAAGTTTAAAAAGCAGAAGGGTGGACTGATATTTGGCTTGGGGTCCCACACTGTTTTTGTAGCCTCTATGTAGCATCTGTGAACTAGTGTTTTGTAAAGTGAGGCAAAAGACAGCACTTGTCAAGGGTGGTGCCTCATAGCTACTAATTTCTGAGAACTTTGAGACCCCAAGTTCAGTTGTCAAAATGCATGTATGCTCTAAAATCCTTTCAATAGCTTAAAGATTCATAAATTGTAGTACTTTGCTATGCAAATGAAAAAAGAGTCACAATTTATCTCAGTTTGAATTTATATAGAGTGGATTTTGATATAGTTGGCAAATATATACCATAGCAAGAAAAAGACCCAAGTTATATGTCCTGCAGATTTGATTCTTGGTTTCTAGAATTTGTAGTGCCACTGGATCAAATCAAAAGGAATTTGCTTAACCTTTTATAAAACTCCTCATTCTTATTTGGACTAAAGCAGCCATCATCTAAAATACATTAGACTGAACAACTAAATAACACCTGTATTCACAAAAATACACAACCGTATTTTAGGCTGGTATATAATTAAAATGTTTCTCATGAGTAGTCTAGTAGGATAAGGCAGCATACATTTATAGATAGATTCAATTATCACAGATGCTCTTTCTTAGTCATGCACCTGCATTAAATATTTTAGTTCTATTTTAGCCACCCGGACATCTTGACTCAAAGCCAAGTACATATTAGGTTTGCCTTTCATCTTTTATCACATGTTTTGTTTGTTTTTGCTTTATTTGAAATGTCCTATTTAAAGATGATCCTTAGGGCGCACGGGTAGTTCAGTGGTTACAAGGCCCGCCTTTCAGGCAGGAGACCTGGGTTTGATTCCCGGGTCATGCACCCTGCCCACTCCCACCCCCCACCCCCCACCCCCGGGCCAAAAAAAAAAAAAGATGACTCTCAATTATTTGTAACTCTTTTAAAGACACATTTGCATGTATAGGGAGCTAAAAACCCATCAGAAAAGTATTTCCAAATATTCCAACAAAAGTCATAGCAAAAACTTATGGAGAAAAATTGTTTCCGTTTAGCCCACAAAAGGAAAAGATAAACAATTATTCTTGTTAAAACACTACGGTCAACATTTAATTTCATATGTGCTGGGAAAGTAATGTGCAATGTCAGATGTATAGCGGCTCAGCAATGCAATTTCGCTCATTTCTATTTGTGGGTGGCATCTTTCAACTTGTTGGCTTTTCAGTAGTCCCGATTCCGTTTCCCATAGTTGGGAGCTCTGTAGGGTGAAACGCGAAACTCCCTCTGGGGTCCATCTTGCCCCTGTTTAAGTCCCGGGCTCGTCCAGGTGCCAGGGCTCGGATTTGCGTCCCGAGGGAGGAGTGGTTGGCAGCCCGGGTTCTTGCCCCACGCATGTTGCGCCTCTTTTTGAACCCACCGCGGTGACTTGAGAAACTGTGCATTCAGCACTCCCCGGCCGTAGTGGGGAGGGAACGGTTCAATCCCTCGCCCTTTCCTGTGGCTCGCTCTCGGCTTCTGGACACTCCCAGGGTCTATGCAAGAGAAGTCCGGGTTGTCTAGTGCCCGGCAACGGCCTCTGCGGGTCTTGGAGGCAAAGCCCGGCGAGGCCGGGCGGAGCCGAGACACTGGTCCGAGCTCCGGAGAGGCCGGCGGAGCATGTGACCGCGCCGCGCGGGGCCGGGCGCGCACTGCCGCCAAGCGGCCGCCGCGGGGAGAGCAATGGAAGCCGCGGCCGCCTGAGAGGCGGGTGCGCTGCTGCTGGTGCTGCTGCTGCGGTTGGTGCTGCCGCTGCGGACCGTGCCGCGGGCCGTTCAGCCGCGTCGGCCGCGGCCCGGGACCTCCCGTCTGGGTCTAGCCGCTCTGCTAGCCGAGAGGCCGAGGCGGGGACCTCAGGTGAGCGTCTTCTCCGCCCGGGGCCGGAGCCAGACAATGGGGACAGCGGGCGGGCTTTTCCCCTCCACTCGGGACCCCCCGGGCCGGGTCCCCGCGACCACCCGGGATTTCCGATCGTGCTCCGGGGGCGTGGGCTCGATGCGGCCGGCCGTGGACTTTGGGGCGGTGTCTCCCGCGCGTGGGGCGCGGACCCTCCCCGAGGAACCTGCGCTCGACGTGCGAGGCTTTGGATCCCGGGGAAGGAAACCTGCCGACCGGCTGCGCCCCGGGAACTTGCTGAGAGCGTGGGACCTTCTAATTCCGTCTAGCCTTCCCGCGCCTCGGCATCCTGTCCTGGGCGTCCCCAGCTCGGTTCCCGGCTGCCGGGGGAGCCAGAGAAACCTCGCGGTCTGGGACCTCGGACGCTGGCCCAGCTCAACCCTTTCTCCACCCGCCCCCTCCACCCCCACACCCCCTCGAGAGCTGCAATGCTTTGTTTAACCTCTGCCAAACCATTTAAACACAAACTCTTGGTGGCCCAATTCTGTTGAGCCACCAGTTTGATGGCTGAGGCAAGACAAAGGTTTTTTTCCCCCCTGTTTACCAAGGACTGCAGCCGGGAGATTTGCACATAGCCAGTGGTGTAAAATGTGTGTTCCTTATCTAGTCCCAGGGGTTGTTGCGATGGTTTTCCTGGTACTATAAGCGTCCTTTCTTGCAGAGCTCTGTAGCGGCGAGATTGGACCTCCTAACCCTACGGATACAGGGTGGGTGGGGTATGGCTTTTATTCTTGGTTATCAGTAAACAGAAGGGCAGACGTTAAAATATTTTGTATTTGGATGGTCCCAAAATAGGGGCATCGCAGTCATCTTCTGCATTCTGCATTCTAAGAGAAAATATGTCTAAAGACACAATGATTCAGTGAAGAAGAAAACCTAGTAACTACCAGCATGTGTTGTGAAATTTTAATAATGTTTTATGAATAATGGTCCGGAAACTGATCTGCTGTAGGTAGGGAGTGTGTGTGTGTGTGTGTGTGTGTTGAGTGTGGTGGGGGTGAGGTGGAGGGAGAGTGGTTAGAACACAAAGGATAAGGCAGTTTTAATAAAAGGTTTTCAGTAAATTTGCTGTTGCAAATTTTTTAATTCATTGAGTTGTCAGTTAAAGCAATGTTGCGTATAAAAATCACCTGTAGTTGTTGAATTATATATAAAATGGCTAACAGTCTGCATTTATGTGACTCAGGAATCTGAACACAACAATCAATTTTGAGTAATTTTTAAAAAGTCAACAAAGAGAAGAGACCTGCGCTACTCCCTCCTTTATTGTGTGATAAATTGAATTCTAGTTCAATTTATTCAATAGAAAATTGGCTGTAAGAAAATAATTTCAAAGGCAGACTTTTTAAAGAAACATTTAAAAAAATGCATGTTTATATAGGTGATATGGTTGCATTATACAATACTTCAGTTCAGAAATGTGAAAGAAAAAAAAATCATGCTACTAGATAGCTCCTTTCCATTACTGATTATTTAAAATGTGTTTATTCAACAGCTCATTTTATGGTCACCTAACATCCAGAAACTTTCACTCTTAAAGACTTAGTACTTGTGGATCGCTGTATTTGGAGTCGGGAAGATAATAATATCTTCTCTATGTACTTAGGCTATTGGTGTGAGGAGCAAAAGCTACCACATAGTTCTCAGTGAAGTATAGGCTACTATAATAGATTGGAGTTGCTGTTATTGGTAGGTGAGGAACTGATTGTACAATTTTCTCTTACATAATATTGGAACACTTCGTCTTTGAAATTAATATGGAATTTTCCAGGGCAAGGGATCATCTTTTCTTTTTGTAGCCCACATTTCTCATCTGGTACATAGTAGGTGTTCAAGAAATAGGTATGGAAAGAATGAATTAATGAAAAAATACAGATGGATAAAATATGCATGTAAATGGAATTGGTTTATATCTTTTAGTTCGATAAACATTTTTTGAAGGCCTACTGAGTGCCAAGAGCTGTGCAGACTATTTCTGCATGCAGTGTGTGAAAGTGCTGAATCCTGGCCTCTAGACCACCAGGGAGCACGTACAGTTTATGAAAGCCTGGTAACCTTGCTTTTATGATCGAATTTGCTGTCATCTTCTGTGAAGAATGGAGCCTCTTGGTGAGTATTAATGATAAGCTCATACCACTTGTGTAGCACCATACAACCTTCACGTGTTTTATGTGCATATATGTTTCTCACAGTGGCCTATCAGGAAGCAGGGCAGATATCATTCCCGTTTTGTAGGTGAGGAAATCGAGACACAGCAAGATTAAATGACTTGCCAGTGCCACACCACTAAAGCAGTAAAGCCAGGGACAGAAGCTGAATCTCGCGCCTAGTTCTTTCAACCCCAGCCTTCTCCCAAAATATGCCATACTCCCAGAAAATACTCGAATTAAGCCTCATGAAAAAGTCTACCTTTTGAATATCTTTTATATAAAGAAAAATTACATTTTACAACCTGGTACTTACTGAAGTGGTTAAGCATGCAAGTTCTGGAGGTGGTGGCTGGATTTGAACCCTCGTCTTAGCAGTTACTAGTTCTGCGTCCCTGGCAAGTGATCTGATCTCACTTAACCTCAATTTCCTCATCTCTGAAATGAGGGAATTAATAATACCTACCTTACAGAATTTTTGTGAGGAGCAAATGGAATAATATATGTATGTGCTTAGCACAATGCCTAGCAAAAGCATTGTGTCTGTATTATTTTTATTCTTCTTCTATAATGTAAAGCAGTGGCTGTTGAACTTTATTTTTGCCAGCCAGAAATGCATGTTACATTGTCACCCAATATGCAGACACATTACAAATATGTATAATCAAAAAAAAATTCATGAAGCTATGCTTAGACTTCCTATGTGCAATGCATTCTTATATGTTGTATTCTATTTTATTTTAAAAATGCCAGTCAAGATCCATAAGTGATTTCACATCCCATTCTTGGGTCAGGATCCACAGTTTGAAAAAGCACTAATGTAAAGGCTAATCAGGTTGAGTACGTTAAAGAAAACTGTTACTGAATCTTTATATCTTCCCTTCAGATGCAATATTAGCTGGTATTTGAATATTAAATTATGCTTAGAAATAGGTTCTTAAGCATTTCTTAGTAATTATGATAATTTATTATTTATTGTCTAGGTACTGTTTTAAGTAGTCTATGCTATATGTTATTGAACTGAGTTCTCACAAGAGTCCTGTAAATAGGCCTTATATTTCCATCTGATAAATGAAATTAAGACTCAGCTGATTTCAGTAACTTGTCTAAGGTCACAAAGTTAATAAGGGATGAAGCAAGGATTCAAACCGAGTACTGTATGACCCAAAAACCTGTTTTCTCTTTTAACCCCTACACTCTTTTGATGTTCTCTCACAGCAATTTCTGAGGTTATTTCATTCTTTCTTTAACATCAGGTTTGAATGGCAGTATTGAAAGATTCAAAGCAAACCCATTAGGGCACATCTTTTGTAGTTTCTTTTGAAAGAACCCATTTGAAGAAAATTTCCAACTATTGTTATAAAGTAAGCCAGCATACTGAGTAGGCTGGTCATTTAGCTTGGCTTTAGCTGGTCTTTGATTTAAATATTTTGGAATAGTTTCTCAGCTTTTGTGATAGAGTCAATGACTTGGCCAGTTTTATTGAGCACCTAAAAGTTTAATATATCTTCAAAAGAGACATGAAATAGCTGTGTAACTATAAAAAGACTTCATTACCAATGAATGTCAGCTTTTGTTAAGGCACAAAATAAAGACATAAGGGCTACAGAGAGTATTTTATAGCATATTGATTGGTCTCAAAAATCACAAGACAGTAAACGTATTTATTTTGTCAAGTACTTATAAGTAGCCATCACCAATAGTCTTAGCTATTCATATTTTAAATTTTTTCAGTTCTTTACAAATGTCTCTTAAATTTTTAGCAGTTTTTCTTTCTTTTTGTACTTCCGGGACTTTCTCTTTAAGAACTTTCATTAGGAAGAATTAAAGACTGTTTCAAGGAAATACATTTTTTATAAATAATACTTGGCATGCCCGCATAGATCATTTTAAATGATAATGCAAAGGCAAATTTCCCTATTTTTTTTTTTGCACTTACATTTTCTAGATTCAAACTCTTGTAGTGCCTGCTTTGCATCATTGCTGTCTGTGTAGGAGTGTATCTTATAAATAAGATGTGCTTAACGATTTGTAAATATGCTCCTGCTTTGACTCTGTCTTTGGAAATTTCTATCTGCGTGGAACTTTAAATTTTTCATCGTATGTATAAGAATCTTATTTGTTGAAATAAGTTTAGGTTTTTCAAAGTTGACAGTTTTCAAAATCAGAATTTGTGTAGATAATATTCCTACATTAGAGAAAGAACAGCAGTTTCATGATTTCTAGATGTGGTTTGAAAATTGGTATATTTCTGTTTATGAGTCATCATTTTCTATTAACGGTAAAGGGAATATTAATACAGTTTCATTCATGTTGGACATCAGATTTCATTCCTGAGTTGGCACTCAAAAAATAGTTTCACAGCTAATGAAATTGCGTGTAATTGTAGTAAGCCTATGTTTTATTACTTTATTCCTTTTGTCCAACACGTGACTCTCTATGGATTGGTATAGGGTTTGTGAACAGAAATAAGAAACCTTCCAGCGATTGAATGGTCACTGTCATTTGTATGCTCAGGCAAATGCTTGAACTCCCATTATGATTACATTTGTGCCACTGTTCTTTTTTTTTTTTTTTAATTTTTGTTAACTTTTAAAAAATATTTTTATTGAAGACTCTTCACACATATACAGTCCATACATGGTGTACAATCGGTATCATCACATAGTTGTGTATTCATCATCGTGATCATTTTTAGAATGTTTGCGTTGCTCCAGAAGAAGAAATAAAAAAGAAAATATTCATACATCCCATACCCCTTACCTCTCCCTCTCATTCACCACCAGTATTTCAGTCTACCCCAATTTTTTTACCCTTTATCCACACCATATTATTTATTTATTTATTATCCTTCTTTTTTTTTTTAATTCATCTGTCCATACCCTGGATAAAGAGCATCAGCCACACGGTTTTCACAATCACATAGCCACACTGTAAAATCACATAGTCACACTGTAAAATGTGAAAAAGCTATATCATTATACGATTGTCTTTAAGAATCAAGGCCACTGGAACACAGCTCGAAAGTTTCATGTATTTCCCTCCAACCACTCCAGCTTTTTAAAATATATAACGACATTTCCCCATTTAATGGCTTTCAATTTAACCACTGTTAAGTGTGCAGTTTCGTGGTGTTAAGTACATTCACAATGTTGAGCTACTATCACTACTATCCATTACCAAAACTTTTCCACCTGCCAAACAAAAACTCTTGTACCCATTAAGCATTAGCTCCCCATCCTACCCCCTACCTCCCACCCCGCCCCTGGAATCTACTTTTCGTCCCTATGAATTTCCATATTCTGATGGTTTCGAGGTCATAAAATATTTGCTTCTCTACCTGGCTTATTTCATTCCACATGATGTCTTCAAGGTTTGGGGCTTAAGTGGAAGTTTCAGCTAAATTTGCACTATATTAGGTATTAAATATTTCAGGAAAAGATACAAAAATTGCATCCCTGAAACACTTTGGAAAACATTTAAGCAGAGTAAGTGCATAGCTCCCTAGACACAGGTTGTTGGAATAGAATTTAGGAGCAGGTAGCAGCTGCTGGGGGGAATTATTCCAAGTTACAAGAAAGGAAGGACTACTTGCTAAAAAGGTGTTGACTTCTTACCTGGGGAAGTAGGAACCTGGAGGGCTCGGGCCTTCCGCCACTCACCTGGGTGAAGAATTGGCTGAGACTAAGGGGAAGTTGAATGGTGGGCAGGCAAGGGAGTGAAGTAAGAAATGACCACCTGAATGCTTGGCTATTGCTTAAATCTGGATAAGCTGGATTCAATGAATAATCTGTGAAAACTACAGTGTATATTTGTTAACCTATGGTTTTCTCACTTGGGAGAAATAAAAAGGAAAAGCCACGGTCCTAAGCTCACTGTTTTTAGAAGTGGGAACATCGTTGCTTCGAATCCCATCGTCAAGGCCATTTGTTTTCTCAGGTGGGGGCCACAGCTGATGTTCTTTGTGAAGCTTGTGACAGATCCAGCAGAACTGTTAAGGCCCTGCTGGTGAATTCCGTGCTTCCCTAAATGATTGCCTTTGGATTTTTATTTTTTTCATTTTGTAAAGTTCTTAATGAATTTCGAGTGGCTTTTTCCCTACCAGAGTCTCAATGTGACAGATGCAGTGAGCTTTCCTGGCGTTATTTATTATGCAGCTGCCCATGCATGCTTGTGATGGGTTAACAGTTTTCTAGAGTTAATGAGGTCAGGGTCATAGGTTCAACTCCTGGGTAGACCAGTTAGCTCTGCTTTGTTCTCTGATCTCATGTTGTACTCTTAACCCAGGCCAGCCATCTGGCGAAGGCGGATCATTGATCACAGAGGGACTAATAAGCGAGATAGTGTGGAAGGAGCAGCATGACTCTCCTTCGGTAGAGGTTGAGTAATTAGAGAAACAATTCCAAAAACGCGCAAATTTGTGTTTCATAGCATTCTCTTACTCTGTGGAAGATAACATGGTTATCAAACATTTTTCTTTGTCATTTCTGTTGAACTCTGTCTTTTATAGCAAAATCTAGTTAGGATATGTTTTTATAAGTTCCCTGAGAGTTTACAAGCACTATTCCTGGGAAGCCAGTGGGCAAGGACATGAATGAATCCTGAGAAATATGGGGTCTCCTGCAGTCAGAGGATCTGACATGGAGTGGAGTCAGGCATTGATTTACTCTTGTGGTTTTCTTCCATGTTACTTCCCAGGACTTTACTGATGACCCCCAGAAGGTTTTTTTTTTTTTACATACCTTGATCCTCTTAGATTTAGCTCTATCCTCTTGGATTTAGCATGGGTATTCTGCCCCAGGATGTTCACCTGCTTTTTCCTCTTGTAATTCCTTCTACTTTTGCCCCAGTTAGAGTCCCAGTGTGCCCATAGCTTGTGCTGGTGAGAGATAAGTCGCCCAGTGGATTAGTGAGTAATCAGATATTTCTTTCAGTCTGGTTATTTCTTGTCAGGACAGGATTTTGCATGACAGTTCCCACTACAAGATGTTTTTCATTATAAATCTTTCATTTGCTACTACTATATGCAACTTTCTCAAGAAATTTGCCTTTTTGACGAGAATATTATTGTTTGATTATAACCTGGAGCTGTCATGATCTGATTATGATTTTCATTGTCAAAATGAAGAAAACAGCTTTTGCTACTATCCCTGAACTTATACTTAGGACATTTGGGAGAAAGTACCAATGTGTATTTATTGGCTCTCTCAATCTGGCAATGACTAAGTAAGCAAAACACTTGCAATGCAGATTTTCAGGAAATCGTCTTTACAAAGTGATGGGTAGAGGAACAGAATGAGCAGAACAGCATTAAATGCTTCTTTTTCTTTAATTCTAGTAAGTGAAATCGCCTAAAGTAAAATTCTTTAGGAGAATGAGAGTCATTAAGAAGTTTAGAAATAGTATTATTTTCTAACATGTCTCAGTAGAGGTAAGAAGGTAGAAGTTGGAAGCCTAACTTTGATAGTTCAGTCTTTATCTATATCTATAACTATATATATATATCTATATATCTATGTCTATATCTATATCATCTCTCTCTATAAATCTTATTTATAGTTAGTTTCCCAAAATATAATATTTGTATTTGATTGCTTAGAGAGCCAGTGCCTATAAAAAAGAAAGTAAGAAAGCAGGTATTTCTTTAGAGGATATTTTAGAGTTTTACTGCACCAAATAATGCTTCACTATAAAAAATGTGTGCCATTACTGCATTTAGCCTCAGGTTAAAGAGTATGGCAGTATTTTTGGCCTCCTTCCTTCGGCTACAACCAATATGTTAGCATCTTTCTCAGAGCTAAGAATAGTTTAACATAACTTTCATACCACCTACCATCCTTGCAACAAGAGAGGAAACAAATAAGGACTTTCCCCTTCTGAATAAATTGAAACTTTCAGGCCCTGGTTTTAGCCCCCTGGAATATCTTCTAACATCTCTAAATATTTCTTCACTGTTTACAGGTAGAAACAATGTATTCAGACCACCAGGATTCAGGATTGAACTATGAGCTCATAAACTCATGTCCACCCACCAGCATAGCTGAGCTGTGGGTTTCTTTCTCTAAGCCCTCCAGCTGGGACCTTCCCTCTCTGACCACAATCTTTTTTACTTTTAACCCCACCACTTAGTGATAGTCTTTATTCTTTGCCTTCATTATAACCTTTTCTCTATTTTACCCCTTCCCATTTTCCCAATGAATCAGTTTCCTTCCAGCTTTCCCTACCTTCATGCAGAACCTGGGAGTACTCACTGGCATTCTCCTTCCCGGGACGTTTAATACCCTCCCTGAGCCCCAGCTACTGCTCACAAGCAATTGCAAACCCTGCAACACTTTTCTCTGCTCCCAAGTCTTTTCACTGGCTCTAGCATACATTTATATTACCTGTCCCGACTAATCCATCATTATTTCTCAAGACCAAAAGTTTTCCATTAATAAACTAACTGCAAATTGCAATAAGTTCTTATTTATCACTTTTAACTCCTTATCAGATTTTTCAAAGCAGTTATTTCAAACCTTTTCCATAATCTTCAAATGCTCAAACTAATGTCTCACCTCGTTTGCTCTAGGAGGAAGGTTTCTCTGGAAATTCAGTCCATGCCGCATGAACTTGATTATCTTCCTTCCTCTCCCTTCTCAAATGTTTTAGTAACCGGAACTGCTTCACCATTTCATGTGTTCTCTGTAACTCAGTTATTTTAGCAGGCATTTATTGAATACCAATCTGTTGACATTTGTTGGGCGCTACATATTAATACCTTACATTGGAGTGGGTCAGTAACTCGACCCACATGGGCAGGTACTGGAAATCGAACCTGGGTCCCCAGCATGGCAGGTGAGAATATTGCCTGCTGAGTGACCGTCACACCGCCCAATATATGATCTCTTTTAACCTTTATCCATGCTCTTCTCCCCTTGTATTTTAGAAGAAAAACTTTCCATTTTCTAAAGTCAATCTTGCAATTTATTCTGTTAACCTTATCACCCACCTCCTCAGAAAATCAGATCTTAGATGCTTTCCTTTCTCTCTTCTGACTCCTTTTCTTCTTCTTTTTCTACTTTTTTTTTGGGGGGGTGCATGGTCCAGGATTCAAACCCAGATCTCCCGCATGGAAAGTGAACATTCTACCACTGAACCGCCTGTGTACCCTTTCCTTTCCTTCTTAATGTAAATATCCTTCGGCCTCTCCTATCAAAAAAAAAAAAAATACTCCCAGACCTTTGAGACACCATTCTATTTTTTTTTACTTCTATTCATTTAACAGACATTTTTCACAAGTATAACTTCAAGTCTCTACCTTAATTTAACTATTTTTTGACTTATTCCTTATCTCATACATTCTGGTTCTCTATTCTCATCTTGAACAGGGCTTGCTGTTTACAGAGTCAACAAAAATTTCTATTAGAATCCCCCAAAAATGTGGTGCCCTTTTTGCAATCCTTATCTGGATGCAGGCTGGTCACAAACAACCGGGGTGATTTTTCACTCTTGGAAAGGACTGAAATTATCTTTGGTTTGGCGTTGTGATGCGGGAGGCCCGGCTGTAGTTGATGGGCAGTGGGTGAAAGGAGCCAAGCCCAAAGCTGTAGGATGTCAGCAGCTTTCTGTACTTGAGATGGCGCAGTGCCTTTGGAACCCCTTGTTGTGACCACACAGGTGACAGGAGACCATTATTTTCCATGACTCATCACCTTCCTTCTCTTTTTCTTGTTTGTGGCATGAGGCCCCTGGCAGGTGTACTTTTCCTTCCCTCATGCCCCTGGAGGTAAGACTCAACTCCTCTGAAATACCTACCATCTCCAGTGCCATAAGTTACAGGTCAGTTCTTCTTCAAATGGAGTGTGTGCTGCCCCGGTTTACTTTCTGGGCTCCTAGCTGGCTAGTTCTGAAAGTGCCGGTAGGATGCCACACACATCAGAAGGCAGCCTTGAAGCTGCTCAGCTTTGTGTATCCCATCAAGAGGTGAGAAATCTGATCATTGCATTATTCCCTCCATCCTTCCATTTTCTTCTGAACCTTGTTAAGTACATATCAAAGCTCCAGGGTTCTTCCTCTCTGAGGAATTTTCCATCTATTTTGGGGTCAGTTGCTTATTTAAAATTTTAATTGAAATCATCATTGCCTCAAATGCGGGGAAAAGAGGAAGGAGGTGAATATTGGTGATTGTTGGGCTGTGGTCCCATATGTGTACCTGGAACCCACATGTACACGGAGGAAAATGAACAGGGCAGGCCTGTCCCAGTGCTGTGTACATCGGAAAGCTGAGTAAATAGCTTGTTGAATCAGTGCATGAAAGAATCAGCGAACAAGTGAGGAGAAGGAGAACTTACTGGGTGTTAAATTGTAGACCAGAAAACTACGTACAGAAGGAAAGAAGATATTGACGGGAGAAAATAAAGAAAAGGAAATGGGCTAAGACAAAGAAGAGTAAAGATTAGAGCCAGATGCATTTAAAAAGAGATTTAATGAAGAATTTAAAATTCACTAAGATGGTTCAGATGGATTGTTGCAAAATGAAATGAGGATTTGTGTGGACCACAAGATTATTTAAGATGCTTACCTTTTCAGAAAAGAATGGACATGTTCATTTAGGAGCTTCTGTTTCTTATAGAATATTAGGAGTCGAAAATGGGAATTCAGAAGAGAAAAAAAGATGCTTTTTTTTTCTCTTGACTCAGATAAATGATCTTCTCCGGAGAAAAGCCAGCCCAGGAGAGGAGTTTTATTAGAGATGGGAAAGGTGAGATTAAGATTAGGAGCCGATTCGGTCCCCTCCCACGCTACTGCAGTGGGCTGTTGGGTTTCTTGAAGAATCTGATCCAAGACATGCTTTGTAGTCTCTCAAATTCTCATCACTTGCTTTACATCTATGGATCTGGACACCCACCTCTAGAGTTCTCTTAAATTCTCTTAAAAATGCAATGTGTTGGTGCATGGGTGGGTCAATGTGTTGGTGCATGGGTGGGTCAATGTGTTGGTGCATAGGTGGTTCAATGAAACCCAGGTACAATTCCCAGCCCGTGCATTCTGCCCCCCCACCCCCCAAAAAGTAACATGTTGCCTGGGAGGAGTAACACACTATTAGGGTGGATTAATATATTTAATTAGTGTGAATCACCTAACAGTGAAACAGCTCTGAGAGTATAGGTCCTGGCATGTCTAAGGAAAAGCAGGGAAGTCATGGCAGCCCTAGCTGAGGGAGGGGAATAGAGTAGCAGGAGAGGAGGTTGAAGAGAGGGAAAATCAGACTGGGTAGGGCCTTGTGGGCCATCAGGACTTTGGCATTTGATTTAAAATGAGATGGGGAAAAAAGTGAGATGGGAAGCTGCTGGAGGGTTTTAAGCATCAGAATGACATAATCTGACTTCTCTTTTCAAAGGGTCACTTGGCATGGAGAATAAACTGTAAGGGAACAAGCATAAGAACAGGGAGAGTATTTAGAAGCTTATGGTAGCTTGGACCAGAATGATGGTGATGGAGAAATATCAGATTCTGGATCTATTGGGAGGCAGAGCCAGTAGTATTCACCTGCAGTTTGGATGTGGGGTGAGAGAAAGAGCAATCAAGCATGATTCCGGGGGTCCTGCCCCACCGAGGTGGAGAGACTGAAGGAGGAAATGGATTTTGTGTGGGAAGATCAGGAGTTTGGTCTTGGACAGTTTAAGATGCCTGACGCATATCATCGTGGGGATGTTATGATGACAAGTGAATTTGGAGTTCTTGAAAGCAGTGTGGGCTGGAGATATATAAAACTGAGCGTCTTCAGCATAGCGCTGGTGTTTGAAGCCATGAGACTGGGGAGATCACCAGGCAGACAGTGTCTGGACGAGAGCGCAGGGCACTGGGCTGAGTCTTGGAGCTTTTCCGTTCAGAGGTTGGGCCTGGAGACCCCGGAGGCTCGGGAAGACGGCTGGTGAACGCCTTCTGGCCAAAGTCCCGGCGAAGCACTGGATCTTTCTCATACTTTCTGAGTATCAAAGGGAAAACTTATGTGCTGTGTTAGATGCCTCGTCTTTCAAGGTGCTCTGCTGGCTCTTTTTCCTTACTTCCTGGGAGCATTTCGTAGCCGGAGGATGGAAGGAGGCATCCCTTATCCAGTTGAAGAAGGAGCGCCAAAAGAGGCTGCTGGAATAGGACTGGAGTAGCAGCGAAGCTGTGTCTTTGTTCCTCGCCTTCCCCCATCCCAAAAGAGAGAGAGACACTATTCCAGATCTAAGGAGGAATTCGCATCAGTTACAGAGACAGACTCCCTCAAGTATGTTGAACCTAGAAGGGGCTTAATTAACGCAATAATGTATGTACAAGCCTTAGTGTCCTACCCTGCATTTAATGGGTGAGCAACTTATGTAATTATTATTCGTTAATAGCCATCTTCAAATTCCACACCCTCATTTTACGGATAAGTAGATTGAGCCACAGACGGTCAGGAACAGCAGTGATTCCCTTAAGCTACATTAAAACAAAAACAAAAAAAGAAAAAAGAAAAAAGTCAATAAAATGGCTTTAGCTTTGCATTCTGCTACCAATGCCATTTCCATACCCTCCTCCTCCCCTCCGGCTCGCCTGTGCCACCCTTCTCCTCAGTACCTCTGGTCTTTCTCTCCTCTCTGCACATTGTCAGCCTTTCCCCATTCTGTACTCTGCCTGCCTCCCCTTTTGTTGCCTCTCTCCCTAACCCGGTCCTGGCACCACCTGTGAATCCTTTACTGACCTATCTGTCCACTTGACCCTCTTGCTCTTTGACATCCTCTAGTGTGATTTCAGGACGCTGACTTGGTGCTGCAGCTACTAAATAGAATGGGGAAGGGGTACGGGTGGGGGTGGGGGTAAGGGGTGAGTGGAATGGAGGCGGAGGAGGGAGTAAAATGCCATTAGCTTCCAGTCTCCCTTCCTCTCCTGTAGACATTTCTTGCTTGTGCTGCAAAGCAAATCCTGCTGGGTAAATATTCAGGGAACCAGCCCAGAGGCTGTGCAGTGTGTGTGTATGTGTGTGATGCTCACAGGCAGGTGTGCCTTTTGGTTCCCAGGGGGAGAAAGAGAATGTCTGTCTGTTTTGCTTGGCAGCCGCCCTGCTGAGACCCTGCTGACTGAGGTTGTGCGTTGTATCTGCCATGCCTTATGACATTATACCATCATTTATTCCCTGGTGGTAAAAAGACCTTGTGGGGCTTTTACGGATGGTAAGAATCAGGAAATTTTAAAAGTTGGATTCTTTTCATAATATTATTTGAATTAAGAATAGCTAGAATAATAGCTCAATTTGTATTGACAGCTAAGAATCATAATACTTACTTCTTTTCCTGAGGCTTTTATCCTGCTAAAATTTATGTGCTAGGAGACTCTTTGATTACCCAGGAAAAGGAAAAAAGTGATCCCTTGCAAGAAGGGATCACAGTGATAAGTACCTGCAGTAACTTTTCTTCTCACATGGACACTTTCTTGCAGAGAAACACCAGAGCTTCCTGTAGTGAAGTTAATGGAATGATTGATCTCCGTGTGTTTACCTTAATCCTTCCACCTACAGTTGTATTCACCTAGCCAATAGAAGCTCCAGGTTGTTTTCCTCTACCTTACTATGTTGTGACATTAACAATTGCTGTTAGTGAAGGTCGAATTTCTTTCCTTTCTTTTCCATTTACAGAAGTTTCAGAATTAGAATCTCTAGGCCTTAAGTCTGAACTCTGATAAGGTTGAATAGTGTGCGAAACATAGAATGTGGTTCTGTTTAGACTTTCACTCTTCTGAATTATGTTTACATAAGGCTTTCTATCTTATGTGCCATAAAGGTGTTCATTAAAACTTTGAGTGAATAGATGGATTCATAATTTTGGATCAGATAATAGCATATCACAGTTGTATCCCCTCATAGTTTATAACTTGGAGATAATACAGTAGAAGTTGTTGATGTTACTGTGAAAGACTGTTCACCTTAGAAATGGAGACTCAGCTGGTTTAATGTCAGCGTTGCTTCATATCTAGTAACTAGCAGGAACAGAGAATAAAATTTGCTTCTGTTTCATCATGTAATTCCTACTTCTCCCCTATTTTTTTTTTAAATAATAGCTTGATTGCGATATAATTCATATAACATAAAATCCACCTTTTTTTTCTTGCTTTTTTTTTTCGGCTTGGGCAGGTACCGGGAACTGAACTCGGGTCTCTGGCATGGCAGGCGAGAATTCTGCCACTGAGCCACTGCTCTACCTCCCCAAATTCACCTTTTTTAAAGTGTAAATTTCAGTGTTTTTTAGGATGGTTGTGAAACTATCACGACTATCTAATCCCAGAATATCTTCATCACCCCTGGGAGAAACCCTGTCTGTATCTTTAGCAGTCACTCTCCATTTCTCCTCAGTTCCCAGCTCTAGGCAAGCATGATCTACTTTCTTTCTGTATGAGTTTGCCTATTCTGGTGTTTCCTATAAATGGAATCATATGTAGTCACTTGAGACTGATGTCTTTCGCTCAGCACAGTGTCTTCAAGGTTCGTCATGTTGTAGCATGTATCAGTACTTCATTCTTCTTCATTGCTGAGTAATATCCCACTGTATGGCGATACCACATTTTAGTTATCCATTCACCAGTCAGTGGATATTTGGGTTGTTTCCAAACGTATATCCTACATAAAAATATGTGCACGTTTTTGTGTGGATATATATTTTCATTTCTCTTGGATGTATACCTAAGGGTGGAATTGCTGGGCCGTATGGTAACTGTCTGCTTAATCTCCTGAGGAACTGCCAGACCATTTTCCAAAGTGACCGCTCATTTTACATTCCTACCGGCAGTGTAGAGGGTTCCGATTTCTCCACATCCTTGATCTCCTAACATCCTTTCCCCCATTTGCTATTGCCTGTCTTTTTGATTATAGCCATCCTAGAGGGTGGTGTCTCGTTGTGGTCATTTCCCTGAAATGTCCCCGGTGGCATGACTTGACTGCTTTCTCACCGAGTTCTGTAGGAGAGCTTGCTCAGCTGCCTTCCACACAGGGATGCAGGGCAAGCAGTGGGGTGGTGAGTCCCTCAGAACCACCACTAGACAGATCTGGCCAGACAGAACTGCTCCTGGCATATGCATGGGGGCCGCTCTGCTCCCTCTGGAATGAGGGCCGGGGATCTGCACTGGGTGCTCCTGCAGGGGAGGTGCTACCACTTTTAGGAAGCCTTTTCCTTGATTCGGCGCTCGTCCTGTTACTGCAGTCTTTTTCTCTTTTCTGGAACCCTGAAAAAGATGTTTCTACCTGTTCTTGCTGTTCAAAACTTCTGTTAGGGTCAGAGCCCCTGCCAGTGATGGGCCCGAGCTCCAAGATTTTGAAGATTTCTGCCTATGTTTTCTTCTAAGAGTTTTATAATTTTTAGCTCTTAGATTTAGGCCCTTGAACTATTTTGAGTGAGTTTTTTTATAAGGTGAGGTAGTGACCCAACTTCATTCTTTTGCCTGTGGATATCCAGTTATTCCAGTACTATTTGTTAAAAGGACTATTTTTTTTCTCCAGGTTGAAAATGAATTGTCTGTAAATGTGAGGATTTATTTCTGGATTGTCAGTTCTGCCTCATTAATTTATATGTCCAACCTTATGCCAATGGCACACTCTCTTTCTCTCTCTCTCTCTCTTTTTTTTTTTTTTTAACTTTTTTATTGTATGCTATAGCATACAAAGCAAAGAAAGAAAAAAGCACTCTTCAACAAGTAGCTATAGGACAGATCCCAGAGTTTGTCATAGGCTACCATACCAACATCTCAGATTTTTCCTTCTAGCTGCTCCAGACTTTGGAGGCTAGAAGGAATATTCTTTTATCATCACAATTGACTTCTTTTTTCTTTTTTTGTGAAAAACAACATATATACAAAAAAGCAATACATTTCAAAGCACAGCACAATTAGCTGTAGAACAAATTTCAGAGTTTAATATGAGTTACAATTTCACAATTTTAGGTTTTTACTTCTAGCTGCTCTAAGATACTGGAGACTAAAAGAAATAAACATATAATGATTCAGCAATCATACTCGTTTGTTAAACCCTACCTTCTCTGTATAACTCCATTATCACCTTTGGTCTTTGTCCCACTCTTTATGAGTATTTGGGCTATGGCCATTCTAAGTTTTTCATATTGGAAGGGGCTATTACTAATATGGGGTAGGGAGATGGAACTGTCTGATGTTCTGGAGCGGCTGGGCCCTCTAGGTTTCATGACTTATCTGGCCCAGGGACCCATCTGGTGGTTGTAGGTTTCTGGAAAGTTACTCTAGTGCATGGAACCCTCTCTTTATACTGTGTCTTTATTCCTTTTCTCCTTTTAATGCTCATTGCAGAGGGGCATTTAAATTGTTGTTTCTTACTGGGTTAGGTTATAAAGCTACTGGGAAAGGCTCAAAACAAACACAGGTGAAATTACCCTGGAAAATCCTTAGGAAGTGCCTCACTGGAGATTAAGCATTGTTTTTCAGTGGTGCAACACAGCCAGCTTTTCACCTAGTTGTTCCTTTAGTTGTGCACCAATGAAAAGAGGTAGCTTCCATTTCGCAGTTCTGCTATATGAAAAAATACTTATCTTTAAACACTAGAATTTCAGTGCACACAGGGATTGGAGCCAAAGCAAATTCACATTTCCTTTCCCAAGTCCTTGCTGAGCATAAGCTCACTGACTGCATGGCCGGTGGAATTACATCTAACTGTTCCTTTCTATCTTCTCTTCTACTCTCTGCCTTTCTCTTCATCTCCTGCCTCTTTGTACTTCTCTCGCTCTTCTCTTTGCCTCTCTCTCCCTTCCCTTCCCCTGTCTCCCCTCTTTCTTCCCCTTTCCCTCCTCCTTCTCTTTTTCTCAGCCTCCCCTTCCCCTGGCACATTTTGCTGAATTTCTGTATGATTTATTATAATCCCAAATAAAAATGTATGCAAAAGGAATCAAACTCTGTCTCTTATCATTTTTATTTCAGCAGTTAAACTAACTTTGTGGCCATCAGTCAGACCTGATTCTAGGCCACAGGAAATGTTTCTAAGAGTCTTGGCTGCTGCTGGGCAGTGGCGGTGATAGTTCAGCCTTCTGGTGCCATAAACGAAATAACCCCCTAAGACTCATCCTGTATGCACAATTAGCCGCTAAGGGGTGGCCCTTCTCCAGCTCCACAACACAGCACCCTTTTGGTGATTTCTTTCCCACTCAGTGGCCTTGTTTATTTATCTTGATTTCAGCCAGATGGGAATCTTTTACAAGGGCAGAGAGTGGCAAGAGAGTGTGATAACAGAGTGATCTCTCGCTCTCAATACAGAGAGAACAGCTGGCAAGCAATTTTCTATACTTTAACAGTTTTCTAGAGTTTACTTCTGTTCATTTAACATATATAGTGTCTGTCTGGCATCGGATTACAAAGATCTTCAAGATGATTATTGTCTAGCAGTGCGGTGGATGAGCAGATAGATAAAAAAAATTGTTTTCTTAATTAAAAGACTGAAAGCTAATCATTGTAAAAATGTATAAAACCCAGAAAAAATATTAATAAAAAAGTTAAACATCATCCTATTAACCCCACGGGAGCCACATTAAATGTTAGTTTCAGTTATTTACTATCTCATGCCCTTTAGCTAGAAGCTATTCAGGTTCTGTTTTTAATGCAAAGGTAATATCACGTCCAAGGGGACAGAAATTGGTTCTTGAGGGGTGGAAAATTCTTCAATAAGTATAATGGCTTGTGGCCTTTCTGAGGCCCACATAAACCATACATAAATGTATATGTGGTATCTCTTTGGTATTTATCTATCATGAGGGGACTGTGACTAGGGAGAAAAGCATGTCTGTCATCACTGAATTTCTAGATATATAATATGTATAATATATTATGTATAATAACTTGAAGTTAAGAGTTTTAGTGCCCAAATTCTGTTCCCTCTCAACTATACTATACTATAGAGAATCTGAATTATTTGTCATAATGGGCATGGGTTTTCTTTGAATATGAAAAAATGCTAATATTTTGTGCTCTGTGTACTGTGTCTTAGGCCTCTTTCACGTTCTGATGGTTTGGTACGTATGCACCCATTCCCCAGATGATTTAATGCCACTACCACATTGAAAGAAACTTATGAAAGTCCTTTTATGGTTTCTTAGTAACCTCTTATTGGAGACTGTGATACAAAAAAGACTTCTTCTTCCTTCTGGCGGTTGTTAGAGTTGGGTTTTGCACAGCGTTTATGACATGATATGGAGTCTGACTCCAGATTGTATGTGCACTACGATTGTAATTATTTCCTTTCTTTTTTCCACATAAACTTGGCCATTAGATGTTAGGTCCTGGGGGAATAAAAAGGTGAATAAGAATGGGTTTGAAGGAGCAAATAATTTATTGGAGAGTAGTCATGAAAACAGATAAATTCTATTACGGTGAGGTTAATGCTGCAATAGATGCACGAACAGAATGCTGTGAGAGCCTGAAGAACCGGGCAACTGCTCGGCCTGGAGGTATTTTGGGAAGGTGTCATATTTGAGCTGGAGTTGGAAAGGAAAATTGGAAATTGCCACAAGAAGAGTCAGGAAGAAAATTCCAGGCTAACGAATATACAAAGGCGCCGATTTATAAAAAGAGCAGTGTGTAAAAATGATTATGTAAATTGCAAAAGGCTGAAAAGGAATATCCCCCAAAGCAATAGCTGGTGTTTTATGGTTGTGGAGTTATAGATAGATTTCTTTTTTCACTTTTTCAGAATTTTCTTTCATATCATTGCGCTATTGTTTTTTTTGGGGGGGTGGGGCGGGGCGGTGCATGGTCCGGGAATCGAACCCGGGTCTCCCACATGAAAGTGGCATTCTAACCACTGAACTGCCTGTGCACCCTGAGATTTTTTTGTGTTTTTCATGGGCAGGCACCAGGGATCGAACCCAGGTCTCCGGCATGGCGGACGAGAGCTCTGCCGCTGAGCCTTCATGGCCTGCCCCATTGCACTATTGTTTTTATAACAAAAAAAAATGAAATAAAAGCCCAGCCTGTGATTACTGCATCAGAGCATTACATAAACAAATTAATTTATTTTTTAATTGCCTATGCTTATACTTAATTTAGCATCCTGATTAAAACCGTAATATTGCCTGATTTTCTGAATTGTTATTAGGTTTTTAGGAGAGGGTGCAGACCAGGATGCCATTTGGTTCCTTTTTGATAAACAGATCCCAAGCTTCCCTTTCCCTTTAGTTTTCATCATCTGGGTCTCATCTGGGAGGCAAGGATAGGCCTGGTGGGAATTATCTCTGCCTGAAATGTGTGGGGAGAGGGTGTGGTTTAGCCCAGTTTTGCTGAGAGCCTTTACCCTGGATGCGATTAATGAAGTATGCTCCACCAAGGAGGAGGGACAAAAGGGTGGCTAGGAGGCACCTCGGGGAGAGTTAATTATTTATCAACCCCAAGTTACAGGGGAAGAACCCACAAATGGAATACTCAGAGGATACTGCCGGTCCAGAGAATGCAGCAGGAAGCAAGGAGCAGGTGAAGTCTGCCTACTCAGGAAACAAAGTCTGCAGACACTTGGCTGGTAGTGGAGGTTCCCCTTAGGAGGAATTCCGCCTGTCTTGCCAGGGCAGGGGAGGCTGTTTAAAGGCACCAGGCTTGCCCAGACACACGGTCTGGATGTTTTTCCAAACCAACTTTAGAGTGAGGCTGAATGGCTTTTCAGTTCACTGTGTATGAGGAAGATTATGACTTTATAAAGGTGGATATGTTAAAATGTCTCTTTTGTGATTTTGTATGTGGATGTTTTTTTTAAAAAAAGATTTTTAACTGCATCAAATTTGAGTCTCAACACTGTATTTTTCCTTTCAGAGGATGCATTTTTTTTTTTTGTTTGTTTGTTTGTCCTTATTGCCTCATAATAGTTTATTTCATCTGGGTCAAAATTAAACTTGTTTCTAATCTCTCCCTAATAAGTTTTTCTTTTAATGCATTTTTTTTAAATGTAAAAACCTCAATGTTAACTGTGCAATAGCAGTTTTATCTTTTCCCCCAACAGCAGAAGGCAAGGGGAGGCTTAACATTTGAACAAGTTAATAATTTGAATCGGAATTTAGGCAACTTTCCTTATTCCTTGAAAAAGAAACATTGCAACTTAGAAACATTGTTTTCTTATGACTTATACTTCATGTAATCAGCTTGGTATTTAACTTATTAAAACACCATTCAGAACTATGTTAAAATAAATGGTGGCTAAAAAATACTAGATGGGATTATTTTACAGTGGTAGCATTTGCTTGCTTCTGGAAATATGATCGTGCTTTCTGGACCATAAAATGCTGTTTTTTTTTTTTTTTTAACCAGGGATGGTTTAAACAATGCTAAACTTAATGTCCATAATTCGTGACATTATTTGTAGGCATCTAAGTACACTGGATCAGATGTTAAATTGTTCCAGATTTTCACTCGTCTTAAAGGGTGTGTTATGCTTTAAGTCCAAAGATCAGATGCTGCTTCTGCCCAGGAAGTAATATATAATTTTAAATTTTTTATAGTACAAAAGAATATGTTACTGCATGGGTGATTAAAGCACACTTGGATTTATTGGCCACATAATCTCTGATTATAAACTAAAGAGTGGTCCCACTTTTACGGAACTTACTTTGAACTTGATTATTGCACATGCTGTGGTAAATGGTGGTAGCTTGCCAACTCATTAGTAAGGTCAGTTTTCTAGAAGATATAGTTACAAAATAAAGGCCCCTCTCTCATCAACAGATGGTTTCAGTGACAAAGTCAAGGTGACTACACTTAAAATATTTATCACTTTTAAAGCTACCTACCCTTTAGTGACCAACAACTAGGATGCCAGACTTATATTAACAAAGGTGACTGATTCATTTAGACTACCTATACTGTTCTCTCTAAAAACAGAATTCCTCAACTATATCATTTCTCAAGCTACTATCTAGTTATTTTCTCTCTTGCCTCCAATTATCTGACCTTAGATCAAAGGAAACACTTGTCTTTTTGTTTGAGTTTTTTCATAGTTACCAGTAATTTGCCCTTTGTATATTTTTGCCTCGGACTCACCTAATGCTTGCAATCAATTCTTGTTAAAAAGGCAGAGTTTTGGTGATGTCGCCATCAAGAATTAATTGGCTGTTCTCTGTAGAATGTAACAGAAGTAGTTTTATTTGTATTGATCTGGATATTTGTATAGCATGGGTACCCAGAAATATAAAGACCCCATTGAGATAGAGTGCTCAGGTAAGAGGGTAAGTTAATTTTCTGATAAACATATTTTATTTCTGATTTTGTTTCGTTCAACCATAAGAAGTACATATTTAATAGTTGGGGTTGATAATGCTCACATCATGGGAAGTTAAATAATTTATTAATTTAAAAACAATAGCATAAAAGATGCCACAAGACATTAAGGGTCATATTTATACTATGAAGTCATAAAGGGAAAATACCATGTAGTCTAGACCGCTAGGAGAAGGCTTTGAGAAAATGGTGGGATTTATCCATTCACTTATCGAATGTTTATTGAGAGCCTACTAAGAGCCTAGAACTTTTCTGGATACTGGCCGTATAGCAGTGGCCGAGACCGAGCAGGTCTCAGTTCTCAAAGTGCTTTCATTCTGGTGGAAGACCAAGACAAAAAAACTCTTTAACAAGAAATACCCAGGAACAGCTCTGCAGAGCCAGAACAGCGTGCTTGGCAGAGAGTGCCTGGAAAGGATCTTTTGGATTGTTGGTCAGTTTAGGCTGCTTTGAAGAGGTGACATTTAAGCTAAAACCGGAATGACAAGAAGGCACCAGCCTTGCAGCTCTTTGGGTGTTCCAGGCAGAGGGAGCAGCCTCGTGCTCGGTCCCAAGTCGGGAAGGACCTTGAAAAGTTTGAGGAACAAAATGATGAGATGGGAAAGGTTGGAAGGGATCAGATCCTGTTGGACTTGTAGACTTTTTGGTTAGGAGCTTGGATTGAATGCTGAATGCCACGGGAAGGCTTAAGCAGAGGAAGGCTATGAGTGGGTTTATGATTTGAAATTTCATTCTGGCTGCTGTGTGGATTTAAGGAAGGCAAGAGATGAAGCAGGAATTTTAGGTAGGAGGTAGCTGCAGAAGTTTGAGCGAGAGATTATGATGTCTTTTATGCGAGGGGTGGTAGGGGAGATAAGGTGAAAAGGATGGATTTGGGCTCTGTTTTGAGTGTTGAGCCTATAATTCCTGCTAACGGCTTTGAAATGGATGTGAGGGAAATAGAAATCAAAGACGATGTATACGTTGGTGGCTTATGCAACTGGGAGAATGATAGTGCACTTTGAAGGAAAGATGAGGTTTGGGAAAAAGAATTTCGGTAATGGGGGGAGCATAGAATTGGCTTATAGAAGAGGGTTTTTAATTTTTATTTATTTATTTATTTTTAGGATAGGTTTTTAAGATTTGGTAAATTAAGAAAGCTTTAAATTCAGTCCTTGCAAGAAGAAAGGTCATCAAATTCTGTTCAGTAAATGAAAAAAAATTATAAATCGTGATGGCCTGTCCGGAGAAAAAGTGTAACAGGAGGGTTACGGGAAATGAAGGAGTGGAATGCAGAAACAAAAGGATTAAGCAAATCGGAAAGAGACAGACCCTAAAGGAGAAAAGTTGCACGCAGGAAGAGACAGACACTTAAAATTAGAGGCGAAGAGAACCGCTGGATGTGAAAGACCATCTTACCCACACAGAGTTCCGCACGCGTCTGTGCGCCACACTTCCACCCAAAGCGAGTTGCTAGAGGCAAGTCGTAAGGAGGTCAGACTGTTTTTTCTTTATTGTAATTAACTGTGGAAATGATACCAAGAGACCAACCAAAAGCAAATGGGACCAAGTCATTTTCAGAAATAGAAAAATTGCCTCTTTCCATTTCTTGTCATTAGAGTGGATCTTGGACTCTGAAGTATCTGCAGGATGAAAATGGTTTTTACGGCTTACTATTAGCCAAAGCAGCACATCAAATAATAACCCCGCAAAATATATCATTAGTAAGCACAATTACTCGCTTCTTATAAAGAAAAGAGGTTCCCCAAAGAGGTTCTCTCCCTTTAATAATGAAAGTGAGGAATTACCTGTCAATTAACAGGTTAAGTTGGTGGAATAAACTTTAAATACATATGTACAGTCCAGACTGTGCTCCACTCTATCCTACCCTGCCCTAAATCTACCTAAATTGTCAGTAATTTCTTGATGTGATAAATGAGCTCTGTTTAGAAAAGAAAAACACTTTGAGTTTTTTTATTTGGCTTTTGTAAATAGAACCTACAGCTTTCCTAGGCCCACTGTCAGTTTTCTTAAAAATTGGCTGTTGGTTAAAAATGTGTTTACTAAAGATCTCCAAGAACGTCCAAATGAATTGGCGATGAGAGATGAGGAACACAGTTTTAGATAAGTGTGTTATTAGAGGGCCAAGAAACATGCCAGATGTTCTGTTAGAGGAAACATTATCAAAATCTCCATGCTGCTTCACCCCAAAAGACCAGCGGATTCTAATATCACAAATAAAAATAATTAAGAGAGGTCAGAATCCTTGGGAATACATTGGACTAAAAAGTGGGTACCTACATTTGACTGAGGATTTTTTGTTTTTATTCTTTCCCCCCTTCTGCTTCCTTCTCACTTTGCTTTCCCTCATTCCCTCTTTCATTCTTTTCACTTTTTTTATTTAAAAAAAAATTCAAACGTACAGGAAAGTTGCAAACATGAATAAATAAATAAATAAATAATAGAGAACTCCAGTGTGCCCCCTACCTAGATATCCAGATCTGAATCTTTGGCTCTGTCATATCTATCATCTATCTATCTGTCTGTCTGTCTTTCTTTCTATCATTTATCTACCCTATCATCTATTGTCATCATTACCTATTTTCTAAACATTTGAGAGGAGGTTGCATACATCATGCTCCTTTACCATTTAATGCTTCAATGTATATTGCCAAAGAACAAGGACTTCACTTATGTAGGCATATCATGTATAATATTCAAGTTCAAGAGATTTAACATTCACACAAAGCATGTATGTACCAATTATTTCAATTGTTCCAATAATATCCTTTTGGCATTTTCTTCTCTATTAATGAGATCAAGTCCAGGATCATTATTGCATCTAATTGTCATTGTCTCTTGAATTTCTCTATTTCTCTTTTTAAAAATTGTGGTGTCGAATGTACAACATAAAATTTCCCATCTCAGCCACTCCCAGGCCTACCATTCAGTGGTATTAATTACATTCATAATGTGCCACCATCACCACCATCTGTTACCCAAACTTTTTCATCACCTGAAATAGAAATCTGTACCCATTAAGCATTAATTCCCCATCTGACCTATGCTATACTTTCTGTCTATGAATTTGCATATTATAGTTACTTCGTGTAAGTGGAATCATACAGTATCTGTCCTTAAGTATCTGATTTATTTCACTCAACGTGATGTCTTCAAGGTTCATCAGTGTTGCAGCATGTATTAGAACTTCATTCATTTTCATGGCTGAGTAATACTCCATTATTTGTAAATACCACATTTTGTTTATCCATTCATCTACTGATGGACATTTGGGCAGCTTCTGCCTTTTGGCTATTGTAAATAATGCTGTTATGAGCATTAATGTACACATATCTGTTTGAATTGCTGCTTTCAGTTCTTTGGAATATATAGACATGGGCTTGCTGGGTCATATAATAAGTAGTTCTGTGTTTAACTTTTTGGGGAACATCAAGCTGTTTTCCACAGCAGTTATACCATTTTACATTTCTACCAGCAATGCACAGGGTTCTCAGTATTCCTCTCGCATGCTAGTTATTTTCCATTTTTTAAAAATGATAACCATTCTAGTGCATGTGAGGTAGTATCTCATGGTGGTTTTTATCTGTATTTCCCTAAATGGCTAATGATGTTGAGCATCTTCCATATGCCTTTTGGCCATTTGTATATCTTATTTGGAGAAATGTCTATTCAAGCCCTTTGTCCTCATTAAAATTGGGTTGCCTTTTTGTTGTTGAGTTGTCCGGAGTTCTTTCTACGTTGTGAATATTAAACTCTTGTCATATATGTAGCTTCCAAATACTTTCTCCCATTCTATTGGTTGTCTTTTCACTCTCTTAATAATGTCCTTTGATGTGCAAAAGTTTTAAGTTTTGATGAAATCCATTTATCTATTTTTTCTTTTGTTGCTTATGTGTTTTGTATGAAGTCTCAGAATCTATTGCCTAATATAAGGCTGTGAAATTATTCCCTGTTTTGTAAGAATCTTATAGGTTTAGCTCTTATAGTTAGGTCTTTGATCCATTTTGATTTAATTTTTATGGTATGAGATAAGAGTCCACTTTTACATGTGGATATCCAGTTTTTCCAGCACTGTTTGTTGAAGAGACTATTCTTTCCCCATTGAGTAGATTTGGCATCCTATCAAAAAAGTTGGCCATAAATGTTTGGGTTTATTTATGAGCTCTCAACTCTATTCCATTGGTCTATATTTCTGTCCATGTTGCCAGTACCATGCTGTTTTGATTACTGTAGCTTTGTAATAAGTTTTGAAATTGGAAAGTGTGCATCCTCCACTGTGGTTCTTTTCACTTAGGTTTTGGCCATTTGGGGTCCCTTACTGTTCAATATGATTTTGATGATTAGCTTTTCCATTTCCATTTCCATGAAGAAGGCTTTGGTGTTTTGATTAGTATTGAATTGAATCTGTAGATCACTTTGTGTAGTATTGACATCTTAGTGATATTAGGTTTTCCAATCCATGAATACCAAATGCCTTTCCATTTACTTAGATCTTTAATTTCTGTCAGTAGCGATTTCTAGTCTTCCATATACAAGTCCTTTACGTCTTGGTTAAATTTATTCCTAGATATTTTATTCTTCTTAGTTACTGTTATAAATGGAATTGTTTTCTTGATTTCCTTTTTGGATTGTTCAGCACTGCCATATAGAAACATCACTGGTAATGATGTTCCCAGTACTTTGCTGAATTCATCTATTAGCGCTAGTAATATTTTTTTTGTACATTCTTGGGGGGGGTTCTGTATATAGGATCGTGTTTTCTATATATAGGATCATGTCATCTGCAAATAGTTCTTTCCTTGGGTATCTTTGAATATTAGTGTGGTGCTGGCCTCATAGAGTGTGTTAGGAAGTATTCCCTCCTCTTTGTTTTTTGGTAGAGTTTGGAAAGGATTGTTATTCTTCTTTGAGTATTTGGCTAAATTTACAGTGAAGCCATCTGGTCCTAGTCTTCTCTTTGTTGGGAGGTTTTGGATTACTGATTCAATCTTTTTATTATTGGTCTATGTAGATCTTCTATTTCTTCTTCTCAACAATTTTTTTTTATTAGAGATGTTGTAGGTTTACAGAAAAATCATGCATAAAAGAGTTCCCATAAACACTCTAATGTTAACACCTGGCATTAATGTGATACATTTGTTACACTTGATGAAAAATCATTTAAAGAACTGTACTATTAACTATGTATGATTTACATTAGGGGTCACTGTTTATAACAGTCTTATGGGTTTTTAAAAATATTTATTTTTTATTGTGAAATATAACACATATACAAAAAAAAGCAATAAATTTCCAAGTACATTTTAGCAAGTAGTTATAGAACAGATTTTAAAATTTGGTATGGATTACAGTGCCACGATTTTTCATTTTTTCCTTCTAGCTGCTCCAAGACACTGGAGAACAAAAGAAATATCAATATAAATGATTCAGCAGTCATAGTCACTTGTTAAATCCTATCTTCTCTGTTATACTCTTCCTTCTTTTTAAATAACATATATACATAAAAGCAATAAGTTTCAAAGTGCATTGCAACAAATGGTTGTAGAACAGATTTCGGAGTTTGGTAAGGGTTACAATTCCACAATTTTAGGTTTTTATTTCTAGTTGCTCTAAGGTATTGGAAGCTAAAAGAAATTCAGCACTCATTTGTTAAATCTGACCTTCTCTGTATAACTCCACCATCACTTTTTTTTTTATTAATTAAAAAAAAAAATTAACTAACACAACATTTAGAAATCATTCCATTCTACATATGCAATCAGTAATTCTTAATATCATCACATAGATGTATGATCATCATTTCTTAGTACATTTGCATCGATTTAGAAAAAGAAATAGCAAGACAACAGAAAAAGAAATAAAATGATAATAGAGAGAAAAAAATGCAAAATACAAAAAATATATATAAAAAAACAAAACAAACAAACAAACAAAAAACTATAGCTCAGATGCAGCTTCATTCAGTGTTTTAACATAATTACATTACAATTAGGTAGTATTGTGCTGTCCATTTTTGAGTTTTCGTATCTAGTCCTGTTGCACAGTCTGTATCCCTTCAGCTCCAATTACCCATTATCTTACCCTGTTTCTAACTCCTGCTGGTCTCTGTTACCAATGACATATTCCAAGTTTATTCTCGAATGTCGGTTCACATCAGTGGGACCATACAGTATTTGTCCTTTAGTTTTTGGCTAGTCTCACTCAGCATAATGGTCCATCCATGTTATTACATGCTTCATAAGTTTATTCTGTCTTAAAGCTGCATAATATTTCATCGTATGTATATACCAGTTTGTTTAGCCACTCGTTTGTTGATGGACATTTTGGCTGTTTCCATCTCTTTGCAATTGTAAATAACGCTGCTATAAACATTGGTGTGCAAATGTCCGTTTGTGTCTTTGCCCTTAAGTCCTTTGAGTAGATACCTAGCAATGGTATTGCTGGGTCGTATGGCAATTCTATATTCAGCTTTTTGAGGAACCGCCAAACTGCCTTCCACAGTGGTTGCACCATTTGACATTCCCACCAACAGTGGATAAGTGTGCCTCTTTCTCCACATCCTCTCCAGCACTTGTCATTTTCTGTTTTGTTGATAATGGCCATTCTGGTGGGTTTTATGTGTATGAGTGTGGGTGGGGGAAGACCTGATACAGACAAATCTTACTTACTGACATACCTTCCCTATAAACATTCTTATCCAGGTGACAGAGATTAGATAGACTTCATGGGCACCTTAAGAGCAAATGGTGACACTGGAAAGAGAGAATTTGAGACGTGTGTTGCACATCAAGAAATATATATTTTTTCTGTTTAACATTACTCAGCCAGAATTCCTTAAAAAGTATTAGTGTAGTAGAATTCACATTTTAAAGTTTATTTATGAGGCTTTTACAGAAACCATTGCGACTCCTCCCTTGACCTTCAAATGGAAATTACTGCAAATCTATGTTTGGCTGGCAGTCTTATCAGTATTACAGTGTGTGTGTGTGGGGGGGGCAGTGTCCTGGCCTCAGGGTCAAGAGAAAGGGATTCTTTTCTGAGCTCTGCTTCTGAAAAGCTGTGTGTCCTGAAAGCTTTTGTCTCGAGGGGCATCACAGTCTCTTCATCTGTATCAGAAGTTGGCAAACTTTTTCTGTAATGGCTGGATAGTAGATATTTACATATCATATCTGTTGCATATTCTACGTTGGTTTTGTTTATTATTACTATTTTTTGTTTTTTGCAACCCTTAAAAATGTAAAAACCGTTGCTGCTTCCAGACCATTCCAAAACAGATTGGGGGCTGGATTTGGCCCACTGGTATTTGCTAGCTGACCCCTAACGGAAGAAGGGGGAGCAAAAGTAAAAAGGAGTTGAGCTGAGCAAGCTTTAGATACAAGACTCTGAAATATTTATTCTCTCTCTGAGGAACACCAGGCTAAAAAGTAGATTCTGGATGCAAGGATTTTGTTTCAAATATAATGTATTTATTCATGATATAGTTTCCCTTTTGTAACTTCTTCAGTTTTAAATTTTATTTGAGGCCTTTCTCCCTTTATTTTTCTTCAACTCTCCAAGCAGATTCCTAGTTGATGTTTGTAGCACTCCCCAAATTTCTTATTGCATACAAATTGCCCAGAGAGGCAGACTTCTTAGAGGAATGACTTTTTTTTTTTGCAGATGGAGAATATGTGTGACCTTTCACTTAGGAAAAGGGAAAAAGCTATTTTATTACCCCTGGAGACCTAAGCAAAGAAGTTAGCCTGAAGCAGGCTCCCCACCCAACAATCCCCAAATTCTGAGGGTGGGGGGAGCAGGAGGAGTGAGGGGAGAGGGAATGAATGTTGAGAAAGACTCTGATCCTTCCTTTGTGATAGAGTTGAATGCTTTTACTCACACTTAGCATCCAGTCCAAATTAATTTTTTTTCTTTATTGAGATATGTTCACACACCAAAATAAACCACCCAATGTGGATAATCACTGGCTCACGGTATCATCACATAGTTATGCATATGCATCACCATGATCAATTTTAGTACATTTTTCATTGCTCCAGAAAAGGAATAAAAATAAAAAAGAAAACCCAAATGTCTCTCATATCCTTTATCCCCCCCTATTATTGATCCATCATAGTATCCATGTGGTACATTTGTCATTGTTGATGGAAGAATATCAAGATACTACTATTAACTATAGTCCATATTTTACAATAGGTACTTTTTTCCCCATATACCAAATAAAATTTTAAGAGTCCCCTTAACTGGCATGCAGCGGGGTTTCTCCCTGCACTCGGTTTTCAGTAGAGTGGAAGAGTTTCCAGGAGGATGCAGTCCAGAAGAGGGTACGATGGACCAAGCACCCCCAAATTCCACAATCTCCCTCCATCCTCACCCCCATGAAAAGTCCTGTGCCCCCCTTCTATTTTACTCCTCTTTCCTGCCCCTCTTGTCTAATTTCCCTGACAGTCAGAAACTGTCCAGCCACATCACTTTTCCAACACTGCGCAGCGAGGGCTTCTCATCTTCCCTCCATGACCGCCCTTGGCTGGTGCAGTTGGCTAATCAGGCCAGCCGTATTGTTGCCATGTGATCTAATTACTGACTTTGGGGCTTTGATCCCGGAACCACTTTGAACTACTTTCCTTTTATTCAAGGCACACTTCTTGAAAAAGATGCTTGTGCTCATTGCTCTACTTTTTCACCCATTATTCACTTCTCTACCACAGTAATTTGGCACTAGCCCTTACCACTTCACAGAAAATGCTCAGACTTTCCCTCAGTTTTCTTTTGGAGGGTCACTAGTGATTTTGGAATTGATAAATGGAATGGACACTTTTCAGTCCTCACTGAATGCCTTTGTTGCATGAGAGACAGTTGGCCATTGATTCTTCGAAATGCTTAATTACCAGGGTTCCTGGATCCCTCTAATGCATCTCTCTGCTCCTTGGGCAGTATCCTCTCTGGGCTCATTCTCGGCCACCCCTTTAATGTTGTGATTTCCTGAGCCCTTTCCAAAACTCCCCCTTCTGTCTACATGTTCTCTTTGACTGGTCTCATTCGTTCCTGAAATGTTAACCATCATGTCACATGTGCCTCTTCCTCTTAGCCTTTCCTCCTAAACTTCACTCTTTTATCCAGATGCCTCCTGGCCATAACCAGTTAGATGTCCCTCAGACCTCAAAAAATTCAATATATGCGAAATGCAAAATGACCTCAACTCCTGCTCCCCAAACCTGAAGCCCCTCTTTTATTCCCTGTCTAGTTAGCCAAGTCACCCAGGACAGAAAGGTGAAAGCCTTCCCAGACCTAGATGTTTCCCTTTTGTCTACTCCCTTTGTCACCCAGTTGTTTAGCAAGTTCTGCTGATTTTATCTCATAATTATAGCTCTTCCATATCCCTCCTACTGTTCTGCTACCATGTAATTAGTTCAGGCCCCAGCTTCTCCCCATTACTCCTCTCCTGTTTTTCTCCAGTTTCGTTCTCCATAAGTCCATCTTTTCCTCTGTAGCGATATCTAATTTGCAAATATGTACCATGTCACACTTCTTAAAATTCTTCCATGGCAATCCATCGTTTACAGAATAAAATCCGAACTCCTTAGTGTGGTCTCATGACTCCATACGATCTGGCTCCTCCACCTCTCCAGACCCATTTTTTTTTTATTATTAATTAAAGAAAAAAAAGAAATTAACCCAACATTTAGAAATCATTCCATTCTACATATGCAATCAGTAATTCTTAATATCATCACATAGATGCATGATCATCATTTCTTAGTAATTTGCATCAATTTAGAAGAAGAACTAGCAAAACAACAGAAAAAGATATAGAATGTTAATATTGAGAAAAAAATAAAAATAATAATAATAGTACAAAAAAAAAAAAGACAAACAAACAAACAGACAGACAAAAAAAAAAAACCTATAGCTCAGATGCAGCTTCATTCAGTGTTTTAACATGATTACTTTACAATTAGGTATTATTGTGCTGTCCATTTTTGAGTTTTTGTATCTAGTCCTGTTGCACAGTGTGCATCCCTTCAGCTCCAATCAGCCATTATCTTACCCTGTTTCTAACTCCTGCTGGACTCTGTTACCAAAGACATATTCCAAGTTTATTCTCGAATGTCGGTTCACATCAGTGGGACCATACAGTATTTGTCCTTTAGTTTTTGGCTAGATTCACTCAGCATAATGTTCTGTAGGTCCATCCATGTTATTACATGCTTCATAAGTTTATTCTGTCTTAAAGCTGCATAATATTCCATCGTATGTATATACCACAGTTTGTTTAGCCACTCTTCTGTTGATGGACATTTTGGCTGTTTCCATCTCTTTGCAATTGTAAATAATGCTGCTATAAACATTGGTGTGCAAATGTCCGTTTGTGTTTTTGCCCTTAAGTCCTTTGAGTAGATACCCAGCAATGGTATTGCTGGGTCATATGGCAATTCTATATTCAGCTTTTTGAGGAACCACTGAACTGCCTTCCACAGTGGTTGCACCACTTGACATTCCCACCAACAGTGGATAAGTGTGCCTCTTTCTCCGCATCCTCTCCAGCACTTGTCATTTTCTCTTTTGTTGATAATGGCCATTCTGGTGGGTGTGAGATGATATCTCATTGTGGTTTTGATTTGCATTTCTCTAATGGCCAGGGACATTGAGCATCTCTTCATGTGCCTTTTGGCCATTTGTATTTCCTCTTCTGGTAGGTGTCTGCTCAGGTCTTTTTCCCATTTTGTAATTGGGTTGGCTGTCTTTTTGTTGTTGAGATGAACAATCTCTTTATAAATTCTGGATACTAGACCTTTATCTGATATGTCATTTCCAAATATTGTCTCCCATTGTGTAGGCTGTCTTTCCACTTTCTTGATGAAGTTCTTTGATGCACAGAAGTGTTTAATTTTGAGGAGCTCCCATTTATTTATTTCCTTCTTCAGTGCTCTTGCTTTAGGTTTCAGGTCCATAAAACCGCCTCCAATTGTAAGTTTCATAAGATATCTCCCTACATTTTTCTCTAACTGTTTTATGGTCTTAGACCTAATGTTCAGATCTTTGATCCATTTTGAGTTAACTTTTGTATAGGGTGTGAGATACGGGTCTTCTTTCATTCTTTTGCATATGGATATCCAGTTCTCTAGGCACCATTTATTGAAGAGACTGTTCTGTCCCAGGTGAGTTGGCTTGACTGCCTTATCAAAGATCAAATGTCCATAGATGAGAGGGTCTATATCTGAGCACTCTATTTGATTCCATTGGTCGATATATCTATCTTTATGCCAATACTATGCTGTTTTGACCACTGTGGCTTCATAATATGCCTTAAAGTCCGGCAGCTTGAGTCCTCCAGTTTCGTTTTTTTTCCTCAAGATGTTTTTAGCAATTCCGGGCACCCTGCCCTTCCAGATAAATTTGCTTATTGGTTTTTCTATTTCTGAAAAATAAGTTGTTGGGATTTTGATTGGTATTGCATTGAATCTGTAGATCAATTTAGGTAGGATTGACATCTTAACTATATTTAGTCTTCCAATCCATGAACACGGTATGCCCTTCCATCTATTTAGGTCTTCTGTGATTTCTTTTAGCAGTTTTTTGTAGTTTTCTTTATATAGGTTTTTTGTCTCTTTAGTTAAATTTATTCCTAGGTATTTTATTCTTTTAGTTGCAATTGTAAATGGGATTCGTTTCTTGATTTCCCCCTCCGCTTGTTCATTACTAGTGTATAGAAATGCTACAGATTTTTGAATGTTGATCTTGTAACCTGCTACATTGCTGTACTCATTTATTAGCTCTACTAGTTTTGTTGTGGATTTTTCTGGGTTTTCGACGCATAGTATCATATCGTCTGCAAACAGTGATAGTTTTACTTCTTCCTTTCCAATTTTGATGCCTTGTATTTCTTTTTCTTGTCTAATTGCTCTGGCTAGAACCTCCAACACGATGTTGAATAATAGTGGTGATAATGGACATCCTTGTCTTGTTCCTGATCTTAGGGGGAAAGTTTTCAATTTTTCCCCATTGAGGATGATATTAGCTGTGGGTTTTTCATATATTCCCTCTATCATTTTAAGGAAGTTCCCTTGTATTCCTATCTTTTGAAGTGTTTTCAGCAGGAAAGGATGTTGAATCTTGTCAAATGCCTTCTCTGCATCAATTGAGATGATCATGTGATTTTTCTGCTTTGATTTGTTGATATGGTGTATTACATTAATTGATTTTCTTATGTTGAACCATCCTTGCATACCTGGGATGAATCCTACTTGGTCATGATGTATAATTCTTTTAATGTGTTGTTGGATACGATTTGCTAGAATTTTATTGGGGATTTTTGCATCTATGTTCATTAGAGAGATTGGTCTGTAGTTTTCTTTTTTGTAATATCTTTGCCTGGTTTTGGTATGAGGGTGATGTTGGCTTCATAGAATGAATTAGGTAGCTTTCCCTCCGCTTCGATTTTTTTGAAGAGTTTGAGGAGAGTTGGTACTAATTCTTTCTGGAATGTTTGATAGAATTCACATGTGAAGCCGTCAGGTCCTGGACTTTTCTTTTTAGGAAGCTTTTGAATGACTGATTCAGTTTCTTTACTTGTGATTGGTTTGTTGAGGTCATCTATGTCTTCTTGAGTCAAAGTTGGTTGTTCATGTCTTTCCAGGAACCCATCCATTTCATCTAAATTGTTGTATTTATTAGCGTAAAGTTGTTCATAGTATCCTGTTATTACCTCCTTTATTTCTGTGAGGTCAGTAGTTATGTCTCCTCTTCCATTTCTGATCTTATTTATTTGCATCCTCTCTCTTCTTCTTTTTGTCAATCTTGTTAAGGGCCCATCAATCTTATTGATTTTCTCATAGAACCAACTTCTGGTCTTATTGATTTTCTCTATTGTTTTCATGTTTTCAATTTCATTTATTTCTGCTCTAATCTTTGTTATTTCTTTCCTTTTGCTTGCTTTGGGATTCGTTTTGTTCTTTCTCCAGTTCTTCCAAGTGAACAGTTAATTCCTGCATTTTTGCCTTTTTTTCTTTTCTGATATAGGCATTTAGGGCAATAAATTTCCCTCTTAGCACTGCCTTTGCTGCGTCCCATAAATTTTGATATGTTGTGTTTTCGTTTTCATTCGCCTCGAGGTATTTACTAATTTCTGTTGCAATTTCTTCTTTGACCCACTCGTTGTTTAAGAGTGTGTTGTTGAGCCTCCACGTATTTGTGAATTTTCTGGCACTCCACCTATTACTGATTTCCAACTTCATTTCTTTATGATCCGAGAAAGTGTTGTGTATGATTTCAATGTTTTTAAATTTGTTAAGACTTGCTTTGTGACCCAGCATATGGTCTATCTTTGAGAATGATCCATGAGCACTTGAGAAAAAGGTGTATCCTGCTGTTGTGGGATGTAATGTCCTATAAATGTCTGTTAAGTCTAGCTCATTTATAGTAATATTCAGATTCTCTATTTCTTTATTGATCCTCTGTCTAGATGTTGTCCATTGATGAGAGTGGTGAATTGAAGTCTCCAACTATTATGGTATATGTGTCTATTTCCCTTTTCAGTGTTTGCAGTGTATTCCTCACGTATTTTGGGGCATTCTGGTTTGGTGCGTAAATATTTATGATTGTTATGTCTTCTTGTTTAATTGTTCCTTTTATTAGTAGATAGTATCCTTCTTTGTCTCTTTTAACTGTTTTACATTTGAAGTCTAATTTGCTGGATATTAGTATAGCTACTCCTGCTCTTTTCTGGTTGTTATTGCATGAAATATCTTTACCCAACCTTTCACTTTCAATCTATGTTTATCTTTGGATCTAAGATGTGTTTCCTGTAGACAGCATATAGAAGGATCCTGTTTTTTAATCCATTCTGCCAATCTGTGACTTTTGATTGGGGAATTCAGTCCATTAACATTTAATGTTATTACTGTTTGGATAATATTTTCCTCTACCATTTTGCCTTTTGTATTATATATATCATATCTGACTTTCTTTCTTTCTACACTCTTCTCCATACCTCTCTCTTCTGTCTTGTCATTTCTGACTCTAGTGCTCCCTTTAGTATTTCTTGCAGAGCTGGTCTCTTGGTCACAAATTCTCTCAGTGACTTTTTGTCTGAGAATGTTTTAATTTCTCCCTCATTTTTGACGGACAATTTTGCTGGATATAGGAGTCTTGGTTGGCAGTTTTTCTCTTTTAGTAATTTAAATATATCATCCCACTGTCTTCTAGCTTCCATGGTTTCTGCTGAGAAATCTACACATAGTCTTATTGGGTTTCCCTTGTATGTGATGGATTGTTTTTCTCTTGCTGCTTTCAAGATCCTCTCTTTCTCTTTGACCTCTGACATTCTAACTAGTAAGTGTCTTGGAGAACGCCTATTTGGGTCTATTCTCTTGGGGTGCGCTGCACTTCTTGGATCTGTAATTTTAGGTCTTTCATAAGAGTTGGGAAATTTTCAGTGATAATTTCTTCCATTAGTTTTTCTCCTCCTTTTCCCTTCTCTTCTCCTTCTGGGACACCCACAACATGTATATTTGTGTGGTTCAAATTGTCCTTCAGTTCCCTGATCCCATGTTCAAATTTTTCCATTCTTTTCCTTATAGTTTCTGTTTCTTTTTGGAATTCAGATGTTCCATCCTCCAAATCACTAATTCTATCTTCTGTCTCTTTAAATCTATCATTGTAGGTATCCATTGTTTTTTCCATCTTTTCTACTTTATCCTTCACTTCCATAAGTTCTGTGATTTGTTTTTTCAGTTTTTCTATTTCTTTTTTTTGTTCAGCCCATGTCTTCTTCATGTCCTCCCTCAATTTATCGATTTCGTTTTTGAAGAGGTTTTACATTTCTGTTTTTATATTCAGCATTAGTTGTCTCAGCTCCTGTATCTCATTTGAATTATTGGTTTGTTCTTTTGACTGGGCCATATTTTCAATTTTCTGAGCGTGATCTGTTATCTTCTGCTGGCGTCTGGGCATTTAGTCAGATTTCCCTGGGTGTTGGACCCAACAGGTTGAAAGATTTTTCTGTGAAATCTCTGGGTTCTGCTTTTCTTATCCTGCGCAGTAGGTGGCGCTCGTGGCACACGTTTGTCTGCGGGTCCCACCAGTAAAAGGTGCTGTGGATCCTTTAAGTTTGGGAAACTCTCGCCCTGGGGGAGGTTCGCCAGCCGAAGTGGCTTGGAAGCGTGCCAGCTGGCCCGGGGATCCAAACGCGGGGAGGGTCGCCGGCCGCCGCAGCCCGGGAGAGCGCCCGTCCAAATCTCCTAGTCGGCCCGGGGCGCCAAGTGTGGCGGGAGGGCGCCAACCACCGCGGCCCAGGAGAGTGCACCGTTCCCAGCCGGACTGGGAAGTCACGTGTTTGGAAGGGACCCCGGTCACCGTTCTCCGCGGCCTGGGGATCTCCGATCCAATTCTCCCAGTTGGTCCAGGGGGCCACGTGTGGGGGGAGCACCAGCCGCTGCGGCTTGAGGGGACCGCCTGTCCAATTGTCCCAGCTGGCCCGGGAAGGAGGAAGGGAGGGACTCCGGCCACTTGCCGCCCCGGCCCGGGGAAGCCCGCGCCCCTCGGCGATCTCACTGGAGCGGGTTCTCCCAGCCAGTCAGCCGTTCCAGAATGGGGTACACTGTCTTATTGATCTCTGTCGTGGCTCCGGGAGCTGTTCTGTATCGTTTCTACTCCCCTAGTAGCTGTTCTAGAGGAGTAAGTAAGATCTGCGCGTCTTACTAAGCCGCCATCTTCTCCCTCTACAGACCCATTTTTTACATCTTTTGTCTACTTTATGTTCTAATGATACCACGTTCTAGGAGTTCCTGGAACAATCTCTGCTCATTCACGTCTCCATTCTTTGCCTTGTGCTGCTCCTTTTGTCCTGGCTAACCCCACCTCCACTTTGCCACTTGTTCCCATACATTGTACATCCCTCTCTTTGACCATTTTTTTAAACAGTGTTATTGAGGTTGAGTTCACATGTCTACAGTTCACCCATTTAAAGTGTACAATTCAGTGGCTTTTAGTATTTTCACAGATATGTGCAACCATCACCACAGTAAATTTTAGAACATTTTCACTACCTCATAAAGAAATCCCCTACTCTTTAACTATTTCCCTTCCCATCTTCCCACTCTTAGCAACCATTAATCTACCTTCTATTTCTATTAATTTTGCTGTTATGGGCATTTCATGGAATCATATAACATGTAGTGTTTTGTGATTGGCTTCTTTTACTTAGCATAATGTTTTCAAGTTTCATTCACATTGTAGCAGGTATCAGTACTTCATTCCTTTTTCTGATCAAATAATAGTACATTTTATGTGGATGTCCCACATTTTGTTTATTCACTGGTCAATTGATGGACATTTCCCCCTTTTGGCTAGTATGAATATTGCCACTATAAACATTGATATATAAGCGCCTGTATGGACCTATGTTTTCATTTCTCTTGTGTGTATTCCCAGGAGTAAATATTTGGGTCATAGGGTAACTCTATGTTTTGTTGTTTGAGAAACTGCCAGTCTGTTTTCCAAAGTGGCTGCACCATTCTACATTGCTGCCAGCTGTGTATACGAGTTCTGACACTACTTTTATTGAAGTTACTTGTTGATATCTTTATCTTGCTCATGGAATCTGCACTCTTCTAAGTAGGGAGTCTTGTTTATTCCTCATTGTATCCCAAAGCCTCCCTCTCATTTAACCGTTAAGACAACCTTGTGTGGTTGACATTAACATACCATTCTATGGATGAAGAAACCGAAGATTAATGAAGCTAAGAATCTTGTACAATATCATAAAACTGGGATTTTGTCAGTACACATACTAATTATATATATACAGCATAAAATAATGACTTGCAGTAGTTGCAAATGTGAGAAATACTCACTTATACTAAAATTATAATTTTATCACAATTATAGTGATTTTGAGGCAATAGAAAGAACAGTGGATTTAGCATCAAAGACCTGGTTGAAGTACCGTTTTAGCTAAATAGCTAACCTGATTCATGGCAAGTTACTTATTCCCTCTGGGGAGCCTTCCTTCATGTTTCAAATGGGCATAATAATAATTGAATAAATGATTTAGTAAATGTGAAAGTGCAGTGTAAAGGCTATACACATATGAGTAATTACTTAAGTCAGTGTTTCATTTGATTTTACGTTGTGTAGAGACAATCCAGATACCAGATTCTGGCAGGTTATTTTGGTTTTAACAGTGTTGTGACTCAGCTTCTTCACTGATATATTAGTGGTATTTTACTTAAGGTTTAAGGATTACATGGATTAATATTTAATATTGCCAATGGAAGTACCACATTTAGAATGTCTTATAAAAGGTTAGGGGTATAGATGTACATGCTTTGAAAAGTTCATACTGTAGCTTTAAGTAGAATCTCATGTGCCAGCTAAATTGGGTCACTTTCTAGGTGGAAGGAGCTTGCATTGCCACAGTCACAGAGCTTCTTATCCTTCCTTTTGTTAAGCTGTAAACACGATGCTTTCCTCTTCCCTCACTGCCCAGTTGCTGCTTTTGTTACCTGAGGGTTCACTTTGCAGAATTTTTTTTTCCTGAGCCCTATCACTTTTCTTGATAGAATGTCTGCTGTTAAACTGCTGCCTATGGCATTGCTTCCTGTGGGGGAACTTAGCAAGTGAGTGTACGGGAATCATTTGCACAAAGTAGTTTTGGTCAGGGTGTTATATAGGATTTTGTGGTCGACAATGCTGGATTCCCAATTGAATGCTCTAGGTGCTGCCTATAAAGAAGACAGCTTTATTTCATGGATCGGTAGAGTCTCAATCTTTCATTAGTTTGTATAAAAACTTCCCCCTGGTAGGAATTTTACATTCACTGTATGTCTTCCCCTTAAAATTTCATTTTTCAATTGGTCTCACTTCAATTGACATTTACTGAGGGGCATCTATGTGCCAGAAACTACCCCCAACAAGAGGATAGAGCAGAGAACCAGAGAAACACTCACACTTTGCCCTCATTGACTTTATGACTTCTCAGGGAAGGTAAGCTTTGAACAGGTTGCTATGGTCATGTGTGATGAGTACGATGAAGAAGGAAATGAAGTGTTTAGGGGTGCCATAATGGGGCTCCTGTGGACTTGTCTGCTTGGCACCCTTTTATACTCAACCAGCACATGGTTATTATTTGTACAACCTGATCCCAATACTGGGGTCACCATTGATTGGTCCAAGGGTAGGCACCTTGCAAGCTGGGCTGATTCCTCTTTTGCCCAGGGGTTTTTGAAATGGAATGGAAGCAGAAAGGCCAAGGAGTTCTGGGTGACTAAACAATGATCCGTAAAGCTTAGGAGCCGTTAGTGGCCATATTTCTCACCAGGAGACCTAGAAAAGTGGAGGAAGCCACAGTACAGAGAATGAGAGGGAAACCAATCCAATACTCAGAGGAGCAGATACCGGCGATGGAGAGGAAATTCCGGCAGGTTTGGGTCTCTAGTTAGAGTTCTTCCTGAGACCCAGCTGGGGCATCTAGACTCCTAATGATAAATTGAATCCTAGCGATAAATTCCTCTTTTTTGCTTCCGCTACCTTGGGTTGAATTTCTGTTGCTGGACACCAGAGCAGTCTTTTCTAATACAGACATGTATATAGCATGGCACCATACCCGAATTAAGGAATCAGAGATGCCCTCTTGAAATATGTTTTTACACAGACAGTGTTGTATTTGTTGTTCAGGATTCCAGGATTGCCTGCCAATGATCATTTAACCCGTAGTATAGCTGGAATTGATTTAAATTTTTCCTTGGCAGTGATTCATTCATTCCTATCAAAGGCCTGTTATGTTCCAGAACTTCTGCCAATCACTGGGGAAGTAAAAGTGATTTTTTTACAGTGCCCTGGGCCTTTAAGACGCTTTTACTCAACTAAACTAGTTGCTGTCATTGTGATATGCTCTTCTGTTTGCTCCCAAGTTTTAGTCACATTCTGGACTAATTAGGTTTTGCTGGAGTAGTCTGGGAAATAAACTGTCATATAACATTATTTCTATGGTAAATGCATTGCCTAGTTTGCAGAGAGAGAATTTGTGCCCTTTGGCTATAGCAATTCATTAATTCAACAAATATTTACTGACTACCTTCTGTGTGTCAGGCACGGTTCCATGCTTTGGGAAAGGAGTGATGAAAGGTACAGAAAAAGGCTCTGCTGACATGGAGCTTATTTTCATGGGGGAGATGGGGGCCATAAACAAATGAACAAATAATGAGTAGAATAATTTAGTTAGTGGTGTTATGAAGGAAAATAAGAGGTTATTTTTTGGAGAAGGGTGAAAAAGTAGACACTTTTTAATGTGAGTGCTAGAAAATTTAAAATTAAATACGTGACTTGTGTTATGCTTTTATTGAGTAGCATTGGTATAGATGACTTAGCAGATGCTTTAGAATCAGATGGATATGGAATTGAGTTCTGCTCAGTTGGTGTTTTGGTTTAGTTTCTGTTTTTGCTTGTTTTACTTTGGGCAATTTATTTGATTCTCTTTGGTCCTTTTTCATATATCAAATGGGGCTGATAATACTACCTTGTAGGGTTGCTTTGAGGATTCAACGAGATTTGGTAGAGTGATGACCTATGTGCTAGGCAGTGAGAGGTCATGCTAGCCTAGAATTAACAAATGTTACTTCCCCTTCCCTGTTTCCTGATGTGACATAAATTGGTTCTGTTTGCCTGGAGGTTCTTGGGGATTGTGTTTGAAACTCAGAAAATTGCTGTTGAGGAATTTCTGTGCAGCTTCATGATTCTATATTGATTTGCATTTTTGCCTTGCTCTTTTCACTTGAGGTTTCTGAAATCTTTAATATATAGTGAAAGTTATTTCCCATTTTACAAATAAAGAGCCTTTCGAGTTCCCTAGGTACACAGAGCCTGGCCTCATATGTCCTGCATTCAGGACTTTCGTCCCTTCCCTTAAATGCTCTTGCCTGTTTTCCTGGTAGGCAAGTCCTTCTGCTGGAAGTTCTGGATAGGAATTCTGGTGCCAGGTTCCATTTGAGATCTTCAGTGCCAAAGTGATGCCTTATCTTCTGAATGTTTTTGATACTCTTGTTGCTACAAAAGTGACAAAGGAAAGTGACAATATCAGAATCCTGCAGACCTTGCTTATGCTTCAAGGGGTTAGGTAACCAGAAGCCCTTCTGGCCCAAGGCCATCTTAGATAGCGATTAGCTGGAAGAAGATGCTGATGCCTTTTATGTTGGCAGAATCACAGAGGTCCTTCCTTCCCAGGTGGTCTTTATTTTCCTTTCAGTGATGTATGCACCTTGGCCAGCAATCCCTGAGCTTCCGATTGGGATACTGGCAGCTGTGATCATTTGGTTTGAATAAGGAAAGTTTAAAGTGATACAGTTTGGAAGATTTGCCTCTTTATAATGATAGTCACCAGAAATTGATAGCATAGGTTGTGAAAGTTTACTTAAATATTAGTTTAGTTCAAGTGGTATTTATTGAGCACCTATAGTATCTTTTCAGTGTTGGAAAAATGATTTGCTGTATCGTTAAATACCTGAGGGATTTTAAAATTGTCTTTGGAAAAAAAGCTATTGAAAAAGCTTTTTTTTTAGCTATTAAAAAGCTATTTAAAAGCTGTTCTAAAACTGTATTTGGAAAAAATGCAATGCAAAATGGGTTGGTTTACATATAACTTTCCTCCCATAATTGTTTCCTTCCATAATTGTTTCTTTGGAATCCTTGCTGCCTCTAGGAGCGTAAACCTCCTACCCTAACAAGTCAGTAATAATGTGTGTGACTTCTGTTCCATTGGCTATTGCAGTCTTTAGTTGGAAATGCAGGCACAGGAAAATATAGAAGGAATTTATAACATTCACTTGTATGTATTCCATAGCTTTATATACATTAATTTGTATACATTTAACAGTATTATCTATCAAAAATTTTGCAAGTTTTTATAAAATTTGTTTTTGTAATAAAAGCGAAGAAATGTAATTTTCAAATTTATGGAAACATTGTTACCCACGTGCTCACCACTGAGATAACTTTTTGCAATATTTGCTTCAGATCTTTCTTTTTAATTTAATTTAAGAAGTAGATTATTTTAGACGTACGTAAAGTCCCTTTTCTATTCCTCAGCAATGCGATTCACATCCCTTCCTCCTTAAGGTAACCACTGTCTTAAAGTTGGTATAAATGCTTTTCATTCTTTTTTTTAGTACTTTACGTACATGTGGCCATAGTAATATAGAGTATTGTCCAAGTTAAAATGTTTCATAAATGATATCACACTCTGCAGATCCTTCTTCATCCTTGTATATGTGTGAGAATTTGGCTATGATCAAACTGTTCTTTAAAATGGTTGTACCAATTTATACATCCACCAGCAAAGTATGAGAGTTTTAATTTAACTACATCCTCACCACCACTCAGTATTGACAGATTTCTCAATTTTTGTTAATTTCATGAGTATAAAATGTTTCTTCATACTTGTTTTAATCTGCATGTTCTGATCAGCAATAAAACAGAGCACCTTTTCTGAGGACTGTTGATCTCTTGAGTTTCCTTTTCTGTGAATTGTGTCATTTTCAATTTTGCCTATTAAAATATTTTTTCCCTTTTCCTATAAAATTCGAGGAATTTTTTATATATTTTGGATCTTCTCTTCATCTTTTTTTTCCTTTTAGCTTTGTTTATGGTGCCTATAATCAGGAAGAAGAAAGCAAAATGATCAATTTGTTTTATGATTTGTACTTTTCATTTCTTTTTAGAGAAATGGCATAAAAGCATATTGGTATAGAGAAGGATTTTTTAAACAAGACATTAACAATCATAAATAATAAGTGAAAAGATGGATAAATTAGACTACATCAAAATTAAAACATAGTATAACATATAGTTTAAATCATATAATATGCTCATTTTTGCTCACTCATTCATTCAACAAATAAATATTGCCTACAATGTGCCAGGAGCTCTCCTGGGCCCTGAGGACAGAGCAGTGTACAAAAATTCCTGCTCTTGTGCACTTTTTTTTTTTTTTTTTTTTTAGAGAGAGGGAGGAAAGGAAGGAAAGACAGAGAAGGAAGGAAGGGAGGAAGAAAGGGAAACATTTTTAAACATTTTCTTGTTTTATTATATTTTGTTTGTTTGTTTATTTTTTTTTTTTTACATGGGCTGGGGCCGGGAATCGAACCGGGGTCCTCCGGCACGGCAGGCAAGCGCTCTTGCCCGCTGAGCCACCGCGGCCCGCCCTCTTGTGCACTTTTATTTTAGTAGAGGGAGACAGAGAATAAAGTAAAAATTAAGAACATGCAGATTTTATCCATACTGTCAGTACTAAAATGCAAAATATCAATGACTTCAATAGAGAAAAAACAGGGAAAAGTAATAGAGACTGTTGTAATTATTAATAGAATTGGTAGGAAAGACCTTACTCAGAAGGTGGCATTTGAACAATGACTTAAAGAAACTGAGGTGGTAGCATGTGGTTATCAGGGAGAGAGTGAACCAGACTGAGGTGACAACCTGTGGAAAGTCTCTGAGCTGGGGGTGTCTGGCCTGTTCAAGGAACACCCAGACAAGTGAGGTTGAAATGGGATAAGTTAAGGGGAGAGTGGTGGGAGATGAGGTGAGCACGTTCCTCATACGTAGTGTTATAGGCAATTGCAAAAACTTTGGCTTTTACCTGAAAGGGTTGGAAAGTCACTGGAGGATTTTCACAGGGAGCGGTGACATAAGTAGGAGACTTGTTCATCCAGTTGAGATATGATGATGACTCGGGTGAGGTGGTAGCGATGGAGCAGTGAGAAGCGGCCCAATTTTAAATATGCCGTGGTATATTTCATATTTTCAAAGATAGAACGAAGAAGTTTTGATAATAGATTAGGTGTGGGAAGTCAGAAAAAGAGGAGTCAAAGATGATGCCAAAGTTTGTGGAAAGAGCCGTTGGAAAGAGAGTTGCTTTCTATTGAGAAGGAGAAGATTTGGGATGGGGGGAAAGGTTATAGTTTTGGAGGGGTAGATCAGGAGTTCAGTTTTGGACATACTAATTTTGGATGTCTACCTAACATCCGAGTAGAGATTTATGGGGGGTAGAGGTATGTATGGGACTGGACTTCAGGAGAGAGATCTGGGCTGGAAATGTATGTTTGGGGAACATCAGCATATAGCTGGTATTTAAAGCCATGAGACTAGGTGAAACTGTCCAAACAGTGAGTATAAATCAAGAAAAGAAGATGTATAAGGACTGAGTCCTGCAGCACTGCAACATTTAAGAGGCTCGAGACATGATAAGGACTGAGCAAAGACTGAGAAAGAGCATATGGTGAGGTAATGATATTCTGGAACCAAGAGAAGAAAGCAGTTCAAGAAGGAGAAAATGATTCACGGTTTCAGATGTTGCTGAGAAGTCAGGCAAGGTAAGGCCTGAGAATTGACCACTAGATTTAGCAGTGTGAAGATTATTGGTGACACGGACAAGAGTAGCCCAGTGGAATGGTGTACAACCACAGACTGATTGGAATAGATTTGAGGGATAATCAAAGGGGTTGAATTGGAGGCAACAGGTAGACAAGACTTTTTAGTTTTGTTGTAATGAGCTGAGTAGTGGTACAGAAGGAACAGAAAGGAAATGAGGGGTCAAGAGGGTTTTTTTTTTTTTGGAGGATAGAAAATATAACATGCTTATACGCACATATATGCTAATGGATAATTAAGTAGAGTGGGAAAATTAATGATGTAGAAGTGGGGAGAATCACTGAAGCCCTGCCCTTGAGTAGACAAGAGTGATTGGGGTCTAGTGCATAAAGTAGAGGGGTTGGCCTTAGATGGAAATGTACACATCACCCATAGTGATGGGGGGAAGGCAGATACAGTACATGGGCCCAGGTACAGGTGGATAAGCAGATACAGTGGTGAGAGCTTGTAGAAGTTCTCTTTCAGTTGCCTCTGTTCCATCAGAGGAGAGTGAGGATGGGGAGAGGCCCTGTTGGAGGTTTGAGGAAAGAAGATAATGTAGGGAATACTTGTCTTTAAGAATGGAAGAGCAGATGGTATAGTAGTGCAGTAGGATTTTCTGACTGTGCTAAGGATCCTGCTTTAGGTTAGTGATCTTGAATTGAAAATGAGACCAGTCTAGGAGAGTTTCTCCAGCCATGTTTAAAGCATTGGTGCTGTTGGTGAAGAGGTAAGAATTGGGTTTAGCGGTTTTATAGGTGAATAAGATAAAATGAGAAGAGGGCCTGGGTAGATGAAAGAAATGATTATTATGATGGACCATGGATCTAAGCCAGTTAAGGAGAAATTGGAAGACAAGAAAATAAGGAGTGAAGGTGAAAAAGAGGTGAGATCAGTGGATTATAGGTCCCCATGGGATCAAGGAATTATTGGACAGAGCTATTGGAGGGGAAAAAAAGAAGTGATAGTCAGAGAGGAGGAAGGAAAGATTGCTGTTATTGATAATTTTAGAGAAATGGCATTTTTATTTTTGATCTGATCTCTACTTGACAATTTTTTAAGAATTTACTCTTTGCCTAACCTATCTTCCCCTCCATCAGTTATTATTATTCTATAAATCAACATTAGATTTCTCTAAAATGAGAAAATATATTTATATGAATGTTTAATTTTCCCCAAAAGTTGTATTTTGTAACTATAAACATTTTGTTGGTATATTTATCCTTTAAATTTTTTTTTCAAAATGCCTTACGGCAAATCCAGTTAACTTGGACTTTCCAGTTTGAAGTTCTGATATTTTAAGATAGCTTTTGTACATTGACTTGAGAAATGTTTTACAGTAGCATATTTAGGACTCACTGTAAAGTTACTTTGAAAATGAAGTCAAGTTAGCTGGAACCAAAATAGGAAGGATTTAAGGCTTTCTGGTGAAGAGTGATAGAATCTGCTTTAGCGGTTTGTACAATCTGCCTTGATTTTTTTACAAGGTAGATGATGACACTTAAGCTTAAATGTTAACTTTCTCTGCATACCCACATACTTAAGCCACTTTGGCAAAAATGTAAATAAATATTATAATCTTGGATAATTCTACAAAATGTGATCAACATGAAACAAAATATTCTGATCTACTCTTTAAGAATAATTTTAGTGGTCACAGATTTAGAGTGCTATTGCTTCATTTTTAATAACTGAAATAATTAATACTCCTTCCACTTACTAATAACAAGAACTTAAGGTGTCAACAGGATAATTCCCAGGGCTCAATAGCTTGTTTCCCAGGAGATCTCCACATTTAAACTTGATGCAGTCATCAAACTTATTCTTTACCAAGATAAACAGCTCTCTGCTGAATTCCCACCCTGTTAATTATATTGGACACAGCGTTTGTATAGATTCAGTGACCATTCATTCAGGAATAGATGTCCGTTTAGATTTTGTTTGAAGGTGTAGGTAATTGTGGAACTCCTGTGTGAATCATCATTCTGGTTTGGAAACTTGAACCTTCATCTTTCAAGAATATTGTAGGTACCTTTAGAGTCACGTGGAAGACTTTGGGTAGGCTGAGCTTTTGTCTATTAGGGACAGCCTTATACAGGTGCCCTTTTTTTAGGACCATGATCTGACATTAGTATTTAATGTTTTCTGTTTCCTCTGGCTCCTTTGTTTTTTCAGATGGGGTTGGACTCTTCTTCCTGTTCTTTGGGAGCATGCTTTGTTGATATACTCACCTGCCTTTCACGTAAGGCTCTGCTAGCTATGACAAAACCACAATTTCCTCAAGGTAAAAATAGACATATCTGTGGCTTAGAGGAGCAGTATCCTTCAGCTGCTCACACTGGGAGTGTTTTAGGCTTTTGGCATATTGACTCTTCCGAAATGGCCAGTTTCCATGGTTCCCAGTGTCTTTTGATGGTTTTGCCCTAGTGAGACCTGGCTCTCTTTCCTATGACTTACAGACTCAAGAAAGGAGGCTCTGTTGGGTTAGCAGACATCAAGACATCCGTGGGCCAAGCCAACAGAGTTCAATTTGTCACTCGCTGGGCTAAATTAAGTGAGCAGCAGGCTGGAAGTGGGACAGACTGCCCAACTGTGTATCATACAATGCCATATGTGTTGCTATGGACTAACTCTGCAACTGCAGCGTCTCGATTAGCAGAGCCTATTGAAATAAGATGCTGGAGAAATCATATGTATGTCATTTTTGGCACCAGATGTTGGTCATTGGAAACCAGTTGTGTGGTGTTTAACCAACCAAATTATTCCCTGAAAATGAATGAGGTTTTTGTTAAAAGACATAATAATGTTATTTCAACACCGGGAAGAATTAGCCTTGCTTGGTTAGCATACATAGCTAAATTTAATAATTTATTCACTCCATTTTAAGTGGCATTATGTACAACTTGTCCATAGGTTAGTTATAAAAAGTTTGGCATTTTAGTGACAGAAAGTAAGCAGTTACATAATTAGAACAGTTAACAAATTTAAATTAGTTAATAGTACTTTTGCTAACTCCTCCCTATTTTCCACCCTGTGTCCTATCAACCGATTGGTAAGAAGATTGCCCTTGATGGGCAATTGAGAAGACGAAAACATACGAGTTGATAGATAAATAAGCAAATGCAAGTTTGAAACTTCAGTTTAGCTTAAAAATTAGGTGGATGATTGGTTCATGCCTTAGACCCTCTGCTGCCGGGGTCAGGGGCCCTAATTGTGATGGGGAGAGGGGAGAACAGTAGAAAACCAAGAGATTTGAGATCAGCAAAGGCCTTAGAAATCACCTATTGCAATCTCCATACATAAAAAAGGAAGTTAATACTTGGAGTGCTCAGAGGGTTCATCCAGGGCCACAGGGTCAGTTACTGGGACATCCATGCCCAAGCCATGGTTAAGACAAAGTCCAACCACTTTTCCTCTACATATAACCAGGTTTTGCTCTTTGACAACATTCATCTAGAGAAGCAACCTGTTCTTCTTCCTCCTTCCCTCCTGTCAACATCGTGATCACCTGCCACGCACTTTAAGGTATTAAAATAATACAGATGGGGTTGAAGTTCCTACCCTGTTCACATTTCCCTCCCTTCCCCTAGAGGTTACTGCTTGAATTTGGTGTTTAGCATTCCCATGCCTAAATTTGTACTTTTATCAAAAATGGATATGATATGAAACAAAGCATAGTATCACTGGGCATATATTTCATATTATATGAAACATTATGTAAAGCTATTGAACATAAAAGTTATCATGCTGAATGTATCCTTCTCAATCTCTTGTCTTTGAGATTTACCCTTGTTGCTATATATTTTGCTCTGTTTCATGCATTTTCATTGCTATATGGTTTTCCATTTTATGGATATGCCACATTTCTCTATTCTGCTGATATTTAGGCTGTTTCCATCAAAACTGACGCTATAAATATTCTTATATGTGTTTCCTTATGCACATGTGTGAAAGTTTATTTAGGGTTTGTATCTGTCGGTGGAATTGCTAAGTTACAGGATGTGTCCACCTTTAGTCTGTCCAGATTCTGCCAAATTGTTCTGAAAAGTGATTAGACCAATTTGCACTCCCACTTAATAGTACAGGTTTCCACATCCTTGTTAGCAATTATTTTTTGCCAATCTAATGCATTTTAATTTTTCTGATTGTGAATGAATATCAGCATCTTTTTCATATTCATTGACCATGTGCATTTTTTAAAGTGTGTCTTATTTTTTTCCCTAATCTGAGTCACAGAATCAGAATAGTGCTATGTGGTCTTAGTGTCCACACTAGACAAATGTAGTAACTAGTTCAAGGTTTCCAAACAGACAAAAACCCCAGTGTCGTGACCACTGGCCTACTGTTCTTTCTGTCATACCAAACAGCAAAATCAACCGTTTGAATGAATTCCCTTGAGGATGTTAAGAAGTGGGTCCAGAGACAAACTGTTCAGAAGAGTTTAGTTAGTGGAGTACATAGGTGATTTTGTCATATCTGAGCTTTCTGAAAACTCAAGTCATCATCTTCTTGATTATAACCCTTCAGAGTTTCCATTGCTTATCGGAAAACTCAAACTGCTCAACTTTGTCTACTAGATGTGGCCCCTCCTGTCACTTCCAGCTCACTTGCACCCTTGTTGACTTTATTCCAGCCACGTGGGCTCTCTTTAGACCTCATCTTTGCTTAACAAGGCTGTTCCACTCTCTCTTCCTGGTGCTCTCTCTTTCTTCACCTCATCTTTGGACTCTCAGTTCCAGCTATCACTTCTTCAGGGAAGCCTTCCTGGACTGCCCTACTAGGCCACACCACTACTTTATGTTCGTGAACCCTATATACCTTCACTTCATAGCACTTGTTTCAGTTTGCTGAAGCTGCTGAAATGCAATATACCAGAAATGGGTTGGCTTTTAACAATGGGAATTTATTAAGTTACAAGCTGCAACTCTAAGGCCATTGAAATGTCCAAATTATGGCATCAACAAGAGGATACCTTCACTGAAGAAAGGCTGCTGGCATCCGGGGTTCCTCTGTCACATGAGAAGGCACATGGCAGTGTCTGCTAGTCCTCCTCTCCAAAATGTCTCTGGGCTTTTGTGGGTCCGTGCTTGTTTTTCCCAGGGTGTTTGTATCTAAGCTCTCTTTCCCTGTGAGCGCTCAAAGAACTCCAGTAAATGCTTAATATCCACCTTGTTTTGGAGGTTCACATTTCAAAAGGTCTCACCCAACAATAAGTCTGCCCCCACAAGAATGGATTAAAAGAACGTAATCTTTTCTGGGGTATATAACAAATTCAAACCAGCACAGCTCTCACCACTGTTGCCAATCTACATTTATGTGTGATTATTTATTAATGCCTCTTCCCTGCTGGTCCGCAAGCCTCACACGGTCAGGTCCTGCATCTGGTTATGCTCGTCATCTTATCCCTGGATTTTAGCAGTGCACCTGACGTGTGGTTGGAGCTCAATAAATATATGTTGAATGAGTGAATGAATAAATGTCTTTAAAAAGCCCCTCTTACCTAACTTCCAGGGGGCAAACACTGTCTCTAACTGAACAAACCCATATCCTTCTCTGTCTACCCCCCACAACTGTGTTTTCTGGAAAAGAATGGAACCATATATGGACTGTAATAAAGATATATGCATGGCTCAAAGGATATGACAAAAGGAAGAGCTAGAAGCAAAAAGAGGAGAAAAAAGAGGGAAAGAGGATTCAACATTGGAAAGAGGAGCGCTAGACCAATATGTACCTAATCAGGCACCTCCCAGAATGGGTCGTTTGAACTCCGCATGTGGGTCTCCAGTGCAACCAGCTGGCTGGCTGAACTCCAAATCTAATAGGGTCTGGACCAATGTAGGATGGGCCACTTCTAGCCTAGCAGTGGGTATGAATAACTCAAAGGGTGACATCTCTGAATAGATCCTAGCTGGGCTTTTTTTGTTTTGTTTTTTAAGAGTCTGGTTTGGACAATTCAAAATGAGCTTACAATATAAGAATAAAGTTCAGTTTTATTTATTCATTTTTGGCATGGGCAGTTTCCGGGAATTGAACCTGGGTCTCTGGCATGGCAGGTGAGAACTGCCACTGAGCCACCGTTGCACCACTTTTTTTTTTTCTTAAGAATAAAGTTCAGTTTTGCCCACCCTTCCCCATCAAGTGATTACTTTTACTTGCAGAAAATGTGTGTGTTCTGTATAGAACTAATCATTTTGTTCAATTAATCCTTATAGACTAATGGGACCCCTGAGGTAGTGAAAATGTGAGTCTCTGCTGAGTAGAAATCTTGCTTTTATTATTAGATTTTCTTCTCCATCTTTTGTCAATCCCATATTGCCTGTGATAGGAGAAGAAAGGAGACATCTTTGCCTTTTCCCAGGCACGTCCAGGATTGTTAACACATTAAATAGCCACAATTCTCCTATGTTATTCTCATTTCACTATCAAGAGCAATAAATCATCTCTAGATTGTTCACCCGGCAAGAGGCAGTGATTGCATGTTTTCAGGTTGGATGATAATGAATTGTCACTCCGTTTTCTGTTTAGCACTGGCTTCTATGTCTGAGGCAGGGAATCAAGTCTTCACTTGGCTCACAGCCTCAAAAACTCAGAGTTTCCACCGAATCACTCTCCCCGAGCTCTGCACATTTTCTGGAAGCCAAAAGTATGGACAGTGCTGCAAGAATGCAGAAATAGGAACATAAAGGTAATTACATGAAACTACAGCCCCCAAACAAGCATGACGTATTTTGTTGTAAAATAGAAGATATTTGCCTGTGGTCTATTATTGATCTTCCAAATGACTCTTTAAAGTAAAGAGCATCCAGTTATTTCCATTTTTGAGTAAAAATAACTAAAATTCAGCGAAGCTGATTTGTTTCGTCCTGGTAGGAGCAAAGCACAAACTTGAATCTGTTCTCATTTTTAATGAAATAACAACCCCTATTAATCTGTAATGAAAGGACCTACTACATATTTTTGCGTGTGAGCTTGATGAGGTAATATAAGTGAAGGGTTTAGAACTTGCCTACCATATAATAAGCTCTCTGTTAAGTGTTGGTGATTATTATTTCGATTATTGTTACTGTTATTTAAAAACTTTTATCGATATATATATTATATATTCACATGCCATGTAATCACCCAAAGTGTACAATCATGGTTCATGATATCATCATATAGCTGTGCGTTTATCACCACACTCGACATTTTTTGTGAAAATTAACATATATACAAAAAGGCAATAAATTTCAAAGCACATTGCAACAATTAGTTGTAGAATAGATTTCAGAGTTTGGTATGGGCTGCAATTCCACAATTTTAGGTTTTTACTTCTAGCTGCTCTAAGATGCTGGAGACTAAAAGAAATATCAATATAATGATTCAGCAGTCATACTCATTTGTTAAACCCTACCTTCTCTGTATAACTCCACCATCACCTTTGATCTTTCATCTACTCTTTAGGAGTATTTGGGCTATGGCCATTCTAACTTTTTCGTATTGAATGGGGCTGTCAATAATATGATATGGGGGAGGGAACTAGTTGATGTTCTGGAGAAGCTGGGCCCTCTAGGTTTCAGGACTTATCTTGTCCAGGAACCCATCTGGAGGTTGTAGATTTTTGGAAAGTAACCTTAGTGCATGGAACCTTAGTAGAATCTTATATTGCCTTAGGTGTTCTTTAGGATTGACAGGAATGGTTTTGGTTGGGGTATTATATTTACCTGATGCTTTTCAACATAGCAAACCCTTGGTTGTCTTTTTCAGTGAAGAGACAGCATCCTTTCCAACTTTTAATACTTCTGTTTCTTGTCAAAATTCATTGAGTCCATGCAGGCTACTTAGAATACGAAGAAAAGCCAGTCATGATTCTAAATGTGAAATAGGTATGATGTTTGTTGGATGTTTATTATATATAACACCACTCCGTTCTTTCTGCTCTTTCAGCTTTGAAAATCCATCCCTGTAAAATGTAATTGTTTCTTCCTGAATTTTGGGCTAGATAACTGGCTTCTGGCTAAATTGTGGAGTAGGTGTTTTTTTTCTTAAAGCCTCTCATCTCTCCTTTTTGTGACCTGACCTCTTAACTTCTTTCAGGATTCCTCTCCTACCCTCAAGCTCTTGTCTCCATTAAAATTTGCTTTCTGGAAAGTCGCTGATGTGTATTTAAGTTATTGTGTTATAATTTGGTCTCCTGTTGAAGGATTTTCAGGCCACTGGGTGAAATGATGTAATTATTTTTCTGGGAAGTGCCTTTCCTAATATCCACTTAGGGGCCCTGAAGAGGCGGGCTGTACCTGCAAGGCTGGGCCTCTGGTCCTTTGTAATCTCCTTTGTTCCATGCCACACATCTTCAAGCTAAATCCTCTCTGCTGCTTTTGCCCTCTGCATGGATTTGGAAGGGCCCTAAGGATTCACAGGATTACAAACTGTAAACAACTGAAAGATCACAATGAGAGGAGACATGAATTGCATGTCCCAAGAGTGATCCTTCTCTAAAAATTATAAAACTAAACTCTGGAGACTGCTAGTATTGAAAAGCACTCATCCTTACTGAGGGAGAGTTGGCCTTTCTGACACTGTTAATCAACACGTGTATATTTGGAAAGTTCCAAGCTTGGCAGGATTGATATATTCTAATCTGCAAACCCTCTCACCATTGGCTGTGTGAACCTTTTCTTACCAGCCATAAGAAAGCTGTTTTATAGTCAGAACAGGTCACGTCGTTCCCTAAAGCGAATAACAGACTGGCTTGTCTGAACCCTGTGAAGGATATCATTATTCTTTTTCCTCTTGACTCCTCTGTAATGCTTTGGTCTTTAATAATCAAATCTCATTGGAGTTGCACAAGAACAAGGAAATATTTAATGAACACCGCTGAATTGTGATAATTGTCCTGGTAGAAAAGTGCAAATATATTTACTAGAAAAGCACAAAGCACATATGGTAGTTAGGTTCAGGTGTCACCTTGGGTAGGTGATGGTGCCGAGTTCTGGTGCTGTGGACTTGAATCATTAGCATGTGAATTTCATCTATGGCTGATAACATCTGCAGTCAGCTAGGGGAGTGCCTTCTGCAGTGAGTGATGTTTAATTTAATTAGCTGGAGGCTTAAAAGAGAGAGCTCCAGGCAGCACAGTCCAAGCAGCTCAGCATACCTCATCTCGGCACTTGCAGCTCATCTCATTGCCGAGCTGCAGAGAGGCTCCTCCCCGGGAAAAACCGTTGGAACCCAGAAGGTAAGAGAGAAAGCCAGCAGACATCACCGTGTACCTTCCCATGTAACAGAGAACCTCAGATGAAAGCTAACTGTCTTTCTTCTGAAGAACTGTACATCTTATAACTAAATAAATCCCCCTATTAAAAGCCCATCCAACTTTGGTGTATTGCATTCTGGCAACTTAGCAAAGTAGAGCAGCATACTTAAGGTCAAGATCTCGGTTTTCCTGCTGAGGCTGCCACAGATGGTGGTGAAACTCACAAACCATATACATGAATTTTCCCTGAAGGTGGTGTGCATAATATTTAAAGACAACTGTTGCTCAAGGCACTCTGTCTGGGTTCACATCCTGGATTGGTACTTCCTGTTGACCTTGAACAGTTATTTAACTCTTAGTGCCTTCATTTTCCTCTAGGAAAATGGGTCAGTGATTGTACCTACCTTAAAAGACTGTTGTTGTATCTGTAATGCTTAAAACAGTGCCTGTCTCATGTGTTTTGTACATTTTACCTACATTTATTCCTTTTCTTCTCTCCTGGTGTTTCTAACTTGTCACTCTTTTCATCACTTTTCTCCTTCTTTTTAGTTTTCCAGTTTCTCATTTCTTCAGGCTTTGAACCTCCCAGGGATGCACAGAACTGGCAGACCAGTAGTCTATTCAGGGTTATGTCTTAGAGTGGAAATGAGGTGTCCTTCTTTCTGGTCTCCTCTTCAGATCATTGAACCCAGATGTTTATTGTTCCTTAGGGAAGGTGAACACACTCAGCTATCCTTCTGGCTGGGATAGGCACTTACTGCTGGGATGTAAGAAAAGAATGGGTTTTTCTGATGGAGAAGATAATGTAGGTCTTGGGGCTGACTCATTCATGTGTGATGCCTCAAAGAGGTACCTGCATTTTTGTCTAAGGTGCAGTTCAAACATTAGGCTATTGCTAATTCCTTGCAAATTTTTCATTCCTATTGCAAAAGGGACCATAAACATAACTATTATGTATATAGATCCTCAAGCTATGTTGAATCTGAGGGAGTCCTGGAGCCCTGGAGAACCTCTTATTTTTGAAGTTTTTATAGAAAAAGAGCCCTTCTGGAATGTTTGGTTTACATGAGGTACATAACAATAGTAACTAGTTAATCCAGAGCTGCTACTTTGGTCCTAATGGGCTGGTTAGCTCAGTTTCGGCCTGCCTTTTTCTTCCCCTTTGCATCCTCTCTTACTCCTTTCTTTCCTGTCTTTGAATTCCAAGCTTTTTGTGTGTGTTGAAATGTGGAAAAGTGTACAAAACAAATAAATGTCTATTTCATTTAATGCAAAGCAAACCACTAAAAATTATCATGAGTTCAAGAAACAGAAAATTGCCAGCACCCCAGAATTTCTCCTCCTGTCCCCTTTCAATCCTTATTCCGTCCCTACCTCTGGAGTAACCACTATCATGGCTTTTACAGTAACAGTTTTCTTGCTTTTCTTCATAGTTTTACTGCCTAAGCATATACTCCTAAGCACTACTTTTGTCCATTTTATATACTAGTTTTGTTTTTATATGTTTGAAGTCATGAAGTATGTTTTCTTTTATGTCTGTCTTCCGTCATGCAATGTTTGTGAGATTCATCTGCATTGTGGCTTGTAGCTCTAGTTCCTTCATTTTCATTGCTGTGTAGTATTCCATTGAAGATACACTGCAATCAATCATGTGTCCATTCTACTATTGATACACATTTTGATTGTTTTCACTCTTGATTATTACAAAGTATGCTGCTGTGAACCTTCTTGGACGTGTGTCTTGTTAAGTACATCCACATTTATTGGATGTATACCAAGGAGTGAACATGCTGGGCCAAAGGGAATGCTTATTTTAATCTTTAAAAAATGACAAACTATTTTTTAAAAATAATTGTTTCAATTTATGTTTCCACTTGCAGTGGTTGAGAGTTCCAGTTATACCTTGTCCTTGCCAGCATTTAGAGGACTGTACAAGAAGAAAACTTTGAAGACACTATCATTAATATTCCCAGAGTGATAAGAGAAGATAATATGTTTCCATGAAATAAGAATGAATGCACCATAAATAAAACACTAAGAAAACAAGGAAAAACATAAACAATAAAATCAACAGTGAAATCCTCTTTCCTACCTATCAGACTGGAAAAAATTAAAAAACATTTCAACACATTCTTCTGGTGAGGCTATCGGGAAACAGACACTCTCATGCGTTGCTGGTGGAAATGTAAATTGATATGACACTTCTAGAGGGAAAATTGGCAATATTCCCTCATAACAAAATTATATATACTCTTTTACCTTTTGACCTCAAATCATATGTGCTCTTTTACCTTTTGACCCAGCAATCTCCCCTCTAGGAAATTACCCTGGAGATATACCTCCAACAATCTGAAAGTATGAAAATACATATGCACAAAGTTATTCATTGCAGCATTGTTTGCAATCGCAAAATGTTGGAATCATCTAAGTCCTCATACATAATTATGGTTGAGTAAACTATGGCGAATCTACAGAGTAGTGTATTAGCATCTGTAAAAAAATAATGAAAATCTCTGAATTGAAGTGATTATTAGGATATACCGTTAAATTGAAAAAGCAACGTGCAGAAGAGTATCTGAGTATCTGTACTATACTAATTTTCATATAAGAAAGAAGGGGTTATCAGAAAATACACATGTATCTGCCCATTTGCATAAAAGAAATACAGGAAGGATAAACTGGAAACTGTAAAGAGATTGGCTATCTACAAGGGATGGGTGGAAAAAGGAGGGATAAAAGCAGCGAATGAAAACAGGCTAGTAGGAATGAGGAGGGAGTGACATCTCTCTGATTATACTTTTAGAGCTATAGTAATGTTTCACATAATGTCAACATCAATAAATCATTACAATTAACGAGGATGTGAGGGTAACCCAAGATGGAATATAGTGACGAATGGACCAAACTATATTACAAATGTATAACATGTCCATGCTAATGGGGAATAAGGAAGAAAATAGCTGATTTAATGCTGGAAAACAGGATTTTGACTGGCTATAGTTAACATTTTGAATGGATTACAAAAACTGTACAGAAATGCTGTGATATTACCAGTAAATCTGTTCTTCACTAACAATTCTGTAGATACTTTATATGTATAGAACAAATAAGTGAATATGTTATAGATAATGAGAGCTGGTTTTCTCACAATTGGAGGGGGAAGTTGTAGTTCAGAAAATGGGGAAGGTTGGAATTAGAGATGGAGAGTACAGCCATCACTATATCTACAGAGTATGTGTGTGTGTGTGTATAAATATTGGTGCTTAGAGGAACGAGGCGCAGTAACACCTGTATTACAACAAGCACACCTCACACCATGATTTCTAAATACCCATGTCCAATAAAAGGAACCAGGGTTAATTGAAGATGTGGTTTAGTTCGAGGAAATACAGAATGAGCCTTGAATATACTGTGGTATGAGGACTTAAGGAAGTGCCTGTCAAAAGGACACAGGAACCAACTTGGAAGAGCTCCCAATGGCCAGAGCTGGAGCAGTTTGAGCAACAATGTAATTAATTATAGAACTGCATTAGAATCAATATCCATGAGTCCATACTGACAAAAATGAACAGATATTTTGGGAGAGGAGACAGCTGTTCCTTATAGAAGAATTCCAGCTAATAAATGTAGAAAGAATGAAGCAAATACAAAATCACCATTAGGCCAATACCACGGTAATAACTGGGGCAAACGAGATTCATTGATTAATTCTAACATCAGTGAATGAGTGTTTGAGGAGCCAAAGCATATTTTCATAGCCTCAGAGTAACTTCCCCAAGATTTTTTCATTTATAGAGGGGAAAACAGTACTTTTTATAGTGGAGGAATGTGGCTGGCACCATGTTAACAGGTGATCCAGGTTAGCACCACCTGTAATGCAATATGGCAGCACCTCTGATGTGCTGCATTGGGGTGGACACAACCTCATTCCTCTGGCACTTTTGCCAAAAACACATGGCTTCAATTTTTTTAGACTTTTTCATTGTCTAATATAACATATATATATATATATATATGTATATATAAAGCAAAGAAAGAAAAAAGCAGTAGTCTTCAAATCACTCTTCAACAAGTAGTTACAGGACAAATCCCAGAGTTTGTCATGGGCTGCCATATGATCCTCAGATTTTTCCCTCTAGCTGCTCCGGAATATAGGATGCTAGAAGGCTTAAATATTTTTTTATCATCACTATTGACTTTTTAAAAAAACCTTTTTGAAGAGTAACATATATACAAAAAAGGAATAAATTTCAAAGCACAATGCAGCAATTAGTTGTGGAACAGATTTCAGGGTTTGGTGTGGGTTACAATTCCACAATTTTAGGTTTTTACTTTTAACTGCTCTTAAATACTGGAGACTAAAAGAAATATCAATTTAATGACTCAGCAGTCATATTCATTTGTTAAATCCTGTCTTCTCTGTATGACTCCACCATCACCTTTGATCTTTCTGTCCTGCTGTTTAGGGGTGTCTGGGTTAGGCCATTCTAACTTTTTCATGTTGGAAGGGTCTGTCACTAATATGGGGTAGGGAGATGGAACTATCTGATGTTCTGGAGAGGCTGGGCTAGGTTTCAGGACTTATCTGGTCCAGGGACCATCTGGAGGCATAACCTCAATTTTTAAAAATGCAGTTCTACTGAGATATATCCATACGCCATGCAGTCCCTCCAGAGTGTGCATTCAGTGGCTCACAGCATCATCGCATAGTTGTGTACTCATCACCATGATCAATTTTGGAAGATTTTCATTACTACAGAAAAAAAAGTGAAGATTAAAAAAAAAACCCAAAACATGCTTCACCCCTAATTCTCCCCCATTATTGACTCCTATATTCGTGCGGTACATTTGTTATTGTTGATGAAAGAAAATAAAGATATTACTTTTAACTATTGTTCGTAATTTGCAATAGGTACATTTTCTCCCATATACCCCTCTATTAGTAACTCCTTGTTATACTGTCATATATTAATTCTAGTTCTGGAAAGAATTTTTTTTTTATTTATACAATTAATCACAGCCATCACCCACCACAAGATTCCTGTGCATAACCTCAATTTATTCAAAAAATATCACACAAATTCAAATTGAGAAATATTGCCCAAAATAATTATACAGAAAATATCAGACAAACTCAAATTGAGAAACATTGTACAAAATAATTGACTTGTGCTCATCCGAATAGGAAAGACTGAGGCACTGTCACGGGTTGGAGGAGGTTAAGGATACATAGCCACTAAATGCAATGTAGGATCCTGTTTTGGACCCTGAGACAGAAAAGGGCCATTAGGGGAAAACCTGGTAAAATTTGAATAGTCTGTAGTTTAGTTGATAGTATTGTAACCATTCCTGGTTTGGATCGTTGTACTATGATTGTATAGGTTGTTAACATTAGGGAAAGCTGGATGATGGGTATATGTGAACTCTCTATAATTTATTCAAGATATCTATAAATTTAAAATTATTTTAAAGTTAAATATTTTAAAAACCCAAGGAATTAAAATATCATAAGTGAATGAAAATAAATGCAATAGAAAAATTTGAATGGTAAGGTTGAGTAAAACTCTCAGAAAATGGAGAAAAAAGACAAATAAAAATAAGAGGGGAAATATAAGAAAATTGGTGATGCAAATGTCCTAAGAAATGGTCATGGTGATGAATATACAACTATGTGATGATATTGTGAAGCATTGATTGCACACCAAGTATGGAATGTTCATATGTTAAGAATGTTTGTGTTTGTATGTTGTTTGAGTTTATCAATTAAAAAAACTAACAATAAACTTTGAAATAAGAAAAAAATTGGAGTATCAGTCTACAAGGCCCAACATCCAAATCCAGAAAAGAGGAGAAATAGCAGGGAGAAAGCCATCAAATAAATAATTTAAAAAACTTCCCCAGAATATCTTAGAGCAGCTAGAAGTAAAAACCTAAAATTGTGGAATTGTAACCCGTACTGAACTCTGAAATCTGTTCTACAACTAATTGTTGTGCTGTGCTTTGAAATTTACTGTTTTTTTTTGTATATATGCTATATTTCACAAAAAAGTTGATTGTAATGATAAAAAATATTTATTCCTTCTAGCCTTCAATGTTCTGGAGTAGCTAGAAGGAAAAATCTGAGATGATGGTATGGTAGCCCATGACAAACTCTGGGATCTGTCCTGTAACCACTTGTTGAGGAGTGCTTTGAAAACTATTGCTTTTTTCTTTCTTTGCTCTGTATGTATGTTATATTATACAATAAGAAAAGTAAAAAAAAAAAAAAAAAAAAAGAAGAGGAAAAAGAAAAAACTTTCCCAGAACTGAAAGATATAGGTTTCCATATTGAAAACTTCCCATTGTTTACTTAGCACAGTGGATGCAAATTGGCCCACACTGAAGCTTTTTCGTGTGACATCTTTAGCGGAGAGACTAAAAGCTGTCAGAGAAAAGGAGGGAAACAGGCTACATATCCAAAGGTAAGAATCAAAATGGAACCAAACTTTTCACCAACACTGTTGATACACAGTAGGGCAGTAAGAAGAAGACAGTGAGATACTGGAGAAGTGCCCTCCACATTCTGAGGAAAGTAATTTCAACCTGAAATTCTGTCTTTGAATAAACAGTATATGAAGGAGGAGTAGATACATTTTCTGACATTCAGTGCCTCAAAAATTTTCATCCCAGGAAATTATTAGAAGATGTGCTTATTTGACAAAAAAAAGGGGGGGGAGAAAAAAGACATGGAAGCCAGGAAATAGTGGATTTAATACAAGAGTGAAGTAAGGGGAATGCTCGAGGTGACAGCTTTGCAGCCTGAAGAGCAAAATAGTCCGAATTTGAGCAGGTCAGAGATTTTCAGGAACCACGGCTTCAGGAAGGCGAAATGAATGTAGTTCTTGCTTTAACTCATTAAGAGATGATTTAGACAATTTGCAAAGAATTTGGGAAATAATTGGTGTTAAATACGTTAATAAACTAAGCAAAAATAAAAAATGAAAAAATAAGACAGTGATGCAGGTGGGAAGATGAGTTGTTCAAGGACAGAAAAATAGTCATTGGTACCCCATGTGGCCGAGCTGTGAATAGTATTGACATCGTGATAATGAAAATGTTGAATATAGAACCAAACAAAATTATGATATGGTGATAGCAGTAGGAAGGGAGGATGGGAAGTGTAGGTGTGGGTGTGGAGTGTGGGGAGGTGACTTCCATATAAAAAGTAAAAAAGATTATAAAATAATAATAGGTCAAAAACATGGGGGAATATACCTCTATGTAAACTATGGGCAATAGTTATAGTAACGACTTTGATAATCTTTCATCAATTGTAACAAATGTAACTATTGCTAAAAAATAGTAGAGTTATGAAAAAAGTGTTATCACCAATTGTAACAAATTTTCCACACCAATGCAAGTGTTGGTGGTGGGGTGTGGTATGGGAATCTTGTATTTTATGTATAATTGTTCTATAAACCTATAACCTCTCTAATAAATTATTTTTTTATTAGTTTAAACCTTTATAACTAAAAAAATCAAGAGTAGCAATGTTACATTATATTAAGAGAAATGGAGGTCAGTGCCACAAAAAGTAATTAGAAGTTATGAACATGATTGCCTCCAGGAAGCGGGAAAAGTGGGGATAGGAAGGCACTGGTATTTTGCTTAATAAGACTATTTGACTTTTAAAAACTAAGTATATGCTGGAGACCCAGGTTCGATTAACAGTGCCTGCAATGCAAAAAGGAAATGAAACAAACAAACAAAAAAAACTAAGTATAGTTACAATTTTTGTGTAGGTGAAACATATATCAAAAAAAGGAAAATAAACAAAAGTGAAAACTAACTCCCCAAAGTGCAAATCATTTGAAAAGTTTAAAATATTAAGCTAATTCACCCTGAGAAGTGAATTATTTATGGTCTAAACATGGGAAACCTAAGAGGAAAGAAAAGGTTGATATCAAAGAAATGGAAGGATTTATAGAATTAAACTAAGAATAAGCACTGACTTTGAATATGTTATTATTTGCCAACTGTCGTGGTTATCAAAAAGGTTATCAGAGATCGTTTGTTTTCTTTGAAGAAAAAGATGTTTGTGGACTAAAATAGAAACCGCACCTACATCGTGTTGCTTAATATCTGGGTGCGCTTCACTCACACCTTCATTTCTTCAGGCTGGGTGGTATTCAGATGTAGTTGTTTGTATGGGTTGTAAGGTTAGTTCCGGTTTCATCCGTTAGGCTCCATTAATTTTTGGCTTCCTTGAAAATTTGGTCACAATAAGTAAAGGTATTGTTTCTAAGACAAAAAAATTAATTAAAATATTTTCAGATTTAAGTAGGGATATCCTACTTAAGGAGATATCTGCTTATTTGTTGAAGAGTTTGCTTGTTTTGTTAAACCACGGAATGAAGCTCAATGCAATCCCAAAGTGGAATTTGCTCTAATAGTTTGATTTGATTAACTTAGTCACTGTGTTGATAAAAATCCTTGTTTCTGCTATGTGTTTTTTTTTTCTTTCTTTCTTTCTTTTTTGGCATGGGGAGGCGTCAGGAATTGAACCTGGTTTCTGGCATGACAGGCGAGAACTCTGCCTGCTGAGCCACCGTGACCCATCCCTGCTATGAGTTGTTTTAAATGTTTGTCTTTTTTTTTATGTGACAAAATTTACTTTATTATTGTTTCAATTCTAGTATGTGTTGCTGAATAAAAACATTAGTTATCTTGGCTTGTTAATCTTTTCAAAGTGCTAAAATAGAAGTCAGCTAATACCTACAACTAACAAAAACAAAATAAAGGTGATGGTATGTGACAGGCAGTAAGTCTTTTTTCTAGTGTGCAGAAAAGTTATCTGAAGATTTCATTGGAAGGAAAAAAAAAGGCGTTCTTTTCCATGGGGCATTTTCAAGGACCCTGGGAGGGTTTATTGAAGGCTATGGAAAGATGGTTTGCTACATTGTTCCAATTTTCAAACATTTAAAATACATTTTGAGAAAGGAAATGAAGGAGCTTAGATGATTGAGCTACATTTGCTATCTTTTTTTTTTTTTGCCCATGATACTGAAAGGCACGTGAGTTCCCTCCACTTCTTCTTCTGTTCCCTCCTGGCACTCTGATAGACCCTGAGTCGTAGTGTTTATTTCATGGCGTTGTATGATCCTGTTTACGTCTTTGCTTCTCCCACCAGGCTATAGCCTCTTGGACATAGGAATTGGGTTCTACTCTTTGTGGTATCCTCAGTGATGGGCACTATGTCTGGGAATGAAATTAAATGAATACATGGTTAAAGGTTTTGTGAAGAGGATTTTTTTTTTTTTTTTTTTTTTTTTACATGGACCGATCACTGGAGGCATTTTCCATACTGGAGTTCTCTAAAACCGTCCTTATATAAATAAAAGCACTGGAAGCTCTCCAAAGTAAATTTCAGAAAATACACTCTTTCCTTTAGAACCTTACCTCCCATGGTGGATCATGAGTCCACAAATATTAATTGAGTATAGTATCAATCTGGAATAAGTTCAGCTTTCAGTAGCCAAAAACTTAGTGATCTAAACAAGGAGTTTATTTGTCTCAGCTAGTAAGATGTCTGGGGTAAGCAGCCCGTAGCTGATCTGGTGGCTCAACGTGCCACCATCAGCTCAGGTTCTTTTTTTTTTTTCTGTTCTTCCAAGGTGGGATTTGTTCTCATGCTTGTCAATAGGTGCCTGTTGCACCTCCAGATATTGGATCCACATTTCAGGCAAGACGAGGGGGGAAAGGGCAAGAGGCTGAAGGGGCATGTCAGCAGGAACTGCTCCCTTAAAAAACGCATCTAGAAGACCTACCCGGTGACTTCTGCTTTTATCTCGTTGGCCAGAAATGGGTCATGATGGAACTTACCACAAGGGAGTCTGGGAAGGTAAGTATTTAGCTTTTAAACATCTGTAAGGAAGCAAGGGAGAGATAAACAACTCTTCTGGAGCACTTTCAAACTGTAAGTGAACTTATTCAAACTGTAGGATGAGATTCATTAGAGGGCCATAAAATCAATCTTGTGTGTTCCTCTTGTTATTAAAGAGAATGAAATAAAGTAAAGTAGAAATGAAAATGTTAGCTTATCTCACTTGATTAGGGCAAGTGTTTATATATTTATAGTTAGATGTAGTTTATGTACTGTTTCATTTATATATTTATAGTAGAGGTAGTATATGTATTGGGTCACTATGTAAAATATTTCTTACCTGTGCATTGCTGTCAAAAATGTCAAAGCAATTATTTTGGGGAACCACTCTTTTTGAAGTATTTATTTATTATTATAAGCAATTTGGGGGATATATGGAAACTTATAAAAGAGGCATTAAAACGTATTCACAAATATTTATAATACAAGGAAGAGTGTTGTATTGCTATTAAAAATACCAATAAAGTGCTGTGGAAGGTCAGTGGAATTAGGTTTATAGTCATTCTGATGACTCAGAGGTCACCTGACCCACCTTGGTAGGATGTGGGTGATCAGAGGTTCACAAACTTAAAGAGAGTGGCATTTGAGCTGAGATTTGAAAGATCCGAAGGGTCCTCCTTTTTGGCCCTTCTCTATAATGCACCATACGTCATTTGCTCATCTGCTAAAACTGATCACACCCGTATCATAACCCTAAATAAATTACTTCACAACCAAAGTGCTTTACCTTTATTCACTCTGGACCTATTAATTTTGCCTTTAAAAAAATGACCACATTTTCAAATCCCAGAATATCAAGGGACTTTGAACAAATCACCTTCACCTCCAAGTCTCAGTTTCCCCCTTTGTCAAATGGGGATAATGATCATATATTGCTCCAAAAAGCAAAGCTATTATAGAAATGTGAGAATGGTGCTGTTAATAAAGTGAAATCCGTTTGCAAATTAAAGTCTTCGACTCAAAGAGTTTTAGACATGGAAGATGATTCAGGCATCCTGTGGTCCAACCTTACCTAATTTATACTGAGGAAATGGAGATTCAAGGAGGCTAAAGTAATAAAACATAAGCCAAGAACCCAGCCTGGTCATCACCTCCCCGGCCTCATTGCTGTTTTTACTCATTCTGCTTAGTAACTTGAAGAGGGATGAGGATGTGAGAAGCCGGGAGAATGCTACTTCAGGGTCTTCTATTCTGGCTAGAAACAAAAATGATTTCACACCTTGCAAATTATTTAATACAGCTATAGCTAGGGCTACCAAAGCTAGTTGTTTTTCTCGCCACGGCTCTGTTTCTCTGGTCAGCATTCTCTGTTTTACTGACTGGATTCTGCCATCATTAGAATTCCGAGGTTGCTGCTGAGAATACAGTGACCCATTTTCAGAATCAAAGAGATCAGTTAATCCCTCTCCTTGCCAGTGTTAAGTGTTTTTTTGCTCCTTGTTTTCCTCTGCCAACACTCTTAAATAATTGCTTTACCTATCAAGCTTAGTTTCTGTGTCCTTGTATTGTGGAAGGTGGTAATAAATGATACCAGTCCTATGCTGTAAGAGATTATAATAAGTATTCTTTCCCATGTGGGTATGTAGATTTTATCCACTTTAGTGAATGGCACACTCCTTATCTTTGACTCAGCAAGGGTATCACTGATATTTTGATTTCATAACAGCAGAAAGGAAAGGCAACTTTTGTAAGAAAAATAATGGAACACATTTTATCTAGAGCCTCCACATGGAAGGACAGACGTTTCATGGTCAATGTAGGCATTATTGTCTTCACTTCGTAAGGTCAGAGTAAGTAATGGAGCTGCAATTCAGTTCAATCTAATGATACTTTGTACTGTGTTGTGATCATATAGGACATTATAATGGGCTCTTTGCTTAATAGTAGGTTTCTTTTGGAAAGACTGGCTTTAGTACAGCAATTTCACGTCTCATCAGCAAGTCTGTCAACCTCTGCCCTGTCCTTTTTTTAGCTTCTTGATTATAAGTAAACTTACAAAAAAGCACATCTTTTTTACTTTTTCCAAGGGACTGAATTCATTATTTAAAAATTGCTTTTCCATCAACATAACAATACTTTATGAATATTGAAATTCCTCCTAAAACAAAGCCAGGCATCCATATCATTTATCTCTATGCTATTGGCAGACTTTCCTCAGTAATGTTGGGGGGGCGCTTAAATAAATCCACTCCAAGGAGATGCAGCAGCCACAGGCTGATAACCATCAACCATCATGATAACAGCTCAACCACAAGGGATCTCAGAGGTCACCTGGCCCACCCTGGGTATCTTGTATAATCCAAATGAGCCTTACCCTGTCCTCCTGCCTTCCTTCCTTCTCCTTCCCTCCCTCTCTCCCTTCCCCACTTATTACTTATTGCTTACTGAGCACCTACTGTATGCTGAATGGGTTGGATTCTGTGGATTAATAATTACTATGATACATTTCTTTTTTACTTCAAGATACCTACAACTCTTTGGGAAGAAACGGATTCACGTACTGTAATGATAATGCAACTTAAAAAGGTGGGGAGAAGGGTAATGAGAGCATGGGAGCTTTGAGGCAACAGTGGTTGGTTCTGTGTAAATCCTTTGTTGTTGTGGATGATTAGGAAATTTAGGGCATGGGGTTTTGTTTTGTTTTTGTTTATGAATATTTGGCATGTTAAAGTTGGGAAGGGTTAAAGGCAGCAGATTACAGCCCAAATATCAATGGGAAAAATACAGGGGCTCGGTGTTCTTTCAATGCAGTAATTTTTCAATCAGGTTATTTTATATAGTGACAATTGTATTTGCATAATCAGAGGAAATCCTTAATCTGTATTTTATTATAGTGAATTACTTTTTATCCAGCAAAGTCCTTTTTACATGGGTCATCCATTGACAGGCGAACACAAATTTTAAACACATGTAGAACAACATTGTCAGTCTTTATTGCAATGAGTTCTGTGGTGGCTATGTCATTGTCATAAGCATAGTAGCTAACATTTGAGTACTTTGTCTTTGCCAGACACTGTACTAAGCCCTTCCCAGGTATCATCTCATCTAATTTTCACAACAAATTTATGGATGTTTACTCTGCTATCCCCACTGTACAGATAAGGAAACTCAGGCCCAGTGAGTTTACATAACTTGCCCATGATCACCCGGCTACTAAATGACAGAGTCAGCACTATGTCTCCAGGGCCCAAGTAGCTGAATATACTTTTTACAGATAGATAACTACATTCTCATTAACTTCCACGTAGAATAAGTGTTCATTAGATATGCAAAATTTTAAAAGCTGCTCATTTAAAGCTTATATATATTAATTTCCTAGTTGCTACAACAAATATCATACAGTGGGTTGGCTTAAACAATGGTAATTTATTATTAGCTCACAGTTTTGAGGCTAGAAGAAGTCCAAAATCAAGGTGTCAGCAAGGTGATGCTTTCTCACCGAAGACTGTCGTTTTACTGGGCTGGCTGCCTGCCATCTGGGCCCTTGGCTTTTCCGTCACTTTGCAGTACACGTGGTGGCTTCTTCTTTCTCTTCTGGGCTCTGCTGCTGTTCTAGTTTGCTAACTGCCGGGATACAATATACCAGAAACAGAACGGCTTTTAAAAGGGGGAATTTATTAAGTTGCTAATTTACAGTTCTAAGGCTGAGAAAATGTCCCAATTAAAACAAGTCTATAGAAATGTCCAATCTGAAGTATCCAGGGAAAGATACCTTGGTTCAAGAAGGCTGATGAAGTTCAGGGTTTCTCTCTCAAGTGAGAAGGCCCATGGCGAACACAGTCAGGGTTTCTTTCCCATCTGGAAAGGCACATGGCGAACACGTCAGGGTTTCTCTCTTGGCTGGGAGGGTACGTGCTGAACACAGGATCATCTGCTAGCTTCCTCTCCTGGCTTCCTGATTCATGACGCTCCCTGGGAGAAATTTTCCTTCTTCATCTCCAAAGGTCTCTGGTTTGTGGACTCTCTGCTTTGTGGTATTGTGGCATTCTCTGCTCTCTCATATTCTCCCTCATTCTTTAAAATTTTCCCTCTTTTATAGGATTCCAGTAAACTAATCAAGACCCACCCAAATGCATGGAGACACGTCTCCCCTAATTCAGCTTAACAACCACTCTTGATTGAGTCACATCTCTAGGGAGATGATCTAATTTCAGTTTCAAACATACAATCCTGAATAGGGATTAGAAGAAACGGCTGCCTTTACAAAGTGGGATTAGGATTAAAACATGGCTTTTCTAGGGTACATCCTTTTAAACTGGCACAGCTGCCTTCCAGCTTCTGGCTGCTCCATGTGGCTTCTCCTTCTGTGTCCAGTTTCCTTTGCATATAAGAACTTCAGTCATATTGGATTAAGGCCCAATCTCATTCAGTTTTGGCACATCTTAACTAACTACGTCTTCAGAGATTTTATTGACAAAATGGGATTACGCCACAAAACAAGGGACTGGGACTTGAATTTGCCTCTTGTGAAGGACATGATTTAATCCCCAACATTACACACATGTTATTAAAACTCAACAGTGGTGCAGTTATTTTTCAGAATTTGTACCAAGTAAACATATTTTTAGGGAAAGGAATATTGCATCACTGACATTGTTTTGAATTTCCCGTGCATGGGGATAATAAAAAACAACTGACTTTTAGTCAGTTTATTAGTGTTTTAAAATTCTGTTAATGTAGGGGTACACAGATTCTTGCCTGCCATGCGGGAGACCTGGGTTTGACTAGTGGTCCACGCACTCAAAACAAAAAAGAAAAAGAAAAAATTCAATTTTGGTGCTGCGATAATGAAATAATCACATAGAAGAGAATGAAATGTGACTCCCACATGCGCAACTTACAATAAAAAAATCTATTAATTTGTATACTCCCCTTCCATTGTGTATACCTGGGACAGACTGCTTCTACTGCCCTGCACTTGATACACCACTTAGAGTCTTGAGGCATTTATTTATTTTTTTTTTATTTTCTCTTTCATGTTTCCATGTATTGTAACCTACACTGCTATACGTTTATGCATTATGCATTCTCCTTAGGTGGATCCTGACCTCTTTCCTGGATCTACTTATCTCCCACTGCCTCCAATAGAAATATGACCTCCCCTTTTCCCTTCTTTTCTGGCCTTCATTCCCCATCATCAATAACATCAACAGTTTCACTCAACCCTAGCTTCAGATAAGAGTCAGGAGATTCTCCTTCATTATTGTAATTTAGCCTTTATAATAGTAGAAACACTTATAGGTGAATTAGTTTGATTTTCATTTTCCAATTCTGCTTATGATAGTGTGACCTTATCTCCACAGATGCATAGCAGTGGTGTGTTGCCTGAGGACAAAAGACATTTCCAAATAAATTGGTTTGCTGAAGGGCAGCTGGGGTGACTTCTTGATATTCTGAATCTTGGTATCTTTTTTGTCAACTAATATGGAGAATCATAATGTTTTCTCAAGCGGTCATACGTATAGAGGTGTTACAACCAAATGCCACAGCCATTAAATTTTAGGAAATCTGCAGTGGCATTAAAGTGTTTATTGGTAATTGAATCATATCCCCCACAAAAGGTTCAGGTCCCTTTTGGCGAACGCTTTGATAAAGGGACATTTGATGATGTTGTTAAAGATGTGCCCTGGCTGAGAGTCTGGGCCTTAATGTACAATGGCTGATGTTCTCATAGGCTGTGATAGTTAGGGTTCTCTAGAGAAACAGAACCAACAAGAGAGATCTGAAAATATGAGATTTATAAAGGTGGGAATGGAAGAGTCCTGAATCTGCAGGGCAGCCTGTCATGCTGGCAGCTCCGATGGAGGGTCTGGATGAATTCCACAGGAGAGGCTCGCTGGCTGAAAAAGCAGTGAAAGCATCTTTCTTCTTCTTTAAAGCCTTCAGCTGATTGAATTATATCATTATGGGAGACATGGCCCACATGATCATAGATGGAATCAGCCACCGATGCAATCAACTGACCGATGACCTAATCAACCAGCCACGAAATATCCCTGCAGCCACAGCCAGGCCAGTGCTCGCCCGACCAGACAACTGGGTGTAAACATTTGGCCAACTTGACACCACATCCCAACCATCACATAGGAGAGGAAAATTGGACACAGAAGGCGAAGCCACAGAGAGCAGCCAGAAGCTGGAAGGTAACAGAAGCTGGAAGAGAAAGAAAAAGGCACCACCGTGTGCACTGCCATGTGACAGAAAAGCCAAGGGCCAAGGATCGCAAACAACAGACCCAGAATGCCACAGTCTTTGGGGAGAAAGCATCGCCTTACTGACGCCTTGTTTTAGGACTTCTTCTAGCCTCAAAACCATGCGTCAATAAATTCCCATTGTTTAAGCCAACCCACTGTATGGAATTTGTTTTAGCAGCTAAGAAACTAAAACAGTGTTTAACAGCTATTAAAATATGACAGTGTTTTATATGAGATTTTCAATAGGGTATGAATCATAGGTTTCTTTTTGTGTGTGTGTGGGCAGGCACCAGGAATCAAACCCGGGTCACCGGCATGGCAGGAGAGAAATCACCTGCTGAGCCACTGTGGCCCACCCTAGAGGTTTCTTTTTAATATGACCAACTGATGGACATTCATAATAATCACTAACATTTGTTGAGTACTTACTATGTGTGAGGCATTGTTCCAAGTATTTCTCATGGATCCTCTGAGGTTTGGATGAGGGAACTGAGACATCGAAGGGTCAAGCGGTTTGCCCCTAATTACAAGTAGGTGCTTGAGCTGAGATTCTAGTCTAGGTGATCTGGCTCCAGAGTCCACACTCTTACCCACTGCCCTCTTAGTGGTACCTAAAAGGACCCTTGAATATCTCTGAGTTCTAGAGATGTCTGAACCTAGCAGGTGTTCAGTAAATGTGTCCTGAAATAAAATTGATTATGCATAAATCCCGAATCTGGACATTCACACATTTCAATAATAAGAATTTGTCCATAGAAGTAGGACAAATTAGGGCTTCCTTACTAAAAAAAAAAAAAAAAGAGAAATTTCCCAACATACACAAGTGTAGAGAGGATAACCATGAATCCTTGCGAATCCATAACCCAGATTCATTTATCAACACATGACCAATCTTGTTTGAAAGACTACATTCCCTCATTACCATCCCTGCCAGAATATTTATAAAGCAAATTCCAGACAACATATTGTTTTATCTATAAACTCTTCAGTATGTATCTTAACTTATATTCTTTTTTAAAAATGTAATAATCATGTTATCACACCAAAGAATAATTTATTGATATCTAATATCTAGTCAGTGTTCAGATTTTCAGTCAAGCCAACTCACCTGGGACAGAACAGTCTCTTCAATAAATGGTGCCTAGAGAACTGGATATCTACATGCAAAAGAATGTAAGAGTATCCATATCTCACACCCTGTACAAAAGTTAAATCAAAATGAATCAAAGACCTAAGCATTACATCTAAGGCCATAAAACTTTTAGAAGAAAATGTAGGGAAATATCTTATAAATCTTATAATAGATCTTATAAATCTTATAAATCTTACACCCAAAGTATGAGCATTGAAGAAAGAAATAAGTGGGAACTCCTCAAAATTAAACACTTTTGTGCATCAAAGAACTTTGTCAAGAAATTAAAAAGACAGCCCACACAGTGGGAGACAATATTTGTAAGTGATTTATCAAATAAAGATCTAGTATCCAGAATATATATAAAGATATTGTTCAACTCAACAACAAAAAAGACAGATATCCCAATTACAAAATGGGCAAAAGACATGAACAGACACTTCTTAGAAGAGGAAATACAAATGGCTAAAAGGCATATGAAAAGATGCTCAGCTTCTCTGGCTATTAGGGAAATGCGTATCAAAATCACAATGAGATATCATCTCACACACACCAGAATGGCCATTACCAATAAAACAGAAAACAACAAGTGCTGGAGAGGATGTGGAGGAAGAGGCACATTTATCCACTGTTGGTGGGAATGTCAAATGGTACAACTGCAGTGGAAGGCAGTTTGGTGGTTCCTCAGGAAGCTAAGTATAGAATTGCCACATGATCCGGCAATACTACTGTTAGGTATCTACTCAGAGGACATGAAGGCAAGAACACAAATGGACATTTGCACACCAATGTTTATAGCAGCATTATTTACAATTGCCAAGAGATGAAAACAGCCAAAATGTCCTTTAACAGATGAGTGGCTAACCAAGCTGTGGTATATACATACAATGGAATATTATGCAGCTGTAAGACAGAATAAAGTTATGAAGCATGTAATAACATGGATGGACCTTAAGGACATTATGCTGAGTGAGATTAGCCAGAAACAAAAGGACAAATACTGTATGGTCTCACTGATATTAACTAACATTAGTGAATGAACTTGGAGAATTTCAGTTAAGAACAGAGACCATCGGGAGATAGAAATAGGGTAGATATTGGAGCTGAAGGGATACAGATTGTGCAACAGAAATGATTGTAAAAATTCAGAAATGGCTAGCATAATACTACCTAACTGTAATACAATAATTTTACAACACTCAATGAGGCTGAATGTGAGAATGATAGAGAGAGGAAGGCTGGGGGCACAAATGAAATCAGAAGGAAAGATAGGCAGTAAAGACTGAGATGGTACAATCTAGGAATGCCTTGAGTGTATAATGATAGCGACTAAATGTACAAATTTAAAAATGTTTTTGCATAAGGAAGAACAAAGGAATGTCAATACTGAGGGTGTTGAAAATAGATGGTAATTCATATTTTAAAACTTTAACTTGTGTGTGAGACTAAAGCAAAAAATGTTTATTTGGTACAACATTTATATTTTAACTAGTGCATTTCCTAATATAACTTATGTGGACAGTTTAATTGAACACCATAAGTACATGGAACCTTGAGTAGGGCATGAGATCTTGTAGGTTTGTCCAGAGTGATGTTCCAGTAAATCCCAGAAGGATTTGGACAGTGAATAAAAAAGTATTTGCAAAGTCCCCTTGGGGGAATGGCAGGAAAGGGGGAAAATTCACCTTCCCCATGTGGTGAATTCCTGATATTCTCACAAGCAGTGGGGACAACCAAAGCAATAGGCCGAGCCCTCAATTATGGGGCTTGCTCATATGAAACTTATCCCCACAAAGGATAGACTAAGCCTACTTTAAATTAGGCCTAAGAGAACCTCTTTTGTTGCTCAGATGTGGCCTCTCTCAGCCGACATGAAAAGCAAACTCACTGCTGTTCCCCTCTATACGTGGGACATGACTCCTGGGGTCTAAACCTTCTGGCAACGTGGAACAGAAATCCTAGAATGAGCTGGTACTCAGCATCAATGAAATAAGAAAACCCTCTAGACCAAAAGGGGAAAGAGAGAACTGAGACAACATAAGGTGTCAATGGCTGAGAGATTTCAGACAGAGTTGAGAGGTTATCCTGGAGGTTATTCTTATGCATTATATAGGTATCACCTTTTTAGTTAAGTATATTGTATAGGCTGGAAGGAAGTGCCTAAAAATGTAGAGCTGTGTTCTGGTAGCTATGTTTCTTGAAGATGATTGTATAATGATAGAGCTTTCGCAGTGTGACTGTGATTGTGAAAACCTTGTGTCTGATTCTTCTTTTATCTATGGTATGGACAGATGAGTAAAACGTATGGATTAAAAATAAATAAATAATAGGGGGAACAAGTGTTAAAATAAATTTAGTAGATTGAAATGCTGGTGATCAATGAGAGGGAGGGGTAAGGGGTATGGTATGTAGGAATTTTTTTCTTTTTTCTTTTTATTTCTTTTTCTGAATTGATGCAAATGTTCTAAGAAATGATCATGATGATGAATATACAACTATTTGATGATATTGTGAGTTATTGATTATATATCAAGAATGGAATGATCATATGGTAAGAATGTTCATGTTTGTATGTTGTTATGTTTAAAAAAATTTTAAATGTAATAATCACGTTATCACATCCAAAAATAATTTATTGATATCCAATATCTAGTTAGTGTTCAGATTTTCCTGACATTTCATAAATATGTGCTTTTTTGTTTGTTTTGTTTAAATCAGAATCCAAATAAAGTTCTTACCTTGCATTGGCTGATATGTTTCTCAAATCTCTTTAAATCCATTAATATTCTCTCTCCTCTACTTTTCCTTTCTAACCATTTGTGAAAGAAACATGGTCATTTGTTCTGTTAGAATCATCTATGTCCTCTTTCCCTGCCTTTGTGTGACTTACTTTTCATTTCCCTACGGCCTGGGAGAGGATAGAACAATTATGGACCCTACTACCTTTAAATGGAACCATTGACCACTGGATGGGAAGGGAAGCGAGAGGGATTCTTTTTATAGTCCTTCTACTAATAAAGAGACATAGTAATATACAGAAGTCTGTCTTCTGACTCCTCAAATCATTATCAGATGATCTGAGTGTATAATAAATGATGTGTTCTTATTCTTTGAAAACTGATAAATTCACAGATAATCAACACAGTTATTCTCTGGTAACCAGAATATCATTTAATTAGAAATGCAATGCTATTTTCATTATAAAAATCTTGGGGGATGGAAACCCTGGTAGTAAGGAATACGCTGTTTGATACTTTGAGACCTTGTGAGTATCTTAGTTCCTAGTAACTTTCACCCAGTGATTTTTGTATCCACTCAAACGTGTTATTACATGGGGGTTGCAAAATGATTGTTTTTCCAATTCTGTTGTTTCTTCTAAATTTATTACTTGGGATTCTTCTGTAAAGTTTTTTTCCCACTTTCTCTTCTTTGCTCTCTGATTGCACTCTCACTCTCATCATTTTGCTTGCATGGGTTTAAAAAACTTAATGTTTGTAATCTATTACTGTCATTCTTTTTGATGCTCATATTGTACCAAATATTGCCAGCAGAAGCCCCTCCTTTAAGCTGTTTCCTGTGAACTTTTGATCCCATTAGATTCTGAGCACTTCCTTGCTTTCTGGCCCAACAAGATATCCAGGTTCACCGTGTACTTCCCCTGCCCCAGACTAGGTCTAAGTCATTTCTTCAAGGGTCCCCATTTCTTTAGCTGGAAATGGTATTGAGAAACCAATATCAAGACACCAGGTATACGCATTGCTTCTTTCAATACCCTTTTTGACATGGCCTAAATCCTGGGCTGAGGAGGAGAGAAGCTGGATGTGAGTCTTTTCACACCAGATTCAGCTTATCTCGCATAGACTCTTTAGGGATGTTGAAAGTTGGATGAAGAGTATTTCTAGTTTCTCCAGTCTGTAAAGATGAAAATGTGTAGGCTTCTTTTTTCTTTCAGTTGACTTAAAATTTTAACTTGCTCTTTTGTTTTCTACAATCAGAGGATTATAGACCCTTCAATTTATATTTTTTTACTAAGAGATTTTGTCTTAACCAGTGGCTCTACTTTTATTGAATCTCAGCCCATCTTGGAAATCTGATAAAAGGAGATTCTAGTCCTAGAAAAATACTTACGCACAAAACATTTCTACATGCAATTTTATTGGGTTCTTGGATTTGCAAAACCCGATCATATCTATGAAACCCAGTTGATGACCCCTTGTTGTGTTCCAACTCTGATATTTTATGTGTAAGAAAGCCTGTGATTAGTGAGGGTTTGGATGACTTCCTTAAGGTTTCACACTAGCAGAATCAAGATTAAACCCTAGTTTTTGTTTGTTTTGTTTTCTAAGTCTGCTGAAAAATAACAGGTTTACCCTCACTGTATTTCATAAGTCTGGAATGTAGAGAGAAAAGGACCTTCAGATAAAAAGAATGGCCTTGTAGAAGTGAAGAAAGGACAAGTAGATTTTTATTTTCAGAACAAGAGTCCATTGTAGCAGGGTACCTGGGTTGTCCAGTTTAAAAAGACTGAAATTCTTTGTTACTGAAATTATTTTTACCAGAATTCCCTTTTCTCTTTCGTCTTTCATCCTATCATTTAATATGAAAAGTGGCCCATACATATTTTATTTTTTTTTGTATGCTGTATACCAGGGTCACATTTCATTCTTTTTCCATGTGAATATCCTGTTATTGCAGCGCTATTGGCTGATTTTTGTTTGTTTGTTTTTGTGGGTTTCTTTTGTTTATTTACTTTGGGAAGTGCATGGGTTGGGAATCGAACCCATGTCTCCCACATGGCAGGTGAGGATTCTACCACTGAACTACCCTCACTACTGGCGCATATTTTTCTGAATGCAGAGACAGAGGCCAAAAAAGATGTTTCTGGAAGCGAATAGATTGTGGAACTTTTCTACTTATGAATGAGAGATTTCCTATTATATAGCATCAGTTACCTTAGGGTCTCATAAGATAGATATCTGGGTGTGCATAGCTGGCCTTATGAAATACTCTCATAAATCATCATGTGTCGTCCATGAGTGTGTCTCAGTTGTCAGTGAGCCATGTGCACTTCTTTAGGATTAATGTATGGTTCTCTGCAGAGACTCTGTATTCAGCACACCATTGTGACCTTCAATGTGGAAAGCTTCACTAAAGCTCGGCTTTGCTCCAGAGAGCCAAAGCCAACTCCGAGGCAGCACATATTGGAGCTGTCTGCAGGCTTCGCTTGCACAAAGAGATGCTTCTATTATTGTCCTTCATATGATAGTAGGTTGAAGCGGTAAATGTTACTTTCTTTTCTCTAGTGGTTTTGTTTTTTTTGTGGAAGAGATAGAAATACAGGCAGACACTAGATTCAAGCGAAATAAGATGGGAGTTACTACTATGTCTCATCTTATCAATATTTCCTGTTTGGGCGTGTGTTTGTATGTGTGTGTGTGTGTGTGTGGTGTGGAGGGGCTAGAGGTTAAGAAATAATGCTGGAAAAATACAGATTAATTAAAATGTAGGTGAACCAGGAAATTATTTTGACCCAAACTGTCTAGACTGAGAGTCTATAAAATAATTGATGACTTTTATTTACTCCTTTTCATAGAGTATGAAATAATCTGCAAAAGATGACTCAGAGGCCTCTGAAAACATTGATGCAGAGCTTTCACCAGGATGAAGTAGAGTTCTTGTTTCTCTCTCACTTTATGTGTAAAGTAATCCGTAGTCACTGCTGATTTTGGAATTCTTTAGCCTGGTGCCTGGACTTGTAATTAATTTGTTTGCTGGACAGGTCTTGCATTCCATTGCTGTAAATCCTTCTTGACAAGAGTGATTCAATCATTTTCTGTTGTTTCAAGATGTAACCAAACTGGAAATGCAATTAGGAAAGTGCTTCAATTTTGATTTTTATTAAATGTGTGGACTGATAATAGTTCAAGTAAGTTATAAATAGAAATACTCCTTAGGAAGCTTTTGGAACTCCCACATAAAATGTTCTCTTGTATATTTTTTAAAAATTAGAAACCTTATTTTGTGACAGCTGGAAAAGAGCTAAAGATATTTTTAAATAAATAGTAGGCTTGGCTATGCTGAGTAAAATTGTTTGGGTCAACAAACAAAATATATGGAGTAAAATTTCTTGAACTAGTATTCTTCAGGAGCCTAGAAAATATGTCAAACATTACCATTTTTATTAAAGTTCTGTCTAATGGAACTGCTGAATTGTTTTTATCTATTGTAAAACCTTTTTCTGTAATTTTCTTTACTGGTAATTATCTGATTGATTATGTGGAAACAGTGACAAATGCAGTAGGACCATATATAAATTGACTTTTGTTGTATGATTTAGATGTTCAGTACAAGTAGATTTGCTAAACCTTTACAGCTTGAGGCTTGAAAGACTTAACTCTCCATACGCTGATTCTTCTTTGATGAGCTGCACTGTGGGGCTGCTGCCACCAGGTGGATGCTGGTGCTAGGTGATGGCTATATGGTCTAAACTGTTTAATAAGCAGTTTAATAAGCATTTATTGAACTTACTATGCGTTGGGCACTGTGCCCTGGGGATACAAAGCTGAATAAGACAGAATCCCTATCTTGAAGAGCTAGCAGTAGGGAGTGGGAGATGGGCACAAAACCAATAAAGTAATAGAATTATGCATACATGTTACAGAAGCACAAAGAAAAAGGATGTGGCTAACCTTGATTACCTTCTCTCTAAGTTGCATCTCGAGGGATATCTATGAGTTAGGTTAAAGTGAGATTACTCTTGTGGATAACCGGCTCCAAGAGAACATTTATAATTTAATTTCAGGTAGGTTTTTCTTTAAAACTAGAACCATAAATGCAACAAATCGAAAAACCTAAATCTCCAGTTACTACCGATAATAATTCATATAGGAATTTTCAGTAGGAAAACTATTTGGAAAAAAGATTTAAAAGAATATAAATGTCTTAATATGGTTAATTATCTTCTGGTTAATCCCCAATCATTATCAACCAATTCTTATTTCATGCTTGGTTTAAAACCATCTTAAAATTACCCTAAAAAGCTTTTCCTGGCACATCCTCCTATTTCACCCCCTGCAGTCAATATGATGAGTCTCTTTTCTGTGCTTCTTTCTTTAGGACTCATCATCTTGTAGGATAATGGTATATAAGCTCCTTGAGCGATTGCACTGTGTGCTCCTTACTCACTATTCTATCTCTAACCTCTAGCCCAGTTCCCAGTTTGCTAAATATTTCTTTGACTAGTTGAAATGACATATTTCCCACCCTCTGCAAATGTCTTCCCAAATCATGATGTTTTCCTCTACTTGTTCTATCGTTATCACAGCTTTTGTGTAATCGTTTCACATATTATTTTAAGTTAATTTTTATCATGAAAGCAATACATTCTCATTTGGAAAATTTTTAATGTTTAAAGAAAAAAATTAAAATCAACTGTAGTCTCGCTTATGATGTGTGTGTGTGTTTGTATCTGTCATGTATGTACAAATGCTAGGAGGTCTTGAACTGAAAACCACTTTTATATATTTGGTTTATTTCCTTTTAATCTTTTTCTCTATTTTTAAAAACATCTTTTCATGCTGTTTATACTATTTGGAATTTTAATTTTTAAAAAACTAAATAAGTATTTTCCTATGCTTCACAAATATAACTTTTAATGACTGCCTGGTTATTTCTATATGGACTAATTGCCATAATTACATATATATATAATTTGTTCAGAAAATGTTTATTGAGTTTCTACTATGTGCCAGGGTCTAGTGTACTTTCAGTCTGGTGTGAAAGAAGATGAGTAAAAAGGCAGTTGTGTTCCCATAAATTTATGTCCAAAATTTCAGTATAAGGCTCTTTTTTTAAACTTTTTAATTGTATAATATAATACATATATAAAGCAAAGAAAGAAAAAAGCAGTAGTTTTCAAAGCACTCTTCAACAAGTAGTTACAGGACATATCCCAGAGTTTATCATGGGCTACCATACCATCATCTCAGATTTTTCCTCCTAGCTGCTCTAGAATATAGGAGGCTAGAAGGAATAAATATTATTTTATCATCACAATCAACTTTTTTTGTAAGACAACATATATACAGAAGAGCAATAAATTTCAAAGCGCAGCACAACAATCAATTGTAGAACAGATTTCAGAGTTTGGAATGGGTTCTAATTCCACAATTTTAGGTTTTTACTTCTAGCTGCTCAAAGATACTGGACACTAAAAGAAATATCAGTTTAGTGATTCAGCAATCATATTTATTTGTTAAACCCTATTTTCTCTAATAATTCCACCATCACCTTTTTTTTTTTTTTGTCATGGGCAGGCACCGGGAATTGAACCCGGGTCTTCGGTATGGCAGGTGAGAACTCTGCCTGCTGAGCCACCATGGCCCACCCTCACTATCACCTTTGTTGTTTCTACCCCATAGGTATTTGGGCTATGACCATTATGACTTTTTCATATTGGAAGTGTCTGTCAGTAATATGGGGTAGGAGGATGGAACTAGCTGATGTTCTGGAAAGGCTGGGCCCTCTAGGTTTCAGGACTTATCTGGTCCAGGGGCCCATCTGGTGGTTGTAGGTTTCTGGAAAATTGCTGTAGTGCATGGAACCTTTGTAGAATCTTATATAGTGCCCTAGGTATTCTTTAGGATTGGCTAGCATGGTTTTGATTGGGGTTTGGCAAGTTATAATAGGTAACAATGTTTAACTAAAGCTTGTGTAAGAACAACTTCCAGAGTAGACTCTCGACTCTATTTGAAGTCTCTCAGCCACTGATACTTTTTTAGTTACACTTCTTTTCCCCCTTTTGGTCAGGATGGAAATGTTGATCTTGGTCAGGATGGAATTGTTGATTCCACAGTGCCAGGGCCAGACTCATCTCTGGAAGTCATCTCCCATGCCGTCAAGGAGAGTTTCACCCCTGGATGTCATGTCCCATGTAGGAGGTAGGGTGTTGATTTCAGTTACGGAGTTGGGCTTAGAGAGAGTAAGGCCACATCTGAGCAACAGAAGAGGTCCTCCAGAAGTAACTCTTAGCCATGTCTATAAGTAGGCTAAGCTTCTCCACTACATGCATCAGCTTCATAAGAGTAAGCCTTAAGATCAAGGACTTGGCCTATTGATTTGGGTGTCCCTAATGCTTAATACAGTATCAGGGGTTTCCCTAGTGGTAAAGTTTAATAGCTTCATATTTTTTCTCCCATCCCTCAGGGGACTTTGTCAATATATATATATATATTCTTTTTTTTTTTTTTTTTTGCATGGGCAGCACCAGCATGGCAGGCGAGAACTCTGCCACTGAGCCACCGTAGCCCACCCTTTGTCAATACTTTTATCTGCTTAACATATTCCAGGATGTGTCCAGGCATTAAATTAAACTATACAGGATTAAAGACCCTCATTCTTATTCTGGGCTTCCTGTGTTTCAGTTGTTCAAATGAGCTATTCAGACAGGCTGAGTAAGATTATGTGCTACAGACAATTTAGGTTCCAGACAAAATAAACCTTTTTTCCTTGGTCTTAAAAGAGTAGATGTGGTTCTGTAATATGGACAATGTCTTCCTTAACCTGTGTTCCGAATTACCTTAATCACGACCTGATCAACTTCATTCTTATCTCTAAATACCAGGTTAGAGATATATAAAACAGCCTCTCAAAATACAGAAATAGTAATTACCACTCCAGACTAAATGTGTCTGCTATAAGAGTTCATAATCTAGGCCCTGTTTTCTTATAAGCATTTTCTCAAGGAGATCATAAAATAATTGTTCTTTCGTTTCTGCCTTATTTTAACTCACCAAATGTCCCACAGGTTCATTCATATCTTGCATCCCTTAGCTACTTCATTCCTTTTTGTAGCAGCACAATATTTGATCATATGTATACACCATCATTTACCATTCTGCTTCTCAATCGGTGCATCTTTCAGCCATCTGCATTCATCAGGCATCATGTATAGTGCCCAAAGTCCACAGTCCATCAACACTCTCAATTTTAGATGGTTTCATTCTTCTAAGAGAAAGATAACCAACAAGCACACCCTCAATCTAAACCTCCCCTTAACTCTTGTCCCTCCCCCTTTATTTCCCCCTGCTATTACTGTGATAGTGCTGATATTTTCCTTTTAAACATAGCTCATAGCATGCAATAGCAGGTTTTCCCCTGTACCCTGGACTTAAACATTTTTTGTACACGAATCATACCTTTGAAGTAGTTCTTGCAGGAGCTTATTTATATTTCTGGTGTTGATCAGTGGGACATATACAACCCCTTTCAATCATGCTCACCTTCAATATGGTAATATTACTTGTAGACCCACTAGAGAACCGCCTTCACTCCTATCTTTTCCCTTACATTTGAGTTCAACTTCTTTAGCTAACCGTTCCCCCATCTCTATCTTCTCTGTGTCTCTGAGTCCCCTATATTCTGTATTATAAGCTTCTGATTTTACCTTTACAGTATAAGGCTCTTGATATATGTTGTCAAAATGCTTTACAAGTGTTGACCTCCTGCCTAGGACTGGAGGGAAAAATATCTGGGCTTCCAGGGTAGCAGGATAGAGTTGGGACTCTTCCACTTTTAGCAGTGTGACCTTAGGCAGACCACTGAATCTTTGTGAGATTGTTGCTTTACCTCAATAGTAGTGGAGATGAGAAAATTTATATAATAATACTGCTGTAAAGACTAACAAGGTCATGCAGCGTTCCTGTCACATCTTAGACCTGTGCTGTCCAATACCGTAGCCATTAGTCCCATATGGCTATTCATCAAGCAAAATATGGCTCATCTGAATTGTCCTGTAAGTGTAAAATACATATTAGATTTTGACTACTTACTACAAAAAAGGATGTAAAATATCTCATTAATAATTTATATATCCATTATGTGTTAAAATGATAGTATTTTGAATACATATGTAAATATTATTAAATAGATTTCATCCTTTTTAATGTGACTACTAAATCATTTAAAAGTACATATGTGACTCATATTATATGTTGTTATAGGCCACTAGTAAGTATTATTGAATCACAGCCTGGTCCAGTTAGCTCTCCTTTCTGGAACTTTTCTTCCCGAATGGTACTCTTGCTTCTCTGCCTCTCTCTCTCCTTTTCCTCTGCTTTCAGGGCTAGATCTGAGATCAGCCATTTGTCACTTCTTGAGACTCACCTTCTTTATATGTAAAATGGAGATAGTAATGCTTGTTTGCCTCGTAGACTTATAGTGAGGATAAAATAAAACAATGGATGAAAAATGTTCTGGGAATCATAAAGTGGCACAGAAATGAAAAAGTCTGGTAATGGAATGAAAGATTTCATTTTCCAGTTGAGCTACAGTAACCTAGATTTTGAAGTCTGGTAGACTGGTCCAAGCTACTTAACCTCGCTGAGCCTCAGTTTCTTTATCTTAAAATAGATATTACAATATCCATTTTACACAATTGTTGTGGAGTTAAATGAGATGACCTCAGTGCCTAGCAGAATACTTACTTGCTTGACACACCACAGAAACCTAATATATTATTTTTTCCCTTCTCTTCTTCTTTGTTCAAACCTTTAAGGGCCAGAGATGGTTTTTTGGTCAAGAAGTGTCTTAAAATGCTCCTGAAGTCATACATAGATACTAGAGTTATCTCATTTCTCCTATAGTTATGCTGTCTTTCCCAATCATAGTGACAGACATGAAACTGAATTTAATAAAAATTTAAATACAATCTGGTGAGTTGAGGTTTGTACCTATGTACAGTAGAAATTTTTACAGGGCCTGTTCTTGTAAGCAGAAGTTCCAGGAGATTCTGAACATAATGGACCTGGGAAGACACTGCCCTAAGCTGTTTCAAGTAAGAGTACTCCTTATTTTACTGAATAATACTTTCTTCAAAAAATCTTAGGTTTTTTCAGGTTACACAATAATGCGTCTTTATTATAAAAATCTTAAATCAAAAATTTACAATATGGACTGTGAAAACAGCTCCTTAGGTCCATCTTTCAAAGTTAATACCATTAATACTGTAGTTTAATACTGTAGTTTAAATGTATTTTCAAAATAGTATATACAGCAAATGTATCAGTTATTTTTCTTTTACATACATTTGGTTATAATACACATATTAATATTTAATTTGCCTTTCTTAACTCTATCTATGGGGGTTTCTTCCAGGTGAGTACATTCAACCTCTCTAATATTCTAACAACTTTGAAGAGTCCTAGATAGCAAAGAAAATGGCTAGGAATTAAATGACATCTTAAAAGTATGGCTTGGGTGGTGCAATAGTGGTTCAGTGGCACAAACCTCGCCTGCCATGCCAGAGATCCGGCTTTGATTCTTGGAGCCTGCCTGTGCCAAAAAAAAAAAAAAGAAAAGTATGGCTTTATTGGGCGTGCGAGGGTAGTTCAGTGGTAGAATTCTCACCTGCCATGTAGGAGACCTGGGTTCGATTCCCGGCCCATGTTCTTCCCAAACAAACAAAGAAACCAGCAAAAACAAACAAGCAGCTCAAATGGTGCTGCAATAACAGGATACTAACATGGAAAGAGAATGAAATGTGACCCCACCATACAGCATACAAAAAAAAAAGTATGGTTTTATTAAAGGCAATGGTCTTTAAAATCTTCAAATTATCAAAAATCATATATATTTGAAAAATAGCAAAGATATATGAGACATATAATTTTTTTGGTGTTTAGACAATGTTTGGTGCTTATATGCGTTGACTGGGATCTTTGTAATAACTCCACGAATCCCACAAATTGGAAAACTGCTACACTAGAAAACTAACTTAGTTGTGGACCTACTGTACAGACCAGTCACCGTGGGGTACTCATTTTACAAACAGTTGACATATACCAGAAAAGCTACAATGAAACAGGCATCATATAATTATCATAGCAAATGCTCTCTTGAGTAATACCAGCTATGGGGCCGCCTGTTCTTGGCCGTCAGTGACTACAGCAATTTCAGGGATTTTTCCAAAATTGGGTCACACGCAAAAGCCACTCAGGAGAGTCTTTATTAGGTTTGATTTTGCCATCCTGATCTGTAAGACTGCCAGGGAGAGCAATGGATTCTTTTTTTTTTCCTTAATATTTTATTGACAAAGCTTCACACGCATACATCCCATGCATGGTGTACAATTAATGGCTCATGGTATCATCACATAGTTCTGTATTCATCACTAAGATCATCAGCAAAAGAAATAAAAAAGAAAACTCATACATACCATAATCTTACTCCTCCCCTCATTGATCATTAGTATCTCCATCTACCCAATTATTTTACCCCTTATCCTCCCCTATTATTTATTTATTTATTAGCCATATTTTTTTACTCATCTGTCCATACCCTGGATAAAAGGAACATCAGACACAAGATTTCACAATCACACAGTCACATTGTAAAAGCCAAATCTTTATACCATCATCTTCAAGAATCTAAGCTCCTGGAACACAGTGCAACAGTTTCAGGTACTTCCCTCCAGCCACTCCAATACAATATGTAGACTAAAAAGGGATAATCTATCTAATGCATAAGAATAACCACCAGGATAACCTCTCGACTCTGTTTGAAATCTCTAGGCCACTGAAACTTTATTTGAGCAATGGATTCTTATCAACTCTGAGGGAGACTAGATTAAACATGGACTTTTGAGATACTGCCCTTGAAAATTTTAACTCGTGGAACCTTCTTTTCTGAGCTTTTTCATTCATCTATCAATTTAAATCCTACTTTTTTTTTCTTCAGGGCTCAGCTCATGCATTGCTCTGCTTATAACAGACACTCTTACACTTCATTACATAAGTGGATTTCACTTTGTATTGTTCTGTAATGGTTTAAAAAAAAATAACCATACTGTAAGCTTTTAGAGGGCAGCCACTTCCTTCCCAAAGCCCCTCACTTAAAATGCATATTCAGTAGTCACTTAATATTTACATACTTCTCTGTTTAAGTTAAGACTCTTTTCTCGGATTTCTTTTTCTCGGCTCCTAATAAATTAGCTAGTAAATCATTCGATAGTCACTGAATTGCAGCAATATGCTAACTATTCAGGAATTTGGAGCATCTAAAATAAATGTATGCTGTAGTGATACTGGTCTGTTGGACTAAGAGGCTAAGAGACACCAATTGCCATTGACCCCAGTCAGCAGCAGACTCTGATATCTGTCCTATTTTTCTACAGCAGACACCACCACAGAAAGCCGTTGCAGGTCTCATTGCTTTTGTGGCTTGCATTCTTTTGCTGAGTCACTATTTCAGAACTCTGTTAGATTGGTTGGACTGTTTTTCCAAGATTCCCTTATTCTGCGATATGAAAAACAACTTTTCTTTAGAAGTCAATGATTTTAAAATGAGAGCAATATTAAAGATGAAAATTGGATGAGTACATTAAACAGATTCTAATTTAAAGATGTGAAGCCCTCAAAGGACAATATATATAATGGATAAAGGAGTGATTGTCATTGTTTTAACATTATCTTTAACCAAAGTACCTATTTGCTGTTGTTGATGCTATTGGAATTACGTTTTAATTATTCTGAAATTAAATTGATTTTAGGTTTATTCTCCATGTCTTCTGCCCCCTCTATCAATCAATCATTAATCAATCAACAAGTATTTATTAGGCATGAATGAAGACATATTAGAGAATATGTAATTCAACCCAACCAATATTTACAGAGCATTTATTCTATGTCAAGGCCTATGCTAGAGGAAGAGAAATAGCAGTTAATGAGAAGTGACTCCCTGCCTCATTGAATTTACAATCTGCATGAAAACCAAACAGTAAATAAGTAATTACGCAGGTGATTCAGATGAAATGTCTATACAAATTAAACTGGTTTGGCTGATACAACGATAAATATGACACAGCCCCTTCTCTTAAGGAGCTTAAGTTTTAAGTGTCGAAAGAGATATATATACAACTTCCTAGAATGTCAAGCAGAATAAATATTATAGGAGGGGAATGGAAATAGTACTTTGGGAGCAGAGACAGGAAAACAATATCAGGACCTCAGGAATTATGAAAGACTTCATGAATAAGCAGTCAGTCTGGAAGGGTAGATGTCTGGACAGGCAAATAAAGGAAGGAAATTCATTCTGGATGTTGGTGGTACTACTTACTTAAAATTCTTATCCACTCTTGATTTCTAAAGCCAGTTGATGGCAGAGATTAAATATATTATCAGCTGTATTGCTGACCAAGCTGGATTGAGGAATGTGGCTTGGACTCAAGGCTAAAATGTGACCTACAACATTCCGTCCTCCCCCTCAGTTTCATGTGTCTGCCAAATCGGAGTCAGAACAGCTGGAGAACTGCATGCTGACCTCACGAGGAGGATATACTTGCTTATGGGCAGGCAGCTCTGTCTGAGAGAAGGAGCTAGGTAGAAGCTGGGGTATTCATGCATGAGCACTGACCCTCTCCCCAGTCAGGTTATTTATATCTCTTGAGGAAAGGAAATAAGAGTAGTGGAAAGACAACTTAAAGCTTCTTCCTTGTTAGTTCCCTAAGAAAGCAGAGTGATGGACAGAAGTTCCCATATTATAGGTTGAGCTAAAAACTTGGAGAGAGGAATAGAAGAAATCTCCCTACACAAGGTAAGAAAACATGAACAATTGTAATGATAAATTGCATGATAGGAACTGAGAATTCTATAGAGTTCAGAGTTCAGGGACAAAGCAAGGTCAGCAAGTTCCTAGAATGATCTTCCTGGCAAGAGTTGAGCTTGAGGTGAATCTTAAAAGCAATATTTCTTGCTGTGAATTCTACTTTAAGGATATTAATATAGCCAATCAGGCTTTCTTTTGGTTAGTGTTATCATGGCATATCTTTTGCGATTCTTTTACTTTTTAAAAAATAATTTCAAACTTACAAGACAGTTGCAAAAATAATAGAAAACCCAAACAGAAAACTCCACAATACCCCCCACCAAGATACACAGACCCATCAACTTATAATATTTTACCATATTTACCATATCATTTTCTCTGTTTGTCCATCTGTCTACTTATCTATCTACTTATTTATCTTTTCTAAACATTTGAGAGTAGGTTGTATCTATCGATCTTGAACAATTAATACTTCCATTTACATTTCCTGTAAACAAACCTCGAGTACTGTTATAAAGTTCAAAAAATTTAATCTTGTAAAGCTTAAATTTTTTATTGTGTCTCAAAAATGTCCTTTGCAGCATTTTCTCTTCCGTTATTAGATCCAGTCCAGGATTATGTATTGCATCTAATCGCCATTGTCTCCTTAGTTTCGCTTTTAAAAAAATCGTGGAAACATATACAACATAAACTTTCTCATCTCAGCCACTCTCAAACATACTGTTCAGTGGGAGTAATCAATTCACAGGATTGTGCTGCCCTCATCACCATTCATTATGAGAACTTTCCCATCATCCCAAACAGAAATCCTACACCCAATACGCATTAACTCTGCTTTCCCTTTCCCCTGACTCTGCCAGCCTGTACTCTACAGTCTGTCTCGATAAGTTTGCATATTATAGTTTTTCATATAAATGGAATTATACGAAATCTGTGTTTTTGGTCTGGTTTATTTCACTCAACATGATGTCTTCAAGGTTCATTGGTGTTGTAGCGTATATCAGAACTGCATTCCTTTTTAAAGCTGAGTAATCTTCCCTTTATTTATATACCACATTTTGTTTATCCGTTCATCTACTCATGGCCATTTAGGTTAATTGTACCTTTCAGCTATTGTGAATAATGGTGCTGTGACCATCGATGTACAGATATCTATTGAAGTCCACGCTTCCGATCTTTTGGGTGTATATCTACAAGTGAGTGAGATTGCGGGGTACATATGATCATATTTCCCACCTCCAGTACTCCCTTTGGTGTTGTATATTTACAGATTTCTATCTGCTATCATTCTTCTGCTTAAAAAAACTTCTTTAACATTTCTTGTAGTGTTGACTTGCTTGCTGGTGATAAATTTTTCCAGCTTTTGTATGTCTGAAAATTTAATTTCACCTTTTAAAAATGTCTGCTTCATGAGAACTTCTTCAAAGTTTAAAAAATTGCTTCCTTTTTTATAATTTAAGATGATGCATGGGAATTCTAAACTGATCGGTCACTCCATCATGATGTAAAGTTCGCAACATGGTTCAAATGTAACTGTAGAATTCATGAATAATATGGAGGCATGCATAAACTTTCTCTTAGAAATTGGAGAGGAGTTGTAATATTTCACACTTTTGTGCAATTCGATTAAATCATAATGCAGAAAAAAAGTCTGCTTTTATTTATTTTTTATTCTTAGGAAGTCTTATTTTTTTTATTGGACTGACTTCAAGGTAGAAGCTTTCAGAGAGGGCAGCCTCTATCCCTTGGCAATCTGTTCCTGGCATTTTTCTTTGGCCTCCTTCATTCTCTTGGCCAAAAGTTTAGCCTATGTTGTAGCCTCTTCCTTAATTTTCTTAGTATGCTGTTTCTTTCAGAGCAATGCCCTGATGTTTGTGTTGCAGAACATGTGGAGTAAAAGGTGCTGAGTCTTGGATGCTCACCTTTTTTGTATAGAGGCTCTCTTACAATGTGCTAGTGGACGTTATAGTCTTTAAGGAGACTGAAAAGTTTGCAGATTCTGCTCTCTCTTTTTGGCCCCAGGTGACAAGGTATAGTAGTGTTGGTCAATCCAGCAATATCCTTTTCTCCTGTTTTTTTTTTTTTTTTTTTTACAATAAACAAGTTGAGAACACTCATATTGGGATCACAGTGCTACCCTGAACAGATTTGTGTTTTCTTTCTGCAATTCTCCTTGGTCTATAGTAGGACTGTCCCTTACTCAGTAACAGGTGGACATGGCCATGGGTCAGTAGGGTAGGGTTACCCTACTTCTTGGGGTAAGCTTGTTTGCATTTATGATTCCTACAACATAGCCCTTCCACTCTTCACCCAGAGGGTTAAACGCAACATCCGTGACCCTACACTTCTCATGAAAGAAACGAAGCTTGTGCTCATCATCCACTTCAGTGAACTTCCGGCATCTAAGAAAGATATGTTCAGCTTCATCCTGAACAGTGGCTCGCTTCCAAGGTACCACAAAAAGAGCTCCCCTTTGTTTTTGGAAGATATTTTCACTGCGTAGAGAATTCCTTGTGAATGTGGGTTTTTTTCTTTCAGACTTTACAGACATCCCACTATTGTTTTCTGGCTTCAATCTACTGAAGTCTGCTGTCATTCTTATCTTTATATTCTTCTGTATATGATAACAATCTTTTTTCTCTGGATCTTTAAAGATTTTTCTCTTTATTACTGGTTTTTAATAATTTGATTAGGTTGTGTCTTACTGTATTTTTCTCCATGTTTCTTCTGCCTGAGGGGTTATTGAGCTTCCTGGATATAAATTTCTCGTTTTCAGGAAATTGGGAAACTTTTCAGCCATTAGTTCTTCAAGTGATTTTTTTTCTTCGCTCATCTCTTCCCCCCGCCCTCTCTCTTTCTCTCTAGCTAAGGCTCCAGTTATTCTTACATTAGTAAACTTGATGTTGTCCCACAGCTCAGTGTTGTTCTGTTAAGTCATTTATCTCATTGTATTTCTTTTTGGAGAATTTGTATTGCTGTATCTTTACATTTACTTATTTTTTCTTCTATAGTGCCTTATCTACTGTTAATCCCATTATTGTACTTTTCATCTCTGAAAGTTTGATTTGGTCTTGTTTCTGTCTCCTATTTCTCTATCCAGCTCATGTTTTCCTCTACCTTTTTGAACCTATGGAACACAGCTATAATATCTGTTTTAACACCTTTGTCTACTAAGTCTCCCATCTGTGTCATTTTCAGATCTACTTCTGTTGATTACTTTTTTCATTATTGGTCCTATTGTTTTGCTTCTTTGCATGCCAGGAAGTTTTAACTGGATGCCAGACATTGTGAGTTTCATGTTGTTGGGTGCTGGACTTACGTGTTCTGCTGTATTCTTCGAAAATTTTTTGAATTTGGTTCTGGGTTGCACTTACCTGGGTAATAGTTTACTTCTTTAGGAAGCAGTTGATCCTTTCAAGGTTTACTTTTAACCTCTTTTAGGTGAACTCATAACAGCTTTTAGTCTAGTGCTCATTTGGCCCCACTACAAAAGCAGTGCCCTTTTGAGGATTATAGTTTTTGCCCTGTGTTAGGTCTTTCCATTCTGGCTGGCGGGAGCATGAAGTTTTCATAGTCCTGTGTGAGCTCAGTTACGGTTCTCTCTTATCCATTGTTTAGGTAGTTTCTTCACATACTTGTGCTGATTATTGCTCAGCTGATGACTTGGGGAGAATTCCTGCAGAACTCCAGACTTCTTTTTACCCGTAGCTCTCTCCTTTTTGGTACCCTGTCCGGCGAATTCTAGCTGTCTTGGCGTCCTGAACTCTTAACTCTATTTCCTCAACTCACATAGACCACTGGGTTCTGCCTGGGTTTCTCTTCTCTTAACCACAGCCTGTAAATTCTCTCTGGTTAATAAGTTGGGCACTCGTAGAGCTCAACTCTTTAATTTCTCTTCTCCAAGGGATTACTGTTTTGTACTGTCTATTGTCTGAAAACCATTTTTCCTATATTTTGTCCAGTTTCTTAGTTGTTTAAGGTGGAAGGCAAATTCAGTGCCTTTTATCTCATCTTGGCCAGCACTTGGGTGTCTTTTTAAAGAATAAGGAAAAATTGAAGTGAGCGTGGATTTAAAGAGTGGAATACAGACGTAGGTGAAAGCTGTTTCTCCCCTGAACTTCAATGGAAATCTCTTGCATTAAGACTACCTTAGCTCATTAGCCTTTCCTTTGTATTTATCTTTCAAAGGGTTAGGCACTGTGGTTCAGATTAAGGTGGCAGTGGTCCTCAACTGTCTACAACGACCATGGTGGGATTTTCTCTAATGTCATGATCTGATCCCTTAAATCATCAATCCAAGAGATAGATGAGGTCATGAAGGATGTTATTAAATCACTAGCACTTCAGTTCTCTGATTCTGAATTCAAATTTTTATCTGTTCACTATCCTGTACCAGGTGACTTACACTAGAACGCCATGTATGTAAAGGGACAGTTTATCATCCTCTATCAAAATAGTCTGAAATACCTGATTTTTGAGAAGGTTAGACCCTACTGATTACTCGTAGAAATGCCTCTTCTAATTTTATAGCTTCTGTCTTAGGCAGCTGAAAATAACTTGCCCCTCTTTTAATCAACAGAAAATGCATTTGATGATTTTTCTTTTCTGTTCTTTCCTGAAGATACCCTCCTTTTTCTCGGCAGATTTCAAAGAGCTCTGATTATTAGAGCTTGCAATAGTAAGTATAGCTTTGGTAGCTGTCATAATTAGGCCAGTGTGTACAGTAATTCTTCTAATGAAAGGCCTGCTGATGACATGAAGAACGGTGCTAATCAAGTTGTTAATAATGTCTACGTTTTAGCTGGAAAAGTAATTTTGAAGTTCGTTCTCAAAAAGAGTGCCTCTGTAAATTCAGTTACAAAATATCTTTAAGCAGATCAGTTTCTTTTCCTTATGGTACTACACTTGTGACATTGCTCCAATATTTGATAATCATCATATGTCATTAATATTACTGTCATGCCTCTAAAGCTTTCTTAAGAGTAAGAGAAAACCTTGTTTCACCTCTTTATCTTCTTTTGACTGGAAGTGGACCCTCTTTTCCTTCCTTCCTTCCTTCCTTCCTTCCTTCCTTCTTTCCTTCCTTCCTTCCTTCCTTCCTTCCTTCCTTCTTTCCTTCCTTTCTTCCTTCCTCCCTCCCTTTTTACTATATCCCTAAGCAAGTAATTAAGAGAGAAAAGTCATCCCCTTTAAATCTTGTAACTCCATTGTTTTGTTTTGTTTTTAACTTTTAAAATTGTATAATATAACATTTGTACAAGGCAAAGAAAGAAAAAAGCAATGATTTTCAAAGTACTCTTCAACAAGCAGTTACCAGACAGATCCCAGAGTCTGTCATGGGCTACCATACCACCCTCTGAAATTTTTCCTTCTAGCTGCTCCAGCATATAGGAGACTAGAAGGCTTAAATATATTTTTTTGTCATCACAATTGACTATTTTTTTTTCTTTTTTGTGAAAAATAACATTTACAAAAACGCAATAAATTTCAAAGCACAGCACAAAAATTAGTTGAAGAACAGATTTCAGAGTTTGGTATGGGTTACAATTCCACAATTTTAGGTCTTTACCTATAGCTGCTCTAAGATACTGGAGACTAAAAGAGATTTCAATTTAATGAATCAGCAATCATATTCATTTGAAAAATCCTATCTTCTCTGTATAACTCCACCATCACCTTTGATCTTTCTATCCCACTCTTTAGGGGTATTTGGGCTATGGCCATTCTAACTTTTTCATTTTGGAATGGGCTGTCAGTAATATGGGCTAGGGAAATGGAACTAGATGATATTCTGGAGAGGCTGGGCCCTCTAAGTTTCAGAATTGACCTGGTCCTGGAAAGTTACTCCAGTGCATGGAACCTTTGTAGAATCTTATATATTGCCTTAGGTGTTCTTTAGGATTGGCTGGAATGGTCTTGGTTGGGGCATGGCAGGTTATGACAGGTAGCAATGTCTAACTAAAGCTTGCATAAGAACAACCTCCAGAGTAGCCTCTTGGCTGTATTTGAACTCTCTCAGCCACTGATACTTTATTAGTTACACTTCTTTCCCCCCTTTTTGTCAGGATGGAATTGTTGATCCCACAGTGCCAGGGCCAGACTCATCTCTGGAAGTCATCTCCCATGCCATCAGGGAGACTTTCACCCCTGGATGTCATGTCCCACATAGATAATTTCACTTGCAGAGTTGGGCTTAGAGACAGTGAGGCTACATCTGAGCAACAAAAGAGGCCCTCCAGAAGCAACTTCTAGGCATGCCTATAGGTAGGCTAAGCCTCTCCGCTACATGCATAAGCTTCACAAAAGTAAGCTTCAAGGTCAAGTACGTGGCCTATGGATTTGGGTGTCCCTAATGTTTGACACAGTACAGGGGATTCCTTGATGGTAAAGTTTAATAGTTTCATATTTTTTCTCCTATCCCTCAGGGGACTTTGCCAATACTTTTTGATTATCTTAATATATTCTAGGATGTATCCAGGCATTACATTAAACTATACAGGATTAAAGGCCTTCATTCTTATTCTGGGCTCCCTGTGTTTCAGTTCTTCAAATGAGCTATCCAGACAGGCTGAGTTAGATTATGTGCTACAGACAATTTAGGTTTCTTTCTTTGGTCTCAAAGAGTAGGTGCAGTTTAAAACATAGACCATGTCTTCCTTAACACTGTGTTCTGAATTACCTTAATACCAACTGATCGGCTTTATTCTTATCTCTAAATATCAGGTTATAGATATATATAACAGCCTCTCACAATCCAGGAATAATAATTACTGCTCTGGATATAAGAATATCTGCTATAAGAGCTTACAATCTAGACCCTGTTTTCTTATAAGCATTTTTCAAGGAGACCCTACAATAATTTGGCTTATTTTTGGCTTATTTTGCCTCACCAAATGTCTCATAGGTTCATTCACATCGTTGTGTGCCTCATGATCCATTGTTTTTTAATAGATAATGAAAGAAAGAAGTGGTTCTTAAAGGAATGTTGCGGCATTGTCAGCTCAGTTTCACTTATATCAGAACACCTCAATCTCCAGCCTACCTCAGCTACCTCAGAAGGAGTGCTTGTAAATGAAACATTGGCTGTGTGAGAGGCAGAGAAATGCTTCAGTATTCTGAGATGACTGACAAATAGATAGAACATAGTTTTATGTCCCTGGCAATGCAGTGATTGTGAAAAGTTTTACATAAGTTTAAAAATACTTTTTCGCATTTTTTCCTTTTTTTTTGCAAAAGTTTAACTACATTTATATAAACAAAGAAAAAAAAGTCCACAATCCTCCCATATATTTAAACTTTGACTTTTTCCTCTTTGCTTTCAACACTTATTCACCTGCATAAATGATTTTGAATTTAAATCATAACATAAATACAGTTTGGGATTCAGTTTTTTGTTTTTTTTTCACATGGGCAGGCACTGGGAATCGAAGGTAAAAACTCTGTTACTAAGCCACCATTGCCCGTCCGGCATACAGTTTTTTAAAATCTGCCTCACAGAATATACTTTTTGTATGTTTTTAGCATATTGTTTCTGGTTACCTGTAAATTTAGTTTAGTTTTCCCTCGCTATGTTATACAAGTATGGTCACCAGAGGACAGAATCAATTTTTTTCTCTCTCTTTTTTTTTGTAAATGTACATTTTAACCCATTTTTTAAATTAATTTTTAAATTTTTGAAAAAATACCCAAAGCACCAAATGCAAACATTCGTAACTTTTGATCATTCCGTTCTACGTATATAATCAGTAATTCACAATATCACGTAGTTGCATATTCATCATCATGATCATTTCTTGGAACATTTGCATCTATTCAGAAAAAGAAATAAAAAGAAAACAGGAAAAAATTCATACATACCATATCCCCCAACCCTACCCCTCACCGATCACCAGCATTTCACTCTAAATTTATTTTAACAATTTGTTCCCCCTATTATTCATCTTTATTCCATTTGTTTTACTCATCTGTTGATAAGGTAGATAAAAGGAGCATCAGACACAAGGTTTTCATAATCACACAGTTACATTGTGAAAACTATATCATTATACAATCATCTTCAAGAAACATGGCTACTGGAACACAGCTCCACATTTTCAGGCAGTTCCCTCCAACCTCTCCATTACATCTTGAATAACAAGGTGATATCTATTTAATGCATAAGAATAACCTCCAGGATAACCTCTCAACTCTGTTTGGAATCTCTCAACCATTGACACTTTATTTTGTCTCATTTCGCTGTTCCCCCTTTTGGTCGAGAAGGTTTTCTAAATCCCTTGATGCTGAGTCTCGGCTCATTCTAGGGGTTTTCTCAGTCCCTTGATGCTGAGTCTCAGCTCATTCCAGGATTTCTGGGCCACGTTGCCAGGAAGGTCCACACCCCTGGGAGTCATATCCCACGTAGACAGGGGATGAGCAGTGAGTTTGCTGGTGTTGGCTGAGAGAAAGAGGCCACATCTGAGCGACAGAAGAGGTTCTCTTGGGGTTGACTCTTAGGCCTAATTTTGAGTAGGCTTAGCCTATCCTTTGTGGGGTTAAATTTCATATGAACAAACCCCAAGATTGGGCACTCAGCCCATTGCTTTGGTTGTCCCCACTGCTTGTGAGAATATCAAGAATTCTCCACTGGGGAAGATGAATTTTTCCCCTTTCTCACCATTCCCCGAAGGGGACTTTCAAATACTTTTTTATTCACTGTTCAAATCCTTCTGGGATTTATTGGGGCATCACTCTGGACAAACCTACAAAATCTCATGCCCTACTCAAGGTTCCATGTACTTATGGTGGTCAATTAAGCTGTCCACATAAGTTATATTAGGAAATGCACTTGTCAAAATATAAATTTTGTACCAAATAAGCATCTTTTGCTTTAGTCTCACACATAAGGTAACATTTTAAAATATTAATTACGATCTATTTTCAGCACCCTGCAGTAATGACATTCCTTTGTTCTTCCTAATGCAAAAACCACATTTATTTTTTTAATAAAAAAATTTTTTAAATTTGTACATTTAGTCACTATCATTATATACTCTAGACATTTCTGGATTATACCGTCTCAGTCTTTATCGTCTATCTTTCTTTCTGATTTCATTTGTGCCCCCAGCCCTCCTCCCTCTATCACTCTCACATTCAGCTGCATTCAGTGTTTTAACATAATTGTATTACAGTTAGGCAGTATTGTGCTGTCCATTTCTGAGTTTTTACATTTCGTCCTGTTGCACAATCTGTATCCCTTCAGCTCCAATTACCCTATATCTTACCCTATTTCTACCTCCCGATGGTCTCTGTTACCAATGATATTGTCCAAGTTTATTCACTAATGTCAGTTCATATCAGTGAGACCATACAGTATTTGTCCTTTTGTTTCTGGCTAATCTCACTCAGCATAATGTCCTTAAGGTCCATCCATGTTGTTACATGCTTCATAACTTTATTCTGTCTTAAAGCTGCATAATATTCCATTGTATATATACATATATCAGTTTGTTTTAACCCATTTTTAACACACTATGCCTCAGCTCTCTTCTCTTATATTCCTTCTATCTGTGGATAGTCTCCAAGGTTCATTTTAGCTGAGAAGAGCCAGAGGAGCTGGACATTTTTTCAGGCACTGTCACTGTACATCACATTTACCTTTTTGTTCTCTAGCCCAGGCTCTGGGTCATAGTGGGGACTGTGGGTCATGCTGAGTGAATTTGTGGGAAGGCGCACTGGCTAATCAATACTGCTTAGATAGTCACAGGCTCTTTTTGGCGTGTGGGGCCCCTTCTACTTACTACAGTTGCCCTGTGCTGTTTGTGTATGTTTTGTTATTTTAATGACTTCAGTCTCTAAAGCATACGTCTACACGTCAATACAAAAGACAAAAATCTTTCCATATTAAATGTGATTGATGGAGCTTCTCTCAGCTATTGAATTTCTGTATTTCTTATTCCTAATAGAATGACATAAATATTCTTATATTATATAAGTACTTGTGCACATAAACATATCTATCCTCTGAAAGCTAAATGAAAGACAATCCTGAAAAGTCCAGACAGCATTTCGTGGGGCGTCTTTAACACATCCCCCTTCCTCTCTAGCAGCTCCTGCTTTCACCCCATCCACGTCAGATTAGTCTCTTCTAACAGCCACTCTTTTGGCAATATCCTGAACTTTCTGGTACCTTCCATAATGCAAATCCAACAAAATCTAAATCCCTAAAGGATCCCAACTGTTTGCCTTCTCCATGCCTGTTCCTAGGCTGTGCTGAGTTCATCTAGAAAAAAGAAAAATTCATTGAACCAGCCATGACTGAATGAATTAGAAAAAAGTACTATTTGCCAGTATATGAGCAAGTGACTTCCATTACAGACGTCAGAAGACTAGAAATCAGAGAAAGAGATCACTGTGGACTGAGGTGAACAGAGAAGGGACTAGTTTTAGCTTCTTTTCAGTTTTCTGCTATTTCTTCTGGCAACTGCCACCAAGAAGCATTTTATGAAGAGCTAAACCCAAACATTTAAAACAAAAACTAAAATTGTTTAAATTCTGCATACCAGAGATAAACACCAAACAGATTTTTTGTGTTTGCCACTAAGGAAACAAAGACTGATGTGACAGAAAATTTACACGGTGAATATGGGAGACTGGCAGAAAAAGTGGGGCTGGTTAATGGACGATCTTAAAATGCCAGACAGAGGGTTGTAAAACATACTAGAAATATTTTCTTGTAGTCGCTTGTCATCTAACAGTGATTTATCACTTACTAAAGCTTTCAAGAGATACTCCAAAACTTGGAATGAAAGCTCCCTAAAGATAAACCTTTTTCCATTTAGATGTTTACTTTTACTTATGATTTAACAGTTTTCCTTTTTTTTTTCTGATTGACTTACTTTAATACCTTTCTCCAATTATAAAAGTAATAGGTATTCAAAATCAGGTATGAGGGAATTTTTAAAAAAGAAAATAAAAATCACTCATTTTCCTTCACTCTGAAATAACCATTGTTAATATTTTGTTGTCTGTCCTTCCATACTTATTTATATGTACATTTTTTACAACAATGGGATTGTGCTATATAGATTATTTCTTAAACTTCTGGCTTTTTAATATACTATGAATGTTCTTCCATATTAAGAAATATAGATCTATATTATGATATTTTATGGCTAGATAGTACTACATTGTGTGTTATGTCTTAATTTAATTAACTGCTGCTGTAATGATGGATGTTTAGGTTGATTTTATTTCTTCATATCTATATTTTGTTTAAATACTGCCTTTCTAAAAGAATATACTTTTTTTTTTTTTACTGTCAACCTTTTCTAAATATCCATTTCTCTGTATCCGTAAGAAATCTTGGAATTATATCATCTTTTCCCAATTTATCTTTTTTTTTTTTACTTTGTGATGTTTTATTTTACATTTTCTTCTAATTATATTTAGCAGTCTTTTCCCTCACGTTTTCTAGATTTGGTTTCCTGCTTATAAAAGTCTACTTCTTTCAGTATTGTTAATTTTTCTTTTGTACTCTAGTGAGTTGAAAAACATTTATGCTTTTAGTCTACATGGCCTATATGTAGGCATAATTTTTAAAGAAGTCATCTATCTTAATTCTGCCCAAATATTTAGTTGGTTGTCACAATACTTATCCAATCATCCGTTCTTTCTTGCTGCTTTAACAGTACAAATTTATCCTACACTAAAACCCGGTGTTTTTTAGGTCTATTCATGGACTCTCTAGCTTCACCCCATGATCATTTTGGATATTCCTGTTCTAGTACCACGTTACTGAAATTTGGGTGCTGTATTCTATTTTACTATCTGGTAGGGCAAGCCACATTCATTGATTTTCTCTTTCAGAATGTTTATTGGCCATGATATATTATTCTTTTACTAGACTACTAGATTGGACTTGTTTTGATCTGTATATATATTTTTCTATGCTGTATGAGGGAGTTCACGTTTCATTCTTTTTCTATGTGAGACTCCTCTTATCGCAGCACCATTCATTTAATTTTTGTTTGGTTGGCTTTTCGTTTGTTTGCTTGTTTGTTTGCCTGGGAAGTGCATGGGCCAGGACTCGAACTGGGTCCCCCACATGGCAGGCGAGAATTCTAACACTGAGCTACCCTTGTACACCAACTTATTAATATTTTGTTTCTGATTTTATATATATGTTCATAAATGAGATTGGCCAACGGTTTTACTGTGGGGCCTGTCTTTTTCAGCTTTGGCGCCAATGTTATACAGCATTCATTCTTTTAATAAACTTATAGTGCATTTGTATATAATATGCCAGGACTGCTGTTCAGTACTGGGGATTAAATGATGAACAAGGTTACAAAATCTCTGCCCTCTTTTAGCCTGTAGTTGATTGAGGATGGAGTTAAAAAAAAAAGCAGAAATTACAATACAATGGGAAAAAGCTGCGTAAAGGGGACCATAAGGTGTTAGTGGAAAAAAGGAGAACCCTCTATCACAGACTTGGGGATATCAGAAAACTCTTTCTAAAGGAAAGAATTTAAACTGGCGTTTAAGTAGGAATTGTCCATTCAGAAGAGTTAGTGGGGACGGGGGAGGAGAGTGTTCGAGAGAGGTGGAAAATTCTGTGGGATGGCCTGCAGGTCAGGGAGAATATGGTGCTTCTGAGAAAATGAAAACTTTCTGCAGAACTGGGGCAAAAGTGGGAGGAGGAGAGAGAATTGCGGTTGGGGCACTTAGCAAAGACCAGAATATACGGGGCCTTGTAGAACATGAACTTTGCCCTAAGACTAGGAGGAGCCATTAAGGCAGAGAAGTGGTATCAGGTTTAAGCAGAGACGTGATATCAGATTTCTTTATTAGAGAAGTCTCACTCATTTGAATAGGACAGAAGGCAAGGATGGAACTAGGAGACCAGTTTGAAAGTTGTTATGTTAATCGTGTAGAAAGATGACAGTGGTAAGATCTAGGGTAAATTAATTCAAGAGAATTAGGAAGCTCTTCATTTCCTAGAAGGTTTAAAAGACTTTTAACTGCAAAACTGCCTGGGCCAGGGACTCTTTTTTTTTTTTAACATTTATGTATGTTTTTTTACTTTTTACATTTATTTCCCAATTTATTCATTTTTCTACCTCTTTTTGGTATAAAGAGGTATATATTCTGGTAATGCATATTTTCATTGAAAAATCATCCATTTTATCTGTAACTTAAATGTTTAACTATAAAGCTTGCATATGCTTCTCTTATCATTTTAATCTCATCCATATCTGTTCTAAACTCCATTTCTCATTCCAAATACTCCATGTTCATATTGTGTCATTTGTTTTTTGTTATATATGCCAGAAATTTACTTACAATAGGAACACTGTTCCAAAAAATGTTGTTAAGTAAAAGTGTTCATGCTGATATAAGCCTGTGAGACTGGATTATCCATATTTAAAACAGTTAGATACTTTAGAACTTTTTAGAGTCTTTAATAAACTGTTGTACATAATGAATTCTTAACAGGGATATTTAGTATGCAGAGTTTTCCAAATGTATTTGCCACAAAACCTTTTTGTCCCCACAGAGCATCTGTGAACATCTCCCAGAATTGTTGTTCAGTTGAAACACAATTTGGTGATTTCAGAAAACCAGCTCTTAGTTTTATTTATTAATTCTCTCTTTACTTCCTAAGTATTTTCTGCTTTTATTTTATTAATTAACCTTTCCTACTTTTATTTTCTTTTATTCTTTTTTAATTTTCTAAAGTTGTGTTTAGTTTATTAACAGCTTTCAAGGTTATTAGAAAGAACATTTTAAGGATATTAATTTTCTTCTGTGTATAGCTTTTACTGCATCCTTTAGATTTTAGTATTCTGTACCCTTTGTTGTTAATTTCTGTATAATCTATCATTTCAGTTTTGATTTCTGTTTTGACCCAAAAGTTATTCAAAAGAGTGATTTCTAATATACAGGTGATTCATGAGACTTTGTCTGTGATTTAAATTTGCAAGTAATTAGATATACATGTATTTATTTTTAAAATTATTCTTTTGTTATAAGCATGAATAGAGAATATTTCATCTAATACTAATAATAGAAACCATCTATTTCGGTTTGCTAAAGTTGTTGGAATACAAGGTACCAAAGTGGGTTGGCTTTTTCAAAAGAGACTCATTAGGTTACAAATATACAGTTCTAAGGCCATAACAATATCCTAATTTAAGGTATAAACAAGAGTATACCTTCACTGAAGAATGGCTGATGGCCTCCTGGGTTCCTCTGTCACGTGCGAAGGCACATGGCAGTGTCTGCTGGCCCTTCTTTTCTGGGTCAGTTTCAAAATTGCTCTCTCAGCTCCTATGGGTCCTTCTGGCTTTTCCTTGGTCTTCTTTCTGAGCTCTGTCTTTCCATGAGTTCTCTTAAAGGATTCTGGTAAAGAATTAAGATCTACCTTGAATTGGATGGGTCACGTCTCCATGGAGGCAGCCTAAATAAAAAGGTCCCACGCACAATGAGTCTGCACCCATAACAATGGGTTAGAAGAACATGGCTTTTCTGGGGTACACATCAGCTTCAACCAGTGCATTCCACCCTCTGGACCTCCAAAAGACATGGTCTTTCCAAATAGAAAATACATTAATTCCATCACAATATCACAAAAGTCTTAAACCATTTCAGTAACAATACAAATATAATACAAAGTCAAAGTTTCATCAAAATAAGCCATAGGCATGATCTGTCTTAAGGCAGATATTTTCTTCTATCTGTAAATCTGCAAAACTTAAACTAGTTGTCTGTTTCCAATATACAAAGGATAGTCATAGTATAAATATTCCAATTTCCGTAGGGAGAAATTGGAAGGAAAACAGCAGGGGTCACAGTTCCCAAACGGTTTTTTTTTTTTTTTTTTTTTTTTTTTTTTTACATGAGCAGGCACCGGAAATTGAACCCAGGTCCTCGGGCATGGCAGGCAAGCATTCTTACCTGCTGAGCCACCATGGCCCGCCCCCCAAACAGTTCTAAAAACCTGCAGAACAAACTCTGTTAGATTTCAAAGTCTGAGAGTCATTTATAGAATGATATTTTATCCTCAGGGTTTGAGAGAGCTTAAGTTCTACACCCTCCAAGGGCTTATGCTTTGGTTCTGCTCTCTCCAAACACTGGGGTGACGGTTTCAACATTTCCAAGCGTTGGAGAGTCCACCTTGTTCTCAGCTTCACCTTTTCCAAGCACTGGGGCGGCACCTGGACTCTCTGCCATCTCTGGGGCACATTCTCAACCACTTCAGAACAGTGAGGTAGTGGCCAGGCTCTCCCCAGTCCTCAGGGAATGTGCTTCACCCACTCTGAAGCTGGGGGCAGCAAGACACTTCCTGAAAAATGGGGCTGCCAGGCTCCCTCTGTAAACTCCAGGGCAAACTCACCCTTTCTCCATGCATGGAAGGGTCTGCTCTCCTGGCCCGAGCTGTGTTAGCCCCATACCTTGCTTCCACGGTTCTGCATTTAAAGTCAACTCCCCCTCAATCTGTCTCCTTTCTGTGTCTTTTTAGTCTGGACTGGCAGTGGTTCCATTTATACAGATCCCACAACAAACCAGCTGATTTTCCATGCAGTAAATAGGAATCCAAACCATCAGACAGTAGGACTTCAAAAATCCTTCCTGGATAAGTGCATTTCCAATCCTGGCTTTCTCTGAAATAGCTGACTGTTTCCATGTTTGGTTAAGTCCTCATATAGGGCACTATTCTCTGGGAACTCATTTTTCAAAAGCTCAGAACTTTCCAAACTATTGGTTTCTGGTTTCTTTGTACCGAAGAATTCAGTTCTCAACTTATTCCTTTCCTCTCACATTTTACTATAAGCTGCAAGTGGAAGTGTGATGGTTAGGTTCTGGTGTCAACTTGGCCAAGTGATGAGGCCCAGTTGTCTGGTCAGGCAAACACTGGCCTGCAAGGAAATTTCATGGTTGGTTGAAAAACCGGAAGGCTGGTGTATTAAATCTTCAGTCAGTTGATTACATCTGTGGCTGATTTCATCTGGGATCAACTAAGCCATGCCTCCCATCAATGAGATAATCCAATCAGTTAAACAGAACCTGTTGGTTTTGTTTTCCAGAGAATCCTGACTTAATACAGCTTGGTACCTGGAGTGGGTCTTGAGAAACAGAATTTAAAAAATGGGTTTTTACAATTGGCTTTCTATTCTGATTAGACTCAAAGGCACTAATGAGTATGTTTCCAATAATCAAATAGCACTGACAGCCAGTCCATGGGGTGAGGTGGCAAGAGAGCTACATAAAATATCACCACTGGATTCTGCTAATTGTATGCTGATACAAGGAAAGGCTCTGGGTGAAAGTGTTTTTGATACCTTTATGGAGTTTGGTGGGGTTAAGAGATTTGATGTTGGCTGGTATTAAATATACTAGATAAGCCGATGAGGGAAAAAGATGTGATGAAGGCTTCAGATTTCCGACTTAAGTGCCTGTGAACAATGTAAAAGTTTCCATGTGTGCCCTGAAGGAAAATTGTGTTTCCTGTAGTCACAGACTTGAGATCTTTGAAAACCAGACACAAATCCTTGTGCAAGTAGCAGATTTACAATGTAAACTAAAATCTCAACCTTGCAGGGTGTCTGCTGTTAAAGTAAGGGCTTTGATTGGAAGAGAATGGGATCCTGAAACATGGGATGGGGATAGATGGTTTGATAATGATGGCAATGAGGAAATAGAATCCCTGGAATCTGCTGAGCCATTGCTAGATAGACTTGTAATGGACTGCCCTAAGGGAAGAGCTTCCTGACCTTTAGCCTGCCTTGAGGAAACAGCTTCCTGGCCACCAGTCTTCCCAGAGGAGTCTGCCATCCTTCTACCTAAAGAGATTGACCCTCCAGTGCCTGCTAACCCTGTAACCACCTCTCCTGGGGAAGCAGCTCTCATTCCTGTCTGGAGTGACTAATCCTGTTTCATCAGGTGAAATTGCAACCGAATGCCCTGAAGTAATTGACTTGAAAAACACTTCTGTTTCTTTTCATGACCCTCCCCCACCACGTCTCTTTTCTTCAAGACCTATAACTAGACTAAAGTCCCAACAGGCCCTGAAAGATGAAGTACAAAGTGTGCCTACTAAGCGGTATGCTGCACTCCAAAGAACTGCATGAATTTTCTAATGTATATATACAAAAATCAGGGCAATATGTATGGGAATAGATATTAAGGGTGTGGGATATTGGTGGAAGGAATATAAAGTTGGATCAAGCTGAATTTATTGATATGGGCTCCCTGAGCAGAGATTCTGCATTCAATGTTGTAGGCTTGAGAGGTTAGAAAAGGCATTAGCAGTTTGGATGATTGGCTGAAACAAACTGTTTCGAAAGGTGGCCAACATGACCTGAGGACAAAATGCCAAAACTGCCCTGGTATAATGTAAATGAGGGGATCCGGAGGCTTAGAGAGATTGAAATATTAGAGTGGATTTATCATGGAAGATCTGCTCACGCACCCCGGGAATGTCCAGAGGACACGTCTTTCACTAGAACCTTGAGAAATAAATTGTGAACCTTGTGAACTGGACTTGAGTTAAAACTCCTTCTATCTTCTGATCTCCATAACCTCTACTCTGATGTGTAGTGTAGGTCTCCTGGAATGTGTCACTTCTGAGACAATGTCTAATAATCTCTGAAATATGTGATCATTTCTTTTTCCCCAATGCAAGTCATCCTGGCAAAAGGCTCCATCATCCCTACAACTACAGAAGAGCTCTGTAGTTGCCTTTCTCTGTAGGTCATATATTACGTGGGAACTGCTATGACTGAGCTGGAGCCCTTAAACACACTGGGAATGATTGGATCCCAAGTTGGCTGAAGCCATATGGTGACAATCGCCATAGACAAGATGTGTGTGGACAGCAGACTCAAAGCAGCAGTCAAAATAATCTGACTCATAGAGACTTGTGGTGTTGGCTAGTAGATCATGGGGTACCTAGAAATAAAATAAATGGGCAGTCTATTAATTTCTTGTTTGGGCTGTTTAAGCAGAATTCTAGGTCAAGTGATCGGAAGCCTCACTTGAATTCTGAAAACAAAGATATGCAGCCCCTTAATGAATTCCCAGATTTGAAGCAGTTTACAGACCATGGCCCCTTGAATGAGGGGAGGGCTGGGTACTCTTAGAGAAGGATGCTTTACACTTGCCAAAATTTGCACTGCTAACCTTCCTCCCAGCCTCCCCCAAGGAGACCTATGGCCTTTTGCCAGGGTGACTTGCATTGGGGGGAAAAAAAATGATTACATATTTCAGAGATTATTAGACATTGTCTCAGAAGTGACACATTCCAGGAGACCTACTCTACCCGTCAGAGTAGAGGTTATGGAGATTAGAAGATAGAAGGAGTTTTAGCTCAAGTCCAGTTCACAATGGGTCCAGTGGGTCCCCGGACCCATTCTGTGGTCTTTCCCCCAGTTCCACAATGCACAATTGGAATTGACACTCAGCAACTGGCAGAATCCTCACATTGGTTCTCTGACTCATGGAGTGTGGGCTATTATGGTAGGAAAGGCCAAGTGGTAGCCACTAGAACTGGCCCTACCTAGCAAAATAGTGAATCAGAAGCAATACTGTGTTCCCAGAGGGATTGCAGAGATTAGTGCCACTCTGAAGGATGAAGGATACAGGGGTGGTGATTCCCACCACATCCCCATTCAACTCTCTACTTGGCCTATGCAGAAAATGGGTGGGTCTTGGAGGATGACAGTGGGTTATTGTAAACTTAACCAGGTGGTGACTCCAATTACAGCTCCTGTTTCAGATATACTATCATTGCTTGAGCAAGTCAGAACATAGCCTAGTATCTGGTATGCAGCTATTGATCTGGCAAATGCTTTTTTTCTCAATAGCTGTTAGTAAAGACCACCAGAAACAGTTTGCATTCAGCTGACAAGGCCAGCAGTATACCTTCACTGTCATGCCTCAGGAGTATGTCAACTCTCCAGCCCTTTGTCACAATCTTGTCCTCAGGGACCTTGATCATTTCTCCCTCCCATAAGACATCACACTGTTCCATTATATTGATATCATGTTGATTGGACCTAGTGAGCAAGAAGTAAGACTACTCTAGACTTATTGGTAAGGCATTTGCATGTCAGGGGATAGGAAATAAATCCCACAAAAATATAGGGGCCTTCCACCTCAATGAAATTTCTAGGTGTTCAGTGGTGTGGGGCATGCTGAGATATCCCTTCTAAGGTGAAGGATAAGTTGTTGCATCTGACCCCTCCTACAACCAAAAAAGAGGCACAACACCTAGTTGGCCTCTTTGGATTTGGGAGAAAACATATTCCTTATTTGGGTGTGCTACTCCAGCCCATTTACCAAGTGACCAGAAAAGCTGCTAGTTTTGAGTGGGAACTGGAAGAAGAGGAGGCTCTGCAACATGTCCAGGCTGCTGTGCAAGCTGCCTCTCTACTTGGGCCATATGATCCAGCAGATCCAATGGTGCTGAATGTGTCAGTGGCAAATAGGGATGCTGTGCCTGTTTGAAAGTATTATGTACCCTAGAAAAAGCCGTTTTAATGCTGATCCAGTCTTGTGAGAGCAACCCTTTATTTTAATCCTGATTCAGTACTGTAGGTTGGAGTATTTGATTAGAGTGTCTCCACAAAGATGTGACACATCCAATTGTGGATTTGACCTTTGATTAGATGGAGATGTGACTCCACCCACTCCAGATGGGTCTTTATTTGTTTACTGGAATCCTTTAAAAGAGGAAGCATTTTGGAGAGAGCCAAAAACAATAGAAATCTCAGAGTTGGCAGAACTGAGTTGACACAGATGCCCAGATGTTTGGAGATGCTTGGAGCCCAGCAGATGTTGCCTGGAGATGTTAAGGAAGTCAGAACCTGGAGAGAGCCAAGGGAAGTGAAGAAATGAAAGCCAGCCCTGGAGAAGCAAAGTGAGGAATCCCAACAGGAACAGAGAGTGAAGGCATTGAAGCCCAGAAATAATGGATCAGCAGATGCCAGCCACCTGACTTACCAGCTGACAAAGGTGTTACTGACCCATCAGCCTTCCTTGAACTAAGGTGTCTTTCCCTGGATGCCTTAGTTTGGACAGTTTTATAGGCTTAGAACTGTAAACTTGCAACTTAAAAAATTCCCTTTTTTAAAAGCCATTCCGTTTCTGGTGTAGTGCATTCTGGCAGGATTGACAAACCAAAACAGATGCTGTCTAGAGTCTTTGGCAGGCCTCTATAGGAGAATCACAATGCAGACCCTTAAGATTTTGGAGCAAAGCCTTACCATCCACTGCAGATGACTACTCTCCTTTTGATAAAGTTTTTTGCCTGGTACTGGGCCTTAGTAGAGACTGTATACTTAACCACAGGCCACCAAAGTTACCGTGAGACCTGAGTTGCCTCTCATGAACTCGGTGTGGTCTGACCCACCAAGCAATAAAGTTAGGAGTGCACAGCAGCACTCCATCATAAAATGGAAATGGTATATGAGATAGGGCTCAAGCAGGGCCTGAAGGCACAAGTAAGTTATATGAGGAAGTGGCCCAAATGCCTGTGGCCCCCACTTCTGCCAAATTGCCTTTTCTTTCCGAGACCAGAGCTTTGGCCTCTTGGGGAGTTCCTTACAGTTGGTTGACTGAGGAAGAGGAAAACTCAGGCCTGTTTTACAGATGATTTTGCACAATATTCAGGGAACACCTGGAAGTGGACAGTGCAGCATTGCAACCCCTTTCTGGGATGTCCTTAAAGAACAGTGGTGAGAAGAACTGAGAGGAAAGTTGTCCTATTTCCTCAGCCACTCCTGACATTGCCCAATGGGCTCATGAACAAACTGTGTATGATGGTAGGGATGGAAGTTATGCATGGGCTCCTCAATATGGACTTCTAGGCACCAAGACCGACCTGGCTATGGCCACTGTTGAGTGCCCAATCTGCTAACAGCAGCTCCTGATATGGCACTATTCCTTGAGGTGATCAGCCTGCTACCTGGTGGAAGGTTGATTACATTGGACCACTTCCATGACGGAAGTTGCAGTGATCTGTTCTAACTGGAATGGACACATACTTTGAATATGGGCTTTCCTTCCCCGTGCGCAATGATTCCATGAAAACTACCAGCTGTGGACTTATGGAATGCCTTATCCACCATCATGATATTCCACACAGCATTGCTTCTGATCATGGTACCCATTTCACAGCAAATGAAGTGTGCGAATGGGCATATGCTCGTGGAATTCTCTAGTCTTACTATGTTCATCATCCAGAGGCAGCTGGATTGACAGAATGGTAGAATGACCTTTTGAAGACCCAATTACAGTGCCAACTAGGTGGCAATACCTTGCAGGCCTGGGGCAGTGTTCTCCAGGAGACTGTGTATGGTCTGAATCAGCGACCACTGTCTGGTGCTGTTTCTTCCATAGCCAGAATTAATGGGTCCAGGAATAAAGGGCTGGAAATGGAAGTGGTACCACTTACTATCACCCTTAGTGATCCATTAGGAAAATTTTTGCCTCATGTCCCTGAAACCTTAAGCTTTGCTGGTCTATGGGTCTGAGTTCCAAAAGAATGAGTGCTCCTACCAGGAGACACAACAATTCCATTGAACTGGAGGTTAAGACTGCCACCTGGCCACTTTGGACTTCTCATGCCACTGAGTCAACAGGCTTGAAAGGGGATTACTGTTCTGTCTGGGGTGATTGGTCCTCACTATCAAGGGAAAATAGGACTGCCACCACACAATGGAGGTAAAGAAGAGTTTTCCTGGAATACAGGAGATCCTCTGGGGTGTCTCTTAGTATTACCATGCCCTGTGATTAAAGTCAATGGAAAACTGCAACAATGAAATCCAGGCAGGACTACCAATGGCCCAGAAACTTCAAGAATGAAGGTTTGGGTCACCCCATTGGCAAAGAACCATGGCCAGCTGAAGTGCTTGCTGAGGGTAAAAGGATCATGGAATGGGCAGTAGAAGAAGGTAGTGATATGTACGAACTATGACCATGTGACCAGTTACAGAAACGAGGACTGTGATTGTATGAATGTTTCCTCCCTATTTTGTTATGAGTATGTTTGTATTTTTACATAAGCAAATATCTTATTTTCCTCTTATCATTTGACATAAGTTGTATTGTTCATGTTACACTATTTAAGTCATAGGATATGAAATTTAAGTGTGAGTGTTACCTAAGGACTTACACACTATTCTAGAGAGATGTAGTGCATTTCATGTTGTACACAGGACAGTCGAGTATTGTTAGGTAAAACATATGTCTGTTACTGTGTTCTATTTGGAAATTAAACATGTTTCAAGGTTGCTTAATTTCAAGGTTGGCATGCAGCAACTTGCATATGGCTGCCAAGTTGACAAGGGGTGGACTGTGATGGTTAAGTTCTGTTGTCAGCTTGACCAAATGATGATGCCCAGTTGTCTGGTTAGACAAGAACTGGCCTGAGCATTGCTGCACCGTTATTTCGTGGTTGGTTGATAAACCAGAAGGCTGATGTATTAAATCATCAGTTGATGGCATCTGTGGCTGATTACATCTGTAATCAACTAAGCTGCATCTCTCACCAATGAGATAATGCAATCAGTTGAAGACTTTTAAGGAAGAAGAGAGACTTTTTCACTGACTTTTTCAGCCAGTGAACCTGTCCTGTGAGTTTGTCCAGACCCTTCATTGGAGCTTCCAGCTTCCTAGCCTGCCCTACAGATTTTGGACTCTTCCATTCCCATGGTTGCATAAAACACCTTTATAAATCACGTATTTAAAGATATCTGTTTCCCTAGAGAACCCTGACTAATACAGAAAGTCAGGCTGCATTTTCCACATTTAGATTGGTGTTTTCCTCAGCTAGATATCCCTGCTAATTGCTTTCAAATTTTCCCTTCCATCCAACACAGTACTCAATTTTGCCAAATTTTCTGGCACTTTAAAACAAAGGTCGCCTTCATTCCAGTTTGCAATGACACATTCATCATTTTTGTCTAAGATCTCTTTGGAAGTATCTTTAGCATCCATATTTCTATCAACAGTCTTTTCAAAACAATCTGGGTCTTTTTTATCAGGTATATTACAGTTCTTACAGATTCTTTCCCTTATCCATTCTCGCATTTTTAATATTTGCAAATTTCAGCACCCCACTCCTGCTCCCAAAATATATTTTGGTTTGCTAAAACTGCCAGAATGCAATGTATCAGAAATGGGTTGACTTTTTCAAAGGGAAATCATTAGTTTACAAATTTACAGTTCTGAGGCTTTAACAACATCCAAACTAAGGCAACAACAAGAGGATCCCTTCACTGAAGAATGGTTGATGGCATCTGAGTTTCCTCTGTCACATAGGAAGGCACATGGTGATGTCTGCTGGCCTTTCCCTCCTGGGTTGGCTTCAGAATTGCTCTCAGCTCCTGTGGGTCCTTCTGGCTTCTCTTAGGGAGTTTTCTTTCTGATCAGTTCACGAGCTCTCTTAAAGGAATCCAATAAAGGATAAAGACCCACCTTGAATTGGGTGGGTCACATCTCCATGGAAATAACCTAATCAAAAGTTTCCATGTACAATTGGTCGGTGCCCACAAGAATAGAAGAACATAGCTTTTCTGGAGTACATAACAATTTCAAGCCAGAACATCATCCTTTCTTACTTTTTCTTTCCACATTTTTTCCAGTCCTGTTTTCAAAATTTATTTAATGATTTTCTTGTCCGTATGCTGCAATAAGATTTTTTTAACCCACACTGAGAATCTTACACATTAATAGAGAAATTTCATTTAATTCATTCTAGTATATTTTGACAATGATATATTCCTTTTTGTAACAGCTTTATTGAAAAATAATTCACATACCGTACAATTCACTCATTTAAAATGTACAATTCAGTGTTTTTTTAGTATATTCACAGAATTTACAAGCATCAGTACAATCAACTTTAGAACATATTTGTATCACCCCCCAAATGAGCCCCATAACCATTATCAGTCATTCCTTACTTGTCCCTAACCTCTCTAGCCCTAGACAGCCACTTTTTTACTTCTATCTTTATAGATGTGATTATTTGGACACCTAATATAAATGATATCATACAACATGTGATCATTTATGACTGGCTTCTTTCACTTAGCATAATATTTTCAAGATTTTTTCATGTTGTAGCATGTATCAGTAATTCTGTCCTTTTCATTGTTGAATAATATAGATGAACAACCTTTTGTTTGTCTCTTCATCAGTTGATGGACTTTTGGATGGTTTCTACTTTTTGGCTATTATAAATAATGTTGCTGTGAAAATTTTTCTACACATTTTTGTGTAGACATATGTTTTCCTTTCTCTTTGCACCAGCAATATATGAAGGTTCCAATATATGACATCCTTGCCAACACTTGTTGGTGTCTGTCTTTTTGATTATAGCCTACTTGGTGGATACGAAGTGATATCTTATTGTGGTGCTGATTTGCATTTCTCTTATGACTAATGATGTTGAGTATCTTTTTGTATTTGTTATTATTCCTTGCATCTTTTGTGTTTTCTGTTTATTATGCTTTCATGTTGTTCCTTTTATTTTCTTTCATATCTTTTGCTGAATTGATCCATCAGTTAAATATTCTATTTGAATTCTAGTAATTTTATCCTTAGATTTAAAAAAAATGTTAATTGTATGTGTTCTGCCCATAGCAAGAATGAAACTCTTAGCATTTATTTTCTTTTCTTGAGTACCAGCCCCTTCTAATAGTATTAATGCTACTATGTAGCCAGCTGTTTCAGTTTGTTAATGCTGCTGGAATGCAATATACCAGAAATGGATTGGCTTTTATAAAGGTAATTTATTAAGTTATAAGTTATAATTCTAAGGCCATGGAAGAGGATCCCTTTACTCAAGAAATGCTGATCACGTCTGGGCTTTCTCTTTCACATGGTAAGGCATGTGGGAAAATCTGCTGGAACTTTGCTCCTGGGTTTCATTGCTTTCAGCAGTGGCCTCCTCTCTGAGTTTCTGTCTGCCTCAAAGCGTCTCCAAACGACTGTGCCTTGTTTTCAGAGATCTCAAATTTGTGACCACAGGAAATAAAATTTTCTTTCAGGGCACACGTAGAAACTTTTAAATCTTTCATACAGTATTTAAATTGCAAATTTGAAGACTTCAACCCATCCCTTTCTCTTATAACTGTATCCATCATATCTAAAAATAACCAGCCAACATTATTATACCTCTTAATTCCACAAAACTCTGTTAAGGTGTCAAAAACACTGTCATCCAGAGCCTTGCCTCATATAAGAGTATGATTAGGAGGATTGAGTGGTACTATTTTGTCTATCTGTATTGTCGACTCATGCCATAGACTAATAGTGCCATCTTGATTATTGGAAATGAGTCATTAGTACTTTGAGTTTACTCAGGGTAGAAAACTGATTGTAAAGACTCATTTTTAAGATTCTGAACCACTCCTGTATGTCAGCTTCTGAACCAAGCTGTATGTCAGGATTCTCTAGAGAAACAGATCCAATGGAAGATATTTGTAAATATGAGAGTTTATACAAGTGTCACAGGGATACATGAGTCCAAGTTCCATAGGGCAGGCCACTAGCTGGCAACTCTGATGAAGGCCACGGATGAACTCTCCAGGAGAGGCTGGCTGGCTGCAGAAGAAATGAAAGTTCTCTCTTCTTCCTTAAAAGTCTTCAACTGATTAGATTAATTCCAACTGACTGGATTCTCATCGGGGAGATCACAGATGTAATGAGCCACAGATCAATCAACTGACTGATGATTTAATAAACCAGTCTTCAGTTTATTAACTAGCCACAAAATGTCCTTGCAGTAATGGGTTAGGCCAATGCTTGCTTAACCAGTCAACTGGGCACCATTACCTGGCCAAGTTGACACATGAACCCAACCATCACATCACCCAAAGCAGAAATTCTGTACCCTTTAAGCAATAACTCCACTTTGTCCTTACCCCCGCCTCTGGTAAAAAAAAATTTTTTTTTTGCCTCTGGTAACGTTTTATCTACCTTCTGTTTCCATGAATTTGTTTGCTCTAAATATTTCATTTAAGTGGGGTCATGCAATATTTATTCTTTTGACAACACAAGTCTTTTATAAATTCAAATCATATCATGTCACTTCTTTACTTAAAACTCTTTGGTGTCTTCTCATTTCTCTCAGAATAAAATCCAAGCATGTTAACATGACCTATAAAATGCCACATGATCTGACTTATGCTTCACTCTCCAATCTCTCTTGCCCTCCCCAAACTGTAGAAAGCAAAGAAAACATTCCCTTCTTTCAGTTCCTGAAAGATTCTTAGTTTTTTTCCACCTCAGATCCTGATTCTGAACACATTTTCTTTTGCTCTTTACAAAGCCACACTTTCATTTCTCTTCAGGTCACAGCCGAATTGTCCTCTGCTCCTTTTAACCAATTCAAGTGGTTAAAATGGTAGTCTTCTCTGCTACTTAAGTTCACCTCACCTCAGTCCTCATTATTCTCTGTCAAAGCACTGTTTCCTCCCTATGCTGAGCCTGATTTACAGGTTATTTACTTGTGTATTGTCTTATCTTTGGCATCAGTCTCCAAGCCCCATGAGAAGAACAACTAGAGTCGCTTGTTGGCTAATGTCTCCCCTAGTGCCTAGCACAGAGCATGACACATTGTCAGCACTCAATAAATGTTTGTTGAATAAATGAATTAAACACTCAAATCACTATGCAAAGTGATAAATGCTAATGGAGTGTTTTCGTTTTCTAAAGCTGCTGGAATGCAATATACCAGAAATGGATTCAATGGAAACAATAAAGGGGATTTATTGTTACAAGTTTACAGCTCTAAGACCATAAACTTTCCAAACTAATGCATCCAGAAAAATTCTTTGATTCTAAAGAAAGGGCTGGCTGGTGTCGGGATTTCCTCTGTCACATGGGGAGGCACATGGCCAGTGTTTGCTGGTCCTTTCTTAGCTTCTCTGGAGCAACTGCTGGATTTTTTCCTTACCCTCATTTGACACTCATCAGGTTGTGTCTTTTCAGTACTGTGGGTCCTTGCTTAGCATTTCATGGGAAGGCACATGGCGACGTCTGCTGAGTTCTGCATCTCCAAACGTCTGAGTGTATGTCAGCTCTGCCTCTTTCTTTCCCCATGAGCTCTCTTAAAGACTCTAGTAAACTAATTAAGACACAACTGGAATGTGTGGAGTCACATCTTCATCTACACAAAGTCGCACCCACAATTGGTTATGTCACATCTCCTTGGGAACAATCTAATCAAGAAGTCCCACCTTACAGTATTGTATGAGGGTTAAAAGAACGTGGCTTATGGGAGATGACTCCCAGGGATGAGTCCGGTCCTGGCACTGTGGGGTCAACAATTCCAACCTGACCAAAAGTGGAAAAAGTGGTATAACAAATAAGGTATCAGTGGCTGAGTGAGTTCAAATAGAGTTGAAAGGCTATTCTAGAGCTCACTGTTTCTTTTTTAAATTAATTAAAACGTTTTTTTTTTGAACATAACAGCAAAGAAACACAAACATTCTTACCATATGATCATTCCACTCTACATATATAATCAGTAATTCACAATATCATCACATAGTTGTATATTCATCATTATGATCATTTCTTAGAACATTTATATCAATTCAGAAAAAGAAATAAAAAGAAAAGAGAAAAAAATTCATACATACTATATCCTTTACCTCTCTCTCTCATTGATCACTAGCATTTCAATCTACTAAATTTATTTTAACATTTGTTCCCCCTATTATTTATTTTTAATCCATGTGTTTTACTCGTCTGTCAAAAAGGTAGATAAAAGGAACATCAGACACAAGGTTTTCACAATCACACAGTCACATATGTGATTGCGAAAGTTATATCATTATACAATCATGTTCAAGAAACATGGCTACTGGAACACAGTTCTACATCTTCAGGCAGTTCCCTCCAGCCTTCCTATTACACTTTAACTAAACAGGTGATATCTATTTAATGCGTAAAAATAACCTCCAGGACAACCACTCGACTCTGCTTGGAATCTCTCAGCCATTGACACTTTATTTTGTCTCATTTTGCTCTTCCTCTTTTGATCGAGAAGGTTTTCTCAGTCCCTTGATGCTGAGTCCCAGCTCATTCTAGGATTTCTCTCCCACATTGACAGGAAGGTCCACACCCTTGGGAGTCATGTCCCACTTAGAGAGGGGGAGTGTGGTGAGTTTGCTTGCCGTGTTGGCTGAGAGAGAGAGGCCACATCTGAGCAACAAAAAAGGTTCTCTTGGGGGTGACTCTTAGGCCTAATTTTAAGTAGGCTTAGCCTATCCTTTGCAGGATTAAGTTTCATATGAACAACCACCAAGACTAGGGGCTCAGCCTATTGCTTTGGTTGTCCTCACTGCTTGTGAGAATATCAAGAATTCTCCACTTGGGGAAGTTGAATTTTCCCCCTTTCTCACCATTCCCCCAAGGGGACTTTGCAAATACATTTTTACTCATTGTTCAACTCACTCTGGGATTTATCGGGGCATCACTGTGGACAAACCTACAAAATTAGAGCTCACTCTTTTTTTAAAATTTTTATTAATAAAACCAATCAACATACAATATGAACATTCTTTTTTCATCATGTAATCGTATATTCATCATCATGAGCATTTCTTAGAACATTTGCATCAATTCAGATAAAGAAATAAAAAGAAAACAGAAGAAAAATTCATACATACCATATCCCTTATCCTTCCATTTCTTTGGCCCACACCCCTGGGAGTCATGCCCTACATAGAGAGGCGGAGGGTAGTGAGTTTGCTTGTTGTGTGACTGAGAGAGAGAGGTCACATCTGAGCAACAAAAGAGATTGTCTTGGGGGTGACTATTAGCTTATCCTTTGCAGGGTTAAGTTTCATATGAACAAACCCCAGGATTGGGGGTAGAGCTCACTCTTAATGCAAACTTCAGTTAGACATTGCTACCTATCATAACTTGCCAACCCCCGCCCAAAACCATTCCAACCAATCCTAAAGAACACCCAGGGCAATATATCAGATTCTATAAAGGTTCCATGTACTAGGATAACTTTCCAGAAACCTAACAACCTCCAGATGGGTCCCTGGACCAGATAAGTCCTGAAACTTAAAGGGGCCAGCCTTTCCAGAACATCAACTAGTTCCATATCCCTACCCCTTATTATTGACTGCCCTTCCAACCAGTAAAAGTTAGAATGGCCATAGCCCCAATACCCCTAAAGAGTGGGAGAAAGATCAAAGGTGCTGATGGTGGAGTTATACAGAGAAGATAGAGTTCAACAAATGAGTATGATTGCTGACTCATTATATTGATATTTCTTTTAGTCACCAGTATTTTAGAGCAGCTAGGAGTAAAAACCTAAAATTGTAGAATTATAACTCATGCCAAACTCTGAAATGTGTTCTATAATTAATTCTTGCACTGTGCTTTGAAATTTATTGCTTTCTTGTATACATACTATTTTTCACAAAAGGGTAAAAAAGTCAATTGTGATGATAACATAGATATTTGTTCCTTCTAGCTAGAAGGAAAAATCTGAGATGATGGTATGGTAGCCCATGACAAACTCTGGGATCTGTCCTGTAACTACTTGTTGAAGAGTGCTTTGAATATTACTGCTTTTTTCTTTCTTTGCTTTGTATGTATTTTATACAATAAAAAAATTTAAAAAAAAGAAAGAAAGAACGTGGCTGCCCCCACAAGATTGGATCAGGAGTAAAAGAACCTGGCATTTGTGGGGTATATAACAGTTTCAAACAGCACATGGGGTGTTACAAGAGAGGAACGAGTGGTTCAGTCTGAATGTCACCAGGAATGAGCACTGCATTTGTTAAAAGAAGAAATGCCCCCTTTTTGGGATATAGAGAAAACGGATTACGTGTTGTTGATGTGTATAAGAATAACATGATTTTTTAAATCTAATGTTTCTAAAAACTACAAAACACTGAGACTGGATAAACAAGACTGGATAAACAGAACCAATGAGAATCTAGTAATTAACCATGCTACCATAATGATGAAATCTGCAATTAGTGAGCAAAATGAACGATAGCTTGCTTTACAAAGCTATAGAGTTTATAAGAGAGGCCTTTGAAAGCCAGTCTCTCCATTTCCATTTTTTAAATGATTCCTCCCAAGGAGGATATATATGTAGAATGGAAAAAATGAGCTCAGAGAACATGCTCATCATTATCTATAAAGTTTTGTCAGGGGATGTGGTTGCTAGGTAAAGGAAAAAAGCAGTAAGCAATAAAGAATAGGGATCCTATTACACCAGTCCAGATCCTTTGTGATAAATGGGTAAAGATTTGGTATTTTTAACTTTAAAATTTTTTTAAATGGTGCTTTATTGGTCAAAAATTGCAATTTAATTTTTTATTAAATTAAAAAATTTAATTTTACTATCATCATTCATGGTGATGATGATAATAATGATGAAATAACTCTGTTAGTCCTCTGTTCTATAGTAACAAATAGCCCCTATGCTCAGTAGCTTGTAACAACAGAGGTTTATTTCTTTTTTTTTCTGCTCTTTTTTATTAATTAAAAAAAATTAACTGACAAAACATTTAGAAATCATTCCATTCTACATATACAATCAGTAATTCTTAATATCATCACATAGTTGCATATTCATCATTTCTTAGTACATTTGCATCGATTTAGAAAAAGAAATAAAAAGACAACAGAAAAAAATAAAACGATAATAGAGAGAAAAAAAAACTGTACCTCACAAGCAGCTTCATTCAATGTTTTAACATAATTACATTACAATCAGGTAGTATTGTGCTGTCCATTTCTGAGTTTTTGTATCCAGTCCTGTTGCACAGTCTGAGAGGTTTATTTCTTGCCCACATTATGTGTCTGTGTCAGATGGGCACTGGCTGTGCCCCAACCCATGTCTTTTCATTCCCTGATCCAAGCTGAAGAAGCAGCCCCTATCTGAGCCATGCTGTGCTCATGGTAGAGAGAAAGAGAGACGGTAGAAACATTCTTTGGCGCTTAAAGCTTCTGCTCAGACAAGATGTATGTCATGTCTTCTCACATACTGTGCTGAGGCAAATCCCGTGGCCAAGCCCATTGCCAGTGGTTTGGGTGGGGACAAATAATCCTCCCAAAGGGGGCTCTGCAAACCACATGGGACCAATGGGGATATGTCATCCTTTCTATGGGAGTGAATATTTGGAAACAGTTGTTCCACGTACTGCATTAGTCAACATTTACTGAGTGCTATTCTCCAGGTACTATTCAAAGCACTTTACATTGTTAACTCATTGAAGACCCCAAATTGCCTTCCTAGGTAGGTGTTATTATTACTTCCATTTTACACATGCAGAACTTGAGGCCCACATTCACACAGCTAATAAATAGCAGAGCCAGCCTTCAAACATAGGCGGTCTAGCCTCTGAGCCCTCTATCAAATGCAAGAATGAGCACAAGCTGTTGGCTGAGAACATTTTTTGCGTGTACTTTTTGAAAAGAATAATGCTACAGGATGGTTAGAATTACATGGTACCACTAGTTACTCTTCTAGGAGTCGTATATCTTCAAGGTACTTGGATTTTAAAGGGATTCTAATTGTGATACATAATGGACCAATTCACTGATCTCTAACAACCTGGGAATTTCTGTCCATTTAAATTTGCCTTTCCCTTCAGTGTTCTGGTTTGCAAACCTATGGAGATAAATACACTTTGGTTCAAAATATTTTTGAGTTTATGCTATTTGTCTCACTCTGATATTTTCAGTTTACATAGTCTTCTGGAAACATTGTGACTTTAAAATTTCACTCGTTCATTTAAAGGTGCAGCTTGATGCCTATTTCTCTGAGAAACTTTACTTGATACCTCAAGCTGAGTTTGCTACTCCTGCCAGTTGGGTGAATTAGAAAAAGCACTTTACAGGTTGCCAAACATGGACAGCCTTATTGTCTTCTTCTGAATAATGAGGATCAGAAAACAAATCTAGAGATTTCATATAAATGGAATCTTATAATATGTAGTCTTTGTGTCTGGCTTCTTTTACTTAGCATAATATTTCCAAGGTCCGTCTGGGTTGTAGCATGTACTAGTACTTCATTCTTTTTCATTGCTGAATAATATTCCATTGTATGGATATACCACATTTTTTTAAAATCCATTCATCAGTTGATGGGCATTCGAGTTGTTCCTGCTTTTTGGTTATTATGAATACTGCTGATATGAACATTCATGTACAGGTTTTTCTGTGGATGTATGTTTTCATTTTCCTTTGGTATATACCTAGTAATGAAATTGCTAGTCATGTGGTAACTATGTTAACCTTTTGTGGAACTTCCAGATTCTCTTACAAGTGGCTGTACCATTTTGTATTTCTGTTAGCAGTGTTTGGGTATCCCAATGTCTCCACCTTTTTGTTAACACTTATTATATTTGCCTTTTTTATTATAACCATTTTAGTGGGTGTGAAGTGATATCTCATTGTGGTGTGGATTTGCATTTCCTTGATGACTAATGGTGTTGAACATGTTTTCAGGTGTTTATTGGTCTTTTGTATATTTTCTTTGGAGAAATATCTATTCAGATCTTTGGCCTGTTTTTACATTGGGAAATTTGCCTTTTTATTATTTAGTTGTAAGGGTTCTTTATGTATTTTGGATACCAGGCCTTTATCAGACATGATTTGAAACTGTGTTCTGCTATTTTGTGGGTTGTCTTTACACTTTCTTGATTGTGGGGGTTTTGTTTTAGTACTTTGCCCTGTGGTTTGTATATTGTTATTGTTGTTTTAAGTGAAGAATGCCATAAGGACAAGTAAAACATGGAATCAGTTTCTGTATTTTCTATAGACATGTTAAAAGTAGTGCTTACTGTCTCAATTCAGCGCCCCCTAATAATGTTACATTTTTAAATTTCCTTTTAAAATTCAGGGTTAGGAAAACTGCTTTTCCTGAGTATACTTCTTCTCTTCTAATAAGAATGCTTTAACCAGTTGTGCCACCCTTTACATTTTGATTGCCTGGATCCCCAAAGTCAAACTTGAAATTCAATTATTGCATGCATATTCCTGTCTTTCATTTCAGTGGTCTTGAATTTCTGCTCTCACTTATATTCTCCCTGACCTGATTTTAAAAAATTTCTGTTAATAATTTACTGTTATTTGGTTATACATATACTTGCTAAAAACCACCTCAAATCCCTGTTGATAAGACAAAGTATAAATAAATATACATGCATTCATGCAGTCATAAAAATAAGAAAGCTACTCATATATAGTCCTCAAAATTTGGTTGCTGACACATAATAGGAATAATTTCTTTTCCATAGATCAAGTAATAATAACATGCTCTGTTTCTCCATGTTATGTTTGTAGTACTGACAGGATAAATGTGTTCTTTAAGATGTTTGGATCATGTAGGTGTAGCTTTCTGAAAATGCCATTTTCTTAAATAGTACTTTTGCCTAAGTGCCTCTTGGCCCTTACAAACAATCCTGTAAATAAATTAATGTCAAAGATCAGGCAGTAAGTTCTTGCCTTCTTGGATAAAGGTAGACCTTGTGTGGTGCCCTGCCCATTAATCTCAAGAAAGGACATTTTTGAGGAATTGTAATAATTTCAACTGAATTGGCAACTATTTTGTGTATTTTGTAGAACACACTAAGTCTCTGCATAAGGCCCACAAGTCATCTACCTGAGACTTGATATAAGGGAAAATAATGCCTTATCTTTATGGCTGGCTGCCGCTCGTGTGATGATATGTTGACACGGAGAAAGGAGCTGTGTATCACAAGGTGACAGCAGTCTAGCCATCCATCAGGAAGAGGTCCGTAGGCTGGCACTGCCATCCACCAGCATTTTAAGACTTTGGGCTGGATTCTGAATTTGCTTATTGATTAAGGGTAGAGAACTAGTTCAGGATAGATCTTAGAGCACAACTTCTTTTTCGGCATTGCTTTGTTGAACTCCAGAGAAATAAAAGCATGCACTCTTGCTCCCCGAGTCTTTATAAATGGTGTTTTTCTTGCTTCCCCATTTAGCAAAAATCTGACTCTTTCTTCATTCCCAGCCCAATGTCATTTTGTCTATGGAACATTTCCAGTTTCCCATATGCAGAAGTAGTTTCATGTTCTATGTTATGCCATGGCAGTTATGAATTTTTGTTGTTGTGATTTCTCACTCTCTGGGAAAGAATCACTCTTAAAATCCTGTTTTATATATACAAAAGTATCATGAAAAGCAAGAAAACATTACTATGGATAATCCTGGTGGAAAAAGCTCTTAGTAGTTATGGATATGTATCTACTACATTTTCACCAGTTTTATGGGAGAAGATCTCTATAGCAAGACTATGCAAAATCTTTCCAAGCATGGTTTCATTGTCCAGATGCTATCTTCATCATGGTCAACACTTGTGGCCTCTTCTGACTACATACAGCATCCAGGCACAATGCTAGGTATCACCTTCATACCTTTCCTTGACTTAAAAATATTAAGTTTATTCAAAATTATAAAAAATAACTTAGTAGAATTTTCTTACAAAATAGATGCATATTTGGAAATTAGTAAAAGCAGTCACCCCCCAAAAATCATAGCTAAGCCACTGCTATATTTTGATATGTTAACCTTCCTATCTTATGGGTATGGAAAGATTTCATACTATTTTTCTACTTGCTTTATAAAGCAAGCTACTTTAAAGTTCCTGATTAATATGCACAACCCCCCACCTCCCTTTTTCAAAGATAGATGCTGCATCATTAAGGATGCTAAATAAAAAAGAGTGTGTACTGATTCCAGGTTCGAACTCTGGTTTTGCCCTTAGTTAGCTAGGTGACCCTGAGCAAACTACCTCAACCTTCCAAGCCTTGATTTCTTAAATGAATTTCTTAAAATGAGGATAATAATGACTATTTTCACCCAGGTCATGTAGAAATGGAATGATGATGTGCACATATGCACCTGTTACATGGTGAGAACTTAGTGTGCTCACCTCTTCCTACCTCTCCAGCACCACGTTCAGTCCCCCTTGCACACCATGCTCCTGCCATTCAGAACCCCTTGCTCTTCTTCCAATGGAATAGGATGACTCGTGCATGTTTCCTCATTGTCTCTTACCCTCAATCTGTTCTTCTAGTACAGAAGGAAGATGTAGAGGCTGATAAATACCCCAGACAGAGGCCTTATCTGGGGTTCTGGGTATAGTAAGGAAATTATGGAGATATTCGTCATCCTAAATAGGAGCTTAAAAAAAATAGTAGTTTAAAAAAAAAACAAAGCGCATACATGTCTATAAAGTACATAATTAGCTGGAAAAGGTTCATTAAGCCTGGTAACCATAATCACTAGTTCTCCGTCTTTGGATTTGTAGGGGTAACTCATCATTATTTGTTTTTATAGGAAGATCACTTAATGAAAGTGATTCTATCAGGAAGGACTAAAATAGCACTTTGCTTTTGCATAAATTTACATGTTTAGGCAGTGTGTAAAGTTAGGAGAGCCCGTGGAGTGATCAGATCTTTCTATCTTTTTTGACATTTGGGGACTGGGAAAAAAAGAGCAAGACAGATTGATGTAATTTGGAACCTAATTTTGTTACATATGCCCACCAGACCATTTGCATTTCTGGCAAATGAAATCTTTTCCTTTTAAAACTGTTCTCTGTGTTGTATTTTGGCACTTTTCTGCTTGTGTATTCTTTGAGCTGATATTACCCATAATCCAACCATGACAGGTGAGACTACAAATACCTACCTTGTTAAAAAGCACAATTTTGGATCATTGGTGGGCAGGGTTTTTTTTAATTTTAAAATTTTAATCTTAGACCTTGTGCTGGTTTCAGAGGATTTATGTACCCTAGAAAAGCCATGTTTTAATCCTAATCAATCTTGTGGGAGCAACTGTTTCTTTTAATCCCTATTCGATAATGTAGGATGGAATCTTTTGATTAGGTTATATCCGTGGAGATGTGACTTGCCCACTTGTGGGTATTGCCTTTTTCTTTTGTAAGAGTACCATCACCTTTTCTCTTTTCTTTTTTTTTCTTTTTCACATGGGCAGGCACTGGGAATCGAACCTGGGTCTCTGGCATGGCAGGTGAGAACTCTGCCTGCTGAGCCACCATGCCCTCCTGGGTATTAACTTTTGAGTAGAGTTAATGATTCCACCCATTCCACATGGGTCTTGATTAGTTTACTGGAATCTTTTAAAACAGGAGGCATTTTGGAAAAAGTTCCAGAATAGTGAGAGAACCACAGAGTCCATCAACCAGTGACCTTTGGAGAGGAAGAAGAACACCCCTGGGGAGTTTCATGAAGCAAGAGGCCTGGAGAGGAAGCCAGTAGATATCACACGTCATGTTCACCACATGCCTTTCCAGTTGAGAGAGAGACCCTGAACATCATCGGCCTTTCTTGAGTGAAGGTACCCTCTTGCTGGTGCCTTAATTTGGACATATTTATAAACTTGCTTTAGTTGGGAGATTTTCTCGGCCTTAGAAATGTAAACTAGCAACTTAATAAATTCCCCCTTTTAAAAGTTGTTCTGTTTCTGGTATATCACATTCCAGCAGCTAGCAAACTAGAACAGATCTCTATTTGTATCATTACATTTTACCCTCACAGTTCTTCTTGCCCTTTCACATTGTCCAATGAAACAAGTAAGCAATTAAGAGCCAAGGCTAATATTTACAGATGCAATACCTTATACCGCTTTTACTTTCCATTTAAGACATGTTTATTGCAGCCTGCCATGTCTAGCTGTCAAGGAGTTTCAAATCGAGTTAACAGTTTACAATCTCGAAATAACCAAACAATTTCTCATTCTTGGAAGTGGGCTTGAATTTTAATGCCTCTGAGGCTGCTGTCGTATGATTCCTATTTTATAAATAAAGAGACAGAAACTTAGAGTAATCTCGAGGTTGGCCAGGATCACACAGTAAGTGGAAGAATTGAAATGTGAATCTGGAAGGTATGATGCTAAGTGAGGGATGGGAACTGTTTCTTTAAAGGACCAAATAAGTAAATATTTTAGACTTTTGGGCCAGATGGTCCCTGTATTAGTCGGGGTTCTCTGGAGAAACAGAACCAAAAGGAGATATCTGTAAATATGAGATTTATGAAGGTATCTCATGTAACTATGGAATGGAAGAGTCCACAGGGCAGGCTGTGAAGCTGGCAGTTCCAATGAAGGGTCTCGAAGACCTCCTCAGGAGAGGCTCACTGACTGAACAAGCAATAAAACTGTCTCTCTTCTTCCTTAAAAAGCACTCAGCTGATTGGATTATCTCATTGGTAGGAGATAGTCCTACGTGTCTTAGTTAATTGCAGATGTAATCAGCCACAGATGCAATTAGTTGACTGATGATTTACTACACCAGTCTTCTGGTTTATCAGTCAGCCACAAAATATCCTAGCAACAATGGTCAGGCCAGTGCTTGCCTGACCAGACCATCACAGTCCCTGATGTAACTTTTCAATTCTGCTATTGTAGTGTGAAAGCAGCCTTAGACACTACTTAAATGAATGTAATGACTGTGTTCCAATAAAACTTTATTTGCAAAAAATAGATTGTGAACTAGATTTGGCAACCCCAGTCTAGGACACATGCTCTTAACCCCGTGTTATGCTGTTTCATTCAGCCAGTGTGACACTGAGTGTCTTCCCTGTGCCAGGTAGCTACAGCATTGCAAAATTAATAAAATGAGGCTCTGCCCTCAAGAAGTGCTAAGATGAGAAAAAAAATCTGACTTTCAGTAAGCACTTAGTGTAACCTCTGTCAATGACTTATATTTATAGCTACAAATATTGATAAATAATATTTTTCCTTGTACAACTCAAATGTTGTGAAGATTAATGAGATAGTTTATGTAAAGTATTTTGAATTACTCAACTGAATGCCATTTTTACTGTTAAATTAATGCTTGCTCCTTAGCAGTCTCAAAGGAGATAAGTTAATAAATTATCCCTTGCTCTCCTGAGAGTTCCTTATGATTATACACCAGCAGTTTTTACCTAGTTTGATTGCTACATTTTATTTTTATGAAGCCCTTTAAAAATTTATGTTACAGTAAGTGTTTTAGTAGGACCAAATACTTTAAATTTTTTTCTCCATAGCACAATGGGAAAGAAAAATAATCCATATAATTTTAAAATTCTGCAATATATATTCCATAAATTACAAATCCACAATGTCTTCCTGTCTAGATTTTCCAAATTATAAAAGTTTTTGCTGGTAGTGATGAAATGTAGTGTATTTCGAAGGTGGTAATCTCATGGGCATTTTAATACTCGTATGGCGTTTATATAAAAATAGGCAGAAAATGTCAAACATTCACTTTTAGGAGGTAAAGGGGATAATTTGAAATTTTCTCAAAAATTGTCTACTAAGAAACAAAAAGGAACAAACTGATATATGCAACAACATGGATGAACCTCAAAAGCATTATGCTATGTGAAAGAAACTGGGCACAAAAGGCGGCATACTATAGGAGTCCATTTATTTGATGCAGGAAAGGGCAAAGCTTTGACAGAAATCAGATCAGTGGTTGCCAGGGGTTGGGCGAGAGGAATTGGGGATTGACTCTAAAAGGCATGAAGGAATTTTTTCTGTAGTAATGGGAGTGTTCTATAACTTGACTGTGGTATGCTTATAAAACTGTACATATATCAAAACTGTAACTTGCAAAGGATGAATTTTACTGGATGTAACTTGCCCCTCAATAAACATGACCACAGCTGTTACAGAGAGTTTCTCAGCCAAAGATAAGTGGAAAATAAACCTAAAAGGTTCTGAAAAAATTGCTCTCGAGGTTACGTTCTGAAAGGGAGGGGCTATGTGAGTCAGGTGTACTTCATTTGTTTTCTCTCAAAGACCCAACGAATACCGTGGGGTGGGGCTGATTTCTGAAGGCAGGTGGGAGGTAGAGGGAAGCAATTTAGGAGTTGGAATGCCCTGACTCCCATGGCAGTTTCTGGTTATTCTTTTCAGACTCCTGAGAAGCTCTTGTTTCATTGTGTTAAGGAAGTTGAGGTAAATGATACCATGTTCTGGTATATTCAGTCTGACCGACATCAAACCGCCCAGGAAAACGGAAAGGGCAGATTTCAGACACTTGGGCAATCACGTCACTGCTTTGTTAATGTTTCTAGGGGCTAGTCATAGCACAGATACCCACCCAGGGTCTACTGTCTGCTGGGCGCTGATGGAGCGTGAACAGGATGCCATCATTTCCACCTGGATAGAGCTCACATTCCAGAGGATGGCTAGCATCACATTTACTGAGTATGAACCAGGTGCTATGTGTACCGAGTCAGTTAATCCATGCAGTCACCCAGTGCAGAAGCTATTGTTATCATTCCCATTTAAAGATGAGGACATTGAAGCTACAGGAGTTAAGTGACTTTCCCAAGGCCACACAGCTGGTAAGTAGCAGAGCCTGGGTTTGAACCCAAGCAGACTCTCTTCTGGAACCCCACTCTTAGCTACATTGTCTCTCTCAGTTTTCAGATTAGCAGAAAGGTGTTGGGTATAGGGTCTCAGAATAGCAGCCCCAGATGCCTTAAGAAATAACTTTAGGGTTAAATACCAGCAGAATAAAGATTAAATCAGTTGTGTTAAAAGATGCCATGAGATAAAAGGTCAGATAGCATTAATAGACAGCTTACAAAAAAAAAGTTCTAATTAATATACATACAGAAAAATGTTTACCTTACAAAGCAGTAAGAAAGAAAATGTTCTTTCATGAATTGCAACAAATGTATCACACTAATGCAAGTTGCTTATAATAGGGTAACTATGCATGATTTTTCCGTTAATCTGCAACTTCTCTAATAAAAAAGATAAAAACTTTTTAAAAAAGGAGAAGATTTACTATTTTGCTTACTAAATTAGTAAAGAGTTCAAATAGAGATAGCTAAGTCTAACCTATTACTAATGGGAATATAAATTAACATTGTTTGGAAAGCTATTTGTATTATAAACCATAAATATGTTTATTTCTTTTAACCTAATTTTCCCACATGTATATAAATATATATTTTTCTATTTTTTTTTTTTTTTTTCGCATGGGCAGGCACCAGGAATCGAACCCCAGTCTCTGGAATGGTAGGCGAGACCTCTGCCTGCTGAGCCAACATGGCCCGCCCCCCACTTATATTTTATCCATAGGAAGTATTAAAATATATAGAAAAGCTATGTGCATCAAAAATATGTTGTATTGTTAACAGCACTTAAAATGGAAAGATCCTAAATGTCAAATAACAGATGAATAGATGAATAAATTAAGAAGCACTCATTCAGCCTACAAAATTGCATGTAAATTTTCATTAAAACTTCATGTACAGTCTTTTCTTAAGGAAGAGAAAGGGGTCTTTGAGTTGCAGTTTCAAAGTTCAACTTGTAAATCATGTAATACTAAGACCCCTTACTAAAAAATTCTGATTCATGTATGAGGCAGTGCCTGGGAATCGCATATTTCACAAGTGCCCATGGTGATTCCGATGAGAAATGGTCTATCCACCAGACATTAAGAATACTGTCTTGAAAGAACTACATCAGTATGGTTTTAGTTAGATTTAGTTAGTTTTCCATTGCTCAATTTTGTGTGTGTGTGGTAGTGGTGATGGTTTAGTGCTTTTACTATGAAAAAGGGGATTTTATTATATATAAAATTATTTTATAATTTATAATATGTAATTTATTATTCAGTTAGTTTGCTTCTATTTTGCCCTAAACAATATTACCAGATTAATTCAGTAAATTCTGCTTGTACTGTTACCCCCTTCCTATAAAACATGCAAAGGATGGGGCGGGCCGCGGTGGCTCAGCGGGCAAAGTGCTTGCCTGCTATGCCGGAGGACCTCGGTTCGATCCCCGGCCCCAGCCCATGTAACAAAAACGGAGAAACAGAATATAATAAAAACAAGAAAATGTTTAAAAATGTTTCCCTTTCTTCCTTCCTTCCTTCCTTCTATCCTTCCTTCCTTCTCTCTGTCTTTCCTTTAAAAAAAAAAAAAAAAAAAAAAACATGCAAAGGGTCCCCACCATTCACAGGATAAATTTCGAACTGGCATTCAAGGCCTTCCACAACCTGGCCCCACTTGACCTGTCCAAGCCTTTTCTGTCATCGACCATCTACCATCCCCTAACATAGATCGTCTACTCTGAACAAATCAGTGCCTTTGCTATCCAAGTACATCCAAGATGAGTCTCAATTCTAAGCCTCCCTTTCTTTCATGGAGCAGCATAGAATAAACAAGATTTTCCCTTGATCTTCTACTTAACAGTCCCACCATCACTGTGATTTATGAGTACCCATCCCAGCAGAGCCATCCCACATGTGTGAGCCCCACAAGCCTGCAGAGAAGCCTCCCCTTCAGAGCTAACTATTCTTCCAGGAGCTTCACTCAAGCCAGAAAGCATGTGATAGGCAGTGAATGACAAGCCAAGAAGTAAAGGGTCCTCTGTGTTTGTAGTGTTGGCATCAGGAGGCTTTATTACAGAGGGTGGAGGAGGAAGAGATATAGGGAAAAGGGAGGGGGTTTTTTGTTCTGCTACTCAGAGAAAGTACAGAGAGAACCTGAGCATCATAAACTGAACTCATCCAATTCTTTGCAGTAAAGTAGTTCACCAGATAAACTACCTTTGCTGATTGTTTGAATTACAGATGAGTAAACTCATCTACTACTTTATTTTCACTTCTCAAAGACATCTGTTCACAAAAATATCTTAGAAAATAAACTGCATCTCTCTGGTGCTTGCTGGAAAATAAATGACTATTAGTTTCCTACCTTATGAAAAGAAAACCTAGGGTTCAGGCATGAAAGGACAGTGTCCTGTGGGGTCTTGAACCTGTTCACATGTTCACCAGCTACGGAAGGTAAAGCTTTGAGACAGGGGATCAACTATCCTTTCCTTTGGAGAGGACTCTCCTCTCCCCTAAGCTAGGTTCCTGATTAGATGATAACATTTATGATTTAGGACATTATTTCAATTCAGTTCATTTTAGAACCTTCTTGAAGGGCTGTCCTGAATTTCCCTTCTTCTACTTTGATCTTACTACTTCTTCTCCTTCGCACTTTATCTTAGGTACTTTTTGTCTGTACACAGCTGTGGTCTCCTTGGCTGGGATTTAAGAGTATAGTGTGGAACTTCCCCTGATTTATCTACCAAGAAACAACTTAATCCCCATGTGTCTGTTCTCTATAATGAAAACACATCCACACTCTGGCACCCGATGAATTTTACCAGTCTCGGTAATGCCTTTATTCTGTGTCCCATCAACATAGGTTGCTTTCACCTAAAGTATGTAGTTTGTTGTATATGTTAGTTTGTAAAGTCAGTCACTGGAATACTGATTGCCTTTCCCACAGAAATTATGTGATAAATGGTCATTAAGTTCTCAGGCTAGCTCTCATGCCTGTTCATTCATAATCACTTTTGGGGTGTAAAAGGGAGCCAAAGTCTTTCTGTGTTTCTGAATCCCCTTGACCCAGAGGAAGGTGGGGAAGCAATGGTTCCTGTTTCTTCATTGTCTTTCCAGTCCTCCTTTGCACATACAACCATATATGTGGATGCATCTCGACTCTTCCTCTTCTTTTACTTACATTAAACTCAGGTACTATATACACTATCCTGCCTAGTTCTGTTTTCCCTTGAAAAGATATATAGGAGATCATAGCATATCGGTACAATATAGATTTGCCATGCTCTTCATAATAGCTCTATGCTGTGATTTTTCTAAGAAAAGAAATAAATGCAATTAAAACAAATTAACTGGGCATGGAGAATAGGGAAAAAGAAAAAGTAAATTGACTCAGGTCTTAATCTTAGAAAAACTGTATTGCCAACAGCTGGTAAAGAATAGATATTTGATTTGCTTTGAAGATTTATCAGCAGAGGAGAAAAAAGATTATATAGAGGGTGAAAGGGAACCACCAAGACACAGTGTCATGTAAACTAAGCAAACAGAATTTAAGGAGCAATGCGCAGTTAACAGCATTGCATGTCAGGGGGACTGTAGATGGGAGAGTGTGGTGTAATAAGACAAAAGTGAAATGAAGAGACTTATTTGGGATTCAGTCGTCATTGGTAACTTTCAAAAGTGCAATTTGAATAGAATGGCGAAATCAGGAGTGGGTGTGGGGGTTAAGGAGAGAGCAATGCGGAGGTGATGGAGATAACAAGTGTAGACCATTTGCCTCTGCAGTTTAACAGTGAAAGGCAGAAGAGAAATGAAATGAAAATTAATGGTAACAGCATTACAGTCTGGTCCTACAGAGTACCAGAATTTATAGCTTGACTAATAAGTTTTCTGCACAGAAGAATGGCATAGAAAACAAAAAGATCTAGGAGAAAATTTTAACCCTTGAACTTGACTCCTGAGGGTCAGGCACCTGGGAAGATGTTTCTGTGTGTAAATGGCTTTAAATTTTCCAACTTTATAGTGCCAGCTACACAGCTTTCAGTAGATCTTTTGTATCAAGGCATTCCCAGAAGTTCTGCTGGGAAAAAGGACTGGGAAGACGTGAGATGAAGGAGCAGAATTTCCCTCCTCCTCTCCCTAGTGCATGGAGGTAGAGAAAATGGAAGGAGGCCATTTATCTTTTTTTTTCCTTAAACTTCACTTTGTAATTTCATATCTAACCAAGACTGTAATATGGGTCCTTGGCTTGAAGTCCAGATCATTCCTGCTACATCCTGCTGTAAGGTTGGCGGCTTTGGAGGAGAAAAAAGAGGATCGTATCACTACTTGGGTTCTGCTCTCCATTGAGAGCCACCAAAATTGGTGTCACTGCTTCTCCTACCAATTTCTGTGGAAAATAGACTGAGAAAATACTGCTCAAAGTAACTGTTTTGTGCTTTTGTGCAAAGCTGAAGTCACCCAGAAAGAAACCTAATTCACCCTGGCCAGAACCAGCAGCACAATTGCTAATCCCAGGTAGAAATCTTCAGAGTAATTGAGCTATAGTGTTGCTCTGTTACATTCTGATTGCAAACGCCAAGTCACAAGCATTACGACTTGTAGAAGTAAATGATTCCTGAATATGTGGTCCTAACACCCGGTCTTCCTGAATGCTGGGCCAAGAGCCTGAGATAAAGGCAACTCAATCTCTTCAAATGTCTTTTAGGGCGGACACCACACAGGTGTGGTGAAGCATTCTATACATGGCCATGGAAAATAGAAAAAATTCACTTCTCAACTAATTCAAAGAAGTTTACCAGTGTATACATATCCACAGGTCATTGAAGGATTGCATTGTTCTTCCTTTTTCTTTCTCTTCCTTGTCAATTTCTAGGGTGTGGCACCAAACCATATAGCCTCAATATTGCTGATTTTGTTCTTTTATTTGAAAAAGGTGCCCAGATATGTTTACTTTTGAACTGTAAACACACAGTTAGCATTTCAAGTGTTCTGAAGTCCTGCCTGAGACATGAGAAATGAATTGAATAGAGAAGGAGAGTCCTAAACCTGAGTGTTCAACTGAGACCAAGGTGCCTATTTGTAAAATATATGCATACATAAATGTGACATCCTAAAATTTGACAACTCTTTTCTGTGCTCTGGTATGAAATAACCAAAGAACCACTGTGTAGACATAGATTTTCATGATCACTCCCTGTCTTACTACAAAGATTTGTAATGCTTCTTTTAAATTAACCATGGCATGGCATTCTGTAGCCCTTTGTGCTCATCTAGTGTCAATTTCTTTTCTATAATGGCTCACTTATGAAGGATGCAAAGAGTGCCTGTCATCCCTTCTTCATTCCAGGCAAAGCAGCCACCCCATCAGTGTATATATGAGTGTATATATGCTTTCCATAAAACATTGTTTTGATTAAAGAAGTCCTTCATTATTAGAGCATACAACTCTTGCATGTATTTCTTTCTTTAGTGGCTCACAAACAAAGTAGCTCTTTATGCATTTCATTATTGAAACAGATACAGCTGTACTTTGATCCGATAGTATGATAAATATTGCATGTTGAGTAATTTTTGAAATATTTATTACCGTATGTCTCCAGCAACATTTTCTCTGACTATTAAAACTATATTCATTTTGGTTTGTTGCCTAATTTTTATTTGTACATTATATAATTTTCAATAAATTATTAATGAAAGTGGTTGATTTTGGGATTATTTAACACATTTTTACCGTGGCAGGAAGAATAAATATTTCACTGATGGTGTGGACTTTTGTCTTTTCCTGAAAAATACTTATTATTAAGCATTAGATTGAGTATCACAAGACTTAACCCCAATGCAAAAATAGCGAGATTTGCATTCGCATTCTGGAGACAATTTTTAAATACCATATCTTGCTTTATAATGTTATTTATTGCCCTTTTAAGGGACAATGTATACTTAGGATGAATTTCACTTCTAATAATAGTGCGTATAAATTGATAGTTCTATAGTCTTCTTGACATTATCTCATTTGGGGGCTGATGGATTGTCAAATATTAGATCAACATAGCTTTGACATCATAATATTGCTGGCAAAAAGCTCAGATTAGAGATTTGGAAACCTTTGCAAGTATCCATGTTTATTTCTGTTAGTCTTTGTTTCTTATGAGCAAAAGAGTCTCTGTGCTTGTTCATCTTTGGAAAGAACTAAAGGGCAACTCAGGAGATTTAATCTGTCTGAAATTAGGGTGGGGAGAAGTCTAGGTAATGTAGCTGGTGATGTCTTCTCTAAAGAGGAAAGGAGATTAGGATGGATTCCTGTGGCCTCATGCAAGGAAGATAGGCAGGGACAGAATTTGACATTTTGTTTTAATATTCAAAAGGTATCAGGGAGTTCCCATCTTCATTCCAGGTAAAAGCTCCAACTGGTATGCCATAGTTTTCATGCAGGCCGGTTTAGAAGGGATTGTACATGCCCTACCCACAATCAGCCTGTTAGCCTAATTAACTTTGTCCTTTGTATTTGAATAGAAAGTGTCTTCACTACCTCTGGGAGGGGAAATCATCGGATTACTGCTGTCAGTTCTCCTCTAGTTTGAATTTATGGCTTCTAGCTCCTTGAATTTTAGCTCAACTAACATAAAGAAGAAATGTGGGAAATCAGTGTGTGAGAAGGATGGGCATCTTGGTATTCATAAATGTAATTCCTTCAGTCCCTTCAAAAGTAGAATCAGTTTATAATGCATGTTTTATAGCCGTGGAATAAACTTAGGCTAAGGAATGCAAATTTAATATCACTAAACCTAACTCAAAGCCTTAGCAAAAAATAAAAATAAACAAGCAAAAAACTCTTTTGTATTGACTTCTGCCAAGGAATGGAAAAAGAGATTCATTTTAAAGGCTTCTCTAGAGAGAATGGAAGGCATAAAGTACTTGACATTTTGTTTTTTTCTCCACAGTTCAGAAGAGCAGTAATTCCCAGGTTTTCTCAGCAATGTACACCATTTTCTGACACAATTAGTACTGAAGGTGAATCCTCCTTTTTCTAAGAAGAAAATTTCGGTGGAGAACTACCCAAAATACTACGACCAAAAAACGTGTTGCTATTAAGAGAGGTAAGTGATTTGTTTAGAGGACGGGGAGGGAAGTAGCTTATGGAGAGTGTACTAAAAAGTATCCCATTTTTTATGGGTGGGATTCTACAAATAATGTTTATTTCACCAAATTTCATGTTAAAAGATCCATGTCACTGATCTTCTGATTCCAGATTTAATTCCAACCTCTTCTACTTACCAGCTGAGTGAACTTGGGCAAATCTTTTAAATTTTCTGAGTCTTATCTATAAAATTATATATGAAAAGGCTTTGTGAATAGTGGAGTGTAATATGAAAATGTCATTATCATTATCAAAATTGTTTTTTGCTTTAAAAATCATTGGATTAGTTAATGGTCTTGTATCTCATGGTGCATTGGGCACCGAAGTTTTTATTTTATTTCTTCCCACAATGCACATGCACAACTTCTGTAATAATAACGTGATTAAATACAAAAATAAATAATGGATTCTAAAAAGTCCTTACCGCCTATCTGTTCTAGATGCTTGAGATATCTGCAAACAGAACAGGTGTAGCTCTCTCCCTGCCCTCATGGAGCTCATGGTTCGAGCAGGGAGGCAAGACAGATAGTGAACAGTGCAATAAATAAATAGAAATAACCAACTTAGGATATTAGAAGCCAGCGAGAACATGGAAACAAAGAAGAAAGTGGGGCAAAATAAAGGGGATTGGGAGTGTTGGGTGGGGTGAGAGTCTAAGTTACAATGAATGTTAAACGGAGTGGCCAGAGCAGTCCTCATTGAACAAAGACGTGAAGCCAGGAGTTAACCCTGGGAGAACTGTAGACAGAGGAAGCAGCCGGGGCGACGGCTGTAAAGAGGGGTGCTCCTGGCTGGGGTGTCTGAGGAACAATCTGGAAGGCAGTGTGCTGGAGCAGAGTGAGTGAGAGGGGGAAGAACGGGAGGTGGTTTTGGAGAGGTAACGCAGCTCTGGAGGAAATAGCCTCCTGGTTTAAACCCACGGGTGAGATGACTTATCTTCTACCTATTTCCCTGATTCATCCTCAGTGTGTTTCCTCTGCAAGAAAATATTAAGCACAAAAGAATCCCAGTATTATAAATAAATCAATTGGACTTCTGTCACCTTAAATAATAAATATTAGATGTTACCATCCCCATTTTACTTGGAAAACTTTAGTGACTTGGCCAAGGTCATCGTCACTAAGAAGAACCAGCAAAGTCTGATTTCACTGAGCCTCGTGCGCCACGGTGACAGAAATGTCAGGATGTGGGTGACAGAGGATTGCCTTCGCCCAGGACAAGAGATGCAGAAATACAACATTCCTGTCACCCATGGGGCCCGACCCTGAGAGAGCCCAGAACTGATGATTTATCCCAGCATTCCCGTCAAAAGGAAAATAGAGGCCCCATTTTGTTCTTTCCCCTCCATACGCCACTCTCCATTTCATAATTCATCTCTTGGTATAACAAACAGATGTGGATTTTTTTCCCCCTCTTCCAGGAAAATTTCCAAGAAATTCATTGTAATTTCTGTGGCTTGTGGAACGTTTTGTGACAGGACCATATGGATTTTTCTCACACAACATAGGAAAAATATATATATATCTATATATATATATAGATATAGTCAGTTGGCATATTGCTATAGAATTAGGGTATTTTGAAAGTGTTCAATATCTTTTGCTCTCTCACTATATTTAAAGATTCTTATTACAAAGCTTGTGCCATTTATAAGTCTAAATCAACACTAGAGCCCTTTTTGTGGCTTGGTCTCGAGGGATGCACCAGAGAAAAGGAAGAATCCACCAAAGCAGAACTGAGCACCTTTCCGTGCCATGCCTAGTTCCCGCCCCCTGTAAGGACATGCACTGAGGAGCGACATCCCTGGGCTGCTGATTGGGGACGAAACGACCACTAGCAGTGCTGCTGGAGGAATGTCTAAATCTTGGTCAAGGAAAGCAAGTGGTCAAAGTCTGGGAGGCGAGATTGAGCCCTCAAGTCCTGAAATCAAAATTGGAAAGATAAGAAATATATGGAGCAGGAGACAAGGTGAATGAATCAGGGAATGGGTTGTAGGAAGGCTTGGGAGGGCTGTTTGTCCATGGCTCTGACAGTGTGGGGCGAAAGCAAAGGTACTAGCAAGACGGGGTGCCCCCCTCCCTGCTTTTCCTAAGTGTGGTTATTAGCTTTTATTTTTTTTTGGTTGCATAGACTTGTTGTTTCTGTTCAAGGTTCTTTTTTACCTTTTTAAAAATGTTGGTTTTAAATGTGTTTTTATTCCCCCTGTGTCCTTGGGCTTTTATATTTACTTAACGGCTGATTGCTTTGTGTTGCAGCATATGTTCTTCTTAGTACTGAAAAAAGAAAAGAAAAGAAAAGAAAAAGCTTCCTCTCTTTCAAAGATGATTCTGCTCTTGAATGCTTATTTTCTTAGATCCTGAAAGTGTTGGCAAATAGCAGGGCTTTCTTTTTTTTTTTTTTTAACTTTTTTTTATTAATTAAAAAAAAATTAACAAACAAAACATTTAGAAATCATTCTATTCTACATATATAATCAGTAATTCTTAACATCATCACATAGTTGCATATTCATCATTTCTTAGTACATTTGCATTGATTTAGAAAAAGAAATAAAAAGACAATGGAAAAAGAAATAAAATGATAATAGAGAAAAAAAAACTATACGTACCATACCCCTTACCCCTCGCTTTCATTTACCACTAGCATTTCAAACTGAATTTATTTTAATATTTGTTCCCCCTATTATTTATTTTTATTCCATATGTTCTACTCTTCTGTTGATATAGTAGCTAAAAGGAGCATCAGACACAAGGTTTTCACATTCACAGAGTCTCATTGTGAAAGCTATATCATTGTTTAATCATCATCAAGAAACATGGTTACTGGAACACAGCACTACGTTTTCAGGCAATTCCCTCCAGCTTCGCCACTACATGTTGAACAACAAGGTAATATCTACTTAATGCGTAAGAATAACCTCCAGGATAACCTCTCAACTCGGTTTGGAATCTCTCAGCCATTGACACTTTGTCTCATTTCACTCTTCCCCCTTTTGGTCGAGAAGGTTCTCTCAGTCCCTTGATGTTAATTCTCAGCTCATTCTAGGGTTTTTCTCAGTCCTTTGATGCTGAGTCTCAGCTCATTCCAGGATCTTTGTCCCACATTGCCAGGAAGGTCCACCCCACTGGGAGTCATGTCCCATGCAGAGAGGGGGAGGGTGGTGAGACTGCTCATCATATTGGCTGGAGAGAGAGGCCACATCTGAGCAACAAAAGAGACTCTCTTGGGGGTGACTCTTAGGCCTAAATTTTAAGTAGACTTGACCTATGCTAGATTGCAGAGGCTCCCAGACTTTCTCAGTTTGCAGCACCCTTAGTGTCTCAGTAATTTTTTCAAGGTACCATGGACCAAAAATAAAAAAAAACGAACCAACAATAGTTGTTTTTTTTTTAGTTATGTCCAAACAACTAAAGTATTTATATTCTAATAACTTAGTAGCTATTTGAAAAGAATAAAACATTTAAATTGAAAGAAAAAATAATATTTTTATTTCAGTCTTAAAAATTATAGTTCCTTAATAATGGGGTGGATGTACCTGTTGGGGACTGCACAACTCCTCAAACCTTGGAATCAGATTCCACACCACTGCCCTCGTTGCCTGTTCTGCCTTGATTTTCCCAGGATATTTGCTTTTTGTCAGAGCAACCACCAAAAAAACCTAATAGTCTGTTTTGGATTGCTAAACCTGATGAAATGCAATATACCAGAAATGGACTGGCTTTTAGCAATGGGGATGTATTCGCTTACAGGTTTATAGTTCTAAGGCCGTGAAAGGTATCCAAATTGAGGTATCAACAGGACGATGCCTTCTCCCCAGAAACAGGCTGCCAGTGATCCTCAGCTCCTCTGTCGCCTGGCCGGGCTCTGGCAAAGTTTGCTGGTTCATCCTTCTCTTCCGGGTTTCGTTGCCTTCGGTTTCTGGCTTCCGTGCTTCCTCTTTCAGCTTGTGCGTGTGCCCTTGTCTCTCAGCTTCTCTGCCTCTCTTAGCTTCTCTGGTCGTTCCTCTCTGTTTCCTGTGTGTCCTTTATCCTCTTATAAAGACTCCAGTAAGAGGATTAAGGCCCACAGTGAATGAGGTGGGTCACAATCTCAACTGATCAGAGGTCTACACCCACTGCAGTGGATTAAAAGAGCAAGATCTAAAAAAAAAGAGCAAGATCTGTTCTGGGGTTCAGAGCAGCTTCAAACTATCACATGGTCTAATATTGAGAAGGCGTACTACCGCAAGCTAGTATTTCATATAGTGCCTCCTGGATGTTGAGTATTAGTGTGTTTTCTGTGAAAAATTAAAATATCTTGTGACATCTCTGGATTCACTGTGCACCCTGGAGCATCTCGGTACGCAGTTTGGGAATTGCATTACAGTGAATAACATTGAGAATATTTAGCTAATTCAGGTCCAGTTACATCCATGGGATAAATTCCTTAATGTGATTGCTGGGTCAGAAAGTATGTGCATTTTCAATTTTGAAAGATGTTGCCATATTGCCTTCCAGAGAGGTTGTACCAATAAGTACTCTTACCAACAGCGTAAGAGCTGTGTATATTTCCCCAAAATGAATACTTTGTGCAGCTACCACATAGAACCAGAATTTTATGCATAGAAGGAATTTCCAAGTTCACCTAATTTTGTGCCTCCCACCCAACTGTATTAGACTCACCAGGGGTGCTTGTTAGAAATGCAGACGCCAAACCTACTGAAGTATTCCTGTGTGTGGAGCTAGGAGTTTGTGTTTTTAACAAGTAGCTCTGGTGATTTTTTATGTCAAAGCTTGAAAGCCACTGATCAACCCTATCTAGCTAGTGTATTAATCACTGTGTGAGTCAAACTGTATAGCTAATCATTCAACCCCTGTGTGAATATCTTCAGTATAAGGGATCGTAATATCTCATTAAGCAGTTTATGCAAATTAATTAATTTTAAAATTAATTAATTTTTAATTAATTTTAAAAAGCTCTTATTAGGCACATCTTCTCCCTTATTATACTGTGAATAGTTCTTTAAATAATAATTAAAAATAACTATTGTGTATTAAATGCACAGCGTGTGCTTGATGGAAGCTAAAGTAACTTACTTAGGATCATATAGCCGATCTCATTCATTCAATGAACACATATGGACCCCCTCTGTGGAGGTTTGGAGCTGTACCCCAGGAGAACATGGCCTTAAACTTAATCCACTCCTGTGGGTATGAACCCATCATAAGTAGGACCTTTTCAAGAAGTTATTTCAGTTAAGGTGAAGACCAGGATGGGTCTCAATCCTGGAGTCCTTTATAAGTAGAATGAAATTCAGACAGATGGAGAGAAAGCTGCAGGGTGCAAAAAGCTGAAATTCAGTGGTACCCAAAAGAGAACTGAGAGGCCAGAAGATGCCACCAAGTGCCACCATGTGACAGAAGAGCCAAGGACCAGGGATCACTGGCAGCCAGCCTCAGAATGCCACAGTCTTCAGGGAGAAAGTATCGCCTTGATGATGCCCTGATTTGGACTTTTCCTTGGCCTCACAACCATGAGCCATTAATTTCCCATTGTTTAAGCCATCCCTTTGTATGGTATTTGCTTGAGCAGCCTAGGAAACTAACATAACCTCCCAGCTCCCTTCCTTGTAGACTTATTGAGTTAACTGAGACAATCCATGTAAACTGACTAGCAGCACTTGATATTAAATGTTCAAGAAATGTTAGCTGTTGAACTTAGATATTTATTAAGAGGACTGTTGGTTAAATAAATTATAGTAGTTCCATAGAATACAATATTATACAGCCATTAAGTGCAACAAGGCAATTTTTATATAATGAAATCAAAGTCCCTCCAAGACAAACCTTATTGAACAAAACAAGGTATAGAATAGTGTATAGAGTATTCTGTTATTTGTGTTATTGAAAAGGGGAAAAAATTAGGGCATTAGGGAAACTATGCTGAATAGAACACATCATCTGTTATGAGGGAGGAATTATGATCTTTTTAGCTTTTTTTTTAACTTTTTAAAAATATTGTATAATATATATACAAAGCAAAGGAAAAAAAGCAATAGTTTTCAAAGTACTCTTCAACAAGTAGTTACAGAAGAGATCCCAGAGTTTGTCATGGGCTACCATAAGATCTTCTCAGATTTTTCCTTCTAGCTGCTCTAGAATGTAGAAGGCTGGAAGGCTTGAATATTTTTTTATCATCACAATTGACTTTTCTTTTCTTGTTTGTGAAAAATAACATATACAAAAAAAAGCAATAAAGTTCAAAGCACAGCGCAGCAATTAGTTGTAGATTAGATTTCAGAGTTGGGTATGGGTTACAATTCCACAATTTTACGTTTTTACTTCTAGCTACTCTAAGATACCAGAGATTAAAAGAAATATCGATACAGTGATTCAGCAATCATATTTGTTTGTTAATCCCTACCTTCTCTGTGTTACTCCACTATCACCTTTGCTTTTTCTATCCCACTTTTTAGAAGTATTTGGGCTATGGCCATTCTAACTATGAAAAAGATGAATAACTTTTTCATCTTAGAAAGGGCTGTTGATAATATGGGGTAGGGAGATGGAACTAACTGATGTTCTGGAGAGGCTGGGCCTTCCAGGTTTCAGGACTTATCTGGTCCAGGGACGCATCTGGAGGTTGTAGGTTTCTGGAAGGTTATCCTAGTGCATGGAACCTTTGTAGAATCCTATATAATACCCTAGGTGTTCTTTAAGATTGGCTAGGATCGTTTTGGTTGGGATTTGGCAAGTTATGATAGGTAGCAATGTCTAACTGAAGCTTGTGTAAGAGTGACTTCTTGACTCTATTTGAACTCTCTCAGCCACTGATACTTTATTAGTTACGCTTCTTTTCCCCCTTTTGGTCAGGATGGAATTGTTGATCCCATGGTGCCAGGGCCGAACTCATCCCTGGGCGTTCTCTCCCACACTCCCAGGGAGACTTTCACCCCTGAATGTCAAGTCCCATGTAGCGGATAGGGCAATGATTTCACTTACAGAGTTGGGGTTAGAGAGTGTGAGGCCACATCTGAGCAACAGAAGAGGTCCTCCAGAAGTGACTCTTAGGCATACCTATAGGTAGACTAAGCTTCTCCACTACCTACATCAGCTTCATAAGAGTAAGCCTCAAGATCAAGGGCTTGGCCTATTGATTTGGGTATCCCTAATGTTTGACATAGTATCGAACTTTGACATTTACCTGGAGGTAAAGTTTAATAGTTTCATATTTTTTCTCCCATCCTTCAAGGGACTTTTTGCCAATACTTTTTGATTATCTGCTTCAGATATTCTAAGATATACCAGGCATTACATTAAGCTATACAGGAATAAAGGCCCACATTCTTATTCTGGGCTCCCTGTTAGAACCATGCTCTTTTACCTGTTTTTAAGGCAGTATGCTTTAACAAACTCTACTATGTGTATGCAGACTTCCTAAATACTGAACAGATAAAGCAGAGGTCCTGCCTGCATGGCTTTCCTTGTCCAATGTCACCACCACAAAATGTGGGGGTTCCCTAGAGCACAGCTAGAGCCCTACATGCATCTGATAGGGGTTTTAAGAGTCTAGTAAACTCAGGTCCACTCAACTGACTTTTGATTATCTTGCCAGCACTTAGTAACTGCAGATCAACAGTTATGCTGATTGGGAAGTTAGACCACCTGGGCCAAGCAAATCAGGGGCTTTCTTTCCTGCCACAAACATTCTGGGAAATACCAGAACCTTCCCAAGACAGGTCAAAAAGTGACAAATATTAGAATTTAGACCTAGTCAATCCCTCTAATCACTATGGTATGGTAATAAAATCCTCGTTATCTCACAGTAGTGGGGGGTTGTTGAGAAACAGTAAGTCCTTTAATTATGAAAACAAACAATAAAATTTACTTTGAATTACAAAATATTTGACTTTCAGTCTTCTATTTTTATGCTGGGATAGCTGGGATGCTACAGGAGTATTAACATCTCTCTAATTAGGACCTCCAAAAAGAAATTATCTTGAGATATATCTGCCTCACTTTAGTTGCTGATGGGCTGGCCTCTCTTTATAGGACAAATAGCGGTTCAGAATTCAACTACTTATTTTGAAAAACTTGACTTCCCCTTATTTCACTCCAGCCATGAGACCCAGTCCCCTCTAGCAGCCCCACTCAGGTTATCTCAGCATTGAGTGGTCTGAAGTCCAATTTATCCCATCATCCAAATGAACCTGTAATTGATATTTTGGCATCAGGATAGCTAGAGATTATATTGCTAGCCTAAGCAACAAAGCATAGTCTTGCCCAAGGGAGTTAAAATGATACCGGCTGTTGAAGATGAAAATTTGAGGAATACTTTACACGGTCATCTCTTGGGGGGGGGGGGCAGTTGCCCATCCCTCCTTCCTTCTCTCCTTGGTGAAATAGAGGCTGCCTCAGGGAGGCCTTCAGGTTGGAGACAGCAGGGGCTTGAAATGAGATTCCACTCTCCATCTGCCAGACGTAACTCAAGATGAGTTGCACAGCTGAAGCTGGCTGAGAAACCTGGAACTGGATGACAAAGAAGGTTCTGAGGTGACTGACATTCTAGTTAAATCCTTTTGCAGTAGCAAAAGAGCATCCCGGTCTGATAATGCAGAACCCAAGAATTGTCATTCAGCAGATGCAACCTCTTGAAGTCTTTTCTCTGTAGACTTTCTGGGAGTGTGGTGTTATTTAACATGCATTGTGGGACCAGTTAAAATACAGGACAAATTTTGATTTGTCCCCATCAAATCGTGATTATTACATACTGTATTATGTGCTAGGTGAGAATGAATCGATTGACTATCTTCTCCAAAATATCTGTTCCAGGAGCTTGGAAATACCACCTTCTAATAACTAGTGGGCTTGACAACAAACAGCAGAGTGTTGGGGGGAGGGGTGGTGGTTTCTTTTTTGTTGGTTCCTCCCTCTCTCCCTCCCTCCACTAACATGTATTGAACATGTTATTTGCCACTGTGCTGTGGGCGAAGGCTATGAAATAAGACCCTGCCGTCTGGGAATTTATGCTCACGTCCTCACTCTTGTTACCTCTCTGCTCTGTTATGTTCTGCTGTTACAGAGAACTGTAAGTAGTTGCATACCTGTTTGTCTCTGTTGGCAGAGGTAGCTTCTAAAGGCCAGAGCCCTGCCATTGATGCATTGAATCTAGCAAAATGCCTAGGTTGATGTGATGTGAATTGAACTTTATTGAATTGAATTCAGATGTGCAAACAGATAACCCCGATAAATTGTGTTTAGTGATATTTGAGAGAGTTTTGCACAGAGTGCTGGGGAGCACAAAGGCCAAGGTAAACAACTGGGACAGGGAGCCTGAGGGCCTCCCAGAGGTGCCATTCGAGCTGGGCTTGAAAGATGAGAAGGTGCTTGCCAGACCAACAAAGGGGGCACGAGTCACACGTATGTAAATATATGTTTCTTGGGAGGGGCCCTTTGATCCTCTAAACCTTGCCCTTTCTTTCTTTAATGTGACTCCAGAAAATAACTGCTTGATTTGCCAGCCACGGGATCAAGCCTAGGGACTATGTGCGCTTCTCTTCCAGAAATTGCAACAATAGCATTGTTAGGGTGGCTTCAAAAACTGCTTCCAATGCTCCCACTTGACATTGAAAGAAACTGGTCTCTTGAAGAGGAGCAGATTGTGTTCGATCTCAAAATAAAGGGTCATTCAAATTTATGTCCCATCAGCCTAATCAGTGTTCATGAGCTTTATTCCTTCTAGGGGCTAAGATTCAGAAAACAAGAATCATTATATTAGTCCCTTATCCTTAAAATGCCACCTATTATTTTTTAAATTTTTATTGTGGTAACATGTATACGACACAGAAGTTCCCATTTTAATCACTTTCGTGTGTACAATTCAATGATAGTAATTACATCCACAATATTGTGCTACCATCATCACCATCCATGACCAAAATCTTGTCATTACCCCAAACAGTAACTCTATATGCATTAAGCATTAATTCTCCATTTCCCTCCAACCCCTACCCCCACCCCTGTCACCTTCCAGTCCCTGTAACCTGTAATCTGAATTTTGTCTGTGTAGTTGGTTATTCTAGGTGTTTCATGTAAGTGAAATCATACAATATTTGTCTATTTGTGTCTGGCTTATTTCACACATATTGATGTCTTAGGGGTTCACCCATGTTGTAGCATGTCTCAGCACTTCGTTCCTTTAAATGCTACTTATTTTTACTTTTAGTTTTTAATCTTCCATTTCTTAACTGAAAGAAATGTATTTCCTTTTCTAAATTGGCTAAGTGGAGCCAAGATTTCACTTCCTCGTGATGCTTTCATCATCTCAACAAACATCTGTGAATGCCTTCCACGTAATAGCACTATTCTGAAGTCTAGGCTTACAAAGAACAAACAGTAAAATTGTTTCTGCTCCCAAGGAGACTAAATTTGACACCGAAAAGGAAGCTACAGTCACCACGGAAATGGTCTCCCTCTATTGTTTACTATTAAAATCTTTTTTTGTTGTATCCATTCATACAAAATTGACATTGAAAATGTTTGAAATAGATGCCTTTTTTTCTGAATTGAAGTTCAGAGGCCCAAGAACAATGTACTCAGTCTTGTGTTTACCACTTGAAAGATTTCTTTGGAAGAGGAAGAAGCATCTTTAGTTTAAACTTTACTGGGCACATATTTTAAGAAGCCTCAGAAAGTCATTACATGCAGAAAATTACCCCAAAGGGAATACTGAAATCAGAACTTTGATGTTATATTGATTATTTGATTATATATGCTTATGTATTTTAAAAACATATGTCCATTGTTTAATTTTCATTATTTGTGATCAATTTTGGTGTTTTGTGGGATGTAAGAGGCTTCTAGAACTGGAACCACAATTTATACTCTGATTATTGCATAAATAAGGATGACACTTACAAAGGCTTCACTGGCTTCCCCATGTCTGAACAAATTAGTTCTCAAGTTGGATAGTGCTCATAACAGGTGAGATTGCTTACCTGTGTGCTTCTACTTGAGAATTCCCTCCTTCTCTCTGTCTCTGCCCATCAAAATTTTAGCTGCCCTTAAAATCTAAATTCAAATGCTAATTGCTCCACAGCTCATTCTCTGGGTTCCCTGTCCCAAAGTGAGTCTTTTTTCCCACCCACCTGCACAATACCTTATCCATTTCTCTCCCTGTCTCATGCACATGCACCCAGAACTTAACATATTTTACCTGGTTTATAATCTTTGGTAAATATTTTATATCCCCTATTGGATGATAATCTCCTTGGAGTCAGTGATATTTTCCTTCATGTTTTTATCTCCAGTAGATAGAATTTCAATCTAGATAAATGTATCCAAGAATATCTTCATCTCTTCTGAATGCCCTCATAGCATAAATCCTTAAACCAGTATTTTCCAAAGTAGGTTTTATAGAACAGTGATTCTGAGAAATGTAAAAAATGTTTATAGGACATATTTGTAGGAAATTCTGGTTTAAACAGAGTTAAACAGGATTCTTTATTGTAGGATTTCTCAAATTACGGCTTTGAGAAGTACATGTAGTAAACAATGTCTTCCAAAATTATTTGACCATAAAAACCTTGATAATTTTTCTTGGGATGTATTAGTTTCCCGTTGCTGCTGTAACAAATTACCAAATTAGAGCAATACAAATTTATTTTCTTACATTTCTGGACATCAGATGTCTAACATATATTAGCTGGGCTGCATTTCTTCTGGAGACTCTAGAGGAGAATCTGTTTCCTTTTCTAGCACCCAGAGGCCTCCTGTGCTCCTTGGCAGAAAGTTAAGCATTTTCAAACCTCTCTCTCTCTCTGACCTCTATTTCTGTCATCACCTCACCTTTTCTGACCCTGACCTGCCTCACTCCCTCTTATAAAACCTTTGTGATTGCTTTGGACTCACTGGGATAATCCTGGATAATTGTCCTATCTCAAGATCCTTAACTTAATCACAACTCCAAAGTTCATTTTGCATCTGCCTTAGTTTGCCAAAGCTGCCATGACAAACACCACACAGTGGTTTAGCTTAAACAATAAGAGTTTATTGGCTCACAGACTGGAGGTGAGAAGTATAAAACCAAGATGGCGGGAAGGCTGTGCCTTCTCTTGATGTTGGTAACATTCTGCTGATGGCAGTCCTCCATCTCATGGTGATCTCTCTTTCCTCTCTGGCATCTCCTACTTCTGACTTCTCTGACTTCTGGTTTCTACTAACTACGTTGAAATTTCTTCTCTCTATGAGGCCTCCAGTCATAATGATTGAGACCCACCATGATTCAACTTTAATAATAAAATCTTCAAAGGTCCTATTTACAAATGAGTTCATCCCCACAGGAGTGCAGATTAAGACTTGAACTTGTCCTTTGTGGGGTACATGATTCAATCCCCAGCAGCATCCTTGGGGAGGCTGTTCTACCTGCTCTAGCACTGTTGGCCGCGGGGACATCTGGGTGGCACATCACAGCATCTGCCACAACCACTTCTTATTATTTCTGAGGGAAAATGAATTCCGAGTTATGGAACAAAGCAAATGAACACCTGTGGCTTACAACCCATGGATAAATTGTCAGCTCTTTGTATTATAACCTTGGCAGTTATAATAATGAAGACGACTGTAGACCTTCTTGCAGATGAATTTGCTTATGTACTTTCAGAGTCCCAGCCTTCGTTTTCACAATGTATCAAAGAAATTGTGTTGTATAACTGCCTGGTGGGAATTTTTTTTTCTGTCCAAGTTTTTCAAGATCTTTAAATTGTATATAAATGTAAACCACTGCACACTGAATAAGGGGCAAAACTCAACTAATTTTGTAACAGGTTTACTTTGTTCAGGAAGGTATTCTGTGTTAGAGGTCTTACTTCTAAACACGTCATGCCCACTGCTTGTAGACTTCATCATCATCAAATATTCTAGTCACTAATAGGTCATGAAACAACTGTTAAAATAGAAGCACAGTATATGAGAGGTTAATAACGTGGAATAACTTGTGGAAGAGGTTGACCATGAGAGCAGTAGAGAAATAAAATGAGAGCTGAAAAGAAAGCAGACTCAGGCATAGAGAAACTACTTAATGTCTAGCATTCATCATTGGAAATTTGTTTTAAAAGGCTTTAGAAAGAAAAAATACTGTCCTATGGAGAGGAAACCAGATAAACAAAGGAAGAGAATCAATTTTAAATAACTAGAATGAGAAGACTTTTTCCTGTACTCATATAAGTAAACTTTCACTTACAAAGTAAAGTCATTGTAGATCTTGGAGAGTTCACCTTAAAGATGTATATATCAGATTTTCAAGAGGATTGCATAATGTTAATTAATTTGGCTCCCTCTCACCCAACATTGACAACAGTATGAGCACAAGACTATGAATTGCCCCAGGGCAGAGAGAGTATCTGATAAATCTTTTTGAGTCTCCAGCCCTAGCACATAGGTTGGCATATGGCCATAATGTTTGTTGAGCACCAAGTAAAATGATTACAGTTAGTCCCTTCCTGTATGTCACAGCACTAATTCATTTGAAGGAGACTATTTCAAAGAAATTGACCTGAGAAGTGGTATGTAAGAAAAGAAAAGTGAAAGTATTATATAAAATAGATTATGAGATTTTCAAAGGACACATCAAAAGAGCTTCTTTATTCCCAAATAGTTCATTTTGCTACAGCCTATAATTTTCCCCAGAAAATATATGCCTTATGAGTAAGAACAACACAAATGTATTGAGATTCAAATGTGGATATTAAGTTATGAGAATCATTCTTCAACAAAATTGCAAATTGCTGCATGTTGTGTACACAGTGTGGTATGCATAAGCTTGAGGAGTCACTTGCAAATAATCAAATTGGCAAATATTTAATCAAAGAAGGCCTGCAAGCTACTGTGTTTCATTTAAAAGTTCAGGAAGAAAAGCTTCTATTTTTTTATGTTCTGGTACTGAATAGCTTTCTCTGTCCTGCCTCTGTTGAGATTGTAAACTTGCTGAGTACAGATTGTAATTTATGCTTCTTTTTCTATCCCCAGTTTGCCTAGTTGAATATTATGTGCTTCAAGGGCACCCAACAAGTAGTCAATGACTTGCATAAAATGGAAAAATATCCACATGAGCACTGTAAAAGATATTGTAGTGAGGCTTAAAATTATTAGAAATGCATTATCATATGTACAGAGCTATAATTATATATTTTTCCAACTCTTTACTAGCATTTTTTGATAGATGGGTGTATTAGAAAAGGCAAAATCACTGGCTATACTTTACAGGATACAGCCTGGTAATAGATTCTACAAAAGAAAACATGTAAATAAATTTCAGGTCTATTCAACAGAGGACATTTGTAAGTCATACCCAACAAATTGCATTCACAAGCAATATTGTTACAGTAATACCAAAGAAAAAAATTAGTGAAACTTCAAAATATCCAGTTCTTCAGGGACAATAGGATATAAGTTTAGTGAGTACAAAGTAATTAAGCTAAGGAAGCAGTTAAAAAATATGTAAAAGGAATCAAAATTGAATGAGGAACCGTTAAAATTTTAGGTAATATTTCAGAGATAAGCAAAATGAAAAGTGAAATCATTAGAAACAGGAATGATTCTTTCAAAGTGAACTGACGTCATCCAATAATTTGAACTGTTTGGGTAGCTTTGGCCATGTCCAACTGGAGAGATGGTATTTAAGCTGAGACTTGTTAAATATCAAGGCTTTCTCAATCCCTTGATGCCAGAAATACAGTCAATTTCTCCCTTGGGATAGGGGTTAGCAATCTGATGGAGATTCTAACTCAGTTAATGTGCACTTTTTATAGACTGTGAAAAGCAATAATAATTTTGGCGTTATATTACAGGTATCATTTTTTGTTTTCTCCATGTCTTCTATTTTATTACATATTTTATGCATCAACATGATAAAAGATAACGTGCTTTCCTCCACTGAAGTATACAATGTAGGATGGAGCTGATAATCCAAGTGTGGGGTCTTTTTTTTTTTTTTTTTTTTCCAATTTTAGGAGCTTTGTGCTTATAGATTTACGTGCTATACTTCTTATTTCAGTAACACTTAACAAAGCCATGGCCACGGAGGAAATTAAAGTTACACAGAATGTCCATAATGAGACCCTGAGTGCTGATGTTTCAGGTATGGTACAAAGTAGCTACTTTGAATTGCAAATTAAAGAGACAAGCCATCTTTTCCCTATTGATTTTAGCCTATAAAAATATCTTGATTTACCATAAATAACTTGTACAGTAATCTCAACTGTCTGAAACATAGCAAAACACCTAGCTATAAGGAAAGCAAGCTTCTGGACGGCTATAGAGAGGTGCACAGAGCTCCTTAGAAGGCTTCTTGGGTTCTTGCTTGACCCCTAGTGATGCTTTCTCTGCATATAAGTCTATCATATTTGATTATTTGATTTCCTATCTCACAAGCAGAAGATGCAATAAATTAGAAAGGAGAAGCAATTATGAGAATCACACACACTGACTTAATAAGAAGTGACAGTTGGAAACTTAGAAGAAGGAGGAAGAAAACTTGTTTTAAATAGGCACAAAAAGGTCTTAAGGCAGAAGAGCCATTTATAGGGACAAACCACCCTGTATACTTGATTTTCCCCTCAAAACATCATTATTTCCATCTTAGTGTAGAAGTAATGGCACTGAGTCATACTACATTCTACTCAATGTATAATAAATTATAGAAAATTTTTATTCAAAATGCTCTAATTTTAAAAAATTCTGTAGGAATAACATTTAGTTAACTTCATCCCTCATCAATACCGTATAAATAAGAATCATATGTTGCCTTGAACAAACCCCCAAATATATCTATTTTTATTATTAGTGAGCAGAACATTTTGATTTTACATTCCCATTTTATATGCCAATTTATCTTCTGTTGCCTTATTTAGCAAAAATTCTTCCAGTGAACTACAGGGAGACTAGCAATGACTGGTGTTATCCCACATTTCTTGGCAGAGATAGAAAAAAAAAAATATATATATATATATATATATATATATATATATATATGCTAGTTCATTCTTATTGGCTAATTTCCTGTGTTTATATGATTTGTTTTGTTTTATTGGGAGCAGAGTTTCCCTCTCCTTAAAAAAAAAAACAGTAGCTTGAAAATAAATACCATATTTGGATGTTATATACTTTCCTCTTTAGGAAAGTAGAAATCAAAATTAGGATCAACTAGAGCTATGGAAGATGTTAGTGCTAGCACTAAGCCCCTCCCCTTCCTTCCCTCCCCACCCCCACCTCAGCAACACGCACGCTCCCCCCACTATATGACTTTATGGTATGTTTGGGGAAGCCTGACCTCAGTATAATTTTCTGTGACTCAGACAGTGAAGATTTTTACCACATCCTACTGAGGTTACAAAGTTTTTTAGACCTCCCTATTTTCCTTATTGTATAGATTGATTTTTTTTAGAAGATGTATTTTATTTCTCCTTGATTAAATGGCTGCCCTGTCTATATTATTTCTTTTGAGATCACAAATTTACTTTGCTGTGTAGTTCATCTGCACAGTCTTACAATTATTTATTGTTATTTGGGACATAAAGCAGTTGATTTCTGAAGTATCTCTTAATTAACCCCCAAATAAACCAGATTTAAATTTGGATTAAAAAATATATATATATAAAATAAACAGAAGGTACTTTCTCCTGAGGTAATTTGTGTTATCATAGGTCTTTGACATTAGAAATCGGCGCTAGCATTTTTGGGGGGTGGGGGTGGGGCGAGAAACAACCCTGTAAGATCTCATTACTACTCTCCCATAATACATTAAGATATTTCCAACCATCTTTTCCTCCAGTGGGGTAGGGATTAGGGTTTAGTATGAAAATAAGAGGAAACTTAGATTCAAAAGAAGAATTATATATGTGCTGAAATGCTTGGTACATTTGAAGAAGAAAAGCACAGAACCTTCTAAAAAAAGAGCTTTTATTCTCTATTTAAGAGCGGTGTTAATACCTATGGTGTGCCAAGCACTGTGCTGTATGTTATATCAGAACCATAGTTTTTCCTAGAATCATGACTATATATATATCTAACTTTTTATTGTATAATAAAACCTATATACAAAGCAAAGAAAGAAAAAAGCAATAATTTTCAAAGCACACTTCAACAAGTAGTTGCAGAACAGATCCCAGAGTTTGTCATGGATTACCAATCCACCATCTCAAGTTTTTCCTTCTAGCTGCTCCAAAACGCTGGAGGCTAAAAGGAATATTAATATAGTCATTTAGCAGCCATAGTCATTTGTTATATCCCATTTTCTGTTATATACCTCCTCCTCCTTTAATCCTTCTCACATTCTTTAGGGATCTTTGGGAAATGCCTGTCCTGGCATGTTTATGTTGAGAATGGGGCATCCATACTAAAGGATAACAGGATGTAATTATTTGATAATCCTGGAGAGGCTGGTCCCTCTGTGTTTCTGGATTTATCTGACCTAGATAAATTATAGGGAATTATATGTTCCAGGAAGACAAATCTAGTGCATGAAACCTTTATAGAGTCTCCGTTTGTGCCCTAGGTGTTCTTAAGAGACAACAGGACTGATGGCGATTGGGGTTTAGCAAACTGTGGCAATTAGCACTATCTAACTGAAGCTTCTATACGAGCAACTTCCAGAACAGCCTCTTGACACCATTTGATCTCTCTTGGACACTGATACCTTATTTTATTATACTTCTTTTCCCTCTTTTGGTCAAGAAGGCATTGTCAATCCCACAGTGTCAGGGCCAGACTCATCCCTGGGAGTCATGCCCCAAATTGATGACCATATATTTTTAGAACCTATTGGATAGAAAAAGAAAAACTTGTCCCTTCCCCATGTCAATATGTTAAAAAAAAAAAGAATAAAAGACTTAATACCCTTAAAATTGAAATGGAAAATAAGCAGCAGAGAAAAAATAATATATTTTTAAATGAGTATTAAAGTATTAACTTAGGGAACTAGTTTTAGTTGTGGTGGTTGGTGATTCAAATTTAGTAAACTCTGAACAGCTATAATATCACTTTGTGTTCTGTAGAAAGTTTCCTACGTTTTCATTCATCAAGTTGACTCCCTTAAAATTTATCAGCTTTCACGTGTTTATTTGTGTTTTCATGGGATCCTTCTCACCACTTCCAGGACAGATTGACATTTTGGGAGTTAGGTCAGCTCCCAAAGTTCGATGCATAACTGGCAAGACTACTCACAAAGATGGGTGACAAAAGGGAGGGAAGAAATGTAACAAAAAGTATTAGTGGCTAAGAGATTTCAAATAGAGTCGAGAGACTATTCTGGAGGCTACTTTTAGTCAAGTGTCACCTAGATGTTGCTAATTGCCATGGTGTGCCAAACTCCAACCAACAGTATTCCTGAAAACCCTAAAGCATATCCAGGGCTGTATCTGAGATTCTATAAAAGTTTAACTCACTAAGTTTGTTTTTCAGAAACCTAAAACCTTCAGGTGGTTCCTAGGCCAGATAAGTCCCGAAATCCAGAGCTACCAGGCTTTCAAGAGCATCAAGCAGTTGCATCCCCTTACCATAAGGTCAGCACCCTTTTTCAACATGAAGAAGTTAGAGTGGTCATTGCCCAAATATCCCTAAAGATTGGGAGGAGGATCAAAGGAGAGGGAGGACTTGTAACAGAGAAGATAATATTTAACACATGAGTATGACTGCTAATCATTTTATTGATATTTCTTTTTAGTCTCCAGTGTCTTAGAGCAGCTGGAAGGAAATACGTGAAATTATGGAACTGTAACCCATGCCATATTTTGAAATTTGTTCTATAAACTACTTGCTAAAATGTACTTTGAAATATATCACTTTTTTTGTGTATATATATATATATTTCACAATAAAAAATGTTTAAAACAAAGCAAAGAGGGTTGAGACCACTCCCAATTATATTGTGATAGAAAGACAATATAATTGTTTGAAGTTGGTTGCTCACTCTGACTAGCAAATCTTTGGCTATATAGAGACTTTCATTCTAGTAGCATCTTTTAAATGCCTTTAGCAGTAAATTAATTTAGATGGAAGGAACAGGCTTGGTTAGAGAGAACCTAAGATTTCTTTGTCCTTAGTTTCAAGTCTTAACAAATATTAGTGGGCTTTATACATTTCTCTCTTCAACTTTTGAAATGTCCTTCCAGAAAGGAGATTTTGTTCTCTGAGCTTCCAAGACTAGATTTCACATCACTGAAAGTTAATTTAAACTTTGGACTTTCAGCATCCCAAGTTGGGAGTCATGGCCAAACAGGCTGTAACACTCGAATATTTTATAATACTGTTGTTCCCGTTCATTTTGGGGGACTAAATATAGGTTTTGTTTTTATGTTTTCCTTCAAAGGCAAAAACATTCAGAAGTCTACTTCTGCCAAAATTCATCATAGCAAGACAACTTTACTTTTTATCTTGATGCTCACTCTGGCTTCTTTTTTAGCATCCTAGATGTAGTACTTGTTGCAAAGTCTCCCTTTCTTGAAAATAGAAAGTTGTGATAAAATAGCCAGCCCCTGCAGACCTCTCATCCATTAGATGGTAGATGATAAATGGGATTGATTTAGCTCATTCTCTGTGGCTTTTTAATTAACCTAGAACTTAACTTTTTATACGAAATTGTTCAATACAGTGACATTTTCATTAATCATCACTGGGACTGAAAAGCTGAGCTAAAATGGAAAGAGAAGGAATGGGTATAAGATGGATGGGTATCTTTAGCCATGTCCTGATAACTCTCTCTGCCAATATTAACACTGTTAATTCTAATGTGCAAAGTGGATGCATAGATCATTCTACTAAGGGGTCTGTAAGTTGCCCTAGAATAACCATAACCCCCATTTTTCTTTCATATGTGGCACTCGCTTCGCTGATAATTTAGAAAGCCGCCGAATGTGCATCAGATTCATGCCCAGGAACAAGGGGTTGGAAAGAGGCTTGTCATGCTATATCTTTTTATACATTCTACTGCTTATCAGAATTATTAACATGGAATTAATGGGAAATTAACAAAAAGTGCAATGTAGTATTTTCACTTTTAAAGTTTACGTTTTAAAAAATAACAGCTTTGTTGAGATAAAACTCACATATCATAAAATTCACCTTTTCAAATGTACAATGAAGTGTTTTTAGCATACTCACAGAATTGTGCTACCGTTACCACTAAATTAGAATTAAAATGTACTTTTGAAGAATGAAATTAAAGTATCATTTAGAGAGCTTAAAGAAAATAAGAAAAACACTCATCCCCTAAATTCACCATTCTAACCAAACTCTTCTCTCTCTTTTTTTTTTATTTTGCTAATTGTTTTATAACCACAGCAACTAGTACAGAGACTGCTCTGTACAGAACAGCCCAGTAAAGGCTCAGAGAGCAAGGGGAAATCCCTTAGAATTTCTGTCACCTTGGTATTTGGAGTTTAAGGCTACAGTCCTTGTTTTTGGATGGATCGCTGGGTCAGTGGCACAGTCCAGGTTTCAACAAGCTTTAAACAGAGGAGCTGCCACTTGACCTGTTTAGAAGTAGATGAAGTGCTTGGTTTCATGAATCACATGACCACTGAAGTTCCTCCCTGTGACTCAGTTGCCGGCTGGGGTTGTACTTCGCGTCAAACTCCTCAATATGGGAGCCCCTGTCCTTCTCTGCATTTCTCCAGGGCCTGAGTGGCTCACTCCTATTGCATCTCCCTTGCTGCATTCACTGATCACAGCCTCTGCCGGGCAGTTGGGAATTGGGATGTGGGCGGCACCTCCAAAGTAGCTCCATGCACACATGCATACCTCTTGTCATTTGTTTGTGTGCATTTGATTTTAGTTTTTTGTGTTTTTGTTAACATCAAGATATTTTTACGTAGAGTGATGAGAATGTCCTATGTAATTACTTTGCATATTTGTGAAAGTTGATGGCTGTGTCTCTTTAAAGCTGCTCCTGGTGTGATGAGGTGTGCTGTGATTTTTATTGCTCTGTGTACACATGAAATTATTCAAGAGAAGAAAATAACTTCATGGCTGTGTCTGCTGTGGTGTGATGCTTCCCGTTAAACCATCCCTTTGTGTTTGAGCTTTCCAGATCAGTGTTAAACAAGCTTTAGGTTTTGATCATTATCAAAATTAGTAGCTGCCAGGTGTCTTTTATTCCTGCATACTAGGATGTGAAAAAAATAAAAGGTTAAATGAACAAATAAAGCAGGTAGGTCTGTGCATGATGCTGTCTACTAAAATGAAGGACATGTCGGCACTGGCATTGTGACGGAGTCATCTCAACTAGCATCAATATGGGGAGAATGGAGGTGAGTGTATAAGAGTGAACAACACACCAAAACAGTCTGTAAGCACAGACAATGGACGTGAGCACATCTACAGAAGGAGTCCTCCAAATGGCTGAAAAATATGCAAAGATACTCAGGGGAATGTGAATGAAAACATTTTTCAGGAGTCAGTTTAGGACAAAAATTTTAAATTGATAATGGTAAGTGCAATAAAGAATGTGAGAAATGGGTCCTCACACACTGTGAGAGTGTAACTGATCAACCTTTTTGAAGCTAATTTGATAACATTTAATAAGATTTACAATTTCTATCCTCTTTAATTGAAGAATGCTACTCAAGGGTTTTGTAGAAGTAATAGTGTTTTATATAAATATACATGTACAGAGATATTCATTGAGGCTATAGATTTGCAACAGCAAAAAATTGAAAACAACCTGCTGCTCAGGATACAGAGTATTTTAAAAGAATGAGATACCCATATATGTGCTGCTCAGTTCAGATGTTCATTATATAGTTTTATATAAAATAACTAGAAATATAATGAATCCCCCACTTTTCTAACTTTTCATTTTTGGACTTACAGGATAGTTGCAAAAATAATACAAACCTCATACAAATAGCTCCAACATACCCCCACTCTCCCACATATACCGATATACCAATTTTAACATTTTCCCACCTTTTTTCTTGTTCTTTCTTTATCTATCTACCATCAATCATCTACTCATCTATCTCTCTATTTTCTGAACATTTGAGAGCAAGTCGCACACATCATACTTCTTGAACACATAATACTTCCATTTGTATTTCCTATGAACAAGGATATTCCACTTATGTAATCACTATAAGTGCAGTTATCAAGTTCAAGAAATATAACATTGATATAAAGATTATAGTTTATATTCCATTTTTTATGTCCAACAACGTGCTTTGTGCCTTTTGTCTTCCATTCTTAGATCCCATCCAGTACCATTATTGCATTTGATTGTAATTATCTCTTTAGTCTCTCTTTCTTTTTATTTTGAATTGTGGAAGCATACATTCAACACAAATCTTCCCATTGTAACCCCTCCCAAAAGCATACTATTTAATGGAATAGTCACATTCACAGTGTTGTAGTACCCTCACCACCATCCAGTACTAAAATGTCCCTTTCACCCCAGACTCCTTATACTCATGGTAACTTCTCATTACCCATGCCCCCACCCCTGGTACCCTGTACTCTACTTTCTGTCTCTATATGATTTTGCATATTCTCTAGTATTTTCTTTGCAATGTTCATGGGCTTAAATTTAACATCCTAAATCTATAACAATCTCCTTTGCTTTGATACCAGTTTATCTTCAATAACATACATGAACTATGTTTTATACCCCTCCATCCCCCCACCTTTGTGTAATTATTGTCAGAAATAGCATATTTATACATTATGAGCCCCATACCACTGATTTATCATTCTGTTTTATACATTTGCCTTTTGACCCTATAAGATGTTAAAAATTGGAGTTACAAATAAAAAATATTATATTTACCAATGTATTACCTTTACTGGAGATCTTTATTTCTTCATGTGACTTCCGTTAATTCTCGTGTCCTTTCCTTTCAACCCGTATAACTCTCGTGATGATAAGTCCCTCAACTTTTGTTTATATGTGAATGCCTCAATCCCTCCATGATTTTTGAAAGATGGTTTTGTTGCTATAAAATTCTTGGTTGCCAAATTTTTGCTTTCAACACTTTAAATATATCTTCCCACTGCCTTCTTGCCTCTGTGGTTTCTGATGAGAAATTGGTATTTAATCTCCCTTGTATGTGATGCATTGCTTGCAGTTTTCAGAATTCTCTCTTTATCTTTGGCATTTGACAGCTTGATTATAATATGTCATAGTATGTGTCTGTTCGGGTTTATCCTGTTTGGAGTTCACTGAGCATCTTGGATGTGTATATTCATGGCTTTCATTAAGTTTGCAAAGTTTTCAGCTATTATTTATTTGAACATTCCCTCTGCATCTTTATCTCTTTCTTTTCCTTCTTGGACCCTCGCAATGCATGTATTCGTATGCTTGATCGGGTCCCATAGGTTCCTCAGGCTTTGCTCACTTTTCTTCATTCATTCTTCCTTAGACTGGATGATTTAAATGGTCTTATCTTCAAGGTCTCTAATTCTTTCCTCTGCCAGTTCCAATTGCTGTCAGACTCCTCTAGGGAAGTTTTAATTGGATTGCTGTGATCGTCACTCTGTTTGGTTCCTTTTCATAATATGCAATTTGTGTTCATCTATTGTTTTCCTGATTTCCTGTAGTTTTTTGTCCATATTTTCTTTTAGTTTATTGAGCTTATTGAAGATTTTTTTTTTTGTATGCTGTATGGCAGGAGTCACATTTCATTCTTTTTCCATGTGAGTATCCCATTATTGTAGCACCATTTGTTGAATTTTTGTTTGTTTTTTCTCTGTGTTTTCTTATTTGCTTGTTTTTCGAACGTGTGTATGCCAGGAATTGAACCTAGGTATCCTGCATGGCAGGCAGGAATTATGCCACTGAACTACCCTTGCACCCCCAAGATCAATTTTTTTTTAATGCAGTTTTATTCAGATGTATTCACACAGCATACAAACCATCCAAAGCATACCTCACTGGCTCACAGTATCATCACATAGTTATGCATACATCCCCATGATCAATTTTAGAACAATTTCATTACTCAAGAAAAGAAACAAAAAGAAAAAGGAAACCCTTATTGTCCCATACTCCTTATACCCCCTAATACTGACCCATAATATTAGTATGGTACATTTGTTACTGTTGATGAATGAGTATTAAAATATTACTGATAACTATAGTCCATAGTTTTCAATAGGTACATTTTTCCTACATACTCTTCTATTATTAACTCCTTGTAATAGTCTCATACATTTGCCCTAGTTCATGAAAGAACTTTCTTTATATTTGTATGGTTAATCACATACGTTGTCTACCACGAGATTCACTGTGTTATGCATCTCATGTTTCACCTCCAACTTTCCGCCCAGTGACATGCATTATTCTAAACTTCCCCTTTCAACCACACTCACACACATTCAACACTTAGAGATTCTCACAATAACATGCTACCATCACCTCTGTCCATTCCAAATGTTTAAGTTCATCCTAGTTAAACATTCTGCACATATTAAGCAGCTGCTTCCCATTCTTTAGCCTCATTCTGTATCCTGGTAATCTATATTTTGTATCTATGAGTTTACATATAACAATTAGTTCATATCAGTGAGATCATACAGTATTTGTCCTTTTATGTTTGACTTATTTCATGTAACATAACGTCCTCACAGTTCATCCATGTTGTGTTGTTGGATACTTCAGGACTTCATTCCTTTTCACTGCTGAATAATATTCCATCATATATATATATATATATATATACACACCACATTTTGTCTGTCCATTCATCTGTTGATGGACACTTGGGTTGTTTTCCATTTTTTTGGCAATTGTTAATAATGCTGCTATGAACAACAGTGTGCAAATGTCTTTTCATGTCCCTGCTTTAAGATCTTCTGGGTATATTCTGAATAGTGGGATTGCCAGGTTATAAGGCAACTCCATACTTAGCTTCCTGAGGAACTGCCAAACCATCCTCCACAGTGGCCATACCATTTTAAATTCCCATCAACAGTGAATAAGTACTCCAATTTCTCCACATCCTTTCCAACATTTGTAGTTTCTTGTTTGTTTAACAGTGGCCATTCTCGTAGGTCTGAAATGATATCTCATTGTGGTTTTAATTTGAATTTCCCTAATAGCTAGTGAAGCTGAGCATCTTTTCATGTGCTTTTTAGCCATCTGTACTTCTTTGGAAAAATGTCTATTCATGACTTTTGCCCATTTTTTAGTTGGAATTTTTGTCTTTTTATTGGTGAATTGTGGCATTTCTTTATATACACTGGATATCACACCCTTATCAGATATGTGATTTTCAAATATTTTCTCCCACTGAGTTAGTGGCCTTTTCACCCTTTTGACAAAGTCATTAGAAGTGATGAAATATTCAGTTATGAGAAGGTCCCATTTATCTATTTTTTCCTTGGTTGCTTGTGGTTTGGATGTAAAATCTAAGATACTACTGCCTATCACTAGATTTTCGAGATGTTTCCCTAAATTTTCTTCTAGGAGTTTTATGGTACTAATTCCTATATTTAAGTTTCTGATCAATATTGAGTTAATTTTTGAATAGGGTATGAGATATGGGTCCTCTTTCATTCTTTTGGTAATGGATATCTAGTCCTCCCAATACCATTTATTGAAGAGGTTGTTCTAATCCAGCTGAGTGGACTTGGGAGCCTTTTCAAAATTCAATTGAAAAAAAAAGATTCAATTGACCATAGATTGGAGGGTCCATCCCTGAGCTGTCAATTTGATTCCATTGAGCAGTATGTCTATTGTTATGCTAGTACCGTGCTGTTTTGACCAATAAGGCTTTATAATATGCTTTAAAGTCAGGAAGTGTGATACCTCACACTTCAGTCTTCTTTTTCAAGATGTTTTTGGCTGTTTGATAAAATTCGTAATTTCCTTCCCATTTCTGCAGTCTGTGGGAATTTCGGTTGGTTTGCCTTGAATCGATGGATCAATTTAGGTAGAATTGACATCAAACAACATTTAGCCTTTCAACCCATGAACATGAATGTCTTTCTATTTACTCAGGTCTTCTTTGATTTCTTCTAGCAATGTTTTATAGTTTTCTGTGTACAAGTTCCTTTACATCCTTGGTTAGGTTTATTCCTAGATATTTGATTCTTTTAGATGCTATTGTAAATGGAATTTTTTTCTTGATTACCTCCTCATATAACTCATTACTAGTGTATAGAAACATCGAGTTTTGCATATTGATCTTGTATCCTGCCACTTTGCCGAACTTATTTATTAGCTCCAGTAGCTTTGCTATTATTTTTTCTGGATTTTCTAAATATAGGATCATGTCATCTGCAAATAGTGACAATTTTACTTCCTCCTTTCCAGTTTGGATGACTTTTCTTTCTTTTTCTTGCCTAAATTGCTCTAGCTAGAACTTCTAGTATAATAGTGAATAGTAGTGGTGATGGTGGGCATCTTTGTCCTGTTCCCAATCTTAGAGGGAAAGCTTTCAGTCTCTCACTGTTGAGTATGATGTTAACAGTATATTTTTCATATATACCCTTTATTATGTTGAGGAAATTTTCTTCAGTTCCTAACTTCTGAAGTGTTTTTATCTTGAGAGGATGTTGAATGTTGTCAAATGCCTTTCTGCATCAATTGGAATGATCATATAGTTTTTCCCTTTTATTTTGTTAATGTGTAATTTTCTTGTGTTGAACCACCCTTGCATACCTGGAATAAAACCCATTTGGTCATTATGGTTGTTAGATTCAGTTGTCAACTTGGCCAGGTAAAGGTGCTTAGTTCTGTTGCTGTGGACATGAGTCAATGATATGTGAACCTCATCTGTTGCTCATTACATCTGCGATCAGCTAGGAGGCATACCTGCTGCAATGAATGATGTTTGATTTAATTGGTTGGTGCTTTAAATGAGAGAGGTCAACGTACCAAGCAGCTCAGCATACCTCATCTCAGCACTCACAACTCAGCCCAGACCTTTGGAGATGCAGAAAGAAAACACGCTGAGGAAAGCTGTTGGAACTCAGAGGCCTGGAGAGAAGGCCAGCAGAGATCACCCTGAGCCTTCCCACGTAAGAAAGAACCTCAGATGAAACTTATCTGCCTTTCCTCTGAAGAACTAATGAAACAAATCCCCTTTTATTAAAAACCAATCCATCTCTGGTGTGTTGCATTCTGGCAGCTTGCAAACTAGAACAGTCATGGTGTATAATTCTTTTAATATGCTGTTGGATTCTATTTCCAAGTATTTTGTTGAGGATATTTTCATCTGTACTCATTAGAGAGAGCTGCCTGAAGTTTTCTTTTCTTGTAATCTTTATTTTATTTTTTGGCTTTTACAAAGGGGATTTATTAGGTTACAAATTTACAATTCTAAAGCCATAACAACATCCAAATTAAGGCATCAAGAAGGGCCAATAGTGACTAGGGTTTCTCTGTCACATGGGAAGGCACATGGTGACATCTGTTTGCCCTTCTCTCTTGAATTGGTTTCTAAACGGCTCTCTCAGCTCCTGTGGGTTCCTTCTGGGTTCTCCTGGGGCATTTTCTTCTCTAAGTATCTGTAGGTCCTCTCTTAGATTCTCCCGGGCAAACTCTGCATTTCATCTCTTAGTTTAGTATCTCCTGGGGTATTTTCTGTCTCCAAGTGTCTGTGCTTTCTCCAAAAGGTCTCCTTCTTATAAGACTCCAGTAAGTAGATTAAGACTCATCCTGAATGGACAGGGTCACACCTCCATGGAAACAATGGTTTTGATGCTAGGAGAAGCCCAAAATGAATGAGACATCAGCAAGGCAATGAATATTCTGGTTCTAAACATCTTTGGGGTTCCTTGTCTTTTAGCTCTTCCTCATGACAAGTGGTAATCTTGTAAAATCTTTATCTGTCTTTGATATTTGGATGATGTTGTCTTCATAGAATGAGTTAGGTAGTGTTCCCTGTTCAATTTTTTTGAATAGTTTGAGCAGGAATGGTACTAATTCTTCTTGGAGTGCTTGGTAAAAATCACTTATGCAGCCATCTGGTCTTTTTTTTTTTATTAATTAAAAAAAATTAACTAACAGCATTTAGAAATCATTCCATTCTACATATACAATCAGTAATTCTTAATATTATCACATAAGATGCATATTCATCATTTCTTAGTATATTTGCATCAATTTAGAAAAAGAAATAGAAAGACAACAGAAAAAGAAATAAAATGATAGTAGAGAGATAAAAATTTTAAAAAAACTAAAAAATTAATTATAAAAAACAAACAAACAAAAACTATACCTCAGATGCAGCTTCATTCAGTGTTTTAACATAATTACATTACATTAGGTAGTATTGTGCTGTCCATTTCTGAGTTTTTGTATCCAATCTTGTTGCACAGTCTGTATCCCTTCAGCTCCAATTACCCATTATCTTACCCTATTTCTATCTCCTGATGGTCTCTGTTACCAATGACATATTCCAAGTTTATTCTCTAATGTCGGTTCACATCAGTGGGACCATACAGTATTTGTCATTTAGTTTTTGGAAAGTCTCACTCAGCATAATGTTCTCTAGGTCCATCCATGTTATTACATGCTTCATAAGTTTATTCTGTCTTAAAGCTGCATAATATTCCATCATATGTATATACCACAGTTTGTTTAGCCACTCTTCTGTTGATGGACATTTTGACTGTTTCCATCTCTTGACAGTTGTAAATAATGCTGCTATAAACATTGGTGTGCAAATGTCCGTTTGTGTCTTTGTCCTTAAGTCCTCTGAGTAGATACCTAGCGATGGTATTGCTGGGTCGTATGGCAATTCTATATTCAGCTTTTTGAGGAACCGCCAAACTGCCTTCCACAGTGGTTGCACCATTTGACATTCCCACCAACAGTGGATGTGTGCCTCTTTCTCCACATCCTCTCCAGCACTTGTCATTTTCTGTTTGGTTGATAATGGCCATTCTGGTGGGTGTGAGATGATATCTCATTGTAGTTTTGATTTGCATTTCTCTAATGGCCAGGGACATTGAGCATCTCTTCATGTGCCTTTTGGCCATTTGTATTTCCTCCTCTGAGAGGTGTCTGTTCAAGCCTTTTTCCTATTTTGTAATTGAATTGGCTGTCTTTTTGTTGTTGAGTTGAACAATCTCTTTATAAATTCTGGATACTAGACCTTTATCTGATTTGTCGTTTCCAAATATTGTCTCCCATTGTGTAGGCTGTCTTTCTACTTTCTTGATGAAGTTCTTTGATGCACAAAAGTGTTTAATTTTGAGGAGCTCCCATTTATTTCTTTCTTTCTTCAGTGCTCTTGCTTTAGGTTTAAGGTCCATAAAACCGCATCCAATTGTAAGTTTCATAAGATATCTCCCTACATTTTCCTCTAACTGTTTTATGGTCTTAGACCTAATGTTTAGATCTTTGATCCATTTTGAGTTAACTTTTGTATAGGGTGTGAGATACGGGTCCTCTTTCATTCTTTTGCATATGGATATCCAGTTCTCTAGGCACCATTTATTGAAGAGACTGTTCTGTCCCAGGTGAATTGGCTTGACTGCCTTATCAAAGATCAAATGTCCGTAGATGAGAGGGTCTATATCTGAGCACTCTATTCAATTCCATTGGTCGATATATCTATCTTTATGCCAGTACCATGCTGTTTTGACCACTGTGGCTTCATAATATGCCTTAAAGTCTGGCAGCGTGAGACCTCCAGCTTCGTTTTTTTCAAGATACTTTTAGCAATTCGGGGCACCCTGCCCTTCCGATAAATTTGCTTATTGGTTTTTCTATTTCTGAAAAATAAGTTGTTGGGATTTTGATTGGTATTGGGTTGAATCTGTAAATCAATTTAGGTAGAATTGACATCTTAACTATATTTAGTCTTCCAGTCCATGAACACGGTATGCCCTTCCATCTATTTAGGTCTTCTGTGATTTCTTTTAGCAGTTTTTTGTAGTTTTCTTTGTATAGGTCTTTTTTCTCTTTAGTTAAATTTATTCCTAAGTATTTTATTCTTTTAGTTGCAATTGTAAATGGAATTCACTTCTTGATTTCCCCCTCCGCTTGTTCATTGCTAGTGTATAGAAATGCTACAGATTTTTGAATGTTGATCTTGTAACCTGCTACTTTGCTGTACTCATTTATTAGCTCTAGTAGTTTTGCTGTGGATTTTTCAGGGTTTTCGATGTATAGTATCATATCATCTGCAATCAGTGATAGTTTTACTTCTTCCTTTCCAATTTTGATGCCTTGTATTTCTTTTTCTTGTCTAATTGCTCTGGCTAGAACCTCCAACACGATGTTGAATAACAGTGGTGATAATGGACATCCTTGTCTTGTTCCTGATCTTAGGGGGGAAGTTTTCAGTTTTTCCCCATTGAGGATGATATTAGCTGTGGGTTTTTCATATATTCCCTCTATCATTTTAAGGAAGTTCCCTTGTATTCCTATCCTTTGAAGTGTTTTCAACAGGAAAGGATGTTGAATCTTGTCAAATGCCTACTCTGCATCAATTGAAATGATCATGTGATTTTTCTGCTTTGATTTGTTGATATGGTGTATTACATTAATTGATTTTCTTATGTTGAACCATCCTTGCATACCTGGGATGAATCCTACTTGGTCATGATGTATAATTCTTTTAATGTGTTGCTGGATTCGATTTGCTAGAATTTTGTTGAGGATTTTTGCATCTATATTCATTAGAGAGATTGGCCTATAGTTTTCTTTTTTTGTAATATCTTTGCCTGGTTTTGGTATGAGGGTGATGTTGGCTTCATAGAATGAATTAGGTAGCTTTCCCTCCACTTCAATTTTTTTTGAAGAGTTTGAGCAGGGTTGGTACTAATTCTTTCTGGAATGTTTGGTAGAATTCACATGTGAAGCCGTCTGGTCCTGGACTTTTCTTTTTGGGAAGCTTTTGAATGACTAATTCAATTTCTTTACTTGTGATTGGTTTGTTGAGGTCATCTATGTCTTCTTGAGTCAAAGTTGGTTGTTCATGCCTTTCTAAGACCTTGTCCATTTCATCTACATTGTTGTATTTATGAGCATAAAGTTGTTCATAGTATCCTGTTATTACCTCCTTTATTTCTGTTTGGTCAGTGGTTATGTCTCCTCTTCCATTTCTGATCTTATTTATTTGCATCCTCTCTCTTCTTCTTTTTGTCAGTCTTGCTAAGGGCCCATCAATCTTGTTGATTTTCTCATAGAACCAACTTCTGGTCTTATTGATTTTCTCTATTGTTTTCATGTTCTCAATTTCATTTATTTCTGCTCTAATCTTTGTTATTTCTTTCCCTTTGCTTGCTTTGGGGTTAGTTTGCTGTTCTTTCTCCATTCTTCCAAGTGGACAGTTAATTCCCGAATTTTTGCCCTTTCTTCCTTTTTGATATAGGCATTTAGGGCAATAAACTTCCCTCTTAGTACTGCCTTTGCTGCATCCCATAGGTTTTGATATGTTGTGTTTTCATTTTCATTTGCCTTGAGATATTTACTAATTTTTCTTGTAATTTCTTCCTTGACCCACTGGTTGTTTAAGAGTGTGTTGTTGAGCCTCCACGTATTTGTGAATTTTCTGGCACTCTGCCTATTATTGATTTCCAACTTCATTCCTTTATGATCTGAGAAAGTGTTGTGTATGATTTCAATCTTTTTTAATTTGTTGAGACTTGCTTTGTGACCCAGCATATGGTCTATCTTTGAGAATGATCCATGAGCACTTGAGAAAAAGGTGTATCCTGCTGTTGTGGGGTGTAATGTCCTATAAATGTCTGTTAAGTCTAGCTCATTTATTGTAATATTCAAATTCTCTATTTCTTTATTCATCCTCTGTCTAGATGTTCTGTCCATTGATGAGAGTGGGGAATTGAAGTCTCCAACTATTATGGTAGATGTGTCTATTTCCCTTTTCAGTGTTTGCAGTGTATTCCTCACGTATTTTGGGGCATTCTGGTTCGGTGCATAAATATTTATAATTGTTATGTCTTCTTGTTTAATTGTTCCTTTTATTAGTAGATAGTATCCTTCTTTGGCTCTTTTAACTGTTTTACATTTGAAGTCTAATTTGTTGGATATTAGTATAGCTACTCCTGCTCTTTTCTGGTTGTCATTTGCATGAAATATCTTTTCCCAACCTTTCACTTTGAACCTATGTTTATCTTTGGGTCTAAGATGTGTTTCCTGTAGACAGCATATAGAAGGATCCTGTTTTTTAATCCATTCTGCCAGTCTATACCTTTTGATTGGGGAATTCAGTTCATTAACATTTAGTGTTATTACTGTTTGGGTAATACTTTCCTCTACCATTTTGCCTTTTGTATTATATATATCATATCTAATTTTCCTTCTTTCTACACTCTTCTCCATACTTCTCTCTTCTGTCTTTTCATATCTGACTCTAGTGCTCCCTTTAGTATTTCTTACAGAGTTGGTCTCTTGGTCACAAATTCTCTCAGTGACTTTTTGTCTGAAAATGTTTTCATTTCTCCCTCATTTTTGAAGGACAATTTTGCTGGATATAGAATTCTTGGTTGGCAGTTTTTCTTTTTTAGTAATTTAAATATATCATCCCACTGTCTTCTTGCCTCCATGGTTTCTGCTGGGAAATCTACACATAGTCTTATTGGGTTTCCCTTGTATGTGATGGATTGTTTTTCTCTTGCTGCTTTCAATATCCTCTCTTTCTCTTTGACCTCTGACATTCTAACTAGTAAGTGTCTTGGAGAATGCCTATTTGGATCTATTCTCTTTGGGGTGCACTGCACTTCTTGGATCTTTAATTTTAGGTCTTTCATAAGAGTTGGGAAATTTTCAGTGATAATTTCTTCCATTAGTTTTTCTCCTCCTTTTCCCTTCTCTTCTCCTCTGGGACACCCACAACACGTATATTTGTGCGCTTCACATTATCGTTTAATTCCCTGATCCCCTGCTCAAATTTTTCCATTCTTTTCCCTATAGTTTCTGTTTCTTTTTGGATTTCAGATGTTCCATCCTCCAGTTCACTAATTGTAGCTTCTGTCTCTTTAAATCTACCATGGTAGGTATCCATTGTTTTTTCCATCTTTTCTACTTTGTCCTTCACTCCCATAAGTTCTGTGATTTGTTTTTTCACACTTTCCATTTCTTCTTTTTGTTCATCCCTTGCCTTCTTCATGTCCTCCCTCAATTTATTGATTTGGTTTTTGAAGAGGTTTTCCATTTCTGTTCGTGTATTCAGAATTAGTTGTCTCAGCTCCTGTATCTCATTTGAAGCATTGGTTTGTTCCTTTGACTGGGTCATAGCTTCAATTTTCCTGGTGTGATTTGTTATTTTTTGCTGGTGTCTGAACATTTAATCAGATTTCCCTGAGTGTAAGACCCAGCAGGTTGAAAGACTTTCCTGTGAAGTCTCTGGGCTCTGTTTTTCTTATCCTGCCCAGTATGTGGTGCTTGTCTGTCTGCGGGTCCCACCAGCAAAAGATGTTGTGGCTCCTTTAACTTTGAAAGGCTCTCTCTGCTGTGTGAGTGGTGGAGACAGAGGAAAGGTTGTAGGCTGGTTTTAATGGCTTCAAATTGTGAAGTCCTAGGATCTGAATTCCCTGAGAGAGGGACTCCACCTGAGTTGCATTTCACCCCTCCGGTGGGGAAGGTTCATGTGGTAGAGAGCCCTGAAAGCAGCCTGTTTGGGGCAGTTGCACCTTGTGTAATCCCGGCGCTGAGCCCAGAGGCAACCCAGCCTCCGTAGAAACAGCCGCAGAAGGCTCTGTTTCACCCGCTTTCCTCTTTTTCAGTTAGCCCAATAGGTGACTTCCGCCTTGATCAATTTCGCCTGAGCTGGGGGCCTACTTCTAGTAGTCAGAATTTGTCCATTAATGCCACTGTTGGTGTTTGGTTGGGCTCAGTCTCCGCTACTGTTTGGAGACTCTTTCCTTTCCCTCCGGGTAGCCGCCTGTGGGGGAGGGGCGCCAGTCACCGGCCGCCACAGCCTGGGAAACTTGCAGATCCGAGACTCGTAGCCGGTCAGGGAAGCCGCCCGCCAGGGAGGGATGTCGGCCGCTGGCCACCGCGGCTTGGGAAACCCGCCTCTCCGAGACTCCCAGCCCGTCCAGGAAGGAGGGAGGGAGGGGCGCTGGCCGCCAGCCTCCACGACCCGGGGAAGCACCCGCCGCTCGGGGAGCTCACCGCAGCCGGACCAGCCAATCCAGACTGGGGTACGCTGTGTGTCGGGTCCCTGCCGTGGCCCCGGGAGCTGTTCTGCGCTGTTTCTGGTTATTTAGTAGTTGTTCTGGAGGAGGAACTACGACGTGCGCACCTTACTAAGCCGCCATCTTGGCCCCTTATGCCATCTGGTCTTTAGGACCAATTTTTTAAAAATCTTTGTCTGGTATGTCCCAGGTCTGATCATCTTCATTGATAATTTCTAATATGTTAATCTTCCCTTTTGCAAGACCATTACATCCTATTTCTTTGTATGTTTTTAAATTTTCTGTTGAAACTGGAAATTTTAGTAACTTTAATGTGTTGTCTCTTGAATTTAGATTCTGAGGCCTCTGTTCCTTAAGCTTATATTCAGCTACTGTTATGTTCAAACATTCCTTAATTCCAGGAGCTTAAAGGACACCTTTCCCAGTCTTTGCTGATTGACCTTTGTAAGTGTGCTCCTTCAGGGCTCATGCGTACAATGAGTTTAGAGAATAACACCAGACCAAAGCATAGGAGCCTTGCTGTTCTTTTTTGTGCATACCTCCTGCCTTGAGCATGTGGTTCTAGGGAATTCCCCCATTTATATGTATATAAATGCCCCCTCTCCCCTAAGAAATGTTTCTTCGTGGTTCCAGGAGCTGTACTGCACCTGCAGCATTCTGTAGGAGAGCTCTGTGAGTAGCATAGCAGGGCAAGTTCTGGGATGGCGAGTCCCTCAAGATACCACTCAACACACTGGGCCAGGCATGCACGCTCCCAGTATGTGCATGAGGGCTACTCTGTTCCCTCCAATCCAGGACCAGAAGTTCCTAGCTGGTGAGGAGTCGGGTAGGAGCTAGTCAGGAGAGCCTACTGCTTTTAAGTGGTCTTTTTCTTGATTTCATGCTTGCCCTTTACTGTAATCCTTAAGCTGTTTTCTGAAGCTTTGAGAAAGGTGTTTCTGCTAGTTTTTCATTATTCAGGCTTGTGTATGGCGTATGGAATCCTGAAGCCCACAATCCCCTTTTATTAAAAAACAAAAAGTGTTTTGTGTTAAAAAAAAATAACAAACTGGAGTTGGGGTATTTCACCTTTTATTTTGTGATTTTTTCTTTCAGTTGATGGGATTTTGCATAATTTAGACTTTTTTTGTTCGTGTATATTTTTCAGACCCAAAATTTGAAAAGTTAAGTGACATTTAAGAGCTTTTAAAGATATAAGAATGTAGTAATTTGACTAGGCTATCAAAGTATTGCTAAGTAGAAGTCCTTAAAGAACTAGCTTTCATAAATAGGAAAAATTATTTCTAATCAATTTATCAGCTGTTTATATGGCAAAATATTTTTCAAAGTATACAAAAATAGTTTATACTTAGTTTAAATCTTTAAAAATAATTATTATTTTCTAAACATAAATAATTTATAATCATTATAAAATATAAATATTTTATTAAAATTATCCATAGTTCTATCACCTAGAGATAACAGTAAATTAAATATTGAATCCTCATTTGTCTTACAAAAATATTTTATTTTTCCTATGAAAGTATGCCTCAGCCTAATCACTATCTAAATGATGAATTAGTGGTTGATATATACGATAAGGACAGTTCCTGTAGAAAATTAGGTTTGTTAATATTGCACTTCATAATAAGAATTAAAAGAGAAGAATAGAAGTGCTGAAAGATGAGAAGAGGGAAAGAGAGCAGAGAAGTATTCTAGTCAAATCATAAAATTTCACATTATTAAAGACGGTAGTAGAAGTGTCTGTGATTAAACCTGCCAGTAAAGAAAGTTCTTTTTGTTCTCATTGTTTCTCTCCCACTGTTGCCTTGTACTGGCAGCCCGCCGGCAATCGAGGACCATCCCTCATCACCTGGAGCTCTCTTATTATTTGGTAACTGGAGAGTAATTCTCCTCTGAGGGACTCAAATCCTCTGGATATAGACGCATAATTGTAGGAGGACAATTCTGTAGGACGATTACAAAGTTAACCACCCTAAGCTTCCTGCCTCTGGGAGAACGACTTAAGTCTTCCCTGCCTCATGCCAGACCTTGCATGTTCCACCGTTGTTAGTCCGTAGATCACAGGTGTGTCTGGTCAGTGGCGGCCTGAGGCCCCTCCTTTCCTGCATTTCACAGTCCAGAATTGCAGAGCTGTGTACCCAGAGCCCTGTACAGTCGCTGGACTTAAATAGCTTCTAACTCCTCATTGTTCTACTCTGCCATTCTTACCTTCAGGCCTGGCTACATAATTTGCTGGGGCCAGTACTACATGAAAGTGTGGGACCCTTGTTAAAAAATTATGAAGACTTTCCAGACAGTGACATCAGAGCATTAACCCAAGCACGGCAAAGCCTTCTGGGACTGCACAGCACAGTTTGCTTGCCCTTGAAGCAGGACCTGCTCTCCTTAGCCTCATCTCCTGACTGAAAGTATCCTATTATTGAGAGCATCTAGATAGTACCCTACCTATCCAAAAAAGGTTAGTTCCTATTTTCCTTTCCTAATTTGTGAGTATATCCAGTACTCAACTCCATGCCAGGCTACCGGGCTTCTAATCCTTGGGACAAAACTGCTCTTCGAGAATTAGGGAAAAGTGTCCTTTCTGGGCAGATGTAGTCCATGAGTTTAGGAAGACTACGCTTCCTTCAGGCAGACACAGCCCTATACTGGGGCGAATAGTCTGGCACTCAGTGAGTGGCTGACAAGCTGGATTTCTTCCCCATCCAGCATTTTTTGGCTTGACATCCTCCTGCAGCCTGCATGATCCTACACAGTTGCCCTTCCCAGGGAACAGCCTGACCTTTTTATATCATTAAAAAGCACAGAGTAATATGTAGAACGGAATGAGCATATATTAAGGATGTTTGCGTTTCTTTCTTGTAATTTTTTTAATTAATAAAAAATTATAAAAAAAAAAAAAAAAACACAGGCAAGATTTCTGGGTCCAGAATGCTTTTTCTGCTGAATAGTTAATGCATAACAATCCAGGATTTGTCATGATTTGGGGTCATGATTTGGGGTCTTGAGTGCCTTAGGCTTCTCTAATTTTCACTCTAGGCTGTAGTTCTTTGTCCTTCTGATTGATTGTTTTGTACTTATTTTGAAAATTACTTTTCTTGTGATTAATAATCACCCATCACTGGGCTCTGACAATCCACCTGTCTAGCTTCACAGCTTCACTGAATAAGTTTCTTTACTAGCAGGCAAACTAATCCATTAGACTCTTTCTTTCTTTTTCTTAGAACCTCCTTTTCTAAATTAGTGGAATTTTATGACTTACTTCTAAGATGATATACATCCAAACAAACAAAAGAAATTATTGACATATAAAGAGAGAGAAAATGGGCCGTTGTATGCTTTGCAGTTTTTATAGTTCCTGGCCAACTTTCTTGAGAGTAAGCTGGTGGGGGGGGGGGAGAAGGTAAGTAATTTGGGGAGGAGAAGAGATCAACAAGTGGAATCATGTCCTTGAGAAGGTTTTCTAAGTGGGTTCTGGCATTAAAGATTTAAAAGGCTTCAGATTTCTTCCCTTTCCTATACCCACCAAAAATATGTAGCACACACGTCTTAAAATCTTGCATATGTTCATACCAGGTATTAGATAGCAGAAAAAGCCATTCTGAATTGCTCCACAATCATCTAGTGTGGTGCTTAGGCTGCAGTGGTGTCAAAGAATGGATTGACGTGGGATATGACTATTGGAATGTGCTTTAAAAGAGCTGAAACCATCCAGTACAGACTATTAAGCCTCCATGAATTTTTCTAAGCTGTTTTTATACCCTGCCTAAATGTTTAGTTTGTATGAGTGTGTTTGCACAAGCATGTGAGTTGTGCATGTGTGTGCGTGCGTGTGCGTGCGTGTGTGTGCTCATGCATGCACACGCCCAGCAGGGAGAAGGCTGGGAGTTAAAAGTCCAGTACCCATTATGGAAAAAATACTTTGTTTTATTTACTTGGGTAGATCCTCAGATTTGTTTCCAACAAGAAGATCCTTTTTTCATTCTGATCGCAACCCATTCATGGATGGTGGTTTTGAAACAGACTTCATTGGCTTGGTATTATACCTGTAAACTTGGAGATATTCTGTGTGAATAGATTTACATACAAAGATATGTGTGTACATATGTGCTTGCTCTCCTTTTCTGTAGATCAGTCCAGAATTTATAGGAATATGTGACTCTTGCCATCAAAAATATTTAAGGTAGGCTAGAAGATTTTCTTTGAATTTCATTTGGAAACATCCTTTTATTCTTCCACATTTGTTTCTGATAAAAGAATTGGATCTCTAGGTTAGTGTAAGTTTATACGTGCCTATTTTACTATATAGGATATAAGCTTGACTGTGAAGAGCAGGGACCCAAATTAACAGGGGTTTTAATAAAATATAAATTTATTTCTCACTTAATAGCAGTTCAGAAGCAAATGGGGCAGGAACAACATGGCAGCTCTATTCCATTAGGACACCTGGGACCTGCGTTCTTTTCTCTTGTTGCTTGGCCACCCCTAGTGTGTGTTCATCACTCAAACATGGACCAAGATGGCTTGCTATCACGTTCATGTTCTGGGCAAGAGAAGCTGCATGTGCCCTTCCCTTAAGCACATGTCGTGAAGTTGCCTACATCCCACTAGCTAGAATTTAGCCATGTAAACTGTATAGTGGATGGCCAGGTACCCAGCTAAAAATCATGGGGTTCTACCATTGTTGAGGAAAGAGAGAATGGCTACTAGGGAGCAGCTGTCAGTCCCTGTCACTTATCTGTGACATCATACCCGATTCATCACCTTTTGAACCCTGAGCACAAAATGGCGTGTGATATAATGAGTTTATTAATAAATGAGACACAAATATCTGAATGGGTTAGTAAAAATTATAAAATGGGTTCCATATGACAGGTCAGCTTTGCTCACTTGCCACTGGGTGCCAGTGGTGTTGTGTGAAGAATGATTGTGAGGCTGTATTTGCACTTAGCAGGAAGAGAATTACATGACAAATAAGTGATATCAGTCCTGGATGCAGGAAAGGAGAATATAACAAGTATTTGCTATCCTTCATCTAAATCAAAGAACTCCTGTAAAGCCATAAATTTTATCTTTCACATTGTCACAGAAGGTTTTCCTTTTTCCCTAGTGACCCCTCCACTGCCAACAAGCAAGAATTTAAATTGGAAGATGGGACTGGAGCCATTGGGGTAGGGGTGGAGGAGGCTTTGTGCGTAATGGGAATAATTACTTCTACCACTGATTAGTAGAAAGGAAGGTCACATAGCATGCCCAATGGAAATAAACTTGTAGGAGATCATTCGGGCAAACCTGCAAGAGATAAGAAAACTACCCATATCTGTGATCAGGGAAGAAAGGGTGAGAAACAGATTGGTAAGAATCAGGTAATTTTCTCTGTGCTCTGAATTCATGTATGTGACTGAATAGCAGTTTTTCATGCTATATATGGTACTGCCTTCCTTTGATTTCCTTTGAATATTTTTGTTGGAAACATCTTTGTACTCTTCCACATTTCTCTGTTTTGCTTTACCTTGTTTTGCTCTATATTAATGTGACTCTTTTCTCTTCAATGAGATGTTGTTATTGAGAAAATCTAACTCTTACACCTCTCTTATGTCCTTGACATTCTCTAACACTGTCTTCCACTTGGCGAGAGTGCAATAATATTTGTTGATTGCTTGATTGAAATCATGTATGGTGACCTACCTAGCTTCTTTTTTTTTTCCTTTTGTATTCAGAGAGTGAGCACTGCGTAAGCATCGCTAGCCTCATTTTATCTGGAAGGTGACTAAATTGAAGTCAAGGTAACTCAGTGAACCACCCATTCTTCTGGTGCTTCTAAATGTGTTCTTGATTAGAAGCAGAATTGACTAGTATAAAATAGCAGTTGGGGATTTTCTTCCTCTCTTTTACTTTGTGCCATTTTGGTTGGAGATCAAAATGTATCTTTTGGTAAGAGAAGTGCAGGGCCATTTTCAAGCCTCCCAAATAGCTACATGATAACTGCTGGATAAATTAATATGCTCATATAGATGAGAGCAAATAAAGGCCAGTTCTTGGTGTCCTGATTTTGTATCCCTTGTTCAGCCCACTGGCAGGAGTCGCTCTTGTTCTTGGTTTGGGTCCCAGCTCCTCCCTTGCTTATTTCTAACTGTGGGTGAGTCATGGCATCCTTGCTGGGCCTCCTTTTTCCAAATTATAGAAGAGAGATGCTTTGCTGTCAGAGAATGTCTTAACGTGCCTTCATCATCCTTTGGAAGGGAAGACCCTCTGGAGACACAAAACGTTGTAATAGATGGGCTGTTTGTGTGATAACTAACGCATCTTTCCCCCTTTGCTCAACCAAATTTCCTGCTGAGGTAAGTGAAATGGGTTATTGGTTTTTTTCCAACTTCAGCTTTTAGTTCCTTTTATTTATGACTGGCCATGTAAATGCGGTGAATAAATGCTATAATTATAACCCTTTTTGACAGCTCTGTAATTTAATTGTAATTCACTCTGTGCATCTTTTTAAGACAATGATGTGTATTGAAGATGCAGCTGTTTCAGTCTTATCTGCTAAACTGACAGAAATTAGTTGGAATCGCAGTTCCAGCAACTGCGGGAACTTCCGTTATTCAAGGCCAAATATAGGGATATGCATGGCTGTGCAGGTGTGTCTGTAACCATTTTTTTGTGTGCCTGGGTTCAGCAGAAGTGATACTGTGATATTTGGAGAGAAGCATCAAAATTTAAGATTGGCCTGTGCATAAATATGTAAATTATGAAGTAAATAAATCCTTGGATTTATTTTCTGCAGGAAGCTAAACTATATAGTTTCTGTTATAGTTCCAAAGTAGTTATAGTATTCCAAGGTAGGTCCTCTGTTAACTTGGTGTTAATCCCTTCCGGCACTGGCTGGGGTTATTGGTGATCTCTGTTGCTTCTCAAATGTCCACTTTATACGTAGGAGTTTTCTTTTTACGATGGCTGCAAATAGTTTATGCCTTAAAAGACTTTTGGATGATTTCAGGAAGGATCTCACAATAATTATTTATTTTATTATGATATTGTTCCTTCCCTTTATTTTGGGTTATAACGCAGAGCAATTATATCTGCCCTCTTTCCTGATACTTGTCCAAGTTGTGGTGGAGCCGGCTCTGGCTTTTGACTTTCATCGCCCTGAGTACTGTTTACTAAATGTGGGATTTATGAAAGAATCAGTAACGGCAGGTCACTTCTACTGTTTTCTAATTGGCAGGAGGAAATTAAGACGAATAGCATGAGACTCCCTTTGCACCCGGTCCTCCTGTTCCTTCCCCTTCTACTCCATATTTATTGTAAGAGGGAGTTTGAATAGTACAAGAAGATGCTTCTGGAATCAGGAAGTTCCTTCATTTGAGAACCATGGAGAGCTAGACCACAGTTTGTTATGAAACAAATTTGGAGCTAATGTCTCAGATTCAGGAAATAAAATGAAAGGAATGTAATTCTAGCTTGATGTGGTAGAAATAACAGAGAACCAGATGTTAGGAAAACAGACTCTGGTCAGGGTTCTGCAGTTAACTAATGCGATCTTGGGCAAGTGAATTCACCTGTCTTTTCCTGCTATACAGTATAAGCACTGGGTCATTAGAGAATCTCTCAGAGACCTTCCAATTCAGAATCCTATGATTCTAGGTTTACTATATAATGTAGAAGAATCAGATAGCAGTGCTTTAGGTTGGTGCTCAGATTTGTGGATTTGGTAAAATATTAAAAAGTATTGGGTAAGAGATTCAACACAAACCATGAAAACAAATGATTATTTGGTGCACTAAGGCTTATGGTTTGGTAACACTTCAGGGAGTGAGAAAGTGGAAACTAATTGGGGACATTTGATTCAAAGAGATATGAGAAAGGTGATCAAAGATTATATTTGAATGCAAGAAAGAAAAGGGGTATTAAAAGCACTCAGAAACCTACCTAAAGGTACAGAAGGCAGGTCACTGGGCTGGGGGCGCTAATTGCATTGCCCCCTCCACTCCAGCACTTTGAGCAATGCCATGCCTGTATCCTTATCACCGACTGAGTATATTTCAGCAGCCAAATATACCCACTTTCCCCATAAGCTCAAATACCCCTAATCATGCAATAAAAATAGTAAGATGGAAGGCTTCTTTAACTTTCTAGGTTAGCATGGGGATCTAACTAAGAGGACTTGTGATATCTAGTCTCTGCTCCTATGACCAACTCTTGGCTCTCCATAAAGAAACTATTTAACCTTCACTGTGCCCATGTTGAAATGGGACATTGGGGTTTAGCTGATATGTGGCTGAGGATAACTTGCTCTTATTTGAAGGAGTCCAGTAGCCTGCTGAAACCTTTTGGAAGAAGGTTACAAGCCTCACTGCAGCTCTTGGTATGCTGTGTGAATAATACAGGCTGTTGATTTCAAGGACACCTGGAATGAAGCTAGGCCAATAAATTCATTTGAATGGATGGGTAAATTTTTGGCAAGCCTAGCTGTTGATATTCTTTGTGTAATCCTATTCTTTGCACTCAGAAGACTGGGGGGAAGAGGTGGGGTTGGTATGCTGTAACATGTACTAGATTATAGGTTTGGATAAAGGGCCATGTGAACGTAGTGGAAGGGGAAATCACTTCTACTAAGGGAACCCTTGCAGTTCTGCATGGGGGAAGTTAGTGCAGGCTTCTTAAAGGATGTAGCATTTTAGCTGGACCTTAAAGGATGGGTAGAAAATAAAAACTCAACTAGCTGGAGAAGTGAAAAGGAAGTTCCAGGCAGAGGAATAAATATGAGCAAAAGTGTATTCAGAATCCAGGAAGTAGTCTAGCATGCTTGGGTTTAGGATTTGTAATGGGGAACGATTAGGGCAAACCCTCAGGAAGGGTGTAGATTAGGGTTAGATTATGAAAGGTGTTGAATGTTGTACCATATTGGGGAGTTGGACTTGATCCTGTGGGTACAAGGGAGATGCTTTTTTAAAGTTTTTAATGTATGATCATATCTACATTTTATAAATATCACCCCTTCAGCCACATGAAGAATGGATTGGAAGGTACAGGGGTACAGGACTGCAGTATGGAAAGTAAATTCAGAAACTATTGAAATAATCAAGACAAAAAGGCAAGAACAGTATGCCTGGCATACATATTTGCTGATCAGAGGGAAAAAGAATATAGATTCAGATTTTCTTGTAAATGTATATTAAAAAAAAACCTCTGGGGAGAGTCACATAAAATGCCAGTTGCTCGTGAGCAATGGAGTGGTAAGAAGACTTCACTTTATACTTTTTTAAACTTTTTGACTTTTGAACTATGTAAATTCAATACCTATTTTTAAATTAGACAAAGAAAAATTAAGGAATCTATTAAATTACAAAATAAAAACAACAGGACTGGAGATTAGTGGTTGCCCAGGGCTGGTGGAAGGTAGAGGGGGCCAATGAGGACAGGCTGCTAATAGGTTCAGTGTTTCTTGGTTGGATGATGAAATGTTCCAAAATTGATTGTGGTGATGGTTGCACCACTCTGAATATACTAAAAACTACTGAATTGTATCCTTTATATAGATGAATTGTATGGTATGTGAATTATATATCAATAAAGCTATTTTTAAAAAAAAGCAACAGGACTTAACCTTATAATGACTCCTAAGTAGAAAGTTCCTGAAGAGATTGGGAGAAGGCAAGAGGTGATGAGCACCTGGATTAAGGTAATTTGTCTTTAAGTTTCTTTGAATCCTGGGATCCCCCTTTGTTCTAGTTTGCTAGCTGCTGGGATGCAATATACCAGAAATGGAACGGTTTTTAACAAGGGGAATTTAATAAATTGCTGGTTTACAGTTCTAAGGCCAAGAAAATGTCCTAATCACAACAAGTCTATAGAAATGTCCAATCAAAGGCATCCAGGGAAAGATACCTTGGTTCAAGAAGGCCGATGAAGTCCAGGGTTTCTCTCTCATCTGGAAAGGCACATGGCGAACACAGTCACAGTTTCTCTCTTGGCTGGAAGGGCACATGGCAAGCAAGGCATCATCTGCTACTTTCTCTCCTGGCTTCCTGTTTCATGAAGCTCCCCAGGAGACATTTTCCTTCCTCATCTCCAAGGGTCGCTGGCTTGTGGACTCTTTGCTTCGTGGTGCTGCAGCATTCTCTTCTCTCTCTGAATCTCTCATTCTCCAAAATATTTCCTCTTTTATAGGACTCCAATAAACCAATCAAGAACCACCCAAATGGGTGGAGACATGTCATCACCTAATCCAGTTTAACATCCACTCTTGACTAAATCACATCATCCAGGGAGATGATCTCATTACAGTTTCAAACATACAGTATTGAATAGAGATTATTCTACCTTTATGAAATGGGATTTATATTAAAACATGGCTTTTCTTAGGGAGCATGCTTCCCTTCAAACCAGCACACCCTTCTATCTACTTTTTTTTTTCTTTTTAATCTCTTAGGGATTTTTAAAAGGGAAAAAAATATATGTATATACATACATATAACACCATCAGCTTGTCCTGGAGAATCTCTCACAGTCTGGATTTTGCTAATTGCATCCCTGTAGTGTAGTTTGTATGTGCCTCTGTATTTTCTATAAATTCATAGTTGGTTTGAGGCTCAATCAGATATAAATTAGATTTTTTTTCCCAAGACCACTTCACGGGTGGTGTGTTCTTCCATTGGGGGCGAGAATATCAAGTTGTCTAAGTTTTTGTGATCTCTAGTACTTTTATGATTTCATTTTTAACATTTTAATCTTTGTTCTAGATAGAATGTATCCCGGTGTGAGTATGATTCCCATTTTATCTTTTTCAGTTGGTTATTCACCTGTCCCAATACCGTTTATTGAATGGTCCGTTTTTACCCACTGATTTAAGATGCCATTTTATCATATATTAAATTCCCAAATGTTATTGATCTATTTTCTGATTTTTCTATTCTGTTCCATTGATCTGTCTATTTAAGCAATAATTTCCCATTTTTAATTATCGGAAGTCTATAAAACACCTTAATCTGATAGGCTACTTTCCCCATATTACACTTCTTTTTCAGAGCTTTCCTCACATTCTTTATTTAATTGCATTTGACTTGTAGATTAAGTTAGGAAAAAGGATGTCTTTATGAGGTTGAGTTGTCCTATCCTAGACTATGGCATGCTTTTCCATTTGGTCAATTTTAGAGTCTTTTAAGAAGGTCTTGAAATGTTCTTCATATGTCTCCATTATTAAGTTTCTTCTTAAGTTTATTTTTGAGGTATTTTATTGTTTTTACTGTTACTATAATTGAAGTATTGTTATCTATTTTTTATTTTCTGTTTATGAAAGCCATTGATTCATACTCAATCAGACTTACTAAATTCTCTTCTGTAGTAGTTTTTCAGTTGATTCTCTTGGTTTTTCCTCAAATTATGTGCCAATAGTGATGGTTTAACCTACTCTATTCCAGTTTTATATTCATCTAATTTCTTTTGTTGTGTTGGCTAAAACTTCTACTTATTCTGTTTATTGTTCAGTTTCAAGTTCCATCTAATTGCATATTCACTTTTGGCTTAAATCCAGTTTTCCCCCACACTGATCTCTAGTATGTGACTCCCGGCAGCAGCAGACCTAACTGCCTCCTTTGCCCTGTAGCTGTAAAGTCAGATGTAATCAATTGGCATCAGATCTAGAGAGGATTGGGTGAGAGAACAAACCTTAGGGCAGTAATAAAGTTAACAAATTGTTGTTGGCCGTGTCCCCAGACTTCACTTTAGGCTCTTCACACCCTTATTCTTAAGAGGAGATTAGGTGAAGTCTGATTGTAATTTTGTGAATAAAGGCATCCTGAGTTGAGATTTTTCCATTTTCTTCTATGTCTTTCTCATGTTGACGTTTTCTTTTCTCTTGACTCCATCTCCCTCTGCCTCCCTGAACTCTTCTCTTCTTACCTTTCTTTTGTTTATTTCTCCTTTATTTTCTATTCATTTTCTATCTTTCCCTTTCCCCATTATCCCTTTTTCATTGTATTATATTTAATTTTGGGTCTTGGGGTGATTCAGTTCTTCTTATAAGAGAAAAATCTTAGAGCTTGATTTCCCATGCTTTATTAGGTAGAAATATTTAGGATTCTTTTTGTTTTTAGTTCATCAGTGTGAAACAGGTGCATCCAGCAGGGGAATCATACTGAAGTGTACTTAACATCCCCTGGGACCTTTAGGAAGTAATTCAACATTAGAACATTAGTTGTTATGAAAAAATCCTTTGAGATGTTACTGTATTATAAAAGGAATTATCCATCTTTAGATAGAATGCAGTGTTGAAAACCACATCTTAAAGCTCTTATTGTTATAAGGTGAAGTCTTGGCTGTGGAAAGCATGTGTTGTGACCTTTAAGAGCTCTCTCCTTTTGTGTTCAGATATCAAAGTAGCAAAATGTAAAGCTATGAGAAGTAGGAATATTGGACCTTCTACCAAGGTTGGACTTATGGTTCTTAAGGGCAGAAACCATATCTTAATCATCATTGAATCTAAAGCTATACCAGGCCCCAGAAGGAGTGTATAGTAAATATTTGGTGCACTAAACTAGACCAGATCATTCCAGTATATAAGCACATATATTTGGATCTGGGAATGAGATTGGTGGTTGATTTAGATGACCTCTTATCCTGGTTTTCCACTGTAGAATGGCTGCCAAGGACAAAGAAGGAGAAAAACAGATACAAGAGCTGTGAAATTAGTTTTGTAGGCTCTTTTTGTTGCTCAGTTTGGTGCAACAAGTTTCATTTTGATGATTCTGAGTCAGAAAAAAAACAGGTTAAATTATGTTCTGTACACTCTGTTTGTTAAGATAAAAATTTCATAAAATCCATTTAAGAAAGGATCCCATTAAAAGTGGTAAACATTCTGCGAAGGATATACTTTTATTAACTAAAAAAATCCTCTACTTTTTAACAATCAGATAAGCAAGTTGCAGAAATTGCTATTTTAACTGACTATTATATAAATAACTCCTTTTTCAACATTTTCATAACACTTCTTATAAACATGAGCATTAGGGAATAATCATAGCCAGACACAGTACACCAATGCTAGAAAAATTTAGGCCCCAAACACAGAGTAGGTAAAAAAGAAAAATCTCAGTTTCACAAATTTATACTAAGAGTGATTAAGTGATAAGATCATAAACCAGAGCAGTGCAGCATCAGTAACTGAAGGAAACTTTCTGAACCTTTCTGAATCAAACGACAGCTTCTTGGTCTCCCTTGCCAAAAACTATTCCCTGATCTCTTTATAAGATATAGAATCAGATTTGAGAGCGGAGGTCATAAAACTTCTCTAAAGGGCCAGATAGTGAATATTTTAGGTTTTCTGGGTCATACAGACTCTGCAGCAACTACTTAACTTGGTCAATGTAGTGCAAAACCAATCATAGACAATGCTTTAACAAACAGACCTGGCATATTCCAGTGAAACCTTGTTTACAAAAACATGTGCAGGCTAGTTGAGAAATAACTCAAATACAATAAAACTGTAATGAACATGTAACCTGAGGTGTCTCTGCTGATACAAATGTCAGCTGAGGATCATCATTACAAGCATCAATTCCAATAGCATGTGTTGTAGCTTCTGAATAAAGGAACGCTTATCTTTTTGTGAATGTGGCCAAGGGGCAAAGGCATGTACCAGAAATCGGGAGGTCGTTCTCACCCCCAAGGCCTCCACGGGTACCCTTGCCCTGTGACATGACTTTGGAATTTCTCTTTGAATGTCTTATTCCATCTCTCCAGTACTCAGCTCCTTTATAATGATGGAAAGGACAACTGACAGGGTAAAACTTTGTGCAAACATTACCACCTACCTATAAAAATATCTTTTGGAAAAAAAGAAAACATGTCCTTGTGTTTGCCACTACACTGCAGATTTACTGCTTATTATTTCCTCGTGGCTTTTATTTTCTCATTAAGGCTTGAAAATAGTCCACTTCCCCCGTCCCCCATCTGTTCGCTACATTAATTGCTGTGGGAAGGAAGAAGTTTCTTCACTATATGTGTTCTTCCTGGTTTTGATTTTAAGTCCATTATATGCCCAGCTGCTTTATTTTGTAACCTTCTTAAGCTTTCTCTTGTTGGTACTGGGAAATGTCCTTGGTGCCAGCTAAGGAGGTTAGATTGGAGGCTGAAATGACCCTTAGCGCCTTTTATGAAAAGCATGCATGACTTTTCTACATATAATTAATCTTGGGTGCTAATCTGTCCTTTTCCCATAGAATAGCAAGTATATATCAGTTGTTTAATTGCAAAAGATGTATTTGAGCACAGTTCTAAGGAGCCTGCATAGGAGTTACAGAGGTGTAAGATATTGTTCCTTTAATTGGAGAAAATGGTGTCTGTTTGAAAAGCAATGGTGTTTTGGAAAAGATTAAAGTTGGAGGTGACCTGGTTCTGCAGCTAACTTGCCTTGTAGCCTTGCTTCAGCTTTCCTTTCTAGAAAATGAATGGATGGAACTAGGTCACTGTTTTCCCGACAGTGTTTATTGGTTCTTGAAGGATTTTTGGCACTCAGGACCTACCACGGAGGGCTAAGCAGGAAGGACTCTGGCTCCTAAAATCTCTGCAGAATGTTTCAGGTCGCTCACTTTTATATATTGTCTCCAAATAAAATTTCAAAGAAAGAATTCCAGAGCTAAAGATATTTGAAAACAACTGGATGACGTGAGTCCTAACATCTCTTTCAATTTCTAAGACTTGGGAAACAAAATATAAAAACATACATAATAAGTATGTGCTACTGTGTGATAAAGAGTTCTGTAACGATCATTTGATGTTCTGTGAATGCCTTGTGGGTCAGAGAACAGCACAGTTTCTGAAGAAGACTGCCTTCACTTAGGTCATCCCCCAGGTTCAGAGCAAAGTGACTATGAAAATTGATATGGTTGGTCCTCCTCTAAGATATAGAAAAGGAGGGGGGAAAAGAAGTTATTACTTATAGATCCTCCACTTGAAGGCAACCACTGGTAGACTTTTGATATATTTTTTTTCCAGGCTACTTTCAGAGTTGTTGTTTTTGTGTTTGTTGTTGTTGTTCTCCTCTTCCTCATCCTCCTTCCTCTTCCTCTTCCTCCTTCCTCCTTTCTCCTTCTCTTTCTTGTTTTTTTTTTTTTTTTTTGCATAGTAATATCGAATTTTTCTAGCAACATTTGTTGAAAAGGCTAATCTTTCTCCACTAAATTGCCTCTTCACCTTTGTCAGAAATCAGTTGTCCATCTACGTGTGGTTCCATTTTTGGGACCCTATTCTGTCCTATTGATCCACTTTTTATGTCACTATCACACTGTCTTGATTACCATAGCTTTATAAGTCTTGAAATCAGGAAGTGTTAAACCTCCAAGTTGGCATGTTTTAAAAATTGTTTTGACAACTCTAGAGTTCTCATTTCTTTGCATTTTCACATGAATTTTAGGATTAGTCAATTTGAACAAAAAAGTCTGATGAGAATTTGTTTGGGGTTGAGTTGAATCTATATACCGATTTGGGGAGAACTGACAACTTTAATTTCTCCCAGCGATGTTTTGTAGTTTTCAATATAAAGGCCTTTCACATGTATTGTCAGACTTATCCCAAAATATGTTGCATTTTGTGAATGGTATTGTCCTTGTAATTTCAGCTTCCCATTGTTTGTCACTATTACGTAGATATACAATTGATTTTCTATATATTGATCTTGTATTCTGAAATCATGCTAAATTCACTTACTACTTCTAGTTTATTTGTAGATTTCATCTTTTTTATAACAGCTTTATTGAGATATAGTTCACGTGGTATAAAAATTCACCTTTTTAATGCATTTTTCAGTGTTTTTTAGTATATTCGCTATCATGTAGTCATCTCCACTGTCTAATTTTAGAATATTTTCATCACCCTAAAATGAAACCAGTATTCATTAACAACCATTTCCTGTTCCTCCCCTCTCTTCCGCCCCTGGCAACCTCTTATGTACTTTCTGACTCTGGTTTTGTCTGGTCTGGACATTTCATATGGAATTATGCAACATGTGGGCTTTTGTGATTAGCTTATTTAATTTAGCATAATGTTTTCAAGGTTCAGCCAAGCTGTAGCATGTATCCGTACTTAATTCCTTTTTATGGCCAAATAACATTCCATTGCATGCATATATCACATTTTGTTTATTCATTTATCAGTTGATGGGCATATGGATTGTCTCTGCCTTTTGGCTGTTATCAAAAATGGTGCTATAAGAAAAGAAAACAAAAGGGGGGCAGTATGGCAGAGAGGATGGAGTTTGGCAGGTGGGTGTGACAGCTGAATCATTATATTGATGTTTCTTTTGGTTTCCAGTGTCTTGGACCAGCTAGAAGAAAAAATGAAAAATTGTGGAACTGTAACCCATGCCAAACTTTAAAATCTGCTTTATAACTACTTGTTAAAAAAAATAATAATAATACTGTGAACATTCATGTACATATTTTTGTGTGAGTCCAAGAATGTTTAAATTATCTTTGTTATGATAAAAGAAGTATTATTTTTTGTAAAAAGGGAAAATAGTGAGGAAAAGTTAGAGAAGAAAATGATCATGTTAAGATAATATTGCCTGTAAAGATTCAATAGAAGAAGTAGAACTAAAAATAGGATGGATAAGATTATACATAAACATGAAGGAGGAAAAATGAGCTTATTTTAGATGAGAAGAGAACGTGAGGAACTGAAAGCAGAATGATTGAAGCCAAGGTTTGGTGCCCAGAAATGGTAGAAAATAAATTTTATAAGCAGATCAAGGGGAGATGATAAAGTATCTTAAATGCCAAACGGAGACATCTGGGCATGATTTGTCAGGCAGTAGGAAGCACCATAGGTCCTTAATTCAATGAGTAATGCAATATAAGTGATGTTTTAGGGATGTATAGCTTATCGCTTATATAGAATGTGTTGAAATGTAGAGAGCTTCTAAGATGAATATTGGGCAGGAGGCAATTGTAACATAATCATAAAGTTACTAGTGAAAGAGAAATGGAAGGAATGAATACAAGTGGCAATGTCTTAAATATAGTGGATGTACAGCAATGTTTGTTGCAATGCCTTAAATATAGTGGATGTACAGCAATGTTTGTTGAATGAATAGATGGTTAAAGGACAATAGGATTTGATAGAGTGAAGGGAAGGCAGGGGCACATATCTGACTGTAAAGCTAGAGTTACCATTAACAGAAATTGGGAAATTGTAAGGGATGGTGGTAATCTGCTTTCATATGACAATTATATGTGATGTGATTTTAAGTGGAAATCTTTCTGTAGACACCCGGAACTTAGGTGAAAGATAAAGGCAGAAATATATATTTGAAAATCAGAATAAAGGTCATATTAAAGCTAAGGTAAGAAACATAAAGTAAAGCCGAGATAATTTCCTAATTTTCTTCTAAGCACTAATAGGGAATAAAGCAAGCTATTACTGCCCTCTGCCTCACCCTCTAATCTCATTCACATGGTGAAGTCCTGTTGAGTTTAAGGCATGTTTTCAATAGCTCATTGGTGTTTGTATAGTTACCATAATATGTTAGACTTTAAGATGTTTGCGTACTGGGTATTTTAAAGGAACTAAAATGTCCCTTTGCATTTGCATTCAATAGATAATACCTCAAAATTATGTGCTTGGAAAGGTATACTGGAAGTAGGGGGAGAAATTGTAAAAACTCTTATGAACTCATATCTGACCCAATGCCATATAGCAACAAACCTTGAGGTATTTGTTAAGTCAGAGCTTTATCAGAAACAGATAAAATATCTAAAGCTGGAGCTGCCTGGATTTGCATAACCTATTTAAGGATTCTGTTTAGAATTGATGAACTATTATGGAACGTAGAAACTTTCATTTTGTGAGCTGTCTATGAAAAGATTATTTAAAAGGTTATTTTTATTTCCTTGGAGGAACAAGAAGTAAATTAGCATGTTCTGTAGTGCTGCATACTCATTAAAAACCATCCTGTGTCTCCATCAATAAACTTAAATTCTTTCAGGAATGGAATTGTTCTTTTTTAACAAAGGTATCAGACAAACCTCTAGTGTAGAAGTCACAATCACACAAGTGTAATACAGTCTCTGGGCTATGGAAGAAAAGTAGTAATTGAAGGTCAATTTCACACATGCTCAGTATAGAAAGGACAATCCCATTCAGATCAGTCTATGCAACCACTCTCACAAGTGCTAATCATTGACAGTATAGCCATCTTTTAGATGAAAGATCTAAACAACCATAAAGGAAAAGATTGATAGATCTGATCATAAAATTTAGAACTTCCATGCAGCAAAATATACCATAGAAAAAGTTAGAAGGCAAACAGAAAAAAAAATACTTGCAACATATAATTGGTTAATATCTTAAGTATAAAACGTGGTGGGGTTGGTAGGATAGATAATGTTTTGCTGGTAAAGATGCAGGGAAGTGTCACACATTGTTGGTGGGAATATGAATTGCTGCAACCCTTTTGGAAAGTAATTTAGCAACGAATATTAAAATTTAAGTATCTGTTGACCCAGCAATCCCACTGTTTGGAGTTTATGCTACAGAAATAAAAAGCACCAATGTCTGAAAATATATGAATCAAAATATCCTTTAACACTTTTTTTAACTTTTTAAATTGTATAATATAACATATATACAACGCAAAGAAAGGAAAAAGCAATAGTTTTCAAAGCACTCACAAGTATTACAGGAAAGATCCCAGAGTTTGTCATGGGCTATCATACCATCTGCACAGATTTTTCCTTATTGCTCTTCCAGAACATAAGAGTCCAGAAGGAATAAATATTTTTTATCATCACAATTGACTTTTTTTTTTTCTTTTTTGTGAAAAATACCACACATACAAAACAGCAACAAATTTCAAAGCACAGCACAGCAATTAGTTGTAGAGCAGAGTTCAGAGTTTGGTATGGGTTATAATTCCACAATTGTAGGTTTTTACTTCTAGCTGCTCTAAGACACTGGAGACCAAAAGAAACATCAATTCAGTGTCTCAGCAATCATACTCATTTGTTAAATCCTTTCTTCTCTGTGTAGCTCCACGACTTCACCTTTGATCTTTCTATCCCACTCTTTAAGGGTATTTGGGTTATGACCATTCTAATTTTTCATCTTTATTTGTCAGTAATATGGAGTAGGGAGATGGAACTAGCTGATGTTCTAGAGAGGCTGGGGGTTTCAGGACTTATCTGGTCCAGGAATCTTCTAGAGTTTATATGTTTCTGGAAAGTTACTCTAGTGCATGGAATCTCTGAAGAATCTTATATATTGCCCTAGGTGTTCTTTAAGATTGGCTGGCATAGTTTTGATTTTGGTTTGGCAGATTATGATAGGTAGCAATGTCTAACTGAAGCTTGCATAAGAGTGACCTCCAGAGTAGCCTCTGGACTCTATTTGAACTCTCTTAGCCACTGATACTTTATTAGTTACACTTCTTTCCCCCCTTTTGCTAAGGATGGAATTGTTAATCCCATGGTGCCAGGATCGAACTCATCCCTGGGAGTCATCTCCCATGCTGCCAGGGAAACTTGCACCCCTGGATATCATGTCCCATGTAGAGGGTAGGGCAATGATTTCACTTGTAGAGCTGGGGTTAGAGAGAGTGAGACCACATCTGAGCAGCTAAAGAGGTCCTCCAGAAGTCTTAGGCATACCTATATGTATGCTAAGCCTCTCTGCTATATATATAAGCTTCACAAGAATAAGCCTCAAGATCAAGAGCTTGGCCTATTGATTTGGGTGGCCCTAATGTTTGACACAGTATCAGGGGATTCCCTGATGGTAAAGTTTAATAGTTCCATATTTTTTCTCCTATCCCTCAAGGTACTTTATCTTTTGGCATTTTTTAAAAATATAGTGATATTTAAAAAAAATACTGGAAAAACCTGAATGTACATTAATATGAGAAAGTTTGAATAAGTTATAGTACTGCTATTAGGAAGAGTGAGTTAAATTCAAATCTGTGACCTGGAGAGATATCTTTGATATATTATAACATATTTTTAAAATTGCAGAGTATACTCCCTTTTTGTTAAAAAACAGAAAAACCATTACTATCTTCATTATGAATAAGTAATTTAAAGAGAACTGAGCACAAACTAATGGTGAATATGATTAATCCAGTTCTTAGTATATAAGGACCTATAAAAAATTCGTAAGAAAAATAGGCCTTAGTTGTAAAGAATTGGATCATTATAAATGACACCATCATGTCAGTAAATACAGCTTCACATTATCACTTTTTTGTGGCTACCTAGTAATTGATTGTATTAATTTAAAATTATATAAAATGTTTTCATCTGAAAAGTCTCTCACTCACATGTAGGATGCCAGGGTTGAGAAGAGACAAATGGCTGGAGGATAGAACAGCTAGACTCATTAGGTATTTTCCTCTATCTCTATGTGTTCTCTCTAGTATGTTGACTTCAGGATAGCAGGACTTATTACATGGAAGCTTAGGGTTTCAAAGGCTCTGCCATAACACTAGTTTGGATACAGCCTTAAGGAACAGATGCCTCAGAATCTAAATTCCAGTGATAGCACAATAAAATATCAAAATGTTCAAGTTCCAATAAGAGGTTTCAAAATATACAAAGAAACAGGAGGTGATGGTCCATGCAAAGGAGAAGATTAATGTATCATTGAGGACAACCGGACCTAGGATATACTAGGCAAAGACTTTTGGAAAATGGTCTTAACTATATCCAAAGAGCTAAAGAAAACATGAACAAAGAACTTTAGAGAATCAGGAAAATGATAAATGAACACAAATAGAATATAAATACAGAAATGGAAATTATGAAAAGGAACCAAACAGAGCTGAGTTACAGAAATTAAAAACTCCCTAGAGGAATTCAAAAATAGATTGGAGGGCGGGCCACGGTGGCTCAGCAGGCAGAGTTCTCGCCTGCCATACCAGACACCCGGTTTGATTCCCAGTGCCTGCCCATGCAAAAAAAAAAAAAAATAGATTGGAGCTGGCAGAAGGAAAAATCAGAGAACTTGAAGATAAGACAATTGAATCCATCACCCTAAAGATCAGAGAGGAAAAGAATGAAGAAAAGTGAACAGGACCTGATAACACCAGGTTGTGGGATGCCATCAAGCATGCCAATATATGCATTGTGGGGGTCCCAGAAGGAGAAGAAAGTGATAAAGGAATTGAAGGAACATTCGAAGAAATATTGGTTGAAAACTGTGCAAATTTAATGAAAGACTTCAAATACACATCCAAGATGCTCAACAAACTCCAAACAGGGTAAACCCAAATAGACCCATGCTGTAACATATTATAATCAAACTGTCAAATGCCAAAGATAGAGAGTTCTGAAAGCTGCAAAAGAGAAACAATGTGCCACATACAAGGGAGCGTCAATAAGATTGTTGATTTCTCATCAAAAACCATGAAAGCAGGAAGGCAGTGGGAAAACATATTTAAAGTGTGCCAACCAAGAATTCTATATCCAGCAAAATTGTCTTTCAAAAATGAAGGAGAGAATAATATGTTCCCAGATAAACAGAAGTTGAGGAGTGCATCACCACTAGACCAGATCTACCAGAGTTGCTAAAGAGAATTCTGCAGGAGGAAAGGAAAGGACACTAGACAACAGATCAAAGCCACATGAAAAAAAAAAGATCACCAGTGAGGGTAATGGCTTGGGTAAATATAAATGACAGTATTATTATATTTTGGATCTGTACCCCACTTTTTATTTCCTACAGGATCCAAAAGGCAAATTCATAAAATATAACGAGAAATAGGTGGCTTGGGACTCCTAATGTATAAATATGTAATATGTGACAAGAACTACACAAAGGAAGGGGAACAGTGGGATATAAGAACAGAGTTTGCGTATACTGTTGGACTTAATTTGGTATGAAAGCAAATGAGATTGTTATAGATTTAGGTTATTAAATTTATGCCCCATGGAAACCACAAAGAAAATATTGGAGAATATTCAAGCATATATAGAGATAGAAATTAGTGTACAGATTGTCAGAGGAGGGGGTTAGCAGCGATGGGGGGGCGGGTAGTGCATAATGGGTGTAAGGTTTCTGTTTGGGGAGATGGGAAAGTGTTAATAATGGAAAGTGATGGGGATACCAAAATATCGTGAATTGTGATTAATCCCAAGGAATAGTGTGCTTGGGGGTGGTTGAGAAGGGAAAGTCTATGTTGGACATATGTTTCCAAATTAAAAAAAAAAGAAAGAGCAACTGAAGAAACAGTGACAATTAAATGCAATATGGGATCCTGGATCCGATCTAGTAAGGGAAGAGAAAAGGCTCAAAAGAACATTATTGGGACATATGAAAAAGTAGGAATCTGGTTTGTAATCTTTATATAAATGTTAAATTTCTTGAACTGGATAACTGCACTTAAAGTGGTTACAGAGGTGACTGTTCTTGTTTTAGGAAAAGTACATGACACCATTAAGTGTTCAAGGCACATAATGTATACATCTGCACTCAGGTGTTTAGAAAGTGGATTGACAGGTAGTTAGATAGAATGATATGACAAATATAGCAAATGTTAAATGGGGTGTGGATATGTGCTGTATGGGGTTTGTAATGTTTTTGTAACTATCCTGTAAGTTTGAAAGTATTTCAAAATGAAAAGTTTAAAAAAAAAAGCATTCGATTAACAAATGGCTGTTTGCTTCTCCTCACTCAGCAATGAGTCGAGCACTGTGTTGGGCATTGACAGATAGATTCTGCCCCCATGGAGTCTTTCCTCTGCTCGTGCAGATGGACGTGAAGCAAAGAAGCACAAAAATAAATAGAAGATTGCAAAGTTGCAATGAATGCTATGAAAGGAAAAGGCAGGGTGTATGAGAGCAGAGAACAGAAGGTCTTTTAAGTTGAAAACTGAAAATGAGTAGCCAGGCAAGAGTTAGGGGAAGAGTTTTCAGTAAGGAGGCAAAGTCCCAAAGAAAATAGGAAACTTGGTGTATTTGAGGAACCCAAGAAAAACCCTTGTGACCAGAAAGGAGTGAGTTCAAGATGAGGTGGGAAGGCAGGCAAAGCCAGATCAGGTGAGGCAGTAATTTGATCTAAGGTTTTGAAAGATCCCCTTAGCTACTATGCAGAGAAAGGTTGGAGGTGAGCGAGCATGGAAATGGATTACAGCCATCCAGCAAAAATGAGTGTCTTGAAGTGGGGGTGTCAGTGCAAGAATGCAGACAAATTCCTATTTCACATTGCAGTACTGCCTTTGATCCACTATGTACCTTAGGACACTGGAATATTCAGCCTTTATTGAATAGTGTCTCCTAGATGCACCCCAAATGTATCAAGGTGACTTCAGCATGCCCACATGGTGCTGAGTCTTCCGCTTCTTCAGAGTAAAGTGTGTTTTTGAAAAATTTGACGCTCCAACAGTCAAGGGAGAAAAAGATGACCTCAACATGCATCCCAACTTCTTTGTGGCATCCAATCATTTCCAGAAGCAGAGAAAAAATAACATAATGAAAGTCCAGGGTTTCTCAACTGAATAGAATCTGAGTAGGGTTGGAGCAGGTTACAGTAAAATGGGAAAGCCATTTAGGACTTCTGTTTTGCAGAGAAACTTTATATTCCCTCCTGGTTCAGCAAAACTTCATATTTTCTATGCTGTAATCCCATGAGAAAGAGATTATTGATCAGAAAAGTTGTCTTTTTTGAGGAAAAAATAGAAGCATCTCCAGGCTAGAATCCTTATTGATTCAGATTCCACAAATGCATACCCAAACCTCCTATGTACCAGGTTCTGTGGTGAACCTACACCAGCCCAACTGTCCTTCTCCCTCACATAGTGAGGTGTCATCATGCTCGATTTATAAATGTGGAAACTGACATTTAATATAAAATGTCAATATCTACTCTCTGTTTTCATCTAAGACGGAGAAAGAAATCCTTGGGGAAAAAAAAAACCTTTTCCCCAAGTTTAGCTAAATTGAGCAATAGTCCAGGGTTTATCATCCATTTAAGTGCATTTAAGTAGGACTGAACTTGGAGCAAATTCAGGTTGTCTTTGTACCTTAAACAAAGTGTCTAGAAAAAGAATGAATGTTGTCAGGTTCAGCTGACTTTTTAAAAACGAAATTTACCACAATCAGAGACAATTAACATTCAGCTTCAGGATTTCCAGGACTCCATCCCCATTCCCTTCCAGTCTCCTATGTTTTACAAGCATCAGACCAAAATAAAAAATAAAATCTTTATGTTATAATGGCCTCAAAATGTATAAACTTCTGGAATATGAATACCTTATGAAGGACAGGTGGATGTCTGCTCTCTTGATGTTTATGTGTGAAACAAATTGAATGAAAGTTAAGAAAAATTATAAAACCTGTAAGTGCTTACTACAGGAATTTAAAAAAGCAGTTAAATTCCAAATAGTTTCATTTCATTCATTCTTTAAAAATTTTTTTATCTATCTTATATAATCCAGCACATACTAGGCACAGAAAATGCAGAGCTATGAGGCATGTGGTTCATTGACTAAATATGTCCTCCCTCATCCTATTAGGTCTTTGAAATGGTTTGTAACAAAAGACATCCTTCCCAACCTCAAGAAATGAGGGAATTGGCAATAATACCCTGATAGAGATATGTACATGGAGGGGATAGGGAGGTCCTCACATAAATGCCTCTGGAGCATTTCAGAGGGTCCAGAGGAATTCCCCAGAGATGTAAATAAACTACACAAATCCATCAGCACAGTTTTGCTCAGTATGTGTGATTCACGATTTGCCTCTTTCTTTGCCAGCTTGGTCCTAGGAGACAAATCAGAATTTTAAGCAGGGCACAGGTGTCTGGGCTCAGTCACAGAGTTGCATTTCTGTTTAGCCAGCTGCATGCCTGATCTTTAAAAAGTAGGTTCTCAGGCTGGGTCTTCTGCTACATCCCTCTGCATCTAATAAACTTGTTCGTAGGTATAGATCAGTGTAGCTATATTGCTCCCCCAAATGATCCATTAGTGCAGCTGTGATTCAGTCAATCTGCACATCTAACCATGTTTTGAGAGATACCCTGCCATGCTGCCAGAGTGATGGCTGGGCTTGCAGGCAGGCAGCTGCAGAGTTAGCAGGCAGTGGAGGAGCTCAAATGCCTCAGCCAGCTGTGCAGTCCACAAGTCAATGTTATAGTAGTTGCATTTCCTTCCATGTACCTGGTTGACATATGGAGAAGGGTAGACTATAGCCCAAGTATGCACAAAGAGCTGAAACTAATTTTCCAATCCTCTGTGGCTCTTTTCTTTAAGGTGGCTTCTAAATATAGGGCTTCTGTGCTTTCTGAGTCCACTTCCCCTCCTTTTTAACCTCAGTGAACTGTTTTGTAGTAACCAAAGTGGCTTGACTAATGCAAATACTTAGAGCACAAGTTTATGGCCATTTTATTTGACCAGCAATCCTAGCCTAACTCTCCAAGGTACATTTCTATTTCTGAAATTGTATTTAATGGAGTCTTATAGGAGTTTTCTATGCTTGACTCAGTCAATGCTGAGTTACCGAGGGAATGCATGAATAAAAGTAACCAAGCCAAATAATCCCTTCCAATTCCTCTACCCCTCATTTTATTGAGAAACTCTTATTCCCAACTGGAAAGTAGAATTTCTTTGATTCATTCAAAGTGAATACTTAATGAGCCACTGCCCTGTACCTGGCATGGTTTATAGGTGCTAGGAATGTAAAGATAAATAAGACTTGGACTCTGCCCTCTGGGAGCCTACAGCTTAGTTGGGGGTAGGACACTGACATGTAAATCAATGATTACGATATAGTAAGTGTTATTTTAGAGAGCACTGGATACTATGGAAACATGCAGATGTAATACCTGATCAGCCTTGGGGTGAGGGGAGGTGGTCAAGGAAAGCTTGCAGGGCTGACACCTGAGATGCTTCTTGAGGATGAGTAGGAGTTAATCAGAAGAAGATGCTGAAAAGGGTGCATGTAAAGGACCTAACATGCACAAAAATATGGAGGTGAAAAAGTACAGTTCTTTCATGCCAAAATATGTGTTGTTCTCCAAAGTTACTTTTCAGAATAAAGGGAATTGTCCTTTATTCAAGGCTTTAACAATCTTTCTTATTACAGCGCACTCTCAATTACTTTATTTTGAACCACATAGAATCATTTAGGAAAGACAGAATAGCCTGAAGCTATCTCTCACACTGCTTGTTTGTAGAGGTCATTTGTCAGAGAAAGCAAAGAAATTCAATATAGATTTAGTAATTATTTTGGGAGGGAGGAAGATGACTTCACAATTGCAAGTCTTGGATATCATTGCAAATAAGCCTTTTAAAGATCACTTTAAAATGCAATACAATTAGTGGTTACTTTGTGGAGCTCACAAGTGTGCACCCACAGGATGAACAGAAAAATAAAACTGTCCTTATTTTAGGCAAATGGGTATTTGTGGTTTGAGATAAAATTTCCAGTGATAGCATCATATACAGATGAAAAAAAAATATTTCGAGTTTCGAGATGGTAGAATAAAGCAATTTCCACCTCTTTCTCCTTGTTCAAATCCCCTACATAATAAAGAGGACAAGAAATATATGCAAACTCCATCTTTGAAATTAGGAGACATGTGTAACCTGAACTAGAATTTAGGAAGACTAAAAAAGAGAAGGAGGGCAGGCCACGGGGGCTCAGCAGCCAGAGTTCTCGCCTGCCAGACCGGAGACCCGGGTTCAATTCCTGGTGCCTGCCCATGTAATAAAAAAAAAAAAAAAAAAGAGTGAAGGAGATGAAAGAAATGGTAAGAGAGCAGGTAGGTCAGACTAAGTTCCCAGGGTATGGACATCCAAAGAACTCCCGAGAAGCTAAGAAATAAAGGCATTAGGGGCCACAGGAGACAGGGGCACAGTGGGAGACTGATAATAGGGATTTTAGAAGTGTCCAAGGAGCGGTTATATGCAGTTCCCCACCCCAGTCCCATACAGACAGCTAATCAGGTCCCCTCTGCCCCCAAGTGAAGTGAGAAATGTATTCTCTGGACAAATTAAACCAAAATGTCACCAGACTCAGGAAGCAGACATAGAGGAGTGTAGGAGTGAGGAGCCCTACTGAAAATGAGGATTAGGTGCAAGTTTATGCATTTAACAGTGCATACCAATAGCCTGATTAAGAGATTGAAGGATCTACCTCTGGAGAAAATGAACCACCCCAGAGAAAAACCCTACAGATATTATTTGAAAGTCCCAATTTGGAGGAGAGCCTTGTCCCCCACCACTCTCCCCACCCCCAGTACCCATTCTCCCTTATCCTTTTTATCAGTAAATCTCCCCCAAGTTTTGGCAAACAACATGAATGCCAGATAGAAACATTTCCCAGGCTCCCCTACAGCCAGGTGTAGCCACTAACCAGACTCTAATCAGTGATGTGAACAGCTTGTACTTCACTTTCTCAAGTTTGTCATTTCTTTTCTCCTGCTCCCTTCGGGGTTAGATTGTGGCTATGAGGCAGCCTTAACCGTGGGGACGAGGACGAGACCTAGGGGATAGTGAAGCAACAATTAAAAAGAGCAGCTTTATCTAACTGTCCTGCACTATCTGTCAAACTACGGAGTGTTAAAAGAGAGAGAAGCAAACTCTTAGCTTGTTTGCACCACCATATTGTGGGGCCTCTTTGTTATTGCAACTTAGCCTTAACCCAACAAACACACTTTAAAAAAAGGAAAACTAGCTTTTTGTCCAGTTATTCCTGGTAAACCTTACCAGTTCATCAGCCCCATCCATGTACTAGCTTCAAATCTTTTTTTTTTTAGTGCTTCATTATCCAATATGAAGAGACACCCAGGAATCACCAGACATTTGATTAAAACATCCAACATGAAAGGCAGAAACCAGAGGGAAAAACAAGAAAAGGGAATGCAAAGGACTCAGAAGCAATGCTTCAGAGAGCAGAAAATGTCAAAGAAAATGTAATTAAGTCCTCAGAGAGATAAAAGAAATATCCTGCATTGGGGAAAAAAGAATAGGATATTATAAAAGGAATATTGAGAGAATAAGAAAGGGCTCCTGAAAATTAAACTCAAAGAAACAGATAATTCAGTTGAAGACTTGGAAGATGATGTTGAGGAAATCTCCCAGAAAGTAAAACAAGAAAACAAAGGGATGGGTGGTAGGAGCAAAAATATACAATAACCACAGAATATTCCAGTAAGTCCAACACATTACTAACATGTCTTTCAGAAAGAATGAAAAGAGAAAATAGCGAGGGGGACTTATCAAAGGAAATATCAAAAGCAACATTTATTCATGAAATGTGAGAGTGGAAAATGATTTCTAAATTAATATATTTAATTAAATATAGTATAACATTTAAAGAATGAAATTTGACTATTTCATCTCTATCCCTAAAATATTGCATGTTTAAATTGAAAAGTTTTGGTGGGGGAATGAGGGGGATAGCCTTATTGGAAAAATGGAGGATGCCTGAATTTCAAGATTGCTTTATTTTTGGTCATGCTCACTATGTTCTGGAAGCTTTAGAAGGCTCTGAAAGCAGGTGCATCGACTATGAAATAGGGCTTAGCCCTGCCTCCCATTAAAATTCACATAATGATGATTGTCCAAAATTAGAAAGGAGGTTCCTATGCTGGAAAATGGTGTTTTAGGCCTGTTAATGACTCTCAGATTTTTGGCGTGAGTACCTGAGTGGCTTGTGGCTCCATTTTCTGAAATAATTATGCTACATGACTAGGAAAGAATATGATGGGTTTCATTTTAGACATACTGAATTTGAAGCATCTGTGGGATGTACAACAGAGGTCAAGTCTGCAGATCAGAAAAACAAAAGCTTTTATTGGCTTTTGATTTCATTTTGTACCTTTATGTTGAAATTCATCTGATATAAATCAGTGTGGCTGTATTAATTGATAAAATATTGAAATAGTCTTATTCAGTGGTAAGTGGCCACCTTCCTCAAACCCCACAGCGCCTCTCCCAGCTGTCCTTACCCCTCCTTGACCATCATAACACCCTACAGTCCAGCAGCTAAAAGATTAATACCTGGCACAGCTGTGAGTCTCCAGAACTCTGCCCCAGCACTGTAGCTGTCCTGTCTGCTCCAGTTGCTAAAGTTTTGCATATAATTCCTGCTCACGGATTATGAAGACTGAACACTTTGCACACATCTGTGTTCCTTACTTAGCCTGTCTTAACTGTCCATAACCTAGTCCCAAATTGCCCTTCCTGCCTAACTGAGAACCACACCTGTCTTTGTTCCCGTTGCCTCAGGCAATCTGAACTATACTCACTGTTCTCTGACTTCTTACACTTTCTCACTTTCATTTCTTTGTACTTATAACTCAGAAAGACTTTTCTCTAATCTCTAAACAGTCTATGTTTTATTCATCCAGTTCATTTTCCCCTTCTCCCAGACAGGGGATCTATAAGTGATAATTCCCACCTTAAAATTACCGCCTCCCTCTAATGAAACAAAGCACTTCCTTTATTAGGGGTATCTTAGTATTTCCTATGAAAGTTTAGTCCCCAGAAAGCAGATTTCTGTCTGGGTTCTCTTTTTATCTTCCACAATGCCTGACACTGAGTTTTTCTTATAGTAGATAGAAAAGAAGTAATTGTTGAATAAATGAAAGTCTGACTCTAAATTAAAGGACTCTACCAATTATCTTTGGAATATTATTAACAGTTTCATCAATTCTTTAGAATGTCTATGTATAAAAATCTCATACTCAAATGAAAATCTCCCTGGGCTTGATACCTGTAGTATAATATTTCATTACATGCCAAAAAACAAAATAACAACCCCCCAAAACAAGACAAACAACCCCCCCCCAAAAAAAACCCATAAATTTTGATTTTCTGAACTGATGTATTTGGCCCTTTCAGTTGTATTTTGGTCATCTCTCCTTAATGTAAAATTGTATAGTATATCCCATTATCTACACTGACTTCAGTTAATCTTTCAGAAGTGCTAGAGTGGAGCTTTTCTTGTAAGGATTGTTGCACTATTTCCTCTACTGCAGCAAATCAAGCTTCTATTATATCAGTGGCAGCTTAGAATGAGTCATTGCTTTGGCTGGGACAAAGTGTTTCCTGAAGTTAGATACAAATGCAAATGCCTAATGGTTCCTTGGTACCTATAATCTCTCTCAAAAATTGGTAGAAATAAAGTAAAAATCAAACTTCCATTGTTTGGTTGAGGTAGCAAAAAACTGCACCTATGGTCATTGGTATTCAGACAAATTACTTTCTTAGCATTGCTCAAATTACTTTTTTTTCCCTCTGTTCTTTTAAGTAAAACTCGGGTAAAATATAAGCTGTGCCTTTATCTGTTTTGCCAAGAAGCAATGTCTAGCATTTGCCCTGGATAGATACCAATGGAGAGGGATATGGGCAAGAGACATTGGCTGAATCCCGCAGGGAACATATGACCATGACTGCCAACCCCAATCTGCTGGCTTAACACCCAGCCAAATCTCATACTCTGCAATGCAGTTCTCAGTGATACTTCGTTTTTGTCAGAAATAGACGAAATGAAACTTCCCGGAGATGCCATTTTCCTATCCTTTGAAACTAGAAAATGCAGAGTGGAGCTAAAGTATCTCGTCTCTTCCCTCTCATCTCCTCTCTTTTTCACCAGATGAAGAGATTATTTATCTTCATCTGTGGCCATATGCAGAAGATGACTGTGAATGAAGTTAGTTGATCAGGTAACTCCAGGGTCAGGAAAGAAAGCATGCACAGTGGCATGGAGGGCAGTTGTTTCTCAGAGCAACTGTCAGAGGCAGAATCCTGAGTTGGATACTCCATTGGCTGTTTTCTCTGTACTGAAATTAGAACTATGTCAGAAGCCAACCCAACGGTATCTGTATCTAACTTGTCTCAGATTGTAGAAGTTTTTATCACATACCAAATGCCCTACTGAGCTCATCAAGTGGGGCATGCACACCCCATATGGCAATGTCTCTGGCTGGGATAATTTACCAGATGGAAGAATCTCATCTGCTTGAGCAGGAAGCTTTAGGCTTCAGTCCACCCAGATGGTAAGTATGCTGGACTTGAAGGAAAGGCCATGGACATGCCCTCTGAAATTCTACAGTACTGTAACCTCCAAATACTCTGGTATTATTAGTAAAGAACCTATGTACTTAAAAAGGTTAGCAAGCATTCAGAGTTGGCCCTTTGAAGGTCACTCTCAGTTATTTGCATTTTAATAGGCTGTGTTGAAGGTGAGAAAGTGATGTGTGATCTCTAATGCAAGGAAGTTGCACATAATCCAAGCTTTGTGCTCTTATGACCATCATCTTCCTTGTGAGTTGTGGGAGAAGTAAGACAGAAAACCACTGGTGCACAAATTTCATCCTCTCTTTCTTCTTCACGAGCCCACGTGTAGACAGCATCTTCTGAAGCTCTTAAGTCTCGCTTGGTAGATTAGTCTCTGCTTGATAGCCCTTTCTCACCCTGTCTTTATTTCTTGTGTAATGAGTAATTGATAAATATTAGCTCCTTTACCAGCTGTGTGCTTTGGTAGTTAATGTGTGGCAGCTGATAGGAATGTGGGAATCTAAATAAAAGCCTGTTCTGACTTTCAGAGTTATAAGAGGGATCTCAACTCCCATCCTCTGCCGTATTTGGAAGCCTTCTGATTAATAACCAGGAGGGGAAAACTCACCTAGAGAGTCCTGCTGTTAAGCCTGGAGAAGATTTTGCCTGGGGTGCTTCAGTTTACAGCATCCCACAGTATTTTATCTAGATAAATGATGTAGGAAAGTGGATTCCACAAGGCTGAGGATACTGTATGCTATACACCCAACTAAGTAAATGAATAAAAAACCACAGCAGTGTCAGAAGATGGAATCAGTCTTTCAAGTGGTAGAACTCTGCCTATTAGAGAACACTCAGTGTATTATCTAGGTACAGACTCTTGCAAACAACCCAAAACAATTATTTGTTTCCCACTGAAAAATCAGAAGCATTGTTGAGGAAAGCATAGTGCAGTTTGTTTTCAGAGAGCTGCCTTCATTCAAATTATTAGAAAATAGTTCTCAAAATAACTCTTGTTCTGATGCATACAGTTGGAGCGTCAAGGGGATGGGTTAGAGCTGGCATCTTACTAGGAAAAATGCACATTTGAAGATCCTAGCATGGCTCATACACGGACAGCTCCAGGTTTTAAACTTCAGCAGTTAATGTGCTCACATTTGCTGGGCTAGAAAACTACAATTCAGTACTGTATTAGAAGGGCCTACTTTGTTCTCACCACAATTAGGTAGGTCACATAAGGGGTACAGGGAAGCAGAAGACACGAGCCCTGCCCTCATGGAGCTTACGTGTGCTTGGAGAGATAACATAAGCATGGAATTTTTTTTTTTTTTTTTTTTTTTTTTTTAAAGGAAAGACAGAGAGAAGGAAGGAAGGATAGAAGGAAGGAAGGAAGGAAGAAAGGGAAACATTTTTAAACATTTTCTTGTTTTATTGTATTCTGTTTCTCCGTTTTTGTTACATGGGCTGGGGCCGGGAATCGAACCGAGGTCCTCCGGCATAGCAGGCAAGCACTTTGCCCGCTGAGCCACCGCGGCCCGCCCAAGCATGGAATTTTTAAAAAGTAAGACACAAATAAGGCTCAAGGCATTATTTAAAGGCACTCAGTTTCTAAGATACCAAGTGACTTGCCTTGGCAGTTGTTCATTAGAGATGACTACAGCCTCCATCTCCACAAAGGCCTCTTGGATCATTTTGGAGGAAAGGTGATGCCTTTTCTGAATGTCATATTTGCCCTTTACCCCAGAGCTCTGCATAACACCTGCAGAGTTAGTGCCATTACTAGGCTATAGGTTGTTGTTTTTTTCCCCAATTAGAAAAAACCACAATGCTTTATCTCATGGTTCCTTAAAGTCTAGTTTAAAATTATGTATGTGCCTATTATATATATTACAAAGATTACTTGTTTATGTGCTCGCCTAGAAATGTAGGCAACTTGAAAACAGGCTTAACAAAATTTTTTCATTACCCAAAATATTACTACATGCCAGTGAGGTTTAATATGTTCTGGGATTGGGGTGAAATGTGATAAACCATTTCTATAGTTTATATAGTGGAAAGTAAATCTGAACTACTCTGAAAGATACCTAAAGCTCTTTGACTTCCTCCCTCATTACTTATTTCCCAATGATCTTTTCCCTCTTTTTTCTCTTCTTTCTCCCCTTTTTTCCCTTCTGTTTCCTAATATCCTGCTCTTCTCATCTTCCTCATTTCCTTTCTCCTTTTCATAATAGCTAAAAAATGCCACTTAAAGGTCAAATATACCCATTCATTAATTGAACAAATTTCTTAATACTAGCTAGTACTATAATAGTTAATATTTTTGAGTACTTCCTATGTGCCAGACATTCTGCTAAGTGCTTTATATGCAATACATAACTTAATCTTTACAGTAAGTCAGTAAGGTGTGTATTATAATATCCCTATTTTACAGACAAGAACACAGAAACTGAAGTGATTATGCAGTTTTCCCAAAGTCTCATTGGTGAGTGAGAGAATTGAGACTTAAACTCACTATCTGACTTCAGAACTCATATGCTTTATCTATAGTGAGCTCTCAGTCTAGTAGGGTTAAGAAAAAAAATTTTTTAATGCACCAAAATGGTTAAGAACATGGTCTTTTGAATTAGACAGACTTCGTTTGAATCTCAGCAGTGCCACTTATTAACTGTGTAATGCCAGACAAATCATTTAACCTCTCTGAACTTCTGTTTCCTCATCTATAAAATAAGGGAAATAACATCTAGCTAATAGAGTAGTTGTGAAAATTAAATGAGATATATTACATGTAAAACTTAAAGTTTACTATTACATACTATTATTTGTAATATGTAATTACATCACTCCTAATATATACGAATTACATTTGTAGTATGTAATATTACATCACTCCTAACATGTACTGAAAAAAGTAACATTTGCCCTCTTGATAATCAGCCTCAATTAATTACAAGCATATTTGAAATATCTTTAACTGTCTTTGGTAAATATCAGGAATGTGTCATTAATAAATGTGTCTAAAGATTCCTTGAATCAATTTATATCATCATTCTCTTCAGCTTCTGGGGGTTAATAACAGGTTCCAAAGTTTCCCAGTTCTTCCCTCTAATGGTTCCAGAATGATCTTCTTCAATATTTCACCTAATATCCTAGTGCTTAATAAATACTTTGGATATTAGTTCAGGAAATGAATCCTTGAAAAACCAATTTAGAGGAATACAGTCTGGATCTTTTGGTTGGAGACCTTGCCTGGTCTTCTGGATGGAGGAAGATCAAGTTCAGAGTTGAGAGACCTGCTTTCCTTGCTTAACTTCTCTAGTCTGTTGTGGAAAGCAAGAAAGCAGTATTTATCAGCACTACTAAGTCCTTGAAATTGTTACGTGAAACTCATTCTAAAAATATCAAGTGCTGTGACTCAGCGGCAATGGAATCTGGTACTTGCAGATTTAATTTCCCTTAACCCAGGCAGGAATTTAATATTAAAGGTAAAGTATATACAAAAGGTAAAGCATAATAGTGCTAGTTTAAAACTGTTATATTCCAGAAAAGCCATGATCTCTCTCCTAATCCAGTCTTGTGGGGGCAGACTAATTGTGGGTGAAACCTTTGATTAGAGTGTTTCCATGGAAATTGACCCACTCAATTGTGGGTGTGGCCTTTTGATTAGATGGAATGTGACTCCACCCATTCAAGGTGTGTCTTGATTAATTTCCTGGAGTCCTTTAAAAGGGGAAACATTTTGGAGTTAATTTAGAGCTGACACAGATGGAGATGCTTGGAGATGCAGAAAGAAAATGCCCCCGGGGAAGCTGTTTGAAACCAGAAGCCAAAGGACCCACAGATGCCAGCCATGTGCCTTCCCAGCTGACAGATGTTCTGGATGCCATCAGCCTTTCTTGGGTCAAAGTATCTCTTTCTGGATGCCTTAGTTTGGATATTTTTGTGGCCTTAGAACTTTATACTTATAACTTAATAAATTCCCTTTATAAAAACCAACCCATTTCTGGTATTACATCCCAACATCATTAGCAAATTAAAACAATGATACTTTTTTAAAATTATGCCCCAAATTATGAGTTTTGATTGATGCTTGTCTTAGTTTGAAAGCTGCTAGAATGCGATATACCACAACTAGAATGACTTTTATAAAGGGTAATTTAGTAAATTACAAGTTTACAGTTCTAAGGAAGCAAAAGTGTCCAAATTAAGGCACCAACAAGGGTCACCTCCATTCAAGTGCAGCAGCCGGTCCGGTCCGGTGCTGCCTCTTGGGGTCTGTCTCTCAGCGAACGGGGCTGGCGCGAAGACGGAGGGGCGGGAAGGAGGTTGCTAGGCCTCCCTCCGAGGGGGTCTTCTGCCGCCAGCGGTAGGGGGAAGCGTTGGCCTACGCCTCCGGGGGCTTGGCAGGGATTGGAGCGCACGCGGAAGACGAAATCAAACCGCGGGACCAAGTGGAGTTAGCAAGACTGCGCACAAGGACCTTTATTCAGGGAAGTACACTTGTTTATATAGGGATGGTGGAGGGTAGGGGAGGGTGGCTTTCCGAGGGCACTGTGATTGGAGGAGAGGGCTTGATTATTACCTATAGGTTTGAAAAGAGGGGCTGGGGGAGGAGGAGTGTTGAAAGAAGAGGGGGTTGTGTGTTCATATGTGGCCCTGCAGCTGGAGTGTAGCAAGAATGTAGCAAGGAGGAGGAGGAGTTAGGTAGAAGCCCAATGAGAGAATTTTTGTGAGGCGACGTGTCTGTTGCCGGGGAGAGGGCTGTACAGACAGGGCTCGTGGGGCAACTAGGCAGATTTAAGGTTGCGGAGAAATAGGTGCCACATTCAAGAAAGACCGATGGGTCAGGAACGGCTCTGTCAGCTGGGAAGTCATGTGGCTGGCATCTGCTTATCCCTTGCTCCTGGGCTCCATTGCTTTCAGCCTCTGTTCCTGTGGGAGTTCCTCACTTTGCTTCCCTGGGACTGGCTCTCATCTCTTGGCTTCCCTTGGCTCACTGGGGTCTAGCTTGCTTAACATCTCATGCCAATGTCTACTGGGCTCCAAACATCTCCAGACATCGATATGTCTGTTTTCCATGTGTCCACATCTGGGTCAGCTCTGCTGTGACATTTCTGTCAACTCTGAGGCTTCTGTCATTTCTCTAGGCTCTGTCATTTCTGACTCTCCAAAATATTTCCTCTTTTAAAGTATTCTAATGAGCTAATCAAGACCTACCCGGAATGGGTGGAGTCACATCTCCAGCTAATCAAAGTTAATACCCACAATTGGGTGTGTCACATCTCTCTGGAGAAAATCTAATAAAAAGATTCCAGCCTATAGTATTGAATCAGGATAAAGGAAGGGCTGCTCCTACAAGATTGGATCAGGATTAAAACATGGCTTTTCTGGGGTACATAATAGATTCAAACCAGCACAAAGCTCAAAACCAAGCTTAGTAGCCATTAAGGCTCAAGTTTAGAATGAGTTTCATAGAATGTGTTAGGAAGTTTTCTTCCTTCCTCAATTAAGAAATGGAAGATTTTGTTCAACTTTGAGATAGAATTTCAGTACTTGAGAAGCTAAATGCTCAAAGCCAAAGTAGAGAATTCAACAGCATGAACACCATTTCTGGCTTTGGCAGTGTCAGAGTGCTTATTTAATCACTTTGGCAGCTCTGGGCTTGTTTTTGCATGAAATGCTTTCTCATCTTCAATTAGCCAGAGTGAATGCCATGTTTGCAGTGGCTTGTGTAGATAAATATTTGTTGATTGTTGGATCTAAGTGCCTAGTTCTGGAAAGTGTGGTAATCTATCTTGATCAGTGTTTCTCAAATTTTTACTTGATCCAGAGCAAGAAATATGTTTTATATCAGAGCATATGTGTATTCAAGGTTGCGTGTACACACACATACACACAAATTGGAAACAAAAGTTTAATGGAATAGTACTCACTCTTAAACCTGTAATGCACTCTATATTCTATTCCTCCTTTCTCCTCTCATCTTAATTTTAAAGGAATGCTGGTTATGATCCACTAAACTAATTGCAGGATCCGCTACATGAGCTATGATCTATTTGAAAAGCAGTGATTTTAAGGATGCCTCTTATTCCAAAGAATCACCTCCCAGGGCTTCACCTGCCTTCAAGAGAAGATTTTTATATCCTCTTTTCAATTTATCTCCAATACACATGTATGTCACCATCACTACCATCGCTGCTACCACTAAACTCTTTGGACCCTTGGGTAGAGAGGGCCCCTTTCTTCTGTCAGGGCTTTTTTTTTTCTTATCAAGGGTCCAACTTTTTCTCACAAGAAGCCTTAAAACCTAGTGAATTTTGAAAATTAACTTACTCTCCACCTAAGGTTTTGAGTGTTAAGCAGCAGTCAGGAACTCAAAGATGTCTATGATATGGTAATGCTAGCTCAATGCTCTGTTCATAGAAGGACTGCAGTGAACGCTCACTGGTTGGTTGTAGTCTCAGATCTGCACTGAATGCAATATTAAATAGAGCTCTTGCAGAAGTAGTACTGACCTGTGATAGACAGAATACCCCTGGGTTTCCATACATGGCCTGAGCTCGGTATAAAGGATATAACGTTACAGGATTATTAGCATAGCAAGAGTATAGCCAGAGTCTAAGCAGGGCAGATATTCTTGAAGCAGGAATATATAAGACAACCAAGAAAGCAGGCAGGCAAATACAGGGTTAGAATTTGTCACAGAATTTGGTGACTAAAGCAGCCTCCATTTGTGTCATTGGCCCAAAAAGTATGCTTCCTGAGGGCCAGCTGACTTGGCTCCTAAGCATAGAACCTCAGAATCCATAAGGGATGCTGAATGGTTAATGAATTCCTGATCTCTTAGAAGTGTGTCTGAAGGCAGGTCCACATATTTTGCCTAGATTTGAGACTCTGAAATTAGTTCATGGCCAGGGACAAGCCTGCCCACGAAGAGAAGTGTAATTAATAAGATATCAATGGCAGAGAGAGTTCAAATACAGTCCAGAGGCTACTGGAAGTTGCCCTTATACAAGTTTCAGTTAGACATTGCTACCTGTCATAACTTGCCAAATTACCACCAGGACCATTCCAGCCAATCCTAAAGAACACTTAGGGCAATATATAAGAGTTCACAAGGGTTCATGCACTAGAGTAACTTTCCAGAAACCTACAACCTCCAGATAGGTCCTTGGTCCAGATAAGTCTTGAAACCTAAAGGGCCCAGCCTCTCCAGAATATCATATAGTTCCATCTCCCTACCCCATATTAGTGATAGACCCTTCCAATATGAAAAAATTTAGAATGGCCATAGCCCAAACACCCCTAAAGAGAGGGATAGGAAGATCAAAGGTGTTGGTGGAGTTATACAGTGAAGATAGGATTTAACAAATGAATATGACTGCTGAATCATTAATTGATATCTCTTTTAGTCTCCAGTATCTTAGAGCAGCTAGAGGGAAAAACTAAAATTGTGGAATTGTAACCCATGACAAACTCTCAAATATGTTCTACAACTAATTGTGGTGAAGTGCTTTGAAATATGTTGCTTTTTTGTATATATGTTATTTTTCACAAAAAAAAAAAGGAAAAAAAAGTCAATTGTGATGTTAAAAAAATATAAGCCTTCTAGCCTCCTATATTCTGGAGCAGCTAGAAGGAAAAAAATCTGAGAGGATCGTATGGTAGCCCATGACAAACTCTAGGATCTGTAACTACTTGTTGAAGAGTGCCTTGAAAACTATTGCTTTTTTATTTCTTTCCTTTGTATATATGTTATACTATACAATAAAAAAGTTAAAAACAAACAAACAAACAAAATGGATTAGGTAAGGTACCCAGAATGGTAAAGAAGAGTTAAAAGTATATTTGCAGGTGATGAGATCTTGTATTACAGAAAATCCTAAGTAATTCACTACAAAACTATTAAAACAATAAAGGAGTTCAGCAGGGTTGCAGATTACAAAAAGCAGGATACAAAAATCAATCTGACAATGAAATTGAACAATCCGACAATGACATTTTAAAAATGAAAATGGAAAGGGAATTAGAGCCCTACACCCTCCTTGAAAATGGCTACCCCTGACTAAGCAAAGACTTTGACAACTGTGTTTAACTTGAGGGCAAGTGGAAGAATGCAAAGATATGGGAACCCTGCCCTCAAAGAGCTTAATCTAGTATGTACTCAGATTTGCTCACATTGACCACAAATATGTGGTATGCTCAGGGACTGTAATTCATGTGCACTTACAATAGTAGATATAATTCTCGTGTAAATGCATATATAAATGGAGAGGGAGAAAAGCTGCCAATTTTCTATTAAAAAAATTAATCTGAGTATCTATACCTCACATATTCATAATGAAATAGTCCATATAGGAGTTGAGATAAAATTTACCTTTACCCTATCTATGGGAGGAAAAAATTTAAAATCTTCTAAATAAATTAAGAGTATAACCAAGACTTTAAGGTTACTATTAAACCACTAAGAATTCTTTCAAAGTAGCCTCAAGCGCGTAGAGGCATCCATTTACATGTAAAACCCAAGCTCAGGTAATACAAATTCCATAAGAACCAATGCTAGGTAACATATTTCAAGTCTTTAGTGTATATATGCAAAAATGGTAATATAAAATTCCTTGAAAAATGCTCTGTTTTGAAGATTTTATGCTAATTTAGACTAGGCTTCTCCCCAGTCTCTTAGACATTCCATATTAATAGGTCTTACTTATAGGTGGTAATTAAAATTCTAAGAGTTAAGCAAACAATAATACCAGTTTTGATGGAAAAGTTGGAAATCAATGTAATGGAGAAAATTAAATGGTGCATTTCAGTAACCGAAATAAAATTAAACAAGTGAAAAATATAATGAGGAAGTAATCCAAAAGAAATATTAAAAAAAAAAAATCTATTGAAAAAAAATACTGCAGTTGGAGCTTGGCTGGCCGGCCACCCCCCACCCACTTGCTCCCAGGAGAGGCCTGTTGACTGAGCCTGCCTTGCCAGTGGGGAGGTTCGCCAGCCTCCAGCTTTTGGGGTCTTTACTCACAGAATGTATGGTGTGATCTTGGCCCTTCCATCTGTTCCAGACTGGTGTACGATGCGTGTCCTGTCATGGATGACCCCAAAGAGTTGTTCCAGACAGTTCCTTCCTTTTTACTATCTGCTCTAGAGGACAAACTAAATTCCATTGCTCCTATACTACTCTCTTGTCCCACCTCCCTATGATAAGTCTTTAAGGATTTTGTTAGTGATAACCAACTGCTCTTTGTTTTTGAAATCCAGTAATACAATAATTTGCATTCTGAATTAGTCTGGATAGGCCACCCTGTGCTATGGTAATAAAATATGAGACTTGAAATATCAGTTACTTAAAACAATAAGAGTTAATTTCACACTTACGTAAAATCCAACACAGGTAGGTCTTCTAGGGGTTGTTTTGTTGTGTCCTTTTCCCAAGTGGTGATTTAGGGATCAGGCCTTCTTCCCACGTGTGTCTCTGTCCTCTTAGAGTTCTTGCTTCCAGCCAAAGTACAGAGGGGGCGGGGAAGAGAAAGAGAGACAGCATATGGAAGATCACGGAGGATTTTTAAAGGACCAGGTGTGGAAGTGACGTAGCTCATCTCTGCTTATATTTCCAATGACCAGAATTTCTTGAATTGCAAAGAGACTTTGAAATGCCATCTTCTTGTGTGTCCATGAGGAAAATGGAAACAGTCTATTGTCTCTACCCCACAATCTGTAACTCTAAATACAATGTCTAACAGTTCTTTTTAAAATGTCCAATGTAGATTGGAATTGGGAAGCTTGGGCTTAAAGGTTTGTCTTTCACTCACTGCTACAGTCAAAATACAGGACATCTTCATCGCACCCCAGAGCTTCCCAATGCCCCTTTGCAACTGTGCCTTCTTGTCTCCTGCCCCAGGGAACCACTGATCTGCTTTCTTTTGGTTAGCTTTTGAGTAGAAGGTTAGCTTAGTGCATATGAATATCATTTGAGTGAAATATATTACTGAAGATAAAATATGAAATTAAAATAACAATTAAAATGATCTAGGAATTATAATTCCAAGGCTACAGTACATGAAAATGGCAATATTTGTGTTTGGGGAGGATTTTTCTAGCTCAAATTTTATTCTCTCCATTAAACCTTGTGATTTGAGGCAGGTTATTATTATTTTTTAATTAATTTATTTATTAATTAAAAAAATTAAGAACAAACAAAAACATTAGCATAGCATTCCTACTACATATATAATCAGTAATTCTCAATATCATCACATAGTTGCATATTCATCATCTCTTAGAACATTTGCATCAATTCAGAAAAAGAAATAAAAAGACAACCGTAAAAGAAATAAAACGAAAACAGAAAAAAAAAAAGATTATGCATACCATGCTCCTTACCCCTCGCTTTCATTTATCACTAGCATTTCAAACTAAATTTGTTCCCCCTATTACTTATTTTTATTCCATATATTCTACTCGTCTGTTGACATGGTAGATAAAAGGAGCATCAGACACAAGGCTTTCACAATCACACAGTCACATTGTGAAAGCTATATCATTATTCAATCATCATCAAGAAACATGGCTACTGGAACACAACTCTACATTTTCAGGCAGTTCCCTCCAGCCTCTCCACTACATTTTGAATAACAAGGTGATATCTACTTAATGGGTAAGAGTAACCTGCAGGGTAACCTCTTGACTCTGTTTGGAATCTCTCAGCCACTGACATTTCATCTCATTTCACTGTTCCCCCTTTTGGTCGAGAAGGTTTTCTCAATCCCTTGATGCTGAGTCTCAGCTCATTCCAGGATTTCTGTCCCACATTGCCAGGAAGGTCCACACCCCTGGGAGTCATGTCCCATGTAGACGGGGGGAGGGTGGCGAGTTTGCTTGTTGTGTTGGCTGGAGAGAGGCCACATCTGAACAACAAAAGAGACTCTCTTGGGGGTGACTCTTAGGCCTAAGTTTTAAGTAGACTTGACCTATCCTTTGTGGGGTTGAGTTCCATATGAACAAACTTCAAGACTGGGGGCTCAGCTTCTAGCTTTGGTTGTCCACACTGCTTGAAGAATATCAAGAATTCAACTTGGGGAAGTTGAATTTCTCCCCGTTCTCACCATTCCCTGAAGGGGACTTTGCAAATACTTTTCCACTCACTGATCGAACCACTCTGGGATTCATCGGGGCATCACACTGGACAAACCAACAAAATCCAATGTCCTACCTGAGACTCCAAGTACTTAAGGTGTTCAATCAAACTATCTACATAGGTTATATTAGGAAATGCACTAGTCAAAATATAAATTTTGTACCAAATAAATATTTTTTGCTTTAGTCTGACACATAAGTTGAAATTTTAAAACATTAATTACCATCTATTTTCAGCACCCTGCAGTAATGACATTCCTTTGTCCTTCCTCTTGCACAAACATTTTTTAAATTTGTACATTTAGTCACTATCATTATACACTCTAGGCATTCCTAGATCATACCATCTCAATCTGTATTGTCTATCTTTCTTTCTGATTTCATTTGTGCCCCCAGCCCTCCTCCCTCTATCATTTGCATATGCAGCTTCATTCAGTGTTTTAACATAATTGTATTACAGTTAGGTAGTATTGTGCTGTCCATTTCTGAGTTTTTATATTCAGTCCTGTTGCACAATCTGTATCCCTTCAGCTCCAATTACCCAATATCTTACCCTGTTTCTATCTCCTGGTAGTCTCTGTTACCAACGAAATATTCCAAGTTTATTCACTAATGTCAGTTCATATCAGTGAGACCATACAGTATTTGTCCTTTTGTTTCTGGCTAATCTCACTCAGCATAATGTCCTCAAGGTCCATCCATGTTGTTACATACTTCATAACTTTATTCTGTCTTAAAGCTGCATAATATTCCATCGTATGTGTATACCACAGTTTGTTTAGCCACTCATCTGTTGATGGACATTTTGGCTGTTTCCATCTCTTTGCAATTGTAAATAATGCTGCTATAAACATTGGGGTGCAAATGTCTTTGCCCTTATGTCCTTTGAGTAGATACCTAGCAATGGTATTACCGGGTCATATGGCAATTCTATATTCAACTTTTTGAGGAACCGCCAAACTGCCTTCCACAGCGGTTGCACCATTTAACATTCCCACCAACAGTGAATAAGTCTGTGAGGCAGGTTATTTGCTTTTCTTGCCTGTAGCATCTTTTCAGTCCCTTGAAACAGTTCGTAAAATTTCAGAACTGGAAGGAACCTGAGATAGCACCTAGGTCACTTACTTCATTTTACTGATGTGGAAATGGCAGTCTTGAGAAGCTAGAAAAATGGCAGAGGTGACTTTACCAAATCACCAAGATTCTGGGACTGGTTTCCCCACGTCACACTGCCTCTTGAAGTGAAGAAAATTTCTCCTAGTAATTAAGAAATACTAAATGGAAATGTCATAGTTTTAGTCACTGTTCTAGTTTGCTAGCTGCCAGAATGCAATATACCAGAAGTGGAATGGATTTTAAAACTGGGAATTTTTTTTTATTAAACATAACAACGTACAAACACAAGCATTCTTACCATATGATCATTCCATTATTGATATATAATTAATAGCTCACAATATCATCACATAGTTGTATATTCATCATCATGATCATTTCTTAGAATATTTGCATCAATTCAGAAAAAGAAATAAAAAAGAAAAAAATTCCTACAAACCATAACCCTTACCTCACCCTTTCATTGATCACTAGCATTTCAATCTACTAAATTTATTTTAACATTGGTTCCTCCTGTTATTTATTTATTTTTAATACATATGTTTTACTTGTCTGTCAATAAGGTAGATAAAAGGAACATCACACACAAGGTTTTCACAATCACACAGTCACATTGCAAAAGCTATATCATTTTCCAATCATCTTCGAGAAACATTGCTACTGGAACACAGTTCTGCATTTTCAGGCAGTTCCCTCAAGCCTCTCCATTACAACTTAACTAAAAAGGTGATATCTATTTAATGAGTAAGAATAACCTCCAGAATAACCTCCCAACTCTGTTTGGAATCTCTCAGCCACTGACACTTTATTTTGTCTCATTTTGCTCTTCCCCCTTTTGGTCGAGAAGGTTTTCTCAATCCCCTGATGCTGAGTCTCAGATCAGATCAGTATAGGATTTCTGTCTCATATTGCCAGGAAGGTCCACACCCCGGGGAGTCATGTCCCACATATATAGGGGGAGGGCAGTGAGTTTGCTTGTCATGTTGGCTGAGAGAGAGAGGCCACATCTGAGCAACAAAAGAGGTTCTCTGGGGAGTGACTCTTAGGTCTAATTTTAAGTAGGCTTAGCCTATCCTTTGCAGGGTTAAGTTTCATTTGTACAAACCCCAAGACTGGGGGCTCAGCCTATTGCTTTGGTTGTCTCCACTGCTTGTGAGAATATCAAGATCATTCTCCACTTGGGGAAGTTGAATTTTTCCCCTTTCTCACCATTCCCCCAAGGGGACATTGCAAGTAGTTTTTTATTCACTGTTCAAATCACTCTGCAGTTTATCGGGTCATCACTTTGGAGAAACCTACAAAATCTCATGCCCTACTCAAGGTTCCATGTACTATGGTGTTCAATTAAGCTGTCCACATAAGTTATATTAGGAAATGCACTAGTCAAAATATAAGTTTTGTACCAAATAAACATTTTTGCTTTAGTGTCACACATAAGTTAAAGTTTTAAAATATTAATTACCATCTATTTTCAAAACCCTGCAGTTTTGACATTCCTTTGTTCTTCCTCATGCAAAAACATTTTTAAATTTGTACATTTAGTCACTATCATTATACACTCTAGGCATTCCTAGATTATACCATCTCAGTCTTTATCGTCTATCTTTCCTTCTGATTTCATTTGTGCCCCCAGGCCTCCTCCCTCTATCATTCTCACATTCAGCTTCATTCAGTGTTCTAACATTATTGTATCACAGTTAGGTAGTTTTGTGCTATCCATTTCTGAGTTTCTACAATCGGTCCTGTTGAACAATCTGTATCCCTTCAGCTCCAATTATCCAATATCTGCCCTATTTCTATCTCCTGATGGTCTCTGTTACCAACTGAAATTCTCCAAGTTTATTCACTAATGTCAGGTCATATCAGTGAGACCATACAGTACTTGTCCTTTTGTTTCTGGCTGTCTCACTCAGCATAATGTCCTTAAGGTTCATCCATGTTGTTACATACTTCATAACCTTATTCTGTCTTACAGCTGCATAATATTCCATTGTTCATATATACCACAGCTTGTTTAGCCAGTTATCTGTTGAAGGACATTTGGGCTGTTTCCATCTGTTGGCAATTGTAAATAATGCTGCTATTAACATTGGTGTGCAAATGTCCATTTGTGTCCTTGCCCTTATGTCCTCTGGGTAGATTCCTAGCAATGGTATTGCCGGATCATATGGCAATTCTATACTTAGCTTCCTGAGGAACTGCCAAACTGCCTTCCACAACAGTTGTACCATTTGACATTCCCACCAACAGTGGATAAGTTTTCCTCTTTCTCCATATCCTCTCCAGCACTTGTTGTTTTCTGTTTTATTGGTAATGGCCATTCTGGTGTGTGTGAGATGATATCTCATTGTGGTTTTGATTTGCATTTCCCTAATAGCTTGGGAAGTTGAGCATCTTTTCATGTGCCTTTTGGCCATTTGTATTTCCTTTTAGGAGAAGTGTCTGTTCTTGTCTTTTGCCCATTTTGTAACTGGGATGTCTGTCTTTTTGTTGTTGAGTTGAACAATCTCTTTATATATTCTTGATACTAGACCTTTATCTTATATATCGTTTCCAAATATTGTCTCCCATTGTGTGGGCTGTCTTCTTACTGTCTTGAAGTTTTTTGACGCACGAAAGTGTTTAATTTTGAGGAGTTCCCATTTCTTTCTTTCTTTCTTCAATGCTCGTGCTTTGGGTGTAATAAAGTCTAGGAAACCACCTCCTATTGTGAGATTTATAAGATATTTCCCTACATTTTCTTCTAAAAGTTTTATGGTCTTAGATCTAATGTGTTCTAGTTTGCTAGCTGCCAGAATGCAACACACAAGAGACAGATTGGCTTTTAATAAAAGGGGATTTATTTTGTTAGTTCTTCAGAGGAAAGGCAGCTAACTTTCATCTGAGCTTCTTTCTTATGTGGGAAGGCTCAGGATAATCTCTGCTGGCCTTCTCTCCAGGCCTCTGGGTTCCAACAATTTTCCCCAGGGTGATTCCTTTCTGCATCTCCAAAGGCCTGGGCTGAGCTGTGAGTGCTGAGACGAGGTATGCCAAGCTGCTTCAGCTGTACTACATTGTGCTGTCTCATTTAAGCACCAGCCAATTAAGTCAAATGTCATTCATTGCAGCAGGCACGCCTCCTAGTCGACTGCAGATGTAAATCAGCAACAGATGAGGTTCACATACCATTGGTCCATGTCCACGGCAACAGAACTAGGTGGCTTCACCTAGCCAAGTTGACAATTGAATCTAACTACCACATAATCTTTAGGTCTTTGATCCATTTTGAGTTAATTTTTGTATAGGGTGTGAGATATGGATCCTCTTTCAATCTTTTTCATGTAACTATCCAATTCTCTAGGCACCATTTATTGAAGAGACTGTTCTGTCCCAGGTGAGTTGACTTGACTACCTTATCAAAGATCAGTAGTCCATAGATAGAGGATCTATATCTGAACACTGAACACCGATTCCATTGGTCAATATATCTATCTGCATAGCACTATCATGCTGTTTTGACCACTGTAGCTTCGTAATGCCTTTAAGTCAGGTATCATGAGACCTCCGACTTCATTTTTCTTTCTCAGGATATTTTTAATTATTCAGGGCACCCTGCCCTTCCGCATATATTTGTTTATTGATTTTCCTATTTCTGAAAAGTAAGTTTGGGGGATTTTAATTGGTATTGCATTGAATCTGTAAATCAATTTAGGTGGAATTGACATCTTAACTGTATTTAGTCTTCCAATCCATGAAGATGGTATGCCGTTCCATTTATTTAGGTCTCCTGTGATTTCTTTTAAGAATTTCCTGTAGTTTTCTTTGTGTAAGTCTTTCGTCTCTTTAGTTAAATTTATTCCTAAATATTTTATTGTTTTGGTTGCAATTGTAAATGAAAATTTTTTCTTGATTTCCCCCTCAGATTGTTCATTATTAGTATATAGAAACACTACAGATTTTTGAGTATTGATCTTGTAACCTGCCACTTTGCTGTACTCATTTATTAGCTCTAGTATTTTTGCTGTGGATGTTTTGGGGTTTTTGACATATAGTATCATATCATCTGCAAACAGTGAGAGTTTTACTTCTTCCTTTCCAGTGTTGATGCCTTGTATTTCTTTTTCTTGCCTAATTCCTCTGGCTAGAACTTCAACACAATGTTGATAACAATGGTGATAGTGGACATCCTTGTCTTTTTCCTGATCTTAGGGGGAAAGTTTCCATTTTTTCCCCATTGAGAATGATGTTAGCTGTGGGTTTTTCATACATCCCTTTATCGTGTTGAGGAAGTTCCCTTCTATTCCTATCCTTTGAAGTGTTTTCAACAGGAAAGGATGTTGAATTTTGTCAAATGCCTTTCTGCATTAATCAGGATGATCATGTGGTTTTTCTGCTTTGAGTTTTTGATATGGTGTATTACATTAATTGATTTTCTTATGTTAAACCATCCTTGCATTCCTGGGATGAATCCTACTTGGTCATGGTGTATAATTCTTTTAATGTGTTGCTGAATTCGATTTGCAAGAATTTTGTTGAGAATTTTTGCATCTATATTCAGTAGAAAGATTGGTCGGTAGTTTTCTTTTCTTGTAATATTTCTGTCTGGCTTTGGTATGAGGATGATGTTGCCTTCATAGAATGAGTTAGGTAGCTTTCCTTCCTCTTCAATTATTTTGAAGAGTTTGAGCAGAATTGGTACTAATTATTTCTTGAATGTTTGGTGGAATTCACATATGAAGCCATATGGTCCTGGACTTTTCTTTTTAGGGAGGTTTTTAATGACTGATTCAATTTCTTTACTTGTGATTGGTTTGTTGAGGCCATCTATTTCTTCTCGAGTCAGTGTTGGTTCTTCATGCCTTTCTAGGAAGTTGTCCAGTTCATCTACATTGTCGAGTTTATTAGCATAAAGTTGTTCATAGTATCCTCTCATTACTTCCTTTATTTCTGTGATATCAGTGGTTATGTCTCCTTTTCCATAAACATGGGAATTTACTAAGTTGTTAGGCCATGGAAATGTCCAAATCAAAGCAAGTCTGTAAAAATGTCAAGATTAAGGCACTTACAAAGACGTTACCTTCACTCAAGAAAGGCTGATGAATTTCAGGGTTTCTCTCTCAGCTGGAAGGGCACATGGTCAAGCCTTCTAGCTTTCTCTCCTGGCTTCTTGCTTCATGAAACTCCCCCAGGGGCATATTCCTTCTTCATTTCCAACAGTCTCTGGCTGTTGGACTCTTGTGGTTCTCATGACTCTCTCATAGCTCTCCAACATTTTCCAAAATGTTTCCTCTTTTAAAGCATTCCAGTAAACTAATCAAGAACCACCTGGAGTAGGTGGAGTCATATCTCCATCTAATTGAGGTTAAACCTACAATTGGGTGTGTCATATCTCTGCAGAGATAATCTAATCAAGTCTCCAACCTATAGTGCTGAATAAGGATTAAAAGGAATGGTAGCTCCCACAAGATTGGATCAGGATTAAAGTATGACTTTTCTAGGGTGCATAATCCTTTCAAACCAGTTCAGCCACTGTTGATGAATTCAGTAATGTTAAAATTAAAAAAAAAAAAAATAACAGAACAAAACTAAAGCAAAAAAAAAACAAGGTATACCCCAAAGGGAGTACATGTAGGTAACAAAATCTGAGCCACAATGTGTATGGTTTGAGGGAGACCTGACTATTAGTGGGGAGTCCCTGTGGCTCTCCTTGAGGGCTTTAGACAATGAGTTGGATGACAAACATGTACATTCATAAGATAACTATCACCGTAGTATCTGGATGGCCTCACAAAAGTGATTCCCAAACATAAGAGGATAAAAGACAGCTTTGTTTTTTTCCCTTATTCCCACATCACAGGAACCCGGAGGTAAGCATTCAAAGAAGTGACACATCCAAGATATGGGCAGGAATTTAATTCACTGACCGCAGATACTTAGAATGGGAAAGTCATCTGTTCTACCAATATCTGGGACACAAATTAATTGAAAGGTTCTACAGAACAGGTAGCAGTGGTGTCTTTTTTCCCCCTAGAGCAGATAATGCAAGACTTAATCCATCACAGTTCTGAGCTGTTGTTTATGATTTAGTCTGGGAAAGAGAAATCTGAAAGGAGGATGGTGATTCTCAAGAACTGCCTCCTCTGAGAATAATGCTGTCCAATGAGAATAGAATAAGGAGCCAAAGAAATATACTTAGTATCAATGCACATATATAGAGTTAGAATCAAGGAAAATAGAAACTGTTAAGCCTGACTGACACAGCCTAGAACACTGAGACAGATGACAGAATGCCATTTGAAAATATTTTAAACAGGGTGGGTTGGTTTTTTTGTTTCTATTCTTTAGAAATGATTTCAATGTAGTTCTACCCTTAGATGGGCACAGAAGACCATGTAGCTTCTTATTCCTTTCCTAGATCATCAGATCAGCAAGAGCTTCCATTCTGCTTCCACTTTGGTCTATATTCCATGGGCCTCTGCTATTCAATAAACAAACAAACAAACAAAAAAGCCCATTGCCTGATGGAACTAAGAAATTCTAACATCACTTTGACCCTGCACTACCTCCCACAGATATCTTTTGAATTCCTGCTAAAGTCATCAAGAATCTGTTGCTCACATAGTAGAATTAGTGATTCTGCCCTACATTTCTAAGAATTCTTTTATATGCAGGCATGGTTTGAGAATTTGACTCTAAAGTCATCTTCACCCAGTGGAAACTAAGATTACATTTTAGTAATCATACATCTATTTCTAGATTTAAAAAAAAAAGAAAAAAAATGTGTGTGGGTGTGTGTCAAACAAATCTCACTCTGAAGTCTGTAACGACACAATTATTTCATTGACCTTTGTGTGTCTCAGTATTATCAGTAATTACTGCAGTTTTTCTCATGATTTCTAGCTATGTAACCACTAGAGCGAATTTACAACTAAGGCAGTTATAGCCATAAAGATTACTAAATGTCCACTATTCAACTATTCTCTTTAAACCTTATATTCTTTAGGGATCATTTCTGGTTAATTCTATTCAGTTCTCAGTTTAATGAATGCAACAATATAAAGGCACAAAGGCTCTGAAATTGTCAACAGTTCAAGATTGAGAGACAGAGTTCCAAATTGAGACACTGAATCTTCTAAAAAGCAGGTTTCTTTTTAAAAGAAAATAACAGCAATAATATTACAGAGGCTAAAGACTTGGAGACATACTGATTGGACCTGGTGAGCAGGAAGTAGCATCTACTCGAGACATATTGGCAAGACATTTGTGTGCCAGAGGATGGGAAATAAATCCCACTAAAATTTAAAGGTCTTCCACCTCAGTGAAACTTCTAAAGGTCCAGTGGGTTGAGGCATATTAAGATATTACTTCTAAGGTGAAGGAAAAGTTGATGCATCTGGCTACTTCTCTCAGCAAAAAAGATATACAATGTCTGGTGGTCCTCTTTGGATGCAACATATTCCTCATTTGGGTTCCTACTCTGACCCATTTACCAGACAACTTGAAATGCTACTACTCTTGAGTGGCAACCAGAACAAGAGAAGGCTCTGTAGCAAGTTTCGGCTGCCATGCAAACTGCTCTGTAGCTTGGGCCATATAATCCAGCAACTGCAATGGTGCTTGAAGTGTCGGTGAGAGATATAGACGCTGTTCATAGTTTTGGAAGGCCCCTATAATGAATCACAGTGCAAACCCTTAGGATTTGGGGGAAATCCCTGCCATCCTCAATGGATAGCTTCTTTCCTTTTGAGAAACATCTTTTAGCTTGTTAAAGCCTTAGTAAAGACTGAGCACTTGACCATGGGCTACCAGCTTACCATACAACCTGAGCTGCTTGTCATGAACTGGGTGTCATCTGACCCACTGAACCGTAAAGTTGGCCATGCCACACTCCGTTATCAAATGGACATGGTTTATATAAATAGATAGGGTTGAGCAGGTCTTGAGGTGCAAGTAAGTTACACAAATGACTGGCCCAAATGCCTATGGCTCCCACTCCTGCTACATTATATTCTCTTTCTCAGACCACACCTGTGTGTGTCTGAGATCAGTTGAATGAGGAAGAGAAAACAGACCATACCTGTGTGTGTCTGAGATCAGTTGAATGAGGAAGAGAAAACTCAGACCTGGTTTACAGGTGGTTTTGCACAATATGCAGACACCATCTGACAGTGTGTAGCTATAGCACTATGACACCATTCTGGAATATCCCTGAAGATCAGTGAAGTACCCCCAGTGGGCAGAACTTCAAGTTTTGTGTCTGGTTATTCATTTTTTCTGGAAGGGAAAAGTGCCAGAGGTATGACTCTATACCAATTCATGGGCTTGTGGCCAATGATTTGGCTGATGGTCAAAGGCTTAGAAGGAACATAATTGAAAAATTGTTGACAAGGGGAGTTTGGAGAAGTATGTGGATAAGCATCTCATAATGGACAGAGAATGGACAGAGAAGATATTTGTGTCCTATTTGAATGTTCACTAAAAGTTGTTATTAGCAAAAGAGTATTATAATGAAGAGTATTATAATGAGGATGACTTATTCTTTAGATACCAGTCAGCATGTTTCTCCAACCACTCCTGTTGCCCAAAGGCTCATGAACAGAGTGGCATGGCCTCAGAGATAGAGGTCATGCATGGCTCAGCAATATGGACTTCTGTTCACCAAGTTTGACCTGGCTTGATCACTGCTAAGTACTTAATCTGCCAGCTGCGTAGACCAACACTGAATCCCAATATGGCAGCATTCTTTGGGGTGATCAGCTATGGCAGTTTGATTATATGGGACCATAATCAAACATTTTTTGTACTGAAATAGAAACTTATTTTGGCTATGGATTTGCTTTCTCTGTCTGCAATGCTTTTACCAAAGCTACCATCCATTTACCTACAGAATGCTTTATCAACTGTTATTGATCAAATTTTGATCCCCCAAAATAAATTTTGACATCCTAATATCCAGTACCTCAGAATATGACCTCATTTAGAAATAGGGTTGTTGTAGATGTAATTAATTAAAATGAGGTCATCCTTAGAAGAACAGATCCTTAATTCAGTATGACTGGTGTCCTTATACGAAGAAAAGAAGAGATTGAGGACAAATACACAGGGGAAAAAACTTTTACTCTATGAAGATGGAGGCAGAGACTGGAGTTACGCAGTTACTACACAGGGAACAACAAAGATTGCTTTGCCACCACCAGAAGCTAGGAAGAGGCAAAGAAGGTTTATTTTCTAAAACCATTGGAGGGAGCATGGCCCTGCTGACACGTTGGTTTCATACTTCCAGAATACAGAACTGTGAGACAATAAATTTCTGTTATTTTAAAATGCCAAGTTTGTAGTATTTTTCTCTGGTAGCCCTGGGAAACTAATTTATCCACCATCATGGTATTAGCATTGCTTCTGATCAAGGAACTCACTTCACAGCAAATGAAGTGCAGCAGTGGACTCATATTCATGGGAGTCACTGGTTTTACCACATTCGCCATCAGCCTGAAGCAACTGGTTTGATAGAATGGTAGGATGGCCTTTTAAAGACTCAGTTACAGCACCAGCTAGGTGAGAGTACATTGCAGAGCTGAGACAGCGTTCTCCAGGAGGCTGTGTATGCTTTAAATTAGTGTCCACTATATGGTGCTGTTTCTCCCATAGCCAGGATTCGCAGGTCCAGGAATCTAGGGATGGAAATGGGAATAGCTCCCCTTAGTAATCCACTAGCACAATTTTTGTTTCCCATCCTCTTGACCTTAGCTTTTGCTAAGTTAAAGATCTTAGTTACAAAGGGAGGAATGCTTCCACCAGGAAACAACAACAATGATTCCACTGTACTGAAAACTGAGACTGTGACCTGGCCACTTTGAGCTCCTCATGGCTCTGAGTCAACAAAGAAAGGACCTATTGTACTGGCTGGAGTGATTGACTCTGATTACCAAGGGAAATTGGGTTGCTCCTATACAGGGGAGGTAGGAAGAGCATGTCTGGAATATAGGAAATACCCTAGAGCATCTGTTAGTACTACTGTGTGTATGATTAAAGTCAATGGAAAACTGCAACAACCCAATCCAGGCAGGACTACTAATGACCCATACACTTCTGGAATGAAGGAAGGGTCAGGTTGTCCTATCAGGCAAAGAATCATGATCAGTTGAGTTGCTTGCTGAAGGCAAAGTGAATACGGAACAGGTGTTGGAACAAGGTGGTTAAAAATACAAGCTACAACCACATGACCAGTTACAGAAAAAATGACTGCAATAGTTTATTTCCTTTTTATGTTGATACAAATATGTTTTTTAATTTACATGCCAAATATTTTTGCTTTCTTCCCTCTCTTATAAGTTACAATAAGATTTATTCATAACAGTTAACATCATAGCTCAGTATTTGAATTAAAGGATATTGAACGGGAAGAGTGAACATCACACAAACACTTTCCATCCTCTTTGGAAAAGGGCTAGCATGTTTTCAGTTGTACATGAGATATTTGTATCATGTCAGGCGAAAGTTTGACTTTATTTCTTTATTTAGAGGTTAGTATGGTTTAGAGATGTGCATGAATTGTCAAGCTGACACAAGGGACACTGTGATGGTCTTTCTAATGTGTTCACTTAACTAGTATTCCATCCCCAGTTATTTAACAAACACTAATGTTAGACTGATGTGTTTCTGTGAAGGTATTTTCTATGTGCAAAGTCTATAACTAATTGACTTTCAGTAAGAGAGACTATCCTAGATAATTTGGGTGGGCCTGATACAATCCGTTGAAAGAAGGACCTTAAAAGTGGGGCCAAGGCTTCCCAAAGAGGAGAAATTCCACTTAATGGACAACAGCTTTGGTCTGAGCCCATCATATCTAGCCTGCCCTTCAGACAGCTTGCCCTAGAGATTTTGGATTTGCCTTGTCACCCCACCTCACATAAACAAATTCCTTGCAATATATCTCCTTACACACACGTGTGATATTATGTAGACCACACTATGTCTTATGTGTTAGATATGTATGCTACATCTAGTAATTCTATTTCTGTGGCTGAACCCTGGCTAATACAGCCTCAGATGTTCTTGGAAGCTGCATCTTCTCCATTGGCATTGCCTGCTGGGTCCAACGCTGATCCCACGTGTGGTGGGTGTTCAATAATAGGTATTGAATTGTAATGAGTATAAGGTCTTCAACTCTGGTAGAGGTATTACCTTTCTCAAGGTAATTTGCTACTGCACTAAATATGCAGTACAAGGAAGGTAGGCAACTTTCCCTGCCCACGTCTTCCAATCAACTTTGATTGTTGGTGAATTATTCTGTACACCCTGTGAAACTCAACTGGCAGAAACTGGCAGTAAAAGGAACCACAACCCACCCATCTTCTAGTATGTGGGAGAAATGTGGCCAAACACTGAGGCTTCAAATTAAAAGTAGTTTCTGTCTCTGTTACTATTTGTAAATATTATTTGCTCTCTCTTGTGAATTGTTGTGGAACATATGTAAAAGGAGGTTCTGAAGACTAATGGGAAAAACTAGAAAAATTGAAATTTGATATGGTTTTGAGAGATGGGGGAGAGACAAGGAAAAGCAAATAATTGTCATTTTAATTAACAGTTAGATTCTTACCTAGGTCTCGGTAAACAACAAACCTATTTCAGCAGATTCTGCTCAGGCATACACAGTCAGTTCTGCTATAATGTGACATATGCAGTCCTAAAAACAACGTGCTGAGCAAAATCGTGAATTGAAAATCATGGATTCGGGGATTGGGACAGGATAATAGCTCTCAAAAAGTTTTTAGTGACACATTAGAAGAAAGGATAAGGTAGAGCCCCCTACACAGCTGCCACTGTGGGCACTACAGGGCTGGACTCTGGAGGCCAGAGCAGTTCTGAATTCCTTGAAGGAAATTATTTTGAGAACAAAAATTATGCTTCTCAAATTTGGCCTGTGTGGCTAGATGCCATCAGCAATGAGAAACTACAGCATGAACACAATACAGCTTCCTGGAGCAATCAGTTTTACCTGAGGAATAGGAAAAAAATGCCACGTGATTCACCTATCTGCATTTTGCCTCATTCCAAATGTGGAGCCTGAAGGAGAAGGAGAGAATGCCTGCTGCATGGGGGAAATACAAGTCCATGGGGCCAATGATGTTTGGAGATTTGGCAGTCTACTTCTCCCAGGAGGAGTGGGAATGGCTAAGCCCCCATTTAGAAGGATTTGTATAAAGATGTCTTGTTGGTGAATTATTGGAACCTGGTCTCTCTTGGATTTTCTCTCCAGAGGCCAAAAGGAGCTCTTCCTTTCTCCTGGATGGTGGAGCAAGTGAGAAGATGCCAGGGCCTTGACTTAGGGTCTAATTGTGAGACCAAGCAATTACCTCCTTATCAGTGTAACAAATTTGGGCAAAGCATCCAGCAGAAACCAATTTCTGCACAACAAACGATTCCCACAAGAGGGCCTATAAAAGAAATTCAATCCTGATAAAATTGAAGGAAGGGCATTCAGGGAAGAAATCTAAAATGTAATGACTGCAGGAAAACCTTTAGTGGGAGCTTGTCTCTTAATCTTCATCAGAACTTTCATACTGGAGAGAAGTCTTATGAATGCAGTAATTGTAGAAAAGCCTTCAGACAGATGTCATCCCTCATTCTTCATCAAAGAGTTCATACAATGAAGAGCCATGAATGTGATAAATGTGAGGAAGTCTTCAATCAAAGAAACAACACTTATTCTACATGAGAAAATTCATGATGTAAAGAAAACCTTTGTGGGATGGCCATGAGTCACTGCCCACCTCTCAATATGCACCACAAAATTTGTGTTAAGAGGGTCTACCAGTGCAGAAAATGTATGAAAGCCTTCAGTCTAATGTCATCCTTTTTGCTTCATAAGATAATTCACAATGGAAAGAAAATCCATAAATGCAATAAATGTGAGAGAGGCGTTGTATTAGTTAGGGTTCTCTAGAGAAACAGAATCAACAGGGAACACTTGCAAATATAAAATTTATAAAAGTGTCTCACATGATCGCAGGAACGCAGTCCAAAATCCACAGGGCAGGCTGTGAAGCTGATGACTCCGATGGAAGGTCTGAATGAACTCCACAGGAGAGGCTCACCAGCCAAAGCAGGAATGGGACCTGTCTCCTCTGAGTCCTCCTTAAAAGGCTTCCCGTGATTAGATTTAGCATCACTAATTGTAGAAGACACTCCCCTTTGGCTGATTACACAGACAGGCCAGTACTTGCCCAATCAGATAAACAGGTACCATAACTTGGCCAAGTTGACACATGTCCCTAACCATGACAGGCTTCAATAAGAAATCAGTCCTTGTCATATATAAAAGAATTTATAGTGGAGAGAAAACTCGGGATATTGAGAAGACCTTACGTCAGAGTCTACAGCAAAGCAGTCATGTGTTAGAGAGTCCTTATAAATGCAGAAAATGTGGAAAATCATTTGGTAGGGTTTCATCCTTATGCTTCTTCAGAAAATTCATACTTCAGAGAAACCTTGTAAATGTAATAAATGTAAGAAGGTCTTCAGACTGCTTTCAACCCTTATTTTACATCTAAGAATTCATAACAGTGAGAAACAGTATAGATGCAATAAACGTGAGAAGGTCTGTAATCGGCATTTGTCCCTTATTTACATCAGAAAGTTCATACAAAGAAAAATAAACTCTTAGAATGTAAGGAATATGGGAAGATGTTTTCTGGAATTGCAAATCTTAAAATACTTCAGAGCATTCATTCTGAAGAGAAACCTTTCAAATGCAATAAATGTAAGTAATTTCTTCTTGAACATCAGAGAATTCATACTGGAGAAAAACCCTAACAATGTGAGGAATGTGGGAAAGCCTTCAGTCACTGAATATTCCTTACTCAACATAAGAGAATTCATACTGAAGATAGAACTTGTGAATATGACCAATGTGGGAAGGCCTTCAGCCAGAGTGCACACCTTCCCAACATGAAAGAAGTCACACTGGAGAGAAGCCCTATGAATATAATGAATGTGAGAAGGCATTTAGCTGTGGCCCAACCTTACTCGACATTAGGGAAATCATTCTTCAGAGAAACTCTATGAATGTAGTGAAAGTGGGAAGGCTTATAGTTGGAGCTTATCCTTTATACAACATCAGAATACACATTCTGAAGAAAAAGCCTAGGGTTGTTTTAAATCTATAAAAGTGAAGGTGATACTATCAAAGAAGCAACAACAGAGGCTTTGAAAAATGTGTTCGTCTGTAATACATGCATTTTGTATTATGGGATCATTTGATGGTAAATGGCTCCACTTTGAAAACCAAAGAGCAAAAGTCACTCGTGACTTTTGACCTGAGGATTTGAAGTCAACTGAAGCAGTTACCTTATCACAGTTCTTTAGTTTCAAAGCAGCAAGCTCAGAAGATTGGATCAGTCACTATGATGGAAGACCTTCTTCTTTCTTCATGTCATAAGGTTCACTGAATTCTACTTTCAGTGTAGTTTTAAAGATACTTCTTTAGTCACATGCAACAAAGTGGAACTGTGGCTTTTCCTTCCCTCTCTCTTCCTCGGTGCTGCTCATGGAGGTGGCAATTACCCAGTACCATGGCTGCCCTTAGACCCCTTGTGAAGCCCAAGATTGTCAAAAATAGGACCAAAGAACTTCATCTGGCACCAGTAAGACCAAAATGTCATAATAAGGCATAACTGGCGGAAACCCAGAGAAATTGACAACAGGGTTCAGAGAAGATTCAAGGGCCAGATCTTGATGTCCAACATTGGTTATGGGAGCAACAAAAGTAATGAAGCATGTGCCCAGAGGCGTCCGAAAGTTCCTGGTCCGTAATGTCAGGGACCTGGAAGTGCTGCTGATGTGCAACAAATCTTACTCTGCTGAGATTGCTCACGTTTCTTCCAAGAACTGCAAAGCTGTGGTGGAAAGAGCAGCCCAGCTGGCCATCAGAGTCACCAACCCCAATGCCCAGCTGCATAGGGAAGAAAACGAATAGACAGCTCTTGTGCAAATTTCTTTGTATGAAATGAAACTATAAAAAGTCTGCCAATCTGAGATTTTACCACTCCACCGCCCCCCCCAAAAAAGTGAAATTGTGAAGTCTATTTTTGTGAACGGGTCTTTGAGCCTGATTTAAGGTCTTATGAAGAAAGAGTTTGGGTCTCTTCTTCAGCACTATAACTATCCAATGTAAGGGAATTCCTTGCTAACCAGGGTGTCACTTCCAGCCAACAGAAACTTGGGGGTGAGAATAACAAAGAATGAATCTTTTAAGCAGATGAAGGTGGCACCTGTGATGGTGTGGAGCAGTAGTCATTATAGGCTCCATAGACCTGAAGGTCTGTGTGATCTTTGTGGTGTGGAAGTCTAACGTGGTTGAGACAAGCCAGTTGGAAGGGAACTAGGGTGTGCCTAAGAATGAGAAACTTCAGTGCATGGAGAAAATTATGTCAGTTATGATTTTATTTGAAAATAAATGGCCTATATTTATATGAAAAAACATTGGTATTTTCATGTAAGAATTCTGGTGTGGAATAGATTATTTGTAAAATGTGGGGGTATTAAATGAGCAAACAATGGCCTCAATGTACTGGCCCTATGCAGTGTTTTCTTCATCCTAGCAGTTTGGATCCATTAGGAAAACCCACTGACGCTGAATCTAAGCACATATACATCCAGTTGTTTTAAAAAATAATAGCCCATATGCGCAATTTTTACCCATTTGGCATTAATCTGCTTTGCACACCCTCAGAATCTTTGGCCAGTGTTCTAGTTTGCTAGCTGCCAGAATGCAAGATACCAGAAACAGAACGGCTTTTAACAAGGGGAATTTAAGGAGTTGCTAGTTTACAGTTCTAAGGCTGAGAAAATGTCCCAATTAAAACAAGTCTATAGAAATGCCCAATTTAAGGCATCCGGGGAAAGATACCTTGGTTCAAGAAGGCTGACGACGTTCAATGTTTCTCTCTCAGCTGGAAGGGCACATGGCGAACATGGTGGCATCTGCTGGCTTTCACGTGGCTCTATCAAAAAGGGACTCTCTCCAAAGTGTTTCCTCTTTTAAAGGATTTCAGCAAGCAACTCCACCTTCAGTGGATGGAGACACATCTCCATGGAAATCATCTAATCAAAAGTTACCACCCACAATTGGGTGGGTCACATCTTCACGGAAACAATCAAAATGCTCCCACCCAGCAATATTGAATGAGGATCAAAGGGTATGGCTTTTCTGGGGTTCGCCATAGATTCTGACAAGCACAGCCAGCAACTGTTCTAAATAAAGACCTTACACTGCTTCAGCCCCTTGGAGCTATGCAGCCTAGAGGTTTCCCATAATGCTGACTCTGTGACACCTAGTCACATAAGCCTCCACCCCCTTTCTTTCCCTTTTGCCTTTACCCTGGGAGTTGATGAATTTTCCCTTCTCTGCTCTCCCCCTGTAGTGGGTCTCTTGTACACTGGTCTCTGAAAGGTTTTTTGTTGTGAGGACCTGCCCCCCACCCCCATGCAAACCTGTCAAAATGGCAGCCCCAATAAATAGCTTATGTGTTACTGCTGAAAAAAAAAGGATGAGACCTTGATTAAAAAAGTACCATTTTACATATGCTGAATAGTTATAAAATACATAAATACTACAATAAAAGTGGTGCTTTACAAAAAGAGGGCCTAAAGTTTGCTTGTGGACCGGGGCATTAGAAGAGCTGTAGCCTATCATTTCTTGTGAGATGGAAGAAGGACAGCTATCTGAAATCAGACAGAAAGCTGGTAATATCTCATGTGGATTGGTGTATCTTATAACACAGGTGGTAACCATTTTGGTGTTCTGTTGTTTGGCGTGCCAGCCACCATTTTGTGTTGGGCTGGGCACCCACTCTTACAAGATCGTGAATAAATTCTTTTCTCCGCCGCAGTTGGATGAGCGTTTGTTCTCCTTCAGGTATGGTGTTCTTTCTAACAACTTTGGTAGATGTCTGAGGTATATGAGTGTGCATTTTGTGTATTCCTACATGCCTCAGTTTAACTGGGTACATTCACCTAATGTTTCTCATGGATGAGATTGCATATATCAGTCACATTGCAACAAATATGCATTTTCAAAACAAATGTTATCGCAGGACTGACTGTACATCGTAAACAGAGCCGCATCCTTTATTTGTATTTTCAAAATCCCCAAAACTTGGAAATCCAAATGTTCTTTGCAAATTTGGCTTAAATCTGTTTGTTAGCAAAACTTAGTGTGAATATGGATAGTTTTGCCCAAATACTGCATTTAATTATAAAGTACCATCACAGACCCTCTCCCCCTGGGGGTACGGAATATATCTTTATAAAATTTAGAAATTTCTGATTTCTGAAACACACTCAGAAGGAATAGTAGATGTGTATTTATTGAGTGTTTATTTTGTGGCAGGCATCATAGTGGATGCTGGAGATGTAGAGAGAAACAAGGCGCAGTCCCTGAACTTAGAGAACATATGGACTAGGAGAAGACCTTTTGCACGTTCTGCAGTATTATAATAAATGTCTGTACAGTGCACAGAACAGAGGAAAGAACCATTCTTTCTGGCCAGAGTTTTCAAGAAGGCTTTCCGGAGAATGTGACATCTGGACTGTGTTTGGGGGAGATCATAGGAGTTCTCCAGCAAGAAAGAGAGAAATGTATTCCAGGTAGAAGAAGGATGTGTATAAAGGTCTGAAGGCACAGAGTGACCAAGCAGCTGATTCATGGCTGTCTCTTTAAAGTCACAAAACTAGAATGTGGCACAGTACAACAGAGATATGAGCTAAGTGCATGCGAGTCAGGAGGAATGAGTGATTAATTGTCACTAAGGGTAGGGACTTGGGTAAAACTTCAAGGATATAGGTCTTGAAGAATGAATAGAATATCATTATGTTGAGAAGAAAGGAAATAGCATTTCTGGCAGAGAAACAAAGCAAAAATATTTCACCTGGATTCTCAAATGTGTTAGCCTTAGAGGTCTTCCACGCATACCATGGCTGGTGCACCCAGATGCCCAAGCCTACCATTCCCTGGCATGGCCTGGTCACCACCTTGTCTACCTATGGCCCCTGGTTTGTGAAGGCCAAGTTCTCGACCACCCCTGGGCCTTGCACCAATCCAGAGACCCTTGTCCTTCTAAAAGAATGTTGATCTCATTTCTTCATTTTTGAATCAGCCCAGCAGCAGATATCTTCCTCCCTCCTTCTTACTCCATGAAATTTGGCAGGCTGCCACACTACCTCTCCCTTGCCCTCTGGAAGAAAAACCTCAGTTCTCAGTCTTAGGATTGTGTGGCACTGAAGAGCACGACCCTTCTGACATGTTGCCAACTCCTTTGTCATCTAGTAAAAAGGTGATAGCCGTGGAATGTCTGAACATCACAATGTACTTCTGGTAACATTTTAAAATTTATCAGTTTCTTCTCAAAAGTGCTCAGATATTACAGAGCTAAAAAAAATGCAAAATGCCTCTTTAGTAAAATTATAGGATTCAGAAAACTGCTGCATACCATGTCCTAATATGTGTGATTTGAAACCAGAATTTGGCATACAACATTAGGTTTATTTAACCAATAAAGCTCAAAAATATTTCTGCCACCTTACTCATGTTTACTGAGCAGTATGCTCCAGAGTTTAGGGTGTGTGTGTGTTTGCATATGTGTGAAATATATGGTACCTAAAGAATCTAAAAGATGCTTGAAAGAAATAATGAAGATGGTATTTTGCATGGTATGTTCAGAGGAATAGTAGTCATGATAGATGTTCCAGAAAGTCAAGTTTCCATGGTCAAACAAGTTTGGGAAGTACCGTGTATTCTCTACCTCTTTTGGAGAACAATAATGATATCAGTGTATTATAAATAAAGTACCATATTAAAAAAATTTTTTTACCTGGATTCTCAAATGTATTGGCTTTTGAATAAGAACCTGGTAATAACTCAAAGAGCACACTCAAAGAAACATCATGAGATGTAAAATGAGCTATCTTAGGAAATTTCTGCTTCTCATTTGGAAATGTGCCATATAAATCCAATGCAGAGCTATCATAGGCATATCTATTTGAGGTTTAAGAGTGAAAACGCAAGGATTATATCCTTATGACAAATGGAAAATGAGGGATATTTGCTTGACTTGCCCAGTGATTTTTAATTTTTAGAATCTCCTTTATAAACGAGCAATTATGATGATGCAGCCATCAAATGGTATGTAATTATATCCATGAAATAAGGGATAATTAGCACTTTTTAAAATAAAAAGTCCCCAAAGTAATTACTGAATGACAAAAATAAATTAATTCGATTTGATGCTTAAAGAATGAAAATGACCATGATACCTGGAGCAATGTATATGCATATATAGGGGGTCTTTCATGTGAAAAATTACAACTGAAAAACACTGGAATATTTAAGAGATATGGAGTCTACAGCTTTTTCTCCTGTAAATTCAGTCTTACCACAAAGATGGTAAATTTAGAGAGAGGCTGGTAAACAGATGTTTTGTGGCTAGTAGGAGATGGGAATAGGATTTGGGTCAAGTTTTTTTTTTTTGTCTCTGGGGCTCACACAGTTAACCTTTAATTAGAGCTACATCCAGTAAAAAACAAATTCAGTAGCAATTAACATTTCTTCCTCTACCCCGCCCCCTTCTTCCCTTTTTCTCCCTAATGCCCTTACCACTCAACAAAAGTTAATTTTGTGTTGCAAAATTCTAAAAAGCAGAGACTTCCGGGAAGATGGCCAACTCAAGTAGCTCGAGATTAGCCCTACTTCAGAGAAAAGTTAGAGAAGGGACAGGAAGGTAACTGAGGTGGCAATTCGGGAGTGTGGCTGACCTGGGAGAGCCTTCTGTACCACTTGTGGCAGCCCTGGTTGCAGTAGCCAAGGAACTGAGAGGCAGAAAGCTGGAGCCTGGTGTGGAGGTGCGGAGCCTGTCGGAGTGCAGGGATGGGAACACAGGACTAGGAAATAAGCCAGGCCCCATTCCTTGTGTGCGCTACCCTCACCAGTGCAGCCCCATGACTGGCGACTCACCCCACACCCCACACATCTGAATGCCCTCACCCATTCCCATTCACAATGCTCCAGGCACCCCCACCCCACTAGCCTCCAGTGCATGTAGCTGCCCCACCCCCCTACCCCAAGTGGCAGCCCAACCCACCTCTCCTACATCCCTCCTAAGCACTACCTCCCCCCTCCCTGTTCCCTGCAGGCTGTTGCCAGTGCATAAAAGTTGCGGGCACTAACCTCCATACCTAGGCTACCACCGCCCCCACCCATTGTGTTGCACAGCCTCATCCCTGAGCTCAGCACATCTGTTTATGGCACTCCCAGGACCACTCATGCGCACGGCCCCCAATCACATCATTCAGCTCTGGGAACTGCATGTTACAGCAGTCTTAGAACCGCGCATGTGCACAGACATCAGCCTCACTTCAGCTCTGAGAAAGTGCCGACCTGCACAGCCGGGTCACATCTGCCTGCAATCCATGAAGGTGTAATGCCAACTTGCTGCCACAGCTCTACTCATGCGCACAAAGGGCCCTGTGCCTTAGACCAGCCCACACCAGAGTTACGCCCCCCACACCAGTGTACCCACACAGCTACATCCTCCCTGGTTGCTGGGCACCCACGTTCACAAGCATCAGCATAACATCCCCAACCTGTGCCCATACCTGCCCTGAAACAAATCACCACACTGAGTGCTCCAACCTGTGCGCTGCTCCCTGCTGTACAACCATCCCACAAACACAAGGCCTTAGACTACTGAAAGAAATCAACTCCCAAAGTAAATCAATCAAGATATTTACATGTGATGAAGACAACAGAAGATCACTAAGCATATCACAATGCAGACAGATATAGCCCTGCCTAATGACCATATTAAAATGCCTGAGGAGACACAGACATTGGAACAACTAATCAAAAATGTTCATATAATGCTATTTAATAAAATAAGTGGGATAACAAATGACATAAAAGAGATCAAGAAGACAGTAGAAGAGCACAAAGAGGAATTTGAAAGAATAAATAGAAAAATAGCAGAAATCACAGAGATTAAAGACTATGTTGGCCAAATAAAAAACATACTAGAGGCACCAGATTTGAAGAGACAGAAGAAAGAATAAGTGATATAAAGGACAGGATAATTGACTTCAGAGACTCAAAACAGCAAATGGCAAAAAAGATGGAAAAATTGAATGGGAACTCAGGGAAATCATAGACAAAACAAAGTGCACAAATATAAGAATCATTGGTGTCCCAGAAGGAGAAGAGAGGAGTAAAAGGTTAGGAAGAGTAGTTGAGGATATAATGGGGGAAAACTTCCCAACCTTCAGAAAGGACATAAATATATAAGTGAAAGAGGCTCAAAGAACCCCAAAGAGAATGAATCCAAATAGGCCTTTCCCAAGGCAGATACTAATCAGTTATCAAACGTTGAAGAGAAGCAGAAAATCCTGAAAGCGGCAAGAGAAAAACAATCTGCTACATACAAGGTGTTTTAGTTTGCTAGCTGCCAGAATGCAACACACCAGAGACGGATTGGCTTTTAATAAAAGGGGATTTATTTTGTTAGTTCTTCAGAGGAAAGGCAGCTAACTTTCATCTGAGCTTCTTTCTTATGTGGGAAGGCTCAGGATAATCTCTGCTGGCCTTCTCTCCAGGCCTCTGGATTCCAACAGTTTTCCCCGGGGTGATTCCTTTCTGCATTTCCAAAGGCCTGGGCTGAGCTGTGAGTGCTGAGACGAGGTATGCCAAGCTGCTTCAGCTGTACTACATTGTGCTCTTTCATTTAAGCACCAGCCAATTAAGTCAAATGTCATTCATTGCAGCAGGCACGCCTCCTAGTCGACTGCAGATGTAAATCAGCAACAGATGAGGTTCACATACCATTGCTCATGTCCACAGCAACAGAACTAGGTGCCTTCACCTGGCCAAATTGACAACTGAATCTAACTACCGCACAAGGGAAATCAAATAAGACTGAGTTCAGACTATTCAACTAGTACCCTAAAGGCAAGAAGGCAGTGGTATGATATATTCACAATCCTGAAAGAGAAGGACTTCCAGCCAAGGATTCTGTACCCAGCCAAATTGTCCTTCAAAACTGAGGGAGGGCACAGAATTGAAGAGTACCACTAATACTTTAAATATTGCAAAGAGAAAGTGGGAAAAGAATATATAGATTTGACAGATAAAATGAAAAATATAATATGGTGAAATCAAGAAATGCCTTTTCAGTAATAACTGTGAATGCTAACGGACTAAATTTACCAATTAAAAGATACAGATTGGCAGAATAGATTAAGAAACATAATCCAGCTATATGTTGCTTACAAGGGACTCATTTTAGACACAAGGTTACAAATCAATGGAAAGTGAAAGGATGGAAAAAGATTTTCCATGCAAGTTATAACCAAAAGAAAGCAGGAGTAGCTCTACTAATATCAAACAAAATAGACTTTAAATGTAAAGACATCATAAGAGACAAAGAAGGACACTATATACCAATTAAAGGGTCAATTCACCAAGAAGATATAACAATCATAAATGTTTATGCTCCCAATCAGAGAGCTCCAAAGTATGAGACAGACATTGGTAAAACCGAAGGGAGCAATAGCTGTCTCAACAATAATAGTAGGAGACTTCAATACACCACTCTCCTCCATAGATAAAACAAGCAGACAGAAGATCAACAAGGAAATAGAGAAGTTAAATAACTTGAAAAATGAAGTTATCAAGTTAGGTCTAAATGAATTAGACCTAACAGACATATATAGGTCATTACACCCCAGAGCACAAGGTTATACATTCTTCTCTAGTGCTCATGGGTCATATTCCAGGACAGGTCATATGCTAGGGCACAAAACAGGTCTTTATGAATTTAAAAATATTGAAATTATTCCAAGTACTTTCTCTGAGTGCAGTGGAATGAAGTTGGATCTCAGTAACCACCAAAGAACGAGAACATCCACAATATATGGAAATTAAACAACACACTCTTAAACAACCAGTGGGTCAAAGAAGAAATTGCTAGAGAAATCAGTAGCTGTATGGAGATGAATGAAAATGAGAATATGACTTTTCAGAATTTATGGGATTTGGGAAAGGCTGTGCTGAGAGGGAAATTTATTGCCTTAAATACCTACATCAAAAAACAAGAGAGAGCAAAAATTGAGGACTTAACAGCAAACCTGGAGGAACTTGAGAAAAAGCAGCAAACTAACCCCAAAGCAAACAGGAGAAGAGAAATTTAACAAAGATTAAAGCAGAGGTAAATGAATGGGAGAACAAAAGAACAATAGAAAGAATAAAACCCAAATATTTGGTTCTTTGAGAAAATCAGTAAAATTGATGGACCACTAGCAAGACTGACAAAGAAAAAAAGAGAGAAGATGCAAATAAACAAAATCAGAAATGAGAAGGGGTGCATTACCACAGACCCTGAAGAAATAAATCATGAGAGGATACTATGATCAACTATACAACGACAAACTAGACAACTTAGATGAAATAGACAAATTTCTGAAGGCACACAAACAAGCTACACTGACTCAGGAAGAAACAGAAGATCTCAACAAATCAATCACAAGTAAAAAGAATTGACCAGTCATAAAAAATCTTCCTACAAAGAAAATCCCAGGGCCAGATGGCTTCACAGTGGAATTTTATCAAACATTCCAGAAAGAACTAACACCAATCCTGCTGAAACTTTTCAAAAAAATTGAGGAAAAAGGAGATCTACTTACCTAATTTTATAAAGCTAATATCATTTTAATACCAAAACCAGATAAAGTTGCTACAAGAAAGGAAAACTACAGACCAATCTCCCTAATGAACATAGATGCAAAAATTCTCAATAAAATATTAGCAAATTGAATCCAACAGCACAATAAAAGAATTATATACCATGACCAAATGGGGTTTATGCCAGGAATGCAAGGATGGTTCGATGCATGAAACTCAATTAATGCACATTAGCAAATCAAAAGGGAAAAATCACATAATCATCTTGATTGATGCTGAAAAAGCATTCAACAAAATTCAGCATCCTTTCCTGATAAAAACACTCTGAAAGATAGGAATCAAAGGTAACTACTTCAATATGATAAAGGGAATATATGAAAAAACGATAGCCAAAATTGTACTCAGTGGAAAGAGGCCAAAAGCCTTTCCTCTAAGATCAGGTACAAGACAAGGATGCCCACTGTCACCACTCTTATTCAACATTGTGCTAGAAGTTCTAGCTAGAACAATCAGGCAGGACAAAGAAATAAAAGGCATCCAAATTGGAAAGGAAGAAGTAAAACTCTCATTATGTGCAGATGATATGATACTGTACTTGGAAGATCCTGAGAAATCTAAAGTAAGGCTACTTGAGCTGCTAAACAAATTCAGCAAGGTGGCAGGATGTAAAATTAATGTACAAAAATCGGTAACATTTCTATACATAAGTAATGACTTAGCTGAGAAGTCAGTTGAGGAAAAAATTCCATTCAAAATAGCACTAAAAGAATCAAATACTTAAGAATGAACTTAACTAAGGATGTAAAGAACTTGTACACAGAAAACTACATAACTTTTTTCTAAAAGAAATCAAGGGAGATTTAAATAGGTGGAAAGACATTCCCTGCTCATGCATAGGAAGGTTAAATATAGTTAAGATGTCAGTACTTCCCAAATTGATCTACAGATTCAACACACTACCAATCAAAATTCCAACAACCTACTTTGAAGATTTGGAAAGGCTAACTACCAAATTCATCTGGAAGGGAAAGAGACCCCGAATAGCTAAAAGCATCCTAAAAAAGAAGATTGAAGTGGGAGGATTAACCCTCCCTGACTTTAAAACCTATTTTAAGCCACAGTGGTCAAAACAGCATGAAACTGGCACAAAGACAGAAGTATTGGCCAATGGAATTGAATTGAGAGTGCAGAAATAGACCACCAAATCTATGGTCAACTGATTTTTGACAAGGCCCCCAAATTCTCTGAACTGGGGCAAAATAGTCTTTTCAATAATTTGGCATGTAAGAACTGGATATCCATAGCCAAGAGAATGAAAGAGGACCCCTATCTTACAACGTACACAAAAATTAACTCAAAGTGGATCGAACATCTAAATATAAGAACTAGCACCATAAAGCTAGAAGAAAATGTAGAGAAATACCTTCAAGACCTGGTAATAGGAGGTAGCTTCCTAAATTTCACATCCAAAGCACAAGCAACAAAAGGAAAAAATAGATAAATGGAACCTCCTCAAAATCAAATGCTTCTGCACCACAAAAAAATTTGTCAAAAAAAGGTGAAGAGAAAAGTATTGGCAAAGTCCCCTTCAGGGAATGGTGAGAAAGGGGGAAAATTCAACTTCCCCAAGTTGAATTCTTGATATTCTCACAAGCAGTGGGGAAATCCAAAGCTATAGGCTAAGCCCCCAATCTTGGGGTTTGTTCATATGAAACTTAACCCTACGAAGGATTGGTCAAGCCTACTTAAAATTAGGCCTAAGAGTCACCTCCAAGAGAACCTCTTTTGTTGCTCAGATGTGGTCTCTCTCTCTCCAGCCAACACAACAAGCAAACTCACCACCCTCCCCTGTCTATGTGGAACATGACTCCCAGGGGTGTGGACCTTTCTGGCAATGTGGGACAGAAATCCTAGAATGATCTGAGACTCAGCATCAAGGAATTGAGAAAACCTTCCTGACTAAAAGGAGGAAGAGCGAAATGAGACATAACAAAGCTTCAATGCCTGAGAAATTCCAAACAGAGTCGAGAGGTTATCCTGGAGGTTACTCTTACGCATTAAATAGATATCACCTTGTTAGTCAAAATGTGATGGAGAGGCTGGAGGGAACTGCCTGAAAATGTAGAGCTGTGTTCCAGTAGCCATGTTTCTTGGAGATGATTGTATAATATAGCTAGCTTTCACAGTGTGACTGTGTGATTGTGAAAACTTTGTATCTGATGCTCCTTTTATCTACCTTATCAACAGATGAGTAAAACATATGGAATAAAAATAAATAATAGGGGGAACAAATGTTAAAATAAATTTAGATTTAAATGCTAGTGATGAATGAAAGGGAGGGGTAAGGGGTATGGTATGTATGAATTTTTTTCTGTTGTCTTTTCATTTCTTTTTCTGAATAGATGCAAATGTTCCAAGAACTGATCATGATGATGAATATGCAACTATGTGATTATATTGTGAATTACTGATTATATATGAAGAACGGAATGATCAAAAGTTAAGAATGTTTGTGTTTGTTTGTTGTTATACATTTTTTTAAATTAATGGAAAAAGGGTGAAGGGGTAGCCAACTCAATGGGAGAAAATATTTGGAAATCACGTATCAGACAAAGGTTTAATTTCCTGTATATACAAAGAAATTATACAACTCAACAACAAATGAACAAACAATACAACTATAAAATGGGCTAAAGATATGTTAGGCATTCTTCTGAAGAGCAAACACAGATGGCTCAAAAGCACAGGAAGAGATGCTCATTTTCACTGGCTATAAGGGAAATGCAGATCAAGATTACAATGAGATACCGCCTCATACCTATAAGAATGGCTGCTATTAAACAAACAGGAAACTATAAATGTTGGAGGGGATGTGAAGAAACTGGGACACTTATGCAGTTTTGGTGGGAATGTATAATGGTGCAGTCACTAGGGAAGACTGTTTGGCAGTTCCTTAGGAAACTAAATATCGAGTTGCCCTATGATCTAGCAATAGCACAAGTTGGTATATACCCAGCAGAGCTGAAAGCAATGACACAGACAGACATTTGCATTCCGATGTTCATAGCAGCATTATTCACAATCACCAAAAGATGGAAACAAACCAAATACCTATCAACAGATGAGTGGATCAACAAAATGTGGTGTGTGTGTATATATATATATATATATACATATATATATATGAAGGAGTATGCAGCAGTAAGACAAAATGACGTCCTAAAGCACATGACAAGATGGATGAGCCTTGAGAACATAATGCTAAGTGAAATTAGCCAGGCACAAAAGGATAGATACTGCATGATTCCACTTTTATAACCAGCATAAAAGTATAAATAGGCTTATAGTACAGAATATAGGGAACTTAGAGATACATAGAAGCTAGAGATGATTGAACTGTTAGCTAATGAGTTTGAACTCCAATGTAAGGGAATAGATAGGAGCAAAGGTGATTCTCTAGTGGGTCTGTAAGTAATATTATCATATTGAAGATGAAGAAGATTGAAAGGGGTTGTATAGACCTACGTGTCTCATTAACTCACACTAGAAATATGAATAAGTTCTCGTAAGAATTACTTCAAAGATATGATTCTTGTATAAAGAGTGTTTAAGTCCAGGGTACGGGGGGAAAACTGTTATTGCATGCTATGAGCTATGTTCAAAAGGAAACCATCAACACTACCACAGTAGTGGTACAGGAACAGCAGAGGTAAATAATGAGGTGAGGGATAAGAGTTATAGGAGGTTTAGATTTCCTATTAGATGAGGGTATGCTTATTGGTTTTCTGTCTCTCGGGAATGATGAAATTATCTATAATTGAGAATGTTGATGGACTGTGGACTTTGGACCCTCTACATGATGCCCAATTAATGTAGATGGCTGAAGGATGCACTGACGGAGCTGTAGATTGGTCAACGATGGTGTATACTTATGAACGAAGGTTGTTCTGCTACAAAAAGTAACAATGTCATGAGGCATGAAATGATGTGAATGAACATGTGGGACATTTGGTAAGACAAAATAAGCCAGAAACAAAAAAAGAACAATGGTATGGTCACCTTCAGAAAATGCTTATCAGGAAACAGCCCAGTTCTGCAAGTGAAATCATTGCCCTCCCCCCTACATGGGACATGACATCCAGCAGTGAAATTCTCCCTGGCAATGTAGGAGAGGAATTCCAGGGATGAATCCTGGCACCATAGGATCAACAATTACATCTTGACCAGAAGTGGGAAAAAAAGTATAATTAATAAAGTATCAGTGGCAGAGAGAGTTCAAATAGAGTCAAGAGGCTACTCTGGGGGTTGCTCTTATGTAAGCTTCAGTTAGACCTTGCTACCTAACATAACCTGCCAAACCCCAACCAGGACCATTCCAGCCAATCCTAAAGAATACCTAGGGCAATATATTAGATTTCACAAGGGTTCTAGGCACTAGAGTACCTTTCCAAAAACCTATAACCTCAAGATGGGTCCCTGGCCAGATAAGTCCAGAAACCTAGCCCAGCCTCTCCAGAACATCAGATAGTTCCATCTCCCTACCCTAAATTAAAGGCAGACCCTTCCAATATAAAAAATTTAGAATTGCCATAGCCCAAACAACCCCAAAGAGAGGTATGGAAAAGTCAAAGTTGATGGTGGAATTATACATAGAAGATAGGATTTAACAAATGAATATGAATGCTGATTCATTGAATTGATATATTTTAGTCTCCAATATTTTAGAGAAGCTAGAAGTAAAAATCTAAAATTGTAAAATTGTAACCCGTGTCAAAGTCTGAATTATGTTCTATAACTAATCGTGGTGCTGTATTTTGAAATTTATAGCTTTTTTGTACATGTATTTTTGTTCACAAAAAAAGAAGGACAAAAGATTGGTCCAGAACAGTTTCCAGTCAATGAGCACTATTTTGCATTAGTCAGTTTTGGGAAAACCTGCTCCTGCAATTCAGGTTTTCAAGCACTTTATTTTTGTCATCGAGTTCGTGAAAAGGTTCTAGCATACGAGAGTCAACCTAGGAAGGAAGAGAGCCTCCTTACGTGCTTAGCAGATCTCTTCCATAGCACAGCCATGCAGAAGGAAGAGGTTGGGGTAATACCTCCTAAGAAGACCGTAATAAGATTACGGAAAGAAAATGAGCTTTTTGACAACTACGTGCAGCAAGATGCCCGCGAATTTTTAAATTGTCTACTAAATACAATTGCCGATATTTTGCAATAAGCCCATGAATTTTTTTTTTATCACCTACCAAGTATAATTGCCGATATTTTACAAGAAGAGAGAAAGCAGGAAAAACCAAATGGCCATTCACCAAATGGTAATATTGACAGTGAAAACAGTAACAGCACACCAGACCCAATGTGGGTTCATGAGATTTTTCAGGGAACATTTACGAATGAAACCAGATGTCTTACTTGTGAAACGACAAGCAGCAAAGATGAAGATTTTTTAGACCTTTCTGTTGACATGGAACAAAATACATCAATTACTCACTGCTTAAGGGGGTTTAGCAACACAGAGACCCTTGCCATGAGTACAAACATTGCTGTGAAGAATGTAGCAGCAAACAGGAAGTACACAAAAGGATGAAAGTTAAAATACTGCCCATGATTCTAGCGCTACACCTGAAGAGATTTAAATATATGGACCAACTTCATCGATATACAAAACTCTCTTACCGGGTAGTTTTTCCTCTAGAACTTCGTCTATTTAACACTTCAGGAGATGTAACCAATCCTGGCAAGATGTATGACCTTGTTGCTGTGGTGGTTCACTGTGGAAATGGTCCCAGTCAAGGTCATTATATTGCAATAGTTAAAATTCATGATTTTTGGTTGTTGTTTAATGATGACATTGTAGAAAAAATAGATGCACAAGCTATTGTAGAATTCTATGGGTTGACGTCGGATATCTCAAAGAACTCTGAGTCTGGTTAGATCCTTTTCTATCAGTCTCGGGATTGAATGGGGAACTGTGATGAAGAAATACTTTCTGCCTCCTTTCTTCTCTGGTTATTTTGTATGAAGCACTGGTTTTTCAAGAAAAGAGACATGTAGGAAGAAGAGTAGAACATATGGAATAAAAATAAATAATAGGGGGAACAAATGTTAAAATAAATTCAGTTTGAAGTAGTGGTAAATGAAAGCGAGGGGTAAGGGGTTTGGTACGTATAGTTTTTTTTTTCTCTATTATCATTTTATTTCTTTTTTTGTTGTCTTTTTATTTCTTTTTCTAAATCGATGCAAATGTACTAAGAAATGATGAATATGCAACTATGTGATGATATTAAGAATTACTGATTGTATATATAGAATGGAATGATATCTAAATGTTTGTTAATTTTTTTTTAATTAATAAAAAAAGTTAAAAAAAAAAAGAGACATGTAGGAAGCTCAGGGGGGCAGTAGCACACTTTGCACACAGTAAAGCAAAATCTATGGATTCAGAAGCCCTTCTATCTTGGTAGATGATTTTTTGCTCAGGTATCATGCTGTCTGTGCATTTCCATTCAACATGTAAGTGAAATCAGAGATACCCAGCTTCTTTTGTAAAACAGCCTTCTGGTAATTGACATACATTTTCTCTTTCTAAATTGCACCAATAATTATTTGAACTTCTTGGGTGCAATAAAAAGAATAGGAATCTATACTGGATTGTACTAATTATTTAAGAAGATAATATTGAATACATTGCAGAAATTTGCTTTTGTTCACAATGTACAGAAAGCGTATTTAATGTTTTTTTCCAGACATAAACCACATATACTTTTGGACCCAACACTTGCAGTTGCCTTCCTGATGTAATAAACTAACAGATAATAGAATTCAGTATTGTGAAGGCAAATATGTTTTGCTTCATAATAATATACAGTATATATATATATATATATATATGTAGGGCACAATTGGTCAAAGTGGCCTTTCATTTCCCCAAGGAGAAAGACTGGCTTTGTAATTATGATTTTTTTCTATTTATTTTACTTAAAACTGATAGAATCTAAGTATTGTATGAAGTGCCCATGATGTTTTCAGTAAATTTGAGCATATATTTTATTAGTTTTTGTCAGTTTAATTAGTCCTTTTGTTTCTTTTTTTAAGGTGAATTTAAAATTCTGTATGAAATCAGTAAGATGCCTTGAGAAAAAGTTTCAGTAGGAACTGATATCTTTGGCTAAATATTCGTCCTTTTGTTATAGTTTCTGAGTCAGTTATTTTATTCAGTTTTAATTTTAACAAAATAAAAATAGAAAAAATCCCCTGTGGTTGTTGAAATGATAAAAAGAAATTCTGCAGTGGTGGTATACCAATCTTTAGAGTTCTTAAATATTCTAATGTTTCAAGTTGAGGTCATGCTTGGAAAATTCATGTTATAATACTTGTTTTCAAATGTCATCTCCTTTACCCTGGAAAGAAGTCATCTGTTCGTCATGAACCCAGCAGCCCAGGTAAACCCAGCTAAAAACCCAGCTAAAAACCTTTGAAGATTAAATTTAATGAAGTAGACCAGGAATGCAAGCAGTGAGTTCTGTTTTATTTTATTTTTTTCCTCCACATTTACAGATCTTACTGGAAGAATATTCCAAAATTAAAATCTGTATTTGTTAAGACTTCATTCTGTTGGAGGCTTTAAAAGAAACGTATGTAGTGTAAGTATTTGTAGACTGTTGCATTTGACACTTTTCTATGCATCAGTAAGTTGTCTGGCAGTGGCCGAATGTAACTTTTTGAAAGTAATTGAATGTTTAGTCAAAATAATAGCAATCAGGCCTTGGATGTCCTTTATCAAACCCTTTTCAGACTGTATCTTTCTCCTTTTTGAATTGATGTAATTTTTAAAAGTTATTTTACTAACACTGTTAAATATGAAAAACAAACAAAAAAAGAATGTTTTTTGTTTGCTGCTATTATTAACATTTATTATCTATCTTATAGCTCAGGAAATGACTTGACCTGTTTGTTCAGTGAACAGGGTCATTTGATTAATTGGGCTGTTTAAATATGTGCTGGGAGAAAATTAACAAGTTTCTTTTTAAGATACAGTTTGTAAACCTTACCCTGGCTGGAAGTGTTTTGTACAAATTATAAATAGGCTGCCTAATCTATCAGCATTGCAAAGAGAATCACAGCCAGGAATTGAGGGAAATTCAGATCAATGGCAGTGGATCGATTTTTTAAATTTCAAGGGCTTAAACCAAATTTTCTTGGAATTTAAAGCTGTATTTTTTGCAGCTTTCAGCACAGAGAAAAAAACTAAGGTGAAGAAAAGCCGGTTTTTCTATCAATTTAGGCCACAGCATGTATAAAACAGAAAGATAAAGTAAGTCATTTGTATAAGGGTATAGCATCGAATTGCTATGTTGTGTTTGCTTTTACATGTTGCATTTTTTAAAGGAAAACCTGCAGCCCAAGCCAAGCTTCACTTGCATAGTTAAAGCAAGTTCCAGCATTTTGGTTACGTTGCATGGTGGCCACACCCTTTGTTCACATTCACACCACGTTTAAGAGGACGATTTGTCAGGGGAGGGCTCTGGGGTGATGGTTCTAAATTTACTTTTTACTCTCTGTGCAGCTGAATCTAAGTAAAATATCTTAAAGATGATCAGAGAGAAAAGTGACCCCTATAGAAAGCATCCTGTGAGGTTGTCTGTTGGTTGACTGTGATTAAAACGAGGGGCAGGTTGAAGATGTGAATGCTGGCAGATTGCTGTATAACTGTGTGCATGTTTGTTGGGCTGGCTGGCCCATATTTTGCATAGTGGAATAAAAATTTCTATAAATTATCTTAAAATAAATATTCTGTATTAAGTTCCACTTCTAAGTTGTGTGGCTTTTGTCTTGGAAACTTTGCCCTTAGACAGGATCCGTGGGGCTTTAGGAAGGGGAAAGAAGGCATGTAATATCTGAATCTTGTTGCCGCTAGCCATAGTATAGGCTTTTTTCTTTCCTTGGTGTCAGTAGGAAGAATTCACGTTCATAACATACTATTCTTGATACTTTCTTTAGAGACACTTCTTTAAAGGTTCTCTTAGGAAGTATTTATCTGGGAGCTGGAAGGCTAAGGTACTTGTGTTCTAGCTCTTCAGTGGATTTTAATTGTGACTTTTGGGAAGTCACTTAACCTCTCTGTGCTTCACAATCTCTCTTGTAAAATGGGATAAAACCTACCTCACAGGGCTTTTGTGGGGATTAATTATAATGTCTGTAAAGCATTTAAAGTTCTTGAGGAAGTCATTATATAAATACAAAATAATATCTATTAAAATAATTGGTTTATTTGTGGAAAAAAAAGTCGATTGTGATGATAAAAAAGTATTTAAGCCCTCTTGCCTCCTATATTCTGGAGCAGCTATAAGGAAAAATATGAGAAGATTGTATGGTAGCCCATAACAAACTCTGGGATCTACCCTGTAACCACTTTTTGAAGAGTGCTTTGAAAACTATCGCTCTTTTATTTCTTTGCTTTGTAGATATGCTATACAATAAAAAAAGTTAAAAAAAATTCTAAAATGCAATTTTAAATATTCTAATGATGCAGAATACTTTTCTAAACTATACCTCTTTTGTATATGGCAGTTGTATTTTGAAATATTTCACATTAGCATTTCAGAAGGGCCCCGTTTTATTACTGTGTTAAAAGTGCTTTGATTTTTTTAGGCTTTATCTGTGAACATATTCACATCGAACCATGTTTGTTACTTGTCAAAAAAATAGCTGCTGCTGCTGATCATGCATTTAATCCAGTTAATTCTGTGGAGACAAAGCTAATGCAGCTTCCAAATCATAAGTGGATCATAAAATAGTTCATTTAATGGATATTCATAGACAGATGCTTAGTTGTTTTTTTTTTAACTTTTTTTTATTGTATAGTATATAAACAAAGCAAAGAAATAAAAAGCAATAATTTTCAAAGCATGTCTCAACAAGGAGTTACAGGTCAGATCCCAGTTTGTCACGGGTTACCACATGATCCTTTCAGAGTTTTCCTTCTAACTACTCCAGAATATAGGAGGCTAGAAGGCTTAAATATTTTATCACCACAGTTGACTTTTTTCTTTCTTTGTTGTAAAAAATAATACATATACAAAAAAGCAACACATTTCAAAGCATAGTGCCACAGTTAGTTGTAGAACATATTTCAAAGTTTGACTTAGGTTATAATTCCACAATTTTAGGTTTTTGCTTCTGGCTACTCTATGATACTGGAGACTAAAAGAGATATCAATTTAATGATTCAGCATTCATATTCATTTGTTAAATCCTATCTTTTCTGTATAACTCCACCATCACCTTTGATCTTTCTATTCCTCTCTTTAGGGGTGTTTGGGCTATGGCAATTCTAAATTTTTCATGTTTGAAGGGTCTGTACTGTATGGAGTAGGGAGATGGTACTATCTGATGTTCTGGAGAGGCTGTGCCCTCTAGGTTTCAGGATCTGTCTGCTCCAGGGACCCAACTGGAGGTTGTAGGTTTCTGGAAGGTTATACAAATGCATGGAACCCTTTTGGAATCTTATATATTTTCCTAGGTGTTCTTTAAGATTGGCTGGAATAGTCCTGTTTGGGGGTTGGCAGGTTATGATAGGTAGCAAAGTCTACCCAAGGCTTCCATAAGAGCAACCTCCAGAGTAGCCTCTCCATTCCATTTGAACTATTTCTGCCACTGACACTTTATTAATTACACTTTTTTCCTCCTTTTGGTCAGGATGTAATTGTTGATCCCATGGTGCCAGGGCTGGATTCATCCCTGGGAGTCATCTCCCACGTCGCCAGGGAGACTTTCACCCGTGGATGTCATGTCCCACTAGAGGGGAGGGCAATGATTTCACTTGCAGAGTTGGGCATAGAGAGACTGAGGCCACATCTGAACAACAAAGGAGGTCCTTCAGAAATAGCTCTCAGGCATAGATGCTTAGTTCTTAATGGTTATTTTTGCCATAGGACTACAAAGGTTTTATGAAATTTAGGCACTTGCTTTTTGATGTGAGATCTTATAGAAACTTTGAGAATAAAATCAGAGAATCAAATAAGAAAAAAATATTAAAAATCTTTCTGTAACTCATAAAATTGCATTCCTTATTATTGTCACTTAATCAGGTTTTGCTGTCTAGATGTAGGGTGGGGCTACATGTAATCATTGGGTCTTTTATAAAGTTGATTCTAGAAAATAAACCAATTTACCCTAAGCAGTCAATAATAAAATAATCAAAGAACATAACTAAAATTTAAATGTATTTCTGACAGGTAATATATTATGAATTTTAGAAATGAAGAAGGTGAGAAATACTTTTCATAACTGAGATGCCATTAAAAACTAACTTTGGAAGAGACTTCCAGAGAAAGCTTCCATGTCCCAAGTCCTCCTCTGTAGAGAGATTCGTGTTTCTAGGACTTAGACATTTTTGTTTCTCATGGTAAGAAGGGTGGGTTGTTGGACTGAAGTGCTTGAGTAGATTTTAGTGTTCTTTTACTTTCCTGAAAGCTAAGGCATTGCTGAAACAGTGTTCCTGGGCAGTTCGTGGGAACTACCTGCCACTTGGACTTTGGCATGTCTTCCAGGATAGCGTGTGTGTTCTCATGCCAAGTTATTGCCCATATAAAGTGCAAAATTCCTGTGCAGCACAAAGTGCTGCAGTGGCAATGTCAGAGGCAACCTTCAAACATGCCAACGATATAAATAGATAACCAAGGCTGCTGTATTCCTGATGTCCTCCTCAAGTTTATCTTTTTTCTGTCTTTGTATCTGTATTCGACTCTTTTAGGTTCTGTTTACTTCCCGACTCCCCTAACAATATGATCAATGCAACAAAATATTTTATGTGGTGGCTGGCTCCGTTCTGGGCACTGAGACAATTCAAAGAAATACATCAACATTCTTGACTTAGTACATAGACCCAGTCACCTATTAGTTACACAAGTAACCTGTTCGAGAAATGTAATTTGATTTTTTAAATTATGGTTAACTCCCTTGGCTCCAGCTCAACTGAATATCACCAAATCCACCATGACTTTAGGGCAGTGATTTTTTTTTTCCTTTCAATGAATTCTAATATAATTTGAATACTCTGCTTGGCTTAAAAAGTAGATCTGTGGACTCAGGCTTGGGGTAATGATGTCATAACTGCTTTTTCAGGAATTTTCCTATGATCTTTTAGACTATTTCTGGTTAGAGCACAATGACTGAGGATTTGGGGTTAGATTTTTCTGCAGTGGGAAAAAGGCAATTGATACCTTGGACATAAATGAAATATAACACAGATCTTGGTTTCACCTTTTATGATACAGTCAAACCTGGAAGTCCAGTGTCATTTACATATTTTCATCCTCCAACATTCACAGAGAAGGTATTAACTTATTTCATCAAGCAGTGTCAAAGACAAATTATATAATAATATAATGATACCTATGGTGCCTTGTACAATTTTTTTTTAATGGGCAAGTTGACTTATTTCATATAAGGTCTTTCTCTTAACACTTTGTCTAGTTTTTTTTATAGTCTTCAAAACTATTGATTATAATTTTTAAAAAATTATCCTTTGGAGATTTTATTCATGGGAACTAAAGGTAAATGTCATGAAAATCTCTGTCCTCTATTCAAGAGTGAATAAAAAACCACTGAAAACATACAACATTCTGAAATCAACCCCCCCAATTTTGTGTGTGTATGTGTTCACCATCTTAAAATATAAGATCCCAACTGCATTGCATTTTTCCTTGACTTTTAAAATAATGCACATTGAACATGATCTAACTAAGTTTTGAGGGCTACGTGTCTATTAGTGCAGTGCCTTGTGCATATGTGGCATCTGATATGTCATAAACATCCTTTCTTTTTAAAATGTGATATAAAACCACGTTGTTTCAGGGACCCCCTAAAGTTTGAGGTCTGTTTCTGCCTATACTAACCATCCCAGACTGTGGACTTTTTGTAATGGGTGATTATTCCGTTTGCTTCCTCTCTGCCATGCTCCACTGTGTAGGGTGAAGTGGTTTGAACCACTTCTTCTTCATTTCACATTTTCTACCAGTGCTCATTAAGGGCGGAACTGAAGACTGCCGAAGAAATGATGACCAGTTTGTTGCATCAGTAACCTCATTTTTAGACCGAGATCTCTCTGTTCACTCTGGCCAACAGAACCCATGTTCAGGTACTTGGCTGGGACCCCATGTTTCAGTGTTTTGTGCAGGTATTTTCCCATATACGTTGTGAGCATTTCCCTTTCCTTCTTCCTCAGAACTCCTGACTCCAGCCTCAGAGATGTGTTTCTCATGGCATAGGCAAGTGTTTTCATCTCCCCATGCCTCAAGTCCCTCACCTGTAAAATGGGATGCCACTGTACCTACCTCATAGGACTGCTGTGAGGATTAACTGACGTAACACTCAAAACGTTCTTAGGGCCATGGTTGGTACATAGTAAGGGTTAAATAATTTCTTCGAAAACACAGTTGTCCACTGGATGGGTAACTCTTTAAAGTTCTTTTTTTTTTTTTTTTTTTTTAACATGGACAGGCACCAGGAATCGAACCCAGGTCCTCGGGCATGGCAGGCAAGCATTCTTACCTGCTGAGCCACCGTGGCCTGCCCTCTTTAAGGTTCTTAACAAAAAAACAGGGAAAGATCTGAGAAGATAGATGTTTGCGCTGACAGTACGTGATTTGCACTTTCTTTTCTGGGGCAGGAGTGGAGTGACGGTGAAGACATTTTTACCTGAAGCAGGACTGAAAGGTATTACCTGAGTAACTAAAGGAGATGCTGGCGGTGAGCCTAGATCCTGACTAGATGAAGCAATAGATGGGAAGATGTCCGCAGCAACTCCTTCAGGACTCTTCAGAGTTAGATTTTAAAAGCAGACAAGAGAAATAAACTGGAAATATATGGAGATAGAGGGAATTGGGGGCAAAGCTTAAACCGAGAGTTTGAGGTTATCATCTGTATCTAATAAGGGCTAAGAACGTGAGTCTGAAAGAGGATATGTGTGAGTGTACATGTGTGTATATATATATATACTAGTGTATATTTATACACAAAATCCCCCATCCCTACCCCACCCCGGCACCTGTCCCACTTGTGTCTTTTTCTCAGCTTTGTCCAGGGAGGGCATCGGCCACCTGCTTTGTTAAAGCAGCAGGCACCACCTTTGTGTGGCCGCCATAAGGCTTGGAGCCTCTTTTTTTTTTTTCCTCTTAGGATGTTTCCTCAGAGCCTTGGGGACAGAGGCTTCTCGTGCCGCAGCTCGGGAACTGCCCTTTGCCCCGGCACCCCAGCCCGAGGCAACTTGGTTGTAACTTGTTTCAGTCTCAGAGGTCCAGCCCTGTCAAACTGCAGTGTAATGTTTATCTTGTAATTTGCAGACAAGAAGAAGGGAGGCAAATTCCAACCTTTTAAGAGATTGTTTGGCAAAGGGAAAAAGAAAGATACACTGTTGTCCCGGGAGGAATCCGCGAGGAAGAAGAGTTGCTCTCAGCAGAGTGTCAGCAATGGGAACGTCTCTTCCGATGAGGACATCCTGGAGGACAATCTGAGGTAATCACTTACACGCTCTTTTCTGATCTTTGGCAGAGTCCCAGGGCGGGCAGTGGGATCCCAAAGGGGCAGGGGCTGTTTTTGGTTTCAGCCAGCAGGAGTGGAAGGGTAAATGCGTCTCAGACCTAGGAGTTTGGAAGACTGGGGGAAGGCTAATGGCAGTGGATGCATTCTGTGTGAAGAAGTCTCTTGGGATGTTAGCAAAAGGTCCGACCTCATTTTCTGGGGGTGCACAGTGATCTAGGTTTCATTTCCCTGTCCTTAGTGGAGGCAGAAGGCAGCACGTCACTGGCTTGGCTCAGTGAAGGCCCCTCGATTGAAAAAGACTGCTTGGCCCTATCCTATTGGCTGGCAAAGATAAAGGAAAATAATATTGTAGGTTTTACTCCCCATGATGAGGAGGGAGAGTGCTCAAGCACTGGGTGGTTACCCTTTATTAGAATGAAAATTTCTTTGGCCAAGCTCACGCCCCCGGGCATCTCTAGCAACTTCTGGAACCTGTCTGCAATGGAGCTTTTTAATTTCTGCTCTTTGTTTTCTCTTTTCCCTTCCTTTCTTTTCTTCCCTGTCTAAGAACACAGGCACTAGATCTGCCTGTGACAGTGTCAAGAACTCAGAAAGCACAGTCAGGAGGTACTTTGTCACTTGAGTACTGGGAATTGAAGTCAGAGTCAGAGCTGGTTAAACTTTGATACTGGCAGCTTAGAAATCAGCTCCTCTGAGAAGCCTTTTCCTTCTACTCTATTTGATTTGTCTGCCCTTGCCTGTGTTCCCATGGCATTGTGGGCATGGTTCCAGCAAAGTGCTTGTCACTTTGAATAGAAATTATTGATTTACTTGTCTGGCTCTTTCACCAGACTGTCAGTTCCATGAGGTCAGGCACCAGGTTTTATTCAGACTCATATTAGGTGCTCAAAAACTATTTCCTATGAATACCTAGCACTGCAGAAGTTACCCTCATACTTATTGAAGGAATAGTTGATAAAATCTGTGATATGCGTACTGTCTTTCAAGGACAAAGACAAAAACATTTTTGTTGTGGGTGCTGGTAAGTAAATGCCAAAACATATTATTGTTATGCCAAATCCTCAGAAAAACGGCATATAAAGCTTTACAATGCTTGCTGACAACCAATTTTAGTCCTGACAAATAATGACCCTTTTTATAGACAGCTGTGTATTTGTTTCCCAATGCCTGTACCCTTTAGAGTAAGGAAACAGTCAGATTGAACCAAAGGAAGTGATTTAACTGAAGGGAGAACATATCTAGCAGGGAATTAATCAGTACTGATACATGGTAGTGGTATTGTTGAGTATGCATCCATTCTGATTTCACTTCAGTTTCTTCATTTGAAAAATAGGAATATGAACTTTTTTTGCCTCACAATATGAGAACAGCTACTAAAAAGTGACAAAGTGGCAGCTTAATGCAAAATGTGAGCAAGTCTGAAAAGGTCTCCTTTGGGAGAGTCCTGAACAAACACAACCCATGATTTTTCTATTAGGCTGTGGTTTTGCCCAGTCCCTGATTTCTTATGGAATCATGCTGGACAATTAGAGGGATATGGATTCTTGTGGCTCCCTTGCTAACTAACTCCTATTCCATTTACATCTTGGGGTTCTCTTTAAGGTTTTACAAAGTTTTAAGTGTTACAAAGCCTTGAAAAAATCCTCATTGTATCAAAAAGCTACATTTCTATAAGATATTGGCAGCATGACTTGTTCTCATACTTGATTTATGTATATAAACCTGCATTTATGGGACAAACACAATATTTTAATTATTTAATATTTCTTTTATAATAAACTCACTTCATAAAAAAAGAAGATAGAAGGCTATGCTTTGGGCTGTGCGATTTTTAAATGTCTCTTTAAATATTTTTAAAATTAAGATGGAAATATAGCAAAGTAGAAATAAGTTTAAAGTATGTATCTCCCTTGTCTTGTGAAAACTGACAACTACAAAATGCTTCACCTACAGAGGAAATAGAACATGTTTTGATTATAGTATAGCAGAACTTCTGATTATGAGTCCTACTTACAGATGGAGAAAATGAAAATGTTTTTTCCAGCAATACTTATTTTCAGTTCATTTCCAATTAACAGACATTTACTTTACATCGTGTGGAGCTTCAACACTTTTCTGTACATTTTCTTTGCTACCTACAAAATGGATAGTTTTTGCCAAAACACAAAACTCAAAAATTCCATTAATGTGACCTTGGGTAGAGGTTCCAAGGAGGCGGATTTCAGTCCAGTGTGAGGGAGAATTTTCAAGTAACTAGAAATGCTGGGTGTGTGCCAGCAGGGGTCTGGGCTGATGCTGGCAGAATTTCTGTACCGGATGGGAATTTAAAGGAGGTGAAATTTAACATGCTGCTGAATTCCAAGAATCAATGCTTTTACAAATGTCTCCATGACCAAAAATAACTCCTTATTGATCTGCTCCTTCTGCCTAAAGTTTTGTACTTCCTCTGGGCTTTTTAAAGCATTTGGGTCTTTCTCTAGGTTAGAAGCCTTTATCTCCCCGAGGCTGCTGCTTTTAAATTACACATGCCTCTAGCAAAAGCAAAGCAATAAAACATGGTCAGTTTTTAACAATTTAATGTGGCTTCCTTCATGCAATAAAAACAACTAATGTTGTTTTTCTGAAAGTGTGGGAAATAAGTGTTAAGTTTTAAAAGAGAGGGAGGGTCATCTTGGTCAGATAGAATTGGGAAATTCTGGGTCAAAACAAATTAAATATGACCCTTCACTCTAGGACTTTTCAGAGCTTCTGCTATGTTAATGGGCCCTTTGAATCTCCAAGAAGGATTTAGAATTTCTTTACCCACAAACCATTTTTTCTACAGCACATGTCCAGGGATGCATGTTGTATTAGTTAGGGTTCTCTAGAGAAACAGAATCAACAGGAAATATTCGTAAATATAAAATTTATAAAAGTATCTCACATTACGGTGGGAACGTAGAGTCCAAAATCTGTAGGGCAGGCTGTGAAGCTGACGATTCCAATGGCGGGTCTGGATGAATTCCACAGGAGAGGCTCGCCAGCCGAAGCAGGAAGAGAGCGTATTTCTTCTGAATCCTCCATAAAAGGCTCCCACAGTAATTAGATTAAGCATCACTTATTAAAGAAGACACTCCCCTTGGCTGATTACAAATGAAAGCAGCTGTGGATGTAGCCGACGTGATTATGATTTAATTCTATGAAATGTCCTTATAGCAAAAGACAGGCCAACACTTGTCCAACCAGACAAACAGGTACGACCACCTGGCCAAGATGACACATGAACCTGACCATGATAGTCCACCCCTTGTCAACTAGGTAGCTATACTCATTACCTTAAACAATACCTAATTTCTAAATAGAAAACAATAAAAGACACATTTTTTTTCTCACCTAATGTTCTAGTTTGCTAGCTGCCAGAATGCAACACACCAGAGACATTTTGGCTTTTAATAAAAGGGGATTTATTTTGTTAATTCTTCAAAGGAAAGGCAGCTGACTTTCAACTGAGGTTCTCTCTTACGTGGGAAGGTACAAGTGATCTCTGCTGGCCTTCTCTTCAGGCCTCTGAGTTCCAACAACTTTCCCCAGGGTGATTTCTTTCTGCATCTCCAAAGGCCTGGGCTGAGCTGCAAGTGCTGAGATGAGGTATGCTGAGCTGCTTGGGCTGCGCTACGTTGAGCTCTCTCATTTAAGCACCAGCCGATTAAATCAAACATCATTTATTGCAGCAGGCACGCCTCCTAGCCGACTGCAGATGTAATCAACAACAGATGAGGTTCACATGCCATTGGCCCATGTCCAGAGCAATAGAACTAAGCACCTTCACCTAGCCAAGTTGACACCTGAATCTAACTACCATACCTAACAATACTCACCTGTCCTGCATATAACCATAAACACATTAAATCTCTCCAGAATCGGGTGCAAGTCCTTGGGTAATATTCATTCTTAAACTTGATATCTTACAACTTAAATAGTATAACATGAACAAAAAAGCATTACAGTCCTCGTTTCTGTAACTGATTATGTGGCCATAGTTCATATTTGTTACTACCTTCTTCCACTACCCAAAACATGTTCCCTTTACCCTCAGCAAGCACTTCAGCTGGCTGTGGTTCTTTGCCTGGTGGGGTGACCCAAACCTTCGTTCCTGAAGTTTCAGAGCCATTGGTGGCCCTGCCTGGATGTTGTTGCAGTTTTCCATTGATTTTAATCACAGAGCATGGTAGTACTAAAAGACACCCTAGGGGATCTCCTATATTCCAGGAAAACTCTTCTTTACCTCCATTATGTAGTTGCAGTCCTATTTCCCCCCAATAGTCAGTGTCAATCACCCCAGCCAGTAATGTAATCCCCTTCTTGGCTTGTTGATCCAGGGGCATGAGTAGCCCAAAGTGACCAGGTGGCAGTCTTAGATCCCAGTTCAATGGAATCATTGTTGTTTCTCTTGGTGGAAGCACACCCCCTTTTGGAACTAAAACCTGTAGATCAACAGAGCTGAAACAGGGTTGCAGGGACAGGAAGCAAAAATTTTCCTAGTGGATCACTAGGGGTAATAATGAGTAGTGCCACTCCCATTCCCACCAGCTCTGTATCCATGGATCCTGGCTATGGGAGAAACAACACCATATGGTGGATTCTTATTCAGAGCATACACAGCTTCCTGGAGAACATTACCCTACACCTCAAGGTATTGCCACCTAGTTCACACTGTAATTGAGTTTTTAGAAGGCCATCCCACCGTTCTATCAATCCAGCTGCTTCTGGATGATGCAGAAAAGACCAGAGAATTCCATGAGCTTATGCCCATTTCTGCACTTCATTTGCTGTGACGTGTGTTCCCTGATCAGAAGCAATGCTATGTGGAATACCATGACGATAGATAGGGCATTCTGTAAGCCCATGGATGGTAGTTTTGGCAGAAGCATTGCATGCAGGGAAAGCAAACCCATATCCAGAGTCTGTGTCTGTTCCATTTAGAACAAATCGCTGCCCCTTCCATGAACGGAGTGGTCCAATCTAATCAACCTGCCACCATGTAGCCGGCTGGTCACCTCGGGGAATGGTGCCATATTGAGGGCTGAGTGTGTGTCTTTGCTGTTGGCAGACTGGGCACTCAGCAGTGGCTGTAGCTAGGTCAGCCTTGGTGAATGGAAGTCCATGTTGCTGAGCCCATGCATTAACCTCCATCCCTACCACCATGGCCACTTTGTTCATGAGCCCATTGGGCAATGACAGTTGTTGCCGGGGAAAGAGGCTGACTGGTGTCCACAGAATGGGTCATCTTATCCACTTGATCATTAAAACCTTCCTCTGCTGAAGTCACCCTCTGGTGTGCATTCACATGGGACACACACATCTTCATGTTTTTAGCCCACTTAGAAAGGTCTATCCACATATCTCTTCCCCAGAACTCTTCATCACCAATTTTCCAGTTATGGTCCTCCCAAGTCCCTGACCATCCAGCCAAACCATTAGCAACAGCCCATGAGTCAGTATATAAACGCACCTCTGGCCAGTTCTCCTTCCAAGCAAAATAAACGAGCAGGTGCACTGCTCAAAGTTCTGCCCAGTCACCACTGTCCTTCAAGGACACCCCAGAAAGGGGTTGTAGTGCTGCAGTTGTCCACTTTCAGGTGGTACCTGCATATCGTGCTGAGCCATCTGTAAACCAGGCCCGAGTTTTCTCTTCCTCAGTCAATTGACTGTAAGGAACTCCCCAAGAGGCCACAGCTCTGGTCTAGGAAAGAGAAGGTAATGTGGCAGGAGTGGAGACCATGGGCATTTGGGCCACTTCCTGATGCAACTTACTTGGGCCTTCAGGACCTGCTCTGGCCTTATCTCGTATATACCATTTCCATTTTATGATGGAGTGCTGCTGCGCACACCCAACTTTATGGCTTTGTGGGTCAGACAACACCCAGCTCATGTTAGGCAACTCAGGTCTCATGGTAACTTGGTGGCACAAGGTTAAGCATTCAGTCTGTACTAAGGCCCAGTAGCAGGTCAAAAGCTTTTTCTCAAAAGGAGAGTAGTTATCTGCAGCAGATGGTAAGGCTTTGCTCCAAAATCCTAAGGGTCTGCGTTGTGATTCTCCTATAGGGGCCTGCCAAAGGCTCCAAACAGCATCTGTGTTTGTCACTGACACTTCTAGCACCATTTGATCTGCTGGATCATATGGTCCAAGTGGCAGAGCAGCTTGTACAGCAGCCTGGACCTGTTGCAGAGCCTCCTCTTGTTCAGGTCTCCACACGAAATTAGCAGCTTTTCTGGTCACTTGATAAATGGGCCAGAGTAGCACACCCAAGTGAGGAATATGTTGTTGCCAAAATCCTTAGAGACCAACTAGGCATTGTGCTGCTTTTTTAGTCATAGGAGGGGCCAGATGCAGCAACTTATCCTTCACCTTAGAAAGGATATCTTGACATGCCCCACACCACTGGACACTTAGAAATTTCACTGAATTGGAAGGCCCCTGTATTTTTGTTGGATTTATCTTGCATTCTCTGACACACAAATGCCTTACCAGTAAGTCTAGAGTAGTTGCTACTTCTTGCTTACTAGATCCAATCAACATGATATCATCAATATAATGGACCAGTGTGATGTCTTGTGGGAGGGAGAAACGATCAAGCTCCCTGCGGACAAAATTATTACATAAGGCTGGAGAGTTGATATATCCCTGAGGTAGGACAGTGAAAGTATATTGCTGACCTTGCCAGCTGAAAGCAAACCGTTTCTGGTGGTCCTTACTAACAGCTATTGAGAAAAAAGCATTTGCCAGATCAATAGCTGCATACCAGGTACCAGAGGATGTATTGATTTGCTCAAGCAGTGATACCACATCTGGAACAGCAGCTGCAATTGGAGTTACCACCTGGTTGAGCTTACAATAATCCACTGTCATCCTCCAAGACCCATCTGTTTTCTACACAGGACAAATAGGAGAGTTGAATGGGGATGTGGTGGGAATCACCACCCCTGCATCCTTCAAGTCCTTAAGAGTGGCAGTAATCTCTGCTTTCCCTCCAGGAATCTGGTATAAAGGTATTTCTAAAACTCATATGGAAATGCAAAGGACTCAATAACCAAAACAGTCTTGAAAAATAAGGACAAAATTGGAAATCACACTTCTGATTTTTAAAGTCATTACACAACTGCAGTAATTAAGACAGAGAGGTACTGGCATAAAGATAGACAGATAGATCAATGGAGTAGAATTGTGAGACTAGAAACAGATCCTTACATTTATAGTCAGTTGATTTCAAAAGTGGTCCAAGACAATTCAGTGAGGGAAAGAATAAGCTTTTTGAAATGATGCTGGGACAGCTAGATATCCACATACAATAGAATGAAGTTGTTTGTATAAGTTTCTTATAACATGAGCAAAAATGAACTTAAAATGGATCACAGTCCAGGCATCGTGGAATCAACAATTCCATCCTGACCAAAAGGCGGAAAAAAAGTGTAACTAATAAAGTATCAGTAGCAGAGAGAGTTCAAATAGAGTCAAGAGGCCACTCTGAAGATTGCTCTTATGCAAGCTTCAGTTAGATTTTGCTACCTATCATCACCTACCAACCCCTAATCAGGACCATTCTAGCCAACCCTAAAGAACACTTAAGGCAATATATAAGATTCCACAAGGATTCCATGCACTAGAGTAACTTTTCAGAAACCTACAACCTCCAGATGGGTACCTGGTCCAGATAAGTCCTGAAACCTAGCCCAGCCTCCACAGAATATCAGATAGTTCCATCTCCCTACCCCATATTAGTGACAGAGTCTTCCAGTATGAAAAATTTAGAATGGCCATAGCCCAAACACCCCTAAAGAGAGGGATAGAAAGATTGAAGGTGAGGTGGAGTTATACAAAGGAGATTTAACAAATGAATATGAGTGCTGAATCATTAAATTGATATCTCTTTTAGTCTCCAGTATCTTAGAGCAGCTAGAAGTAAAAACCTAAAATTGTGGAATTATAACCCATGTTAAACTCTGAAATATTTTCTACAACTAATTGTGGTACTGTGATTGAAATTTATTACTTTTTTGTATATATGTTATTTTTCACAAAAAAGTCAATTGTGATGAAAAAAATTTTTTTAATTAAAAAAAGTTGATCATATACTTAAATGTAAGAGCTAAAACTACAAAACCCTTAGAAGAAAACATTGGAATAGGCAATGGTTTCTTAGATAACAATAACAAAAAGATAAATTAGACTACATAATAATTAAAAACCTTTGTGTCAGGAACAATAGAATCAAAAAAGTGAAAAGACAAAGTGAAAGAGAAAATATTTGCAAGTCATATATCTGGTAAGATACTTGCGTCCAGAATTTATAAAGAAGTCTTAAAACTTAATACTAAAAAGACAAATAATCCAATTAAAAGGTGGGCAAAACCTAGCATCATCAATTGAGAATAACTTCTTGACCAAAAGGGGGTAAGAAATGAAACAAAGCAAAGTTTCAGTAGCTGAGAAATTTCAAATAGAGCCAAGAAGTCATTCTGGAGGTTATTCTTATAAATTATATAGATATTCTTTTTTAGTTTCTAAAGTATTAGAAAAATTAGAAGGAAATACCTGAAAATGTTGACAGTAACCCAGTAGATGGGATTCTTGATTGATTGTATAGTTATATAGCTGTATATATATAGCTATATAACTGTATTATATGACAGTATGATTGTGAAAACCTTGTAACTGACACTTCCTTTATCCAGTATTGAGCAGATAAGTAATACAATAAATACAAAAAATAAATAAATAAAAAAGGGGTAAGGGGTATGGGATGTTTTGGGTGTTCCTTTTTATTTTTATTTTTTTCTTGGAGTAATGAAAATGTTCTAAAATTGATTGTGGTGATGAATGCGCAACTATATGATGATACTGTGAGCCAATGATCATATACTTTGGATGGATTATTTGGTGTTAGAATATACCCCAATAAAATTGCATTTAAGAAAAAAGATGTGGGCAAAGGCCACCTCCAAAGACGATATAAAAATGGCCAAGAAGCCCATGGAAACTTGCTCACTCAACATCATTAGCCAATAGGGAAATGCAATTACAAACCACAGTGAGATATCACTTCACAGCCACTAGGAAAATGATAATGAAAAAGACAGAAAATTACAAGTGCTAGCAAAGATGTGGAGAAATTGGAATCTTTCTCTGTTGCCTGTGGAAATGTAAAATAGTGCAGCTGATTTGGAAAACAGTCTGGCAGTTCTTCAAAAGGGTTAAATGTAGAATTATCATATATTCCAGCAATTCTACTTCCAAATATATACTCAAGAGAAATAAAAACTATGCCCACACCAAAACTTGTACACAAATATTTGTAGCAGCATTACCCAAAGAGCGGCTGCACTCACATTCTCATCAAGCTGATTAGTGAATAAAATGAGATATATCTGCACCATGGATTATTTTTTGGCAATCAAGGAATATAGTACTGATACATGCTACAACATGGATTAACCTTGCAAACTTCATGCTAAGTGAAAGAAGTCAGACACAAAAGACCAAATATTGTATGATTTTATTTATATGAAATTTCAGAATTGGCAAATCCATAGAGACAGAAAGTAGATTAGCAGTTGCCAGGCCCCTGAGAGGAGAGCAAATGGGTTCAGAATTTCTTTTTAGGTAGATGAAAATATTCTGGAATTAGATATAGCAATGCCTGCACAACTTTGTGCATGTACCCTGAATTGCACACTCGAATTGTACACTTTCAAAGGGCAAATGCCATAGTATATTAATTAAATCTCAATAATTTTTTAAAAAAAAGGAATGGATGTGACATTGAAGAGATCAGATCTGGATGAGGTGGTAAGTTCATGTTAGCAGGGAAAAGTAGGGAATTATTTTCCTCCCCTAAAACCAAAGTCAGAAGTAAAAATTGGGGGTGAAATAGAAAAGAGGGACAGTTTTTAAGTAGGGCAGTGCAGCAGAGGAGAGCGGGCCAGCCTGAAAGGGTGAGCAGCTGCACCAGACAGCATTGAGCCTGTAGCATCATTGGGAGAGGAGACAGGAAAGAGATGAAGGACACTTTTGAGACTTCTTACTTCAAATATTTGCCTATGGTCAACCATATGGTCCCTAATGCCCCTAAAAAGCGCATATAAATTCTGCTTTCCACTTATATGGTCCCCCGGTTCAGTAGACAGACACAGACACCAATGTTAAAGGTTTAAGGTCATTTTTGATCCTGATTCAGTGCCTTTACTTGATAGATACAGAAACCGAGGCTTGAAGAGGTCACAGTGCTATTAGTGTTAAGATCTGACTAGAATCCAAATCTGCTCATGTTGCACATGATGATTCTTTTGTTTGGAACAACCTGCCCCACCATGTTCACCTCCTCTACCTAGCTAATACCTATTCATCCTTCAGTTTTCTGCACAAATGCCCCTTCCTCAAGAGAGCACGCTTTCTTGAACCCCCTCAGCCTGGAACAGGCCCCTTTAACATTGTTCTCACAAGTTCCTTTACATTTTCACAAGGCAGAAGTCCTGCCTGTATGGTTTGCCATTCATTGTATTTCCAGCCCCTGGCACTGTGCCTTGCACATAGCAGGCATTCATTACTTATTCATTTAATGAATGAACACATGAATATTGCTCTCTTTACCCTGTGACCTTTTCCCATTGTCCAGGTCAATCGTATTCTAATTCCTTTAGTTTCCCACCTAGGTAAAGAGTATATCTGTCTCTCTAACCCATCAGAAAAGTGAAATCATCTGATTGGTGTCATGCCAACATGTCACTGACACGATTACAGTTAAGCCCTGGGAGCTCCCTGATTGCCACTGTGTGGTTTAGGTCACTTGACTTTGCTGCTTTTCAGAAAACAAAGTCAGAAAAGACTTATTTTACTTGATCATTTATCTTGTATCCGTTGGAACCTGGGATATGCTGAAATTGAACAGGGAACAGAGAAGTGGTTTAAAAGAACAGTAAAAGAATGAAATTTGTGGATTAAGCAGGGGAATTAACAGAGTTGGATTAAATTAGGGGAAAAGAAGGCTATTGAGTCACTTACAAGCAACTATAAGAAAACAACAAGGTCCTCTTATGCATCCAGGTGCTTTCACTCCCAGGCTGTGTGAACTGAACCAAGCCAGCCTATCCTCTGTTAAATGGATATGCTATGTTCCAGGATTACTAAAATAAGAAATGCATGTGACAGCACACTGTTTGCCATAAAGTACTGCATAAATGCAGGGTGTTATTGTTAATGAGATAAAAAGGATGTTGATTACTCGTTTTCTGTTTCCAGGGCAAATTTCAAAAGGAAATGATTCAGATGACATCTAGAGAGGTTTATGGAAAGATCTTTCTCCAGGTAGGGGCAGCTAAGGAATTGAATGGATAGCAAACTTACAGTGTTCAGAGGTGGGTTAGACAGGCGCACGTTCTATGGGATGTAGATGCAGGACTGAGTCTAGAGGCTGGAGTAGATGATCCTTTCACTTCCATTGCTAATATTCAGTATTTTGAGATTCCAAACTTTCCTCCTTTTCCTTGAGTTTCGTATCACATGTCTTGTTTCTGCTGCAGTTGATAAGTAATTTGACACTATATAACCTAGAGGACCATACATTTTCATCGACTATCAAAGCCTAAGATGAGACTTCAAGATGCCACACGAAATATAATTTGATTCCACTCTCTCCCAGCAACTCTAGTTTGTTTGATGAGGATATTTAATTGCTGTTTAGCATTTCATTTGAATGAGATTCACGGATCTGTTTTGGAAGAAAACTGCTGATCAATTGCAATTGCCCCTGTTGTCATAGGAACAAGCTGAAATGTGACTATAATTATATTTCCTTATCCCAGAAGTGAATCCCTAATCATTGCCATAGTAATTACCCAATATCTATGGTCCCAAATTACATGATGCTTGCCCAGAAAAGACAAAGGATGAGGCATAGAAAGGCTGGCCTTAGGCATGCGTTGACTGTGCAGCTGCATCAAATCTTTTCTTTTTCAGATGGGGAGAATTTCCCTCTCCTGGCTCAGACTCCAAGGTTAGATGATATCAAAGGTTTTTAGAATATGGCTAGTGCTTAGAGTAGTGCCTAGAAGGATTTATTGTTGTAATATTATTTCAATTGTAACAGAAAAGACAACTACTAGTGTCTTCAATAGCAATTAGTCTGGAAAACTTCACACATTCCAAGACTGGTTAATGAAACAGCCCAGCAACATCATCAAGATCCAATATGAGTCCGTTTTCTCTCTGGCATCCTCACGGGGTAAGCTTTTCTCCTCAGCTCATCCCCTTATGGTTACAAGATGGCTACCACAGCTCCAGGTATCACATGCAGATGAAAAAGACCAAGGACTGAAAAGGGACCATCCAATTTGTGTCATTTTATTTTGTTAACAAGAAAGCTGTCCCAGAAGCATCACTCCCACCCTAGTAACTCCTCTCACTTTTTATTATCCCTTTCACACCAGACCCTGCTCTTCCAGACAGAACAGAACTTAAAGTGGACACGGTCCTTGCATATTCTCCCTGCTTTCTTTGGCACCAAGTGCATAGTGAGTGAGGATGGAATCGCATAACTACAGTGCCAACTAAGTGTGTTTTGCTTTCCTTCTCCCCTCCTCTCTCTGTTCTGACCTCCTGGTGCCGTCCATTCTAGCCAGCAGGCCTATCATTTACCCTCTGTCTGATCTTCATTAGTTCTCCAGATAAGCGTGGGCATAGGGCATTGGCCCTGGGGTATGGCTTTGTTTGCTCTCGGGCACCAGCACATGCTACCAAGAAAGATAGGGTCTTGAGAGCAGAATCAAAATGCCAGACAGCTGCACAAATGAGTTGTCCATCTATATGGGCCAGACTGAAAAGGAGAATCAAGACACAGATCTAAAAGTATAGTGGGGTGAAGATTTTGGGGAAGTTAGCTATCAGCATCTGGTCCCCTTCCCAACAGCATCCAAATTTCCTTTCAAAGTCCTTTGCCTCATTGTATGTGGCCATGATAGGACATAGTGCCTGCCTTCAACTACAGAAGCCAAAAGAGTCAAATCCTCCACCTTCCCACCCATTGCAGCCTGGCATGAGGGTGCAGCCTCGCTTGGTCAATCAAACTTCCTCTCCTAGGGCTTTGACTTAGCAGGTGGCTCAGGGAGGTGAGACGCACAGCTCTAAGAGCAACTGGGAACCAGGCTCTTCTGTAGTGTGACTGCTGTTGTTGCTCCTGATGCCTAGACCTCTAGAGCTCTCTTAATTCCTGTTCTTTCCAAAGCCTGAAACTCTAGCTTCCTATTTCTGTGAGCCCCTGCTACACTTCTTATAAAGTCTTTTTTGCTTCAGTTAAAGTCAGATTCTGTGGCTTGCAACTAAGAACTGTGACCAATAGAGATAGGGACTAGGGAAACTAGATGAGAAAGAGGTTTGAAATAGAAGGTGGGAAGCAAAGACTTATGCACTTCCCTGATTTGAGTTGAAAAGCATGGAACAAATAATCATACAAAGAGATGCTCGATGATGGCAGTCATTAAGGACATGGAAATTAAAACCATAGTGAGATGCCACTCCAGACCAATTAGAATGGAAAAAGCGCTAACAAACCCGACAATATCAAATGCTGGCGAGGATGTGAAGCAACTGAAATTGTCATACATTTGTCATACACTGGTGGGAATGCAATTTAGAAAACAATTTGGCAGTTTTTTTTATTAAGTTAAACATATGCTTACTGATCAATTCGGCAGTCTCACACTGAAGTCTTTACTCAAGAGAAATTAAAACATGTCCACAAAAATCCTATACATAGTTATTTATGGAGTTTAATTCATAATCTCCACAACCTAGAGACACCCAATATGTTCAACTGGTAAATGGGTAGATACAGCAACACAATGGAATACCACTCAGCTTCAGAAAGAAAGAAACTACCGAATCACAAAGAAACATGGATAAACTTCAGATGTTCTATGCCAGGTGAAAGGAGCCAGACACAAAAGGTCATATACTGTATGATTCTATTTATGTGACATTCTGGAAAAGAGAAAACTATGTACATTGGTGACCAGGGGCTGTGGGAGGGTCAGGAATGATTACAAAGAGACATGATAAGGGTACACGGGGAGGTTCAGTGGTAGAATGCTCGCCTATCATGTGGGAGACCCCAGGTTCAATTTTCTGCCCATGCATTCCTCTCCCACCGACACCCCGAAAAAAAAGCGGCAAGAGGGAATTTGGGAGGGTGACAGAAACGTTTTCTCTCTTGATTGTGCTGACTGATAGCAAAACTGAATGCATTTTTCAAAATTCATAAACCCATACATCCTTAAAAGTCAATAAATTTGACTTAATTTTTTTTTAATTTATAGAAAGAAGGCTCCAAAAACCTTTTAAAGGTGCCAAACGTCCTTTTGACTTGCTCACCTCTTGGTTTCTCAGAACTTCCTATCGTGTCTCCTACACAGGCCTGCCCTACCTGAAAGATAGCTATGATATGGAAATATTCCCCCCTCCTCCCATGCAGCGTTCGTTTCAAAGTATTGACATTCCCCCAGTGACCTCTCTACAGGAAATCCTTATGATAAACTAACTCACCCTACCGTCCTCCTCTTCCTTTTTTCCCTCTTCCTCCTCCTCATTCTCTCTCTTTTTCTTTGTTCTACTAAGTCTCTACTAATCTTTGCAGATAGTGATTCCATCTTCTGCAAATATGAAAAACTTCAGTGGATTCTGGCATCCCATTTGGTGTTAACAGATTTGGTGTTTAAAAAGTACAACTTCTTCAATTGTTTGTAAAAGATTTGTAATTGTGGGTGAACTAGGACTCTCTTAATTAACCCTACTGTCTTATCATGGTCTGGTCACTATTGTTTATGTAGCCTTGTTCCAGAAGAAATCCAGACATCTCCAAATGCTGTATTGCAATGAAAAGCTCAGTTAGCTGTGAGTCAGAAGCCTGAGTATCAGTTTCATTTCTATCTTGAATGAGTCTCTCTATTCTCCTTCCTGGGCCTCAGCTTCTTTAGCCATAAAGTTTCAAGCTATGGACTCTGTGATCACAAAGGACCATTTTGGCGGTGACTGTTAGCCATGTGAGGACTGTCATCTGTCGTAGCTGACACAGTGCTCTGGATTAGCAGCCCCCACTTCTGCTGCTAGTTTACCTGTAGAAAGACTCACTAGAGTTGTGAAGAGCAGAAATTCGAACCTTTAAGCCTGGTTGTAAAGGAATGTGGGCAGGCAGCATGAAGTGCAGGCTGGGATGGGTCTGAGAGCTCAGGATTTTCAGTCCTACACATTGATCTCTACATTGTTTTTGAAGGCTTTCTGAGTGAGAAAGGACAGGTGATGTTGCCTGTTAAGGTCTTTTGCACTGTATCTTTCCCCTAATCTGGATCTGACCTTACCCATAAAATAATATAACACAGAGCCTGAGCAATGACGATAACAAAGAAATGGGAAAGACAGGAATTTTGTGGTATGCATCAGCGAGTTTGGTTTTATTCGTGTCGAGTTTGCAGTGATCGTGAATAGCCAAGAAGTAGGGTCTTCTCTGCAGCTGGAGACACCTGACTAGCTAAGAGAGTTATTAAAGCATTTATTAAAACCAGAAGGGTAGCCTCCGGCTACCATCAACCCTTTGGGAACATAATGATAGGAGTCAGAGTAGAAGAGTAGAAGAGAAAGACCAAGAGCTAGGCTTTTTTGGCTGATTAGGAACCTCTAATTAGATGTTTGAAGCCGAGCCTCTCTGCCAATAATAATATCAATAACAACAACAAAGCCAAGACAGACTTGTAGAAGTGAGAGTTAGGACATCTCAGCCCGTTCCTTTCTGCATATTGGAGAACTATATGTCTCCTAGGACCCCAAGAATTCTGCTGCAGCCCACCTTGAAATATAAGAGGACCACTTTTCTGACCTCAATAAACCATGGCTATGATTCTTCTTTGGGCTTGAAAACTATTCTTTAGAGGCCAGTGTTCTTCTGGACTGCCCATGCAAGCCTCTATTCCTTTCCTTCTAGAATTTGCTTCTACCAGAAATGCTTTGCATTTGACTTCAGATCTTGTATAAATTAAAATGACTCTTAAATGACTGTATCGAAAATCCTCCCACTCAGAAGTTAAAGTCTGTAGGACTTTAGAGGTCTTTATACTTCTCTTCTCATGATGAAGAAGCTGCTCTGTGTTGTCTACATCAGAAAAGAAGGTTTCTACATAGCAAGTACTTTGATTTGAGCAGATTGAGAGTCTGAGGGAAAGCTATAGCAATTAGAGGCTCAAAGGCCCCTCACCCTCTTGGCTCACTCATAATAAAAGGAAAGAGGGATTGGCCAGCTTTGTAATCAATTGTGAAAGATCTTTAAATGTCAAGAATAAGGAACTCTAGATGAACTTTGCTAAGGTACAATTTGTGGTAAATTGCCCCTCCACCTACCAGTCATGTAATTCTTAGTTCCCAGCTGGTTAGGGACAATGGTTCCACTAAACTCTTCGTTCATTACAATGTAGCTTCAAGCTGAGATCTCCACACTGAGATTATTCAGTTTCCATTCCCACCTGGACACAAACTGTGGAACTTTGGGCAACATTTTTCACCCAATCTTTGACTCAAAGAGTCAGATAGAGGAAATAGTCTACTACATTGTTAGAGCCAGAACTGGTGACTGTGATCACCAAAGATTTATTATTACACAAATTTCCATGGATTTAAAGTTAATTTGCATTATTTAAATTGAATAATTTGCAAGAGATTGTTCATTCATGTAACAAACAGATCAAATACCATTCTTCTCCACTGTTTTTCTCATAGCTTTAAAATGGAATAGTAATCAAATATAAGAAGAAAAAAGGTATAAGCATCTTTGGCCACTATGAAAAGTAATCTTCTTAAGAGCAATGGCCATATCAAGAAATAGGTTCTGACATATTTGTCATGTGGTAGAAACTTGCTAAATATCAAAAAGCTATTTAGTGACTTCCTTTCTGGCTGTGATGAAGTAAGTAGCTTGTGGCAAATCAGTGTTTACAATAAGAACAATTAGAAATACAGATAGAATATTAAAACAAGACCATCTCTTTGAAGGCATCAGAGAGCTGCTGGAAGTGCCAGAACCTGAGCAGTGAGATCCTAAAGAGAAGGGTAACCCATTGAGATGAGCCCCAACTTTCTGCTCATTGCTTCTCTCCTGTGCTGGTTAGTTGATTTTTGATGCAGGGCAAGAGACCAAAATGTCTGGCAGAGGGTGGATGTCAAGAGTCAGCAAGGCAGCAGAACTGTAGGCAACGTCTTGGGGGCTGGAAATTAAAAAAATTGGAGTTTGAAGCCAACAATGCAGCCAGGACATGAGAGATGCAGGTCTCCAAGAAGAGAAGCCTAGAGTAATGAATCCAAATCTAGGCAACTGTTTTCCTTTTGAGGCATTTGTCAATAAAACTGCACAAGGAAGAGGCTGAAGAGCAGGGCAGCATTTTAGACAGTCTTGTGATAAAGAAAGATAAAAATTAGGGCTTAGGGCTTACCAAAGAAGGAAAACCTTAGTGAACAACCCAGGATTTTAGTTGGGACTCCAGGTGGACCGTACCCTAGAAGTGGGGACAAAGCAGAGGTAGACTGTGCCTTATAAAGATTGCAAACTAGCTATGCATCAGTTCTGTCACTGATGAGATTGATATGATCCACTCCTTTTCTACTAAAGGATAGGGTGATTCTTCTCCGGAAGGAGAGAACCCAGCCAACATCTTTAATTTTTAATGAACTGTGTGTGTAATTTAACAAAAAATGACCAGGTATCTATGAAACAGACAAAGAGGAAAAACAAAATCATAGAAATAAGCTCAAAGGTGGCTAAGATAATTGTGTTGGTTTGAAACTGTAATGTATCCCTGAAAAACCATGTTATTTCTTCTGATCTGTTCTTATGGGTGCAGACCTATTATGGACAGGACCTTTTGATTACATTGTTTACATGGACATGTGAGCTTTAATCCTTTACTGGAGTCCTTTAAAAGAGCTCATGGGAGTCTGGTATGGTAGCCCATGACAAACTCTGGGATCTATCCTGTACTACTTGTTGAGGAGTGCTTTGAAAATCTATTGGATTTTTCTTTCTTTGCTTTGTATATATGTTATATTATACAATTAAAACAGTTATAAAAAAAAGAGCTCATGGACAGAGGAGTAAGAAAAAGAGACAAAAAGTATATAAACAATAGGGAGGATGAGGGGCATGGGATATTTTGGGGTTTTTTTAAATTTTTTATTCTTATTTTTTTATTTTGATGATGAATGCAGAACTATATGATGATATTGTGAACCACTGATTGTACACTTTGGGTGATTATATGATATATGATATGTAATATATCTCAATAAAAAAAGATTAAGAGACAAAAAGGGGAAGAATTAAAGATAATGACTAAAGATGACTCTTTGGAAGAGATTGGCTTCAAAGGGATCAGCAACTGGTGGGAGGGTAAAGTTAAGAGAAGTTTCTTTTAAGAATGTTTGTTGAGCCAAAGTTGAGGGTGTTAATGGATGGTGGTCATGGTAGCATAGCATTGTGTATGTAATTAACACCACTGAATACTATACTTGAAAGTAATTAAAATGGGAAATTTCATGTTGTAGATATGTCATCACAATAAAAAATTTAAAAAAAGGAAGAGAAGACCCAGCTCCTTAGTTAGCCTCAGAGCTGGACAACTCTGAAGACCATCCTGTGGATTGCCTTGGATTGGCAAAGGCCTTTGTTGTAACTGCATTTACCCCCCCCCCCCCCACTACCTTTTTTTTGGATTGATTGTTGATCCCAAGGGCATGCCTTGATAAACCTCCTGCATGTGAAAAAAAAAAAAAGGTTATGTACTGTATGCTTTCATGTAATGGCATTCTTGAAAAGTCAAAGCTATGATGATGGAGAATAGATCAGTGATTTTCAGGGTTTAGGAGTGAGAGGAGTGACTGTAAAGAAGTAGCATGAGGGTATTTTGAGATGATGTAGTGCTTTCTGTCCTTATCATGGTGATGGTTACACAGTGTACACATGTTCAAATTTATAGAATTCTACAGCAAAAAGTAAAGTCAGTTTTACTATATTTTAATTTTAAATGTATTTTTAAAATAGAAGATGGAGTTGGAGGGTGTAGAGTTACTCAGCTAAGTGCTGTGGAGTTTTGAGGGTTATGAAAATGTTCTAAAATTGATTGTGGTGAGGTATGTGCAACTCTGTGACTATACTAAAAGCCATTAAATAGTACACTTTAAACAGCTGGACTATATTATAAGTGAATTATATCTAAATAAAGCTGTTAAAAAAAAGAGAGCTCATGGAGAGAGAAAGCATAGAAAACAAAAACAAAAAACAAGCAAACAAAAAAACCTCCTCAGGAGAAGCCAGAAGAACCCACAGAAGCTGAGAGAGCCATTTTAAAACCAACCCAGGAGAGAAGGGCCAGCAGATGTCACCATGTTCCTTCACATGTGAAGAGGAACCCTGGATACCATTAGCCTTTCTTCAGGTATCCTCTTGTTGATGCCTTAGTTTGGACATAGCTATAAATTTATAACCTAATAAACCCCCTTTGAAAAAGCCAACCCATTTCTGGTATATTGCTTTCAGACAATTTTAGCAAACTGAAAACAGCATTGGAGTCTCAGAGAAAGACTTTTAAATAATTATGATTATATTCAAGAAAATAGTTGTCATGGTCAGGTTCATGTGTCAACTTGGCCAGATGGTGGTGCCCGTTTGTCTGGTTGGGCAAGTGCTGGCCTGTCTTTTGCTGTGAGGACATTTTTTTTTTAATTAAAATTTTTTTTTAAGCCAAAAAACACCAAACAAACACAAACATTTCTTAACTTTTGATCATTCTGTTCTTCATATATAATCAGTAATTCACAATATCATCACATAGTTGCATGTTCATCATCATATTCATTTCTTGGAACATTTGCATGTGTTCAGAAAAAGAAATAAAAAGAAATCAGAAAAAAATTCAAACATACCATATCCCCCACCCCTCCCCCAATCAATCACCAGCATTTCAATCTAAATTTATTTTAACATTTGTTAAAACCCCCTATTATTCATCTTTACTCCATATGTTTTACTCATCTGTTGGTAAGGTAGATAAAAGGAGCATCAGACACAAGATTTTCACAATCACACAGTCACATTGTGAATGCTGTATCATTATACAATCATCTTCGAGAAACATGGCTACTGGAAAACAGCTCCATGTTTTTAGGCAGTTCCTTCCAGCCTCTCCACTATGTCTTGACTAACAAGGTGATGTGTATTTAATGTGTAAGAATAACCTCCAGAATAACCTCTCGACTCTGTTTGGAATCTCTCAGCCATTGACCTTTTATTTTGTCTCATTTCACTCTTCCCTTTTGGTCAAGAAGGTTTTCTCAATCCCCTAATGCTGAGTTTCAGCTCATTCTAAGGGTTTTCTCAATCCCTTGATGCTGAGTCTCAAATCATTCCAGGATTTCTGTCCCACATTGCCAGGAAGGTCCACATCCTGGAGTCATGTCCCATGCAGACAGGGGGAGGGTGGTGAGTTTGCTTGTTGTGTTGGCTGGAGAAAGAGGCCACATCTGAGCAACAAAAGAGGTTCTCCTGGGGGTGACTCTTAGGCCTAATTTTAAGTAGGCTTGACCTATCCTTTGTGGAGTTAAGTTTCATATGAACAAACCCCAAGATTGAGGGCTAAGCCTACAGCTTTGGTTGTCCACACTGCTTGTGAGAATATCAAGAATTCAACTTGGGGAAGTTGAATTTTCCCCCTTTCTGACTATTCCCCCAAAGGAACTTTGCAAATACATTTTTATTCACTGTTCAAATCACTCTTGGATTTATTGGGGCATCACTCTGGACAAACCAACAAAATCTCATGTCCTACTCAAGGTTCCATGTACTTATGATGTTCAATTAAGCTGTCTACATAAGTTATATAAGGAAATGCACTAGTCAAAATATAAATTTTGTACCAAATAAACATTTTTTGCTTTAGTCCTGTGTACTAGTTTGCTAGCTGCTGGAATGCAACACACCAGAGACGGATTAGCTTTTAATAAAAGGGGATTTATTTTGTTGGTTCTTCAGAGGAAAGGCAGCTAACTTTCCACTGAGGTTCTTTCTTACGTGGAAGGCACAAGATGGTCTCTGCTGGTCTTCTCTCCAGGCCCCTGGGTTCCAACAAGTTTCCTCGGGGTGACTTCTTTCTGCATCTCCAAAGGCCTGGGCTGAGCTGCTAGTGCTGGATGAGGAATGCCGAGCTGCTTAGCTGTGCTACATTGCGTTCTCTCATTTAAGCACCAGCCAATTAAGTCAAATGTCACTCATTGCAGCAGACACGCCTCCTAGCCCACTGCAGATGTAATTAGCAACAGATGAGGTTCACATACCATTGGCTTGTGGCCACAGCAACAGAACTAGGTATGCTCACCTGGCCAAGTTGACAACTGAATCTAACTAACACAGTCCTGTGAGGACATTTTATAGAATTAAATCATGGTCATGTTGGCTGCATCCACAGCTGATTGCATTTGTAATCAGTCAAGGGGGGTGCCTTCTGCAATGAGTGACACTTAGTCTAATCACCAGATAGCTTTTAAAGAGGATTCAGAAAAGACAGTTTCTCTTTATGCTTTGGCAGGCGAGCCTCTCCTGTGGAATTCATCCAGACCCTTCTTCGGAGTCGTCAGCTTCACAGCCAGCCCTACGGATTTTGGACTCTATGTTCCCATGGTTACATGAGACACTTTTATAGATTTTATATCTACAGATATTTCCTGCTGATTCTGTTTCTCTAGAGAACCCTAGCTAATACAATAGTTGACAAGGTGGAGAATTTCACCAAGGAACTGGAATCTATTAAAAATAGTCAAATGGAAATTCTAGTTCTGAAAAATACTATTGAAATTAAGAACTCAATAGATGGTTTTAATAGCAGTTGGACACAGCTAAAAAGAGAATTGCAACCTGGAAGCTAGGTCCATACAAAAATCCAAACTGAATCATATTAAGCAAAAAGAATGGCAGACACAGAAAAGAACATAAAAGACATATGATTCATGGTAAAAGGATCTAACATTGGAGGAGCAGAGGGGTATTAGAGGAAAAATGAGGCAGAAGCAATATATGAAATTATAATGGTCAAGAATTTCCAAAACTGATAAAAGATACCAGACACAGATTTAAGAATTACTATGTACCCCAAGCTGGATAAACTAAAAGAAATTCATATCTAACCACATCAGAATAAAACTGCTAAAAACCAAAGACAGAGAAAAATATTAAAGGTAGCTAAAAGTAAAAGATAGATTGTCTCTCTTTTCAAATAAGTATTAATATAAGCATATCTATAAAAATCCTATAGTTAACATCATACTTAATGGTGAAATATTGAGTGATTTCTTCCTTAGTTTTAGAACATATCCATTATCAATTCTATTTACTTTTGTCTGAAGATTCTAGCTAATGCAGCAGGGCTAAGAAAAGTTAAAAGATGTAAGATTGAAAATGAAGAAATAAAAATGTCTTTTGTTGTAGACAACTTGATTTTTATACATAGAGCATCCAAAAGAAACAGATTTTCAGATTATTATAATTATTAAATAAATTGAACAAAGTCTCTCATTACATATTAGTTTACAGATATCAATTTTATGTTTATATTCCACCAATAAACAATTAGAAAATAAAAATTTTGAACTATACCATTTACAGTAGATTCAGGAACAAAATATGTAGGAATAAATCTAGCAAAATATGCCTAAGACCTTCACATAAAACTACAAAACGTTATTGAAGGAAATTAATGATAGTCTAAATAAATGAAGGGATGCCCAATGTTCCTGCAATGGACAGCATCAATATTGTAAAAATAATAATTATCCCAAAATTTAGCTAAAGATCCAGTGCAATCACAAAAATAATCCCAGTAGTATGCTTGTGTGTGTATGTGTGTGCAAATTGGCAAGGTAGTTCTAAAATCTGTGTAGAAATGCAAAAGAATAAGAATAGCCATCTTAAAGGAAATAGCTGAAGAACTTAAACTACTAGATATCAAGGCTCATTTAAAAAACTGGAATAGTTAATACTGTGGAATAATTGCCAGACATAGCAGCCAGATCTTGGATTCTAATATCATTCTCTAGTAAAAGGAACCAAGACTGCTTGGGAAAAGGGCTGATTCTAGAACTGGGCCAGGAAATTTACAAGAGCATCTTGTATTGCCAGAAAGTAAGATAGTGCTAAACAAACAAACAAACAAACAAACAAAAAAATCCATAATGATGGAGTGTATTGAATGCAAACAGAAAGAGCTCTGAATGGCCAAAAGTGAAACAATTTGAGCAATGAAATAAAAGTGGCATTGGATTATAGCCCAAAGTATAAAACAAATGTCCTACTGATAGAAATAAATAATTGAATAAATGGGAAATAAGAGATAAATCTCCTATGCAGAAGAATTTCAAATAACTTATGTAGATGCTCCACCTTCAAAGAGGCATAGTACAACTTCTGCACATAGTGATGTCCTCACAAAGAGCACAATCTGGAAAGGAGGAAAAAGTAACTTCACAGTGGAGAAAACTGACAAATACTACCTTTCCTGGGTGATCAAAGTTAACAGTGGTAAGTCATGTTGATGGTAGGGGTCTTATGATATGGTGCGATGAAAATGGGACTTTTCCTTTGTGGTCTTCCTCCTCAAAACCCATATCCCCAGTCTAATCCTGAGGAAAACATCAGAAAATCCCAATTGAGGGACATTCTACAAAACACCAGGCTTGTACTCTTCAAAACTCTCAGGATCATCAAAACCAAGGAAAGTCTGAGAAACTGTCACAGCCAAGAGGAGCCAAGGAGACATTTCTGACAACTAAATGCAATGTGTTATCCTGGATGGAATCCTAGAACAGAAAAAGACATTAGGTAAAAGCTAAGGAAATATGAATAAAGTTTGAACATTAGTTAATAATTTATCAATATTGGTTCATTAATTGTTCCAAATGTATCATACTAATATGATGATAAGAATAGGAGGAACTGGGTGGTGGGCATATGGGAACTATCTTTGAAAATTATCTGTAAATCTAAAATCTAAAAAAGAAAGGATTAGTAGACCAATGAAGCCTAGGCCAGAAACAGATTGACATTAATTTATTATTACACCTAATTTATGACAACTGGCTCACTGTCTCCGAGCCTTAGTTTTCTTATCTATATAAAAGTGTGCTTAATAATAGTGCCTTCCTCATAGGGTTTCAATATTACATTTTAAAGGTTAGCACACATGCAGGATTGCAAGATACATAGCAAATGCCCAATAAAATTTAGCTAGTGTTAATAGTACCACCATGACTACCACAATTAGAATATTTACTGCTACTTTTACCTGTTATTATTACTATTTTACCTATTTTTCAGTACGATCATCTGGAAGTGTTGGGGGGTGGACATCAAGTTTTCATTGACAGCAAGGAACATTTGGGGTGTTCTAGTTTGCTAGCTGCCAGAATGCAATATACCAGAAACGGAATGGCTTTTAAAAAGGGGAACTTAATGAGTTGCTAGTTTATAGTTCTAAGGCCAAGAAAATGTCCCAACTAAAACAAGTCTATAGAAATGTCCAATCTAAGGCATCCAGGAAAAGATACCTTGGTTCAAGAAGGCCGATGAAGTTCCAGGTATCTCTCTCAAGTGGAAGGGCACCTGGCGAGCACAGTCAAGAGTTTCTCTCTCATCTGGAAGGGCACATGGCAAACACTGTGTTGTCTGCTAGCTTCTTCTCTCCTGGCTTCCGGTTTCATGAAGCTCCCCAGGGGGCATTTTCCTTCTTCATTTCCAAAGGTCGCTGGCTTGTGGACTCTTTGCTTCGTGTTGCTGCAGCATTCTCTGCTCTCTCCGAATCTCCTTCATTCTCCAAAATGTTTCCTCTTTTATAGGACTCCAGAAACTTATCAAGACCCACCCAAATGGGTGGAGACATGTCGTCACCTAATCCAGTTTAACAATCACTCTTGATTAAATCATATCTCTAGGGAGATGATCTAATTACAGATTCAAACATACAGTATTGAATAGGGATTATTCTGCCGTTACAAAATGGAATTTTGATTAAAACATGACTTTTCTAGGGGACTTACATCCTTTCAAACCAGCACATGGGGCAACACGGAAGAGCGCCAAGACCTATCCTACCTGGAAAAAATAGATGATAAACTTCATGCCTCTGTCAAGATTGACTTTAGAAGCCGAAGTGGAACTGTTGTACTCTGACACACAGATGTGAGAAATTAGTAAAACTCTAAACCTCTATTAAGTAACTAAGATGGACTTGCGCATGGGGACATAGGTGTTTGAATCAATATTTGTGAGATGTTTGAATGAATATTTGTGAGGTGTGTATGTATATAACCCATTTACAAAAACACCACGCCGATTAGTTACCTCTTCTCCCATCTGAATCATAGCCAGGAATACTGGAGAGAAGTGTAGACAGAGAATATTAGGTCTGCTGATTCCAGAACTTTGGATGGAAAGTTTATTTCATAGCATATTCAGGTGAACCTGGATCGGGCAGGCAGAGTGTCAAGGAGGGACAGAGTGTGGTTTCACAGGCCACTTGAGAATATGACGCAGTTATGGTGTTCACCCTAGATAAAAATGCATTTTGAAATTACATTTTTACATTCAATTTTCAGTAATTCATAGACTCCTGAGGCCCATCTGTAGATTCCAGGTTAAAAGAAAAAACAAAAAACCCAATAATGAGGTCAAGGCTACACCTTGAAGAAGTAAACTTTTAAAAAAATTAATCATATTTAGTAGAAATGTCAAATGACACAAAGTCACCAATATAATCAGAGCAGCGGGCTTATTGAAATAGAAACTGTTCGAGCAGGGAGCTCTCAAATGGTAGGAGTGGGAGTGAAAGGCTCTATAGCCATCTGGTCACAGCTGTTTATAAAGACACTTAGAGGATTTCCAAGTGGGAAGTTACTTGGTTGACATTTAAGTTTCTTGTTACATGGAACGATCTTACCCAACGGGGAACAGGTGTATGTTGATTAGTATGACATACTTATCCATTTTGATAGGCTATCTCTACAGAACTGAAACTGGCTTATTACTGAGTGTCCACTGTTGCTCAAAATGCAATTTTATCGGGTCTCAGAAGGCCCCATTCCTGTGACCAATTGTTTTGTCTTTTGGAAATTCCCTGTCATTTCTTGGAAAGGGTCATTCCCTTTCCAAAAAGCCAAGAGCAGGCAGCTATTTTATTTTATCTAACAGAAATATTTTGTACCACACTCACTTGCCTTATAATAAACTCAGCGGGACTCACTCAGCTTTCTCTGAGTGACTCAGGATCACCTTTGTGGAGATCAGTAGAGCCTTTGTCGAGATCAGCAGCTGACAAGTAGGAAGGATATTCTTGTATATGGTTTGCCTCTTGAATTGGTAACCATCAGTTATCCCCTCTTAGTGAAACTTTTTCTAAGACAACTTTCTCAATGCCCTTCCCTCACCCCCATCATTCCCTCTTCCTTATTGCGCATAACCTGAGTACTGGCTGACAGCAAACATTAGTGACCCTAATTTTACACATGTTTCTCCGTTAATCGGCTCTGCCCTGAGGATGATTATCTGGATGACCTTTGGGATAGAATGCTATGTAGAAGAAATAGAAACTTTTTCATCCTTCTGGGTTTGGCCTTTATTAGCTAGATCTGACCACTATATTGGGGAAATATGGAATCACTCAACATTTTAGAAAACAAAGTCTATAAATGGTTGGACCAACTTTCCTTTATTTTCTTCTACATTTGGGTGATAGTTTTGAATTGTAAAATAACCTGAATTTATCAGAGAGATTAGATGTAGGGTATGTGTCACTTAGGGTTCTTAGGAAAACAGAACCAACAGGAGAGATCTGTAAATATTATGAGATTTTATAAAAGCGTCTCACTTAACTCTGAGGATGCACAAGTCCAAATTCCATAGGGTAGTCTGCAAGCTGGCAGCTCCACTGAAGGTTTTCATTGAATTCCCCAGGAGAACCTGGCTGGCTGAAGTAGAGATGAAAATTCTCTCTTCTGGGAAAGATATACGATAAAGACTGAGATGGTATAATCTAGGAATGCCTGGAATGTATAATGATAGTGACTAAATGTACAAATTTAAATATGTTTTGCATGAGGAAGAACAAAGAAATGTCAATAATGCAGGGTGTTGAAAACAGATGGTAATTAATATTTTAAGACTTTAACTTATGTGTGAGACTAAAGCAAAAAATGTTTATAAAATTTACATTTTGACTAGTGCATTTCCTATTATAATTTATGTGGACAGCTTAATTGAATACCATAAGTACATGGAACCTTGAATAGGGCATGAGATTTTGTAGTTTGTCCAGACTTATGCCTCAATAAATTCCAGAAGGATTTGAACAGTGAATAAAAAAGTATTTGCAAAGTCCCCTTGGAGGAATGGTGAGAAAGGGGGAAAAATCAACTTCTCCAAATGGAGAATTCTTGATATTCTCACAAGCAGTGGGGACAACAAAAGCAATAAACTGAGCCCCCAATCTTGGGGGTTGTTCATATGAAACTTAACCCCACAAAGGATAGGCCAAACCTACTTAAAATTAGGCCTAAGAGTCACCCCCAAGAGAACCTCTTTTGTTGCTCAGATGTAGCCTCTCTCTCAGCCAACACAACAGGCAAACTCACTGCCCTCCCCCCGCTACCTGGGACATGACTCCCAGGGGTGTGGACCTTTATGGCAACGTAGGACAGAAATCCTAGAATGAGCTGGAACTCAACATCAAGGGATTGAGGAAACCTTCTCTACCAAAAGGTGGAAGAGAGAAATGAGACAAAGTAAAGTGTAGGTGGCTGAGAAATTCCAAACCAAGTCAAGAGGTTATCCTGGAGGTTATTCTTATGCATTAAATAGATATCAGCTTTTCAGTTAAGGTGTAACAGAGAGGCTGGAGGGAACTGCCTGAAAATGTAGAACTGCGTTCCAGTAACCATGTTTCTTGAAGATGATTGTGTAATGATATAGCTTTTGCAATGTGACTGCGTGATTGTGAAAACCTTGTGTCTGATGCTTCTTTTATCTCCCTTATGGACAGATGAGTAAATATACGGATTAAAAATAAATAAATAACAGGGGGAACAAATGTCAAAATAAATTTAGTAGATTGGAAAAAAAAATCTCTCTTTTGACTACTGAAGTCATCACTGCCCTTCATCTGACTTTCGATGAAATGTCTCTCATTGCCCAAGACACACTATCCTTAGTTGATTGTAGATGTAATCAGCCATAAATGCAATCAACTTACTGATGCTTTAAGTATACCAAATGTCCTTGCAGTAACAGACCAACCAGTGCTTGCTTGACCAGACAGCTGGACATCGTTACCCAACATTACTTGGACACATGAACCTAACCATCCCAGGCTATTATATGTTCCCATTTGTAAAACCCCAGAATGGTTAGAGCCCTCTTTGTGTCCAGCATCCCCTGACCATAGCCCCTACCTTATCTCTGACCTGTGTGTGTTTCTTCTCAGCAATGGGATTTGAACTGTAAGGGTATAAGATTGACTATTCGGTTGTTCATGGCCCTAGTCACAAGAAGAAGATACCTTGACCTGTGGTAGGATCCAGGGTTCTTTTGTCTCCATAACCCAATTTTAGCCTCACAAAAGCCTTGTGACTCAAATAAGGGAAGTGAATTAGCTCCATTTTACAGATCAGGAAACTAAGACTCAGGAGGTTTGGGGCTTTATGGGAGCAATGTAGCACAGGGTATCAATTCTCTTGTGAAAATAAACATTCATTTTGTAATGTAGATCACAGAGATAATCACCTATATTTAATTTCCTCTCATATTACCTAAAACAACAAATCCCTTGTATCTCATAAAGCTGGTTGCTGCTATGTGGTGTCCTATGTTCTCTAACAAAAGACTAAGACTCACTCATTGTATGTATTTAGTGTCTTCAACCTCCCCATGTTCCAGCCCACATGGTACTTGCTCCCTGCCTTCTTCTCCTGATGACCTACCATACGTTTTGTTCATGGCAGGGGGGAATACTCTAAGACTTCCCACGGCTTTAAAAAGCTTCAGCTGGCTGGCATGGGATTGTATTCAACATTTCTGAGTTGTTTCCCACTCTACTCTTTCCATTTGCATGACTTTAGATAAAGTTACTTTACCCCCCTGAGTTTCACCTGTTAATAGGAGGATAGTAATACCACTTCATAGCATGGTGATGAGGATTAAATGAAATAATGAAAATGAAACCCTGACACTGCATTTTCATCACTGTAAGTATCAGTTATCAGTATTTACTGTTGCCTAAGATCACACTGCCAGGAGGCCCAAATCCAAGCCTTATTTTCTAAACCATGCTGCCTGTAATTTTGGCAGAATAGATGATATAGTTTGGTAATCAGTCTTCCCAACTAGGCCTAGACTTGGACAGACACCAAGTACAGCTGCCCCAGGACCTAGCCTGCTGCATTCCTCTGATTATGTTCAGAGGCACCAGCTGGAGGCCACTTCCTCCGAGGGCTGGCTGTTTTCACATGCATTAGGTCACTGATAAAGCTTCCAGTTAGAGCCCTTTTCTTGGAAGAGAGAAGGGAGAAATGGTGTTCTCTCACCCCCAAGAATGTTGTCTTGTCTGCCTGGCAACATGGAACTGTACCTGCTTCACTTTAGAGAGGATGTTGAATTCTGCTTTCCCCCTGAGAAGAGTAAGAAAAACAATCTGTATTCTTTCTCAGAGATAAGTTACTTTCCAAGATCAAGTAAGGAACAGCTTGCTTCTGCTGATTTCTTTCTGCAGTTCTTGGAGTTCATCCTACTAATACATCATTGTCAGCTAGAAGTCCAGGCTTCCTTGAAGTCCAGTCCTTCAACTGATGAGTGCCTTTTGCTGGGTATCTGCCATCTATATAAGGTGCCCACTATACATGAAGCCCATCAGAATTGGCCTAACACAAGTTTCCCTGCTTTTCTCCAAATTCATATTGCTTTTATAGTCCACATCAGCAATTCCAGTCTTCTTCTAGTCCATATTTTAGAAGTATATATTTTATTCCAATTTGATTGTAACCTGAATGAAACAATTCTTGTGATGTTTGAGCTCTGCATGTTACTTAATAGATGCTGGTGGACACGACTACCAGTATAAAACCAATAGTGACAGTTCGTCTGAAGAAAGACTCTACCAATTAAAATTTTCTGCAATGCCTTTGGTCCTGGGTCTTCTACAAATAAATAACTGTCTTTTGAATTTTGTCAGTGAGTGGTTCTGAACCAGGGTTGTAGGAGAGACATGTTTCCTTATTTTTATGGAAATATTCCCTTTCGTCTACCCAACTGCTTGGCTGACCTCCCTGCAGAAAAGGACACAATGCTTTCCGAATGAGACAGAGAATGTGGGTGGCGTCCCTAAAATCAGGAAGAACAAGAAACTGAATTGCCAAAAGAAATTTTATCATCCTAATAAAATGAAGCAAATGATTTGCATTCCAGGTCCTTCAACCATACTATGGGAACTCGGGCGTTTTCTCATGACAGTATATTTATCCCTGATGGGGGAACAGAAAGTGAGCAGACAGTTCAAGCAATGTCACAAGACAACATCCTGGGCAAAGTCAAAATTCTTCAGGTAAGACAGCTTGAGTTTGGAAGGGCAGTGTTATAGGAAGGGGCCCTGCTCTAGAGGAAGGGGAAAAATCCCTAGATTGGTCTTGAGTAAAAGATTGGAGATCTGAGAGTAGCTCCTGGTGAGAATTTTTGCTTTCTTCAACCTAACTCGGTTCTCCGGAAGCCTTCTGTCCACCAGCGAGAGGTACATTGTTACCATTGTATCAACCTGCATAACACCTCTTGCCTTTTCTCTCAAATCATGCCTTCATCTTTAACTGGGCATCATGTGAACAAGTGCCCAACAGAAGCTGCAGGACTTTGATGGGAGGAAAGAGTTCCTAACACATTTCCTGTATACAGGGTCCACTGTCAACTGAGAATTTGCACAGCAAGCATTCACTTTCCAGGTTTTGTTAATTGAACAATGAATGGAGAGACTCTCAATTCTCCTGGCTCCCCTGAGCCACCTTGTCTGAACAGAATACTGCAAAGCTCTTGAACTCTTTATTCACCCTGCAGGACTAGGCAGTTTTCCTACATATAAAACAAACTCAAGTGGTTAACTCCTTAATAATGAAAACACAATAAAATAAATTTTCCACTAACTATGATTGGAATAATGGGGAGTCTAAGAAAACAAGAAGAACCAAGAAGCTTAGGATCTGACTACACTGGTTTGTACAATTGCTTGGCAAAATTCACTCACCCTCAAAAGGTGCCTAAACCAGCAAGCACTTCCCTGAGATGGGAATGTTAAGGAGGCTATCGAGATTATGAACTGAGAGCTTTGGTTTACAGATTTCCATGTCTGTAAGTCCACAACAATGGATGAATAAATGAAGGACGGAAAGAAAGAATAACACCGAAAAAGTAACAGTTGGCTGAATAGCTCTCCTCATACAATGAAGCATTGCATTCAAAGAAAATTTTCTATTTTTAAAAAATACTCATGTTTCTACTGCATTAGCTATGTAAATTGTGAGCTGTGTTTGGTTCCATAATCTGCACATATTTAGTTGAATATAACATATGGCAAATAGGGAAGTCAGCAACACCCTGGAACCCCACTAGTCCTGCCCACAGAACCAACCCAGGCACATCCCTCAAATTCCAGCATTTCTTGGTAATTGTAAAAGTTTGTGCCGTCAAGCTTTATAGACTGAAGAAGAAGCAAGCTGCCACTTCTCATAGGTTGGAGAAGAGGGAAGGAGGTGGTAGCTGAAGCACCTGACCAACTTCTCCTTACTTTTCCTTCTTGAAATCCTTTGATTCCTGGGAATATTGTTCTTAAGAAGGTTTAAACCCCTGGTACATAATATATCCTCTTTCTATGAGGAAAACTTACAGATTTCACTCCACACACACACAAAAAGCCATGTGTTAAGAGGGCTTTCTAGGAGATCTTTAAAAATAAGATTGTCCATTGTCTTAAATGTTAATATCTGCCCTGTGACACTAGACGGTAAGCTACTTCCACTCAAAGAAGTAGAGTTGGAACGGTCTGAAATATATAATTTTCCAACATTGAAAATACAGAAACTCAGTAAAAATTTATAAGTTGCCGATATTTCTGTTAGTGGTAAGGCACAATTTTAAGGAATCTAATTTCAAAATTAATAAATGTAAAGCTTGACCAAATTCCCTGAAGCAACAATTCTATTAACACAGGAAGAAAAATGTGAGAAAAGCAGAATACTTCTCCAGTTTGGGTTCTCTCACTTTAACGATGTATAGTCAAGTGTGGGCTGCTTAACATTGCATTCTGCCACATGGATTCACAAATTTCCTTCTAGCTCCGTTATATTCTTAAAGATATATAATAAAATGCCTTGCTCTTTGAAGAGGAAAATGGGGACCATTATCATAGAAAATGTGATTTTTGGAGTGACTTAAGATATAACTGTATCATCCCCAAAAGACTGTGCTTTATTTTTCAGTCGACTAAGCAGTATGTTCCTGGTAAGTCATAGAAACAGTAGTAACTTTATTAACTTGCATGAATGCTTTGCATTTTCCCTGACAGCATTCTGCTAGTGTTGATGTTTAGTAAGCACATAAAACATTAAAGACCACCCCCTCGTAGGCTTCAGCATGGAATGAGAGAGTTGGATGACATCAGAGGCATGTATGTTTTTTATGTCTAGAACTGTCTTTGTCTATGTGTGTATGTTGACTTAAAAGAAAGAAAGAAGAATAATAGACAATGCCTATTTGACAGTAAATGCCCTGGCAAGCTGATTAGCTACCATTATTACGACATTCTTTTGAAATGAGATTTCGGTTGGAATGCCATTTAAAAAAAAAAAAAAAAAAAGGAGCCATTTTTCTCTGTGGCTAAAGAAACATCCCAACCCTGGAAATTCACAGAAAAAGCATCAGTGATGACTGCATTTGGAAAGGTTGCCCTCTAGTGTCCGCGCTCATTCATCCTCATTTAAAATTGTGTGGCACCCAAGGCAAATGTTTTTGTCCTGAGTAGAGTAAGTATAACTGAATACTGAATTAAGCCTACACTTGCCTAAAGAAAGTGAGTCTACCACCTGCCAATATTTGTGTGGCAAATGATTAAACTTTCTAAAAGGAAAATTACTTATTTTTTCCCTCAGTCTAAAAATAGTACATGTTCATGGTGAGAACACATTTTGATATTTTGTTATAAGGACCTGAACAACACCGGTGTCCTTTTTGAGGGCTCTCTACATAAGTGACCGGTAGGACAGAGCCCATTTGGATGAGCATGTTAGCCTGGTGAAATGAAAGGAACGCCCCAGGCCTCTGCCACCACCTGGCTGGGTGGCCGTGGGTGAAGTCATTTGACTTCTTCGAACCCCTTGGCCCCCATCTAAATGTGATGACCTGAAGAGCCCTCTAGTTCTTAAAATCTGCCATCCATAAGAGACCACTTTTCACATGCCATAGCACAGATAGCTTTATAAGCTTTCCACTGTTGCATTTGGATTGGAATGAATTTAACATTGCCTACAGCTGCCCAGAAGCACGGATTAGGGAGCGTCCCTGTTTATTTGAGATCAGACCAGGCTGTGAGGTATGTACCAACTGATAATAAATCTCAGGCCATAGTCTACACCTGGAGGTAATTTTTAGAATTGCACCACTCCTTGGCCAGGGAATGCTTAGCTTATTTATGCTGTCACTGGACTATTTGGTTTAAGAGAGAAACCTCCACCCTGGGTGGCTAGTGTCTTAAGGACACACTATTATTAATAGTACCCAACATAGTGAGGATTTGAATCCATACCTCTCTGACCCCTAATTAATTCTTGTTGTTATACTTCCTGGTCTTTCTGTAATGAATTAAAAGATTCTTGGGAATCGCTGGATTTCGCTTAAAAATGCCATGGTCATACATTTGAGGATTTTGGCACCTCCAGCAGCTGTCTCAAGACACAAAGAATAAATATCTGCTGTTGGCAACTTCTTCATAGAGCAGATGTGTTCGAATCAGTATACCTCTTCTTTTTTCTTGTTTTAAAATGTGTTTGAACTATGAGAATATCTGTAGTGTGTTCAAGACGACAGCAACTTTTTTTTTTTCAGCTTAATTCTTGCAGACGTGGTCTGAAGAATAGCGATATAAATCTGGGAAAATCTGAACACTGGCAGTGTGGAAGCTGCAGAATATGATGTGCTAGAAATTTCCACACCACAAAGAAAAATCCTCATAAATATGGATGTGCATTCCTATAACATCATTCTCCAGAATTCCATATTATAACAAAATGGCCCAATTTGAATGAATAAAATATAATTCCCTTTAGCTCACATTCCAGTTCAACAGTAACTCCATTCAAGTCGCAAACAACCCTGACTCCGAGGATAGAGTTATAATTGCAATGTGTACAAAGAAAAGGCCCATGAGTATTAAACACAAAGGCGAGAGGAGTGGCTGTTTATCTCTCCCAAAACATAAGGGCAAGCTCCTTTTAACAGTCTGGTCTGCACTGATTGTTGGCACACCGTCCTTTCATGACAATGCCTGGATAATGGGCGGGAATTAAAGCAACAATAGGCTACATCTCTACATAATCACGGAATACCTGAGGTTGCCAAATAGGTTTTAGCAGCAAATCACATGAAATATCACGAAAGCTCAGTCTTATTTTTTTTCTAACATGCGCTCTTTTAATAAATACAACAACCCTGTTTTTACAGATGGAGATCAGAGGTTAAATTTCTTAAGAACACACTATTATTAATAGTACCCACCATAGTGACGATTTGAACCCATACCTCTCTGACCCCTAATTAATTCTTGTTGTTATACCTCCTGGTCTTTCTGTAATGAATAAAAGGATTCTTAGGAATCACTCATTCTCTAGATATTTGAGTATTGATGTCTACATTAAATTAATTATACATTGGTTTTGGACATGAGTATGCACCAGCAGAGTTACTGAAACCCGAAGCAACCCATTCCAAAACAATCTTTAGAATGTTATGGAACTGATGAATGTGCACATAAATGGGTTCAGAGAAAAATCTGAGAGTCCTATACTGGCAAATAACAGCATAAAATAACTTTCACTTACCAGCAGCCCAGTCTTTGGGTCAGCTGGAGGTAGCTTTTGGAGTAGGTTACTGCAGGGGAGAGAGAGCGTGTAGGAATGAGTGTGTCCTCAGTATCTGCCCATCGGTCACCATGGCCATGTTGGACCCCAGCTCCTGCCCTGGCCTGGGTTCACTGTCTGACCCCAGATAGCTGTGTGAGGGAAGAGTCCTTCGTCTGACTGCTGCCCCATTCCTAAACCATGGCCATCCTTTCTTTGATGACCTGGGGGCCATCCTCCCCTCCATTTTAGTTCTTCTTCCTAAGCTCTCTGACCTCCAGCCCAAATTTATTTTCTCTGGGCAGATTTTAAATTAGCTCCTTTACTAAGAATCACATTTTCATTCTGTTTCTTTTTATTGATTAATGTTTCTGTGACATGAATCAGCGCTTTTATAAACACATCCCGCTCTACGCTCCCCTCCACCGCCTCCTGCTGTCTATTATAACTGCCTCTTCTGACCCCTTCTCTGTTTTCTTCCTAAGCATTTCCTCTGTCTCCTGCCCTCTCCTCTCAATTTGCCTCATTTCTTAACATTACCCATTTCCCAGGTTTTTTTTTTTTTAATACATGGGCAGGCACCGGGATTCGAACACAGGTCCTCGGGCATGGCAGGCAAGCATTCTTACCTGCTGAGCCACCATGGCCCACCCCATTTCCCAGCTTTATTCCATGTACCTTAAGTTTCCTATTCTTCTTTTTATTTTTCTATTTTTTCTTTTCTTTCTATTGGCAGCCACGATAGTCATCCCATCTTTAGAGTTTATTTTGTTGTATTCTTTTTTTATCTCTTAATCATTAGGATGGACCCATATCTCTATTCTAAAAAGGGCCCTAATGAACTAAAGTAGCAGCATATTCATTCTTTTTTTTTTGTCCCGGTAGTGAAAATCCCAATTAAATGGCATTGGAGGATTAGGCCAGTTTCTTGGAAATGATTGAAGAATGATTCTTAACGCTTGGAATTAGAAGAAATACCCTCGTGTCAGTCATTCAGGAGTGTTGGCAAATGGCAGACCCTGACCACAGGAAGTCTGGGGTCCAAGAGAGTTTAGAACAGTGTCCTAGAGAAGGGATGAATAAACCAAAGGCGGGGCTGGAAGTCCCTGCGGGAATTCCTGGGAAGGCTTCCTGCAGGGACACCGGCACCATTCCCACCTCTTCTGCGGTGGTTCCCGTCCCCCTCCCACATGGCAGCAGTGAGATGGGCCTGTGAGTTTGTTACCCATGTCCTCTTGTCTTATTCCATCCGCTGTCCTAACTGTGCTTGCTTATGGATTTGCTTAGAGTAGGTACTAACTGCCGCTTCCTGCGAGGCTTTGTTCTCAGAAGTCATCCTTTTTCAGACTTCTCCCTGCAACCCTCCTAGGCTGCTCCAGCTGTACTTCTCTGGCTGAACACAGGCTTTGATGTGTGCTCCTTCCCCTGGTGCAGGGGCAGCCGGGCTCAGGCTGGAACCCCGGCAGACCCATAACAAGACCTTGCCTTCCTGTGCTCGTGACCTGGCATGCTGCGGTGCCCGCGGGTGCACGGAGGGGCTCCTGTCCTGCGTGTCTCTGCAGTCTCACTGTCCACCACGCAAGGTTGAGGGGCAGCTGGGCAGAAGTGGGTGGACTTGGTTCCACTGAGTTCAAAGGGAGAGGGGGCATTTTCCTCAAGGGACTCCTCTGCCTGGGAACTAAGTAAGGCATTAAAAATGTTTGCACCACCTCTTTATTTCTGCCCCTGTTCGAAGGAAGTATAATGCCAAATTTATGAGAACCAGTGGCGTACAGTGGAGAGAGAATGCCGAATGTGGTTTTGGAAGACCTGGGTTCAAGTTCTTTGGGGGACACTCATGTTTTTTCTATACAAGCTTGGACCAGTTGCCTCTTCTCACTGAACCTCTGGTTTTTTTTTATTGTCAAATGACGGGGTTGAACTAAATGGTTACTAAGGCTCTTTGTAGCTCTTTGGGATTAAATATTAGCCAGATTAAAGACAAATACCGGAAAATATATTCTCTCTCTCTCTTTTTCCAACTATAAAAGGACTATGAAGCCCAAGTACCTGGATCCAGATCAGTAGTTCCCAACCGGGGGCGATTTTACACCACCACCCCCGCTCCAGGACATTGGGCAATGTCTGGAGACAGTTTGGTTGTCAGAACGGGGGGAAGGGGAGTTGCTTCTGGCATCTAGTGGGTAGAGGTCGGGGACGCTGCCAAACATCCTACAACACAGGGGCCAGTGCCCTCCCCCGCCCCCAACAGAGAATTATCTAGCCCAGAACATCAGGAGTGTCCAGGTTGAGAAACTCTGATCAAGACAAAGGCAGCAGTTTGTATGACTGTGAATATGCTTGGTCGTCTTTCAGATTACTGTGCCGCTCTTCTTTTTCCTTCTTGAATCTCATTTATTTTCTCTATCACAGTCCATTAAATATTTTGCCCCTTCTCCCTTAGCTGTTCTATTTATAGTCTTTTCTTCAGAAAAATACTTTTTTACCCTTTTCTAATCTGGCCTGTGATTTCAAATAGCATTTCTTATCTTCCTAATTTTTACCCCTTGTTTTTCTGCTTCCTTTCCCCTATCCTTTGAGCTATGTTTCCAGATGCTTCCTTCTCCCTTTTTTCCTATCCATATCTTTGTCCCTTCCCTGCTTGGTTCCTTCTGTCTCTTGTTTCACAGTGGGTAGCTGCTGCAAGGCAGGGAGAAAGTCTAGTGTCAGCACAGGATTGCTCCTTTCCTTTCTCTACTGACTACCAGCACCTTGGCAGTGACACCCACTGTGACAGAGCCTGATTTTCTTGGGCCCAGAGAGATCAGAGTCCAAGAAGGAGAACAAGGACTCTCTCTGGGAGGAGTCTCAAGCTAAAAGCTGTTGAGGAAAGTTGTCAAAGTACAAATATTCAAGAGAAATAAGTCCAATAGGGGCCTGAGAGGCCCCTTGTTGCAGCAACCAGAGGGTCATTTTCTCCAGTGGTTCCAGTGTTTAATGTAACCGTATTCTATAAATTTTTGTGCTTTTCAAAAGACTTTTTACATAACTGAAAGTATAGGCTAAACAAAAAATTTTGTCATAATATATATCTTAATTTTTGGTTCCAAAACTGTGATCTCTTTACCCACTGGAGAATGTTGACATCTCCATGAGCAAGGTGGCTGGATGTCAAAGCTCATGGCTCAAAGGAATGAAAGACAAAGAAAAGAAGCTAGAAAACAGATTAACGTATCACAAGACTCCTTTGTGATATTTACTAGCATGGTGTTTGATCTAGAAATCAGTTGTGTACAGAATACACCTCAGTGCCTTCCAGATATGCTGGGGAACCTGGTTGTGGTTATTGCGGACTGTTTCACTGCTTTCAAAATGTCTTTCACTTGTTTCTCTCCAGCAACAGTTGGGCAAGAACATTAAGTTTGGGCAGCCACTACCCAGTGCCATTCCCATGAAGAAGGCAGACAGTGGAGAGGCAAGCCTGGAAGAGGATCTGTTCCTAACCAGTCCCATGGAAATTGTGACTCAGCAGGATATTGTCCTCTCAGACACTGAGAACAAAGTAAGTCTCCAGGGAATGACCCGATTGCTAATAAAGCCGGTGGAGAACGTTGGCAGGGGACAGGGGCATCCAGTGGGGTGAATAAGGTGGGGGAAGCTTTTCAGGACTGGAAGGCAGAGTGTTCCTCCCCAGTTTGATTCTTTGGGGCGGGGGGCGGGGGGCATAGAGAAAGAGGTGACATGGCCCTTTGCACATACTCTTCCCAGGGTCTTCAGTTTTCCTTCAAGAGCCTGGCCTCCCCCGTGAGCTGCATTATCTGTTCTATGCCTTCGTTGTACAACTTTAGCACTTTTACATATCCATGCCCTGCACATGTCTGTTTTCTCTCCATTTCTAAACTTTCAGTTCCTTGAGGACAAACTGTATCTTACCTATTCGTATAGCACTGAATAATTTTTGATGTATTGGGCTAACTTAATGGGAAATGAGAAAAGAAAGAAGTTGGGAGGGGCTCAATGACACAAAACATATCAAACAGGCCAGCTCAAAGACTCCTTAGTCTGGACAGATGGTGATATTTCAGCACTGCCCTATACTAATTTGGTCTCTTGGCATTTAAAGGAAAACACTCTCAGCCTGTCCTGAAGCAAGTGTCCTTCCAGCAGCACAAGTGGCACCATTCAGGCTTCTGTGGAAAAAGGAACAAGGGTCCTCCTAATAGGTAGAGTAAGGAATGCGCTAGGTGAGGCATTGGGTCTTTAAATCATTTAAAAAAAATAAAAAATATATTTTCTCTGCTCTGCTTATCAGAGTGTCTGAAATTACCCTGGGTTTTATTAAATGGCATGCCCACAGTAAAAGCCATGCTTGTTATCAGCTAATATATCATGAAAGTGGAAAGAAAGATAAGTGATTTGCAGAGGGCAGTGAATGAGGACAGACCTCCCCTGTGGCCTGTCTCTGCCTGGCTCTGGCCTTGCCTCTGATGGTTGTGAGCACCACACATGCTGATACCTTGGTGTGGTGGGTGAACAGAGGAGGTGGACCTTCCCTCCAGCTTGGTCTAAAGATGCTCTCCCCAACCTCTCCAAGGCTAGGCAGCTTCAGCAACCCTTTGCCTTGCTGCAGGGAATCCCTGAGGACCACAGGGAATGTCCTCAACATTACTGATGACCAAATCAGTGCAAGGCGCTTTGGCCCAGAAGAAAAAGGAGGATCGTTCCTTCAACAGGCACTATTCAGATGTGGGTGTTAGGCACAGAGTAAGACAAAGACCTGGCTACATGTAGTTTACATTCTAGTAAGAGGGGATTCAGACTACAAACAAGTCAACAAATGGATGAAAACAAGGATTTCAGATCAAGAGAAATCCTGTATGGACAATAAAGCAGGATAATGGAAAAGTGAGTAACTTGGTTGGGGAGAGGTTAAGCTTCTTTTGATAAGGAGGTCAAAGCAGCCATGAGCAGACCTGGGGGAGAGCGTTCCAGGCAGAGGCAAGGGCAGGTGCAAAGGCCCTGAGGTGGGACTGAGTTGTCCTGAAAGAAGAGCAGAAAACAGGCGGTGGGGTACAAGCAGACAGGGGAGTATGACAGTGAGACCAGGCCATGGAAACCATGGGAAGGGTGTGAATTCTACTCCAAAGGTACTAGAAGGCTTCTGAGTGGGTTTTTTTAAATCAGATTTTGTTAAATTTTGTGTTATTTTTTAACTTCTTTGAAATAATTTCAAACATACAGGATAGTTGTAAAAATAATACTATACTCATACCCAAATTCCATCATACCCCCACCTCCATCTAGATACCCAGATCCACCCACTTTTTAAATTTATTTTATTTTATTATTATTATTATTTTGCATGGGCAGGCACCAGGAATCGAACCCAGGTCTCCAGTATGGCAGGTGAGAATTCTGCCACAGAGTCACCGTTGCACCGCCTTTTAACATTTTGCCACATTTGCCGTATCATTCTATTTACCTATCAGTCCACCATCCATCTTTCTGTTTACTGTTTATCAATTTTCTAAACACTTGAGAGTAGGTTTTGCATATCGTGCCCCTTGAACACTTATTACTTCACTGTGCATTTCCTAAGAACAAGGATATTGACTTACGTTATCACCTTAAGTATAGTTATCAAGTTCAGGGAATTTTGCACTGTTATAAAACTTACAGACTTCTATGCCAGTTTTTTTTTTTTTTTTGCTATATCCCAATAATGTCCTTCTGGGCCCTTTCTCCTCCATTATTAGATCCAATCCAGGATTATGTATTGCATTTAATTGTCATTGTATCTTTGATTTCTCTTTTATTTTTAATTGTGGAAACATATTTACAGCATAAACTTTCCCATCTCAACAACATATGTTTCAGTGGGATTGATTAATCCCACTGAACTCACAGTGTTGTGCTGTCCTCACCACCAGCCATTAAGATTAGTTTTAATCAGGGCAGTGATATGATCCGATTTACGTTTTATAAAGACACTTCTGGGTAAGAGCGTAGAGAATGGACTGAGGGAGGCCAAACAGACATTGTTGCTCTAGAAGGAAAAAGGCCTTTTTGTCAAAAATGGTGATATAAGGTAGAAATTATAGCATGCCATCAGAGAGATGCCGATTGCAGATGATGTGCTGTACATTCCATGGGCTTGCCAAGGTGGCTGGCTGTGAATCCTCAGCTTTTTTCTTAGGTTTCCCTCGTGTTTTTTCACCTCTTTCCTGCTCTCTCACCTTCTCAGCTCAGCCCTCTGCGTTTGGCTTTCTTTCCCTCTTGCTCATTGGTTAGCGGTGAGAGTTCTGGTAGGGGGAGGGTGTGGGAGGCACCCAGCAAAGTGGAAGGTACTGAGTTTGGAGGCAGTGTGCAGCCCCGTGCCCAGGCAAGGTGGACATGGAGCAGCATCTCAGATTCTCTCAGGCAATGGAGAAGCATGTCAAAGGCTGAGATGGGAGACTGCCCAGAGGGGAAACTGTCCCTCAGGAGAAGGACCATGCCCACTCGGTGCCTCAGGTAGTCCTTGTGGAGACTGGACATCAGCAAAGTCCCTGCCATGACTCCTACTGGCTCTTTGAAGTAGGCTGCACCTTTGGGGGAGGGGATGTGGGGGATGCGGCTCTGCCCAGGCAAGGATAGTTTCTGGCTGTTTGCCAGAGTGAATCAGACCTTCCTGTTCCAAGGTTGGACTTGAGTGCTCTCTTTGTTGTTCCAGTCGGGTGATACGCCAAGTTCTCTGAGCCCTTTGAATCTACCTGGAGCCAGAAGTGAAATGGAGGGGAAGGTAATATGATTTGAACCTATTTATTTAACTTCCTTACTTTTACTTCTATTTTTCCTTTTCTTTGCAACCTGCTAATTGCCTCATTTTTCCATTCATAAATCTTGCATCCATACATTTATGTTCCCTCAAAATGCAACCGTGTGGCAGTGGTAGACGTTGGATCATCTATTTCTGTGGCAGTGCAACTGCTAGAACTAAACCTGCTCTGAAGAATAGCCCCACTCCCAGCATGCCTGTGTTTAGACTCTTTGAGGTTGGTTGTTTTCCTAAATGTATCATATATTTCAAGAGACCATTAAGCCATTGAAAAAGGCATTCCAGAGCATCTACAGGAACCCAAGTCACTAAGGAACTCTTTTCCCCTCTTCCCCACCACCTCCACCCCCCCAAAAAAGTTAATTTTTCTTTTAACTTTTTTGTTTTTGTTTTAAAGTTTTTTTACAATCCTTTTAAGCCTAAGATTTTACCTGTAAAAATCTAGGGAACCCCTTGGAAACTCTTGTGCACCTCTCTTGTAGAAGCTTGTCTGCCCCTGTGAGAACTTTATATCAGCACAGGTACCAGGCATCTTCCCAATATCTGGCAGACAGTACAGTGAGTGGGATCTGTCCCAAGTCTTCGGAAGAGATGGCTTGAGACAGTGCACCCACCATTCAGTCAATAAAGAAACCCAGCTGGAATAACTCTGAAAGGAGGCAATGCATTTAAATCTCAGCTTCAAGCACTTATCTGCATTTTCAATCTGTCACATTTGGCTTTAACTCCTTTCATTCATGCATTTATTAAAGAGTGGAAATAAATGTTTAATTCATCTCTTTTCAACAATAGTTCAGAATTTGACACTTATTATAAAGGTAACCATAAATAAATGAAAACTAGAAGACCAAAGGCTGGGATTATTTTTCCATACTTCTCTGCTTATTATAAATTAATATTTACTGGGCATCCATTCTGCTCATGGAGCTAGCTCAGTCTCTTATCTTTCATGCACAAATATGGAAAGTAATTGCAAAATGCAAACCCTTCAGCTAAACCTCATTGATTCGACTCTCAAAGCACAAGCTCCATCTAACAGATGAACCCTGGCCGTGTCTAATGCTGCCCTCGGGTCCTATGGACCTGCTGATGTAGGCAGATAGGGTTGTGCGCGCCATCTGCCGCTCACTTGCATTGTCTGGCCAGGAGCCCTTTCTTTGCTGCTTGCCTATAGATGCGCTGTAGATTCAGGGCTGGCTTCTGGCCATCTTACCACTGTGGCCTCTGGGTTCAGGCTGAGACCTGGCCTCTCTGACCATTCTAAATCTGTACATTTGAGGTTCTGAAACTGTGTTACCCTAATGATTTCATCTGAATAGCAGAGCTGCAGGCTATTCAGTGCTTCATCCTTGGGAGAACTGCTCTCGCCTATGTGGCACACTTTTCCCTTGGTTCATTCACCGGGGCCATCTTTCTTTTATCCTTTTGGTCGCTCAGAACCCTGACATGGGAGTGACTGCGCTAAAGCATTTTTGCTTATTAGAAATTTCATATGCTCATCATAGATATTACATTTTATTGTTCATTCCTTCAATTAATATTTATTGAACACTTATTGAATGAGATTTGCTACTTAGGTGTAAAGGAATATAGAGAGTTTTAAAAAGAGAAACATTCCCTGCTTTTGCAGAACTAAAGTCCTGTGTGAGAGATGAAGCATATACACACAGTGTCTGAAGTAATGGGTAAGGCTTTTACTTAAGAGTTACTGCGTTATTTGCGTAGTGATGATACAGTCCAGGGGTCAGCAAACTGCTGAATACTTTAGGCTCTGTGGGCCATACGTTTATAACTATGTAGCCACTTATGTGTGCCCTTATAACCCAAAAGCAGCCAAGGACAAATAGGCTGCCTGCAAGATTTGGCTCCCTGGATGTAATTCGCCAAATCCTGATCTTACCTAATCCCCTTATCATTCCAAGTAGGAAACATGGGGCTTAATTGGTTAAATGACATTTACAAGTTAATACAAGTAGTCATTGGCAGAACAAATATTCAACTTCATCTTGATTCCAGGATCAGTTCTCATTTCCCTGCATACCATGATCCCCCTCTACTTTCCTGTATTCCTTGGACCAGACAGGGCAAAAAGCATGGGATAGAACAAGTGCCATCATTCTACGATTCCCTGCAGACTGTCTTCTGATCCCCACTGACTTGATATTTTAATGTCCACCCTAGGTTGCTCCAGTTAAACCATCTCGGCCAAAGAGGCATCTCTCCTCTGCTGGCACCATTGAAAGTGTCAACCTAGATGCCATCCCCCTGGCCATTGCTCGCCTGGACAACAGTGCCGCCAAGCACAAACTGTCTGTTAAGCCAAAAAACCAGAGGGTATCAAAGAAGCACAGACACCTTGCACGGGTATGTACAGCCTGTCCTGGCTGGCCAAGCAGATGTCCTTACTTTCTGAGCACTAATTGTATCTGAGTGGGTTGGTAGTTTAGAGGGCTCCTAGAAGGGATTAATTCTCTCCCCATTAGGAACTGGCATGTGTTGCAGGGTACAGCAGTAAGTGGCCCGATTACTTACCATGGCTCTTTCTGACACGCCCTTTGGGAAGCTGGTAGACCACAGAGAGCAAGGCTACCTTTGAGGGGCTCCTTATCCTTTCTGCTTGCTCTGCAGCAGAAAGATGGTCCAGTTTTTCCTCTGCCATGGCTTGGCCAAAGTTCCTTCAGTTAGATTAGGGTGGACTTCTAAGTTGCAAGTTTTAGGGAACGTTAATGATATCCAACTTTCAATTTATCCCATCTTCTTTATGCTGGATTTTGGTTTTCATTTGTATTAAGAAAAGGGAATTTGGGAAAGTTAAAGGGGTTAGAAGGTTAAACAAAGATGAAGTTCTTTCCTCCGTTCCCACACTTTGCACATGGTGTGTCCTATGCCTAAGTTTTTCAATATTTGTACCCTTGTACATCTGCCCCTTCCTTTGAGATTAAGAGGGCCACCAGCACTGTGACTAGGATGAGTAATGGTTAACTAAGGAAAAAGGCTAATTCTTTTCCCTTATCAATGTTAGGATCGACAAAACGAGCAAGGTGGCCTTGAGAGTCAGCTGTCCCTGGACCAGAATGGACACTCTGATGAAGACAAGCAAATTTGCCTTGAAGAGGAACCAGAACCCCTGAATTTGGAGGAAGAGAAAAGAAACCAAGAAGAATATTGGCGAGAACTTGAAGCCAAGTGCAAAAGGCAAAAGGCCGAAGCAGCAGAGAAGAGACGCCTGGAAGAACAGAGGCTCCAGGCATTGGAGAGGAGGCTTTGGGAAGAGAACCTAAGGCAACAGCTCTTGGAGGAGGAAGGAGAAGAAGAGGAGGGAAAGGAGGACGAACCTCAGCTAGAGGCAGAAAAGAGGCAGCAGGAAGAGGAGATGGGGCGACTGGAAGAACCAGGTGGCCAAGACCAAGAGTGGAGGGAGCTGGAGGGAAAAAAACACCTGGAGGCTAAAAAGCAGAAGCATTTGGAGGCTGAGAGGCTAGAGGAGAAGCTCAGAGAGCAGGAAGAATTGGAGGCACAGAGAAAGCAGGAGGCTGAGAGGCAGCAGCAGGAAGAAGAAAGAAAGTTGAAGGAACTCAGAAGGCTGGAGGAAGTGGAGGAGCAGAGAAGGCAGGAGACTGAAAGGAGGCTGGAGGAACTCAAGCAGCAGGAGAAGCAGGATGAACAAATGAAGCAGGAGGAAGAAGAGCAGAGACGACAGGAGGAAGAAGAAAAATGCATTAAAGAGCTCAAAAGGCAGGAGGAACTAGAGGAGCAGAAACAGCAGGAGAAGGTGGCCAAGCAGCTTCAGAAGGAGGAGGAAGAAACACAGAGAAAGGAAGAACTCAAAAAACAGGAGGAAATGGAGGAGAAGAGGAGACAGGAGGAAGTGGCCAAGCAGCTTCAAAAGGAGGAAGAGGCAAAGAGAAGGGAAGAACTCAAAAAGCAGGAGGAAATGGAGAAGCAGAGGTGGCAGGAAGCCAAAAAGGAACATCAGGAAGTGCTACAGAGACCGGAAGAAGAGAGAAAGCTGGAACCCGAAGAAAAAAGAGGCTTGCAGACTCCACTTCAGAGTGACTTTGAAGAGAAACTAGAAGAACAGGAGAAGGTGAAACCCAAAAAGCAAACAGAAAGCTCTGATGAGCCAAGTACTTACAAGAAGCCAAACCAAGAGGTCGTAGCATCAGGAGAACAGCAGGGAGAGAGAGGGGATCTGTATGAGGACGATCATCATTTAGTTCAGGGAAAGAGAGGAGAAACTAAAAGAGAACCTCCTTCCCAGAAAAAAGAGGGGCAAATCGAAGAAATGCCAAAAGGTCAAGCGGAAAAGAAAGAAGCCAGAGCTCCAGAAAAAGACAGAAAGGTAGAAGAACTCAGGTGGCAGGAAGTGGAGGAGAGGCAGACCATGCCCAGACCCTACACTTTCCAGGTATCGTCAGGAGGGAAACAAATTCTCTTCCCCAAAGTCAATCTGAGCCCAGTGACGCCTGTGCGTGCTGCGGGCCCGGCCCCTGCTCCCCAGGAGCCCAGGGCCCACAGAGCCAGCCCAGCCACCCACGCTCTCCCCTCGGCCCTGAGCGTTCCTCACACGGCCATTCTGGTCACGGGAGCACAGCTCTGCGGCCCAGCCGTCAACCTGAACCAGATCAAGGACACGGCGTGCAAGTCTCTCTTGGGCTTGTCAGAAGAAAAGAGGCACGTAGATCTCCCCACTCCGGAGAGCCCACCCCGAGCCCCCAGCGACGGCCGGGCGGGCGGCGGGAAGGCGCGGCCCCCCCTGGAGTCCTCGGGCAGCGCGGCCGCGCTAGCCGAGTGGGCGTCCATCCGGTCCAGAATCCTGAAGAACGCGGAGAGCGAGCGGCGCGGCAAGAGAGACCAGCCGAGGCCGGGCGAGGAACACCCTCCAGGGGGCCGAGGTGACTCTCGTGCCAACCTCCGAAAGACCCCGCCAATAAACGCAAAGTTCTCTATTATGCCTGCCTGGCAGAAATTCCCTGAGGGTGGCATGGAGACCTCCAAACAGATCACGGAAGCGGAAAGCCTTAGAAAACGAGCCGTGCCAGGAGCCAGTGAAGAGGCGGAGCCCCAGCCTCCGACTGCTGCAACTGATGAGCTCCGGAAGAGTCCAGAGAAATTGGGGATGCACCAGGAGCCAGTTGACGCCACAGAGGGCTGCAAATTTGCCAAAGACCTTCCATCTTTCCTTGTTCCAAGCCTTCCCTATCCTCCACAGAAAGCGGTGACTCAATCCGAGTCCACCAGTTCCGAAAGTGAGACGGCGAGCGGTAGTGGGAAGCCAGACCACATGACATCAGGTGGGGAGGAAAAAGCCTCACCTTTTGGAATAAAACTGAGAAGGACCACCTACTCCTTGCGCTTCCACTGTGACCAGCAGACAGAACAAAAGAAGAAGAAGAGGCATGGCAGCACAGGAGATAGTGCTGGGGGGTGGGCACCCGCCCCGGGCAGCACAAATGGAGAGAAAGAGCCAGGGGGACTGGTCCCCAAGCATGGCCCAGAGAGGAGGCAAGCCCCATCTGAAAGCCCTTACAGCCACTCTCTTCCTGCAGCTCAGCCTGGGCCCCTGCCACCCAGCGGCCAGACTCCAGCTCCAGATCACGACAAGGCAGCAAATAAAGTGCCATTGGCACAGAAGCCTGCGCTGGCCCCCAAGCCCACCAGTCAGACCCCACCATCATCCCCACTGTCCAAACTGAGCAGGCCCGGCTTGGTAGAGCGGCTGGCTCGCCGGGCACCTAAGCCCGACCGGGAGCCGAGTGAGACGACCAAGGAAAGCCAGCAGATCGAGGATACCTGGCAGCCCTTATCACCAGCCTCCAAGGAAAAGAAGGGACAGAAGAGGGATGAGGAGGAAGAGGCAACAGAGAGGAAACCCTCTTCCCCAGTTCTGTCTGCCACTCAGCAAGAGAAACCTACCCAAACGTCTGAGGCTGGGAAGAAAGGTATGAACCTGTAAATTGATCAGAAAATCTTACTTCTGTCCAGCTCATTTTCTAAGTCACAGCTGAAGTCAGAACTGCCCAAGGCCAGAAGTAGCCAGTGAAGCTGGCGCTGGGAGCGCCTTTATTAATTAGAGGCAATTTGCCATTACCAAAGGACTCCTCAATCATGAGTCATAGTGAGACTCTTGTTGTTCTCTATTCATTCTTTAAACTTTTTGGAAATACTGACTGCCATGTGTATACAGTTCATACCTATTAAGGAAACTTACTTATTCACACAAGTAGTAAGTTAAAGGTGCCGACACTTAAGCTAGTACATTTTTTGTTGACAGTAGAAATGGAAATATAGTCCTAATTAGTGAATATGTCATTGGTTATTACAAGAGGCATGTGCAGTAGAGATAAAGACTAGCCCAGGAAGTTACTCATCTTTTTTCTGAGAAATTATTTTTTCTCTGAGATTTTCTAAGGGAGGGATCATTTTCTCTTTTGTTGAATTGTTTAGGTTTGGGGTGAATTTTTGCAGAGACAAGAGTAGTTTCCCCAGTAGCCTTGGTTTGGTTGCTCACCTCACCAGAGACACTAATGTCCTTCTTACCTGCTCAGCTTGCCTTTTGCTTTCCTAGATACGTGTTGAACAGCAGTGTCCAGATTGTTTCTCCCCAAGGTTTTCTGTTTGTCCTGCAGCATGAGGGGCCCGTTTTCAGTCTTGACGTTAGCTTTTGTGTCGTTAGCTTTCATAGTATTGTCAAAGTCCCTCTCCCAGACTGGTCTGTTCTATTCTGTCACTTCCCCTCATTTTCTCCCCAGAGAAATTGCTCTTCTGCTTCACTATTTTTCTCTTAGGGAAGCCCCTTGGGTTATTATAATTTTCTACCCCAAACTACTTACTGCCCCTTTTTTCTTTCTTTTTCTTCCTGGCTTTGCTAATTGAACTTCCCTTTATTTAGTAGAAAAACACGAGAAAAGAAGAATTAGATGCCTTGTGTGTGCTGAGGGTTTTTTTGTTTTGGGGGACTGCATGGGGCAGGAGTTGAACCCAGGTCTCTGCAGGGCGGGAGCATTCTGCCGCTGAGCCTCCCAATTCACTGAGGTTTTCTCCTCCAATTCTACAGCCCTAGACCAGGACTGAACAAATTCGAGTGACAGAACACCCCATCAGAATAAAAATGTTAAGCATGAATCTCCAATTTATATATACTTGTTTGTTAATTTTATACATGTAGTACCATCATTAGATAATATCCCCTGGCATACTATATACACTGAGGGGGAAGTTCTTTGTTATGACAGCCAGTGTAAATCCACTTTGCAAATCAATGTGATAGTTTTATTTTCCTTGACCAACTTTTTGTCAAATCTAATTTCTTCATAAAGAGGTAGGCACAGATTACCAGGTGTAAGACGTATGTCAGCTCTGCCATTTTCTGTGCTTCTTTTATTCACGGCATATTAAATCTGTGGTTTGTTTGTAGGTGTTTCTTTAAGCTATTAGCCCATTTTGTAAAGAATTGTTTAATAAACAGGGATGTAATACCCCATAAATCCACCTAACTGCCAAACCTCAAAATATGCTGAAAGCTAAAAACAAGTGAGGGTTCTATTGTCAGATCTCCCATCCCAGTTTCTCTCTGGATTCTTTAAACGTACCATTTGTTATACATGAAATTCTGTGATGTATGAATTGAATGAGAGGGTTAGTATCAGCCTGTGTGTTAAATATTAGAAATGCGAAACAAGGAGAACAAATATGGCCTAAAGGCCTCAAAATGTGTCTCCTGGAGTCTGCGTTGTTACCATTATAATAACAAATATAAGCAACTACAGTTTATAAATGTGAAGGAGTGGAGCTAGATTATAACTAAGCTAGCCATTAAAATAACACATCAGTGGTTAGTTCTGGGCTGACTCAAATTCCTTCTTTAACATTAAGAGGGTTGTCTTTGTGATTATGAGACTCTAAAGTTGTAAAACAGGATAAGGAGGGTACAAAGTGGGGCCAGTCATGAGCTTTTTATAATTTGCAATTCAGTGGGTTTCAGTAATTTCAGGTATTTCCTTTTGGCTATTCTACAATATACTGGGAAGTAAGAAAAAGGCATCTGATAATGATTTGATCATCATAATTATTTATTAAATCTTAATTTCTCGGTAACAATTCCTCCCTTTTGTTTTTTGTTCCTTCGTCAATCGAGCGATATCCTGCAACAACCGCTCTGACTTCTTCAGGCTCAAAAGCAGTGTCGACCTTACCGGGTAGAGGAATGAAACTGGTTGTTGTTCCCAGAGAGACTGGTATCTCAGGGTCTCAGGGTTTGACTGGCCTAGAAACAATCTGGAGGCTTTAAGACTCTGAAAAATAAACTTAGTAAATTGAAAATTATAGGTTTAAATAAAAGGATCACGATTAGGCAACTAATAACTATGTTATATTGGGGAAATAACTTTTTGTGTAGATTTTTAAATAGAACCTGGGGTGTTCCATAGGATTTTCAGGAATACTGTTGGCAATATCTGGCTGAAATCTTCATAAAAGTAATCTTTGAAATGACCTCCCTATTCTATTGAAATCTCTTAACCATTAAAACTTTATTTCTTTTCTCCCTTTTGATCGCAAATCCATTGTTAATCCCACATGTCCCACACAAGGTGGGAGGTAGTGAGTTTATTTGCAGTTTGGTTTAGGAAGAAGCCACATTTGAGCAACATGGAGACTTTCAGGGGGTGACCCTTAGGCATTACGTCATTAGAAATGAGTTTAATAAGCCTAAAGTTCAAAGACCTAGCTTATTAGCATATTTCTTTTTCTTAAACATTTTTATTGTTAAATATAACATATACAGAAAGAAAAAGCAGTGATTTTCAAAGTATACTCGAACAAGTAGATACAGAACAGATTTCAGAGTTTGTTATGGGTTACCATTCCACTAGTTCGTGTTTTTCCTTCTAGCTGCTCGTATACTTCTTATTAGACAGGGTTTAAATATTTCAGACTTTATTTTCATAGATGTCCTTGTTATAAGTTTAAATAGGAATGATATATGTTTTATAAAAAAGGAATGAATCTTAGATTTAGACTTTGCAAAATTCTTTGATTACAGTTTTAGTAAAATAGGAGCCCCTATTGCTTGGTAAAATAACAAGAAATTCCCCAGGTGGGGAAGTTTAATAATTCTATGCTAGCTTTCCCCCCTCCTTGCAAATATTTTTTTGTTTCGTACCCCAAACACTCTGAAATGAATCAGGGTATTACGTTAACTTGTTCAGAATACTAAGCTCTCATTTCCTATTCTAGGTTCTATGTCAAATAAAGCTGAATTAGACTGTCTAAATTGACCAGCCAGGTCAGATAGTATGCCATAAAAATGTAAATGTTTTTATTTTGCTTTTTTTAAAAACCAATTTTGTTGAGATAAATTAACATACCATAGAATCCATCTAAAGTGTACAATCAGTGTCTTCTAGCAAAATCACAGAGTTGTACATTCGTCACCACAATCACTTCTCAAACGTTTTCACCCTCAGTAGGGTTCACTAGGTTATATGGTCCCATGTTTCATTCTCTGGTTTTCCTTTTAGTGACATGCAGGATCCTAAACGTTCCCATTCAATGACAGAAACACCCACGTATCATTGCTATTAATTACACTCCTGATAATATGCTCCCCTTACCTTTATCTGTTTCCAAACATTTACAATCAATCATGTTAGGTATTCTGCATGAATTAAGCATCAACTCCCTGTTCTGTGCCCTCATTCTGTTTTCTGGTGACCTAGATGGTGTTCTAAATGTTAACGCCATGAATTTCCTAGCTATATTTAGCTCATATTGGTAAGGTCATATGATACATGTCCTTTTGTGTTTGACTTATTTCACCCAATATAATGTCCTCAAGGTTCATCCAGTCACATGCTTTGTGGCTTCATTTCTTCATACAGCTGCATACAGCTTCTTACAGTGCCATAGTATGATTATACCACAGTACGTTCATCTGTTCATTGGTTGATGAACAACTGGATTGTTTCCATCTTTTAACTGTTGTAAATAATGGTGCTGTGAATATTGGTGTGAAAAATGTCTGTTCAAGCCTACTTTTGGTTCTTCTGACTATATACCTAGTAGAGGGATTGCCAGATTGTATGGCACTTTTATACTTAGCTTCCTGAGGAACCAACAAACTGTCTTCCACAGTGACTGTACCATTGTACATTCTCACCAACAGTGAATAAACAGTCCTATTTCTCCACATCCTCTCTAACACTTGTAGTTTTCTTTTTTTTTAATAATGGCCATTCTGTTAACTGTGAAATGATATCTCATTGTAGTTTTGATTTGCATTTCCCTTATAGTGATGATGAACATCTTTTCATGTGCTTTTTAGCCATTTGTATATCCTCTTTGGAAATACATCTATTCATATCTTTTGCTCATTTTTAAATCAGTTGTCCTTTCATCATTGAGTTGTAAGATCTCTTTATTTATCCAGGATATTAAACCTTATCAGATATGTGGTTTCCAAACAACCTCTCCAACAAAATCCTTTGAAGTACAAAAGTTTTCAGTTTTGAGGAGGTCCCATTTATCTATTTTTCCTTTCATTGCTTGAGCTTTGGGTGTAAAGTCTAAGAAATCACCTCCTACCATGAGATCTTGAAGATCTTCCCTGTATCTCCTTCTAAGAGTTTTATGGTTCTGGCTTTTATATTTAGGTCTTTGGTCTATTTTGAGTTAATTTTTGTATAAGGTGTGAGGTAGGGATCTTCTTTCATTCTTTTGGATATGGATATTCAGTTCTCCCAGCATCATTTGTTTAAGAGACTGCTCTGTCCCATTTGACTGGCTTGGCAGTCAAATCAATTGACCATAGGTGTAAGGGTCTATTTCTGAATTCTCAATTTGATTCCATTGGTCAATATGTCAATCTTTATGCCAATATCTAGTTATTTTTACCAATTTAGCTTTGTAATATGGTTTAAAGTCAAGAAGTGAAAATTCTCCAACTTCATTTTCTTTTTCAAGATGTTTTTGGCTATTTTGGGCCACTTACCCTTTCAAATAAATTTGGTAATTGGTTTTTCTAATTCTACAGAGTAGGCTGTTGAAGTTTTAATTGGGGTTGCATTGATCTGTAAATCAATTTGGGTAGAATTGACGTCTTAAAAATATTTAGTCTTCTTGGGCGGGCCGCGGTGGCTCAGCGGGCAAAGTGCTTGCCTGCTATGCCGGAGGACCTCGGTTCGATTCCCGGCCCCAGCCCATGTAACAAAAAACGGAGAAACAGAATACAATAAAACAAGAAAATGTTTAAAGATGTTTCCCTTTCTTCCTTCCTTCCTTCCTTCTATCCTTCCTTCCTTCTCTCTGTCTTTCCTTTAAAAAAAAAAAAAAAAAAAAAAAAAAAAAAAAATATTTAGTCTTCCAATCCATGAACACAGAATGCCTGTCTATTTATTTAGATCACCTTTGATTTCTTTTACCAATGCTTTGTAGTTTTCTGAGTACAGGTACTTTACATCCTTTATTAAATGTATTCCTAGATACTTGATTCTTTTAATTGCTATTGTATAGGAAATATTTTTTCTGATTTCCTCCTTAGATTGCTTATTACTAGTGTATAGAAACATAGCTGATTTTTGCGTGTTAATCTTGTATCCTGCCACTTTGCAAAACTAGTTTATTAGATCTAGTAACTTTGTTGTAGTTTTTACTGGACTTTCCAAGTTTAGGAACATGTCATCTGCCAATAGTAAAAGTTTTACTTCTTCCTTTCTGATTTAGATGCCTTTTGTTTCTTTTTCTTGCCTAAATGCTCTAGCTAGAACTAGTGCTACATAGTAACATTGGTGACAGTGGGCATCCTTGTCTTGCCCCAGTCTCAGTGGTAAAGCGCACAGTCTTTCACCATTGATCATGATGTTAGCTATAGGTTTTTCACATATCCCCTTTATCATATTCAGAGAGTTTCCTTCTATTCCTATCTTTCGAAGTATTTTTTATCAGGAAAGTATGCTGAATTTTGCAGATGTCTTTTCTACTTTTCTTTCAATATGTTAATGTGGTAGGTTTTATATTAATTGATTTTCTTGTGTCAAACCACCCTTGCATACCGGGGATAAAATCTACTTGTTTGAGTTTAGTTCTTTTAAAATACCATTGGATTCAATTTGCAAGTATTTTATTGAGGAATTTTGCATCTGTATTCATTGGGAGAGGCTGATCTGTAATTTTCTTTCTTGTAATATATTTTTCTGGTTTTGCTATTAGAGTGATGTTGATGTCATAGAATCAGTTAAGTAGTGTTCCCTCTTCTTCAATTTTTTGGAAGAATTTGAGCAAGATTGATATTAATTATTTGTGGAATATTGGTAGAAGTCACTTGTAAAGCCAGCTGGTCCTGGGCTTTTCTTTGTTGGGAGGTTTTTGATGACTGATTTAATCTCCTTACTTGTGATTGGTTTATTAAGATCTTCTGTTCCTTCTGGATTCAGTGTAGGTTGTTCTTGTTTCTTTAGAAGATTGTCCATTTTGCCTTAGTTATCTAGTTTGTTGGAATACAGTTGTTCCTAGTATCCTCTTATGATCTTTTTTATTTCTCTGGGGTCAGTAATGACCATTCTCTCATTTTTTATTTTATTTATTTGCATCCTCTGCCTTTTTTTTCCTTCTCAGTGTAGCTAAGGGCTTGTCAAATTTGTTGATTTTCTCAAGGAACCAATTTTTAGTTTTGCTGATTCTCTCTATTGTTTTTTATTGTCAATTTCTGCACTAATCTTTCTTTCTTTCTGTTTTCTTTGATTGGTTTGCTTTTCTTTTTCTAGTTCCTACAACTGTGTAATTAGGTCTTTGATTTTAGGTCTTCATTTCTTTTTAATGTAGACATATAGGGCTATAAATATCCCTCCTACCACCTCCTTGACTGCATCCCATATGCTTTGATATATTTTGTTCTTATTCATCTTGAGATATTTCCTGATTTGTTTTGCAATTTCTTCTTTGACCCACTGATTGTTTAAAGTTGTGTTGTTTATCCTCCATAAATCTGTTCATTTTCCAGTCCAACACCTGTTGGCAATTTCTAGCTTTATCCATTATGAACAGAAAAAGTGCTTTGTATAACTTCAGTCTTTAAAAATTTATCGAGGTCTGCTTTATGATCCAATATGTGTTCTATCCTGGAGAATGATCCATGAACACTCGAAAAGGATGTATATCCTCCTGTTTTAGGATGCATTGTTCTGAATATGTCTGTTAGATCCAGTTCATTTATCATATTTTTCAAGTTCTCTGTTTCCTTACTAATCCGCTTTCTAGATGGTCTATCTATTATATGAGTGGTGTATTGAAGTCTTCAGCTATTACTATAGAGACATCTATTTCTTCCTTCAGCTTTTTTTCTCAAGAGGACTTTGCAAATCCTTTGTTTAAAAATATTTTTATTGATAAACCATCATACAAACACAAACATTTTTAACATATAAATATTCCATATATGATGGACAATCAGTGGCTCACACTATCATCACATTGTTGTGTATTCATCACCATGATCATTTTTTAGAACATTTGCATCAGTCCAAACAAAGAAATAAAAGGAAAAAAGAAAAAACTCATACATTCCATACTTACTCCTCTCTCTCATTGACAACTAGTATTTCCATCTACTCAATTTATTTTAACCTTTGTTCCCTCTATTATTTGTTTATTTTTTTAACCATAGTTTTTACTCATCTGCCATACTCTAGATAAAGGCAGCATCAGATGCAAGGTTTTCACAATCACAGTGTAAAAGCTGTATCATTATACATTCATTTTCAAGAAACAAGGCTACTGGAACATAGCTCTACAATTTCAGGTACTTCCCTTTAGCTACTCAAATACACTATGAACTGAAAAAGAATATCTATATAATGCGTAAGAATAACCTCCAGGATAACCTCTTATCTCTATTTTAAGTCTCTCAGCTACCGACGCTTTATTTTTTCTCATTTCTCACTTCCCCCTTTTGGTCAAGAAGGTTTTCTAAATCCTTGGATGCTGGGTCCCAGCTCATCCCAGGATTTCTGTCCCATATCGCCAGGGAGATTTACACCCCTGGGAGTCATGTCCCATGTGGGGAAAGGGTAATGGGTTCACTTACTGTATCGGCTTAGAGAGAAAGGTTACTTCTGAGCAACAAAAGAGGTTCTCTGGAGGTGATTCTCAGGCCTAATTTTAAGTGGGCTTAGCCTGTCCTTTTCAGGAATAAAGTTTCATAGCAGCGAACCCCAAGATCCAGGGCTCAGCCTGTTGATTTGGTTTTCCCCACTGCTTTGAGAGTCTTCCTTCAGTTTGCTAGTATTTGCCTCATATATTTTGGGGTACCCTCTTTAGGTGCATATATACTGATGATTGTTATTTCTTCTTAGTGAATTACCCCTTTTATTGATAAATAATGCCATTCTTTGTCTCTTATAACAGCTTTTCATTCTTTTTGTGTGGTACTAGTATAGCTAGCTACTCTAGGTGTTTTTTGGTGTGTGTGGGATACAGTTTTTGTGGAATAACTTTTTCCACCTTTCACTTTGGATCCTTGAGTCTAAGATGAATCTTTTATATATTGCATATAGATGGATCATATTTTTAAAATTTATTCTGACAGTCTATGTCTTTTGTTGAGGAGTTTAATCCATTCATATTCAGTTTTATTGCTTTAATGGCACTACTTAACCATTTTATCTTTTGGCTTTTAAATGGTATATCTTATTTTTGTCTCTCTTTATGCCCTTTTAGTTACCCTTACTAATATTCTTCATTTATACAGTCTCCTCCAAGCCTCTCTCTCTTGTCTTTTCCTTTCAGCCTGCAGAACTCTTTTTAATATTTCTTTAGGTCAGGTTTCTTGTTAACAAACTCTCAGTTTCTGTTTATCTGTGAATAAATCTTAAACACCCCTCATTTTTTAAAACATATTTAAAAAATTGGGAAACATATGTACAAAACAATGAATTTCAAAGTACATTTTAACAAATAGTTATAGAATAGATTTTAAAGTATGGTCTGGGTTACACTTCCATAATTTCATATTTTTCCTTCTAGCTGCTCCAAGACACTGGAGAAGTCTCTGAAGACTAAATAGAAATATCAATATAATGATTCAGAAGTTCTACTCATTTGTTAAATCCTAACTTCTTTTGTTATAACACCTCCTTCTCCTTTGATTCTTTTCCCAACCTTTAGGGATATTTGGGTTTTTCCATTCTAACTTTTTTATGTTGAAAAGGGGTGTCAACAATATGGGATAGTGGGGTGGAATGGTTGATGTTCTTGGAGAGACTGGCCCCTCTGGGTTTCAGGGCTTATCTGGACTAGGAACCATCTGAAGGTTTTAGGTACCTGAAAGTAAATTTAGTGCAGGCAGCTTTTGCAGGATCTCAGATAGATCCCTGGGTCTTCTTTAGGGTTAACAAGAATGATGTTGGTTGGGAGTTGATAAACCATGGCAATTAACAGTATCTGGCTGAAGCTTGCATAAGTATGGCCTCCAGAATAGCCTTTTGACTCTATTTGAACTCTCTTAGCCACTGATACCTTATTTTGTTACATTTCTTTTCCCCTGTTTGGTCAGGAAAGCATTGTCAATCCCATGGTGTCAGGGCCAGCTTATCCCTGGGAGTCATGTCCCATGTTGCCAGGGACACACACAACTGGACGTCATATCCCACTTAAGGTGGGGGGGGTGTAATAATTTTCCTTGTAGAGTTGGGCTTAGAAAGAGAGAGAAGCCATATCTGAGCAACAAAAAGAGGTTCTCTGAAGGTAACTCTTAGGCTTACCTTCTCCACTACAAAATCCTCAAGATTTAGGGCTTGGCCTATTAACTTCAGAGTCCCTAGTGTTTAAGAGAGTAAAAGTCCCATCTTTTTTCTCCAGTCCCTTAGGGTTTTGCCAATACTTTTTGATTATCTGCCCAACATACTTTGGGATATAGCCAGATATTACATTAAGCTGTACAAAATTGCAAGCCCTCATTCCCTTTCTGGACTCCATGTGTTTGGGATGTTTAAATGAACTTTCCAGACAGGATGAGTTAAACTGTATGCTACAGAAATTTAGGTTTTGGACAAAATGAAACTCTCTTCCTTTGGTTGTATATAAAAGTGAAGTTCTAGGGCAGGCCATGGTGGCTCAGCAGGCAGAGTTCTTGCCTGCCATGCTGGAGATTTGGGTTCGATTCCCAGTGCCTGCCTATGCAAAAAAAAAAAAAAAAAAAAAAAAAAAAGGTGAAGTTTTAAATACAGCCACCATTATCCTTTACCCTGTGTTCTGATTTACTGATGCTGATGCCAACCAAATCAGCTTTGTTCTTATCACCAATTTGAAGCCTGATCTCTTTCATTTTCTTTAACAGTGGTATGTACCAATATTGACTTTCAGAGCTGTGAAACTACAACTCTGAGTCTGTCACACATTTACCCAAAGTCCCAGGGAAATACCTGGTTATACACATATAGCACAGCATCTCAGAATCTAGAAATAGCCCTTAAAGCTCAGGAATAAAAGCGACTTCTGTAAGAGCTTACAGTCTAGGCCCCAATTTTCTTGTAAGTTTTTTCTAAAAGAGACCATACCGTATTTGTTCTTTTATTCCACTCCCCCACCCCCTCATTTTTGAAGGACAGTTTTGCAGACAGAGAATTTGGGGTTGGCAGTTTTTCTCTTTCAGCACCTTAAATATATCATACCATTGCCTTCTCACTACCATGGTTTCTGACTAGAAATCAGGTTGTAGTCTTATTGGGCATCCCTTCTATGCAATGAATTGCTTTTCTCTTGCCACTTTCAGAATTCTCTCCTTATCTTTGGCATTTGACATTCTGATTAGTATGTCTTGGAGTAGGTCTATTCAGATTAATTTGGTTTAGAGTACATAGTACTTATTGGACATGACTCTCAATGCCTCTCATTAAAGTTGAGAAGTCCTTGTTTCCTCAAATACTCCTTCTGCCCCTCTCCCTTCTGGAACACTCATGATGTGAATGTGCACTTCATGTTGCCAATCAGTTCCCTAAGACCCTGCTCAATTTTTCCCATTCTTTTGTCTGTCTTTTCTTTTGTCTGTTTGAATTCAGATGCTTTGTCTTCTGGCTTATTGGCCCTTTCTTCTACCTCTTCAAATCTGCTGTTTTGTTCCTCTAGTGTATTTTTAATCTCATCTGTTTTGCCTTTCATTCCTATTTAATCTGTTATGTTTCTTTGAATGCTTTCAAATTCTTCTTTATGCTTACTCACTGTCTTCTTAATATCCTGTATCTCTTCCAACCTTTTTATTTGTTCCTTTGACTGGGCCTTATCTTATTTCTTGATATGGCTTGTTATTTTTCCTGATGTATGGGCATTGGATTATCTTGGTGTGTTCACTCTGAAAATTGGTTTCTCTCTCTTTCAAAGCTTTTGTTGTTCATTGGGTTTGTGTTATTCTTTTTCTTTGACACTTTCTTCTTCATTATTACCCAACCAGGGATGCACGAAGGGGCACATATCAGTTCTACAGCGCCCCCGGAGAGGATCAGGTAAAGATGTCAGAAAAACCTTTCATTATACTCCCAAGGGTGTGCTGTCTTTGCCTGCCCACATATGGCCCTCTTTGCCCAAATATCTTTTAGATGTCTTCCTGGAGGTAGACCTTCCTTGCCAGTCAGAAGATGGAGCTCTTTACCAACCTATTCCCCTTGGTCCTTAGAAGGCAAACTATCAGCTGTTGTCTCCAGACAGTGGTGTGGCCACACCATGTCGGACAAGTAGAAAACACTGGCCTCGCAGCCCAAATGTGCCAGCTAAAAGCTAGAACACTTACAGACTGTGTCCCACCCTGTTCTTGGGAGAGTGGACCTCCGCTACCTTTTCAGTCTGCCTCTGCCCATCCTCCATGGATCATGGATTGGAGCCCTGAAGATTTCAGCCTGAGAGTGAGATATGGGTGCCCAGAGTCAGGACTGAAGGGATTACTCATGATCTCTCATCACAGCTTCTCCGTCTTTTAGTCCCACACTTTCCTGGGTGTTGCAGGAAACTGAACTCCAGAACTCCAGAGCCTTTGCTCCAGACAGTTAATGCCTGATTCCTAGTTGTTTTTCTGGAAGAGAAGAGAGCCCAGCCTCTCCCTAATCAGCCATCTTGAATCCTCTCTAAGAAAGTTAAAATCTTTTGGACAAAAGAAATATCTCCTTCTTTGGTCTCTCCTAGAAGTTAAAGTCTGAAAATATAGTTAGTGTCATCCTTTGCCCTGTATTCTAATTTAATTTAGTTATAACTAGATCAGCCCCATTCACATCCCTAATGAAAATCTGATTACTCCTTCAGCTTCTTCAATAGTTGCTGTATGGAGCCATCTTTTTAGAATTAATGCTGCTCCTGCTGTACCTTCAGAGCTGGGGAACTCCAACTCTGAGTCTCAGGTTTCACACAGGTACCCAGAGTTCCAAGGAATTACCAGGTCACATATCCAAGAAGCAAATCACCTCAAAATTTAGAAATAACCGAGGCCCATGAACAAGTATGACTGTTGCCAAATCTTACAAATCTAGGCATTACTTTCCTTATGATCATTTTCCATATGAAACTATTTCTATAAATAATAACATTTGACAGTTATCTCATATTAAGGTCTTCAACCACAGACCATAGCAGAAGTTTTATCTGATCTCACCAGATTAAAAAAAAAAAGGTTTTATTTATGCTTTTGTTGGTGTTATGTTAATTAACAGGTAGAACATGATTTATATACTTGCCTTGCTTCTTTTATAAAGTCCCACAGTTGTGAGGCTTTTAAAATTCAGTGGATTTCTGTAGTTTCAGGGATTTCTTTAACTCTTCTGTAATATGCTGTAAGTAAGAAAAAGGCATCTATATAATTATTCAGTCATCACAATTATTTGTTCAATCTTAATTTCTTGGTTACCATTCTTCGAGCTTAATTATTTAAAAAGTGCTTTTACTTACACTGTCTCATGTGGTGCTTACAACAGGCCTATAGTACTTATCTCCATTTTACAGATGATGACACCACCCTCTGAAAAGTAAGGAATGTGGAAATAAATGAATGACACCTAAACGAGAATCAGCAAAGGCTATTTATTCAGAGCCTACTATAGCAAGACAGTGGCCACCGTCACTTGGATCTGGCAGAGACTCAAAGGCAGGAGGAGTGGGAAGCCTTATAGTGGAAAAAAAGAGAACACTTCAGTTGTGCTCTGATAAGAGGCTTTTGGCAGGATCACTAGAAGTGGGGCACCCTGTGTGATTGGTGAGGGGTGCATTTGGTCCTAAATTTGAAGCAAGGGCAAAAATCAGGAAAGCTGTCAGATCTTGAACAAGTCCTGGCTATTTTACGTCGATTGTAGTTTGATGCTCTGGAATGTTTGTTGTGGATAATGGCCTGGTTGCTCCAGGTAGTGGACCAGGGTTTCTTGGTTGTTGTCCATTTGTATCTTGAGTTTCTCGGGGGACTTGCCTGCTGCCCACAGAGGTAAAACCAGGAAGTGGAGGTGGTCTTGCCCCAAGTTAAATGCTCTTTCCATTACCGTGGGGCTGGCTCTGGTAATTCTCACCTGTCATTTGTAAAATGCTGCAAGGCTTCCCTTCAAAACCTGTTTCTTATAAGAGTTTAATGGCCTTATGTAACTTCTTGGATTGAATGACGTTAGCCATATATTTGTTTGAAAAAACATAGGATTTAGCAAAAAATATTTTAATCTTTTTTTTTTAACTCAGATTTCTTTAAACCTGATCTGTAATCCTCATTTTCCCCAACTCTTGGGTAATATCTTGGGCATAGTTCTTTCAGCCTCTTTTTGATAGTAACAAGTCCTCTTTTCATTTTCAGTAATGACAAGAGTCTTGTATTAGTAATTAATGTGCCACCCCATCTCCTCCAGTGTAATAATCAAAACTGTAAATGCTATCTCAAATTAAAGTATCTTCCTTCTAACTTCGCCTCTTTTGGACTGAAATGCCTACAGTGCAAAGGCAGGTGGGCTCAACTTTTTCCCTTCCTCCCAGATCAGGAACCCACCCCAGAGCTGGAGTGTAGGAAAGAAGAAAATTAAGTCATTGTTTTCTGGTTAATTAAGACCAGTGCTGTGGTCTTGGTGGATGCTCAGCGCTGATTTTTCTGTGGGATCCTTACATCCCTGTCACCAGGGCTTTCTCCCCTGAAGTTCCCTTAATGTGGGTGGTACTTCCTCTTCTTCTTGGGTAGTCTCCCTTCCATCCTTGTTTCCTGCTCCCAGCTACCTCTTGCTGCCACTTGACCTAATCTGAACCTCGTGCTAAACTCATACATACTTTGTCCCAGCGAACTAGAAGGCCGTGTCTTCCCAGCACAAGCTCCTCTTCTCCCTCTTCCTTCAGGTCCTTGTCCAGCCATAGTGTCTTACTTTTGGTCTTTTCCAGGTTTGAATACTGCTCCAAAGTCTGTACCCCACAGACTTCAGGGAGCACAGGTAACCTGCCTGAGAGATCTCATTGAGGGCCCTTGCACTCAGCTTAGCCCCCTTGCCTCCCCTCTGGAGGTGAGACACACAGTGATCCAACAATCTTTTCCAAAGAAATTCTCCACTTTGGTTTCTTCAGCCTCAGCCCTACTTTTTCCATGCCCTTGAGGTGTCTGTTTCTACTATGTAATCAGCCTGGTCCAAGTAAGTGGTCCAGCCTTCACTTTGGAATGTGGGAGTCTGCACCATTGATTATTCTGTTAGAGGCTTTGGGGACATACTCAGGAAACTCAGACAAGACTCCCATTTTAACCAACTGTTTTACATTGGTTGAGCCACAGCTACAAGCCAGACCTGATAGGACCTTTAAACATCTTGTTAAACTCTTGTTCATGGTGCCATGAGTCACAATTCAGACTGTGGTTCTAAAGAAGTAAAAATCTGTCCAGAGATTTCTTTTTTCAAGTTATTTTAACCGTTGTAAATTTGTTTTTTATACTTTAAAGACATTTTGATTCTCCTGATGATAAACATCAGTCATAGTTGATGGCAGAACATTTGTCAGTTGCTTTAGTGACCTGATAAGCAGATTCAATTTAATTGTTTAAGCCAGTATTTTCTTTTGCATAATAGATTTAGGTGGAATTCATTTGGATATTAGAAATTTGGCATTTAGAGATTTTTAGAAAGAAGTTTTACATAGTGCTTTGATAAGAAGCAAGAACTCATTTAAGTCAGTTCAAATGTATGTAAAGCATCTCAGTTGACCAGAATACTTGGGGTGGTAAATTCTTTTTGACTTTCTTATTGACTAAGGAGTAATAAACAAAACCCTTTCAATTGCAGTTAAAAAAAAAAACAAACAAACTTCTAAAATCCATCAGTTTTCTTTCCTGCATAAGGTTATAACTGAATCTTTATTTGATGATTATGGATATTGCAATTCCCAATTCCATAAATATGAATTCTCCTTGAACACAGCATTATAGATACCAAGGATATAAAATATGAAGCAGAACTTCTTTTTTTTTTTTTCCTTCTTTTACTTAAATTTCTAACGTGAACCTATTTTCTTGGGATTTCATTTTCTTCATCCTGGAGTACCAATATAAAGTCCAGTTGGTTGAGGGGCCCAGTGGGTAAGGTTCTGTATAATCAATGTGTTAACTGGATTTCAAAAGAGCAGAACTAGAGTAAGCCATTTTCCTTTGAAATAGTAAAGAATTCAATAGAAGACTAGATATCTCTGAAAGGGCATTATTTTTATGTGAGGGAAAAAAAGGGGATCATCATCTCACTGACATCAATAATAACAACAGCTAACTTTTACAGAGTGATTATTATATACCAAGCACTGTTCTAAATGTTCTTATATCCAGTAACTCTTAATCTTCAAGCAGCCTAATGAGGCATGAGCCATTATTATCTCCATTTCATAGATAAGAAAACTGAAGCTTAGAGAAGTTAAGTAGCTCTTCTAAGGTCATAAAATGTCAATCCCAGATCTGCTCAATTCCAGAGCCCAATTACTCAATCTCCATTACCTACAACTTTGAAGTGTGTTTACCCCGTCTGTGCAGGCAAGGCAGTCAACTGCAAGAAAGGCATGGACTGAAAGTTGAAAGACCTGGGTTCAAGTTTCAGGCCATATACTAACTGCTGATTGGCCTTGGGCATGTTGCTTGATGCTGAGAGACCTAGTACCCACAGCTATGGTTGGAGGGTGTTGGACCAAAATCACAGGTTTCCCACTGAGCTTCCTCAAAGCCCTGCTGCCCTCAGCAGCCCCATTCCTTTTTTACCTCTTTCATATATTTGAGTTCCACATAAGATGTTGTTTGGGGGTGGGGAGGAGAGGAAGGTTCCATTGCTAAAAATAAATTTTAAAAAGCAATGAGCAAAAAAGAAATGAATCTGACTACCTGGGTCTCCTGTAAGCCTGAGACTTTATGACCTAGAGGAGTATTTTCTTACAAAGTTAAGTAGCATCTTCCATTTTGGGGAAAGAGAAATGATCAAAGATGTTACTTTCCCACTCCACCTCACTCAGGCATGAGCACAGAGCCTGTGTCAGAAAGGGACAGGTGACTATTTCATGGGCTTATTAAAGTGTCACAAGTTTGTTTAGCTCTAAATTTAAGGATCAAGATAAGTGAACAGTTAGTTTCACAGCACACCTGCTTTTGTGTTTTTCCCACAGAAAAGCCGACGCTTCAGAGCAGGCACTCTTTAGATGGCTCCAAGCTTACGGAGAAAGTTGAAACTGCACAGCCACTGTGGATTACATTAGCACTGCAAAAGCAAAAGGGGTTTCGAGAGCAGCATGCAACTCGAGAGGAGAGGAAACAAGCCAGAGAAGCCAAACAGGCAGAAAAACTCTCCAAAGAAAGCGTGAGTAGCCCTAGTCTTCAACTTTAATTTTGCCCTCCTGAGCTTGGCTCTTTTAGATCGCAAGGATTAAAATATAAAAGCTGATACATGACCTTGCTTCCTTCTGGCCCCAGCTTTCTCCTCCAGCCCTTCAAGGCTGATGTTGGGATAGAGCAGCTGATGGATAAATATAACAGAACAATTAAGGTGATTCTGGTGCAAGGTGGTAGCATAGTGAGGTGTAGAATTTCGTTTATCCTCCAGAGAAGCTAGTAAATAACCAGAATAGTACAGAATAACTGCTAGAGGAATATCAGTGACTGGACACACAGCCTATACCAGTTCTGAACCAGGTGGAACAGCTGGAATTCCACACAGAACTGTAAATCACCCAAGCCTTGGAGTCTGGTGTCCCTCCCCCATGGGCATGGCAGGCTAGTTCCCAGAGGGAAAAGGAAACAGACTTTACTAGTAGCAGAGACTTAGCTCAACCAAGCTCCAATTGTGGAGTTAATTAACAAATTCTGAATACTGAAAACTGGCCCTGAGCACACATAAAACTGGAGTAAGCACTAAAGGAACCAGGAATCTTCACCCCAGTAGAGAGGGGGTGGGTCTAACAGAAAAAAAGAAAAGCAGAAGTTTTTTGAGTGTACTGCACAAAATACTGGAAAGAGGCTGGACTCCAAAAATAGGAGCCTTGATATATACAGAACCACATACCAACTCAGGCTCTTGATTGGCAAACCTGGGGAGCGGGGGTCCAGCCCTGAAAGGCTTTTTTTTTTTACTTCTTACCCAGCACATTAGATAGAACTGCAAGCACTCTCAGGCTCCAGCACTGCCCCAGGCAAGAGTGGAGTTAAGGCATGTCTGAAGATGAAGTAGTCAGGTGAAAGGGGTTAATTCCCAAAAAAAAGACCTGTTTACTCCAAGAAAAGGAAATTAGGGCACAGTTCAAGTGGAGGTCCTCCTTAGGGAATTCAGGCCTCAAGGGCTGGAAAACAGAAGCGATCAAAGCTCACCTACTACCTCAGCCTCTGTCTCAACCACAGCACTGGCAGGTAGAGGCTGCTGAAATTAAAGGCACTGCATCACTTTACACTGGTGGGGAGCTGCAAGTTGACAAGTGCCACATGCTGGGCAATATAGGAAAGGCACAGAATCTAGAGGCCTCGTAGGAAAGCCTGACAACCTGCTGTCACCCTCAGGGAAACTTGATATTGGCTACTCTCTCCTTCTGAGATGTAGTCTTGTCTGATCTGGGAAAATATGACTGGGGTTGATAAAATCTAAGAGACCCTCCTCAAAACAAAGATACTATATAGGCAGGGCAAGAAACAGAAAAAAAAGAACTGAATAATTATGTTCAGTTAAACAGAACCTATGAAAGAGGTCTACAATAAGTTGAACTGAATGCCAAAGAACAGTAATGAACAAAGCCATCCAGCGATAAAACTTTACGTAAAAGAGTGAAAACGACCTCCAGAATAAATTAATTATGGAAATCAAATGCCAGCAAAAATAACGAATCATACTAGGAAAATTGAAGATATAGCCCAGTCAAAAGAACAAACCATTTCGAATGAGATACAGAAATTGAAATGCCTAATTTAGAATTTTCAAACAGGCATGAAAAAATTCATAAAAAAAGCAAATCAACCAGTTAATGGAGGGTATAAAGAAGACACTGAGCAAACACAAAGAAGAACTTGGAACTTTTTTTTTTTTTTAATTTTTTTATTAATCAAAAAAAAGAAAAGAAATTAACACAACATTTAGAAATCATTCCATTCTAAAAATGCACTCAGTAATTCTTAGTATCATCACATAGATATATGATCATCATTTCTTAGTACATTTGCATCGATTTAGGAAAAGAACTAGCAAAACAGCAGAAAAAGATATAGAATGTTAATATAGAGAAGAGAATTAAAATAATAATACTAATAATATATATATATATAAAAAGGAAAAAGAAAAAAACAAAAACAAAAGATACAAACACACAAACAAACAAACAAAAAACCATATTTCAGGTGCAGCTTCATTCAGTGTTCCAACCTAGTTACATTACACTTAGGTATTATTGTGCTGTCCATTTTTGAGTTTTTGTATCTAGTCCTGTTGCACAGTCTGTATCCCTTCAGCTCCAATTACCCATTATCTTACCCTGTTTCTAACTCCTGCTGGTCTCTGTTACCAATGATATATTCCAAGCTGATTCTCGAATGTCGGTTCACATCAGTGGGACCATACAGTATTTGTCCTTTAGTTTTTGGCTAGACTCACTCAGCATAATGTTCTCTACATCCATCCATGTTATTACATGCTTCATAAGTTTAGTCTGTCTTAAAGCTGCATAATATTCCATCGTAGGTATACGCCACAGTTTGTTTAGCCACTCGTCTGTTGATGAACATTTTGGCTGTTTCCATCTCTTTGCAATTGTAGATAATGCTGCTATAAACACTGGTGTGCAAATGTCCGTCTGGGTCTTTGCCCTTAAGTCCCTTGAGTAGATACCTAGCAGTGGTATTGCTGGGTCGTAATCCATTCTGCCATTCTATGTCTTTTGATTGGGGAATTCAGTCCATTAACTTTTAGTATTATTACTGTTTGGATAATATTTTCCTCTACCATTTTGCCTTTTGTATTATATATATCATATCTGATTTTCCTTCTTTCTACACTTTACTCCATACCTCTCTCTTCTGTCTTTTCGTATCTGACTCTAGTGCTCCCTTTAGTATTTCTTGCAGAGCTGGTCTCTTGGTCACAAATTCTCTCAGTGACTTTTTGTCTATAAATGTTTTAATTTCTCCTTCATTTTTGAAGGACAATTTTGCTGGATATAGGAGTCTTGGTTGGCAGTTTTTCTCTTTTAGTAATTTAAATATATCATCCCACTGTCTTCTAGCTTCCATGGTTTCTGCTGAGAAATCTACACATAGTCTTATTGGGTTTCCCTTGTATGTGACAGATTGTTTTTCTCTTGCTGCTTTCAAGATCCTCTCTTTCTCTTTGACCTCTGACATTCTAGCTAGTAAGTGCCCTGGAGAACGCCTATTTGGGTCTATTCTCTTTGGGGTGCGCTGCACTTCTTGGATCTGCAAATTTAGGTCTTTCATAAGAGTTGGGAAATTTTCAGTGATAATTTCTTCCATTAGTTTTTCTCCTCCTTTTCCCTTCTCTTCTCCTTCTGGGACACCCACAACACGTATATTTGTGCACTTCATATTGTCATTCAGTTCCCTGATCCCCTGCTCAAGTTTTTCCATTCTTTTCCTTATAGTTTCTGTTTCTTTTTGGAATTCAGATGTTCCATCCTCCAGTTCACTAATTGTAGCTTCTGTCTCTTTAGATCTACCATTGTAGGTATCCATTGTTTTTTCCATTTTTTCTTCTTTGTCCTTCACTCCCATAAGTTCTGTGAATTGTTTTTTTCAGATTTTCTATTTCTTCTTTTTGTTCAGCCCATGTCTTCTTCATGTCCTCCCTCAATTTATTGATTTGGTTTTTGAAGAGTTTTTCCATTTCTGTTCATATATTCAGCATTAGTTGTCTCAGCTCCTGTATCTCATTTGAACTATTGGTTTGTTCCTTTGACTGGGCCATATCTTCAATTTTCCGAGCGTCATCCATTATTTTCTGCTGGTGTCTGGGCATTTGATCAGATTTCCCTGGGTGTGGGACCCAGCTGGTTGAAAGGTTTTTCTGTGAAATCTCTGGGCTCTGTTTTTCTTTTCCTGCCCAGTAGGTGGCGCTCGTGGCGCTCGTCTGTCTGCACAGCAGTCGGCCCGGGAAACCGCGCATGGAGGGGGGGTCGCTGGCCGCCGCGGCTTGGGAGAGTGCCGGTCCTAATTGCCCAGCTGGCCCGAAACGCCAAGCGTGATGGGAGGGCCCCGCTATCCAACGTTCCCAGTTAGACCGGGGAGCCACGTGCGTGGAGGGGACCCCAGTCGCCAGCCGCCCCGGCCGGGAAAACGTGCGCCCCTCGGGTATCTCACCGCAGCAGATTCTCCCTGCCCGTTCAGCTGTTCCAGAATGGGGTACGCTGTCTTTTTGGTCTCTGTCGTGACTCCAGGAGCTGTTTCGTATTGTTTCTGTTTCTTTAGTTGCTTTTCTGGAGGAGGAACTAAGGACCGCGCATCTTACTAAGCCGCCATCTTCTCCGGAAGTCAAGAACTTGGAACTTTGAGAAAACAAATTGCAGAACTTAGGGGAATGAAAGGCCCAATAGAAAAGATGAAAAAAACAATGGGGACCTACAACAATAGATTTGAAGATGCAGAAGAAAGGATTAGTGAACTAGAGGACAGAACATCTAAAATCCGACACACAAAAGGAAATATAAGAAAAGAATGTAAAAATATGACTATGGTCTCAGGGAATTGAATGACAGCATGAAGTACATGAATATAAATGCTATGGGTATCCCAGGAGGAGAAGAGAAGGGAAAAGGAGCAGAAAGACTAATGGAGGACATAATCCCTGAAAATTTCCCATCTCTTAGGAAAGACGTAAAATTACCCCAAACAGAATAGATTAAATAGACCTACTCCAGGACATTTACTGAACAGATTGTCAAATGTCAAAAAGCAGCAAGAGAATAGCAATCCATCAGATACAAGGGACACTTAATAAGATTATGTGTTAATTTCTCAGCAGAAACCATGGAGATAAATCAGTGGTATGATATATTTAAGATTCTGAAAGAGAAGAACTGCCAACCAAGAATTCTATACCCAGCAAACCTGTCCTTCAAAAGGGAAGGGAAGGGCGGGCCACGGTGACTTAGCAGGCAGAGTTCTCACCTACCATGCCGGAGACCTGGGTTTGATTCACAGTGCCTGCCCATGCAAGGAAAAAAAAAAGAAAGTGAGGAGGAGATTAAAATATTTTCAGATAAACAGTCAGTGAGAGAATTTGTGACTAAGAGACCAGCTCTATCAGAAATACTAAAGGGAGCACTACAGGCAAATGGGAAAAGACAGAAGAAAGAGAGGTCTGGAGAAGAGTGTAGAAATGAAGATTATCAGTAAAGGTAAAAAGAGAAAAAAAAAAAGATGACATAAATCCCAAAGAAAAATGGTAGAAAAAAAGTTTACTGATCAGCTGGAAGATGGCAGCTTAGTAAGATGCGCAGGTCTTAGTTCCTCCTCCAGAACAGCTACTAGAGAAGTAGAAATGATTCAGAACAGCTCCCGGAGCCACGACAGAGACCAAGAAGACAGCATACCCCATTCTGGAACGGCTTACTGGCTGGGAGAACCCACTCCGGTGAGATCGCCGAGGGGCGCGGGCTTCCCCGGGCCGGGACGGCAGGCAGCCGGAGACCCTCCCTCCCTCCTTCCCGGGCGGGCTGGGAGAATTGGACAGGCGGTCCCCTCAAGCCGCGGCGGCTGGCGCCCCCCCACACGCGTGGCCCCCCCAACAAACTGGGAGAATTGGATCAGAGATCCCCAAGCTGCGGAGAATGGCGACCGGGGTCCCTTCCAAACACGTGGCTTCCCGGTCCAGATGGGAACGGTAGATAGACACTCCCCAAAGCCGTAGCAGCTGGTGCCCCCCCGCCACGCTTGGCACCTCGGGCCAGCTGGGAAATTTGGAAAGGCGCTCCCCCAAGCCACGGAGGCCGGCGACCCTCCCCGCGCGCGGATCCCCGGGCCGGCTGGGAGATTCGGATTGGCACTCCCCCAAGCCGCTTTGGCTGTCAACCCCCCCCACAGCGAAAGTTTTCCAAAGTTAAAAGAGCCACAGCATCTTTTACTGGTGTGACCCGTAGACAAACGTGTGCCACGAGCGCCACCTACTGGGCAGGATAAGAAAAACAGAGCCCAGAGATTTCACAGAAAAATCTTTCAACCTGCGGGGTCTTACACCCAGGGAAATCTGATTAAATGCCCAGACACCAGCTGATGATAACGGATCATGCTCAGAAAATTGAAAATATGGCCCAGTCAAAGGAACAAACCAATAGTTCAAATGAGATACAGGAGCTGAGACGACTAATGCTGAATATATGAACAGAAATGGAAAACCTCTTCAAAAACCAAATCGATAAATTGAGGAAGGACATGAAAAAGACATGGGCTGAACAAAAAGAAGAAATAGAAAAACTGAAAAAACAAATCACAGAACTTATGGGAGTGAAGGACAAAGTAGAAAAGCTGGAAAAAACAATGGATACCTACAATGGTAGATTTAAAGAGACAGAAGCTAGAATTAGTGAATTGGAGGATGGAACATCTGAATTCCAAAAAGAAACAGAAACTATAGGGGAAAGAATGGAAAAATTTGAACAGGGGATCAGGGAACTGAATGAAAATATGAAGCGCACAAATATACGTGTTGTGGGTGTCCCAGAAGGAGAAGAGAAGGGAAAAGGAGGAGAAAAACTAATGGAAGAAATTATCACTGAAAATTTCCCAACTCTTATGAAAGACCTAAAATTACAGATCCAAGAAGTGCAGCGCACCCCAAAGAGAATAGACCCAAATAGGCATTCTCCAAGACACTTACTAGTTAGAATGTCAGAGGTCAAAGAGAAAGAGAGGATCTTGAAAGCAGCAAGAGAAAAACAATCTGTCACATACAAGGGAAACCCAATAAGACTATGTGTAGATTTCTCAGCAGAAACCATGGAAGCTAGAAGACAGTGGGATGATATATTTAAATTACTAAAAGAGAAAAACTGCCAACCAAGACTCCTATATCCAGCAAAATTGTCCCTCAAAAATGAGGGAGAAATTAAAACATTTTCAGACAAAAAGTCACTGAGAGAATTTGTGACCAAGAGACCAGCACTGCAAGAAATACTAAAGGAAGCACTAGAGTAAGATACGAAAAGACAGAAGAGAGAGGTATGGAGAAGAGTGTAGAAAGAAGGAAAATCAGATATGATATATATAATACAAAAGGCAAAATGGTAGAGGAAAATATTATCCAAACAGTAATAACACTAAAAGTTAATGGACTGAATTCCCCAATCAAAAGGCATAGACTGGCAGAATGGATTAAAAAACAGGATCCTTCTAAGATAAACATAGGTTGAAAGTGAAAGGTTGGGAAAAGATATTTCATGCCAATAACAACCAGAAAAGAGCAGGAGTAGCTATACTAATATCCAACACATTAGACTTCAAATGTAAAACAGTTAAAAGAGACAAAGAAGGACACTATCTACTAATAAAAGGAACAATTAAACAAGAAGACATAGCAATCATAAATATTTATGCACCGAACAAGAATGCCCCAAAATACGTGAGGAATACACTGCAAACACTGAAAAGGGAAATAGACACATATACCATAATAGTTGGAGACTTCAATTCCCCACTCTCATCAATGGACAGAACATCTAGACAGAGGATCAATAAAGAAATAGAGAATCTGAATATTACTATAAATGAGCTGGACTTAACAGACATTTATAGGACATTACATCCCACAACAACAGGATACACCTTTTTCTCAAATGCGCGTGGATCATTCTCAAAGATAGACCATATGCTGGGTCACAAAGCAAGTCTTAACAAATTTAAAAAGATTGAAATCATACACAACACTTTCTAGGATCATAAAGAAATGAAGTTGGAAATCAGTAATAGGCGGAGTGCCAGAAAATTCACAAATACGTGGAGGCTCAACAACACACTCTTAAACAACGAGTGGGTCAAAGAAGAAATTGCAAGAGAAATTAGTAAATACCTCGAGGCGAATGAAAACGAAAACACAACATATCAAAACCTATGGGACGCAGCAAAGGCAGTGCTAAAAGGGAAATTTATTGCCCTAAATGCCTATATCAGAAAAGAAGAAAAGGCAAAAATGCAGGAATTAACTGTCCACTTGGAAGAACTGGAGAAAGAACAGCAAACTAACCCCAAAGCAAGCAAAAGGAAAGAAATAACAAAGATTAGAGCAGAAATAAATAATATTGAAAACATGAAAACAACAGAGAAAATCAATAAGACCAGAAGTTGGTTCTATGAGAAAATCAATAAGATTGATGGGCCCTTAGCAAGATTGACAAAAAGAAGAAGAGAGAGGATGCAAATAAATAAGATCAGAAATGGAAGAGGAGACATAACCACTAACCTCACAGAAATAAAGGAGGTAATAACAGGATGCTATGAACAGCTTTACGCTAATAAATACAACAATTTAGATGAAATGGACGGGTTCCTGGAAGACATGAATAACCAACTTTGACTCAAGAAGAAATAGATGACCTCAACAAACCAATCACAAGTAAAGAAATTGAATCAGTCATTCAAAAGCTTCCCAAAAAGAAAAGTCCAGGACCAGACGGCTTCACATGTGAATTTTATCAAACATTCCAGAAAGAATTAGTACCAACTCTCCTCAAACTCTTCAAAAAAATAGAAGCGGAGGGAAAGCTACCTAATTCATTCTATGAAGCCAACATCACCCTCATACCAAAACCAGGCAAAGATATTACAAAAAAAGAAAACTACAAGCCAATCTCTCTAATGAATATAGATGAAAAATCCTCAATAAAATTCTAGCAAATCGTATCCAACAACACATTAAAAGAATTATACATCATGACCAAGTAGGATTCATCCCAGGTATGCAAGGATGGTTCAACATAAGAAAATCAATTAATGTAATACACCATATCAACAAATCAAAGCAGAAAAATCACATGATCATCTCAATTGATGCAGAGAACGCATTTGACAAGATTCAACATCCTTTCCTGTTGAAAACACTTCAAAAGATAGGAATACAAGGGAACTTCCTTAAAATGATAGAGGGAATATATGAAAAACCCACAGCTAATATCATCCTCAATGGGGAAAAATTGAAAACTTTCCCCCTAAGATCAGGAACAAGACAAGGATATTCATTATCACCGCTATTATTCAACATCGTGTTGGAGGTTCCAGCCAGAGCAATTAGACAAGAAAAAGAAATACAAGGCATCAAAATTGGAAAGGAAGAAGTAAAACTATCACTGTTTGCAGACAATATGATACTATATGTCGAAAACCCGGAAAAATCCACAACAAAACTACTAGAGCTAATAAATGAGTACAGCAAAGTAGCAGGTTACAAGATCAACATTCAAAAATCTGTAGCATTTCTATACACTAGCAATGAACAAGCTGAGGGGGAAATCAAGAAACGAATCCCATTTACAATTGCAACTAAAAGAATAAAATACCTAGGAATAAATTTAACTAAAGAGACAAAAAACCTGTACAAAGAAAACTACAAAAAACTGTTAAAAGAAATCACAGAAGACCTAAATAGATGGAAGGGCATACTGTGTTCATGGATTGGAAGACTAAATATAGTTAAGATGTCAATCCTACCTAAATTGATTTACAGATTCAATGCAATACCAATCAAAATCCCAACAACTTATTTTTCAGAAATAGAAAAACCAATAAGCAAATTTATCTGGAAGGGCAGGGTGCCCCGAATTGCTAAAAACTTCTTCAGGAAAAAAAACGAAGCTGGAGGTCTCATGCTGCCGGACTTTAAGGCATATTATGAAGCCACAGTGGTCAAAACAGCATGTTACTGGCATAAAGATAGATATATCGACCAATGGAATCGAATAGAGTGCTCAGATATAGACCCTCTCATCTATGGACATTTGATCTTTGATAAGGCAGTCAAGGCAACTCACCTGGGACAGAACAGTCTCTTCAATAAATGGTGCCTAGAGAACTGGATATCCATATGCAAAAGAATGAAAGAGGACCCGTATCTCACACCCTATACAAAAGTTAACTCAAAATGGATCAAAGATCTAAACATTAGGTCTAAGACCATAAAACAGTTAGAGGAAAATGTAGGGAGATATCGTATGAAACTTACAATTGGAGGCAGTTTTATGGACCTTAAACCTAAAGCAAGAGCACTGAAGAAAGAAAGAAATAAATGGGAGCTCCTCAAAATTAAACACTTTTGTGCATCAAAGAACTTCATCAAGAAAGTAGAAAGACAGCCTACACAATGGGAGACAATATTTGGAAACGACATATCAGATAAAGGTCTAGTATCCAGAATTTATAAAGAGATTGTTCAACTCAACAACAAAAAAACAGCCAATTCAATTACAAAATGGGAAAAAGACTTGAACAGACACCTCTCAGAAGAGGAAATACAAATGGCCAAAAGGCACATGAAGAGATGCTCAATGTCCCTGGCCATTAGAGAAATGCAAATCAAAACCACAATGAGATATCATCTCACACCCACCAGAATGGCCATTATCAACAAAACAGAAAATGACAAGTGCTGGAGAGGATGCGGAGAAAGAGGCACACTTATCCACTGTTGGTGGGAATGTCAAATGGTGCAACCACTGTGGAAGGCAGTTTGGCGGTTCCTCACAAAACTGAATATAGAATTGCCATACGATCCAGCAATACCATTGCTAGGTATCTACTCAAAGGACTTAAGGGCAAAGACACAAACGGACATTTGCACACCAATGTTTATAACAGCATTATTTACAATTGCAAAGAGATGGAAACAGCCAAAATGTCCATCAACAGACGAGTGGCTAAACAAACTGTGGTATATACATACGATGGAATATTATGCAGCTTTAAGACAGAATAAACTTATGAAGCATGTAATAACATGGATGGGCCTAGAGAACATTATGCTGAGTGAGTCTAGCCAAAAACTAAAGGACAAATACTGTATGGTCCCACTGATGTGAACCGACATTCGAGAATAAACTTGGAATATGTCATTGGTAACAGAGACCAACAGGACTTAGAAACAGGGTAAGATAATGGGTAATTGGAGCTGAAGGGATACAGACTGTGCAACAGGACTAGATACAAAAACTCAAAAATGGACAGCACAATAATACCTAATTGTAATGTAATTATGTTAAAACACTGAATGAAGCTGCATCTGAGCTATAGTTTTTTGTTTGTTTGTGTCTTTTTTTATTATTATTTTTATTTTTTCTCTATATTAACATTCTATATCTTTTTCTGTTGTTTTGCTAGTTCTTTTCCTAAATCGATGCAAATGTACTAAGAAATGATGATCATACATCTATGTGATGATGTTAAGAATTCCTGATTGCATATGTAGAATGGAATGATTTCTAAATGTTGTGTTAATTTCTTTTTTTCTTTAATTAATAAAAAAAGTTTACTGCCTTTACAGTAATAACATTAAATGTTAATGAATTAAACTCCCCAGTCAAAAGACATAGACTGTTTAAAATGTGAAAATAGATAGAAGGAAAAGTATTAGAAATTGAAGAGCAGCATTTTAGTGTTTAGCAGCATTTAGGTTATATGGGGGTTATTATAAGAAAATTTTAAGAAGTAGAAGAAAATGAGAAGCCAAGTTTGTGAGGACAGAGGAGGATGACAGCTACATAATCAAATGTAGGTACCAAAGATTACAGTGCTACAGAGTGTGTAAAGCAGGCAAAAGACAGATTTGTTCATTTGATTCTTGAGAAAAAATCATCTGAACCTAGTAGAAAGGACTATCAGATTAAGTTCCATCTCTGCTACTAACTGTGATCATGACTCAATTACCTATTTCTCTCTGCACCTCAATTTCCTTAAATACTGTAACTGCTACTTTCCATCTGTGCAACACTTAACCCCCCTGGGAATCAATTTCTTTATCTTAAAAATGGAGTTGATGATAGTGGTACCTCATAAAGTAGCTGTAAGGATTTAATATATGTTAAGTGAGCAAAAGAGTCCTGGCTTATTATCGTCATCTTTTTTTTTCCCCCATGGGTGGGCAACGGGAATCGAACCTGGGTTTCTGGTGTGGCAGGCAAGAACTCTGCCACTGAGCCACCATCATACCACCTGTCATCAGTTTTTGAAATGATTGCATTAGATTATATGATTGTAAATGCTCACTAAAAATCTGTGGTCCTAAGATTTTCTAATATGAACTAATGCCTTTTTTTCTTACTTAAATCTTGGAATATCTACTGAATCTTATATTGAGGCTAATTTTGATATTACCAATAAAAGTTATTTTTGAATTAAAAAAAAAAAAGACATAGACTGGCTGAATGAATAGAAACAGGACCCATCTATATGCTGTCTACAGTAGACTCACTTTAGACCCAAAGACAAAAATAGATCAAAATTAAAAGATTGGGGAAAGTTATTTCATGCAAACAGCAACCAGAAAAGAGCAAGGGTTGCTATACTAATATCTGACAAATTAGACTTAAAATGTAGAACAATTAAAAGATGCAAAGAAAAATACTATGTATTAATAAAAGGGACAATTCAACAAAAAGTCATAACAGTAATAAATATTTATGCACCAAACCAGAGTTCTCCAGAATAAAAATGAGGCAAGCACTGACAACACTGAAGGGAGAAGTAGACACCTCTACCATAATAGTTGGAAACTTCAATTCCTTGTTGTCATCAATGGCTAGAACATTTACACAGGGGATCAATAAGGAAACAGAGATTTTGAATAATATGATAAGCTAGACTTAACAGACATTTAAAGAACATTATACCCCACCACGGCAGGATATACATTTTTCTGTAGTGCTCATGGATCATTATTAAAGATAGACCATATACTGGTCCATTCAGCAAGTCTCAATAAATTTAAAAAGATTAAAATTATACAAAACACTTTCTCAGATCATAATGGAATGAAGTTGTAAATCAATAACAGGCAAAGGGTCAGAAAATTCACAAATATGTAGAGGCTGGGCAACACACACTTAAATAACCAGTGAATCAAGGAAGATATTACAGGAGAAATCAGTAAATATCTTTAGGCAAATGAAAATGGAACACAGCAGTTCAAAATTTATGGAATGCAGCAAAGGTCGTACTGAAAGGGAAATTGTTGCCTTAAATGCCTATATTAAAAAAGAAAAAAGAGGAGGGTGCATGGGTAGTTCAGTGGCTAGAATTCCTGCCTTTTGTATGGGAGACCTGGGTTCGATTTCTGGACTTTGCACCCCCCCCCACCAAAAAAAAAGAACAAAAATCAAATAATTAACCTTTCACTTAAAAGAAAAAGAAAATCAGCTACCCCAGAGCAAACAAAAGGAAAGAAATAAGGAAGATTAGAGCAGAAATAAATGAAATTAAGTATATGAAAACAATTAAGAAAATCAACAAAACCAGAAGTTGGTCTTTGAGAAAATTGATGGATTCTAAGCTAGGCCAACAAAAAAAAAGAGAGAGAATGCAAATAAATAAAATCAGAAGTGAAAGAGGGTACATAACCACTGACCCCACAGAAATAAAGAGATAATGAGAGATACTATGAACAACTATATGCTAATAAACTAGACAATATAGATGTAATGGACAACTTTGTAGAAAGACATGAACAGCCAACACTGACTCAAGAAGAAATAGACCTCAACCAACCAATCACAAGGAAAGAAATTGGCTAAGTCATCAAGAAGCTCCCCAAAAAGAAAAGTCCAGGACCAGGTGGCTTCACATGTGAATTCTACCAAGCATTCAAGAAAGAATTAGTAACAAACCTGCTTAAAATATTCAAAAAAATTGAAGAGAGGGGAAAGCTACTTAACTCATTCTTTGAAGCCAACATTACTCTAATACCAAAGCTAGATAAAGATACTACAAGAAAAGAAAATTGCAGATCAATCTCTTTAATCCTCAACAAATTACTTGCAACTCAAATTCCAGCAGCGCATTAAAAGAATTATACACCATGATCAAGGTGATCTATTCCAGGTAACAAGGCTGGTTCAACACAAGGAAATCAATTAATGTAATACACCATATCAGTTAGTCAAAGCAGAAAAACTACATGATCATCTCAATTGATATAGAAAAGGCATTTGACAAAATTCAACATCCTTTCTTGATGAAAGCACTTCAAAGACTAGAAACAGAAGGGAACTTCCTCAACATGATAAAGGAAATATATGAAGAACCCACAACTAGCATCATCCTCAATGGGAATAAGATGGAATGTTTCCTCTAAGATCAGGAACAAGAAAAGGATGCCCACTGTCACTACTGTTATTCAACATTATGCTGGAAGGTCTAGCCAGAGTAATAAGACTAGAAAAAGAAATAAAAGGCATCCAAATCAGAAAGGAAGAAGTAAAACTCTGTGTTCGCAGATGACACAATACTATACATTGAAAATCCTGAAAAATCTACAGCCAAGCTACTAGTGTTAATAAATGAGTTCAACTAAGTGGCAGGTTACAAAATCAACACCCCCAAAATCAGTAATGTTTCTATACACTACTAATGAGCCATCTGAGGAAGAAATCAAGAAAATTACTCCGTTTACAATGGCAACCAAAAGAATAAAATATTTAGTAATAAACTTAACGATGGACACAAAAACCTACACACAGAAAACTATAATAAATTGCTAAAAGAAATCATGGAAGACCTAAATAAATGGAAGGGCATATTGTGTTTATGGATTGAAAGACTAAATACAGTTAAGATGTCAATTCTACCCAAATTGATTTATAGATTCAATGCAATACCAGTTAAAATCCCAACAACCCACTTTGCAGAAATAGGAAAAGCAATAATGAAATTTATTTGGAAGAGCAGTGTTCCCCGAATAGCTGAAAATATCTTGAGAAAGAAAAATGAAGTGGGAGATCTCATACTACCTCACTTTAAAGCATATTACAAGGTCACAGTAGTCAAAACAGCATGGTACTGGCATAGAGATAGATATGCTGACCAATGGAATCAAATTCAGCGTTCAGATGTAGACCCTCTTATATATGGACAATTGATCTTTGATTAGGTGGTCAAGCCAACCCACATGGAACAGAGCAGCCTCTACAGTAAATGGTATTTGGAGAACTGAATATCCATATGCAAAAGAATGAAAGAGGATCTATATCTCACATTACTATCCAAAAATTAACTCAGAATGGATCAATGACCTAAACATTAGAGTTAAGACCATAAAACCCAAATGTCCATCAACAGAGGAGTGGTTAAACAAGCTGTGTATATACATATGATGGAATATTACACAGCTATTAGACAGAATAAAGTCATGAAGCATATAGCACGTGGATGAACCTTGAGGAGAAAATGCTGAGTGAAATTAGGCAGATAAATACTGTTTTGTCTCACTAGTATGACAAACATTAATGAGAAAACTTTGAGAGTTAAAGTTAAGAACACGGGTTATCAGAATAGAAGAGGATAGAGACTGGGCATTTGGCTCTCAAGGAATACGAAGTGTGTAACAGGACTGACTGCAAAAATTCAGAAATGGATAGCACAATACTACCTGATGGTAGCACAATAATATAAGCACACTGAATGAAGCTGAATGTGAGTATGGCTGAGAGGAGAAAGGCTGGGGCAAGTATGACACCAGAAGAAAAGATAGAGAATAAAGACTGAGAAGGTATAACTTAGGAATAGCTGGAGTGGACAATGATGGTGATTAAATGTATACTTATAAAAACATTCTTGCATGAGGGAGAACAGACTAATTTCAACATTGCAAGTGTTGAAATAGGATGGTATACAGGAAAAAGTACAGTCAATGCAAGCTAGGGTCTACATTCAACAGTAACATTGCAATATGCTTCCACTGAATGTAACAAAGGCATTATGCCAAAACTAAATGTCCGCAGGCATTAGTTTTGGAGCATGGAGAGGGGGTATGGATTACCTTATGAAAGAAAAGAAAATGTCTTCAGAGAGATTTTGGTGACGAAGGCATGGCTATTTACATAGATTGGATTGTATGATGTGAGGATAAATCTCTAAAAATGAACAGAGAGAAACAAGTGCCAAAGAAAATGAAGAAAGAGATGTACCTATTCATTTGGTAAGGAAATGGTGAGGTGCAGCCCTTTGGAGGGCAGTGTGGTGTTTCCATAGGAGGGTAGGGGTGTGGTTGCCATGTGATCCTGAAACCCCGTTGCTCAGACATGAATGGACACTTGCACACTGGTGTATCTGTTGGCAGTGCTCACAATTTGCAATGGACGGAGGTGGCCTAAGGGTGCAGCCACTGAGAAATGGAAGGGGAAACTGTGGTGTACACATGCACCAGACTGCTGAGTGGCTCGGTAAGAAGGAACAAAGTTGTGAGGCATGCAGCTAAGTGAATGAAACTTCAGGACAGTGTTCTGAGTGAAATAGCAGAAACAAGAAGGCAGATATTATCATGCCTCACTCATATGGACTAACTATAATATACAAACTCAGGCTATTGTAAAGGGTCCTAGATTGTAAGCTCTTATAGCAGTCACATATATTCAGGAGTTTTAACTGTTCTTTCTCAATTCTGAGATACTGAGCTGTTTATATATAACCTGTTGTTCCCAGAAACTTCAAGTATTTATGTGACACCTGAGACCCTAAGTTAGAGCACTGAAACTGTGAAAGCACTGAAACAGCAACTGTTTAAAAAGTTGAAGAAGTGATCAGACTTCAAATAGAGGTATGAGTGAAGCTGATCTGGATAGGACTAAGGTAAATCAGAATACAAGGTAAAGGATGATATGGTCCATATTTTACAACTTCAACTTCTATGTGAGACCAAAGAGAGAGATGTTTATTTGGTGCAAAATTTATATTTAGGTGTTTTCGTTTGCTAACTGCCCGAATGCAATATAATCGCATTCCAGAAACGGAATGACTTTTAAAAAAAGGGAATTTGATAAGTTGCAAGTTAACACTTTTTAGGCCATGGAAATGTCCCAATTAAAGCAAATCTGTAGAAGTGTCCAATCTAAGGCATGCAGGGAAAGATACCTTGATTCAAAAAGGCTGATGAAGTTCAGGGTTTCTCTCTCAAGTGGAGAGGCGCTTGGCAAACACAGGCAGGGTTTCTCTCTCGGCTGGAAGGGCACATGGCGAACATGGTGTCATCTGCTAGCTTTCTCTCCAACTCCCCAGGAGGCATTTTCCTTCTTCATCTCCAAAAGTCGCTGGCTGGTGGACCCTCTGCTTCATGGTTCCGCGGTGTTCTCTGTTGTGGCTTCCTTGTGGCTCTGTCATTCTTCTCTGCTCTCTCTGAATTTCCAGCTTTCTCCGAAAGGTTTCCTCTTTTATAGGATTCCAGTAAAGTAATCAAGACCCACCTGGAATCCAGTTTAACAACCACCCTTGAGTGAATCACGTCTCCATGGAGATCATCTCATTAAAGTTTCCAACATACAGTACTGAATAGGGATTAGAAGAAACGGCTACCTTTACAAAATGGGATTAAGATTAAAACATGGCTTTTCTAGGGTACATACATCCTTTCAAACCGGCACATTAGGGTAGCACATTATCTAATTTAACTCGTATGGTCAGTTTATTTGAACACCATAAGTACATGGAATCTTGAATAGGGGATGAAATCTTGTTGGTTTGTACAGGTTAATGTGATGTCCTGATATATCCTACAGTAATTTGGGCAGTGAATAAAGAAGTATTTGGAAAGTAATCTTGGGGGACTGGGGAGAAAGGAGGAAATATTAAACTCCCCCTGTCTGGAGAGTTTCAGATATTCACAAGCAGGGGGGACAATCAATTGAATAGGCTGAGCCCTAAATCTTGGGGTTCGCTCCTATGAAACTTAATCCTGTAAAGGAAAAGCTAGACCTCCTTATAATCATTGCCAGAGAACCTCTTTTGTTTCTTAGATGTGGCCTCTCTCTCTAAGTCAACTTGGCAGGTGAACTCACTGCCCTCCCGCCGAAGTGGGACATGCCTTCCGGGGTCTAAATCTCCCTGGCAATATGGGGTAGAACTCTTGAGATGAGCTGGGACCCAGCATCATGGGATTGAGAAAGCCTTCTTGACCAAAAGGAGGAAGAGAGAAATGAAACAAAATAAGGGTTAAGTGGCTGAGAGATTTCAAACAAAATTGTGATGTTATCCTGGAAGTTATTCTTACGCATTATATAAATATCCCTTTTTGGTTTATGGTGTTTTGGAGTGGCTGGAGGGAAGTACCTGAAACTGTTGAGCTGTGTTCCAGTAGCCTTGATTCTTGAAGACGACTGATAACTGTATAGCTTTTACAACTTGACTGTGTCATTGTGAAAATCTTGTCTGATGCTCCTTTTATCCAGAGCATGGACAAATGAGTAAATAAATAAGAATAAAAAATAAACTGATAATAGAGGGGATAAAGGATTTTTAAAAATGGTTATCATGTGGGAGACCAGGTTTGATTCCCGGACCATGCACCACCAACCTCCCCCCCCCCCCCAAAAAAAAAATGGGTAGATTGCAGTACTTAGTGATCAATGAGAGGGAGAGGTAAGGAGTATGGGATGTATGAGTTGTTTCTTTTTTTTTTTTTCGTTCTTTTTCTGGAGTGATGCAAGTGTTCTAAAAATGATCATGGTGATGAGTACATAACTATATGATATGAGCCATTGATTGTATACTATGGCTGGACTGTATGTGTGTGAAGATTTCTCAATAAAAATATTTTTTAAATAAGTAAAGGCTATTTAGAAAGGGTAAAGCAATAAATTGGCCACCATTAAACCAGAGAAGTGGTTCAGTATGAAATTTGATTCCGTTTCATTACCTTTTTAGATTAATCTGGCTTGGAGGAATCCATGATGCATATGGTAGCAGTGATACACACACACAACAATTAGATGAGAAGTATGAAAATGATTTTATTTCATCAGGGTGTTGAGAGGAAATCAGGAGTCTTGCTATATTGTGCTGATTTTATGGTTGGTTAGTTGTGGCTCTTGTAGGAAAAGACCCTGCTCTCTTTGGCATATTTGAATAAACTCCTCTTAATCACTGGGAGGCGGGAGGGTGTGTGGTGAGCGAACACTGCTCGAAAGCGAAGCCCAGTCCCACCTTGGGAGCGTGGCAGGGGGTGGCGCTGGCTCATGGAAGCCTCAAGACCTGCAGGGTCAGGCATTCCATGTTTTGAGGTGGGCAACCATGCTTTACCTGACTTTTTCTGCTGACCAGGTCACTACCAGCCCACAGCCTGGAAGCAGCAGTGTCAGCAGAGCTAGTTTCCTGCACAAGTCTACTGTTCAGCCAGAAGAGAAGAAGCTGGAGACAGCAGTGTCTAAGCTTGAGCGCAGAGAACAGCTCAAAAAGGCCAACACTCTTCCCACATCTGTAACAGGTAAAGAGTGGGGTAATAGAGCATGCTTTATTTACTGCAGTGTATTAACTTGTGCAGCATTTTAGGTATTTTGAATCCAGCTGTCTCATATCCCATTCACAAACTTGGGCACTGATAAAGCTCATTGGTAAACTCACCCCTCTCCTCCCAGGTGGTGTGATGGTCAGTGTTTAACAGTCAGCTCTTGAGGGGTTGGGGAGACCTTTGATTTGTACATTTTCAATTTTTCTAGGTGCAAATACTTCCACCATGACCAATTTCAAGCTATTAATGTGACTTCAACTCACTAAATTCTCGAACATTTTAGAAGGCAATATGAACCACTGCCAACACCCCACTGCCTGTGGTCTGACAAAGTTAGGTTTATTAAGTTACTGCAGGCAGGAAGGCCACAAAGGAAGAGACATGATTATATAGGAGTTGGGGAAAAGAGTGGAGTTGAGGTAAAATTTAAATGGAGCAGTGTTTTGATAGGCCCAAAGCAAAGCAGGGCTGCACATAAAGGGGTTAACATCAGGTCTGACCTGAAAAGTGGACTTAGGGTCCTGTTTCCTTTGAAACTACAAAGTTAAAATAAATGTGTAGGATGTTGTTCTGAAAACCCCTTGCCTAGAACCCTGCACCTAGGAAATCAAAGCTGCTTCTCTGTATCACAGTGACCAACAGGGCTCAGATATTCAGGCAAGAGTGGACATTCCGTTCTCACTGATGTGATTCATATTGCAAAGTACTTGACAGTCCATGATTCTAGAAAACAAGCTCTCCAGACCTGTGTTCTTGAAGTGAAATTAATAAGTTGTTTTTGTATGTCTATAACCTGCAAGAGATGTATGTTTTTTTGTTTTTTATTTTTAAGATTCTCTTTCCAGTTAGGAGGTAAAATGATCCAATGTTTCCCACTGTTCCCTTATTCTAAGTGACTTGGAGGATGGGAGAATCTAAACAAGCTCCCTTGCAGGGGTTATTAGGTCTTTTTTTTTTTACCCAGACAACACTGTTCCACAAAGGAGGGCACACAACTCCAAGACCCAGGCTTTTCTCTGCCTTGCTTACCTGATGGTTAAAGTCTAGAAATGTAAAGAGGTCTCACTATTAAAGCTACATTTACTATTTAGTGAGGGGAAAAGAAAAACAAACCTCTGATAAATGAAAATGCTGTTCTGACTTACTCCCTTCTCCTTTTCCTTCCAAACAAAATCCAGTGGAGATCTCTGATTCAGCTCCCCCAACACCACTGGTGAAAGAAGTCACGAAGAGGTTTTCCACCCCAGATGCTGCCCCTGTGTCGACAGAACCAGCCTGGCTGGCTTTGGCCAAAAGGAAAGCAAAGGCCTGGAGCGACTGCCCACAGATTATTAAGTAAAGAGTGACTCTCTGCCATTCCTACAACCAGTTTTGGCTCCTCTCTTGCCCTTTTAATTAATTTATTTTTTTTATATGATGCAAAGAAACCAAGCTAGGAAAAAAGAAGCATGTCTTATAGGCTCTGAAATAATGTTTAGAAGCTGAACTGGTGGTGTTCATTGCAAAGAATGTATTTGCACAAATGTAGGCCCTGGTGCCTTGTGCTCCTCCTAGTTCTAAAGAAAAACTTCTGTCTAAAGAAACACATGAAGCAAAATCTCCAAACTCAGAACTCCTCACAAGAGCCTGCCATACCCACCCTATGGCCCTTCCTTACAGATAGGCCCACACACAATTTCAAATATGTACTTTTGCCAATCTTTGTAATGGTGTTTTGATTCTCTATTCCAATTTCTGTTATTCAAAATATTTACTTAGTGGATGTTTGGAGATTTCTACCCTTTTCTATGGTGATGGTGAAAGGATCATATATAGATGGAAACTAGAACATCTGTCCTCCTGAATGTAATGAGTCACCAGGGATCAGAAGCAACCATCTGGCTCCCAATTCTGTGCCCATTTCTGGTTTTCATGGATTTTTCCCATCGTGAAGCTGTAACACAGGCCAGTCCGGACACTCTTCTCCTACACTGTTACCCACAAGCCCCATTAGACCAGAGCGTCCTTAAAGACATGTTGAGGGATTTGGCCCCCATTGGCTCCAAGGGAACATTTTTATTTGATAGGAAATTTTACATCAGAGCTACACATTCTCTTTCTGTCTCTGAGAATCCCTATCTAGTGCAGTGGTTCTTAAGATGTCAGATCTTCTGAAGACAGAGCCAGGAATTCTTGCCAAGTCTCTTCAGATGAATTCTAATATATCCCAAAGGTTGAGAATTACTGATCAAATGTAATCTAGTTTGTCAGACTTTAAAGGGAGAGCCTCATTTTACCCAAAGAAGTAAAAGACACAAAAAGTAATTAACACAACTCCCCCAACTAGTTAGATATTACACAATAAGGGAGGCTCTGACATGTCTCTGAAAATATCCTTAGGTCTTTCGGGAAATGGGGAAAGTAACAGGAAGCCAAAATTTGGAGCCCTTGTACTAAGGACTACTGCAAGATGTTTTTTTCCTTACCATAATTGAGTAATTCATATTTAGAGACAAATGTTCAGTAGCATTTGTAATTTAGAGCATTCACCTTGCTACCTTTAAAAAAAACAAAACTCAGATGTTTGAGTGGCCTTGTTATTGTCATACACGTGTTCAGATAAAGGGACTTCGCATTTAAATCCACATAGATTCACTTTTTTTCCCCTTAATTTGCTTTATGTGAAAGATAAACACACCAGCAAACCCATATTTTGCTATTAACTTTATATTTCATGGTCTTGATATATTCCCCTTCTCTTTGATTCTCATTCCAAAATATACATACAAATCCTTTGCCAGGGGCAGGGGAGATTACATCCGTTTTCCTCTTCTACAAAAACACATTTTATTAGTAACCATCATCACTTTCCTTTAAGCTCACTCAGTATGCAATGTGCTGTTATTCTATCATATACCCTTAAGGAAAGATGATAGCATCCACATAGAAAGCATTTTCTGAGAGCCAGCACTCAGCTTCACTATAGCAGCTGGCTTGAGTGGTCAAGTGGGTAGTTGCACTCTTGAAAGATGAATTTATTATTACATATACAGGCCCTTCAGACTGTTAAGAAACAATGTAACTTTAATTTTTTTATTGCTATGGAAAGTAATTAATATTCCACTACATGTTTTCCATACTGATGTTCATTTATAAATCTTGTATGTAGGCATTTGTTAGTTACAATGGTTTCCTCACCAATGAAACTGGGGATCTTTCCAGCTAGAGCCCTGGACTTAAGAGTGCTACAGTAACACTTCTGAACTGACTTCTTTCATCCTATAAGCTTTGTATATCACAGCAATGGCAGAGAAAGGGTGAGGGAATCAAATCATTAAGAAATAATGATAGATGAATCAACTCTGAACTGACTCACCTCCCATTAAGCCCATACAAAGTAGGAGAAATACCTCAGTTAAAACTTTTACATCAAAGTCTTTAAGAGTATAAAGAGAGTATACTGAGAAAACAACAGTCATAGAAATTACTTCCAAGTAACTTCCAAAGGGTACATGTTTAACATTTCATGTGAAAATTATCCCAAATTTGCACTAAATACCAATGAAGTGTTATTTTGCTTTAGTTGTGCTGCAGATTTTCCTGACCAGCAATGGGGAAATTCTTTAAAAACATATTAAAAATTCAAGACAGTTTTGTTTTTTTTAAAAAGTGAATGATTGCTATGTTAAATCACAAGCATACAAAAGCTTCAAGTTTTTGTTTTTTTAATTTTAACAAACACATACTTCTCCTGGAAAGGTTATAGATGATTAACCTCTGTTCATAGACTTATATATAAAATTAGAGTTTTTTGTTTACTTTTTTAATTTTTCAAGTGCAATTGTTTCTTACAGACATTATTAATTACTATTAAATTATAATTTTAGCCAGTTATCAGCAAATGTATAGTATGTATTCATTGTCTCTTGTGACGTTTAGTTTAATTGCTTATTTTAAAGCAGAAACATTAGAATTACATGTGTCTTGCAATATTTTTACCAAAATAAAATTAAGTAGTTAAAATGAAAATAATTTAGTGTGATTTTAATGTTATTTTGAGATTTTTGGTTGTATAAAGTTTTAATGTAAAATGTCCATTATTGAAGGGAAAAGATCTTTCAATAAAAAATACACACAAGCTCTTCAGCACTGATGGAATTTCCTTTTCAGGTTGTTTTTACTAATTTCAATGATCATCTACTTGCATTAAATTTACATAGCTATTCTTGAACACAAAACATTTTGAGATGTATACTATGGTGCTTTATTGTATTTCTCACTAATGTTCTTTCTCTGGGGGGGGAGAAAAACAGTAACAGCACCAAATAAAATTTATATCACTATCCTAAATTAAACTTGAATTTTCCGTCTCAAACAAAATGATCCTAATGACTCCTTACTCAGAGTATGGGCCATGGAACAGCAGCATCTGCATCCACTGGGAGCACGTTTGAAATGAAGGTCTAGGTCCCCACCCTAGGCCTACTAAATCATCACAGGGCCAGGACTAGAGTGAATGAGGTGAGTGCGTTACTGGCCTTGGGTGCCAAAAAAAAAAAAAATCAGTAACAAAAATAATATTTTAATACAGCATTTCAAAAAATAAAAATTTTACCAAAAAAAAAAAACAATGATAAAATATCAACATTGTAAATAAAGGCTCAGCATTACAATATTTTCTTTTGCCTCACTCATACTGATCGCTGGCCTCAACCTTCTGGCCCTGCTGCTGAGATTCAGAGGCACATGAAGGCTTGAGAAACACTGTTCTAAAATAGTTACAGAAAACCTGGCAGAAGATTTATCATTCTTTTTGGCTAAAAATCCTTAACTCCCCTTTTATGTTTGGGGGAGTCTCAAACTCATAGGTCTTGGTGGGAGGTAGCACCGACCTCACACCACAGATCAAATGCCTTATGTGCTTTCCTAGCCGCCCCCACCCCCACCCTGGGCATGGGATCTAAATTTCACTTTTAATTGGAGGAGACTGCATTGAAAACAGGGATGGAAGAGTTGTGAGGAATTCTGCAGTGCAGGACACTCCATTTGCCAGGGCATCAGCAGCAGCGATGCTAGTAATGGGGCACAACATCTAGTACTATTGGTGTCAGATATAAGTTGAGCATTTATAACTTCAAGACAGCAGCTATCTTCACCAGGCCAAAATTATATGGCAATTACAGGCATGCATTTTTCCTGGCTATAGATATCTTCGCAATTCTCTGAGCCACTCAACATTATTTAAAAAAAAATTCATTTCTGCTCTGAGTTGGCTTTATTGCTTGCAACCAAGAACTTGATAGTTGGCTTGATAGTTGAAGCTTTACTGACAGATAACTGGACAAACTAAATAATACTGCAGTTGATCTTACAGATAGATAGGTGAAGGAGAAAGTTCAGTAACAGCTTACATTTTTGTTAAAGTGCTCAGCATGGTATATGGGATGTAATGTGCCCTAAATAGTTATTACTATTATTAGTACCTAAATTCAAAAGCATCATCTGAGCTCTATCATGAAATTTCAAAGAAAATTAAGATGCTTTTCACCTACTAAATATTTTAAGTGACATGGAAAAGAGGAAGACATATCCTGTTTCATTATTGCTGCATACTACTTCAAACTTAGTACTAACCCAAAACTTAGAGCTTAAAACAACCAGCATTTTATTTCTCATGATTCTGTACACCAGGAATAAATGGCTGGCACCATAGGAAGGTAGTTCAAATGAGCTGAGGGTTGGCTGGAATGGCTGTACTTATATGGCAGCTCAGGGTTCCCAAGGCACAAAAGCTGAAGCTGCCAGGCCATCTTAAGACTTAGCTCAGAAGTGGCACATTGTGAGGGTGCACAAGTAATTGAGTGGTAGAATTCTTGCCTGCCATGCTGGAGACCCAGGTTCAATTCCCAGCCTATGAACCTTAAAAAAAAAGTGACACAGTATAACCTATCCCACCTTCTATGGGTTAAAGCAAGTCATAGGCCAAGCCCAGATGTAAGGAAAGGGGACTATATATACGGTATCACAACGAAGAGGTATAGTTCATTTGGGTTCACCAATGTAACAAACTCCTACAACCACTAATTATTAAAGAGTTATAATCTTAAAGGGAAGACTTAATCCCAGGAAACAGAAGCAAATGCAAAATGCCATGGGACTGAAGAAGAAGCAACTAAAAAATCAGAGATACCATATCAGAGTATAGAGTTTTTTTCCTTTCCTGTTTTTTGTTGTGTTCCTTATCCCCAAGCCATTGAACAAAAAAAGATGTTACAACACCAAACTCTAATAAATTGAGAAATATAGTTGTAAAGAACATTTGCTATCAAAGCTCTGATATCAAAAACTGCAAAAAGAGGATACATCAGCTTGAAACTGTATACTATATATATTTTATTCTACATTTGTATCTTGTTCATTTAAAAACATTAAATGGGGAAGCCAATTCAATAAATAAATCCTACCTTTGAAAACCTTTTGTCATGACTCTCAGTATAAATGAATGAACGGTATACTACATATTACAGACCAAGCTTTTAACCTATTAACTATATTGTGATCTTTTATCCACAGGAGTCTCAGAAGATCATTTGGTGACTACTTAGTCTGTTTCAATTAGAAAATTAGAATATCTCTAACCTAATTTTTTAAAGTGCTACGAAATATATTGTTTTTTTTTCTCAAAATAACTTCTGTGAACAACTTTTGTTGCTCCCAGAGGAAGTAAAAATATGGTTGTTTTCCAATAAAGTATAGTAGGCAAGTTTAATCAAAATATACTCTTTAATATAAAATAAGACTATCCACATAGCTCTATAATTGTAAAATAATATTTCCAACTATCACTAGATGAATGCTGGTAAGGACTGCACCTGATTATTTTTGATTGCCACCCAATAAATCCAGACAATAAACATAATTATTTCTACATCCAATAATAAGCATAGATTCCCAGACCACAGGAGAAGAGAAGACTTCTCCAGGAAGTTCATATACACTTTGCAGTTGTCCGCTCTTAGATTCCAAGATCCACAGTTTCCCATCAGTAGATGCTGCTGCCAGCAATATTTTATTGCTATGGTTGTAACTATGGAAAGCAAATGGTGTTGCATATACCCTTGAAGTAGCTTCAAATTTCCACTGGAGATGACCTTTCATGTTACAACAATAGATAAAGCAATCATGGGAACCAAAAAATATCTCTTGCTGTAATGCTGAGGTACATGGGGATGAAAAAATTGGTCCACTGGTAGAGAACTGCCAAACCTAAAGAGGGTAATAAAAGCAATGATCATTCATTCATCTAATTGCATCAATTCTCCTTTAGATTAAAGCTTCAAGAAGCTCTTACTCTAAGACAAAATGCACTAGAACATTATTATTACATGATTCATCACTACGCAATATTATTAAGTAAATTAATTTTGAACACCAAAAGTTATTCCTAGTATGTTCCAAAAATAGTGAGTTCAAAGACAAAACTGCATTGTGTTTTCAATGTATGTTGTTAAAACTTGCATCCCACTCTTTTCTCCAAATATGGGGAGAAGGAAGTAAGTGAATTGAAAGAGTTTATGAGTGATAACTAATTTAGAACTTTAAACAAACCAAAGAGCTGTATGTCTTCCCTGTAGATATATACTATTTGCTTATTTCAAAGGTACTAATGACAAACCTACCAGCCTGAAGTTTCGGAAGAAAAGGAAAGAAAAGACAAAATTCTAAGTAAAAGCCACATAATAAAGAACAAAAAAAAGAACAATGGGCATGTTCACAATATGATTTATAATCTCAATTCAATCCAAGTCAGGATAGACTAACTCTAATCTTTCTATGGCTTATCCAGAAAAAAAAACACAAAAAAACAGGAGTATTGGCATCTGCCTCTTCTTACTTCTTATGGATCTAGAAGTGAGAACATATTCAAACTACTTTGTAAATAAAAATATTAGGTGAATATAATAAAAGATGTCATCAAAAAGGAATTGTTGCACAAAGCAAAAGGAACTGTAAGGCTATGCAGGGTGAATGTAGAATCAACCCCGGTCATCAATGGTTTAACTTACATTAGTGCTAGCACACTCTCAAGTCCACAAAATAACTTCCCAAATCAAACACAAGCTGAAGTTGTACCACAAATGATAGTCAGTTGTGGGTACTTAAAAGAAATGGAGATTAAAATTCCAAATAAAGTTCTATTCTGGTATTTACCCAGAAGAAGTCTATCCTGTCAGTCACAAAGTTGAGTGTTGGCATGCCCACACAGTGGAACTGTAGCTACACAAAAGATCTGGGCTTTCATAGTAAAAAGTGAGGCCTTCTTTAAAACTTACCTCAACAGAAGTTTCAGTAAAATTGACTAAAACAGGTAAAACTGGGTAGAAAGCTATTAAGCCTATAAAGTATCATCTAAAAATTCAGAAACCCATAGCTTGACAATTAAAGAGAACTAGTTTTCTACACATAGAGTTGAATAATGATGTTCAAAAATTTACTTCAGACTTCCGGAGAAGATGGCAGCTTAGTAAGACGCGCGGGTCTTAGTTCCTCCTCCAGAACAGCTACTAGGGAAGTAGAAACGGTACAGAACAGCTCCCGGAGCCACAACAGAGACCAAGAAGACAGCGTACCCCATTCTGGAACGGCTGACTGGCTGGGAGAACCCGTTGCGGTGAGATCACCAAGGGGTGCGGGCTTCCCCGGGCCGGGGCGGCAGGCGGCCAGAGTCCCTCCCTACCTCCCTCCCGGGCCGGCTGGGAGAATTGGACAGGCGATCCCCTCAAGCCGCGGCGGCTGGCGCCTACACCCCCACGCGTGGCCCCCCGGACCAGCTGGGAGAATTGAATCGGAGATCCCCCAAGCCGCGGAGACCAGCGACCGGGGTCCATTTCAAACACGTGGCTTCCCGGTCCGGCTGGGAATGGTGGATAGGCACTCCCCCAAGCCACGGTGGCCGGTGCCTCCCCACCACGCTTGGCGCCCCAGGCCGGCTGGGAAATTTGGACAGGCGCTCCCCCAAGCCGCGGAAGTCAGCGCGCCCCCACCACGCTTGGCGCCCCGGGCCGGAGGGGAAATTTGGACAGGCGCTCCACCAAGCCGCGGAGGCCGGCGACCCTCCCCACGCGCGGATTCCCGGGCAGGATGGGAGATCTGGATCGGCACTCCCCCAAGCCGCTTCGGCTGGCGAACCTCCCCTACAGCGAGAGTTTTCAAAATTTAAAGGAGCCACAGCATCTTTTACTGGTGGGACCCGCAGAAAGACGAGCGCCACGAGTGCCACCTACTGGGCAGGATAAGAAAAACAGAACCCAGAGACTTCACAGAAAAATCTTTCAACCTGGTGGGTTCCACACCCAGGCAAATCTGAATAATGCCCAGACACCAGCAGAAGATAACGGATCACGCTTGGAAAATTGAAGATACTGCCCAGTCAAAGGAACAAACCAATAGTTCAAATGAGATACAGGAGCTGAGACAACTAATGCTGAATATACGAACAGAAATGGAAAACCTCTTCAAAAACCAAATCGATAAATTGAGGGAGGACCAGAAGAAGACATGGGCTGAACAAAAAGAAGAAATAGAAAAACTAAAAAAACAAATCACAGAACTTATGGGAGTGAAGGACAAAGTAGAAAAGCTGGAAAAAACAATGGATACCTACAATGGTAGATTTAAAGAGACAGAAGCTAGAATTAGTGAATTGGAGGATGGAACATCTGAATTCCAAAAAGAAACAGAAACTATAGGGAAAAGAATGGAAAAATTTGAACAGGGGATCAGGGAACTGAATGAAAATATGAAGCGCACAAATATACGTGTTGTGGGTGTCCCAGAAGGAGAAGAGAAGGGAAAAGGAGGAGAAAAACTAATGGAAGAAATTATCACTGAAAATTTCCCAACTCTTATGAAACCCTAAAATTACAGATCCAAGAAGTGCAGTGCACCCCAAAGAGAATAGACCAAATAGGCGTTCTCCAAGACACTTACTAGTTAGAATGTCAGAGGTCAAACAGAAAGAGAGGATCTTGAAAGCAGGAAGAGAAAAACAATCCATCACATACAAGGGAAACCCAATAAGACTATGTGTAGATTTCTCAGCAGAAACCATGGAAGCTAGAAGACAGTGGGATGATATATTTAAATTATTAAAAGAGAAAAACTGCCAACCAAGACTCCTATATCCAGAAAAATTGTCCCTCAAAAATGAGGGAGAAATTAAAACATTTTCAGACAAAAAGTCACTGAGAGAATTTGTGACCAAGACCAGCTCTACAAGAAATACTAAAGGGAGCACTAGAGTCAGACACGAAAGGACAGAAGAGAGAGATATGGAGAACAGTGTAGAAAGAAGGAAAATCAGATATGATATATATAATACAAAAGGCAAAATGGTAGAGGAAAATATTATCCAAACAGTAATAACATTAAATGTTAATGGACTGAATTCCCCAATCAAAAGGCATAGACTGGCAGAATGGATTAAAAAACAGGATCCTTCTATATGCTGTCTACAGGAAACACATCTTAGACCCAAAGATAAGCATAGATTGAAAGTGAAAGATTGGGAAAAGATATTTCATGCAAATAACAACCAGAAAAGAGCAGGAGTAGCTATACTAATATCTAGCAAATTAGACTTCAAATGAAAAACATTTAAAAGAGACAAAGAAGGATACTATCTACTACTAAAAGGAACAATTAAACAAGAAGATATAACAATCATAAATATTTATGCACCGAACCAGAATGCCCCAAAATACGTGAGGAATACACTGCAAACACTGAAAAGGGAAATAGACACATATACCATAATAGTTGGAGACTTCAATTCACCACTCTCATCAATGGACAGAACATCTAGATAGAGGATAAATGAAGAAATAGAGAATTTGAATATTACTATAAATGAACTAGACTTAACAGACATTTATAGGACATTACATCCCACAACAGCAGGATACACCTTTTTCTCAAGTGCTCATGGATCATTCTCAAAGATAGACCATATGCTGGGTCACAAAGCAAGTCTTAACAAATTTAAAAAGATTGAAATCATACACAACACTTTCTCGGATCATAAAGAAATGAAGTTGGAAATCAGTAATAGGTGGAGTGCCAGAAAATTCACAAATACGTGGAGGCTCAACAACACACTCTTAAACAACGAGTGGGTCAAAGAAGAAATTGCAAGAGAAATTAGTAACCTCGAGGCAAATGAAAACGAAAACACAACATATCAAAACCTATGGGACGCAGCAAAGGCAGTGCTAAGAGGGAAATTTATTGCCCTAAATGCCTATATCAGAAAAGAAGAAAAGGCAAAAATGCAGGAATTAACTGTCCACTTGGAAGAACTGGAGAAAGAACAGCAAACTAATCCCAAAGCAAGCAAAAGGAAAGAAATAACAAAGATTAGAGCAGAAATAAATGAAATTGAAAACATGAAAACAATAGAGAAAATCAATAAGACCAGAAGTTGGTTCTATGAGAAAATCAATAAGATTGATGGGCCCTTAGCAAGATTGACAAAAAGAAGAAGAGAGAGGATGCAAATAAATAAGATCAGAAATGGAAGAGGAGACATAACCACTGACCTCACAGAAATAAAGGAGGTAATAACAGGATACTATGAACAACTTTATGCTAATAAATACAACAATTTAGATGAAATGGATGGGTTCCTGGAAAGACATGAATAACCAACTTTGACTCAAGAAGAAATAGATGACCTCAGCAAACCAATCACAAGTAAAGAAATTGAATCAGTCATTCAAAAGCTTCCCAAAAAGAAAAGTCCATGACCAGATGGCTTCACATGTGAATTTTATCAAACATTCCAGAAAGAATTAGTGCCAACTCTCCTCAAGCTCTTCAAAAAAATCGAAGTGGAGGAAAAGCTACCTAATTCATTCTATGAAGCCAACATCACCCTCATACCAAAACCAGGCAAAGATATTACAAAAAAAGAAAACTACAGGCCAATCTCTCTAATGAATATAGATGAAAAATCCTCAATAAAATTCTAGCAAATCGTATCCAACAACACATTAAAAGAATTATACATCATGACCAAGTAGGATTCATCCCAGGTATGCAAGGATGGTTCAACATAAGAAAATCAATTAATGTAATACACCATATCAACAAATCAAAGCAGAAAAATCACATGATCATCTCAATTGATGCAGAGAAGGCATCTGACAAGATTCAACATCCTTTCCTGTTGAAAACACTTCAAAAGATAGGAATACATGGGAACTTCCTTAAAATGATAGAGGGAATATATGAAAAACCCACAGCTAATATCATCCTCAATGGGGAAAAATTGAAAACTTTTCCCCTAAGATCAGGAACAAGACAAAGATGTTCATTATCACCGCTATTATTCAACATCGTGTTGGAGGTTCTAGCCAGAGCAATTAGACAAGAAAAAGAAATACAAGGCATCAAAATTGGAAAGGAAGAAGTAAAACTATCACTGTTTGCAGACGATATGATATTATACGTCGAAAACCTGGAAAAATCCACAACAAAACTACTAGAGCTAATAAATGAGTACAGCAAAGTAGCAGGTTACAAGATCAACATTCAAAAATCTGTAGCATTTCTATACACTAGCAATGAACAAGCGGAGGGGGAAATCAAGAAACGAATCCCATTTACAATTGCAACTAAAAGAACAAAATACCTAGGAATAAATTTAACTAAAGAGACAAAAGACCTATACAAAGAAAACTACAAAATACTGTTAAAAGAAATCACAGAAGACCTAAATAGATGGAAGGGCATACCGTGTTCATGGATTGGAAGACTAAATATAGTTAAGATGTCAATCCTACCTAAATTGATTTACAGATTCAATGCAATACCAATCAAAATCCCAACAACTTATTTTTCAGAAATAGAAAAACCAATAAGCAAATTTATCTGGAAGGGCAGGCTGCCCCGAATTGCTAAAAACTTCTTCAGGAAAAAAAACGAAGCTGGAGGTCTCATGCTGCCGGACTTTAAGGCATATTATGAAGCCACAGTGGTCAAAACAGCATGTTACTGGCATAAAGATAGATATATCGACCAATGGAATCGAATAGAGTGCTCAGATATAGACCCTCTCATCTATGGACATTTGATCTTTGATAAGGCAGCCAAGCCAACTCACCTGGGACAGAACAGTCTCTTCAATAAATGGTGCCTAGAGAACTGGATATCCATATGCAAAAGAATGAAAGAGGACCCGTATCTCACACCCTATACAAAAGTTAACTCAAAATGGATCAAAGATCTAAACATTAGGTCTAAGACCATAAAACAGTTAGAGGAAAATGTAGGGAGATATCTTATGAAACTTACAATTGGAGGCGGTTTTATGGACCTTAAACCTAAAGCAAGAGCACTGAAGAAAGAAATAAATAAATGGGAGCTCCTCAAAATTAAACACTTTGTGCATCAAAGAACTTCATCAAGAAAGTAGAAAGACAGCCTACACAATGGGAGACAATATTTGGAAACGACATATCAGATAAAGGTCTAGTATCCAGAATTTATAAAGAGATTGTTCAACTCAACAACAAAAAAACAGCCAATTCAATTACAAAATGGGAAAAAGACTTGAACAGACACCTCTCAGAAGAGGAAATACAAATGGCCAAAAGGCACATGAAGAGATGCTCAATGTCCCTGGCAATTAGAGAAATGCAAATCAAAACCACAATGAGATATCATCTCACACCCACCAGAATGGCCATTATCAACAAAACAGAAAATGACAAGTGCTGGAGAGGATGCGGAGAAAGAGGTACACTTATCCACTGTTGGTGGGAATGTCAAAGGGTGCAACCACTGTGGAAGGCAGTTTGGCGGTTCCTCAAAAAAGTGAATATAGAATTGCCATACCACCCAGCAATACCATTGCTTGGTATCTACTCAAAAGACTTAAGGGCAAAGACACAGACGGATATTTGCACACCAATGTTTATAGCAGCATTATTTACAATTGCAAAGAGATGGAAACAGCCAAAATGTCCATCAACAGATAGTGGCTAAACAAAGTGTGGTATATACATACGATGGAATATTATGCAGCTTTAAGACAGAATAAACTTATGAAGCATGTAATAACATGGATGGACCTAGAGAACATTATGCTGAGTGAGTCTAGCCAAAAACTAAAGGACAAATACTGTATGGTCCCACTGATGTGAACCGACATTCGAGAATAAACTTGGAATATGTCATTGGTAACAGAGACCAACAGGATTTAGAAACAGGGTAAGATAATGGGTAATTGGAGCTGAAGGGATACAGACTGTGCAACAAGACTAGATACAAAAACTCAAAAATGGACAGCACAATAATACCTAATTGTAATGTAATTATGTTAAAACACTGAATGAAGCTGCATCTGAGCTATAGTTTTTTTTGTTTGTTTGTGTCTTTTTTTATTATTATTTTTAATTTTTTCTCTATATTAACATTGTATATCTTTTTCTGTTTTTTTGCTAGTTCTTTTCCTAAATCGATGCAAATGTACTAAGAAATGATGATCATGCATCTATGTGATGATGTTAAGAATTACTGATTGCATATGTAGAATGGAATGATTTCTAAATGTTGTGTTAATTTCTTTTTTTCTTTAATTAATAAAAAAAAATTTACTTCAGTTCTCACTTACAACTTTGCCTTTGAGAAAGATATGTGAAAGAGAACTAGAAATTTTCACCTTTTCTCCAAAATGAGTAAAGCAGAGTAAATTCCCATCTACACAACCAATACAAATATACTGTAGACAACACTGTGGAGAAGAGAAGAGTGGTTTTCCACAAGAATATTTCCATATTCTGTTCCCAGTAGCCTGTCAAGGGCAAAAATAAATTTATTACCATTTAAAATCATTTTGCTCTCAGGGACAGAGCTAAAAACATCATAATATATTACAATGGCATGTTGACATTTAAAATGAAGCTCAAGTACAAAGACACAATTATAAAATTAATCAGTGCTATTTATGAGAGCTAGGATAAAAACCCACAATAAAACCAGCAAAGAAATAGCTAGTATATTAAGAACTATCCTTAGGATGAACATGAATAGATTGAGAAAACTCTGCCAATTTAAAAAAAAATAGAAGATAATTTACAAGAACTTTAAATTTTCTCATCTTTCTAGATTGCATGTCAATCTTTTTTTTTATGTGTATTATTTTTAATGAATTATTTTTCAGTGCTACCTGGGTTATATCTAACTGAAAACTACCTCAAGCTTTCAGAATTCAAACCCCAACTAAAAGAATATTAGAGAAAAGATAGGAAAATCAATACATATTATTTTATGCCTACAGGATTTACAGCCAGCAAAAGTCCTTTCAGTGTAGCAAAATATAAGTGATGTGGATTCAGGGTCAAACAAGGAGAAGAAAAGATAGTTGCTCCACATTTTAAGTTCCAAACACATGTCTTTTTCTGCAAATGAGAAAGGAAATGAATTGGTTTTTGTTAAAAGATAACAAACCTACATATTCTATTCCTCATGATAACTATTTATACAATCTGTTGACATCAATTTACATACATTTTATTTTTAGTATACTTTATAATAAAAGCAATATATGCCCATTGTGGAAAACAGGCTAGTGTACAGAAGACAAAGGCTTAGAATAAAGAAGACCCAGAGACACTGTTAACGTTTTAGCAATTTCCCTTTGGATCTTTTAGGTACATACGCACATGATTTAATACAGTTGAGATCATTCTGAATATACAACCTGATATCTTGTTTGCTCACCTGTTTTGAAAATGCATAAATATCATTTTAATGCACAGTATTATCTCAAATGAACAAAAATAATTTCTCTTCCTTACTGACATCATTTGGAAGTCATTTCTTGCCATTATAAACAACTTGAAGTAGACACTTGTTTTTTTTTTTGCATGGGCAGGCACCAGGAATCGAACCTGGGTCTCCAAGACAGAATTCTCAGTGGCAATTGAGCCACCGTCACACTGCCCTGAAGATATTTTAGTATGTATATTTGTCGATGTATCTGATTGTTTTACCAGAATAGATTCCTGGAAGAATTTTACGAGATCAAAGGATATGAAAATATTACCTATTGCAAAGTTATTTTCCTTAGAGGCTTCACCAAGTCACAACCTAACACTCTCATCAGCTTTCAACGTAATCATTTTAATATTTTTTCTAATCTAATACCATTTGTTTGTCTATCTTATGGTTTTAAATTTTCATTCCTTTGATTATTAAAGGTATAAAACATTCAAATAAATATATTTACCTGTCATTCTTCTTTAGGTACCATGAATTTTATTTTCCTTTTGTTTATATGTGGCTTTTAATGTTTTTCTTATTAATTTATATTTGCTCTTTATTTTTAATTATACTTATAAATGAGTTTTAAATGTCACAGTTGTTTCAAATATTTTTCCCAACTTGATTCTTTTAATTTTATAATTCATGTTATAAAAAATTTTTGTTTATATAATCAAGTCATTGATTTTTCCTTTGGTTTTTTTTTTTTTCTATTATCAAGATCATAATTCTAAGCTGTTTACATTTCAAAACTCTAAGTAGAAAATGTATTTCTGGAAAATTTGGTAAGGAAGTTAAAAATGTCTAAGGCATGAATTCAATTAACCCCTTATTCTTTCCTATCTACAATGCTAAATTTGGGAAACAGTTAACACTTGCTCCCTGACTCAACAACAGAAGATAGTTCCATAATCATCTATACTTATGGTGTGGCAGACTGACAGAGTGACTTCTTACATAAATATCCAAAGCATATGCATGCTGGTCATGAGAGCCAATATAAAGGAGTCCTGTGATTGGATCCATGGTTGCAGAGCTTTTGACAGCATCTTGAGTGGCAAACATCCAGTATTTTTCTCCACTATTACTTTTCAAAACATAAACAAATCCATCATAACAGCCTATAGAGAAACATAATATAAAAGATGAGATTTAGATATATCTGTCACTGGAAAACAATTCTTTATACAAAATCATGAGAATTTATGTTTGATGCTCTCTCTCTTTACATGTGTATTTGAGCTCATCTGATTTAAATCTCAGCAATGTGAAGGAGAAACAACAATAATCACTTGCATAAAATACCTATTTAGTAGGAACACCTTATTTTCTAAATATACTCCAAAGTACATTATTACCAGGAAAACAATGAAACATGCTGCAGTGGAGAAAATCTTTGACAGTCCTGAATTCAAACGTCATCATGGCAATATCTGGGCAAATTACCCAGCACTACTGTGCCTCAATTTATTCTTCTGTTAAATACTGTGGCATCTACTTCAAGTATTATTGTAAGAATTAAGGTAATATAATGTGGAAAAATATCCAACATAGAAGGTATTCAAGGAATGCCAATATTCCTTGACCTATTACTGTATCAGGTGCTACTCTATTTTATATCTGTTAACCCATTAATCCTCGAAGTGAGGCAAGCACTATTATTATCCCCATTTCTTAGATGATGAATTGAAGCATAGAGAGATTAAGTTACTAGGGTGAAACTAAACAGCTGATATGTAGCAAAGCCAGGATTTGAATCTAAGTCAAGCTCCAGAACCTGTGCTCTAAACACTTAAACCACCTTTCTCAGCCTGCTGCTACAGATGAGTAAATAGGGCAGGAGTCCCTGACCCTGGTGTAGTCAAAATAATCTAGTTGTAATAGGGCTGGTCAAAATCTACAATTCCCTGGAGTTTATGTAAATCAGTGGCAGTGGAACCTGGGGATAAAACTTAAGGCAATTTCACTGGCCCACAATTAAGTGGATGGTTCCACCTGTAGCCAAAGGTACTGCTTCTCACTTGAATCCCAATTTCCAGTATGCTTCCTGTGTTGTTTTTTTTTTCCCCTGGAGTTAGCGCTTAATTGATAGTAGTAACATGCTGAATGATGAGGAAGAAAAATGTCCTAAGTAGTAGAGTATTCCAGAACTCAGCTGGGCTTTGAAAAATTTCTTTCAGTTCAGCTCAATTAAAAAAAAAAAGCCTACTGCTACATACATATTTAACAGTTATACCTTAATATTCTTTCAACAGCAACAGGTATACCACGCCAATACTTGGAGTCAATAATACCAGGGCATAAGAGATATGGGGTATTTTGGGTTTTCCTTTTTTATGTGACTGTTGTTTTTCTCTTTGGAGCACTGAAAATTTTCTAAAATTGAATGTGACAATGATTGCATAGTTAAATAATGATACTGAGAGACACTGTATATTCTGAATGGAATATATGGTATATGAATATTTCTCAATAAAACGTGTAGATTAAAAAAACAACTCTACTGCTAAAAGAAAATATAGAATAAAATTTTTGTGACCTTGGATTAAGCAACAATGAACAATAAAAGCATTGTTCACAAAGAAAAAGTGATAAATTGGACTTCACTGAAATGAAAACCTCTTTTTTTACTTTTTTGCATGGGCAGGCACCAGGAATCGAACCCAGGTCTCTGGTATGGTAGGTGAGAACTCTGCCTGCTAAGCCACTGTGGCCCACCCAAGAACTTCTCTTTTAAAGACACCGTGTTAAGAGAATGAAAAGAATAGGCAAAGACTGGGAAAAAACAATATGCAAAACATATATCTGAGAAAGGACTCATAGCCAGAATACATTAAAAGCTCTCAGAATTTAATAATAAGAAAACAAACACAATAAAAAACAGTGGGCAAAGGAGGTCAACAAATATTTCATAAAAGAAGATATATGGATGGCAAATAAGCACATGAAAAGATGCTTAATATCATTAGTCATTAGGGAAATGCAAATTAAAACCAGAATGAAATACTACTCCACATCTGTAGAATAAATAAAAAAAAAATTTTTAAAGCTGGCAATACCAAATACTGCCAAGGAGCAGAACAGGTATGAACCTCTCATACAGTGATGATGGTAATGCACAACGGTTCAGTCACTTTGAGAAATAAAGTGACCTTTTGTTAAAGTTAAACCTACACTTATCATACAACCCAGCAATCTCTATCCTAGGTATTTACCCAAGTGAAATAAAAACATGTTCACACACACAAAAAACTGTTCATGAATGCTTACAGCAGCCTTATTCCAAAACTGGAAACAGGTAAAAGTGAATGGATAATTAATAATTACTGATTGCATATGTAGAATTGTATGATTTCTAAATGTTGGGTTAATTTCTTTTTTTCCGTTAATTAATAAAAAAAAAAAGTGAATGGATAAACAAACTGTGGCATATCCACATAAAAGAATATTCAGCAATAAAAGAAATTACTGATGCATGCAACAATGTGCATGAATCTCAAACTGAAGTTCTAAGAGGTTCAGCAATTTGCCAAAGATCACAGAACTAGTCATAGCTATGAAGCTAGGTTCCAATCCAGGGACTCTGACCCCTAGACCCACATTGCTCGTCCCCAAGCTATGGTAATCCATGGGGTTAACCATTATTCTTTAACAGCAACCAAACCCACCATACATTGCTTTTTTTATTTAAGTAGGACCTACCAATTACTGTATATTATTATACAATTACTGTATATTATCACACAGTAATTTAATCTAACAAACCCGGCAAACTTTAAATTCAGAAACTTACCCACTATAACAAAGTTTCCACAATTAGATATACAGGCTGAAGATTCAATTCTATCTCCCAAAATCTGTTCCCATTTCACCTTCCCAGAGTAAAGGTCAATTGCCTTCATTCTATGAGAATGGGAACCAATGTATACAGTTGCAGATGACTTATCACTAGCTGGTATTATAACCAGAGGTGAAGCATCTACACATTTGCCTGTGTCTGACCTCCACCTCACACGTAACTCCAGTTTCTCAGCTCCTATGGTAAGTTTCTTCTCTTCAGAATCTTTTGCAATACAGGAAAGCTCCTCTGACTTTGCAATAAGAGTTGAAAGATTTGTGTTTTTCATATTTTGAATATCAGTCTGTGAAATTAAATTTGAAGAATGGGCTGAAGGGCAATGTTCTAATTTAGTTAAAAACCTAGCAGTATGCAGAGATAAGATCTGATTCCCTCTGCTTAGTGCAATACAAGCATTTATCTCATTGTCATAATTTAAAGGCATATCGGATTTACGACGTAAAGACTTTCCACTGGTTTCTTCTTGATTAATGTCATTGAGTTTTCTTTTTGTGGCGTAACTCTTGCTGAGTGGCAGGTCTTCATCCGAAAATACTGTTTGAAGGATATGATGGTAAATTTCTAAAATTGAATTGCTGAGAATAATTTCCAGAAGCCCAGGTACTGATCTGCCAACCAGATTTTCAATCTCATTGAGAAGCCGTACAGACTTTAAGGAATCTCCACCACTATTTAAGAACAGTGACTCTTCCGGAACCTTCAAAGGATCTTCTGAAAGACTGAGAATAGACTAAAATGAGAGAAGGGAGAAATACAGTGAAGTAGATGCCTAAAAAGAAAGACTTCAACATTCGCAAGTAATATATAAAGGTGACAGTACCTATATTAATCATGACATGAACACAAGACATGCAAAATAAGTATTTTTAATAATTAAATTTTAAAGTATTATTTTCTTTGATACTGAAGGAGACTATCACCATGCTACAAATTTTACTGCAAACTATTTTTTTTTCTATGCTGTATGGCAGAGTCTCATTTCATTCTTTTTCCATGTGAATATCCTGTTATTGCAGCACCATTTGTTGAATTTTCTGTTTGTTTTGTTGGCTTCTCTGTTTGTTTGCGAAGTGCACAGGCTAGAAATTGAACCCCAGTCTCCCACATGGCAGGTGAGAATTTTACCACTGAACTACCCTCGCAGCCCCCAAACTCATTTTTATAACTGCAAAATATACCTGCATCTGAAGCAGTTTTCCTACCTGTATAATAGGTAAACTGAACTTATAAAAACATCTGACTTACTAATTATTGAGCCTACCAGACACTATTATATTAAATCTCTATAATATGTGGGTAATATCTTTATCTGCTTCATATAAATAAAAATTACTTCACAATAATGTGAAAAGGAAATGGATAACACTTGTCTAAATATCCTCCATTTTCAAGTAAGTCGATATAATTACAACCTCTTTTAAGTATTCTTTAGAAAATAATAATATATTTTTCCCCTTGGTAAAATATACATATATAAATTTACTTTTTTTTTTTTTTTGAGGTGCTTGGTCCAGGAATCGAACCCGGGTCTCCTGCATAGAAGGTGAGCATTCTACTACTGAACCACCTGTGCACCTCTATATACATTTACTTTTAAAGTTATCGATCATCTTTGATAAGCGAATAATTTAGTGTGGGGAAAAAAAGGGGCGACAAGCCTCCCTTTTGGCATACTTTTAAATAGGTCAAAAATTAATTTCAATTTAGTTCTGTAACTACAAAAGCTGACTGTTATTACTACAGGAATTAGTCTAGTCAGTTTATGAAAAATTCTATGCTTTCTTCTTGATAGTGGTGCAAAAGTAGACTTAAGAATGCTGGAAAGCTGAAGGCAAAGATATTGTTCATGGATACCTGAGTATTACTCTACTTTCTCCTCTTCAAATAAGAGAGGTAGCCTTGCAATGAAGAGTGTCACTCAAGAACAGGACAGCCCACTGGTTATAAAAATAGCTTTAAATGGAAGTACACATGCTATTTAACAAATGTTCTTTAGGAATAATGATGTAAGCCCTGAGTATAATATACTGTGGTACAGCAAGATTTGGCTATTTTCTCAGCTCTGACATGATTACTACTATACTTCACTGCTACTCTTAGGGAAAAGCATATGCCATGGGTAGCTTTGTCTGCTTTTATGAGCATCTTACTTGCATTTCTTTTTTCACAGCTTAATCTATCTCACAGTATAGAACCTAATGCTTATTTTAATAAAAATTGGATAAATGAAGCTATATACCTACCATCTGGGCAGCATTAACATTCTTAGAAAAATTTATAAAACTAATTAAGATGTTTTTGTTCCCTAAAGGTATCAAATGACCTCTTTTTAGTAACAAATTTGTATCTTCAATACTGTACCTTCCACAAATGCTGTAATTTATCCCAAAGTTCCTCTTTTTCACTGAGTTTACTATGAGATTTCAGGTTTATGTAGTCTATATAAATCTTGTTTAACTCAGAGACATCAATTTTGCCTTAATATAGAGGAGAAATAACTTTTTAATTACAGATCAAAGCCTTCATATCTTCATGTGACATAAGAACACATATATTTTTCATTTTAAAGCTTAGAAATTCTATAAAGAGTTCGTCATAGACAATCAAGTCTAAAGAAAGCAATTCATACTACTGAAAATATAGTAAGTAATAAATAAGCAAAAGGGGAGGGAAGAACTAATGTAATCTGATTTAAAGAGCTAAAGACATAATACTGTTAACTGAGCAATTACAACACTTCAAAGTAAATATTAAATAAAGATGAAAATGGGAAGGTAATAAAATATGGTAGTTAAGAACATAGGTTTTAAAGTCAAACAGTCCTAGACAGACTTTCAACTCAACCACCAACCAACTATGTGATTCTGGGAAAGTTATTTAATCTCTTTAAGTCTTATTTTCCTCATCTATAAATTCCTATTTAAATAAATACACCACTTATTCAAACACCTTTCTGAAGATAAATGAATTAATTATATAAAGCATTTAACAGAGGTGTATTGCAACAAATGCTAGTATCATCTTGTGATATTAAGGATTTAAGTGACATTTAAACTAGTTATGAATATAGTTAGTATTCTTTGGAACTGAAATATATCTGCTTTAAATTATTTTACCATGAGGTGTAAATGGTAGCGTATCAATCATCACAAGTTCATCTGGGATTGCATAACTTGGAAGATACTTCTGAAGTTCTTTAAAGATGTAATCCTTTACTAAATCTTCTTTGGACACCATGAACAGAATTAATTTTTCCTGATTATGCCATGTAACTGCACAAGATTCCACTTGCTGAAGTCTTTCAGCAACCTATGAGAGAGATTATCCCAATATGCCAATGTGGACATTTGAAAACAAACTTCCACACGCTCAGACTTATCATGTCTGAATTCAATACAGTCAAATTAAGTTTTAAGATTCACAATTACTTTAGAAAAAAATTTTGCTATAGTTACTGTTACTATCATACAGTGTGCTTAATATTTTTCAAAAACTCCAAAAAGCTTCAAAAAGCTCCTCACGTTAAATAAGCCATTTATTTTCACTGTTATTGAAGTACTAGTTATGTCATTTATTAAAAAAAAAATCATTTCTTCACACTGGGAATAAGGGGCACACTGAATTGCCCATATCTTTAATTGTAATTCATCATTAAAATAAAAATCTTAGGTTTAAAAACTACTGATAGAGAACCTTGGCACAGAAAATTGGTAATGGTGGCCTCCAATACCGTATACATATATTAAAGGATAGTTAATATTTATATAGTTCTACCTGTTGCACAAGCTCAATGTTAAGACGCTTCCCATGACGTTTAATCTGATTGTCCTTTCGTCCCAAGAAAAATATTTCTCCATCCTTCACAGTCACAAAGTCTCCTGTGGCTCGCATTGTACCGAGTGGTACTGTCATTTCATCATCAAGAAAACATACCCGGTTTCTGCCCCCTTCACAAGATTAAAACATCAACGTAATAAAAAGAAACTATGGAATTTACATAAAAAATCATCAAATCAAAAACATCTGCAGAAGTTCAGTTCTAAGACATGAGAAATTAATACTGAGTTTAAAAATTTTAATATTTCTATTAAACAGGGGACTTACTTTTAACTGTTATCTGATAAAATTAGGTAAAGTAACCTCAGTAAAGAAGCCAATAAATAAAACAAAATTTATTTCTAGAAATATATATGATTTAAAAATTATTAAAATACTGATTAAATAGATTTTAGCTAAAAATACAAATGTAAAGGTACAGGTAGTTTTTAAATTAACTTTATATTTTCCCTTAGACATTGCCATCTGAAATAATCATGGTAATTTATTTAATGTTTCATGACTATGAGGATAAAATTAAAACATCATCACTGAAAAGAATACTGGACTTAAGAGAAATCAGGAAAAGAATAACACATAGATATTTTTTTCTTAAAAAAATGAACTCCTAATTAACAAATATAAAACAACCTAAAAATACTTGGCCATTGCCTTCTTGAATTGTGAAACCATTACTGTCTCTGACTTCAATTACTGTTCCAAGCAGTGGAAATCCCAGTTGTAAAGGCAATTCACATCTATGAAAAACACAACAACCCAAACCAGATTTAAAATTTTTCATTTGAATAGTATATTTTTCAATGTATTTAAATCACATAGTACTAAATAAAGAAAAACATTTTTGTTATTCCATAATTCGAAGACTGCCAAGATGAAAAGATTAGATGGAAAAGTTATCATACAGGCTATTAATTACTGTTTAGTGACAAAAAGTTCATGTAGTAAAAAATGTTCTGGAGTTTCAGCTTCAAATATAAGATTAAATAATGCCTCTAAAATTATTACTCTAGTGCCTATAAAAATACTATTTGTTTTAAGATCTTGGAAAGATACACTTTCTCTTTACCCTACTTAACATCATTAAAATCCTTACTTCAAAGTAGAGTTAAGAATTGTTTCTGGAATCCTGTAAAAGGTTGCCCAGCTTGATACCTCTGTGATACCATAAATATTAAATATTTTTGTTTTATTGCCTTCTCCTCTCCAGCTTCTGAAAACAGTCAATGATGGAAATGCTTCACCACCAAGGGCTAATACTCGAAGAGAAGTACTGGCTGATAAAATAGTTGACTTGATCAGTTGAGATCCAAATCTTCTAAGCAATGTTGGTGTTGCCTGTAAATACATTAAAAATTATTTATTTCCTCTCACTTTTTAAAAAAGGTAAACCCAGCGATTCTTAGTTCAAAATTTAACATATGAAGCCCACATGGAAATCAAAGCTATATTTATTAAATGTCAGATTAATTTGGAAAACTGCTGGGGCAGCATTACCTTCTTAATGTGGATATTGATTTTGTTTTAGAAAAAAACTTAAGAAAAAATACTTTGAAAAAAAGGCTTTAAAGATAAAAAGGACATGCGGGAGACCAGGGTTTGATTCCCGGAGCAAATTGTACATTAAAAGAAAAACAAACACAAACAAACCTTCCTTTAGGGAGTTGCAAGGCCAGTTCAGTGGTAGAATTCTCACCTGCCATGTGGGAGACCCAGGTGGTTCGATTCCTAGTCCATGCACTGCCCCCGCCCCCGCCAGAAAAAAAAGATAAAAAGGACAACATCTATACAAATCAAATCTTATTTCCTATCCTTTTAGCTCTTAGAAGAAAAAGTACATGAAAAGGTTTAAAAAATGAGACTAAGCAAGACAACATGAATAAAGATGTTTAAAAACTGCTGTATTGAGGTATAACTGACATTGTTAACTACACATATTTAAAGTATACAGTTTGATAAGTTTTGATATATGTATATACTGATGACACCATTACCACAATCAAAATAATAAAAATATCCATCACCCCCAAAATTACCTTGTGCCCCAATGTAAGTGTTCCTTCCAACAGGACCTCCACCCTGGAAACCACTGGTCTATTTTCCTGTCACTGTAGATTAGTTTTAATTTTCTTTTACAGATCAGGCTTTAGGTGTCAAGAACTGTGCCCAACCCAAAGTTAACAAAAATTTTCTCCTCTGTTTTTTTCTAGAAGTTTTATAGTTTCCACCTTTCATCTTTTTAGAGTTAATTTTTGTAAAAAGTGTAAGGATCTAAACTTTTTTTTTTCTTTTTGTGTGTGGATATCCAATTGTTTTGTCATCATTTGTTGAAAACAGTATGTTTCCCCATTGCCACCTTTGTCAAAAATCAGTTGATCACAAAATATAATAATTTGTTTCTGAACTCTCAGTTTTGTTCCACTGATCTATATGCCAATCACTTTATCAATACCACGGTGAATTGATAAGTCCGGCTTATAGTAAGTTTTGAAATATGGCAGTATAAGTCTTGCAACATTGTTCTATTTTCCAAAATTATTTTGGCTATCTCGGTCTTCTGTATTTCCATATAAAATTTAGGATCAATTTGTCAATTCTGACAAGAAGTCAAATGGGATTTTGATAGGAACTGTTAATTTATATACTAAACTGGAGAGAATTTCAATCTTGACAATACTGAGACTTGCAATCCATGAACAAGAACCGTCTCTCCATTTATCAAGTCTTGAATTTATGTCAGCAATATTTTATGGTTTTCAGTATGCAAGTCTTGGTCATCTTTTGTTAAATTCATTCCTAAAAATTTCATTGTTTTTGATGCTACTGTGGATGTTATTATTTTAATTTCCTTTTCAGATTTTTTATAGCTATTACATAGAAATACAATTGATTTTTGTATATTGATCTTGTATCCGCCACCTGGCTAAGCTTGGTTATGAAATCTAGTAGGTTTTCTTCCCCTGAGATTTTCTATATACAGGGTCATGTCATCGCAAAATAAAGAGGGTTTTACTTCTTCGTGCACAATATGGATGCTTTTAATTTCTCTTACTTTTCTCTTTTTGCTGTATTGCACTGGCTAGAATCACCACCATAATTTGGAATAAAAGTGATAAAAGCAGACATCCTTACCTTGTTCTGAATCTTAGGGTGAAAGCATTTCAGCCTTCCATAATTAAGTATGATGTTAGCTATGTTTTTTGTTTGTTTGTTTTCTGTAGATGTCTTTCATCAGTGTTTTAGTTTAATTCTTCCCAGAAATACGATATACCAGAAATGGGTTGGCTTTTATAAAGGGAATTAAGTTAAAAGTTTACAGTTCTAAGGCCATAAAAATGTCCAAACTAAGGCCTCCAGAGATACCTTGATTCAAGAAAGGGCCAATGACGTTTGGGGTTCCTCTGTCAGCTGGGAAGGCACATAGCTAGCTTTCTTTCCTACTGTCTTCTTTCAAACGGCTTCCCCAGGGGGCATTTTCTCTCTGCATCTCCAAAGGTCTCTGTGTCTGTGTGGACTCTGAAGCTTTTTCCAAAATGGTTCCCTCTTAAAGGACGCCAGTAAGCAGTCCACCTTGAATGGGTGGACATCTCCATGGAAACCACCTAATCAAAAGGTCCCACCCACAATACTGAATCAGGATTAAAGAGCATGGGAACATGGCTTTTCTGGGGTACACAACCATTTCAAACCGAACAATTAGTGTGGGAAAGTTCCTTTCTATTCCTAGTTTGTTGAGAATTTTTATTATGTGGATGTTAGATTTTGTCAAACATTCTAAATCTATGAGATAATCATGTGAGTTTTGCTCTTTTTTTTATGTAGTATAAAATATCAACAGATTTTGGGATAAAGCATGTATTCCTAGGGTAAATCCCACTTGGTCATTGTACAACAAAAGGTTAACTGATTAGGCCTGGTTTGCTCAAACCATGATATTCCCAAGAAAGGCTTGTTTTCAGACTGATCCTTGGCCAGCTTTTAGGAGTAGAACTCTTGGAATATTCTGTCAGATTAGAGTGCTTTTGCATGCCTGAGGCCTTGGTTATGCTGTACCATTTAAGAACAGATAATTTATGCTAACAATGTGATTTATGGTCAATGCTGCTTGAGTAACTGAGTTCAGTCACACAGGCCTAAGTATATCACTGACTCCCAATAAAAATCCTGGAGGTTCAGGAGAGTTGGTAACACTTCATACGTGTTATTACACATAACTGCTGGGGAATTAAGCATGTCCCATGATGCTCCATTGGGAGGAGAAAGCTATAAGCTTGTACCTGTTTTCATCTGTATTTCATTCCATGGGCCTTTTACCTCTGCTGGGTTTACTCTGAATCCTTCCATTGTAATACATACATCTATGAATATAACACCTTCTGAGTCCTGTGAATCCTAGTGAATCATCAAGCCTGAAAGTCATACTAGGGATGCCCAATACAATCATGGTGTATAATTCTTTTTATATGTTGCTAGATTCGTTTTGCTAATATTTTGTTAACTTTTTTGTATTTATGTTCATGAGAGATCTTGGGTGTATTTTTGTTTGTTATGATGCACTTATCTAGATTTGATATCAGGGTAATAACAGCCTTATAGAATGGCTTAAGAAGTGCTCTCTTCTCTTATATTTCCTGAAAGTTTTGAGGTATTAGTATTATTACTTTTTAAATATTTGATAGAATTTACAGTGAAGCCATCAGTATTGGGCTTTTCCTTCATGGAACGATTATTTTTGTATAGTTAAATTTCTTTACTCGTTTATCAGATTTTCTAAGTTAATTTTGATAATTTATATCTTTTTTTTTTTTTTTTTTTTTTTTAAAATGGGCAGGCACCGGGAATCGAACCCAGGTCCTCTGGCATGACAGGCAAGCATTCTTGCCTGCGGAGCCACCGTGTCCCGCCCAATAATTTATATCTTTTTAAGAATTTGTCCATGATCTAAGTTTTCTAATTTGTTGGCAGAAAGTTGTTCTATTTCTTTACAATGCTTTTAATTTCTGTAGAGTCAGTAGTGATGTCCCCTCTTTCATTCCTGATTTTGGGAATTTGTGGAAACTCTTGATTAGATCATCCCATGGAGATATAACATGCCTAATTGTGGGTGAAATCTTTTGATTAGATGGAGATATGACTCCACCCATTCCAGGGGGGTCTTGATTAGATCACTGGAATCCTTTAAAAGAGGAAAACATTTTGGAAAAACGATAGAAAGGACTGAGCCTAGAGAAATGACAGAAGCCTGAGAGCTGACAGAAAATTCACCGCAGAGCTGACACAGGTGAGGTGTTATGGAGAACAGACACACAGATGTTTGGAGATGCTTGGAGCCCAGCAGATGTGGCCATGAGATGCTAAGCAAACCAGAAAATGGAGAGAGCCAAGGGAAGCCAAGAGATGAAAGCCAGCCCTGGAGAAGTAAAGTGAGGAACTACCACAAGAACACTGAAAGCAACGGAGCCTAGGAGCAACACACTAGTGTACCTTCCCAGCTGACAGAGGTGTTGCAGGTTCATTAGCCTTCCTTGAATTAAAGTATCTTTCCCTGGATGCCTTAATTTGGACATTTCCACAGGCTAAGAATTGTAAATTGGAACTTATTAAACTCCACTTTTGTAAACTTATTAAACTCCTCTTTGTTCCGGTATATTGCATTCTGGCAGCTAACAGATTAACATAGCCAGGAATGCACTTGCTGTTACCACAACCACACCTACTGTTCCTCTCTGCTCACCTATCTCCTAGATCATCATTTCTACTAACAATGATGCTTGGTATCGGGCATTACCTACCATTCCAAATTGAGCCTCCTTCAACCTGTAGGCACTGGCAGAACCTCTGCATTGACTGAGCTGGTGGGGGATGAGTGCAATCAACCTCAGGGTGGGATCTGCTCCAGGCCAGACTACTAAAGAGTCCCGCTGTTTTTACTCCAAATACTTTGGGTTGACTTCCAAAGTGTTAAAATGGATGTTTCTGTTAATTTTGGAGGAGAGGATTTGCCAAGCTTCTCACCTGGCCATACAGAAGTCATTCCATGCAATCATTTACTCTCAAGATTATGGTTTCTGGTCATAAATTATAACAGCCACCCTATTTATGAGACATCCTAAATGAGGTTCTTAACTTTTTCACTAAGAGTTTTGTAAGATATAAAAAATGTCTTATCAAAATGATTATCATAATGAGCCTTATCGCCACTTTCACTAAAACAATTTTAAATGTCCTGACCCAGTTTGGGTTGTTAAGAATAATTTCAATTGTGGACTCTACAAATGGACACATGTCTATGAATATTCAGCAAGATAAAGCATAGTGACAGTTTTAAGATATTCATAAACTGAAAGGATAAATTAAGGGGCAAAATTCAACATTCTTTGCTATTAATCATATTAAGCATAGAAAAATAGAGCTTAGCAAATAACAGGAAAAAGTAACAGGGAATGTTAAAGTTTCTTCCAAATTTTCTAAGGAAAAATTCATGTAAAAACTAAAAACATTATCCTGCTAGCATAGTGTCTATCTAGCAATTGAAGCATTTGCTCTAATTAAAAGATCACTTTCAAAGTTCATCAAGTTTAAATAATATATTATTACCCAGAACATCAAATATAAAATACCCATATATACTCTAGATTTGTAAGAAACTAAATATGGGCCCCCTTCTTTCTCAAGAGGAGAAATACCTTACACTCCTGACAAATAAAATAAGACCTTAATTTCTTTAAAAGTTTAGTACATTGTATTTTGGGGCCTTTCCCCCACCACAGTAACTCAATATGTTCTATTCTTTCCAATTTTCAAAACTTTAGTAGCATGTATTCTTTTTGAGAGCTTTTAAGATCCTTGCTTCATTGGATTAGATTTGGGCAGGAATATTATTTGTAAATAAAACCTGCATAAGAAACTTTAAAAATTGTTAGCATTAAAGCAGAAATCCTTGATGACATGTATTATTTGATAAGAAATTTGACTGAGGTGGGAAAAGACAAACCCTGACAACAAAACTAAAATTCACTATTAAAAAGACATGTCTTATGTGTTTTACATAATGGAAAGGATAGCCTGTCAGCTTCTGTACTTCTCTCCTTTATTCAAACAAAGTCAAACATGATCTGCTGATAGAATTCCAAAGAAGTATTGTGAATTAAGTAAAACACCATAAAATTGGATGAAAAATTTTCTGTGTTCTAGGAAGAGAGTTAGTCAATTTACATCAGTTTCTTGGAAGGATCTTGACCCCCCAAAAGGTTAAAAACCACTGCTAAAGTAAAATTTATCTAAGATTGGGCTAATTACATTAAGCAAGAGGATCAGTCTTAAGGAGGGCTAATTCCCTGATTTGATGTATATAAGTAAAGTCTTCTCTTTACTAGGTGTCACTATCGGGGTACTTTTCAAATGTTCCCTGAAACATATACTTCCTTGAATTTTATAGGAAAATAAAGCTTATATTAAAAATCTTTCCCAGATTCATGGATCGATTCCCCAACAGATGAGCTTTTATAACCTTTGGCCCCAGCAAGCCACATTGCTATATTCATTTTTTTTCTTTTTTTTTTAAAGGATAAAACATATTGGCTAAAAACTAAATTTAAAATGTCAAATTTTGTCCTTGGAGCAGAAATTTAACATTCTCTTAAGTTTTAATTACAGTAGATAAAAACCTGCTTTATCAAAATAGTTAACTAATAGTTAAGATGCACACGTGTGTGCACATACACCTACCAGGAACTATGCTACAGTATCTCCTTTAAGTCTTATAAGTATAATGAACTATATTAACTAATTCAACAACTATATAAGATGGGTATTATTCCCATTTACAGATAAGGACTGAGACTTATGGTGAAGAAATATTATCTAAGATGCCCACATATAAGAACGTGCATAGAAGTGTGCTAATTTTCTTCAGTATTTAAGTTAAAATTATGTACTCACATTAATTCAGATATACATTTAAAAATCTATAAAATCTATAAAAAGGCCAAACTCTTTGTTTCTATAGATTAATGTAAAATACACTGCTGTAATGAGTATGACTACTGAATCATTATACTGATTTTTTTTTAGTCTCCAGTGTCTTAGAGCAGCTAGAAGGAAACATCTGAAATGGTAGAGCTGTAACCCATACCATACTTTGAAATTTTATTCTAAAATGACCTGTTAAAATGTACTTTGAAATTTACTGCTTTTTGGTATATGTTAAATTTCACAGTAAAAAATAAATTTAATACTCTAAAAAAAGAAAACCCTGTCGTAAAAATTTTTAAATCTAAATGTCTAACTCAATTATAATTTTAATTACTTAAACTAGTTTTACTGGGAAATGCAATAAATAAAAATTAAGACAGGAGAGACAGTATATTCCAACAGATGTGAATCAAAGTCAAGTTCCCCTAGATATATAGTATGTATTAAAAAAAAACACAAGAAAAGGATTTTCTAGGAAAAAAGTTAACTACTTTTTCATTTTCAAACAAATAAACAAAATTATGCAATAAAGAGGCAGCTCGTGATAATCTAAGTAGATCATCATAATTTCATTATAAAGAACTACAGGAATACAAAAAATGTTCTACAACACTTAATATCTTGAATAATAAAAGACAAAACATTTCAATTGCTTCTAAAATGTACCTGCAAAACAGTCACTCTGTGATCAGAAAAGAGAACAGCAGCTAATTTTGATGGGAGCACTTTGACAGAAGTTGGTACAATAAGCAGAGATGCACCACTTGACAGAGCAACAAATATTTCCACAACAGAAGGATCAAAGGTCAGAGGTGAAGCCAAAAACAAGACATCTTCTTCTGTGATCTCAAAAAGGACACTAAAGCAAAACAGAACGTAGTTAAAGCAAATGTATATTTGGTAAACACACATCCTGAAAAAGAACATTTATGACCATTACATTACTGGATGCTGGCCAGACTTTATTCTATTCCAGTTTCAGAATTTAAAGAGAAAGAAAACAAACAGAAAAAAAAACAAATAATCGAAAGAAATGTTTTACTACTAATTTTTCCTTAACTGGATTATTTTTGTTGTTAGACAGAGATAAAAGGAGTTTTAAAATTTCATTTCATTTCTGACTTGGTAATCAAATTAGGCCACCATTCCACAAAACATAAAAAGAGCCCCTTAAAATTAAAAGCCTCAGTGGGCCACAGTGGCTCAGTGGCCGAGTTCTCCTCTACCATGCTGGAGACCTGGGTTTGATTCCTGGTGCCTGTCCACACAAAAAAATTTTTTAAAAATTAAAAGTCTCATAAATGCTCATACAGTTAAAGATTCTGCTCATATACACAAAGACTGCATATATTGATGCACTGCTTTCAAAAAGCAACTTTTCAGCTTAATTTTTTTTTTCACAATCTAGAAAGACTGGAAAATATTTCAAGGTCAGGTCAATTCCATGTTATGAATATGGAATACACATCATATCTGCCTTTGCAAAATGAGTGCCATGAACTCTAAGCATGAACAACATGATTTATATGTTCTTATTATAACAATAAAGCAAAGTAAAACAGATAAAAAGGAAATCAAATTCCCATAGGCTGCTTTCAGAGAGTAGTACTGTCACATTTGATAACAAAAATATCTAAAACCACACAACCCATCTTACCATCTCCATTAACAAGACTTAACTATTTCATTATCTTCATTAGATTAACTATATTCCAGAAGACTCTAGCCCAAGAAAATGAAAACTGCATATAACTTTATTGTTCACTACTACAGGAAGCATCATGAGTTTACATATCAAGACTCCCTTAACCCTCTCTTCAAAATCTTCATATTGATGTTTCTACCAATCCTAAACTATTATATCATGAGCCTCACCAAATCCTTAAATTAAACAACAGTATCAAAAGATCTGCCTTAAAGTATACACTACAAAATCTCAAAAATCAGACCTTGTCCTTCCTTCTCTAAGATCACACTCCATGGAAATGGCATTCTCATGTACCAAGGTAAGAAATAAAACTCAGCAGTGTTTTCTCAACAAACTATTCTGATAATATCTGAGGAGTCAGTACCTGAAATTTGGTACACCATAGCTTAGTGATTTAAATCCAAAACAAAGAGAAAATTTAATATTACTGTTTTAATCTTTATATTGGATATCATAACATTTCACCTCATTAGAATCCAATTATTTATTATTACCTGTGCTGGTCTGAAACTGTTACGGACCCCAGAAAAGCCATGTTCTTCTAATCCAATCCTGTGGGTACAGAACTATTATGGGTGGGACCTTTTGATAAGCTTGTTTACAGGGAAATGTGACCCTGCCCATTCAAGGTGGGTTTTAATCCCTTCCTGGAGAACTTTTTGAGGGAATTCAGTGCCAACACAGGCAGCAGAGAGATGAAAATTAAAATACAGATGTTTGGAGATGCTAAGCTAAGAGATGAAACTGAGTCGGTCCTGGAGAAGCTAAGTAAGGAACCACAGACATTTAGAGTGAAAGCCAATGGAAACAGTTGCCGAGAGAGCTGTTTGAAACCAGAAGCTAGGAAAGAAGGACAGGAGACATCACCATTTGCCTTTCCATATGACAGACAAACCCCATTTGGCCTTTCTTCACAGTCAAAGTGTCTTCTCTGGATGCCATAATTAGGAAATTTTCATGTTCCTAAGACTGTAAATTTGTAACTTAATAAATCCTCTTTGAAAAAGCTAATCCATTTCTGATCCATTGCATTCAGCAGCTTTACCAAACCGAAAATCTATGTACTCAAGAACCCAAGGAAAACGAAAAAAGGATTTTAAACAGCAATTAGATTTCATTAAGTTCAAGCACAAGATATTTATATATAGTTTACTAATAAATCAGCCCTTCAACGCTCATTGAGCACATATCTCCTTATTTACAGGCAATTCCTGCCTCAGCGGGGCCCAGTGTCTCTTAGGTATCTCTCCCACCTTCCATGATGGCTATACCCAATCAACTTTCTTCAAGGTCCTTATATTCCCAAACCCATCATAACCTCCTACTGTCCTGGTATACCATGGCAAGTTAAATTTTTTTTCTTCCATACCTCACCTCTGCTGGTACCTCTGCCTAGAATAGTGTTCCTCCCTTTATATTAATAGTTAAAGAAATTAAAGCAAAGCTTAGAATTAAATCATTTGTTTGTTCTGTGTTCAGCTCCAGGTTTGGATCAAATAGGTGAAAACCTAGTGTACAGAGAACCAAAGTTCAGATATAGCTGAGACAAAACAGAACCTATGATTTATCAGTTTACAAACAAGAATTATAAAGAACAAATATTCATAAATTTAAGAAAAATACAAATACTGAAGAAAGATTCTAAGGAAGAAACTTACCGAAAATGCTGGATATTTGGTACTATACATGCATGAGGTACTCTGACAATTTTAGGTGTCCCTGTAGTCCCTGATGTATGAAGAACATAAGCTAAGCAATGCTTTAACCTCACATCCATGTATTCTTCTGATTTTTCTTCACTGCTGCTCCCAGAACTCAGGCTGTTTTTCGTCTTTTCTTTTTCATATTTCTCTCTTCTATCATTTGGCATTAAGTTTACCTGAACATTCTTCCAATTAAGTCTGAAGAGTATTAAGCCATTATGTTCTACCATAAATGTGTCATCATTCAATGTCTCATGGGAAGATGTGAATTTCTATTTGAGATGGGGAAAAAAGTTTGCAGTATTAATATGTTAAAAGACAAATTCTTTTTTTATAAGGAAGTAATATGAGATATTCAGTTACTCATTCAACAAGGGTTTTTTTGGAGGTATTGCTATGTATCCAGGGATAAAAAGATGAATAAGAAACCTCCAAGAGTAGGGCACTTCCTTTATTTTCAAACTCAGCTTCAGAATAATCAGGCAGATAAAAATGCAAAATTGCAATACAATGTAGTAATTGTGATAAGTATGTTTGAAGTTTTAACAGACGTTGAACTTAACCTTAAGCATTTCAAGAAATTGCAGAATTGGGGTAGAGGTGGGATGGGACAGAGCCATTTAATGAAACTTCTACAACAGTAAAGACATTGGATATGAGCAAAGACTCAAAAGGTGACTTGGTGAATTTCTAGATATGAAGTGAGCCTAGAAAACTGTCAAGTTTCTGGCTGAGGTAATTTAATGTATAAAGACAGATTAACACAGAAGTAAATTCAAGTGAAAGATGCTGAATTCAATCTGTATATGTTGAGAGTGAGAGTCTTTGGAATATACCTTTTTGGGGTTGATGAAAAGGAGCCTAATGCAAGATAATCTAAGTTTACATATGAGAGAAATCAAAATAATGAAAAGGTCACTCTCCAGCAGCCTATAATACTTTGTTTGCAAGTCTGTTTGCTGTGTGTGTGCGTGGTGGGTGGGGGTGGGGTGGCCTGCAATGTTGAAAAAAATTTTAGGGTCTATTTTATTTAATTTTTTAAAGCAGTTTTATTGAGAAATCTTCACACACATAGTCCATCCATATTATACAATCAATTGCTCACAATATCATCGCATAATTGTGTGTTCACCAGTATGATCATTTTTAGAATATTTGCATCATTCCAGAAAAAGAAAATAAAAAGAAAAAACATCCCATATTCCTTACTCCTCCCTCTCATTGACCACTAATATTTCAATCTACCCCCAATTTTTTTTTGACCCCTTATCCCCCCTATTATTTATTTATTTATTTTTCCTTATTTTTTTTACTCATCTGTCCATTCCCTGGATAAAGGGAGAATCAGACACAAGGTTTTCACAATCACACAGTCACACTGTAAAAGCTATGTTGTTATACAATCATCTTCAAGATCTATTTATTCTTAAAACCTATCTCAAAACCTTCTTCCCCCAGTTAAATATTCCAATCCCTACTTACTTACACTTATTTCTCTTGGGGCAAGATCACACTAGGTAGACCTCACAGGTTAACGAGTATTAATTTTGTCTCTCTAACTCCACTATAAAAAGCTGGTAGGGAACATCATGCTGCAGGCTTCCTTCACATTCCAATGCCCTTCCCACCACCCTGTCACGAATGCAGGGTTTTTCAACCTTGAAACTATTGATGTTTTGGATGAGATAATTCTTTGTTGTGGGGGCCTGTTTTGTGTACTGTAACATGTTTAGCAGCATCCCTGGCCTCCACCCATAAGAGGTCAGTAGCAAACCCCTCTTCCATCATGATAAAAATTATTTCTAGACATGGTCAAATATCCAGAGCAGCAAAATTGTCCCTGGTTGAGAACTAGAGAAGCACTGTTCTAGAGGATGCTGGGCATTTAGTAGATGCTCAATAAATATCTACTTTTTTGCTTCTGTGTAAAGTGAAAAAAGAACACTAATACCATCATCAAGTCATGGAATAGGAAGCAAGGGACTTTATATGGGTTTTACGATGTGCCCAACCCCCTACTGTGTGTGGTGGTCAAGAATACCTTGATAGTAACAATTCTCACACCTCTTTTATAAAATTTCCATCAAGGTTTTAGGAAAAATGAATGTCATATCCTCATTTTAGCCTTGTTTATCTTTAGCAACACAAGAATAAACAGTGTGAGGAAAAGATAAAACTTTGGCCAGACAATGATATATATTTACTCCAAAAACATTTTTTAACCAAATTAATACTTTACTCCTTTCTAGAGGCCTTATTCTAATACCCATGATTTCTCTAGGAAGTCTCCCATTCATTTCAAGCTTTTGATACTTATATACACCTATATATATAGATGTAGATGCATGCACACACGCACACATCCAGGTTGAATGCATTTAAGTTATCCCCAAGTATACATCAGTTCATATAGGAAATTATTAAAAACAGGCTAAATTAAACACACTTTTTGTAATTTCTTCCTTTCTCTATAGTAAAACTATATTTTATAAACCAAAAGTAAATAAATAATGATGAAATATAAAATGCACCCTGCTAAACATCTAATACCAATTATTGTCCTTAAAGCAGTATTTCTTGGCTAGATCTCTGGTTGACAGTTACTTAAAAATAAAAAAATAATAAATCTAGTTTTCCAGGAAGATCTGGTCTAATAGAGCGCCAGTCTCTTTTTCAAGATCTAAGGATGCTATACTTTTTTCAGGTAGCTGACTAATGCAACTGTCATAAATTTAGAAAGGTAAAATGTCTCAAATAATATAAAATTTTCCAAGCAGAGGAAGTACTTTGAAAGTAAAAGGAAATTGAAAACAATGCACAATATACTACAAGGCGAGTCGATATTTTCATGCCATGGAGTAGTGGTTCTCAATGGGGAAGGGGTAGGAGCCTCACGGGACATTTGGCAAATTCCTGGAGACATTTTTGGTTACTACAACTGTGGTTGGCATCTAGTGGGCAGAGGTCAGGGATGTTGCTGAACATTCTACAACACGCAGGACACACCTCACAACAATTACCTGACCTGAAATGTCAATAGCACTGAGGCTGAGAAAACCTGCAAATTTAGAAATCAGCCAGCGGCAAAAAAACCATCCATTGAAAGATAAATGTGGCACACACAAAAACAATTTAAACACCTAGACTTACATCAACTAGCCTTTTTTCAACAAGGATATACTTTAAGTTACATTTTTTCATAAAATAAGTTGATAAGGCTGGTGGTGAGTCTGGATCGATAGGAGCATACGCAGCAGGAACTTGGAGAATACTAAAGAAAAAAGTACAGGGTCAGTATAGGATATCTGTTGCAAATAATTTTGTTTTAAGTATGTCTATTTCTCTATTTACTTTATCAGAAGTTCCCAGTGCTTTCAATTACAAATCTTTGGTTATGAATAGTGTTATTTTATCTTGCTCCTCAGTATTTTCTGAAATATGCTTATTACTTAACACAGAGAAATACAAGATTTTCCAATGTTAAAGTATTACCATATATTATACTTGGTTAACTTTCTACTACTAAAATACAAAACAGGTAGCATGGTCTAATTCCTTGATTTATCTATATAGAGAAAATAAAATAAACATAGATGTGCAACTTTCATTATTAGAACCGTACACTACAAAAGATGTATTTCACCAAAATAGGTCACTGTAAATGGAAATAAAACCTTTAAAATTTTTTGTGTGTAGCAATATTTATACAAACAAGATAAAAAATCAGCTCATCATTTTAACTAAAAGTAATTTGAAATATACTTTGGTGACACTAGATCTTTGCAAAAAATAAATTCTCAATAGATTTTTGTCAATGATTGCATGAAAGTATATTTTTAAACATTTTGTTTTACATTTATAAAATTATTGTACTAAGATAGATTATGGGATATATATAAACTTCTCAAATCAATTCTTCGATGGCCTTAATTTACTATAGAAACCTAGTATAGAAATCACTGCATAAAAGGATAAGCATCCAGAACAATTTAAATGATTGAACATTTTTTTTTAATGATTGAACATTTTATAAATAGTTTGAATTAGCTTCTGTACATTCATGTATCAATTTTTATAAACAATCATCCAAAACTCTCATGCATTCGTTCACTGAATACTCAAGTGTTTAGAAAAATTCAGTCCAGGAGGAAATAAAGATAGGTTATTTCTGAAATACTAATTTTTTTTTTTGAAGTAACAGAATTTAAGATTGTTTTCCTTTGGCAAAGAAATTAAGCCTTTATATTTTGGAGAACCTATTTAACTGTTCTGCTATTAGTCCAAATTAATTAGTTTAAATGATCAAAAATAATGGTAGGGGAAATATAAACTCCTTTAACCTGTCCAGAAATGACCAACCAATACAGAAGAGTCCAATAATAAACTTTCAATACATTCTGTCTTAAAGAAACATAAATTAATTTAGAATAACATCAAATTTATAGTTATAAAAAAAAATTACCCTAAAATCCAAGAGATTAAGTTTATTCCAGGATAGCAGTAGAGACCAATTTCCCAAACTCCTTGAAAATCACAGTGTAATAGCAGAAAATCTGATAATTCTGAAGCAGCATTAATCACAGTCTTGTAGGTGTAATAAATTGGAGGCTGATTGTTACATTCATCAAAACATACAGCTATTTTGTCCAAGTGAAGGGAAGCAGTCTGATGAACCAATTCGTGAAGAGTCATTTCACTGAAGACCTAGACATCTTTGGTAGTGGAGAACACTATGTTACAGAAACATTGGAGAGAGTGAGTTTTAGGGAATTTGGGAGGGGTCAAAGGGAGAAGGAGAAATTTCCCTGCAAGCATTTCTCACAAAAGTAACTACAACAAATATAAGTATTGAAGAATCTCTGAATTTCTGAATTGTCTGTGGTAACTTTGCTGAGGACAAAGAGGTTGAAAGTTTATCTAGTACAATTAACCTAATGCTGGGTTAGAGCAGGAAGAATACTTAGAAGGGAGTGGTATACATGGATGAGGGTGGAATAGGTAGAAATTTTGACTTTTCTCTCAACTGACAATATAAAAAATAAATATATAAAAAAATAAGTAAAACCAAATTTAAACACCACAGGCTCAATTTTTCAATTTTCCTTGTTACTGGTGCAGATGGATTAAGATAAATATTCAAAATTCTGCATGGTGACATAAAAAATGCTAATGCAATTAAAGACTGCTTTTAAATTCCTACTAGGAACTGGAATTAGGTGAAAGTTAAATCAATCTTTGATAGAATAAAAGAAAGGGAAAAAAAAGCCTAACCCCTTACCCATTCCATTTTAGGACACTACATGTAAAAATTTTGCTTTTCACTATTTATTATAATACTTTAAGAGACTGCATCATACTATTTTTATAATTAAGTAAGCTCTTCATACTCTGGACTATTTGATTTTTAAACTACAAATAAAGTCATTTAAATTTGGACATCTAATTAGTATTACAACTCAATAAAACATTACATCAATACAATGTTCTCTGACCTTCTCAAAGCAAATGGCATAAAGAGAAGATGTGAAGCAGTACTTCATCAATGAAACTTTAGGGGTTAATAATAATCATAAACTGTTGTGTTTCCTTTAAGGTAAAGGTGATTTCCTGTCCCCCTCCCCTACAATGAATCCTATTTTCTAGACTTCAAAGCAAATAAAATTTATCAAGTAGTCTGTTTTTGTTATTCAACTTATTTATTTATTTTATCAAGACCTATTTGAACTGATTTCCTTACTGATTCAAAATAAAATGTATTTTCATCCACCCATCATTTAAAAAAAAAAAAAATCTTCCCTAAAACAAGGGAAATAAGCCAATCATTGCTGAAAACACTCTGATATCTAAACATAAAGTTTATAAATACAAGAAGACTTTATTTCTTTTTAGTAAGCATTTCTATAAACACTAGTTCTTTTTGTGATTTACTGATCTAATTTTTAAATCTTTCCTCAGACACACAAATGATCATTATATGAAAATAATGAAACCTTTCTTTGGCATACACTAAAATTATGAAGAATGAGAGTTTATAGCACAACCATACTGTTAGTGGGTAAGTTAGGATACCTTCTGGTACTCTTTCCTGCATAAGAATACCACATTGCCTACCCTATGTACAATATCATACCAAGGTATTTTTTACAAAAACTTATAGTCTACACTCAAAAGATGCTCTTCTCTCTTGAATATAAAAACAGGTATAGCAGTTAATTCTCCACATGAGGACAATCTGATAATATTATACTGTTCAAAATTACTTGAAAGGGGCAAGATTACAAAAGGAATTAAATTCTTAAAAAGAAAACGCATTCTTAATGACAAATCACAACTAATCACACAATTCCATACAACAATGCATATGTTTTTCTACTTTCAGTTGTAGTTTTTCAGGGGTCGCTACAGACTTAAGGCAAAATCCATCCTTGTTGTCTCAGGTTTTCATTTCTAATTGAATCATAAATACATTCACTCCAATAGAGAATACTATACTTATTGAATGCCGAAACATTTCTGAGACTTTACAGGGTAAAAAGGGAAAACCTGGTGAGCAAATTTTACATGTAACGGAATTATTACGTTTAAGATATTTGCTACTTACAACTGTAGAAGTTGCTATTTAGTCACCAGAGGCCTAAGAGTATGAACAAATTCTAGTGCTTTTGGGACCCTGTAAGTCATTGGGCATTTTTAGAGCAGGTAAATCAGCTAAAAACTTTTTCTTATCTTCACCTACTGTTTAACTTACATTATGCAACCTCGTTATTTCATTTGCCCTTCTCAATCACGCTAGAAGGTAGGCAGACAGGCCTATTTACATGTGAATAAAGTGATAGAGGGTCGGAGACAGGGTCACTTCGGGGAGTTAGCGCATCAGGTGTAGTCTGTGCACCACCAGCCCATCAGACCCCACCGACTCAAACTCCGGCCTGCTGCTGGTCCTGTTGAGCAACCTGTACCGGGCCAGACTTTGCTTCCCTCAAACGGGCGCCGCGGTACATAGCCTAGTGCCGCAACTTACTCAGAAGACGTAGGGAGAGGTTCGCATACATCTGATCCTTTTTCCCAGACAGCTCGACCCCAACCGCCCTTCATCCACCCATCACAAGTCCCTACCCAGAAGTCTTAAAGCCGCTGGCTGCTCTGCCCTTCCGGAAGTGGAGTGGCGCGCGCTCTTACGTCATAGTCCGCGTCGACACGTTCGGCTCCGCACAAGCAGAAGCTTTTCGTTCAGTTCTGGGAGCTGAGGAACCAACGTGGGAGAGGAGCTGTCGCTCCTTTGGCCGAAGGCTTCCTGCACTGAAGACTTTTGTTTCAGTCACCCACGCTGTTGGACAGTCTTGGGCAGGGTTTGCAAGGTCTTTGGAGTCCAGCCTGGGGCTTCACCCTCTCATAGCTAGCCAAGATCTAGACTTCTGAGCCACACAGTCTCTTCGTTCAGTAAGTGGATGTAAAGGTATCTGTTAGGGTTGGTGTGAAATATGAGTGACTGCCATCATCCACTCTACATTTTCTAAGAACCTGCCCGAAACTGCTTTAAGTTCTATTACTGGGTTAAGACTGCAAACCAAGTCCCTGTCTTAATTAAGCTGCTATTTTATTAGGTAGAAACAGATGTGAACAACTAAGAAATTTTCAGTGTGTAACAGGAGCTATTAAGAAATTTTCAGTGTGTAACAGGAGCTATTAAGGAAAAACAGGCTGAGGGAGAAATTGGGTAAGCTGTATGCTTGAATGAATCTCTGCTTCCATTGTTAATTTGGAAGGCAGACGTGTAAATTATTTCCAGTTGTCAAGGGCATTGACAGCGACGTGTTTATAATTGCTGTGCGATAGCAGAGAAACGGCTTTTTTAAGGGGGTGGGGTGAGGTGGGGTGGGGAGTGGAAGGAGGGGCAAGACTGAAAGCGGGCCAGCATCAAGGACAATACGTGAAAAAGCGTGGGATGCTCTCAGAGCCTCAGATATTGGTAGCGAGAAACTATAGCAGTAATCCAAGCAAACGAGATACATCTCTGCTTGCCAACCGAACTTGTCTATAGAAAGTACCACAAAGCTGCTCAAACTAACGTGGCCAGTATTTTTGTTCCCAAACCCGTATCTTGTCTTTGTTTCTGTTTTTGGAATGACACCATCAGCTACCCAGGTAACCGTAAAGAAGTCTCTCTATACTTTACCCTCCCTTATCCAGTTAGACTCTGTATCCTCCAGTTCCGAATCCTTGTACCATGCCTTACTGGCTACATCGTTATCACCTGGTGTGATTTGAAAAAACAGATTATAGATTCCTAGGCTCCGTCCCTAGAGATTCTGAACCAATTCACTAGTAAGGGTGTCTTAGAATCTGCATTTTTAAAATGCTGTCATCTCATGAATCTGGCCCTAGCACTGTGGGATCAACAATTTCATCCTGACCAAAAGGGGGGAAAGAAGTGTAACTAATAAAGTATTAGTGGCAGAGAGAGTTCAAATAGATTCAAGAGACTACTCTGGAGGTTGCTCTTATGCAAGCTTCAGTTAGATCTTGCTACCTGTCCTAACCTGCCAGCCCCCAACCAGGACCATACCAGCTAATCCTAAAGAACACCTAGAGCAATATTTAACATTTCACAGAGTTCCATGCACTAGAGTAACTTTCCAGAAGTGACAAGCTCCAGATGGGTTCTTGGTCCCGATAAGTCCTGAAACCTAGAAGGCCCAGCCTCTCCAGAACGTCAGATAATTTCATCTCCCGACCCCATATTAGTGACAGACCCTTCCGATATGAAATAGAATGGCCATAGCCCAAAACACCCCTAAAGAGAGGGATGGAAAGATAAAAGGTGATGGTGGAGTTATACAGAGAAGATACGTTCTAGCAAATGAATATGAATGCTGAATCATTAAATTGATATCTTTTAGTCTCCAGTATCTTAGAGTAGCTAGAAGTAAAAACCTAAAATTGTGGAATTGTAACCCATGTCAAACTCTGAAATATGTTCTACAACTAATTGTGGTGCTGTGCTTTAAAATTTACTGCTTTTTTGTATGTTATTTTTCACAAAAAAAGGAAAAAAGTCGATTGTGATGATAAAACATATTTAAGCCTTCTAGCCTCCTATATTCTGAAGTAGCTCAAATGAAAAATCTGAGACAAGTGAGTGAAAAAATATGGATTAAAAAAAATAAGGGGGATAAGGGAAAAAATAAATTTAGTAGATTGATATACTAGTGGTCAATGAGATGGAGGGGTAAGGGGCATGTGATGTATGAGTTTTTTTTCTTTTTATTCTTTTTTATTTATATTCTCTATTCTTTTCTGGAGTGATGGAAATGTTCTAAAAATGATCATGGTGATAAATTACTTAACTATGATATTGTGAGCCATTGATTTTATACCATGTATGGACTGTACGTGTGTGAAGATTTGTCATAAAATATTTTTTTTAATACAAAAAGTTGATTTAAACCTCTGAATCTGTGGGTAAGGTTTGTTGAAAGTCAAGTGAGGGCAGGTGTCTCAGAACTCATAACTTTTCACTTAATTTCCTATTTTAGGTGCCTAGTGTCCTCCAATCTAGAAACCCTCTCATTTACGTTTTCCTAAGAGAAAGGCCTTCAGCAATAAGCCAGAGGGATAGGAGGAAGATGGCATAAGGATGTAGTTCTTTTTTTTTTGTATGCTGCATGGTGGGGGTGACATTTCACTTTTTTTCCATGTGAGTATCCCCTTATTGCAGCACCATTTGCTGAATTTTTGTTTGCTTGTTTGTGAAGTGCATGGGCCAGGAATTGAACCCACGTCTCCTGCATGGCAGGCAAGAATTCGACCACTGAACTACCTTTGCACCCCCTATAATTCATTCTTAAATGAACTTCTAATCCTTCTGCATTAACCTTCTTCACCCATACTTCCACAAGCCAGTTCCTGAGCTTTTTAGGGAATTCTGGTCTATAAATGGGATTGCCTATTGGTTTAGAATTCAACTTTTCCAGGATGGGACATCTCAACTGTTTCTCAACTTTGGCAGTTCAGATTTTGGTTTTCAAGTTCACTTTGAGCAAAAGATGTTATTTGAAAATTTAATTGGGGTTAGCTGGGCTGTGTTAGAAGGGAAGGGAATAAGGAAGAGAAAGCAAACAAGCCACTCTCCAAGATAGCTTGTATTATGGGTTGAATCAGGCTCCCCAGAAAGATATGTTCAAGTCCTAATTCTCAGTCCTGTGGAGGTGAACTCGCCTGTAAATAGTATTTTCAAAGATGTTATTAGTAATGTGAGGCCAGTGATTCAAGGTGAACATTATTACTCCAATGATTGGAGCCCTATAGGCAGAGGATCCAGGAGTTCCTTGGCTTAGGGTTCTCTCATGAGGTTGCAGTCAAGCTAGTACTGGGAATAGTCACGAGGCATCAGAAGGGCTGACTTCTTAAGTGTATCCACTTCTAAAATGGCCCACTCTCATGGTGGTTAGCTGGAGGCCTCAGTTCTTCACCCTATGGAGCTCTACTTAGGGCTGGCTACTGTCCTCATTTCATGTCAGATGGCTTCTTCCAGAGTAAATGCTCCAGGAGAAATAGCCAGATAGAAATGGCAGTATCTTTTATAACTTAATGTTGGAAGACATACACCATTATTTTTTGTCCATTAAAGGTTAAGTCCAGTACAGGGAGAAAATAAGCTCCAACTTTTGTATCAAGGAATTTTTAGATTTTTTAAACTCATCAATCAGGTTACATAATGTTCTAGTTTGCTAGCTGCTGGAATACAACACAACAGAGGTGGATTGCTTTTCAATAAAAGGGGATTTATTCAGTTGACATATCATTCTTCAGAGGAAAGGCAGCTAACTTTCAACTGAGGATCTTTCTTATGTGGGAAGGCACAGGGCGATCTCTGCTGGCCTTCTCTCCAGGCCTCTGGGTTCCAGCAACTTTCCCTGGGTTGATTCCTTTCTGCATCACCAAAGACCTGGGCTGAGCTGCAAGTACTGAGATGAGGTATGCTGAGCCACTTGGGCTGCGTTACATTGAGCTCTCTCATTTAAGCACCAGCCAATTAAACCAAACATCGTTCATTGCAGCAGGCACACCTCCTAGTCGACTGCAGATGTAATCAGCAACAGATGAGGTTCACATGCCATTGGCTCATGTTCACAGCAATAGAACTAGGCACCTTCACCTAGCCAAACTGACACCTGAATCTAACTACCACACATAGATTTATGAGCTTTTAAGAAAGCATACATATAAACAAGTGTCTATTATCTTATGTGCTACAAGAGCACATATCAGGGGAACCTAACTTATTCTAGGAGTGGGGGAGGAGTTAAGGAGTATGTCCCTGGAAAGAAATAACTGATAACTGAAAAACTTATGTGAAGGGAAGCAGTATGAACTGGGCTGAGAGAATGAACATGTAAAGGACTGCTAGAGTACAGGGGAGAGGCATTTGATACTTCCTTGAATGGGAATTATATATGTAGATGAGAGTAAAAAGAGGTAAATATGAGAAGGAGGCAAGCTCTTACAGACAGGTCACACTGATTTTAGACTTTTTCTTAAGAGCATGGGAGATTAGTGAAGGATTTTAAGCAGACTGTGATGACATATTCAGGGTTATTTTAGAAGAATTTGGAGTCTGGACTTGGGTGGAGCAGAAGTGGGTAAGAAGAAACTTAAAGGCCTACTGCAGTATTCTAGATAAGACATACTGATTTTCACTTGGTTGGTGGTAATGAAGATGGAAAACAAAAGATGGTTGCAAGCATATTTAAGGAATATTGTGAGTAATAGACATGGAGATCGTGACTGTTTCAAAGATGACGCCTGGGTTTCTGGCATAGGCTACTGGGTGAGACAATAGTGTCATTTACTATGGCAGAGGGAATATGGAAGCAGTTGGTATGTTGTGTAATTTTACTCCAACAGTGGTCAGCTGCTCAGGTGAAAGCAATGATAAAATTGGTGATTGGGGGTCATTTAGGCTTGGCATTTTGCCAGCTGACTATCAAAGAAGAATGAGAGATGTCTTGGCAAAGAGAGTGAGCGTGTCAGTGTGACAAGCAAGCAGTTTTCAATAAAGCAAAGTCAAGAGTGCAGACATCCACATAAATCTCTTTTGTGCAGTCATTATATTAGACAGTGTGGGAGACTCCTAAAAGATTAAAGCATTGGTACATGCCATCCAACAACATCCTAGCTACAGAGGAATCCAATTTCTTCTTGTAAACATAGATTTACTTTGTAAACTGCAGCTTATTCTAAAATGTAATTCCAAGAACATGCACTTTCTCAGAGAGAACATTCCTAGAGGAATTGATTAGGCTTTTCTTGAAAGTCAAAGAAGACAGTTAAATGAGAGGCAATGATAATACTATACGTAAATGGATTAAGTCTATCTATCAAAGCTAACTTCGTCAGATTCCAGGGCAGGAGACTCAGAGATAATATTTAAAATTGATACATTCAGAAATAGTGAGCTAATTATTTAGAAACAGAGCTTAACAGTGGAAAAAGATGTAAATGTGGGTGTCCTGAACAGCAGGATTAACAAAAATGGTAATTTTTTTGTTTTCCAACTCTTAATATATATGCATATATTATTTTGATTCTTAAAAGTATTCTCCCCAGTACACACTCGGAGAATCTAATGAGGAGAATTCCTCATTTCTCTGAACATTTCCACAAACTTGCATCTATCATAGTGCTTACTTAGCACTGAATGTGTATTTATTTTCTCTTCTATTCAACCAGCACTTTTGAACTACAGAGCTAATACTGGATATTTCCCAGTCCCTATTTGATAACAGGTGATCAACAAATGCCTGGATCAGAGAAATAAGAGGTGATTAGCTTGTGCAAAGTATGGGACCTGAATGTTGTCATAGCGCTTTTCACCATAATGCAGTTACCTTTTTTTTTTTTTTTTTTTAGGTGCATGGTCCAGGAATCAAACCTGGGTCTCCCGCACGCAAGGCAAGCATTCTCCCACTGAACCAGCTGTGTACCCTGCACTAAGTTGCCTTTTAAAAAATGCATACACACATATTTAACATACTTGTTACATATATTTATCACCAAGGCATCACAAAGAAGTCACAAAAAAGTAGGCTTAGTTCACAACAATATAGATAACTGTGAAAACACATTTTTCATCTTACAGTCTATAATACTCTTTCAATATTTAAGTAAACAACACGAGATTAAATTTGCCCAAAAAATGTGATTTAATTCAGACTTTAGAAACTTATGAAACAAAAGGCCATGATGGAAAAACACTAAAAAATTTGCAGAATTACCAAACTGTCACAATACTACTTTCCATTATAAAATAAACTCAATAAAACAAAATAAAAACCATGGAAAACACAAAAGTCGAATGAGATATTTTGGTTTAGTACCTTTCCCTGAGTCTCTTGTTTTTAAAACTCAAATGTAAGGCCGGTTCAAAATTTGACCTCCTCCATGCTGCTATGGGGAGTACATTTAGGACAAGTGACTATACAAGCTGTAATGGTTCCAGGACTTTATTCCAATGCCAATTTGTTTGTGCCACAGGGTTCTAACTTGCTAGTGCAGGTAAGCTTCATAAGCTGTCAAGATTTTACCTTGGGCTGCAATAATATAACATGTGAGACTATATCCCAAACAAGGGTGAAAGATCTTTAGTTATTAATAAATATTAAATTTCTAAATGGATATGGACACTATATACATGAAATTGTGGTAACAACACAGACAAACATGTTTTTTCAAAACTTTACACATGGAGGTTAGAGAACATGTCTTCTTAAAATTCTAAATCTCAGATGTCACAAGAAAAAACTTCAATAAAATCACCAAGATATTTTCACAATTAAAAAACCTAATTTGTTAGATCCCAATAAAGCAAAGTAGGAAAAGTGATTATAAGTTGATTTTTGGATAGGCCCACCCAATTCGAAAAAAAGGATCTTGATCCAAGAAAACTGTTCCTTACAGCACATCTACTTGCTCACTTAACTAATTACATGTGTGAATACACATAATTATATGCATGTTTACAAATGATCAAACATTGCATAAGAAAGCATAATTAATCAAATTAAAGATCTGCTGGAACCTAAAAGATGTTTTGTTTCATTTTTAAATTTCAAATGTACTATGTTACCTGCTGGGCTTATGCTAGCAGGACACTAAGTATCACAGATCACACTTTCTAGTCAAATGTAGGAAAGCTTTCTTCCTACAAACACATTGTTCACAACATTCTCAGGTATCTCAATAAAAGTTGCAAAGCACTATCAAATTGCATTTCTTCACATCATAATAAAATTTCAGTTGCAGAGTAACAGCCAACATTTCAAAAGCTAACAATAATACACAATCTTAAAATTTAGACGTGAAATGATGGCTCCCACCACCAAAAATATAACATTTATTCACATTCCTATTTAGTTTAATAAGAAAAGCATCCCATTCACAGTTGGAGAAACCGAGGTACAAGAATTGTGTGATAAAAAAAATAAAAGATCTAAATTAGGCAGAGATGCCAAGGTCATAATCATGACAAAAACAAAAGGCTAGACTTCTATAGAGCATAATGGATTCAAACTGCATGAAATTTTACATTAACTCACCTATCTTATCTGCATCGCATGTCCTACCTCTTGCAAACCTTTTACAGCATGGATTTGACAAACACCCCTTACCATCTGCCTTCTCTGACCAGACGATACAGGCTAGTTAACACTTGTGTAAAAAAAAAAGTCACATATTGCTGTACAATATGCAACTAGCAACGTTCAATTATGAAAATGTTCCATAACTGAATTTCAAAAATTCTCAAAAAAATTCCAAAATTCTCTAAGAATTATTGGAAAGATATAGTACCTGGGAATCCCCTCGAAAACATAAATTTACTTCTACTTTGCATCACTGTCGAATATTTGGGATTAAATGCATACAATCTCATAATTGGTAACCTCAAAGTTTTACTAAACTACTACATAAAACAATAAGGATCACACAAATTCCTAGATAACACCAAAATATTTATCTAGGATTATTAAAGAAAGCATAGCACTTTGGTAGTCTTTTCAGAAAAATCCCAAAACTCACAAAGGTAAACAAAGTCATGTGGCATTTTACGTGTGTAATAAGGCATAATTACTATGACTTCTTGACCAGCTTTATATCTTGAAACATATTTGCACCCACCCGCTACCATTCCAATTCCACAGGGTATTCTCCAGTGAGACAAGCTGTACAATGACTGTTCTTTTCAAAACATTTCAGACCATTCCCATTTTCTTGAATCATAATTTCTTGCTTTTCCACTTTGTGTTTTTTAAATTTCGCTCTTTCTTGTACAGATGAGACGAGTCCTTCTACTGACAGATATACAACACTGTTTGCTCCTAGAGGGAAGTAAAAAGGGTAATAAGATTTCCTCTAGAAAGCAAGAACTGTCACAATAAAGAATAGTTACAAACAGAAAAGATTCAACCAGGTATATAGTTTTAAAACTTAAACATTTTTCCTTTAGGCTTAAGAAAAAAAAGGAAGGAAAATCAATAAAATTTAGAGCCTTAATTTTTAAATTTTTAAAATGGAATTTAGGGAATAACATAATTTAAAATCGCACTTGAGTCTTCTAGTGTAGAAAATTCCAGGAATAATTTTCTTAATTAAGAAAACAGATGTTGAAGCAGGAAGATTTAGGTTCAAATTTAAGCTCAAGGTCATTTACCTCTTCTAAGACCATGCTTTCATCTGTAAAATGGGAGAAACAATGTACGGTTTTTGTGATGGCATAATGATAATATAAAGCATGGAATGTAGTTCCTGGCAAATAGTGAGTGATCAAAATATGATACCCATTGGGTTATCATTCAAAATATTTAACTAAGGCGAGTATGACCAGTCAAAACAAATGCCAGCCATAAACAACCAGTATGGAGTTTACCAGGGCATACAGGCTGAGTATGTATGTGATATTTAAGTAATTTGTACCTCTCCCGACTTTTTTTTTTTTTTTTCCTGCATGGGCAGGCACTGGGAATCAAACCTTGGTCTCTGGCATGGCAGGCAAGAACTGGGCTTGCTGAGCCACCATGGCCTGCCCTCACCTGACTTTTTTAATTTTTATTGAGATATCTTCATACACATACAGTCTATCCAAAGCATACAATTGGTGGCTCACAATATCATCACATAGTTGTGTATTCATCACCATGATCATTTTTAGAAAATTTGGATCAATCCAGAAAAAAAAATAAAAAGGAAAAAACTCATACATCCTATATCCCTCACCCTTTCCCTAACTACTATATTTCAATCTACCCAATTTTTTTTACCCCTTATCCCCTCTATTATTTATTTTTTTGTCCTTATTTTCTACTCATCTGTCCATATCCTGGATAAAAGGAGCATCAGATACAAGATTTTCATGATCACACAGTCACATTATAAAAGTTATATAGTTATACAGTCATCTTTAAGAATCAAGGCTACTGGAATATAAGAGATGGAAACAGCCTAAAAGTCCATCAATGGATGAGTGGCTAAACAAGCTGTGGTATATACGTATGATGGAATATTACGCAGCTGTAATATAGAATAAAGTCATGAAGCATGTAACAACATGGATGGACCCTGAGGACATTATGCTGAGTGAAATTAACCAAAAACAAAAGGACAAAAGGTCTCACTGATATGAACTAACATTAATGAGTGAACTTGGAGAATTTCAATTAAGAACAGGTTATCAGGAGATAGAGTAGAGATTGGGTAATTGGACCTGAAGGTATACAGATTGTGCGACAGGACTGATTGTAAAATTCAGAAATGGATAACACAATAATCACTGATTGTAGCACAATAATGTAAGTACACTGAATGAAGATGAATGTGAGTATAGTAGAGGGTAGAGGGCTGGGGGCACATATGAAACCAGAAGGAAAGACAGATAAAGACTGAGATCGTATAATTTAGGAATGTCTAGAGTGGACAATGATTCACCTGACTTTTTTAAAAGGTGTTTTCTCCAAGTCTCATCATCATTAAAGGTAAATCTAAATAAGCCTTTTATTTTTTCTTATTTGTATCCACATCCAAATTACTCTATTGGGGTCTGTGATAAAACTGTTTTTGCTTTTCTTGGGAAGGGTCTGACCTTTGGAAAGCCTCATTCCCCAAATCCATATGGAGTAACTTCAAGAGTCACCTATTCCCGAAAACCTTTCCTCCTTCTCTGATCTTACCTTAGCCTAGTTTGCCAACATAGCACTTATTGCAGTGCCCATAAATATAAGTCACTTTCACTATTCAGAATAGTATTCAACACCTGCTCAAGTTACACAGTATCTACTTAAAAAAAAATTGAACATTAGTCTAAGTAAGTGCAAAGATTAATGAGCTTTGGAGTTTCTCTGTTAATAAATGATTAAAGTTTGAGGAAATTAATACCTACCTAAATATTCTGCAAGATGATCAAATTCTGGCTTATTGGCAATAAGCTCTTCTTTTGTGGGAATGTTTATTCCCATGAAGCATGGATACCTAATTGGTGGTGAGGCTACTCGGATGTGTACCTTGGAAAAGAATCATTTCACACATTATTTTGAGATTAACTATATACAGCTTTAATTTTGCAAAATTCCCTTTCATTGGCCAAATTTAACATAAAATTTCTTTCAAGAATATTTAATGACATATGGGTAATAAAGCAAACTGCTGTGTTTCACTGAATTCATTACCAACTGAAATATTTAGTCAGAATAAGCTCTGAAATACAAAAATACAACAATGTGCAAAATTTATTATACTGGGATTGCTTCTACGTCTTCAAATTAATCATTACTCAATGGATTTAAGAAGCATTCTCTTTTGTGGTTTTTAATTTTATAAAAATTTTAAGCCTTATTTTTTGTATGTTGTATGGTGGAGGGGTCATATGTCATCCTTTTTTCCAATTGCAGCAACATTTGTTGAATTTTGTGGGGGCAAAAGTGCATGGGCCAGGAATCAAACCTGGGTCTCCTGCATGGCAGGCGAGAGTTCTATCACTGAACTACCCTTGTAAGCCCTTCACCCTTTATATTTAACTTTTGAATGTACTGAGAAGTAAATTTAGTATACGGCATAATGTTGACTATTAACATATTTCCCAAGTTGCTACAGTTATCAGTAATCCGACAAATCAACCAGATTTAAAAAGCATTGATTTGCTAAACTGAACAACCCATGTTGATCCACTGTACTGAATTTTGGCTTTTATGCCAGTATTACATTGTTAATTATTGGTACTTTAGGATATGTTTTAATATTACTTACCTCTTTTGCACCAGATTCTTTGAGCAATTTTATTATGGGAGAGATGGTGTTACCTCTCACAATAGAATCATCTACAAGAACGATTCTTTTGCCTATAAAATTGTCTGACAATACTCCAAATTTTTTTGCGACACCAAGTTGTCTTAACCGCATATTTGGCTGAATGAAAGTTCTTCCTACATAGCGGTTTTTACATAGCACTTCCACATATGGAAGTCCACACTGATGGAGGAAAAAGAAAAGGACAATAAACATCAATATACAGAATACGTTAAGTTCCTATTTTCTCTGTCATGCTGCCATTATAGCATGTATATAAAATTACAAAGTGTGGTAGTTATTCTCAGCTCTGCATCAAATTATAATTTTCCTTCACTATTCAAATTGTGGGGAGAATATGCTAAAAGAAAAATCAGTGAAAGTAATATACTTGGTGGGAAAAGCATTCATTTTGCTAAAATTTGTATTGCCTTTCTGAAAAAAATCATTAACTTTATCTTGGAGGAGAATGCTAAACATATGAAGACAGGGCAAAGAATAAATAATTGTCAGAAGAAGTCACATATTTAAAAAGTATCAGCCACAGAAATAAATTGATGGTTTTTGAGGGAAAGAAAGGTAATAATTCTCTAAAATAGTTCCACTGAATGAAAAGGCATTATTTATTGAATAAAAACTTTTATAAAAGAATTAGGCTTAACCTCCAAGACTTCCTTCCTTTACAGTAAGTTGAAAAATTTGCCTTCATAGGCAAGGATTTCTTATTCTACTGCTAGAGAGTAATTCACTGGCTCATGTCAATTAAAAAAAAAAATACCTTTACTGCATAACCAAGGGCAGCAGGCGTAGCAGATTCGGGAACAGTGCTGACCAAATCTGCATCCACAGGCGCTTCAACTGCCAACTGCTGACCACAACGATATCTTACTGTGTAAACCATTTGGTCTGGCATGTTTGGAGAAGTAAAGAGATTATTTTACTTGGTATGATATGCTATTGCTAGTATAAAAAAACTGGTTTCCCTAGAATGTTTCAGATTGAGCAGAATGTACAAAATCATTATATTGTGAGATATGTTTGGCAAAATTTTGAAAATTTATCCTCTACAACAGAATGTAAGGAGATATTATAATATATAAAAATATAATAAATAACATACAATACCTGGCACTATAAGAACTTTGTAAATTATTAAATTATTAGATGATTCAGAAAGTCATGAACTGGCAAATTAAAAAATAAAAATCTGACCTTAATACAAATCTGAAAATCCTGATACTTTACACTTAAAGAAAAATAAAATCTAAGAATTGAACGAAAGAGGCTATTATAGTAATAAGCTGCAGGTTAGGTATCATATACAAAACATGTGCCTTTTAAGAGCTAGGTAAACCTCTAGGCCAAGAACTCCTGTGTTTCAATGAGATAAATAAAAGTTATATCTACAATAGTAAAAGAAAAATTTTCCTTACCTTCAAATATACTATCTGGTCTTGCAAAATAAACATATTCAAATATACAAAAAGCTGTTGAATTTCCTCCCAAACTTGATATAATATCAAGAGTTTGGACACTATGTCTGGATATTTTCACAATTTCTCCGGGCAAGACTTCACGGTAATATCTTGATAAACAATTTTAATAAAGAAGACTTTTAATAAACCAATCTTTTGGGTTGATATTAACATCTATTATAAAGTATGCATTGAGTCCCCTCCTCCCTCACAGAGAGAAAAACAGTTTAATTTAATATAAAGTCTAGCCATAGACATTTTTTTTCCTAGCTCTGCTGGTTTGAAGCTATTAAGTACTCCCAGAAAAGCCATATCCTTTAATCCTCATTCATTATTGCTGGGTGGATCTTTTTTATTATTTCCATGGAGATGTGACCCATTCAGTTGGGGTGGTAACTTTTGATCAGATGGCTCCCATGGAGATGTGTCTCCACCCACTCAAGTTGGAGTTGCTTACTGGAGCCCTTTAAGAGGGAACCATTTTGGAAAAAGCTTGAGAGCCACAAGAATCAACAGAGCCCACACAGCCAGAGACCTTTAGTGCGGAAGGAAAAACGCCTCTGCTGAAACCTTATGAAATGAGGATAGAAAGCCAGCAGATATTGCCATGTGCCTGCCAAGCTGAGTAACTCCAAACTTCACCACCCTTTTCTTTGGAGTTAAGGTATCTTTTTCTTGATGCCTTAATTTGGACATTTTCATGGCCTTAGAACTGTAAACTTAATAAATTCCTTTTAAAAAACCCATTTCAGTTTCTGGTATATTGCATTCTGGCAGCATTTAAGAAACAAACACTAGCCATAGATTTTTAAAAGAAAAAGCAATATGCCTTCAGCAGTAATTTCTGTAAATCTTTGCTACCCATAAATTCTAATTGAGAATTTTTTAAAATAAAGGCCAACAGGACATTTTATCCTGACTTAAGTTTTCCTATTGTAACTATTTTTTATTAAGGCAACTCTTCCTTTCTAAAAGGAGTCTCACGCATTTTGAAAGATGCCAGTTTCAGAATTAGAAGGTATGTGTGGAATAATAAAGCTAAATTAAAGTGCGCACAAAACATAAGAAACTGTATTTGTAAACATATTTTCTGGTGAGCATCAAAAAGAAAAACTTTCATATAAAAATCAAAGAAAAATATCTAGGAATGTGGAAAAAACTAATATGCTGAATGAAGTAAAACTTACGTTGCACCAATAGATAAAAAGCTACAAGATTCTGAAGATATCACCCATCCTTCTGTTTCTGAGAGTTTCTTCCCTGTAAATTTCAAGACAATTCAGTTAATACATTCAAGAAATTTTAAAAGAGATTATCTATCTAAGAGAATAAATACCAAAGAGATAACTTGAAAAAGCTCACAGAACATTCACTGCTATGACTTCTATACGTATATAGAAGATATACAGATATCTTCTAAAACTCCTTCTCACATTATGATTCCATGGCTTGAATAAGACATCTGATAAGTCAAAAAAAAAGGCAATAAAATCATACTGCAGAAATGAAAAAGCTGGGCAACGGATATGAAGAGACAATTTAGAAAGGAAATAGGAATGGCCTATTTGAAAAGCCATTCATGCTCAGAAGTACTCAAGAAAATATACTTTAAAAACAACAAAGTATTTTTTTTTTTTTACCTACCCCATCCTCAACCATAAGCTTCTTATACCTAAATATTTTCAGGTGTATCAGTAGTAAAACAATTACTCTGTTAAGCATTATGAGATTAAATTCCTTCTGAAGTTTATTACCTTTTTCATTTATATCAGATACAGGAATAAGACGACCAATGCATAAAGGCCGATTTCCATAAGGATCTCGGACTGCATAGATAACATCTCTGTGCATGATAAGCAGGGAGTATGCTGTCGGTGCCTCCTTCATTAAGTTTTTAATTCTGAAAAATTAATCAAATAATTGAAAGAATAAACTTCAGTTAAAAACACATACGAGACCTTATTACCAGAGTTGTAAAGTTTAGTCCAATTTTACATTACCTTGCTACCCAGTCTGGGGTGTCATCTCGTTCCTGAGGAGGGGTATATGCCAATAACTGGGTAATCATTTCACTATCAGAACTTGTTGACAGACCAACACCGTGACGGAGTATCTATTTAGAAAGGAGACAACTTTAAGCATTAGGAGGGAAGCTTCACCCCTACTCCTCACCCAATGGCCCACCTTAATAGAAAAAGAAACCAGGCATTCTGTGAATCTCAATTATGAAAATCTTGCATTCCACTAATGGTATGTGTATTCTAACAATGCACAATCACTGCTAGAGGTGCTAACAATTCTCTCAAGGTTTTCAAGCAGGAAAAAAAGGTGCTTTAGAACATATAGAAAGGCTTCTGAAAACTTAATTTGAAGGAATGTAAACCTGCAATGGGCAGGGTGGTGATGGCGAAGGGTAGCTGGGATGCGGCTTGTAGTTGTTCTTCTACCCTCAACACCCTTGATGCATAGGATACATTCCATAAGAGTGGCAACCTACAGTGGTGACAGTATCTAACCATCCTTATTATCATGGAGACAGAAGAAAGGAATTGACTTTAAACAAATGTAGAAGATGTAATCAATTAGTTGAATGTACTCTATGATGATTAGCAGACAAGGACAAGAATGATAAAGACAAGGGCATCATTTTTGACAAACATAGACAAGTTTAGAATGGCACTACAGAATGCAATAGCACACTTTCAATGGGCAGCGAAATGGATAGAGATGAAATCTAAAATCTGGGTAAGGGTTTATGTCTAGAAATAATGAGCTATAGTTTGTAATTGAACTCACTGGTTATCACTAAGTGGTGAGTTTTTAAATGATTTTTACTTCTTATAGTTGTATGATTACCTGAATTTTTAAAATGAGCCATAATATTCTTTGTTACAGGGACAGAAAAGGATATTCTCTTCATTATAGTGCTATTGCCTAAGAAGAGGGCAAGGTAAAAGCCCTGGGAAATACTAAAAGCTAGAATCAGAAATAGAGGGGCAATGAGTGGTTCAGAAGTTTGGGTTCTAGATATTTTCTACCCATCAGTTCATCATCATTCAACTTTTGTAACTGTTTATCCTATGTGAAATGCCTGGCCTTACAATACTAAGGACACAACAGTGCCTGCATGTATATGTAAACCATCCTATTACTAAATACCACCTGGTTCTGAGGTCACTAAATGAAGATTATTGGGATCTAATGAACCTAAGAAACCTATAAATTAATGAACAGCCAGGATAAATAAGAAGCCATGAAAAATAGAGAAAGACACCAAGTAATTCAAAAAGGAAGATAAAATGATAAATGAAGATACCAGTAACACAGAATGCCAAAGTAAACTCTCTTTGTCCCTTCTCCTAGGTAAAGCTTAGTTCTTCATAATTGTTTCCATAATATATTTCTCATCTATATTAAAGTTTATGCTCAATTTCCTTATGCCTTGAACATGGGGACAAAGTTAAAGGAATGCTAGGAACCCACAGATCCTAATTTCTCTGTGCTTTTGAGAATCAACTTTTCCAAATCTCTGCTTTAAAGCAGTGCATCAAGATCACCTTGAAAGCATATTAACATGCAGATTCTCAGTATCTCTCCCACTCTAGACGCTGGGGTATATCTTAGAATCTGCAATAATAACAAGTATTCCAGGTAATTCTGATGAAATTGTTTCTTGCAATTAGAAAACAGGAGGCAACAACTAGGAAATGCCCTTTACCAAAAGCCTCGATAAATAACTTCATTAACTAAGCTCAGTAGTGAGAAAAGCACTTATAAAAACACTTACCTTTTTCCTTAATCGGGCAGCATTTACCAATTCGCCATTATGTGCCACTGCTATTTTCCCATGAAGTGTCTCAACAACAAAAGGCTGACAATTTTCTAATTCACATTTTCCTGTAGTAGCGTACCTCGTATGTCCAATTCCAAGATTTGAAGTATATAATTTCTTTAAATTATCTTCATTAAAGACGTGATTTACTAGACCCATACCCTAGCAAAATCAAAAGCAAAAATGGATCTTATAAAAAACAAAACAAAACAATGGTATTGCTAATAAAAAAAGTGGAGTTAGTATTAATAGGAAGTATTTTATACTTACTATAAAGCTGTGCTAGGCCCTTTGCTTAGGCAATCCCAAATTAGACAATGCAATTCACTTAATATCTGTGCTGCGCTGTGGAATTCTAATCTTAAAAAAGACTAACCTAACTGTGAAAATTGTAAAGCACTTTTGTTTTTTGTTTTTTTATTTTGCATGGGCAGGTACAAGGAATCAACCCGGGTCTCCGGCACAGCAGGCAAGAATTCTGCCACTACGCCACCACTGCCCACCCAGCACTTAAGTCTTATGAGATACTCTGCACTAAAACATTTAAGAACAGATGTACTAAGCAATAAAATTTGTCAAATACAAACTAAAATTAATTGCATTAAAAAAACTCAAAACATCTTAAAGTATTTGAATAAATGACCCATGTGATTCAGTCCTATGCAGGTAATTATCACAATTAGATTACAAAGTGAGAAATGACCAATCTAAAGAGTTTATTACTTCTAACAGCAAATTATTTCTTCAACTTCCCCATCCCCATATACAGTTATCATCTGGATAGTGTTACCTTGATAATTAAAAAAAAAAAGTTCAAATATACCTTGTGTATTTTGAATGTTGGCACTGTATTCCCATCACTGGTCACAATACCAGCACTTTCCTGACCCCTGTGAATATAAAAAGTGGCCCAATTGATAAGCTTCTTGAAGAACTTTATCACAGATACTCTTCTCAACAAGCATCCATAAACTTTCAGTATGACAACATGTCAGTGCTACCTGTACAAGTACTTTCTGCATTCAATACATTCGGAATCAGTACATTCTATTGACTGTACTATGGCTAGCAACGGACTTATAAATAAAATTTATTTAAATATTTTAGCTCTTCTGCATTTTCCAAATTTTCCCCAACAAATATCTATTACTTTTATTATCAGAAAAAGATAAATAAATGCTGTTTTTAAAAACCCTCAGTTGTCCTGGAATTCTCTCTATATCCCATGTCTGTATTCTGTTTTCTATTTTAGTATTTTTAGGTGATGGTACAGAGAAGAAAGCCAAAAGATAGGCTGAAGGTATGGTAACATATTAAAATTTAAGAGGTTCTGCATTTCTTTGCAGAATAAACTCCAATTATACAGGTTCTGTTGCTCAACAATTTTTTTAGTAGTTCTGAAAAATCCTAATACAAGGTACTTACTGACCAATTTTGTTTCAAAGAATATATGTGTCAGGGTAGATACAAAAATAAACCCTTTACTTTTATCTGTATGCAGTTAATTGTCAATAAACATGTCTGAGCTATTCACATACTGTAATTTTAATAACAAGAAAAACAATATATTAAATGTATTTGTAAAGCAAAATCTAAAAATTCAAATGAAATGATTTTACTTTATCAATTATGCTACAAATAGTTATGCATAATACTATACAATCTATAAGAGTTAACACATCGTGACTGAGGATTTCTTTAAATGGTGAAATGATTTATTCTCTAATTTAACAGATGCTAGAAGAATAGGTGATTCGTGTCAGAGGAAGTCATAGAAACGTCAGCTATAAACATCAGGGCAGAAACAACATTTGCCAACCATTTCCAAACAATTTTTAAAAACCAACAATCATTTGGTAAAGCAGAGTAAATTATATAATTCTTTCTTAAAGAAATAAGGTTAGGAATTATTTAGGTCCAAGTTGCTTTAATCACAAAGCTTGCTCATCTGGCAGTTTCTCAAGTTACTCCCCTCAGGCAGCTTGAACCAGTTAAACTAGATCCTCACAGCTCCGCAGAGCTTATTGACAACCAGCCGCCTGGTTTCCTAGGAAACAAAACCTTGGCTAGAAAGTGAATCATTTCCAGGTCACTTTCAACATGGAGAGTGGAGCAGGAAAGCACTGGACTGAGGAGGAGGTTAAAGCTTTGCTAAGTGTGTGGGCAGAAAAAAATATACGAAAACAACTTTATGGAACACTAAGAAATAAAGGAATATTTATTTACATTGCTAAAAGGCTGCAAGCATTAGGAGTACACAGAGACTGGAAACAGTGCCGGGCAAAGTACAAAAATCTCAAATATGAATACAGAACAGTTAAATATGCCCACGACTCTGGAGACAGCTGTAAAACTATGAAGTTCTTCCATGATTTGGATGCGATCCTGCACTATGAATCTGCTACACTATTAACGGAGAAGGATGCAAATGGCAGGCACCTGGCAACGCTGAGCCCAAGTACAGCCCCAGAGAACACTGAAGGTAAAAAGCAAAACTACTATTCTGTTGTTTTTACCTAATGAGTACAGGACTTTTAAGCCCATAAGATAATCATGGCCTGAAAGGTTAAAACACAGACACACACAATGGACTTGTTAGGCTATTTTGCACAGGGTAAAAATTTTTTAATTAAAAAAACAAAAAAGATAAATAGGTTAATACCACCACTTCTTGGGGAAAAAAAAAAACATTAAAATGACTAACAGTTCCTTCCTTTGGTACATCAGAAATGTCTTTGAAATATGGACTGTGTTCTGAAAATATTTCAGGTTTTAATTTTATAAAAGCTTCAAAAAACTTAACTGTTGTTCCACAGCTCCAAACAACTTTCTACTCTAATGTTCCCAATTAATTAATAAATAAAAGCACTAAAATACAAAGTGATGATAAACATTTCTTTATTATTCATTTACAAAAACAGCTCCATTTTAAGCAATGAAATTAAACAAAATTAATAGATTAAATTATTTTGAGATCAAAATAAGGTTCTTGACCTGATTGTGTGTGTGTGTGTGTGTGTGTGTGTGTGTGTGTTAAGCTCAACACAACTTACACAGTTTGCTCAGTAGTGCATGTATCACTAAACAAAGGGGGGAAATAGCAGTAATGAGATTTCTCCCATAGCCAAAGTCTTACAGATGTTATTTTTAAGAGCAGAATTTTTCGATTCAAAAAGCCGGTAACCATTATGCACACAAAGTGCAAAGCGCTGAGCCATATGCATGCAGTGAATGAAAAGTAATCTCAAGAAAAAAGGGGAGAGGGATTTTGTTAACATAATAAAGAGAGGGGTCTATAATGGTACATGCTATCAATAACCTTTTATTTTGCATTTATTTAAATACTAGTGCTGTGGAACATTTTTCCATATATTCACTTTTTAAAAAAAATTTTTAATTGTATAATATATATATAAAACAATGAAAGAAAAAAGCAATAGTTTTCAAAGCACTCTTCAACAAGTAGTTACAGGACAGATCCCAGAGTTTGTCCATTCCCTCAGATTTGTTGTTGTAGCTGCTCCAGAATATAGGAGGCTAGAAGGAATAATAGATATTCATTTTTAGAAACTGACTATTCATGTCAATGGGCGAGTCTTAGAAATGTGACTCTCTTTTGCTTACAATTTTGGCTGTTTTATTTGACCTATAGAACTCAACTTTTGTTTTTTCATTGTTGTTGTTTTGCATGGGCAGGCACTGGAAATCGAACCCGGGTCCCTGGCATGGCAGGAGAGAATTCTGCCACTGAGCTTCTGTCGCACTGCCCCAGAACTCAACTTTTTGTAATCAAATAGTTTCTTTTCTAAGGCTTAGAAAGCCTTCCTTTCTCCAAGTCTGATTCATTTATGTTTTCTGGTTTTCTGTGGAGGAAACCAGCAGAATTTTAATCAATGCATAGTAAGTTGAAAAAGTGGGAAAAATGAATATGTCTTTTCTACTGTGATAACCTTCATGCAGGTGGTAAGGTAGATGATCTGGTCCCCAATGTTAGGGAGTAGGTAGCCTGAACCTTGTCAAAAGAGCCAAATACACCTTTGACCAACTCTAATAGTCTCCAAATCATCCTCATCCTCAACATCAGGAAACCTTTAGCCTACTGCTGCTAATCCACATGCCTTCTCTGACCAAGTTTCCACTCAGTGTTCCTCTTTATACAAACACATGTGGAATAATGATTTAAGAGCTTTAGTTTCAAATCTCCAGGGCACAGTGATTATGAGATTCATGCTAGGGTCAGTCAATATAAGAAAAAAGCCCTGAAGGGGTTGGGGAGAGAGCTTTTCTAATTTACCCCTGCCTCTATGTTTAGTTCCAGGCCCCATTTTATGAATAGGAGCCTAAACCAGAAAATAATATAATCAAGCCCAGGTATTAAATGACTTGGGTATATCGATCTTTCTCATTTCTCTCAAAAGAGGATTCTTACATAACTCCAGGTTTTTTTCTTCCTAGTTAACCCAAGGAAAGTAATTCCATGTTTCCCCACTAAAGTTAAAACATTCCTTAATTGCAATTTAGCCTCAAGTAACTATGAAAGCTGATTTAAATTTGACAGTGTTTACTTTGAGAATTTAAAAAGTACAGTTATGACATTTGCAAACAGTAGGCTTTTTATGCTTCCCATATTTATTTTTCAAAACATTTTTTATTGTCAAATATAACATAAATACAAAGAAAAGAAAGAAAAAGCAATGATTTTCAAAGTGCATTTCAACAAGTAGTTACAGAACACATTACCATTCTACTAGCTGCTCCAAAACACTGGAAGCTAGAATAAAATTTTCTTTTTTTGTGAAAGATAACATATATACAAAAAAATCAATAAATTTCAAAGCACATCACAACAATTAGTTACAGAACAGATTTCAGAGTTTGGTATGGGTTACAATTCCAGTTTTAGGTTTTTACTTCTAGCTGCCTAAGATACTGGAGACTAAAAGAGTGATCAATATAATGATCCAGCAATCATACTCGTTTGTTAAACCCTACCTTCTCTGTACAACTCCACCATCACCTATGATCTTTCTCCCACTCTTTAGGGGGATTTGGGCTGTGGCCATTCTAACTTTTTCATGTTGGAAGGGAATAAAGGAATCACTGATATTTTTAAGGTGACGATAAAACAGCATTTCTTATCTTTCTCTTTAATAGGAATTCCTCTAAATATGGTGCATATCATAATTTTAAATGAATGTTTATGCCATTAAAGTCATACCTACCATTTGATCTCCTGATGCAAAATACAATCATCACTCAATACAACAAAATTAAAACATAAATGCAAATGATATTAAGATGAGTAATTTTTTTTATTTGGAAAAATCACAAAGATCAATTAAAATGTACTTAACCATATCCTGCTTAGAATGCAAACTCACTGTAGTAAAAACTCAACTTTATATGCCACCTGAATTCAAAATTCTATAGGTTGGGTCCTTTTAAAGAGGTACTTTACTTTTCCCTCAATATTATTCAATTCATTTGATTACTATCTTAAAAGTACCTAAGACACAGACACTAAATAAAATACCAATATAAAAACATAATTTAATTTAAAAGCTAACCACAACAATTTCTTTCCTCTAGAAACTTAAAAAAAAAAATTCTGAAACCCCAAAATAGGCCTTGTCAATGGAAAGAAACTGTCTTTAGATAATTATTGATACCATATATTATAACATTGTTATAAAATGTGTCTATCACAAATCAATATGAACAAATTCAGTTCAATCCATTGGCACTATTAGTTATGTTATTCCGATTTTTATTTTCCTTAGTGCTGATTTCCATAAGGAACATTGCTCTATTTCCAGGCAAAATGTCAGCTGCATGAGAAGACAAGGAAGACATCTCAGGAAACCCTTTACTTTTGGTTTCTCATATCAGACTAATGGAACTAGGTATAGTATGATGGGCAAAAATAAAATAAAACAGATCCAATTTCAAATTGGAAAGTAAGATTGGTTTCTATTCTCAGAAAATGGATATTTTTCCCTGGTAAAAATAGTTAGGATTAATTGGTTTCCCCCTTTTCAGCAACCTATACTGAAAAAACCGTATCTAAAACAAATGGTATATTTACATGTTGTTACATGTAAACTGCTTAGGAATATTAGCCCTCTAATTTCCAACCTTTATTCTTTAAATATGTAAGAAATCTAATAGCTAAAATTGCACATGGTAGATGCTTAATAAATATTTAATGAACATACCATTTTAGAATTCCAGGGATTTTAGACACATAATTTTACATTTGAAGTTAAACAAAAAAACCAAATTCATGCTGAACTCCTGGACCCCTTTTTTTTTTTTGCTTTGAACCTCTTACTGAAGTCTAGTCCAAATAAAGAAAAATATTGAAAAGCAGCAACAAAATTTAATACTCTTCAAAATAAAAACAACTTCCTATCTCAGCAAATGCCATAGAGTGTTTTCTAAAGACTACAGCTTATAGATGCTGGAGGTACGAACTACCTCTTTATTAAAGCATGGTAAGGAAATTTGAAAAAAAAAACACAAGTAAAACAATGAATGGGATTTGGTCTTAGATCAAGGGGAAGTATAACTGATTTTCACAGGGCATAAGAAGCACCAATTATTTAAGTCTGTGGTTATGCCAAGCCCTTCACTCAGAGTAGCAGTGGTTCTCAGCCCTAAGTGCACACTAGAATCACTGGGGGTGCGAATGGGAAAGCAGCACCAGAGGTGTGGTTTTTAAAAGCTCACTGGTAACCTGAATATGTAGCTAATGCAAACATTAAATAAAGGAAAAAGGAAAGCAAGGAGTTAAATTGCTTGTACCTGTCCTGCCTCAAAAAAAAAAAAAGAATTATCTTCAGTGACCCATTTTTTTATATAACCATATTGCTTCCACATGATCTAAATGTTAAAATTTTATTCAGCTTTCTCTAAATAATGTTATACACACCCCACATACTAAAAGAGTATGATGGAACAGAAAGAAATGACAGAGGAAAGACTATCAAAATGTGGCTAATTAAAAACACAACTTTATTACAGATAATCACTGTCATGATGATGAACAGATTATAGTGCTGTACTTATTTTCCCCATTATATTAAGAGAAAAGCTATACTATGCTTTATTTCATCTCGGATGGAGAAAGTTACATTAGTAATGTTCTATCAATTATTTGTCTTGCCAGATGTATTAACCCATATCTCTCTTCCCTGATACAGGTAATGCTACATCAATAATGGAACCCACTAATAATCCGACTTTTATTCCGACTATAGCAAATGAAGGAGGAAAACACTGGACTGTGCCAGAAGTCAGGGCTCTAATAGGCATCTGGGCTGATAAAAGCATACAACAACAGCTAGAGGGGACAGTGAGAAATAAAAGAATATTTGAACAGATTGCTGCTAAGCTTCGGAAATTTGGAATAGAGAGAGACTGGAAGCAATGCAGAACGAAGTATAAAAACCTAAAACATGAATACAAAATTGTAAGAACAGCTCAAGACCTAGGCATGACTAAGAGCATGAAATTTTTTACTGAGTTGGATGCTATTCTGGGATACAATAAAACAGAAAAACTGCAAGAACAGAAATTCCAAGATGGAGATCAAGCCACAGATTGTGCCAATGTGAAAACTGAAGAGGAGCAGACAGGTAGGAAGGCGAAGAAAAGCCTTCTTAGCATGATGTTATATCAAATTTAAGTTCAGTAGCATTATAAAATGAACAGTCTAAAGTAAGCTTCATTAAATGTCATACTGCTGAATTAACTGCGAAGCAGATTTAATGTATATTTGATCTCCAGAGCACAGAGGAGAATTCAAAGTTACATAAAAAAAGAAAATGAAATTGGATTTCCTGTATAAAATTTAAAAATTGATCAACCAACTTTAAAATATACATGCAATCTATGTGGCAGAAGTTAAAGCAAGTTTTCACACCAATTATAAAACTGAGTGATCAGAAAGAAGGTATTGAAGAAGTTAGAAAAACACAAAATCCATGAGATTGTCTTGGAAGTGGTAAATTCTTCTGGGAAAATGATTGAGGTACAATACATATGTACAAAGTTAAGAGAGTATGAAATGAAGAATTCTAGACCAGGAGTCAGGAAATCTAAGTTGTAACTCTGTCTGTGGAAACTTGAACCAAGTGTCTTCTCTAGATCTGACTCTGTAAAATGGAAGAAATGGGCAAGATGGTCTTGAAGACCTCTATTATCCATATTTCTAGATTTTAATGTCTGACTTAAACAATGCAGTCCTAATTCTAAAAGTATGAGTGTGTGTGTCTTAGAGCGAGGAGGAAAGGGAGTGTTAGGATTGGAAAATGGTGGTAAGAAGTTCCAAAATATTTCACTAATGGACAAAAGAAGAAACTGCCTGTCAAAAGCTCTATTTGTCTCATTAAAATTAAAATGTATTATGACTAGTGATAAAGCAGCTCAACAGCAATGGAACGATTATGTTCATTCAGTAATTGCTGGAAATGCAGAAGATAATTCAGTAAGTAATACATCAGAACATCAGAAGAACTACTAGAGACTTAAATATGCCATATATCTATAGTAACCATAAGATAAAAAAGTGGAGAATCTAAATTATACAAAAGCAAACCACAGTATTTAATATCAGGTTTACTTTAAAAGAGGAAAAATATATTAACATTTTAAAACACAATTCTCAAAGGTGATTAAAAAACAAATCACTATATATTCCATTATGTTCATACAGTCATTGCTGGAGATGCAGCTGAAGATGACTCAGTCAGTAATATGTCAGAAGACCTAAGAGGTACAGATATAAAACAAAGTCCTGATGCAGGTAAAACAATACTCTTTTTTGTTTTTGTGATGCTAAATTAAGAAAATTAGAATGTTTTAAGATTATGTGCAGTACTATTAAATAACACGTACACTTATAACATACAAGAATGGAAGGTACAAGCTAATATGAAAGTTATTAATGTTTCCCATGGTTGCTGGCAAAGTGTAGCAGCATCAGCATCACCTGAGAACTGTTCAAATGTAAATTCTGAGGCCCTATACTAAATCGGAGATTCTGGGGCCAAACAATCTGTTTTTAAGAAGCCCTCCAGATAATTCTGATATATGATCAAGTTTGAGAACCAATGCACTTATGGTATCAGATACTAAGGAGAGAGGGGCAAGGTTTGGATCTCACGAAGTCCCTAAGCAGAAGCCTAGCTGTCAAAAAGGTCTTGTGCAATCTTTCAGGTCAAAATTTCCACATGACCTTGGAAAATGTAAATGATACGTGTTAATTTAACAAACTAGATAATCAAATTCTCCACACTCACAGCAAAAGTGTTTCTATCATTTATTAGATATGACATTAAAAGCTCAAGGGACAAAGAAAAGCTGCTATTACAGTGACAAGCGAAAACTATTAGAAATTAAAGAGACTAGGTAGGTAGGAACATGGTGCTGACTGGGGGGATGAGAAGGGTAAACAAAACTCAGGGCGTCTTAGGTTTCTGAGGGTATCATGGCAATGACCCTTGTCATTAAGAGTTAAAATCAGATTAGTATACTGTTTAATAAAAAAGAAATAGTTTCATGAAATAAAGCAAACAGCTTTAGCATTCCAAAGATTTTAACTTGTTCATGCTCTGAAAAACTCACCGAAGTAGAACATCTCCAGATAAATTTTTAAGTGTAAAAAGAAAAGACTAAGTTAGATGTTTATCCACTTAGTTTTATTATTTTTTAGAAAAATATTTTTATTGACAAATCTTCACACACATACAGTTCATATATGGTGTGCAATCAGTTGCTCACAATATCATCACATAGTTGTGTACTCATCACCAGAACATTTTTTAGAACATTTGCATCACTCCAGAAAAAGAAATAGAAGGAAAAAAAGAAAAAAACTCATACATCCCATATCGCTTATCCCTCCCTCTCACTGACCACTAGTATTTCCATCTACCCAATTCATATTACCCCTAATCTGCCCTATTATTTATATATTTTAATCCATATCTTTTTACTCATCTGCCCATAATCTGGATAAAAGGAGCATCAGACGCAGGGTTTTCACAATCACACAGTCACACTGTAAAAGTTATATCATTATACAATCATCTTCAAGAATCAAGGTTACTGGAACACAGCTCAACGTTTCAATTACTTCCCTCCAGCCACCTCAGTACATCATAAACTAAAAAGAGTTATCTATGTAATGCATAAGAATAACCTCCAGGATAACCTCTTGACTGTTAGCAGTGTGATATACACCCTTGGGAGTCATGTCCCACGTAGGAGGGAGGGCAGTAAGTTCACCTGTCGAGTTATCTTAGAGAGAGAGGTCACATCTGAGCAACAAAAAATGTTCTTCACGGGTGAAATTTAGGCCTAATATTAAGTAGGCTTAGCCTATCCTTTGCAGAAATAAGTTTCATAGAGGCAAACCCACAGATTGAAGGCTTGGCCTATTGATTTTTTTGTTCCCATCGCTTGTATGAATATCTAAAATTCTCCAAATAGGGAGGCTGAATATTTCCTTGTATCTCCCCAAGGGGACTTTGCAAATACCTCTTTATTTACTGCCCAGATTACTCTGGGATACATCAGGGCATCACACAAACCTTGACAAACCAGTAAAAATCTCACGCCCTAGTCAAGATTCCATGTACTTAGGGTGTTCAACTAAACTGACCATACAGATTAAATTAGGTAATGCACTACCCAAACTATAAATTTTGCACCAAATAAACATCTCTTGCTTTGGTCTCACACAGAAGCTGAAGTTTTAAAATATGGACTATATCATCCTTTACCCTGTATTCTTTTTTATTTTTTATTTTTTTATATTTTATTAATTAACGGAAAAAAAGAAATTAACCCAATATTTAGAAATCATACCATTCTACATATGCACTCAGTAATTCTTAACATCATCACATAGATGCATGATCATCGTTTCTTAGTACATTTGCATCGGTTTAGAAGAACTAGCAACACAACAGAAAAAGATATAGAATGTTAATATAGAGAAAAGAAATAAAAGTAATAATAATAGTAAAAAAAAAACCTATAGCTCAGATGCAGCTTCATTCAGTGTTTTACCATGATTACTTTACAATTAGGTATTATTGTGCTGTCCATTTTTGAGTTTTTGTATCTAGTCCTGTTGCACAGTCTGTATCCCTTCAGCTCCAATTACCCATTATCTTACCCTGTTTCTAACTCCTGCTGGACTCTGTTACCAATGACATATTCCAAGTTTATTCTGGAATGCCGGTTCATATCAGTGGGACCATACAGTATTTGTCCTTTAGTTTTTGGCTAGACTCACTCAGCATAATGTTCTCTAGGTCCATCCATGTTATTACATGCTTCATAAGTTTATCTTGTCTTAAAGCTGCATAATATTCCATCGTATGTATATACCACAGTTTGTTTAGCCACTCTTCTGTTGATGGACATTTTGGCTGTTTCCATCTCTTTGCAATTGTAAATAACGCTGCTATAAACATTGGTGTGCAAATGTCCGTTTGTGTCTTTGCCCTTAAGTCCTTTGAGTAGATACCCAGCAATGGTATTGCTGGGTCGATTGGCAATTCTATATTCAGTTATTTGAGGAACCGCCAAATTGCCTTCCACAGTTATTGCACCATTTGACATTCCCACCAACAGTGGAGAAGTGTGCCTCTTTCTCCGCATCCTCTCCAGCACTTGTCATTTTCTGTTTTGTTGATAATGGCCATTCTGGTGGGTGTGAGATGATATCTCATTGTGGTTTTGATTTGCATTTCTCTAATAGCCAGGGACATTGAGCATCTCTTCATGTGCCTTTTGGCCATTTGTATTTCCTCTTCTGATAGGTGTCTGTTCAAGTCTTTTTCACATTTTGTAATTGGGTTGGCTGTCTTTTTGTTGTTGAGTTGAACAATCTCTTTATAAATTCTGGATACTAGACCTTTATGTGATATGTCATTTCCAAATATTGTCTCCCATTGTGTAGGCTGTCTTTCTACTTTCTTGATGAAAGTAGATGCACTTTTTGATGCACAAAAGTGTTTAATTTTGAGGAGCTCCCATTTATTTATTTCCTTCTTCAGTGCTCTTGCTTTAGGTTTAAGGTCCATAAAACTGCCGCCAATTGTAAGTTTCATACGATATCTCCCTACATTTTCCTCTAACTGTTTTATGGTCTTAGACCTAATGTTTAGATCTTTGATCCATTTTGAGTTAACTTTTGTATAGGGTGTGAGATATGGGTCTTCTTTCATTCTTTTGCATATGGATATCCAGTTCTCTAGGCACCATTTATTGAAGAGACTGTTCTGTCCCAGGTGAGTTGGCTTGACTGCCTTATCAAAGATCAAATGTCCATAGATGAGAGGGTCTATATCTGAGCACTCTATTCGATTCCATTGGTCGATATATCTATCTTTATGCCAGTACCATGCTGTTTTGACCACTGTGGCTTCATAATATGCCTTAAAGTCAGGCAGCGCGAGACCTCCAGCTTCGTTTTTTTTCCTCAAGATGTTTTTAGCAATTCGGGGCACCCTGCCCTTCCAGATAAATTTGCTTATTGGTTTTTCTATTTCTGAAAAATAAGTTGTTGGGATTTTGATTGGTATTGCATTGAATCTGTAAATCAATTTAGGTAGGATTGACATCTTAACTATATTTAGTCTTCCAATCCATGAACACGGTATGCCCTTCCATCTATTTAGGTCTTCTGTGATTTCTTTTAGCAGTTTTTTGTAGTTTTCTTTATATAGGTTTTTTGTCTCTTTAGTTAAATTTATTCCTAGGTATTTTATTCTTTTAGTTGCAATTGTAAATGGGATTCGTTTCTTGATTTCCCCCTCAGCTTATTCATTACTAGTATATAGATATGCTACAGATTTTTGAATGTTTATCTTGTAACCTGCTACTTTGCTGTACTCATTTATTAGCTCTAGTAGTTTTGTTGTGGATTTTTCTGGGTTTTCGACGTATAGTATCATATCATCTGCAAACAGTGATAGTTTTACTTCTTCCTTTCCAATTTTGATGCCTTGTATTTCGTTTTCTTGTCTAAGTGCTTTGGCTAGAAACTCCAACACAATGTTGAATAATAGTGGTGATAGTGGATATCCTTGTCTTGTTCCTGATCTTAGGGAGAAAGTTTTCAATTTTTCCCCATTGAGGATGATATTAGCTGTGGGTTTTTCATATATTCCCTCTATCATTTTAAGTAAGTTCCCTTGTATTCCTATCTTTTGAAGTGTTTTCAACAGGAAAGGATGTTGAATCTTGTCAAATGCCTTCTCTGCATCAATTGAGATGATCATGTGATTTTTCTGCTTTGATTTGTTGATATGGTGTATTACATTAATTGATTTTCTTATGTTGAACCATCCTTGCACACCTGGGATGAATCCTACTTGGTCATGATGTATAATTCTTTTAATGTGCTGTTGGATACGATTTGCTAGAATTTTATTGAGGATTTTTGCATCTATATTCATTAGAGATTGGTCTGTAGTTTTCGTTTTTTGTAATATCTTTGCCTGGTTTTGGTATGAGGGTGATGTTGGCTTCATAGAATGAATTAGGTAGTTTTCCCTCCGCTTCGTTTTTTTTGAAGAGTTTGAGGAGAGTTGGTACTAATTCTTTCTGGAATGTTTGATAGAATTCACATGTGAAGCCATCTGGTCCTGGACTTTTCTTTTTGGGAAGCTTTTGAATGACTGATTCAATTTCTTTACTTGTGATTGGTTTGTTGAGGTCATCTATTTCTTCTTGAGTCAAAGTTGGTTGTTCATGTCTTTCCAGGAACCCGTCCATTTCCTCTAAATTGTTGTATTTATTAGCATAAAGTTGTTCATAGTATCCTGTTATTACCTCCTTTATTTCTGTGAGGTCAGTAGTTATGTCTCCTCTTCCATTTCTGATCCTATTTATTTGCATCCTCTCTCTTCTTTTTGTCAATCTTGCTAAGGGCCCATCAATCTTATTGATTTTCTCATACAACCAACTTCTGGTCTTATTGATTTTCTCTATTGTTTTCATGTTTTCAATTTCATTTATTTCTGCTCTAATCTTTGTTATTTCTTTCCTTTTGCTTGCTTTGGGATTAGTTTGTGTTCTTTCTCCAGTTCTTCCAAGTGGACAGTTAATTCTTGCATTTTTGCCTTTTCTTCTTTTCTGATATAGGCATTTAGGGCAATAAATTTCCCTCTTAGCACTGCCTTTGCTGCGTCCCATAAGTTTTGATATGTTGTGTTTTCATTTTCATTCGCCTTGAGGTATTTACTAATTTCTCTTGCAATTTCTTCTTTGACCCACTCGTTGTTTAAGAGTGTGTTGTTGAGCCTCCACGTATTTGTGAATTTTCTGGCACTCTGCCTATTATTGATTTCCAACTTCATTCCTTTGTGATCTGAGAAAGTGTCATGTATGATTTCAATCTTTTTAAATTTGTTAAGACTTGCTTTGTGACCCAGCATATGGTCTATCTTTGAGAATGATCCATGAGCACTTGAGAAAAAGGTATATCCTGTTGTTGTGGGATGTAATGCCCTATAAATGTCTGTTAAGTCCAGCTCATTTATAGTAATATTCAGATTCTCTATTTCTTTATTGATCCTCTGTCTAGATGTTCTGTCCATTGATGAGAGTGGTGAATTGAAGTCTCCAACTATTATGGTATATGTGTCTATTTCCCTTTTCAGTGTTTGCAGTATATTCCTCACGTATTTGGGGCATTCTGGTTTGGTGCGTAAATATTTATGATTGTTATGTCTTCTTGTTTAATTGTTCCTTTTATTAGTAGATAGTGTCCTTCTTTGTCTCTTTTAACTGTTTTACATTTGAAGTCTAATTTGTTGGATATTAGTATAGCCACTCCTGCTCTTTTCTGGTTGTTATTTGCATGAAATATCTTTTCCCAACCTTTCACTTTCAATCTATGTTTATCTTTGGGTCTAAGATGTGTTTCCTGTAGACAGCATATAGAAGGATCCTGTTTTTTAATCCATTCTGCCAGTCTATGTCTTTTGATTGGGGAATCAGTCCATTAACATTTAGTGTTATTACTGTTTGGATAATATTTTCCTCTACCATTTTGCCTTTTGTATTATGTGCATCATATCTGACTTTCCTTCTTTCTACACTCTTCTCCATATCTCTCTCTTCTGTCTTTTCATATCTGACTCTAGTGCTCCCTTTAGTATTTCTTGCAGAGCTGGTCTCTTGGTCACAAATTCTCTCAGTGACTTTTTGTCTGAGAATGTTTTAATTTCTCCCTCATTTTGAAGGACAATTTTGCTGGATATAGGAGTCTTGGTTGGCAGTTTTTCTCTTTTAGTAATTTAAATATATCATCCCACTGTCTTCTAGCTTCCATGGTTTCTGCTGAGAAATCTACACATAGTCTTATTGGGTTTCCCTTGTATGTGATGGATTGTTTTTCTCTTGCTGCTTTCAACATCCTCTCTTTCTCTTTGACCTCAGACATTCTAACTAGTAAGTGTCTTGGAGAACGCCTGTTTGGGTCTAATCTCTTTGGGGTGCGCTGCACTTCTTGGATCTGTAATTTTAGGTCTTTCATAAGAGTTGGGAAATTTTCAGTGATAATTTCTTCCATTAGTTTTTCTCCTCCTTTTCCCTTCTCTTTTCCTTCTGGGACACCCACAACACATATATTTGTGTGCTTCATATTGTCCTTGAGTTCCCTGATCCCCTGTTCAAATTTTTCCATTCTTTTCCCGATAGTTTCTGTTTCTTTTTGGAATTCAGATGTTCCATCCTCCAAATCACTAATTCTAGCTTCTGTCTCTTTAAATCTATCATTGTAGGTACCCATTGTTTTTTCCATCTTTTCTACTTTATCCTTCACTTCCATAAGTTCTGTGATTTGTTTTTTCAGTTTTTCTATTTCTTCTTTATGTTCAGCCCATGTCTTCTTCATGTCCTCCCTCAATTTATCGATTTCATTTTGAAGAGGTTTTCCATTTCTGTTCGTATATTCAGCATTAGTTGTCTCAGCTCCTGTATCTCATTTGAACTATTGGTTTGTTCCTTTGACTGGGCCATATTTTCAATTTTCTGAGCGTGATCCGTTATCTTCTGCTGGCATCTGGGCATTTAGTCAGATTTCCCTGGGTGTTGGACCCAACAGGTTGAAAGATATTTCTGTGAAATCTCTGGGTTCTGTTTTTCTTATCCTGCCCAGTAGGTGGCGCTCGTGGCACACGTTTGTCTGCGGGTCCCACCAGTAAAAGGTGCTGTGGGTCCTTTAACTTTGGAAAACTCTCGCCGTGGGGGAGGTTCGCCAGCCGAAGAGGCTTGGAAGAGTGCCAGCCGGCCCGGGGTTCCGAACGCGGGGAGGGTCGCCGGCTGCCACAGCCCGGGAGAGCACCTGCCCGAATTTCCTAGACGGCCCGGGGCGCCAAGCGTGGCAGGAGGGCGCCAGCCGCCGCGGCCCGGGAGAGTGCACCGTTCCCAGCCGGACCGGGGAGTCACGTGTTTGGAAGGGACCCCCCACGTCCCCGTTGTATGTGGCCTGGGGATTTCCGATCCGATTCTCTTAGTTGGTTCAGGGGGCCGCGCGTGGTTTGGGCGCCAGCCGCCGTGGCTTGAGGGAACCGCCTGCCCAATTCTGCCAGCTGGCCCAGGAAGGAGGAGGGGAGGGACTCCGGCCACTTGCCGCCCCGCCCGGGGAAGCTCACACCCCTCGGCGATCTCACCGGAACGGGTTCTCTCAGCCAGTCAGCCGTTCCAGGATGGGGTACGCTGTCTTTTTGATCTCTGTCGTGGCTCCAGGAGCTGTTCTGTATCGTTTCTACTCCCCTAATAGCTGTTCTGGAGGAGGAAAGGTGAGGATGGCACGGCTGTCAAGGACGGTGGCGGAGGAGCCGGTGAAGGCGGAAGAGGGCACGGTGGTGGTTGTAGAGCCGCTGGAGTAGGAGGAGAAAGGGAAGGATAAGATGGCAGATGGAGCGCCGCCGCAGCAGAAGGGGAAAGAGAAGGGCAAGATGGCGGCAGGAGCGCCGCCAGCGGAGAAGGGGGAAGAGGAGGGCTAGATGGCGGCGGGAGTGCCGCCGGCGGAGAAAGAGGAAGAGGAGGGCTAGATGGCGACGGGAGCGCCAGCGGAGAAGGGGGAAGAGGAGGGCTAGATGGCGGCGGGATCGCCGGTGGAGAAGGGGCAAGAGGAGGGCTAGATGGCGGCGGTAGCGCCGGCGGAGAAGGGGTAAGAGGAGGGCTAGATGGCGGCGGGAGCGCCGCCGGCGGAGAAAGAGGAAGAGGAGAGCTAGATCTACCCTGTATTCTTATATACCTTAGTCCTATCCCTCGTATTTCTAGTCGATGTCTGATCACTTTTCCAACATTTTAAACAATGTCTGTATGCGCTTCAGAGCTTTAACTCTGTCTCAGGTGTCACATAAATACCCAAAGTTTCCGGGAACAAGCAGATTATATACAAACAGCTCAGTATCTAAGAATTTAGAAAGAATAGTTACAACTTCTGATTATATGTGACTGCTGTTAAGAGCTTACAATCTAGGACCCTTTATAATAGGCCTCAACTGGATAACCCCTGCTTGACTTCAGTTCACCGAGTTTTGTTTTGTTTTTTAATATTTTTATTGATAAATCTTAACATACAAACACTCCATGCATGGTGTACAAATCAATGGCTCATAATATCATTCCATAGTTGTGTATTCATCACCATGATCATTTTTGTTTTGTTTTGTTTTTACATGGGCAGGCACCGGGAATCGAACCCAGGTCCTCTGGCATGCCAAGCGAGCACTCTGCCTGCTGAACCACCGTGGCCCGCCCACCATGATAATTTTTTAGAACAATTTGCATTACTCTAGAAAAAGAAATAAAGAAAAAAGAAAAAAACACATATAAGGAACATCAGACACAGAGTTTTCACAATCACAGGCACACTGTAAAAGTTCTATCATTATAAATCATCTTCAAAAAACAAGGCTACTCTACTTAAAATTAGGCCTAAGAGTCACCCCCAAGAGAACCTCTTCTGTTGCTCAGATGTGGCCTCTCTCTCCAGCCAACACAGCAAGCAAACTCACCACCCTCCCCCTGTCTCTGTGGGACATGACTCCCAGGGGTGCGGACCTTCCTGGCAACGTGGGACAGAAATCCTAGAATGAGCTGAGACTCAGCATCAAGGGATTGAGAAAACCTTCTCGACCAAAAGGGGGAAGAGTGAAATGAAACCAAGTGTCAATGGCTGAGAGATTCCAAACAGAGTCCAGATGTTATCCTGGAGGTTATTCTTAGGCGTTAAGTAGATATCACCTTGTTATTCAAGATGTAATGGACAGGCTGGAGGGAACTGCCTGAAAATGTAGAGCTGTGTTCCAGTAGCCATGTTTCTTGATGATGATTGTATAATGATATAGCTTTCACAATGTGACTGTGTGACTGTGAAAACCTTGTGTCTGATGCTCCTTTTATCTACCTTGTCCACAAACTAGTAGAACATTTGGAATAAAAATAAATAATGGGGGGAACAAATGTTAAAATAAATTTAGTTTGAAATGCTAGAGATCAATGAAAGGGAAGGGTAAGGGTTATGGTATGTATAATTTTTTTCCTGTTTTTGTTTAATTTATTTTTCTGTTGTCTTTATTTCTTTTTCTGAATTGATGCAAATGTTCCAAGAAATGATCATGATGATGAATATACAACTATGTGATGATATTGTGAATTACTGATTATATATGTAGAATGGAATGATCATATGTTAAGAATGTTTGTGTTTCTTTCTTTTAATATATATTTTTTTAATTTAAAAATTAATAAAAAAATTTTAAAAAAATAAGCAAGGCTACTGGGACACAGCTCTACAGTTTCAGATACTTCCCTATAGCCACTCCAATACACAATAAACTAAAAAGGGATATCTATATAATGAGTAAGAATAACCTCTAGGATAACCTCTCAACTCTGTTTGAAATCTCTCAGCCACTGACACTTTATTCTCATTTCTCTCCTCCCCCTTTTGGTCAAGAAGGTTTTCTCAATCCCTTGATGCCAGGTTCTGGCTCATCCTGGGCTTTCTGTTTCATGTGACCAGGGAGATTTGCATCCGTGACTTATGTCCCACATATGGGGAAAGGCAATGAGTTCACTTGCTCTGTCGGCTTAAAGAGAGAGAGAGAGATGTCACATTTGATCAACAAAAGAGATTCTCTGGGGGTGACTCTTGGGCCTAATTTTAAGTAGGCTAAGCCTATCTTTTGCAGGAATAATTTTCATAGAGGTGAACCCCAAGATCGAGGGCTCAGCCTATTGATTATTTCAGAGTAGTTCGTTGTATGTATACATGACTGTTCCCCCTTCCATTCCTCAATCGTTGTACCCCTCGGCCATCTCCCTCCATTGTGAATCATGAACACTGCCGCCAGAAACGCCAGTGTGCAAATGTCCATTTCCAGCCCCACACTCAGTTCCTCTAAGTGTATACTGAACAACAAGGTTTCAGGATCATATGGCAACTCCACTCCTAGCCTCCAGAACCAACACACTGTCCTCCAAGGAGATGCATGTCTCAGTTTTCCTACTGACAGTGACTAGGTACATCTCTTTCTTCTCATTTTCTCCAGCGTGGATAAGTTTTTATTGTTGTACATTTACATGTTAATTTGGAATTCATTTTGAAAAATTCATTTTGAAACATTCATATGATAATAAATCCAAAGACACAAACCCACAAGGATATCAGTAACTACAGATGAAAAAAATTTAAATAGGCAAGGATTTTAGGTAGTTCTGCAGCTTATTAATGCACAAATCTGTCATTTTCCTACTAAGAAGATTGTAGTGTTAAAGCATAACGTGAAGGATATTTATGTTAAGAAAAAAAAGGATCTAACCAAATATTTCAAAAAAAAAATTGAAGGATATGTTCAGATAAAAATAGTTAGCTTATTTTGATTGTATGTACATTACTGATAAATATTGTAATTGGAATTCCTACAGCTTCATATTATTAGCCTTGATACCTGGCCATAAAACTGATAGCCCAAAATATTTTCTTTCTCATACTTAATGTATAATATAAACTTCTCTTCCTTATTTCAAATAAAAATACAGTACATCTATCCCCTGGATTTTGAATATCTAGATTAGTTCCCAAATTAAAATACCAGTGGAGAGGGTTTAGACACCTATATTTTTACAGATAATCCTCACGTGCAGCTGGAGTTCATGTTTAAGCTGTCACATTTCAAAAATAAGGCCAGCTTGGTTTGAGAGGAATATATAACCTCCATTTTGATTCCCTTCACAGGAGAAAAATTAGCTAATTCTAATAAAGTTACTCCTATTACATTAATGAAAAATAAACGGCCCATAAAAATGGAATAAGTACCACTCTGAAATAAAAATAAATTTATTTTATTTTTTTCCCCTGGTATGATGCATAGGCAGGAAGTTACCTGAGAACAAAGTACTCATCTACTTGTCTCTTCTGCATAGAAGAGCAAATAAAAATCTATTTAACTCATCTCTAAGAGAAGATGCCATTTATGTGAAGGGAAATACTTCAATATCTTAGTATTACTGCAAGTGACTGCTTTCTGGAATAGAAAGTTGATCTAATTTGGCTGGGAGGGGTGGAGACAGACACAGAAGTTTTATAACAGTAGCAAAATACATTAGAAGTCACTCTGATCTTCATCTGGAAAATCACATTGTTATTACAATACTCCTAAACTTTCTATTTTCCTTTCATCAGTTGTAGAGCATATTTCCAGAGTAAAACTGTTCACTATTCCCATAATTTAACAAAAATTAGCAGTAAAATGCCCAACAAGGTATCTAATGTTACTCTCAGAATGTATGCCAAAAATCTTTTCTCAAATTCATTTCTTTCAAAAGAACAAAAGTTAGAAATAATCTTTAAATATTGAGTAAATACTTTTGTATAATTTGTATACTAAATGGATAATCTTAGTGATATTACTGTCAATGCATAAAGCAATGTACTTTAATCATATGAAACACAATATTGTTGACAATTATTCTTTATTTGTTATTAAGGCATGATTTTTCTACATCTTAATGTTGAGAATATTTTATTAAGTGTTTAAGAAACAAAATGCTCCTCTTTCCTTAGAGGGTCCTAAATTTAGGGATCTCTCCCACCCCCACTGTATTAGCTAGCATTCTCTAGAGAAATAGAATCAGCAGGAAATTTCCACAGATATAAAACTTACAAAAGTGTCTCATGGAACCGTGGGAACATAAGAGTCCAAAATCCACAGGGCAGGCTGTGAAGCCAATGACTCAATAAAGGGTCTGGACAAACTCCACAGGAGAGGCTCGCCGACCAAAGCAGGAACAGAGACTGTCTCTTTTGAATCCTCCTTAAAAGCCTTCCAATTAGATTAAACATCACTCACTGCCGAAGACACTCCTTTCGGCTGATTACAAATGCAATCAGCTGTGGTTGCAGCCAACTTGATCATGATTTAATTCTGTGACATGTCCTCATAGCAACAGACAGGCCAGAACTTGCCCAACCAGACAAACGGGCACCACCACCTGGCCAAGTTGACACATGAACCTGACCATGACACCCACCATATGGCATTTTAATGCCTAATCTCTACAAACATACCTATTTCCCAGAAGTAGGACATGGAGCTGAGCCTCAAACTGGTAACTTCAGTTGCTTAAGTAAAATCTTACTAATTCATGTTCTGCTGAAATACTGTTTGACTAAAAATTTCCTCTGGACTTGTACTCTCCAAACAGTAGACACCAGGGTAGTGGTGGGTAGAAGGTTGAAAGGAGGTATTATGTGTGGCTTTAAAAAAGCAACTTGAAGGACTTTTGTGGTATTGGACCTATTTAGTATCTTGACTGTGATGGTGAAGACATGAACCTACAAAAGTGATACATTTGATATAGAACTTCATACACGTGTGCGCACATACATATACACAAAAAGCACAAGTGGTGGATTGTATCACCGTCAATATCCTGGATGTGGAAGTGTATCATAATTTGGCAAAATATTACCATTGGGGGAAAACTGATTAAATTGTACAAGGAATCTCTGTATTATTTCTTACAACTGCATGTGAATCTACAATTATCTCAATAAAAACTTCAACTTCTTGTTACAGTGATTTCTCGTAACAGAAATCATTAAATATGAGACTCTTCATATTTTTAAATATCCAATGAAGGGCACCTATCAATGAAAAAAAGTAGCCGGGGCAGTGCACCAATGGTTGGGGGGTACACAGTGGCTCAGTGGCAGAGTTCTCACCTGCTGTGCCAGGGACCTGGGTTCAATTTCCGGAGCCTGCCCACGTCAAAAAAAAAAAAAAAAAAAAAAAGTAGCCCGTAGCCATATATGGTTACTTAATTTAAATTAAAAAATGCCACACACAGTAGCTACCAGATTTCCATTATCATAGACAATTCTATTGGATGATGCTTCCTTATAATTATGTGTATGTTAGCAACACATATAAGGCTTTTGCATTAAAATACACTATTGGTATATTTCTAAGTATATCAAAATTTATGCTCACACATTCAGCAGATGCAGTCTAGGTACTAAACTAGACACTGAGGATACTGAATTCAATATATTGTCATATGAAAGGAAATGCTACTGGAGTGCAGAAGTAGGATCTTCAGACAACAGGTTTCAAAAAGGCTTGGTCTCCCCTTACCTGGAGATGAGTACCACAGGTGTAAAATTAAAGTTAAAAGGTGTTAAGTTAAAAGGTATAAAATACCATGTGTTGTCTGCTGTTTGTAGCAACAAAAATTCTAACACCACCACGCAGTGACATTTTACATGTTAAATCAGTAAGACACGTAAGGCCTTATTCTATTAACAAGTCACCTTCTCTGAGGCTCTTTCTCATCTAGTTTTCAGAGAGATGGATTACTAATTTTTTTTTTTTGCACAAAATGCAAACCCATTCCCTAGGGAATGTAAACTGTACTGCATTGTTTTTTGTACTGCAGTTTACAGTAAAGTTTATAGTTGTTTTGTAACTTCTCAGAGGCATCACTGCATTAACCTTCACTCTTGAGCTGCCTTCACTTCATCTCTTTTCTATTCAACCCTCTGCAACTTTATTGAGATATAATTCATATATATAAAATTCAGTATTTTAAAGTATATACTTCAGTGGTGTTTTAAAGTATGTAACTCAGCTTAATCGCAATGTTGTATAACCAAAACCAATTTCATAACATTTTCATCACCCCATAAAGAAATACTGACCCTGTTTCTTTACATGCACTGCAGTAAAGATCATTCTTATTTACAACAAGGATCAAATGAGAAAACAGATGTAAAAACTCTTTGTAAAGCATTAAACTATAACAATGAAAGATGTTGTTATGAATTGGGTCTAAAAGTGCTAACATACTTCCAGTACAGTTCACAGCCTTGTGACTTTTAAAGCAGAATATATTTAAGATTCTTTAGGAAGTGACTCCTATGAGTTTGTGTTTAGAGATGGTAAGTGCTCTTTATTTCATTAAGTTTTGATGCTAGAATCCAGTCCAACTAGCTTTTTTTTTTTTACCATATCTTCAACTGCAAAAGTAAATTAGAATGTTGTACACAACAAATTAAAATTGCTGTTCTGTTTGTTTTGTGGCAGAGGAAGACACCATAAGTTCTGCCTCACAAGGCGTGGGTGGCCCCCAAGCACCACCAAATACCAGTTGGTCAGGTACAGGGTCTAAATTGTTTTTATAAATGTTATTTGAAGTCTAATAAGCAGTTGAAGAAGTTAGAGGGAAGATCTCATTGTGAACTGCCCAAAATGCTTCCTTATTATACTTAAGTAGGTAGAGGGAAATGATAGAGAAAAAAGGAAAATGTCAACTCTTCTTGTAAGAGAAATCATTAAATACTGAGACTCTTCATATTTGTAAATATCCAACGAAGAGCACTTATCAATGAAAAGCAGCTAAATCATTCGCACAAATATTGGGATGCAGAGTGCCTTATAATTTGTTTTAAATAACTTTGTTGGAATATGGATGTATGAAAATGTTTTTGACCCTTATTTTGAAATTATTATTGCAATTCTCAGTGCTTTATGCCAAATCAGGCTCTTAAACAAACAATATTCCAATACAAGATTTATCTATAAGTTTGAATAACTGTAATCATATTGATTTACAGTTAATCAAATTCCTTTAGAAATACTAAAAACCATTTACAGATCATAACAGCGAGTGACCCAGAGGCTGAAAAACACTGATGTGACAATGAGATCAGAGCATTGATATATATGGTCTGAAGAAAAAAATCAAGCAAATGCTCGAATATTAAGTAATAAAGAAATATTTGAGGAAATTGCCAGAAGATTAATGCACTTTAGAAAAGACAAAGACTGGAAATAATGTCATACCAAATATAAAAATTTAAAATATGAATACAGAATTTTACAAAAGAAAAATGGCAGCCCATGAAGAAAAATGAGATTTTATGAAGTTGACTGCATCCTAAGACGACCAACTCTTAGAACTGCCAAATGGAAACATGGTAACCTTGGAACTGACTTTTAAAAAAATTCTTTGTTTCCTCTTTGTATTTTAACTTAGCAAGAAAAAAATCTCTGCAGAAATAAAATCCTAACACTAGTATATGTTCAAATGACCCCCAAAATTATTAGCAAAATATATATTCAATTATTTCCTATTCTCCAACTCATTCTTAAAAATTTATTGTAAAAACTTACCATACAAACATTCTTGACAAACATTCCATACATGGTGTATAACCAATGGCTCACAATATCATCACATAGTTGTGTATTCATTACCATGATCTTTTTTTTTAACATTTGCATCACCCAAGAAAAATAAAAAAAGAAAAAACTCATACATACCATACCCCTTACCCCTCCTTCACTGACCACTAGTATTTTGACCTACTCAATTTACTTTAACCTTTGTTCCCCCTATTACTTGTTTGTTTATTCATATTTTTTTACTCATCTGTCCATACCCTAGAAGAAAGAAGCATCAGACACAAGGTTTTCACAATCACACAGTCACACTGTAAAAGCTGTATCATTATACAATCATCTTCACGAAACAAGGCTACTGGAACACAGCTCTACAATTTCAGATACTTCCCTATAGCCACTCCAATACACCATAAATTAAAAAGGGAATATCTATATAATGTGTAAGAATAACCTTCAGAATGACCTGGCGACTGTTTGAAATCTCTCAGCCACTGACACTTTATTTTGTCTCATTTCTCTCTTCCCCCTTTTGGTTGAGAACAGTTTCTCAATCTTTTGTGGCTGGGTCCCGGCTCATCCCCGGCTTTCTGTTTTATGTTGCCAGAGAGATTTACACCTCTGGGGAGTCATGTCCCACGTAGGGTGTGGGGAGGGCAGTGAGTTCACTTGCCATGTCAGCTTAGAGAGAGAGAGGCCACATCTGAGCAACAAAAGAGGTTCTCTGGGGGGTGACTCTTAGGCCTAATTTTAAATAGGCTTAGCCTGTCCTTCATAGGAATAAGTTTCATAGGGGCAAACCCCAAAATCAAGGGTTCATCCTATTGATATGGTTGTCTCCACTGCTTTGTGAAAATATCAGAAATTCTCCAAATAGGGAATTTGACTATTGCCCCCTTTCTCCCCATTCCCCCAAGGAGACTTTGCAAATACTTCTTTATTCACTGTCCAAATGACTCTGGGATTTATCGGGGCATCACACTAACCTGGACAAACCAATAAAATCTCATGCCATACTCACGAGTCCATGTATTTATGGTGTTGAATTAAACTGACCTTACAAGTTAAATTAGGAAATGTACTACCCAAAATATAAATTTTGTATCAAAGAAACATCTCCCCCTTTAGTCTCACAGTTTTCAAACATGGATAATATCCTTTACCCAGTCTTCTGATATACCTTAGTCCTATCCAGATCAGCTTCATTCATATCTCTACTCGATGTCTGATCACTTTTTCAATTTTTTAAACAGTTCCTATATGGGGTACTGCTGACTTTCATAGCTTTAGAATTCTAACCCTGAGTCTCAGGTGTTACATAAATATCCGAAGTTTCTGGGAAAGTTTCATGTTATATACAAACAGCTAAGTATCTGAGAATTTGGAAATAACAGTTAAAACTCCAGAACAGATATGACTGCAATAAGAGCTTACAATCTACAGCCCTTTACAATATGCCCTAACCTGACATCACATATTCTCAACTTTAGTCACCAATTTTTTATATTATAGTTAGTCCACATGATTGAGGCATGATAATACTTGTCTTTTTGTTCCTGACATTTCATTCAATATGCAGCTCTTAAGGTTCATTCATCTAGTTGCATGCCTCACAACTTCATTCCTTCTTGAGGTGGCTCAGTAGTCCACTGTATGTATACCCCATAGTTCCCTCTTCCATTCCTCAGTCGTTGTACCCTTAGACTACCTCCATTCATTGTAGGTCATGAACACTGTCACCAGATACAACAGTGTGCAAATGTCCATTCGTGTCCCCACACTCAGCTCCTTCAGGTATATACTGAGCAATAGGGTTTCAGTATCATACAGCAAACCCACCCCTAGCTTCCTGTGGAACCACCACACTGTCCTCCAAGGGGCATTTCCCCATCAAGTGTGAATAGGCACATCACTTTCTACACATTTTCTCTAGCTGTTCATTTTTAAATAGTTTTATTCACACATCATACAATCCAGCCGAAGTGTACAGACATGCCTTTGCCACCATACTCTATCTGAAGACGTTTCCTTTTCTTCCGCAAAGAATCCACACTCCTTTTCAAATCCCCCTGCCTGTTGACATTTAGTTTTGGCATAATGCTTTTGTTACATTCATTGGAAGCATATTACAATGTTACTGTCCAACTCATTCTTTATCAGTCCAATTGTTTAAATGTTCTCACTTGAGTATACTTGAACTAATATATTTCAAATGATGTCGTATAATGGTTCTTTTCCTATGTTTGTTTTAAGAATTATTTGAAGATCATACCAAAAACCCAGGTACTTTGAGAATCAAGAGAAAAGCACATGAAGATGGTAAGAGCCTGAGAAATGCCAAGTTTTGCCACATTGAGAAAAACTTCTGTATCTTTTACTGATAAGAGATGCTTACTCTTGTCCTTGACAAATGAGACTAGATATATTGCTTATGAACTGTGTGAAAGCATACAATCCTGAGAAATGGTTTATCTTATAGCTTATTAAGAATGAAAGTGATAGTTAATGGAAACTTTCTGAGTCAGAAATAAATTTCTGCACAACTATGCATTTATCATGAGCCTTTAAATTACATTTTATAGTAATTGCCATCTGTTCTAGTTTGCTAGCTGCTGGAATGCAGTATACCAGAAATGGAATGGCTTTTTCTCTACTGGCTTCCTTTCATGAAACATCCCGGGAGGCATTTTCCTTCTTCATTTTATTTGGTCGCTGGCTGGTGGACTCTCTGCTTCCTGTTGCTATGTCATTCTCTGCTCTCTCAGACTCTCCTTTTCTCCAAAAAGTTTCCTCTTTTATAGGATTCCAGTAAACTAATCAAGACCCACCCAGAATGGGTAGAGACACATCTCCACCTAATCCAGTTTAATAACCATTCTTGATTGAGTCACATCTCCAGGGAGATAATCTAATTAAAGTTTCAGGTATATGGTACTGAATAGGGATTAGAAGAAACGGTTGCTCCCACAAGGCTGATTAGGATTAAAACATGGTTTTTTTAGGGTACATAAACCTTTTCAAACCAGCACACCTTCAGAAGTTTGGGATATAAAAGGGAAAATCCCATAAACTAATAAGCACTGAATTTTGGTTTTCTCTAAGTTAGTAATGAGTACAATATTTTACTAAGTTTACAGATAAACTAAACCCCAAAGTCAACATAATTATGTGAGCTATAACTCTAAATTTATGTATCATCACACCACAGAAGAGGTAAGGAAATGTTACTCAGCAGTATAGAAGAAAAAAGAACTAGATTGAGAATCAGTTCCCCTCTGTATCTCCAGGATAATCAAATTTTAGCATTTTTTAGATATTAGTAAACACAAAGTGAAGCATTCAACAAAATTTCATAAAGTGAGCACACTCATGTAATCACCACCCAAATCACTGACAAAGATTACAAAACAAACTGAATTAAAACTCTAAAAATCAACAATTGGAACAATTATCATGGGCAGTTATTAAAAAGGAAGATATCCTCAGCCTTAATTTGACACCCCAAAAGCAAGTTTTCTGAGAACCCACTCCCATGTTCTCTAAAACACTAAATGAATGAAAATAACTGGAAACTAATCCCACAGAGGTTTTTTTTTTATCTGAGTGCATCTTTCTGTCTCTTTCTCACAGGTGTTTCTCTAGTGACGATTTCATGTACTCTTTTTGCAGAATCAGTGTCTGTGTCTCGTAAGAAAATTGCTCCTGAGATCATTGCAAATCAGTTTCCTCAAGTCGTAACAGAACCAAAAGATTCTACTGGAAGTTTCTGCAGACAGGAAACCCAGTACACGACCCAACTGTATGAGGTAAATAGCCAATTTTAACCTAGAAGACATATGAAAATGGTCATCAGTTGCAGGGTTCAATTCCTAATACAGAGAAGAGATCCATTCACTAATAGGACCGGTATTCTTATCTTCTAACCAAGGAAAACTAGGTGATTGATAGGATAAATCTGAAAGATTTTGTAATTCTTTTTATGGAATCTTCAAACCTAGTCAAACTAGGTCATTCTAGTCTCCATACAAAGTGGCTGTGGCTTAATGATGAAACTGTCTGATCTACAGGAGGTGTCCAGTTTGTTCATGTTCAAAACTCTGCAAAACACTGAGCTGATGTTTTCAGGGCCAAAAATTAGCAGTTGGTGATTATATGAATGTGGTATGCCGCCCCCCCCCCCCCCACACACACACACAGCTAGAAGCAGATAAGAGAACAACTAGTTAGTTTAACCTGAAAATGTAAAGCTAAAATTTCTAGTGACAGAAAGTAGAGCTGTCAAATCTATAAATAGTCGGAAAGCTACTAAAAAGCAATAGTTCTGGCTGAACCCATCTGGATTAAGTATTGTAGCACATGTCGTGTAATTATCACCCTTTTGTATTTTATATGAAACATTTAATATTACAACTTTCAGGTATCGTTTTCCCTGAGACTGATATTTTTTTTTCTATTGGATCATGCATAAGACAAAGACACAAATACAATGCAAAAGTGATAGAAATTCCCTCCTTCTCATTTCCATGTTTTAGGAAGATAATGCATTAACAGGCTAATTCCTTCATAACAAAAACAATCATACCTTGTTTTAAGACTAACCATTAAGCTAATGGGGGTGAAATAGGCTTTTCTGCAACAAAACACCACCTGTTAAAATGTAAAATGTATATAATTCTACAGTAAATTAAGAAATGATAACCTATGCAGGCTTCCAATTTTGATTCAATGTCATATAAAGACTTAGTTCTTAATCTCTTTGTGGCCCCTGCTGTTTAGAACAGCAGATTTTATCTTATACACATGAGGGAGTTTCCCTCTTCATCCAAAATCATGAATTGTTTTTGATTTGTGGGAAGAACCAGTTCTCTATGTGTAGCTTAATGATTCCAGGACTGCATAATGGAAATCTTAAAAAGCTAATAGTTTTTTTGGGCACTGTTGTTGAGATACCACAGGATGAATTTACAATGCCAGTTTCTCAACCATGAGCAGCTTAAGAGAATCCTTTCAGTATTGCTCTACTGCCAGATAATCACATCATTATTGCTCTTATCTTGTATTATCTAACCTCAATTTTAAAACCCATTATAACCTACAAACCAAGGATTTTCCTAAGCTGAGTATAGAATTCCAATTAGTGGCAACAGCTAACTAAAAAAAAAGAAAACTAGCTCCTTTTTCTACAGGTACAGATTTAAATGGGAGAAATTATTGGGAATGAAAAGAACTTTCTGAGTAATTTTTTTAAAAAAGCAAATATAGTTGAGAAAAGAGTTAAAAGGTCAGTTCATATATTTTCCAAACCAGGCAACTCTACACATCACTTTCTTTTGTACACCACCCCTGCCCCTCATGGCAGAATCCAGAATAACTTTTCTTAAGAATGTTATAAACTATTTAAATTGCTTACTAGTTACTCTTGACTACCACATAAATGGATCAAGATTTCTATTATGGTCAACTCAATTATCCAAGATTAGAGTTAATTGAGTTTTAAAAGTTTCTGAATTATTCTCAGCTCTTAGTAAAAAATACTCAAAATGCAAAACTCAAATTCAAGTATTTAGAACTCTGAAAACAGCAACAAGACTACTTTTAAGTTTGGTAAGGGAAAGCTAATCATTTGTAATGCTGATAAGTATTTTCAGTTCTTCAACGTTCTAGAAGTTGCTACTGTATTGTCTTAGAGAAACTTTTTAATACTTTTATGTCAAACCTAGGGCTATATTTTTCACTGCAATAATTAATCGGAATTGTTTATATCAACTTCCAGTTAGGTCAGGTAATAAGAAATGGAAAGATAATGGGAAGCAAAATTATTTTTTTGAACACAAAGGGGTCGCCTGATTTTTCAAAGTCAACATACAAAAGGACTCCTCCCCCCCTTTTTATAGACGGGAGCTAATTTTTAGGCATCTTCTAACTACTAACTTTTTCACTATCTAAAAAGTGTTGTAGAATCTGCATCTGCCATCACTCCATACAAGCCTAAGGCAGAAGTAGCTCCAGACGCTGGGAGATAAGAACCCGCAAATTGCTGGGAAGTACATGGTCCCTGCTAGCCCAAGCAGACAGAAGCATTACAAACTGAGAGGTGCACAAAAGGAGGGCGGGGAGGCCCGAACCCCTAAATAGCATTAGAGGTGGGGAGCAGGGCAAGCTGCCAGGGTGGCAACGTAGCCTTCGAGAGCTCCTGGTAACTCAGAGGATGCTAAAGGCATGTACCAGTCTCCCCACCCCGAGGCGCGTGCGAGGTCGCCAAGTCAGGCCGCGGGAAGAGGCTTGAGTAGATGTAGAAAGCACACATGCCGCCATCCCCACTCCGCATCCGTTCAGCCTCCATCTCCCACGCTGTTGCTTACCTGTGCTGCAGACCCACAAGTCCCAAGACAATCACATGCGGCACATCTAGCTGCGAGGGCCACTCTCCTGAGGCGATGCAGCCAAATACGCCACATTCCTCTCGAATCCCCAACTCCTCCAGCTCCATGTCGCCGCGAAAAGCACGTGGAAGGACCTGCCGTCCAGGCCCAGGTTCAAGCGCCAACCAGCAGTCCCCTCGGCCGGTGCGTACCAAACGATCACGACAGCGGCTTCCTTCCCAGAGACTAGACCCTAGCTACTGCGGCGAAGACTAGCGCGTCCTCCCGCCTCCCCCGTCCCGCCCCTCCAGGTCGACCAATGAGCGGAGGCGCAGGGGGAGGCTCCCGGGCCCAGAGGTGGAGTCATAGATTCTGTGGGGTGGAGTCAGTCCTCCGCAGGAGATGTTAAAGAAGATACATTTTCTGCATGTGAAAATCTTTGTTATTTTCCATGATCCATAATATGGCTGATGAGGACAGCGGAGATTTCGTAATTTCTCTACCAGAAGATGTAAACCTTGTATATCCTTTTTCAGATGCTTTTCCCTAGCCGTTACCACTTGGTATGCTCCAACCTATGATCCTTTCTGGTACACCAAGAAGGGGTCCCAGTGAGCGAGCTTTGTGGGGTGGGGCGGGGCTGCAAGCGCGCGCCACTTTATCTGTTTCCTGGAACAGCACGCGCGCTGCGCCGGGGGCAGTCTGGAGGCGGAGTCGCGTCCCTGCGCCTGCGCTGCGGGTAGCCTCCTGGGTAGCGGTTTCTCCCGAAGTTGAACTGCACCTCCGTCTACGGATACCCTCTGGGTTTGACTGCCGCTCCTGTGTTCTAAGTGAGCACTTGTGGGCGCGCCTTGATACGTGGCGGGGAAACACGCGTGGGGGCTGCGCCTCCTTTCCCTTACCCTTGCTGATCTCTCCTTTTTTTTTTTTTTTTTTTAAATCAGGTTCCTGGCTCTGTTTCTAGTGCAGTTGCTCCCCGCAGCCCACTCAGAATAATGGCGACAGCTGACGGTAAGCAACAGGCGTTGAGGTCCAGCGGGGACTGCTAGGTCCCGCCACCCCCTCCCTGCCCCCAGCGCTTTCCCGGATGCCAGCTTTCAATTCTCCGGCTCTGTGCAGATGTGCGTGGGCCCCGCGGGCCCCACAGCAGCCATCCGGGACCAGGGTCCGGCATCTTGGTGGGTGCGCGGGGCGGGAGGACACGTGGCTCATGCACGGTGGAGACGGCGCCACTCAGCACTGCCTTCGGTATAGGGGAAAAGTAGCAGAATAGAGAAGGGGTAATTAGCACGAGAGGTGGCCAGGCGTTGGAGAAGAACGGGGAAATCACATTTGTAAGTAATAATTAAAAACTATTTTGCAAAATGATCTTATGAAAAGTTAGTGTGACCCTTGAAACCAAGTCTTACTTCTCTTTTGTTACTAGTTGAACCTTCTTTCCGAATCTTTCTGTCTGGATTGTGGCTTTTTTTTTCCTTTTTTGAAATAGATTTTGATGCTGTGATGGCTTTGCCCCAAACTCCTAGGCCAAAAAAAATTCTTGTTGCACTTTAAGTTTATTATATTTACTTGTCGCTAGTCATTTTGTCCCTGAGTGGTCAGACCCTAAGGAAAGGTAGTTCTTGCCATTTATGATGAGACAACGTTGGTTTTCCCACACATCTTTTTCCAAATAGAAAACTTCAATTTAGATCAAAAGGACCCAACGGGGTCCTGTGCTGGCAGCTACCGGGCATGGGTCAGGATGTGTGCAACTATGGGAAGTTCAGTTACCACAATTGTCTACAGACGAGAGAACCTAAAGGACATTAACAATGGATGGAATTGGGAGAGTTATCAAAAAGATACCATCACGCCTGATGGTGTAACAGATTTTAAAAAAATCTTTCTTTAAGAAGAAAGTTCTTAAGCAACATGATGGATTCAGAAGCCCATGAAAAGAGGCCACCAATCATAGTATCTTCAAGATATATCACCTCATAGTACAAATGTTTGTGAAATGAATCATTACTTATGTGGGTGCTATGCAGCTTTCAACACTTTTCCTATTCAAAAGGTCCACTTTCAGCAACGACTATATGGAATCAAAACCCAGAATGCAATACTTCAGTTGAGGAGGGATGGATTCCAAAACTTGCATTATGGAATCCTTCCCCCACTAATGCAGAAGACAACTGCACTGGCCTATGTGTTTGGTCTGTATGAGGATATTACTTTTTTTCTCTGTAAATATGTTAGTACCCCATGACTCCAAAGTTTGTAACTCAGAGCATAGCATGGCAGCCGTACTTGCAGGGACAACAGAAGCAATTTTCACTCCATTTGAAAGAGTTCAAACATTGCTTCAAGACTACAAGCATCATGACAAACTTATAAACATGTATTAAACTTTCAGGTCACAGAAATCCCATGAAATTGGAGAGTATTATCAAATTTGGGTGCCCAATCTTTTCTGTAATGGATTCAGCATAGTCATTTTTTTGGCCTTCAAGGTCTTATTAAGGACTATTTACCTACTGCAACTACTCATAGTGCTCATTTGGTCAATGATTTTATCTGTGAAAGGCTATTGGGTGCTATGTTGGGATTCTTGTTTTTTCCACTTAACGTTGTAAAGACTCACATGCAGTCACTGATTGGTGGGGAATGTCAGTCTTTCCCTAAGATTTTCCGAAAAATCAGGCTAGGCAACTGACAAACTTTTTCAGAGGTGCCCATCTGAATTACCATCTGTCCTTTGTGTTTTGAGGCATAATCATTGTGACTTATGAGTTCATGTTAAAGGTTATATAAAAGAATCATTGGTTAAGTGTTGTTTATCAACCAAATAAACTTAAGAAGAATGCAGTTCGGCCTGATTACTGATTGGCCACATACCAGTTGGTATCTTAAGTTCAGGGTACAGTGAACTGTGGGCAGAACTGTTTGAGTACTACCACAACAAAATAAGTTTCCAATAGGAAAATTAAAGTTTTGGGTTTTTTTCATCTTTACCAAGAGCTTTAAGCTAATGGTCTGATTAACAGTTGTGTGTCTGATGGCGTTTGACAAGAAGCCCCTAGTCAAGATGATTCTATTTTGCCTGCGATGCCAGAGGACTCGGGTTCGATTCCGGTGCCTGCCCATTTAAAAAAAAAAAAAAGATGATTCTTTTTCCCAAAACACTCTGTCCTTCTGTAATGAATTGTAAGTGGCTAGTGAGAAGCCAGAGAAAAGGCTTTCAACGCTCCATGACTTCTTAGGCTTCTGTAACCCATTTTTTGCTTCTGTGTTCTTCAGAGATGTTGCAAAGGATAGGGATAGTCTTCACATATACAGTGCAACATAAGAAAACAACTTATTAGGTATAGACTTTTCATGGTAAGTCGCTTATATTAGTTCTGAAAATAAGCAACTATTGAAATATCTTGACTGCTTTTATTTAGACATGATAGAATAAAGTAGCTGATGAAAGATACTATTTTGCTTTCTGAGTTAGAAAGGTTTCCGTTTCATTCAGAATATGACCTTAAACCCTTCTAAAATGCCCTTATATTGATTTCATTTATTTTATTGCCCAAAAGGTGGGGGCTTAAATTTTGTTATAGGCATTTGATCCTGTTAAGTTTCATATTAATTGCATATAGATCAAACTCTGGTTAGCTATGCCAAGAGGCTTTGATTGGTATTTTTTTTCCTTGAAAAGTAGTTTGTCATATTTAAGTAGTATCCAATGAAAACACATCCATAAATTTTTTATTGTAGAAGTCTGTTATTAATAAACAGCCCAGTTTTTTATTTGTTTTTCTACTTTCTAAATGTTATGGGGGAAAAAAGCACAAAATAGCTTCCACCTCACAGAATTAGCTATCTTTTTATGTTATTCTTGGAATAGATGATTTTAGGATTTCTTGATATTTTGGGAATCCAAGTTTACAATTCTGTTATTAAAATAATCAGAGTCTGAAAGCATCAAATTTACTGGAAGAGTTCTTTTCAATATTGGGAGTTGGTAATAGCCAGGTGGCACACATACTCCATAACGGATAAAAATGTATTTGTCAGAATTTTTAGAGTATTTTTCAAGATGAAAAGGCAAAATGACTCATACAATTATTAGATAAATAATAAAATGTGTGAAATATCCTGGAGAAAAGAGTTATCACTTCTTAAAAAAATCCACCTCTATAAATGTTGTATAGTTAGGAGTATTTTCTGGCATCTGACATGGCATAGAGAACTTAGACTTCTTATGAGTTTTTCAACATTCTAGATAACTGCATATAAATGTGTAAATATACCCACCCAAATAAAATCAGGGCCTCAATAGCTTACTCACATTATCAGCATATAGTCCAAAAAAAGCTGTTTACCCCTAAATGCAGTATTTTCCAACTACAAAGGATTAAGAAACAGTATCAAGCATTTGTCTGGCTGTAAAGAAGCTAAATGGCTTTACAACAGCTCTGTTTAAATAAAAGTGTCATGCTAAAAACGGCAGTTTATTTTTGAAACCAAGATGCGGATTTAGAGATTTCTGAAAACAAAAGTTTGTTACCAAATAAATCTGAATAGCATCCTTTGCCCTATTAGAATGAGGATTTGAAAGGAGTTGAGTTTAAGAAATAAATGAGGAAGGCACTGTGGTTCCCAACTCCCTTCTTCATACCTGTGTGTCAGATCATGTGCAGGCATTTCTGGGTGGCCCAGTACATGCAGTGAATTAGCTGGAGGTGATGCCTGACCTTGGGAATGAACTCCACTGGGCCTTGGTTCTGTGGGCTTCCTTTATTTCTTTTTTTGTTGGCCATCATCTTTTTAGAAAACTTTCATTATAGGGATGTATAAAACACAAAATTTCTGATTTTAGCCTTTTTTTATGTGTATACTTCAGGTATTATATTCACAACGCTGTGTTGCGATCACCACCATCCATTACCAAAACTTCATCACTCTGCAGTACTTCCTTTTTTCTTTAAAGTCCCCAGATTATAGAAATCTAAATTTTAAAGTACTTTCAAGAAATACAAGAGAATTCTAAAGAGAATGCTTTGATTTCTACTGTCTAAAATATATTGCATTTTGGGCAGGCCATCGTGGCTGAATGGCAGAGTTCTCGGCTGCCATGCTGGAGACCTGGGTTTGACTCCCAGTGCCTGCCCATGTTAAAAAATAATAATAGGGCGGGCCGCGGTGGCTCAGCGGGCAAAGTGCTTGCCTGCTATGCCGGAGGACCTCGGTTCGATTCCCGGCCCCAGCCCATGTAACAAAAAACGGAAAAACAAAATACAATAAAACAAGAAAATGTTTAAAAATGTTTCCCTTTCTTCCTTCCTTCCTTCCTTCTATCCTTCCTTCCTTCTCTCTGTCTTTCCTTTAAAAAAAAAAAAAAAAAAAAAATAATAATAATAATAATAATTAAAATATATGGCATTAAAAAAGATTAGCGTTTAATTTTTTTTTAACTCCTATAGTATTTTTCTATTTCCTTGTCACTTTTTACTTCTTTGAAGATCTCACTGCAAATAATTACCAGGAATGGTTTTGTGTATCTTGTAGACTCCTTAAATTTAACAAAAGACTGAACAGAAGTTATAGTGGCCAAATGCTTTGTCTGAACTTTAAAATACATTGTTATGTGTTAAAAGTAAGAGATTCTAGCAATTGCTTTTACCTTTAATATGAACTAGTATAATAATTTTGAAAGGGCAAACTTGATTGAATAACATCATCTGAAACTGGCCTTTCTGCTACATATGTGGCACAGATGGTACAGGACACTTTGGGTTTTGCTTCCTATGCTTCATATCTAATGCTAACAGAAATATATATGGGTTCTGTATTTAACACAGAGGTGATATGAGCCCTCAGGACTGCACTAAACACAACGTTTATATGGTGACGAATTTGTATGTCTTATTTGTCTCATTTATGGGTGGGACAAAGTTGGTGTTTTTGTCTAAGTATTCAATATTCATCTTATGGCTTGTTAGTAATGTATTGCATGTTATAAGCCATGCAATAAAACAGGTGTGTGTGGGTGTGTATAGACTTAACAGAGATCCAGATAATATTAACAACTGCACAACTAAAGCATTGGACCAGAATTTTTCCTGCGATAAGGATAACTATATCTATAAACTAGCAAAATCTCTAAGATCTTTACTTTTCTGCTTCTTTCCATCTTACATACCCTTGGTAGGTTAGTATTTCTAAAATAGTTTCAAAAAAGGCACTTTCTCCTTTAAAAATGTTTAGTTGCATCCTAAGAACTGTTAAAAGCCAGTCTGAAGACCCTTTCATTCAAATCCTAAATACTGGTATCCTTCCCACAAGTTATTCTCTATTTTTTATTTATACTGTCTCTCCTGGAATAGTGCTGAAGAAATAGAATGCTATAACTGAGAAATTCAGAAATGGTTATGATTACTGAATCATTGGATAGATTTTTTTTTTTACTTTCTAGTATATTGTAGACTAGCCCAAAGTTAATACCTAAATTACTGAAATTCCCTAACTAGTCACAGTCCTTGTTTATACTTGCTGTTGTGATGGTTATTCTTGCCTAGTCTCAGCCCTTGTTTTATTTACTAGAATTATGATTATTCTGCCTAGTCCCAGTATCAACTCTCCTGCCTATCTCTTGCCATCTTATTTTTTGTAGCTCCAGGCTTTTCTACTCCTTAAATGCTGTTACCCTCCCCTTGCCCAACAGCAAAGCACATACCAAAGCACTCTTCAACAAGTCATTACAGGACAAATCCCCAGAGTTCATCATGGACTGCCATGTGATCCTCTCAGATTTTTCCTTCAAGCTGCTACAGAATATAGGAGCTAGAAGGAATAAAGATTTTTTTAATCATCACAATGGACTTGTTTTGTAGAAAATAACATGTATACAAAAAAGTAATAAATTTCAAAGCACAGCACCACAATTACTAGTAGAACATATTTCAGAATTTGGTATGGGTTACAATTCCACAATTTTAGGTTTTTACTTCTAGCTTGTTCTAGTTTGCTAGCTGCCAGAATGCAATATACCAGAAACAGAATGTCTAAATCACATCATCCAGGGAGATGATCTGATTACAGTTTCAAACATACAGTATTGAATAGGGATTATTCTACCTTTATGAAATGGGATTTTTATTAAAACATGGCTTTTCTAGGGGGCATACATCCTTTTAAACCAGCATATCGCTGCTCTAAGATACTGTAAGAAATATTGGTTTAATGATTGAGCAAACATATTCATTTCTTAAACCCTACCTTCTCTGAATAACTTTATCATCACCTTTGATCTTTCTAACCCACTCTTTAGGGGTATTTGGGTTATGGCCATTCTAACTTTTTCATGTTGGAAGGGGCTGTCGATAATATGGGATGGGGGGATGGAATTAGCTGATGTCCTGGAGAGGTCCTCAAGGTTTCAGAACTTATCTGGTCCTGGGACTCATCTGGAGGTTACAGGTTTCTGGAAAGTTATCCTAGTGCATGGAAACTTTGTTGAATCTTATATATTGTCCTAGGTTTTCTTTAGAATTGACTGGAATGGTTTTGGTTGTGGGTTCAGCAAGTTATGACAGGTAGCAATGTCTAACTGAAGCTTGTGTAAGAGTGACCTCCAGAGTAGCCTCTTGACTCTATGTTAACTTTCTCTGCCCCTGATACTTTATTAGTTACACTTCTTTTCCCCCTTTTGGTCAGGATGGCATTGTATATCCCACAGTGCCAGTGTTGGACTCATCCCTGGGAGTCATCTCTCACACCGCCAGGGAGACTTTCACTCCTGGACATTGTGTCCCACATAGGGGAAAGGCTGTGATTTCACTTGCAGAGTCTGGCTTAGAGAGAGTGAGGCTACATCTGAGCAACAAATGAGGTCCTCCAGAAGTAACTCTTAGGCATAACTATAGGTTAACTAAGCTTCTCTGCTACCTACATAAGCTTCACAATAGTAAGCCTCAAGACCAAGGACTTGCAAGAGGTTATCCTGGAGGTTATTCTTACACATTATATAGATATCACGTTTTTAGTTAAGGTATATTGGAGAGGCTGGAGGGAAGTGCTTGAAAATACAGAGCTGTGTTCCAGTAGCCATGTTTCTTGGAGATGATTGTATAATGATATAGCTTTCGCAATGTGACTGTGTGATTGTGAACATCTTGTGTCTGATGCTCCTTTTATCTGCGGTATGGACAGATGAGTAAAACGTATGGTTTAAAAATCAATAAATAAAGGGGGGAACAAATGTTAAATTCAGTAGATTGAATTGCTAGTGATCAATGAAAGGGAGTGGTAAGGGGTATAGAAAAAAATAGGGGAAACAAAGGCTAAAATATATTGGGTAGATGGAAATATTAGCAGTCAGTGAGAAGGAGGGGTAAGGGGTATGGTATGTATGAGTTTTTTCCTTTTTATGAATTGATGTAAATGTTCTAAGAAATGATCATGGTGATCATATTTTGAGTTTTTTATTGTATGCCTAGAATAGAATGATCATATGGTAAGAATGTTCATGTTTGTATGTTGTTATGTTTTAAAAAAAATAAAATAAAATGAAAGGATCAAGGACTTGGCCTGTTGATTTGGGTGTCCTTAATGTTTGACACAGTATCAGGGTTTCCCCAGTGGTAAAGTTTAATCGTTCCATATTTTCTCTCCCATTCCTCAAAGGACTTTGCTAATACTTTTTGATTGTCTGCTTACTATATTTTATAATGTATCTAGGCATTACATTAAGCTATACAGGATTGAAGGCCCTCATTCTTATTCTCATCACTGTTCAAATGAGCCATCCAGACCGGTTGAGTTAGATTATGTGCTTCAGAAAATTTAGGTTGCAGACAAAATAAAACTTTCTTTCTTTGGTCTCAAAGAGTAGGTGCAGTTCTAAAATATAGACAATGTCTTTCTTAGACCTGTGTTCTGAATTACCTTAATCCTGACCTGGTCAGCTTCACTCTTATCTCTAAATACCAGGTTATGCATATAAAAAACAGCCTCTCAAAATCAGAAATAATAATTACCACTCTGGACTAAATGTATCTGCTATAAGAGCTTAAAATCTAGGCCCCTGTTTTCTTATAAAACATTTTCTAAGGGAGACCATGCAATATTTGTTCTTTCGTTTCTGGCTTATTTTGCCTCCCCAAATGTCCCACAGGTTCGTTCACATCGTTGCATGCCTCATGGCTTTGTTCCTTTTTTAGCAGCACAATATTTGATCATATGTATATACCATCATTCACCAGTCTGCTTCTCAGTCAGTGCATCTGTCAGCCACCTGTAATCATTAAGCATCATGTATAATGTCCGGCCAACTTTTGATCATTCTTTGAATATCAGCCTAATCATAACTTCTTCCTTCTCTGATATCTAGATTAGATTACCCTACTATGGTCATGTTATCCTATAGTTTGTATATTTATCTTATTATAATTAGGATTATGTCTTGTTTTAATAAATCAACTTCCCTCAGAATCATTCCCTAAGATCTAAACCTCTCACCGGCACATACCCAGTACTTTGTGCAATCAAAAAACGCTGATACCAAGATTGTATTCATGTTATAGGACATGAGAAGTGATTTCTCTCTTTAGAAATTTAAGTACTTAAACTTCTCTTTTTATCTTCATCTAATTCATTTTTTTAATGAACCAGGATCTACTTTTCCTTAGGTCTTGGGCCTTACATCAAAATTGGATTCCCTTTCCATCTTGTGCCTTACATCAAAAAACTGGATTCCCTCCTCGCAATTCCTAAAACTATCATCACAGGATGGAAGTGCCTCCTCTTACACCTTGACTTGAAGTTAACCAATTCATCTAGCTGAATATTCCCTGTTTGCCTGCTGCAGAGAGCAAAATTCAGAAAAAAATGCAGTGTTTTTTCCTAAAGCTGATTTACATATGTATTGTGAATGTGTTTATGAAATACTGTATTAGTTACATTTTAATTCTAATTCTTTTACAGTTATGCCATGAACAAGGCAGATAGATAGTAGAAAGAAACACAGAATTTGATATCAGGAAACTTAGGATTTTGTCTGGCTTTGCCATTTTCTAACTTCATAAAGTCAACTTTCTGATACTTAGTTTTCTAATCTGTATAATTATTACATAATTGTATTTCTTCACAGAATGATTACCTGCATCGAAGGTGATAATGATGTGAAAATACTTAGTAGATGATTATAAGTTTCTAAGCAAATCAATTTCTATTAAAATTATAACTTTAGTCACTCTCAATATTCAGTAACTAATTCTTCTAGATGATTTAGTCTTTAACATTCAAGAACTTTCTTCTTGAAATCTGATATATTTTCATTTTATTTTCACAGTACTGAACGTTGGTAAAAAGCTCTATGAGGGTAAAACAAAAGAAGTCTATGAATTATTGGATAGTCCAGGAAAAGTCCTCCTGCAGTCTAAGGACCAGATTACGGCAGGAAATGCAGCTAGAAAGAATCACTTGGAAGGAAAAGCTGCAATCTCAAATAAAATTACTAGTTGTATTTTTCAGCTGTTACAGGAAGCAGGTAAGTATCTACATACCCTCTTGTCTCCACTTCCTTTGTACACCCTGTCCATTTTCACACACACTCACACATTTGTCTCTTTTCTGGGGATATGGCTTTATTTTTATTAACAACATGTTATTTGGGGATGTCACACAAGCTGGGCTTATTTAAACCAAATCGAGACCTCTTAAACTTTATAGCACTTTATTTGGTTTGGAATTAGTAGAATCGCTTATTTAAAAGGAATCTTAAACAATTTACTGCCATCTTTATCTGGTGCATATATCCCCTCTGTACCTTCTCTCTCCTGGTACATCTTTAGTCTTAAGGAATTTACCATTGAGGGAAGCCTATTCTAGTTTTAGGCATTCTAATGGATGAATTGAATTTTATTGTCATTTCTGTGTATTCATTGTTCTTTGTTCTTCCCCTTGGAGATAGCACAGAATTTGAAATCCCTCTTTCACTCGACAGTCCTGAAAATATTTGAAGATAAGCAACCACACATTCTCTCCTGCCATTCCCCAAGTGACTTTTAGGTTCTCTTCCTACTCTAAAACTGATTAAAGTCATTTTTTTCCAATAGAGTCCTTTAAGAGATCAAAATAGCATCAGAACATTGTTAGAGGACATTTGGAAAGAAGGATGGAAAGGAGAATTAGGATAATGAGTTTTTCTGTAGAAATTCAGTCAGCTGCTGATTGGTCTTCATGGTATAAAATCAGAGCTAAAATGAATACCTTTAGTGGGAGGTAGGCTGCAGAAATGAACCTTGATCTTCATGGATTTGAGCTCTTCCCCTACAGTTTAAGAAACTTTAGCTTGGGTCACTCAACCTTTGATGCCTACGGCTCTTTATTTGTAAAATAAACACACTGTTGTTCATCATCTTTTGAGTTCTAATTTTATAATTTGATAACTTTCCATACTTTTACTTCCATTAGTGCCACTTGTCTTTCATTTCTTGGAGCTTCCAGTAAGCACTAATCTTTCTTAAATCAAAATGAGGATGATTACTTTTTTTTCCAGTTAAGGTAGATTTATTTAACTGACTTCCACAAAATAGCATGGTAGTACACGTTAAATCCATTCTGTCAGTACATTTCTTGAGTAGTCTTGCTCCTTCCAAAATACTTTGATTAATGTTTTTAAGTTAGTGTGGGAAAAAAATGTTTAATTGCAAACCTGATTTGTCATCTGCATCATGAATCCCTCTTTACATTGAAAGTTTATATTGCCATAGAATTAAAGAATAAAAACTTAAAAATCACAGGATTTTTATTTCAAGGATCCTTGGTTAGTGGCTTTCTAGTGATTGAGTAGATTTTTAGAGAGAGCATCAAACAAATTTTAGGTTCATTTTGAAATGCAAATCAAGTGTCTGACTCTTTTTTTTTTTTTTAACCACTTCAGTTTTTGTGTATTCACCTGAGTAGTCAGGGAACTTTCACCTATTTTATTTAGATTTTTATTTTTTCAAATTCCAGTGAGAAGCTAAATACAATTGGAAACTAGCAAGCGCTAGTTTTACTCCAAAGGAATGGAATCATTCAGATTTATTCCAATAAAAGTATGTAACCCTTACCTTAAGCAAAGCTTTGTTTAAAAGGAAAAAAAAACAACTGTCCATTGCACAGAGTAAGTTCTGCTATTAAAACTTTGCCACTCAACAGTTTAAGATCCCAGCTTTTATAAACTTTTTTCAATTCCAAAAACCCTCGTAAGTTTTTCTTTAGGATGGTGTAGAAACTAGTATTTCTACACAATTACTGGAATTTTTTCTTTGTAATTAAAATCTCTTCTCTTTAGAACCAAAAACAAAACCAAAAACCAAAGGGAAATCCTCTGCCTATCATGATTTCTGCAGTTATGATTGTAATTTCTCAGTTTTATAGCTGCTTTAACTACTTCAGACTCCATATCTGCTTTAAGTGTGTATAACTATATCCACATTTAGCAGGATACTCCTTTATAAACAGCAACTTGGAAAAAGAGATCTGGGGGAAAAAAAACATGTATTTATGGTGTCAGATTCATTTCTCCAGCTTATCTCCCTCTCCCCATCCAAGATGTTCTTAAGATGCTTGTATTAGTTTGTTAAGCTGCCAGAATGCAATATGCCAGAAAAAGAATGGTTTTTTAAAAGGGAATTTAATAAGTTGCAGGTTAAATTCTATGGCTGTGAAAATGTCCAAATTCAGGCACCAACAAGAGGTTACCTTCACTCAAGAAAGGCTGATGCCATCCGGAACACCTCTATCAGCTGGGAAGGCACATGGTTGGCATTTGCTGATTGTTGTTCCCAGTTCTATTACTTCCAGCTTCTGATGCCAGTGGTTTCCTCTCTAAGTGTCTGTAGGCCTTCATTTAGTTCCTCCAGGACACAACTCTGGGTTCTGGCTTGCTTAGCATCTTATGGGAAGACACATGGCAATGTCTGCTGAGCTTTTTGCGCTTGTCTAGTGGTCAGCTCTTTCAGGTATCTCCAAACATCCATGTCTCTGTCAGCTCTGAAGCAACTGTTCTCCAGCCATCAGCAGCTGAGTTTTCTTCAAAATGTTTTAAAGGACTCCAGTAAACTAATCAAGACACATCTTGAATGGGTGGGGTCACATCTCCATATAACCAAGAGGCCACACCCATAGCTGGAAGCACTATATCTCTGTGGTGATAATTTAATCAAAAGGGTTTCCACCCTATAATATTGAATCATGATTAAAAAACATTTTCTGGGCTACATAACACATTCATGCTGGCGCAGTGCTTAATCCTTTAAAATACTACAAAAAATACTGTGTACTCTTAGTGGTTGTACATAGCCATAGGATTATATGTATTATTAAGTAATGGACAGTAAATACAAGTCCAAGTTTTTATTTGCTTATTCATAAGGCATCTCTCTGTACTTGCAGGGATTGAGGGAAAGTGAGTTAGGGTGACCCAAAACGTCCTGTTTGTCCATGATTGCCCCAGTTTGAACTCTGAAAATCCTGCTCCCCAGGGAACTTGGGGCAGTTGGTTACCCTAAGTAGACTACACAAACAATTACCTTTAAACTCTTATCATATTTGACACACTAAACTAAAATTTAGGTTCACAGGCAATGTTTGAAAAGTGGTCTCTAGGTTTTATACAGAACATTCTGAAATTAAGGAAAACCTAAATTTTTAAACATTTTAAGATTAGTTTTATGGTATAAATCAGTAATCCCATTAAGCCTTATATGATCTTTACTTGTTACTAATTAAATAAGTGCTGTATCTAGATGACCATCAATCATCTATTTAAAACTGTTTTCTTTATAACTAAGGTCATATTCCAATTAAGGTGTTTCTCGGAATTAGAATGGGAAGAAAACTGGAACAAGAATCAGAAAATCAGGATTCTGGTTGTCTCGTTGTCAGTCATGAGCAACCTGTAAAATAGTAGGTAATAACTGTTTTTCCATGGAGATAGTATTATACATGCTGAACCTGAGTTATAAAATTTGTGGATGTGGGCTCAATGTTTAAAATTCAAAATCTAGCCTTTCTAGTGGTGATTAAGTCCCAACTTCTTAGTGGAAGTTTTGAGTTTTTCAGACAATGGAGAAAAATGTTGGGAGTTATTTTTCTTACCAAATGCAATCATGGAATCACTTTAATGATTTGCATATGTGTTAAAAACAATCATTATATCCTTCAAGCTGAGTCCTTGCTTTTAGAAGCAATTTTTGTGTGTGTGTACAGAGATCATTACCATAAGTTGATTCTGTTTTTTTTCCCCCCTTGCTGTGTGGGAGGGCTCTCTAAATGAAAGTAACTGTTTCAGTTTGCAAAAGCTAATGAAATGCAGTATACCAGAAATGAATTGGCTTTTATCATGGGGAGTTATTAACTTAACAATTTACAGTTCTTAGACCTTGAAAATGTCCCATTTAAAGAATCAGCAGGATGATACCTGGACTCCGAAAATAGGCTGCTGGCCTCTGGGACACCTCTGTCACAGGGGAAGGCCCATGGCTGGTGTCTGTTGGTCCTTCTCTCTGGTTTCATTGATTTCAGCTTCTGGTTCCAGTGGCTTCTTCTGTGGGTCCTCTCTCACCTTCTCTGGGGCTTTTCTTTCTAAGCTTCCTCAGCTTTTTCTGTCCTTTATCCTCTCAAAGGACTCTGGTAAAAGGATTAGGATCCACCTTGACTGGGTCACATCTCATTTGAACTAAGCCAGAACTTCCCACCCTCAATAGGTCTGCACCCACAGGAATGGATTAAAAGAACATGGTCTTTTCTGCTTCAGATAGGTACACTCCACCCTCTGGACCCCAAAAAGACCTGTTCTTTCCATATGCGAAGTACATTCATTCCATTACAATATCACAAAAGCCTTAAATCATTTCAGTAACAATTATTAAGTATAAAATCTCATCAAAATCAGTTACAGGCATGGTCTGTCCTAAGGCAAAAATCTCTGTGAACCTGTGAAACTTAAAACAAGTTATCTGTTTCCAGTATACAAAGAATAGATAGTCTATACAAAGAATAGAAGAGGATTAACGTTCCCATTTCAATAGGGAGAAATTGGAAGGGAAATGGGTCACAGGACCCAAACAGTTCCGAAAACATACTTCATTAGGTTTCCAGGTCTGAAAGTCATCTATAGAATTGATGTTTTATCTTCAGGGCTTGAGAAAGCAGTATTCCCACCCTTTCCAAGGGCTTTTATAGCCACCCTATTCTCTCCAAACACTGAACAAGGGCTCGAACATCTCGGCTCCACCCTCAGGAATCTTGGTGGCAGCCAGACTCTGCTGTCTCCAGGGCACAGGCTCCATCCCCTTAAACAATGGTGTGGCAACCATACTCTTCCATAATCCGTGGGAAATGTACTGCACCCTTTCTGAAACCTTGGGCAGCAGTATGCTTCCTAAACAGCCACTGCAGACTCCTCTTGGTTTTCCAAGCATCTGCAAAAGCTCACCCTTTCCACATGCTTGGGAGGATCCACTCTCCTAGCCTGAAATTTCTTGGCTCTAGACCTTAGCTTCCATGGTTCTGCCTTTGAAGTCATTTTTCCTTCAATCTCCCTTTTCATCCAGGCTGGCAGTGGTTCTGTTCATACCGATCTTGCAAAAAACTCATCAGTTTTGCATGAAGCACACAGGGGTCTTAACCCATTAGACAATATGACTTTCCTCAAATCCTTCCTAATAGCTGCATTTCCATTCCCAACTTGCATTGAAACAACTGACTGGTTCCTGGTTTGGTTAAATCCTCATATGGGGCATTATTCTCTGGGGACTTGTTTTCTGAAAGCTCACAATTTTCCAAACTATCAGTTTTTGGTCTCTTTATACCCAAGAATTCAGTTCTCATCTTATTCTTTTCCACTTGTATTTTACTATAAGCTGCAAGGAGAAGCCAGACCCTACTGTTTACATTTAATTTGGAAATCTCTTTAGCTAAGTACTTAGCTAAGTATTCAAGCTCATTGCTTTCAGATATTGCCTTCTGTCAGGACTCAATTTTGCCAAATTTTCTGCCATTTTAAAATAAGCATTGCTTTTCTCCCAGTTGGCAATGACACATTCATCATTTCTGTCTTAAGGCCTCATTGGAAATGGCTTGAATGTTCATATTTCTATCAACAGTCTCTTCAAAGCAATCTAGGCATTTCCTATCACGCACTTCACATTTCTTCAAGAATCTTACCTATATGCATTTATAAAGATGTTCCAGCAGTTTTGGTACTTGCATATCATAGCAGTACTCCACTGCTGTCAGGTACCTGGTTTGCTAAAGCTGTTGGAATGCAGTATAGCAGCTTCTGTGGGGCTTTTCTCCAAACTTCTTTGGGTGTTTCTCTGTCCTTTATCCTCTTATAAAGGACTCCAGTAAAATGATTAAGAGCCACCTTGAATGTGTTGGGTCACATCTCAGTTGAAATAACTTAACCAGAAGGTCCCACCCGCCGCAGGTCTTTACTCACAGGAGTGGATTAAAAGAACATAGACTTTTCTGGGGTACATAACAGCTGCAAACCAGCATTCTATTGTTTATATTAAAACAATAGAATTACTCATCAGTCAAGCTTGGTAGACATAGAAGCAAATGTCTAATTACCAGACCTAAGAAAGAAGGGCTCTCGAAGGCAGGTATCTAGTTACCATGCTTAGTTAAGGATTGATTACCTCCCTGCCCAGAAGATCATTCATTAAAGTTTGTTAAGAATGACCATTTTTACTTCTACCCTTCCCATTCCCTCCCAGGGTTCTTTATACAACATGCTATAGTTAATTTTTTCCCTGTTTAAATCCAGTCTTACTAGTCAAACCCAAAGGAAATGTAGAGAAAACAGTGAAGGTTTTGGAATTTGACAGTGCATTTCAAGCTCAGGTACCATTACTGATTGAAAGTATGACCTAATTTTGTTAAATTACTTCTTTGAGCTTTTGCTTTTTCCACTGTTAAATGTAAATAGTACCTAGATCAAGAATTTTGTGTGAGATTAAATAGGTACCATGTAAAATAGGTTTTTCCCTTTAGGTATAGATACACAGGTTAGAGCAAAGATCCCCGTTCCTTTTCTAATAAAAAGAGAATTTCGCCTTAAACTGGGATTGGAGGGATTAACATTGCAAGCCAAAGATGAGCATTAATATGTGAAGCCCGCTAGGATCTTGGGAGATATTTTAATTCACATGAATGCTATAGCGTTACTTTGTACTGTAGTGTGATGGACACTTCCAGGAGAGCCAGTATAGCACAGTGGTTAAGCGGCTAACTCTTGGAATTCACAGTGTGTGTTAAAAATCTGCTTTACTCACACTGTCTCAGTATCCTTGTCTGTTGTGTTGAATGACCATAATCATATCTACATTATGTGGTGTTGTGAGGATTTAAAAAAATGTGTTTATGGTGCTTATTACAATACCTAACATAAAGTAGCATTTTGGTACATTAACTATCATTAGAGAGGTTTTTTACAAAGGCCATTGTTCTAGTTTGCTAGCTGCCATAATGCAACACACCAGAGACAGATTGGCTTTTAATAAAATGGGATTTATTTCGTTCTTCAGAGGAAACGAAACTTCAGCTAATTGTCAACTGAGGTTCTTTCTTACGCTGGAAGGCACAGGGTAATCTCTGTTGGCCTTCTCTCCAGGCCCCTGGATACCAACAACTTTCCCCGGGGTGATTTCTTTCTGCATCTCCAAAGGCCTAGGCTGAGTTGCGAGTCCTGAGATGAGGTATGCTGAGCTGCTTGGGCTGTGCTACCTTGAGCTTTCACATTTAAGCACCAGTCAGTTAAATCAAACATCATTCATTGCAGCAGGCACGCCTCCTAGCCAACTGCAGATGTAATGAGCAACAGATGAGGTTCACGTACCATTGGCTCATGTCCACAGCAACAGAACTAGGATCCTTCACCTGGCCAAGTTGACACATGACTCTAACTACCACAGCCATCAATAAAATAGCTTCTATCCCAAACATCATGATAACAGTCTAAGAGAGCAGGGAGATGGAAAACAAATATTTTCTGTGCTCTTGGACACAATGGCCACTATGTGCCTGCTATGGCCCGTTGGATCCTTTTTTTTTTATCAGGAATTGTTGATTTTAAACATTAAGAGAAACAGACTCTTGAGAAGTTAGGGCTGTATCTGATTGAGTTATATAGCACTAAGTAGATTGATATTATTAATGGCTCATAGAATCTGAGAATCCTGGAATCAAATTGAGTTTAGAGATAATTTAATGGCACTTAGATAAGTTATGTACCTTGTGCAAAGTTAAATACTCGGTGGCAGAGGAGGTGCTCAGTAAGTGTTTATTGAATGAATGAATGGTAAAGTCACTGGATCATATATATGTATTTTGCTATGCAGTACTAAAAGTGAATATTTAATATCTTGGTAAGCAGTAGAAAACCATTTTAATTTTCTTTTCCCTCTCAACTTCTTAAGAAAATGGATTTATTATTTTTTCTCTTTGTTTTTTATTTTAGATTTAGTTTTGATAGTGCTATTTAGGGGTATTTTATTATTTGCTGGATAGAGGTTTTGTGACTTTTTTTGGTAGAGGATAAGAGTTTTCTTATACTTCATATTTACCTCTTCAATTAAATTTTAATCTTTTTTTTTTTTTTTTTACTTTGTACCATCAAAATGTAGGTATCAAAACTGCTTTCACTAGAAAATTTGGGGAGACAGCTTTCATAGCACCCCAATGTGAAATGATTCCAATTGAATGGGTTTGTAGAAGAATAGCAACTGGTTCTTTTCTCAAAAGAAACCCTGGTGTTAAAGAAGGGTATAAGTTTTACCCACCGAAAGTGGAGATGTTTTTCAAGGTAATTATTTTATGTTTCTGTGTTGTACTATGGTAACATCACAGCAGATTTATAATTACAAAGTGGAATATTTAAACTTCTTAAAAGATTTGGGTATTACACATATTCCAGATATTTATGTCAATTATGTACACTTCCATTGGCAAAGATAAATGAATTTTTTAAAACAAAACATCTGTGAAGAGCCACTTATCTTAAGTGGATTAAGATGGTTAACAAAATGAACAAATTTAAATGAGCAGATATTAGAAAGAAGAAAAAGCATTTAATTCAGAATTTTAGAAAACTTACTGTTGCTGAGTTTAAAGTAAAAGCTAGTCTGAGGGATCTTACTATATTCCAATGTAGGAAAACTATATTATTAATGTCTCTATAAAGAGAAATACATACAATAAAGAATGTTATCATAGAAATCACTGGGTCTGAATGTTTATTGGTTTTTCTGTATTGAAACTGCTTTTTTCTTCTTGTTTATGCTATTAAACGTAGTTCTTCTATTTGGGAACCACTGCCTGTAGGTTGCATTTTTAAATCATAATTATACAATTCAAGAATCCGTAAAAGAAAGATTTCATGTGAAATTGGGACACTACCTAGAATAAATGAAGTATGTTGTATTTTTCACTGTTTACTTTTTATGTCATCTCTAGTCTTTTGTAAGTTTTTAACAAAGATGAGGTTTGGAAGTTATGAAAATGTGCATTTTAGAAAGATTTGATTAGCTAAAATGTGTTTTGGCTTTCTTAACCATCTCTTTTTTACTCTTATGAAGGAAAAACAAAAATCACAAACTTAATTTACTTTATGTTTATATTGGCTTATAGTGAGAGGGCAAATTTTTTCAAATACTTCATGACCTAAAATAAGTCACTTTCTAAATCTTTTGAATTTTAAAGTAGCTATACAGTAATCTAACTTAAAACACTTTGAATTACATGGTATTTTGAACAAAAATCAGATCTTTACATAAGATGAATATTTCTTAGGAATTAAGGTTTGAGGAGAAAAGAACTTAAATTTTCCTGAAAAGTTAAAAAGTTTTAGACTTAAATTAATTGTACTTCTATACTTTATTCTCAGGATGATGCCAATAATGATCCACAGTGGTCTGAGGAACAGTTAATTGCTGCAAAATTTTGCTTTGCTGGACTTGTTATAGGCCAAACTGAAGTCGATATCATGAGTCATGCTACACAGACAATTTTTGAAATATTGGAAAAATCCTGGATGCCTCAGAACTGTACACTGGTTGATATGAAGGTATAAATAACACAAGATTTGAAAGTAAAGATTATAACTAAGAAATCCCTTTAGTACTATAGTTTTTAAAAAATTTTATTTAGTGATGTGTTATTCCTAGATTGAATTTGGTGTTGATATAACCACCAAAGAAATTGTACTTGCTGATGTTATTGATAATGATTCCTGGAGACTCTGGCCATCAGGAGATCGAAGCCAACAGAAAGACAAACAGGTGATATTTCAAGTTTTTTATCTTTTGTAATATAGTGCTGGGATAGAGAAAAGGGAGATGGGAGGAAAATAAAAGACAGTTATTATTTCCTATGATATGAACCTGATTATTGATTGCTATTTATATTTAAAGATAAATATCTGCTATATCCTAAGAAAGAAGATAGGAACAGTACTTTACATTTACATTACAGATTTCTCAGCTTTCTTAATAGACTTTCGTAATAATGGAAACATTATTCTTGTCTAGCTGATTGAAATTGAAGACTGTGAGAGGATATCTTTTTACAATTACAAGAGAAAATGGCATATCTGTGACTTTACCCCACACCTTCTGGCTTTTATTCCATTACTGCGCATTCATTTGAAAAACAAAACTAGGGCAAGTCCCTCCGTAAACTTAATAGATAAGTAATTCTGAGGGCAGTGAATTGCAGTTGCTAGGAAAGTTAAAACACTGACTCTTTTTTTTTTTTTTTAACTTGTTTTATTATGTAACATATATACAAAGCAAAAAAAGAAAAAAGCATTAGTTTTCAAAGCACTCTTCAACAAATAGTTACGGGACAGATCCCTGAGTTTGTTGTGGGCCACCATATCATCATCTCAGATTTTTCCTTCTAGCTGTTCCAGAAGTTAGAACATTTAGAAGGACTAAATATTTTTTATCATTACAATCAACTTTTTTTTGTGTGTGAAAAATAACCCGTACAAAAAAAGCAATAAATTTCAAAGCATAGCACCACAATTAGTTGTACAACAGATTTCAGAGTTTGCTATGTGTTACAATTCTACAATTTTAGGTTTTTACTTCTAGCTGCTATAAGATACTGGAGACTAAAAGAAATACAATTCAGTGATTCAGCAGTCATATTCGTTTGTTAAACCCTGCCTTCTCTGTATAACTCAATCATCACCTTTGATCTTTCTATCCCACTTTTTAGGGATACTTGGGCTATGCCCATTTTCATGTTGCAAAGGGCTGTCAATAATATGAGGTAGGGAGATGGAACTAGCTGATATTCTGGAGAGGCTGGACTCTCTAAGTTTCAGAACTAATCTTGTCCAGGGACCCATCTGGAGGTTATAGGTTTCTGGAAAGTTACCTCAGTGCATGGAACCTATGTAGAGTCTTATATATTGCCCTAGATATTCTTTAGAATTGGCTAGAATGGTATTGGTTGGGGGTTGGCAAGTTATGATAGGTTGCTAGCAATGTCCTACTGAAGCTTGCATAAGAGTGACCTCCAGAGTAGCCTCTCTACTTTATGTTAACTCTCTGCCACTGAAACTTTATTAGTTACACTTCTTTTTCCCCGTTTGGTCAGGTTGGCATTGTTGATCACACAGTGCGAGGGCCAGACTCATCCCTGGAGTCATCTCCTATGCCGCCAGGGAGGCTTTCACCCCTGGATGTCATGCCCCACATAGAGGGGAGGGCAAGGATATCACTTACAGAGTTGGGCTTAGAGAGAGTGAGGCCACATCTGAGCAACAGAGCAACAAAAGAGGTCCTCCAGAAGTAACTTTCGGGCATACCCATAGGTGGGCTAAGCTTCTCTGCTACCAACATAAGCTTCACAGGAGTAAGTCTCAAGATCAAGGACTTGGTATATTGATTTGGGTGTCCCTAATATTTGACACTGTATCAGAGGATTCCCTTGATTGTGAAGTTCAATAGTTCCATATTTTTTCTCCCATCTCTCAAGGGACTTTGCAAATACCTTTCGATGATCTGTTTACTGTATTCTAGGATGTATTCAGGCATTACATTGAACTATGCAGGATTAAAGGCCCTCATTCTTATGCTGGGGTCCCTGTATTTCAATTGTTTAAATGAGCTATCCAGACTGGTTGAGTTAGATTATGTTCTACCAAAAATTTAGGTTCCAGATGGGTTCCAGACAAAATAAAACTTTCTTCCTTTGGTCTCAAAGAGTAGGTGCAGTTCTAAAATACAGACAATGTCTTCCTTACCCCTGTGTTCTGAATTACCTTAATCCCAACCTGATTGGCTTCGTTCTTATCTCTAAATACCAGGTTATACATATATAAAACAGCCTCTCAAAATCTAGAAATAAGAATTACCACTCCAGACTAAATGTGCCTACCATAAGAGCTTATTAGCTAGGGCCCTGTTTTCTTATAGGTGTTTTCTAAAGGACACCACACAATAATTGTTCTTTGATTTCTGGCTTATTTTGTCTCACTAAATGTCCCACTAAAACACTAACTCTTAAAATACAATATCACTATTTGAACATTCCTCTAGTCTAATTCAGGATATGAATTTGTAGATTTGGATACCTTTTCCAATATATCCTTGTTATCCTAGTCCTTGATAAAATCTACCCAGAACTCAGAAACCAAATAGTTTCAGATAGCAAGAGATAATTACATTCTAAACTCTTAATCTTGTTTTCTAGTCATATCGTGACCTCAAAGAAGTAACTCCTGAAGGACTCCAGATGGTAAAGAAAAATTTTGAGTGGGTTGCAGAGAGAGTAGAGGTAAACCTTCTGTAGTAAACATACTATGGGTTTTTCTTCTAAGAAAATCTTCTGCTTCAAAAACAAACCAAAAACAAAAAGCAGTGTGGAGGGGTGTAGTACTTATTTTCCGGGAACTGGAAAGGGGACCTTTAAGACATGTACCACAACTATGTGATGATATCGTGAGTTATTGTTTATATACCAAGAATGGAATGGTCATATGGTTAAGAATGTTTGTGTTTGCATGTTGTTATATTTTTTTTAAAAATTAAAAAAAAAAGACATGTACCAGCTGGACTGTTCTCACTGGTACACTAGCAGTCCTTGCAGTTAAACTGGCTAAAGTGTATCTTCCCAGATCCTGGTGGGGAAACCTGGAATCCTTGTCTCCTTACTGCCCCTGCTTACATTTCCTACCCGACTCTCCACTACTACTCAGAGTTCCACTGGGATGGGATAGATTTCCTTATATTCAGAATCAGAATTCTAAGTGATTTTAAAATGTCACTTAAGTTTTATGGATTGTTATTACTATAATTCCATGAAAGTTAATGGGAGTTTGTGGTTATCCAAGAATTGTAACTACCTTTTAGAACATTATTTCTCCGGGCACATGCACTTTGAGTTCCAAGCAACTAACTTAACAAAAATTTATAACATGACTTCTATAATTCAGCCGATTTTGCCTTAAAACCCTCATTAAGAAAAATTTCTAAAATTCTTAAGATGGACTATTTTATTTTCCAGTCCTAAATATTAGAAAGCACAAGTTTCTATCTTGCTTTTTGTCATGTCAATAAACATAATTTATCTGATAAAAATTGTATTAACTATGAAGATCACTTACCTTCTAGAGAGAGGTTACCTTTTAAAATCATTTATTTTTTTCCTGCTTGTCTCCATCTTAAATTTGGTCTGTAAGAAAAATACTCTATCCTGATGTAATTTACTATGAACTTCATTTAGCTCGATAAACTGTCTATTCTTACGATACTCGTGTTTGTTCATTTTTGTCTTTATCCTTTTTTTATTATTCTGTATTTTCTTTCCCAGTTGCTTCTGAAATCAGAAAGTCAGTGCAGGGTTGTGGTATTGATGGGCTCAACTTCTGATCTTGGTCACTGTGAAAAAATCAAGAAGGCATGTGGGAATTTCGGCATTCCATGTGAGCTTCGGGTAACCTCTGCCCATAAAGGACCAGATGAAACTCTGAGGATTAAAGCTCAGTATGAAGGTAAACCTCAAATCACGAGAGCGTTTCAGGAGGTTCTCTTGATTTTGCCAAAAAGTTTTACATTTTAGTCTAGTATTGCTGAAAGACAGCTTTGCCACATTTCCAAGGGAAAAAATATCATGTAATAGAGCAGAGTTTGAGATACTTAACAGGAGCTTAGAAAAGAAAGGAACAGGGAGACAACGGAAAATGTGACAATAGAAGGAAAATAAAGACTAGAAGTATGAGGACTGCTGACATCTTTATTTGCTAAGCCCCTCGAGCATTGTTTCGTACATGCTTCAACAGAAAATAGGTCCCTCATAAATTATGGGAGGTGTGAGGTTGAAATAGCAGATCCTCTCAAGTATCGTTAATGGCCAGCTTCTCCTGGGAGGCAGTCAAGCCTGAAATAAGGAAACGTTTCAGAATATATTGCTTAAAAGAAATACCTTGATGGGATATCAATTGATTTAAAATAATGGAGACTGGAGACACAACCAGATGTTCATGTGTTTCTCTCAACTAAAAAAATTGAGTATTCCCTCCAAAGTAAGTGCTACAGGAGCATAGTTAATTTGGGGAGCTATCTTGAACTGTTTTTTGAATGTTAAGAATAATTTTTAACTTGTAATTCCCACAGGGGATGGTATTCCTACTGTATTTGTTGCAGTAGCAGGCAGAAGCAATGGTTTAGGACCAGTGATGTCTGGTAACACTGCATATCCAGTTATCAGCTGTCCTCCCCTTACACCAGACTGGGGGGCTCAGGATGTGTGGTCTTCTCTTCGACTACCCAGTGGTAAGATGCGTTGAGTTATTTAAAACATGTACAACAAACAGTATTACAGAGAGAATAGTGTAATGAAATATACCCATTATTCAATTTTAGCAGTTAACAAGTGACCAGTCTTTTTGCATCTATTGCACTCTGTAGTCCTGCAGGATTATTTTTAAACATATCCTAGATATTATGTCATTTCATCCTTAACTATTTAAGTATGTATCTCTCCTACGTGGTAAAGGTTCCAGTTTTTGTATCATAATTATACCAGTTACACAACTAAGAAAAACTGATTGTAATTTCTTAAAATCATCTAATGTACAGTTATTGTTTAAGTTTTCCTAGTTGTCTCATCTCTTGACAGTTGGTGTTTTTTTGAATCAGGATCCAGCATAGCCCTTATTGCATTTAGTTGATATCTCTTTAAGTTTTTCATTTTTTTTACTTTTATGGTAAAATATACATAACACAATCATCTTTGACAGTAAGTATATTGACAGTAGTCTAACTCTCATCTTTAAGTCTCTGTTAATCTGCAAAAACTTTCTTATATTTGTACAATTAGCCACCATCATCATCCACTCTCGGTTTTGCTATGTGTTCAGTTCTGAGGAAGTCCCATTTGTCTATTTTTTTTCTTTCACTGCTTGTGCTTACAAGCACAAGGACACTAGTCCCTATCACTGGGGACACTAATGATCTAGGGATCTAGACACTAGGGATCTAGGACACTAGGGATCTAGGACACTAGTCCCTATCACTAGATCCTGAAGACATTTCCCTACATTTTCTTGAGGAGTTTTATGGTATTGCCTCTCTTAATTAGGTCTTTGATCCATTTTGAGTTAGTTTTTACATAAGGAGTTTTAGTTAGCAAGCTACCAGAATGTAAATATACTGGAAATGGAATGGATTTTAAAGAGGGAGTATATTAAGTTGCAAGTTTACAGTTCTAAGGCTATGAAAATGTCCACATTAAGGCATCCAAAGAAAGATATCTTAATGTTCATTTCTTCAGCTAAAAGGAGAGGCTCGATGGGAAAACCTGGCAAAGCTTAGGCAACTAAAATAAGCTAGAGGGGAATCAATGCTGATGTCACCCTCACCAGGATGAGCACAAGGGTGGTTAGTCATAAGCTGATTTTCTAGAACTGTTAGCTGGAAGCATAAGGAGTACCAGGTCTGGATGCTCAGGCCATCTCAGGCTTCAGTAATCTCCATCACACAGGTACACCAGCACTTTCTGGTAGTCTCCCTTGATGTTTTGTTGAATGTAGTAGTTTAGGTGACTTGCCATACTTTCTCTTGAATTCAGACCTAATTTTTAAGTGGTATTTTTATTAATAATTGAAAGTTGAATTTTTTGTCTTTTCCTTTCTGATTTAATAGGTCTTGGCTGTTCAACCATACTTTCTCCAGAAGGTTCGGCTCAGTTTGCTGCTCAAATATTTGGATTAAACAACCATTTGGTATGGGCAAAACTGCGAGCAAGCATATTAAACACATGGATTTCCTTGAAGCAGGCTGACAAGAAAATCAGAGATTGCAGTTTATAAGAGCATCGTTGCAATTTTTTAGGAGAGAAACTACAAATTTCTAAATTTAGCTGTAAAAAAAAGCAAGATGATTCTAAATCAAACAAAACAAAATTTATTGAATAAATGGTTCTATAGATTCATGGATTAGTAGAACATCAGTACATATATTACTTTATAAGTAGTGAAATTACCACATGGACATTTTTAGATTAAACCCTTTCACTCAATGTATGGGCAGTTAGGTCAGTAACATAATCAAAGAAATTTATTTCTTAAACACTAAAAATGCCCTATTAAAAAGTTCTAATGTTACTATTTGAACTTAACCTCCAGCTATAGATATATATGTTTGTTTTTATGCAGTTTTATTGAGATATATTCACATACCGTACAGTCTACTGAAAGTATACAATTAGTGGCTCGTTAGGTACCTTTTTTCCCTATATACCACTCGATTGTTAACTCCTTGTAAAAGTGGCATGCATTTGTTCTGGTTCAGGAAAGAACATTTCTTAATACTTGTACTGTTTACACAGTGTCCACAACAGGGTTCACTGTGTTATACACTCATATTCTGTCCTCTAGCTTTCCTTCTAGGGACCTACAGACCCTAATGTTCCTCTTCAATCACAAATACGCTCAGATTAAGTTTTGTTTTTGCTTTTTCTTAATTAAGAGAGAAGTTCAATTGCTGCTAGTGCTAGCAGGAGGAGGGAGACATGAAATGAAAGGGCACTGTGGAAGCCATGGAAAGGGAACTTTTCTGAAGCCTTCTCTGATGCGTGTCAGGGCAATTTTCTACGGGGGCTAGGGGTAGTGAGCATTTTGTCATTCTAAATGAAAGACAGCAATTCCTATTTGGCTATATAACATGGTAAGGTAGGTGCCTCTGGATCATAACACTTTTTAAATTGATAATACATATTTTAGTAACAGCAAAAAGACCAGCCTGCCATAATTTTCAGGAAGTTTATTTCTGTTTTCTTTTCTTCTGAGGGGTGGGGGTTGTTTTACTTTTTTTTGTTTTTATTTTTTTCTTTTCATTTGTTCTTTTTTGTTTTGAAATTTATTTCCTATAATAGTAGGACGCTAAGCAGTGTACCTAGAAAAATTCACTTTTTTTTTTTAAGTTTTATGTACATTAGAATAATCCTGTATGATTTTATGGGATTGCTATCTGTTAACTTAAAATTGGAGGGTCACCCGGGTTGTTTTCATCTCTGCTCATTAATACCTCTACCTATGCTTTGCTCTAGAGTAAGAGTGAATATTTCTTCTTTCCGTTTAAGATACTATCTTCAAAAAGGCCAATCAATAACGTGATGGGGAAGGCTTCACTTGTAGAAGAACAGTTGTCACTGAGAGATGAAATATGTTATTCCATTGTATGGCCTGGGTATAAATGAATCTTAGCCTAGCTGAGGCATCATTTCATCTGAGTTGTTCCTGTGTAGTGTTTCCCCCCCTTTTTCTTTGCCATATTTGTCAAATGCATATTTTAGGTGGGTGATGTAAATTGAGTCCATCATCATTTCCCTAGTCTTTTAATCTCTTCCTGTACTGGGTTCTTCCCTTTACATTAAACTCTCCTTCCTAATAGGACAGAAGGAAGGTAAGTTTTTCACATATTCCATGGCTAGTCTGTGATTTCCTGCCCACCCTCCCTGCTCCCTGTGCATAAGACCAGTACCAAATACCATGCCAATTAGTTCAATAAAGAACCAGTAAAAAGCTGGAATAGGGAAATCACAGAGTAGGGAAAAGTTCTTTAAATTATATAAAATAAGCCTTATTTTATTATATTATTTTTCTCTTGAGAATCAGTGAAATAAAAATAGTTCATCATCAATTCATAAGCCAGTGTTTGGAAATCATTGAGTTACATTATACAGCCTCAAAAGATTTCCATAGGTCACCATATTTTAATCTGTATGTCCATGAACCCTTTAAATGTCTATTTAAAACTTTATGCATATATTCCTTTTCTTATGAAAAAGAATGAGGTTTTAATCAAAGGGATCTATGTCCCCAAAACTGTTGAATCCCTGTAGAATGCCCGCCATGTGGGAGACCCAGGTTCAATTCCCAGCCCATGTACCATTCCCCCCCACACACCAAAAAAAATTCCTGCCACAGCTGAAATCTTGGCAAGATCTTGACCACTGGCATTCTCATCTATACTTCTCACCTCCCTAGCAACCTTTTAAAAAAACTGCTACTTACTACTTGTTTTACCTGATCCTTGTGGGATACGATTTCAGCTCATCACTTCTTTTTTATCATAGATATCATGAGATTTTAACCTCAACACTGATTATTTCTTAGAGACTTCTCTTAAGAACTGGTGTTCCCTATTGGTTCTCTACCTTGTTTATAAAGTGATTAATTTTATTCACTCCCTCAGCAAAAACTAGAATTATTGACACTTAGCTGTGCCTCTAGACTTATATTTTCAACTGTCCATTTCTTGTCTGTCCGTGGCATCCCCAAACCAAAATGCTACAACTATAAAAACAAACAGAATAAATTCAACAAGGTATAAATGCATATGAATAATATCCAAAGTGAGAGGACAGTGAAGGGGATAAGGTAAAATTTCTGAACAGAGCAGATCAATGATGTGATAAGCAAGCCATGTAAAGATGTGAAGAAATAGCTTTCTCCAAACAGATTAAAGAAACAGGAAGTAAAAATGAGTGTAGCCATTTTGAAGGCCCACAAAAAAATGCCAGTGTTGCTGAGCATGTCAGATTTGATGATGGTGTAAGCAGGCTAGATCACTTAAGGCTGTCAGGCTTCAGAGATGTGTGATAGGTAAAGCCGCTGGAAAGTTAAGCAGGGGCATGACATGACATCTTTAACATATCTAAAAGTTCTCTCTGGCTTTTGTGGGTACGAGAGAAGAAGGTAGAAGATAGTTTAGAAACTAAAGGAACAAATGAAAAAAGATAAACTGGATGTAAAGATTGCACATCAAAGGGTGGGCAATGGTGGCTCAGTGGCAGAGTTCTCACCTGCCATGCCAGAGACCCAGGTTCGATTACCAGTGCCTGCCCATGTTAAAAAAAAAGTGCATCAAAGGACTTTTATCAAGAAAGTGAAAAGAACCAGCAGAATAGGAGAAAATATTTGGAAACCATCTATCTGGTAAGAATATACAAAAACTACAACTCAACAACAAAAAGATAACCTAGTTTAAAAATGGGCAAAGGACTTGAACAGACATTTCTCCAAATATACTAATGACCAATAAGCATGTGAAAAGATGCTCTACAATATTAGCCACTAGGGAAATGCAAATCAAAACCACCATGCCATACCATCTCACATTCACTAGAATGGTTATAAAAAAAAAACAACACAGTAACAAGTATTGGCAAGGATGCAGGAAAACAGGACCCCTAATATATTGTCAGTGGAAATGTAAATGGTGCAAGGCCTGTGGAAAACAGTTTGGCGATTCCTCAGAGAGTTAAACAATTAATACATGTTCTAGTTTGCTAGCGGCTGGTATGCAATATACCAGACACAGAACAGCTTTTAAAAGGGGGAATTTATTAAATTGCAAGTTTACATGTTTGAAGGCAGTGAAAATGTCCCAATTAAAGCAAGTTTATAAAAATGTCCAAATCAAGGCACCAAGAAGCGGTTACCTTCACTCAAGCCGATGAAGTTCAGAGTTTCTCTTTCAGCTAGAGAGGCACATGGTGAACATGGCATCTGCTAGCTTTCTTCCAGGCTTACTGTTTCATAAAGCTCCCCCAGAGATGCATTCCTTCATCTATAAAATCTCTGGCTCTCATCAGTTTTGTAGCTCAAAAAAAAAAAAGGACTCTCTCCAAAATGTTTCCTTTTAAAGCATTCCAGTAAATTATTCAATCCCCACCTGGTATGAGTAAACTCAAAACTCCCTCTAATCCAAGGTTAATACCCACAATTGGATGAGTCACTTCTCCATGGGACTAATCAAAATGCTCCCAGGGTGGTGCGACGGCTCAGTGGCAGAATTCTCACCTGCCATGCTAGAGACCTGGGTTCCATTCCCGGTGCCTGCCCGGGCAAAAAAAAGCTCCCAGCCAGCAATATTAAATGAGAATTAAAGGATGTGGGTTTTCTGGGGTCCACCACAGATTCAAGCCAGCATACCACATGACCCCACAACCTCACTCTAGGTACATACCTAAAAGAACTGAAAGCAGACATTTGAATAGATAAAACCAATGTTCGTAACAGTATTACGACAGCCAAAAAGTGGAAGCAACTGAAATGTACATCACCAGAACAATGGATAAACAAAATGTAGAATACACATAAAAGGACTATTTAGTCTTAAAAAGGAATTGCTACATGCTACAGCATGGATGAATCTTGAAGACATCATTGAATGAAATAAGACACAAAAGGACAGATGATTCCACTTACATGAAATAGAGTATGCAAATTCCGAGACAGAAAGTAGAGTACAGGTTACCAGTAGCAGAGTGCAGAGGTAGCGGGAATGGAGAGTTAATGCATAATGGGTGCAGGGTTTCTGTTTGGGGTGATAGAGAAGTTCATAATGGATGGTAGTGAGAATAACACAATGTGAACGTGATTTAATCCCACTGAATGGCATGTTTGGGAGTGGCTGAGATGGAAAATTTTTTTGTATGTATACTTTCACAATTAAAAAAAAATACAAAACAAAACTAGAGACAATAATTAAGTGCAATATACAATCCTGGACTGGATCTAATAATGGAGGAGAAAATGCCCAAAAAGACATTATTGGAACAACTTCAAAAATAGATTACTACATGCTTTCTATCACTTCTACATTTCTTAAACTTAATAACTACCTAGGCAAATATCCTTGTTCTTAGGAAATGTACATGGAAGTATTAATTGTTCATGGAACATGATGTATGAAAGTTCCTCCTGAATGTTTAGAAGTTCTCTGAATGAGTTTTGTATTATTTTTGCAACTGCCTGTTTAAGTTTGAAATTATTTTTAAAAGGTTAAAACAATAAAAATGAGTAACTCCAGCCCTAAGAAAATGGTGACACTGGCTTGAATAATTTTAAGTTTTATTATCCTTTTCCTCTAACTGGTCTCCTACCCCTCGTCAGTTTTTGTGCTAATTCATTGGTCTTTAGGAGGGAAAAACAAAGTGCTTCTTTCCTACCATGTTCCTTTCCTTTTTTCACCACTCTAATGACATTTGGCAGGCTCGGCTGTATAATGCTTCACTGGTTTTATTATTCACTATTCCCTCTGGGAATAGCTGACACTGCTCTCCATTTTCATGGATACCTATTGTCAACAATATTACTTTCTATTAGATCCATAGTTTGTGCCAAGCAAATGGAATTATTTAGTGGTCTGACCTCAAAGCCTCCAAATCAACAAACACTAGAATAAGCAAATTATGTATTTTTAAGATCAAATATTTTCAAATTTATTATTTTTAAAATGCACTGTGAACAGTAGATTAAAGGATATATTGACAAAAGAAAAAAAAAGAAACTACTGTAGTCCAGGTGAAAATGATAGTGACTTTCAAAAAAGTTAAAATTTTTTGCGCTTCAATTCCCTCACCCATAAAATGGACTAATAGGGCTTATTTCACAAGGTTGTTATGAGAGTTAAATGAGTCACTGTATGTAAAACATCAAAAAGTTCTTGGCACATGATATTATGATAATATACATGATATTATGTAATATCCATTTGGTAGACTGTAGAAGCCTATGAGTAGTAGCACTATGAAAACTAGCTTGAATTCAATATTAACATCAGCTGGTTTAATTGCTAAAAATATCGAGGAAAATGTGGCAAAGACAGCACAATCAGACTCAAAGAAAGCATGAAATGCCAAGGAGCATCCACAAACCTCCCTGCCCATCTTTAGCACAGCAGTCCTAGGAAAACCAATGGCACAGAAGTGGCCAACCTGGCTATTTTTAATACATCCTTAGGGGGTCCCAAAGTTTCCAAATTACTTTCCCATCCAGTATCCAAGGATGAGCCATTTACATAGATCATGCAGAGCTGTTTTCCCAGGGTTTGGGCAGATTCTCACCAACTTCTGAGAAAAAAGGTGTAGGTACCTAGCAAATCTAGATAAACATGCTTACTTGCATTTAACTTATTATGACCTTAAACACCTAGGGTGAAGTTGTAACTCTAGCATTGTGGTAGAGCAAAAATAGCAGTGGACTCTCCTTGAGCACACCACTCTGAGCTCCAGCTCTCATTTGTAAAGTGGGGTTAAAGAATATCTCTTCTGCTTGTCTCACAGAATTGATAAGATGACAAACTAACATAAGATGTAGTACATGGAAGCTTCCTGGAAACCTAAATGGTTAAATCCACTCATGCAAAAATAAACTTCAAAGCACTTACTCCATGCAAAATCCTGGGGATACAATGATGATAAGATTCAATTTCTGCCCTCAATGACTCTTGCAATCTTTAAAGGGAAGACAATTTGAAAACACTGTGTCAAGTCTCAATACTGAATAGGGACAGAGTATTTTGAGTGTACAAAGGAGGGCTTACTGATATCTAAAGAACAAATGTAAACTGTGAGTGAAGGGAAAGGACTCTTTAATTCCCACGGTCTATCATCTTCAATCCCTTTTATCTTTCCTTAATTTCCATAGCACTTATTACCACTAAACACAGTACATATTTGCCTATCTCCCCAACTAGAAAATAAGGCCATGAGCCCACTGGGCTTTGTTTTGGGTTGTTGTTAATTGTTTCCCTAACACATACAAGGCACTCCATAGACGTTTAGTGAATAAATGAATGTGTAAGTTCCCAGAAATATGGTGGCAAGAAATTACACATAATTCAGCATTAGAGTATATCTTGCAAGGAAAGTGGGAATAAGTAAAAGAGACCTATTTCTGGTGGGAAGGTGGTAAACTGAGGCCAGATCATAAAGGACCTTACATTTTAGGGATTGTACCTTGCATTTTATTCTGAGGATAGGAAAGTAGCTTCAGACATATGTTTTAAAAGATCACCCTGGTTTGGAAGACTCCTGCTCCAAAAATGGCAGATTAAGTCCATACTTTTTCTATTTTGTTTGTCCATGAAAACAAGACTAAATAGAAACCTAAGAAGCCACATCAGTGCTGGAAAATAGGGAATAGAACTTTCAGTAATTCTGAAATTCTGAGGAATTTCTAGAAGCTATAAAGTACATGGGCTCAGACTGCCAGTAGCTATCTGAAGCCAGTATTCTGAAGTTAGGAAGGCTACCACTAAGACAGTGCTTTTCAACATTTTTGGGAGAAGCATATGGATACTTTGGATAATCCAATGGAAGCTACAATACCTTTTCTCAGAAAAAAATCACTCAACAAAATTTTGGGTATACCAAATGTTTTCTGGGACTCCTGTAACCCACCTGAAATCTAGGCATAATCAGCTTAAAACCTGCAACAAGTCCACAGCCAGTGAAAGCGAAAACCCCTTCCCACGGTTTTTACTAACTCACAGTAATTATACCCTCCTCTGCACTGAGTTCATTTGACCTTTAATACTGTCTTTGCACCGAACCATACTGACCAGACATTAAATGTACCAGGCACTGCAGGCACATAATCATGAGCTGGACATAGTTTCTGCACTCAAGGAACTCAAAGATTAGGAGAGAAATAAGAAGTAAAAATTCACTGTTAGTTAAAAATTTGAGAAACCAACTATGGTTCAGGAAGTGTGCTTGATTCTAGCTAGGGATACTGTACTGAGGAAGGTAAATTTGATCCCTGGCTTCACGGAATTTAGAATCCATCTAGAGACAGAGATAGGCCTTAAACTAAGAACTACAATTATGATCAGTGCTCAGAAGTAGAGCATTCTAAAAGAGAGTAACAGAAGAACGTTGCTAAATCTGCAAGGTCAAAGATTTCCTCAAAGTAGTAACTTCTAAGCTGGAACCTGAAAGATACTGAAATACTGAATGAGTTGGCTAGGTTGCTGAGAGAAGCGAAGAGACAAAAAGTGGCAAATTATGAAAATCGTGACAAGACATGAATTCACAAAGTTTGTGTCCAATAAAATATTGTCATGTTATTCTCCTCAAAAATAATCAATATCCACTCCCTTATGACGTTCGAACACCTTGATATTTAAGGTCCGTCACAATTCCTAAACCCTCTGTGTTTATGTATTCCATCTTTTGTTCCTACAACAATTATTAAATATTAATCCTATTTTAGCCTGGAAAAGTGAAATACCGAAAAGTTTAGTAACTTGGGCACCATAAGGCGGCTGGTGAATCGCACGGCCAAGAAATAATGTAGGGCATTCTTATCCCAAAGCTCATTATCCTTCTGGCTTATTGCCGACTGCCCCCAAAGGACAGCCATAGGTTTTTCACCAAGCATGCTTTGCACGAGGGATTCTTTTCTTCTTCCTGTCCCTTTGCTCACATTCGCTTCTCAGCCGGAACGTACTCTTCACACCGCCTCTCCGCCTTTCACCTACCCAGAATCCACCCCAGGTTCTCCTAATCAACTCTCGAGATCCTTTTAAATACCTATATTAAGTATTCTAAACTACCAACGAGAAGCTGTGCTGAACTCTCTCCTTCAACTCACTCCCTACGGTTTCTAGCTGGTCTTCTTTTATTTACCACCAGACTCTCCCATACTCCGTGAACACCTTGCGGGGAGAAACGACTCCCAGCTCCGCTTCGTTGGCCTAGGACACGGCCGCATCCACAGTAGTCTTCCCGAAAAGGACGCTCTTTTTGAGCCGACACTGTAGCGTAAACCTCTTAACCTCCTCCAGATTGGCTTCATTTAAGATATAGCGGAAACGACTCCATCCACACAAACCTCTTGCAAAACGGTGAAAAATTACGATTTCTGACCCTGACTCGGGGTAGAGGACCGCCCTAACCTTACCACACTTAGCAACCGGCTTGGACTCCAGGGCGATCTACTTCCGGGTCAGGGGTCGCTCCTCCCCTCCCCGCGTTTCCTCCAAGATGGCGAGCGGCAGTAGCGGGGGACTTTCGGTGCCTGCGCTCTGGAGCGAAGTGAACCGTTATGGCCAGAACGGTGACTTCACGCGCGCTCTCAAGACAGTCAACAAGAGTGAGTGTCTGGATGGGCGCCGTGCGGGCCTAGGCCGACTGGAGAACGCGATTTCCTTCCGGTGCGCGTGAGCGCGCCCCCGAGCCGGGTATTCGCGGAGAGGGGAAAGACCCGATTTCTCCGGGTTCAGACTCGAATGCTGGGTGGGCGTTAGACCCTCAGCTCTGCTAGGGCAATCCGGGGTCCTGGGTTGCCCAGCCACGTGTACTTTCCCTTCACTCCCCACGGGGAGCGGGAGGGGGGCGATTTAAAGAGACGGCAACTCCGGCCCTGTCTTCCAGTCTATTTTCTTATTGACTTCAGTGCTTTTACGTTTTATTTCACAAATATCCCAAATCATCTCATTTTCTTCTTACTGTTGAGCGGAATGATAAAAACAGTGCCGAGAGAGCTTGCTCTCTTGGTCCGAGACAGCGGCAGGGAAGAACCTGTCTGGGACACGTAACTTAAACGCTGTTGCTGATAAGGTGGAAGCTGTACAGATTCGACGTGGGGAGGACGTACAGAGCTACGTGTTGGATTTGTGTGTCAGGCATCATTCCCACAGATAGACTTTCCTGTTTATAAGCCAGAAAATGTATGTGTGAAAGTGCCAACATTTGGAGTAACGTAGGGAGAAAAGTTTGGCCTGGCTTTTTGGCCTATAAGTGGTAATTTCGAGTTTTACTGCTTTCGGTGTGTTTCAAGTCATTATATTCTTTTATCCTTTTATTACATAACTGTAATAAGGCCGTGATTCTTAATGCTTTCAGATGTGCATCTCTGCTGAACATGCAGCTTGTATTTGTTGGATTTGTAAAATTAGCAGGTTAGGGTTGGGTTGTTTCAAGCAGTACCCACAGTCAGGTTGTTTAAATTACTTTTTCCAGTAGCTTATTGCTGAGTTAATGTGGAGAGTAGTGATCCAGCCCACACCGTTGGTGATTTCACACATTGAAAAACTAGCTGTTAATTAGAAACTTAAATTTTAACCCTTAGGTAGGCCTGCAGTCAAATTGGTCAGCAACCAGTACTTACTACAATAGTAGCTTAGTATTTGGCAGTTCTTTTATCAGCAGAGAATGTTAGTTTGTCCACTGATATATATATAATTGGTAGAAATTTCTTGGATTCTTAGACTGAGAATTGGACTCCTGTAGTTGCCCAAGAGCATGGGAAGTGACCCTGGTTATTTTGACACTTAACAGCTGTTTGGCAATGAAACTTGGCCACCTGAGTCCTCCCTTGAACTTATACTACCTATTTGGTTATGTTAAGAGGGAAATTTTGAATGGCATTTGGAAATATTACCAGGAAGATAAATTTTATTTCTATTGTACTTTACAGTTTTATAAGATGTTTCCAAAAATTCTCATTTACTCTTTATAACTTTTTAAAATATGTAGTTTTCATACTCATTCACAATTTTGAAAACTGAGATTTGGTAAACTTCTCAAAACCTCAAAGCGATCAGTGGGAAATTCGTACTTAGAACTAAGTCATTTGTTTCCAGATTCTACATGAACTTTTTCCTTTTCCTTCCCTGTGAAATATAATGAAATATGTAGGATTAGCATTCATCCAAATGAAGTTAGAGAAATGCCTTCCTTCTTGCTTTTCCTGTACTTTTTTGGTATGTGGATCTTAAGAGTCTTTAAAATATCTGATTGGAAGTGTAATTTGTTGTTGTAAACTGTCCTTATTCTCTCTTCTTAAGTGAAAAATGAAGATGTTATTTACTTCAAAATTTCTGTTAATCATTTCTACTGAAATAAAATTGAAACTGTAGCTTCCCAAGGCAGGGTGTGTTGAAAATGTAACAGATTTGGAAAGGGAATGGACTTTAAAATGACTTTCCTAAAATTGTTGACTAGTACTACAGATCAACAAGGATGATGTAACTGCCCTGCACTGTAAAGTGGTGTGCCTCATCCAGAATGGAGGTTTCAAGGAAGCCTTGAATGTCATCAATACTCACACCAAAGTGCTAGCAAAGTAAGTGATACAGTTGTTTCAAGTAAGTGATACAGTTGTTTCTATGGTCAGTAGAATCACTTTTGCTATATGTATCACCACTTACATGGTTTGTTTCCCCATTGATTTTTGGCCCTTCTTTCCTTTCTTTTTTCCTGTCTTTCGCTTACCAGTAGTATTTCTGAAGCTGCAAGAAACAATAGTGATTTTTCTCCTTTTTAAACTCCTGTCTTCCTTTGAAACCACTAAGAAGGGTGTCAACTGTGGAAAAATATGGGACATAAATATAATAGGAGTCCTTGGAGGACATACACGACTAGGCAGAAGTTTAATTACAAAAAATGGGGGGGCAGAGAGGGCAGAATACATAGTATATTGATATATGAGTTAATAGAGGTCTCTAGGATGATATGGCAGTCTTAACCTAAACTCTGTGCTTAGCTCAGTTGGGAATTGAATAGGTGAGTGATTTTAGACCAGTATCTTCCAGTTCAGAGTTTTTTAATAGTCTTTGGAATATATTGCAGGTTTGGGGGGAGGGGAGGTGATTTTTTCCTTTTTTAATTACCATTATTCTTTTTTCATTTATTTCATTTATCATACATGAAATTTGAGCTTATATATATATATATATATATATATATAATTATTTATTTATTTATTTTTTAACATGGGCAGGCACTGGGAATCGAACCCGGGTCCTCTGGCATCGCAGGCAAGCACTCCTGCCTGCTGAGACACCGGCCCGCCCGGAGCTTATATTTTGAATTGTTACTGAATTTGATTTTTTTTTACAACTATGCCTCAGCCCCAAAAGAAATTTGTATTCCCATGGAATTTTCTGTGTATTTATTCTTTAATGGGATACTGGTTTATAAGATGCATAACAGTAAGAACATACTTCCTTTTTTGTAAGAGAAAGAGGATATAAGAATTTATGAATGCATTTGTCTATATTTGCCTATATCTCCAAACATGAGAAGGAGGAACAATGAATAAAATAATCACTTGTAGAGTATAAGAAAGAAAAGGGAAGGTTTGGATAGCATCAATAGCAAAATCTCTCAGTGTATATATCCTTTTGATTGTACATTTGAGCCACATAAATAGATTAAAAACTATTTTTTCAAATTATATTAAAGAGACAAATGGGAAATAAAGGGGACACTGCTTTCTATTCTTAAACATGCTTCTGCTAAAATTCCATGTTTTGGATTTTGACCATTTTGTGAAATAGGGAAATTTTCAAATAATGTTTGTTAAGCAAGTAAAGATTATTTTTCTTTATGGATTATGGTTGAAATTTCAAAATGAGACCTTTCAGGTATCACATATTGATAACAGATGAATTTTTAAGTCTATGAATATCAGTAGTGTTTTTGTTCTTGTGTGTTTAGTAGTTGTTTGGTTAAGAGTACTGCTTTCTCTTAAATTCTGTTTTTCTATGCTAATCATTTGCTTCTTGAATAAACTAAAAGAAGCATTGCATGGTTTACTGTTTGATTAATGGATTTAAGAAACTTTTAAAATAATGTTCAAATTGTCTCTGTATCTGAGAAAATTGGTTACTTAGCTGCCTCATGATTTCCTTAAAGGTCTGTTTTAAAGGACAATAATTCTAATAAGAATATCCATGAAATTTGGTATGTGAGAGGCTGGGAAATGGATGTACTACCATTTTTGACTTCTTACCACTTGTACAATTTTCAGACCAGTATTAACCTTTCTTCATCAGCTTCCTCTGAGGTTTAATTAAATTGATATTTATCAAATACTTAGAGCAGTGCCTGGCACATAGAAAGTTTTCTGCAGTGTAACCTAATAATCAGATACTGGTTTTTTTTTCCTTTTTCAGTAACTGTCTTTCCTTTGAGAAGGCATACTGCGAGTACAGGCTGAACAGAATTGAGAATGCCTTGAAGACAATCGAAAGTGCCAACCAGCAGACAGATAAACTAAAGGAGCTTTATGGACAAGTGGTAATTACACTTTAAAATACCTGTTGACAATCATCATGAGTGAGCATGACTCTCCCTCCAGCAAGGAGCAGGGATGAGGAACTTCTACTCATTCTGATGTTCCGTGAACCTGGCCCCAGTCCAGTTTCTTGAGATATGAACATTTTCCCTCTTGATCTTCATAAGAACAGTTGCATATTTAGTATTCTAGGAACAAAAGACATCCTCACAGTAATTAAAAAATTCAAGAAATGGAAGAACTGTCCTTTGAAATTTGGCGTTTTGGTTGGAAAGATGAAGGCCAGTAAGTTGTATATACTTACGCAATCTTGAAACGGTATTTCTTTCCATTATTTAACTGGTATTTTGTTCTTAGTTTAGAAAATAGAAGCTCATGATGCACAAGAATTTGGATGAAAATAGCTATCCTATGAAATCCAGTTATGTGTATATTAGAACCAGAGAAACCCTTGTAGAGATTTTTAAAATGTCAGTTTAGGGTGAATAATACTCTAGTGAATATATTAACGTCAAGAGGTAATATTGGTTTAATAATGCAAATAGACTGAAAGATTTGGACATGTTCATGAATTACGGTCTAAAAGGAATTCTTAATGTAAGCTAGAAAAATTCTACCATTTTGAGGTTGAAGAACAGCAGTAATCTCTATTATTCATGGTAAACTAATTGATTCAAAATAGCAGTTTTTATTTGCACTTTGAAAAATAAACAGGAATTATGTATTATGTACTGAAGACTACTCTGTATAATAACTGGTTTCTGGAAAAGAAGTTATTTTAACTTCTTTATAGTAACATTACATATAGTTATGGTACTCCTAGGAAATATTAAGTCCTTTTTCTTAAAATTTTTTTTATGTGAAATATAACATATACACAAAAAAGCAATAAACTTTAAAGTACATCTACTTATAGAACAAATTTCAGAGTTTGGGGTGGGTTACAGTTCCCACCTGAAAAAACCATTTCAGATTTTTCCTTCTGGCTGCTCTGAGACAGAGGAGACTAAAGAAATATCAATATAATGATTTAGCAGTCATACTCATTTGTTAAATCTTATCTTCTCTGTTATAACTTTTCCTGTTTTAATCCTTCTCCCAGTCTTTAGGGGTATTTAGGCTCTGCCCATCCGAACTTTTTCATGTTGGAAAGGGATGTTGATGGTATGGGATAGGGGGATGGAGCAAGTTGATGTTCTTAGAGGGCTTGGCCCCTCTGAGTTTCAGGACTTCTTTGGCCTAAAACCATTTGGAGGTTGTAGGTTTCTAGAAAGTAATCTAAGTGTGTGAAACTTTTGTATAATCTCGGATAGAGTCATAGATATTCTTTAGGTTTAACAGAAATGATTTGTTTGGGGTTTGGCAAACCATGCTAATTAGCAATACCTAGTAAGTCCTTTTTTTTTTCCTCAGGATAGTTTTAGCTATTCAGGGCACCCTGCTCTTACAAATAAATTTGATTATTGGCTTTTCTGTTTCTGAAAAGTAAGTTTTGGGGATTTAAATTGGTATTGCATTGAATTTATAAATCAATTTAGATACAATTGATATCTTAACTATAGTTAATCTTCCAATCCATGAACATGGTATGCCCTTCTATTTATTTAGGTCTTCTGTGATTTCTTTTAGCAATTTCTTGTGGTTTTCTTTATATAGGTCATTTGTATCCTTAGTTAAATTCATTCCTAAATATTTTATTCTTTTCATTGCAATTTTAAATGGATTTTTTTTTATGATTTCCCCCTCAGATTGCTCAATACTAGTGTATAGAAACATTACAGATTTTTGAGTGTTGCTCTTGTAACATGCCACTTTGCTATACTCATTTATTAGCTCTAGTATTTTTGCTGTGGATTTTTCGGGGTTTTCGACATATAGTATCATAACATTTGCAAACGGTGAGAGTTTTACTTCTTCCTTTCCAATTTTGATGGCTTGTATTTCTTTTTCTTGTCTAATTGCTCTGGCTAGAACTTCAACACATTGGTGATTGTGGACATCCTTACCTTGTTCCTGATCTTAGGGAGGAAAGTTTTCAGTTTTTCCCCATTGAGGATGATGTTAGCTGTATGTTTTTCGTATATTCCCTTTATCATGTTGAGGAAGTTCCCTTCTATTCCTGTCCTTCAGAGTGTTTTCAACAAGAAAGGATGTTGAATTTTGTCAGATGCCTTTTCTGTATCAGTTGAGGTGATCATGTGGTTTTTCTGCTTTAATTTGTTGATATGGTGTATTACATTATTAATTTTCTTATGTTGAACCATCCTTGCATACCTGGGATGAATCCTATTTGGTCATGGTGTATAGTTCTTTGAATGCGCTGCTGCTTTCAATTTGTAAGAAGTTTGTTGATTTTTGCATCTATATTCGTTAGAGAGATTGGTCTGTAATTTTCTTTTCTTGTAGTATCTTTGTCCAGCTTTGTTGTGAGGGTGATGTGAGGGTGAACTTCATAGATTGAGTTATGTTGTCTTCCCTCCTCTTCCATTTTTTTGAAGAGTTTGAGCAAAATTGGTACTAATTCTTTCTTCAGTGTTTGGTAGAATTCACATGTGAAGCCATCTGGTCCTGGACTTTTCTGTTTTGGGAGCTACTTAATGACTACTTCAGTTTCTTTACTTGTAATTGGTTTGTTGAGGTCATCTGTTTCTTCTCAGGTCAATGTTGGTTCTTCATGCCTTTCTAGAAAGTTGTCCATTTCATCTACATTGTCTAGTTTATTAGCATAAAGTTGTTCATAGTGTCCTCTCATTACCTCCTTTATTTCTGCAGGGTCAGTTGTTATGTCCCTCAAAACAACTAAATTTCAGAATAGAAAATTCTGATTTTATTTATTTGTATCCTCTCTCTTCTTTTTGTCAACCTTGCTAAGGGTCCATCAATCTTAGTGATTTTCTCATAGAACCAACTTCTGGTTATGTTGATTTTCTTGATTGTTTTCATTCTCAATTTCATTTATTTCTGCTTTAATCTTCATTATTTCTTTCCTTTTCTTGCTTTGGGGTTAGTTTGCTGTTCTTTCTCTAGTTCTTCCAAGTGAACAGTTAATTCCTCAATTTTTGCTCTTCTTTTTTGATATAGGCATTTAGGGCAATAAATTTCCCTCATGGCACTACCTTTGCAGCATCCCATAAATTTTGATATGTTGTGTTTTCATTTTCATTTGCCTTGAGATATTTACTGATTTCTGCTGTAATTTCTTCCTTGACCCACTGATTGTTTAAGAGTGTGTTGTTGAGCCTCCATTTATATTTGTGAATTTCTGGCCCTCTGCCTGTTTTTTATTTCCTCAGGCTCAACTTCATTCCTTTATGATCGGACACAGTGTTTTGTATGATTTCAATCTTTTTAAATTTGTTGAGACTTGCTTTGTGACCCAGCATGTGGCCTTTCCTTGAGAATGATCCATGAGCAATTGAGAAAAAGGTGTATCCTGCTGTTATATGGTGTAATGTTCTATAAATGTCTGATAGCTCTAGTTCATTGATTGTATTATTCAAATACTCTGTTTCTTTATTGATCCTCTGTCTAGATGTTCTGTCCATTGATGAGAATGGGAAATTGAAGTCACCAACAATTATGGTAGATGTGTCTATTTCTCTTTTCAGTATTTTCAGTGTTTGCCTCATGTACTTTGGAGCATTCCGGCTCGGTGCATAAATATTTATGATTGTTATGTTTTCTTTTTGAATTGTTCCTTTTACTAATATACAGTGTCCTTCTTTGTCTCTTCTAATTGTTTTACATTTGAAATCTAATTTGCTGGATATAGTATAGTTACTCCTGCTCTTTTCTTATTGTTGTTTGCATGAAATATCTTTTCCCAGCCTATTACTTTCAACCTATGTTTATCCTTGGGTCTAAAATGCATCTCCTGTAGACAGCATATAGATGGGTCCTGTTTTTTAATCCATTCTGCCAATCTATGTCTTTTGATTGAGGATTTTAATCCATTAACATTTAGTGTTATTACTATAAGGGCAGTACTTTCTTTTCCCATTTTGCCTTTTGGATTTTATATGTCATACCTAATTTTTCTTCTTTTTACCTTTACTGATAATGTTCATTTCTACATACCTCTCTTGTCGTTTCCTGTCTGTCTTTGTGCTCCCTTTGGTATTTCTTGCAGAGCCAGTCTCTTGGTCCCAAATTCTGTCAGTGATTTTTTTGTCTGAGAATGTTTTAATTTCCCCTTCATTTATGAAGGACAATTTTCTTTTTAATTTTTATTGATAAAACCAATCAGCATACAATACGAACATTCTTTTTTTATCACATAGTTGTATATTCATCATCATGATCATTTCTTAGATCATTTCCATCAATTCAGAAAAAGAAATAAAAAGAGAACAGAAAAAAAAATTCGTACATACCATACCCCTTACCCCTCCCTTTCATTGATCACTAGCATTTCAATCTACTCAATTTATTTTAACATTTGTTCCCCCTATTATTTATTTATTTTTAATCCATATGTTTTACTCATCTGTTCATAAGGTGAATAAAAGGAGCATCAGACACAAGGTTTTCACAATCACACAGTCACATTGCGATAGCTCTATCATTATACAATCAGGATAGGCTTAGCCTATCCTTTTTGTGCAGTCAAGTTTCATATGAACAAACTCCAAATTTGGGGGCTCAGCCTATTGCTTTGGTTGTCCCCACTGCTTGTGAGAATATCAAGAATTCTCCACTTGGGGAAGTTGAATTTCCCCCTTTCTCACCATTCCCCCAAGGGAACTTTGCATATATTTTTTTATTCACTGTTCAAATCCTTTTGAGATTTATCGAGGCATCACTCTGGACAAACCTACTAAATCTCCTGCCCTACTCAAGGTTCCATGTACTTATGGTGTTCAGTTAAGCTGTCCACATAGGTTATATTAGGAAATGCACTAGTCAAAATATAAATTTTGTACCAAATATTTTTTGCTTTAGTCTCACACATAAGTTAAAGTTTTAAAATATTAATTACCATCTATTTTCAACACCTTGCATTATTGACATTCCTTTGTTCTTCCTCATGCAAAACATTTTTAAATTTGTACATTTACTCACTATCATTATACACTCTAGGCATTCCTAAATTGTACCATCTCAGTCTTTATTTTATATCTTTCCTTCTGATTTCATTTGTGCTCCCAGGCGTCCTCCCTCTGTTATTCTCACATTCAGTGTCATTCAGTATCGTAACATTATAGTATTACAGTTAGGTAGTATTGTACTAACCATTTCTTAATTTTTGCAGTCAGTCCCAACAATTGATACAGTTGCACAATCTGTATCCCTTCAGTTCCAGTTACCCAATATCTACCCTATTTCTATCTCCTGATGACCTCTGTTCTTAACTGAAATTATCCAAGTTCATTCATTAGTGTTAGTTCATATCAGTGAGACCGTACAGTATTTGCCCTTTTGTTTCTGGCTAATATCACTCAGCGTAATGTCCTTAAGGTCCATCCATGTTGTTACATACTTCATAACTTTATTCTGTCTTACATCTGCATAATATTCCATTGTATGTATATACCACAGCTTATTTAGCTGCTCGTCTGTTGATGGACATTTGGGCTGTTTCCATCTCTTGACAATTGTAAGTAATGTTGCTATAAACATTGGTGTGCAGATGTCCGTTTGTGTCCTTGCCCTCATGTTCTCTGAGTAGATACCTGTCACTGGTATTGCCGGGTCATGGCAATTCTGTACTTAGCTTCCTGAGAAACTGCCAAACTGCCTTCTATAGTGGTTGTACCATTTTTCATTGCCACCAACAGCGGGCAAGTGTGCCTCTTTCTCCACATCCTCTCCAGTGTGTGTGAGATGATATCTCATTGTGATTTTGATTTGCATTTCCTTAATAGCCAGGGAAGTTGAGCACCTTTTCATGTGCCTTTTGGCCATTTGTATTTCCTCTTATGAAGGACAATTTTGCTGGATATAGAATTCTTGGTTGGGAGTTTTTCTCTTTTAACAGCTTAAATATATCATCCCATTGTCTTCTCGCCTCCATGGTTTCTGCTGAGAAATCTATGCATAGTCTTATTGAGTTTCCCTTGTATGTGATGGATTGCTTTTCTCTTGCTGCATTCAAAACTCTCTCTTCCTCTTTGATATCTGACATTCTTATTAGTAAGTATCTTGGAGTACACCTATTTGGATCTATTCTGTTTGGGATACCTTGCACTTCTTGGATCTGTAACTTTAAATCTTTCTTAAGAGTTAGGAAATTTTCCGTGATAATTTCCTCCATTAGTTTTTCTCCTCCTTTTCCCTTCTTCTCTCCTTCTGGGACACATATATTCACATGCTTTTTGTTGTCATTCAGTTCACTGAGTCCCTGCTCATAGTTTTCCATTCTTTCCCCTATATTTTCTCTTGTTTGTCAGATTTCAGATGTCCCATCCTCCAATTCACTAATTTTATCTTCTGCCTCTTGAAATCTAACATTGTAGGTTTCCATTGTTTTTTTCATCTCTTCTATGCCTTTTGTTCCCATAAGTTCTGTGATTTGTTTTTTCAACTTTGGATTTATTCTTTTTGTTTGTCCCTTGCCTTCTTTATATCCTCCCTCAATTCATTGATTTGATTTTTGTTGAGATTTTCCATGTCTCTTCAAACATCCTGAATTGTTTCAACTCCTGTATCTCATTTGAATTGTTTGTTCCTTTGACTGGGCTGTATCTTCAATTTTCCTAGTGTGATTTGTTATTTTTTGCTGGCATCCAGGCATTTAATTCCTTAATTAGTTTATTCTGGGGATTGATTTTTTTTACCTGTGATTTTCTTGCTGGATGACTTTGTTGTCTGTCTGTTCTTTGACATTCAGTTCAGTTTATTCCAGACCTCTAGCTTAGGTTTTGTTTAACGGATCAGAATTTTTTAGTTCTTGTTTTCTTTTTTCTTGCCCTGCCTGTATGGTGCTTCCCCCCTCCCCCCCCTTAGGATGGTCTATTTGGGTATTATAGACCCTAGTCAGATTTTCCTAGACAAACTGGCCTCCTCTCAGGAGGAAAGAGTCACCTGCGTCAGTTTTCCCTGATGGCGAGGATGAGTCCTTTTAATCTTAGTTCTGTTTTCTGGAGGGTTGGTAATCACGTTGTGTTTGGGGAATTTTTTAATTGTAGTTCAGATTTAAATATAACAGGATTGATTTATGTAGAACGATTTTCTTTCACAACCCATTTAGGTGCTTACCTGACTTCAAGAAGGAAGGTAATGAAATAATTTTCTAAACTAAGTCATGCCATGCAAATCTGCAATATAGTAGAGAGTCATTTCAAGTGATTTTTTAGAAAGTGTTAGTAGCACACAGAACTAACAACAGATTGTAAAGAAAGAACAATTTTTTACCATGGTTTTGCCAAATTACGTTTCCCACTTAGTAGTTCCAGGAAGGTTTTATATGGTGGTGTTGACTTAACAATATATTTGTCTTCTCATCTGATTTTCTTTTTTATTTGATATTTGTCCCTTCAGTTATATCGGTTGGAACGCTATGATGAATGCTTAGCTGTGTACAGAGATCTTGTCCGAAACTCCCAGGATGATTATGATGAGGAGAGAAAAACAAACCTTTCGGCTGTTGTTGCAGCTCAAAGCAATTGGGAAAAGGTGGTTCCAGTGAGTATCTGTGTGTAACCTCAAAGCCGTGAAATAACATTCACATTTAGTGTTTGACTGGTATTTTTGCTCCATGACAGGAGAACTTGGGCCTCCAGGAAGGCACACATGAACTGTGCTACAATGCTGCATGTGCGTTGATAGGACAAGGCCAGCTGAACCAAGCAATGAAAATTCTTCAAAAAGCTGAAGGTTGGAAGTTTGTTAAAATTATATGTAAATATAATGTCATATATCTTTGTGGAATATCTGCAGAAATTGCATTTGACTTTTATGGAATGTAGTGGAGGTTATGATGCAGTGGGAAGTTTTCAGAGTTCATCTAGCCTTACTTTAGGAATTTTAACCACATCTCTCCTATTTCTGTCTAATTCCTAAGCCAACCCATTTTTCTGTTTTCAGCTATACCAGACCTTAATGTTTGAATTTTGAGTAATGGGTTTTTGAATGTTACCATGAATTTTAAATGTAAATTAGTTTACTAATGTTAAATATTTACTGCAGTACACAGCATATAAACAATCAATAAATATGTTAATGTTATTAAATACATACTCATGTGCAACGATAATATGGTTTACCTATGCTCATGATGCACACCAGCGCACACTGTTTTTGTAAATTGATAGCACCCTTTTCAGCACGTTTTATCTTCATTTAATATGTTCCCAGATGCAAGATTTATATGCTTTGAAATTTCCAATTTGGAAATAATGGAAGGAATTTATTAGAGAACTTATGTTTGATTTTAATCCTAGAACATTTAGACATTCTACGTGCATTTTCCTTGAAAGCTATGAAAGTGATATCATGGGAACTGCAGAGGGTGAGGTGGGAAAAAAGGTGAAAGAGGATGTTTCACTGTTAAATGTTCAGGGTTAAAAAGAGAGCAAAGATTGGAGCATAATGAAAAGGAAAATATGTTTAAGAGGTAAAATTTCTTGATTGTGTCCAGTATTGACAATAGTATGGTGGAAGGACATTCTCAGACATTGCTGGCTCGTGGGTTAAGTAATATCTTTGCAGTGGGCATTTTGATGATGTGGAAGAATTTTTTTGATGTAGGACTTCCATTTCTAAAAACTGATTTTGAGGAATTCACACTTGTGAGTATGAATGAATATTGAAGGGATATCGTAAGAACAAAATTTAGAAACAGTATGAATTTCTTATTAGGGGTTGGCTAAGTTTTACTATAATGGAGTGGATTACCATGCAGTTATTGAAAAATAACAAAAATCTATATTTATTGTAACATGAAGTTGTCTATAGGATAATAAGTGGTAAAGGGTGGTTTCAAAATAGTATGTATAGTATCCCATTTTCTTTTAAAAATGCATCTGTATACATGTTAAAAAACTGAAATACTAGCAGTTTGTGCTGAATGGTGGATTATCTCTGTACTTTTCTCTGATTGATAAATGTGTGCTAAACGTATTGCATTTATGATTTTTAAATGCCTTTTAAAAAACATGTTAAGTATAGATACTACCTGTGCAAGAAGAATGTCAAAGAGCTAGAATAGAGACTGATAATATTTATGTAGCATACTTGCTACATAAATGCAGAGAAATTTCAAATTTATTTATTAAAATTATCTTAAAAATCTTCTGCCCAGAAATTAAGTTCTTGCTCATTTGAGTGCTAAAAGGACTAGAAGTCAGTCAGCATTACTAATTTTTTAAATACTTTTTCTTCCATAGATCTTTGCCGCCGTTCGTTATCAGAAGATGCTGTAAGTATTCCACTGTTCTTAAACCCATGTTTTACACTTTAATATAAATTAGCAGGAGGCTCTTTGTAGTATTTATTGACTTTTTGGAATATATGATGATGCATTAAATAGGAATCAAAATAGAAAGTCCTCTTTATCAGTTAGTTAATGAAGTCTGTTAGAGGAAGAAATCATAATACAATAAATTTTACATACTTAAACATTTTATTTTAAATTCATATAAATGTAGATTCATTCTCCAGGCTTAGATGTAAGAATCTTTTAAGATCTCTGAGTAGAAATTTTGCATATGAAATTTCTTACATAAACCACATGTAATCCAACATCTGTGATTTCTAGTTTTGTGTTTTAAAAAGTAGAATGATATCTTAAAGACAACTGTGAAGCGCTTTCAGTACAGACTCCTCAAAGATGTTAACTTTCTCACCAATCTTTTATCATTTTCGGACTCAAACCTAATTTACCAGTATTTTGTTTTGTTGTTGGAATTCACCTTTATCAAGTTTTTCTGTGAATTCAACCTGGATTTTATTGAAACAGGTCTCTTTTCACATGTACAGGTCTTCTGTTACTATAATACTTAATTAAATTTTATGCTTTCCTTATTCCCATCTGCCACAAATGGATTTGGAAACACGTAGATTTGACTTCTGGTCATCATACACTAAACAGATGAAAGCTAGATTGTTGGGTGTGGTTAAGGAGGGTAGCATCCAAGTCTTGAGCATTCATTATAGAAAAGGCATCACGCAACCGTTTTCAGAAGCAATGGAGACTGTAGGTTATAATCTCAAGAGTCAGCTAAGGGAACTTTCACTTTTTTACAGAATTAGTTGCAGTTTTTGAAGTCTTTTATAATTGATAATTAGTTAGAAAGCTGTAATCTTTGAGTTACACTTCTGGTAGACTTGAGAGTGAAACATTTGTAATATATTCTTAAGAGAGGATTATCTTTCCCGAACATAGAGGTATAATCGTAAAAAGTTGAACCTGCAAGCTGATTTTCTGCCTTTTTTTTTTTTTGATTCCTTGATTTTAGAGAATGATGTTCAATAAATTCTCTGACCATCAGCAATGATTCCTGAACTTGCCATATTCTTCCAGAATTTGTCTTTTTGCCATTCTCATTTACATTTTCCTCCTTGCATGTCAGTTAAATCAAAGAACTGACTCTAAGAGAAAATTCTTGAACATTACGTCTTCTTTAGGGTTGTATATCTTTTAGATGTGTGAATCACTTGGTAAAATGTTGATCATTATGGAGAATTTAAAGGGAAAAAAAACCTGTTTCTTCTCCCTCTTAGGATGGAGCTGAGGAAGACCCACAGGCAGAACTGGCCATCATTCATGGTCAGATGGCATATATCCTGCAACTTCAGGGTCATACAGAGGAAGCTTTGCAACTTTACAATCAGATAATAAAATTAAAGTAAGTAATTAAAATTAAGTATTTTATATGGATGAGGTTTCTATTTAAAGGTTTGTGCCTTTTTGACTGTTGCTTCTTTTTCACAGGCCAACAGATGTGGGATTGCTAGCTGTAATTGCAAATAACATCATTACCATTAACAAGGTATGGAATGTCCATGACTTTTCTACGCTTACATTTTACACTGAAGGCAGATTACTCCAGCATTTCTTGAGATAATTGTCCTTTTTTCCCTGACACAGAGAGTCCGGTTGTAGCAAAATTACAATGGATAGTGTTACTTAACCCTCATAGTGATGATTGTGATGATTCTGCAAAATATTTTCAATTATAAAAATTTGTTGTAGTTCCAAACCCTGAACTTTAAATCTTCCCTTTTTCCAAGTTTGTAATGTATGCAAAATCTTTATTTGTTGGAAATGTAAATTGTTTCAACTTCTAAACTTTTCTCCAAAGAGTATAGATGCAAAAATCCTCACAGAATATTTGAAAATTGAATCCAGCAGCACATTAAAAGAATTATACACCATGACCAAGTGGATTTATTCCAGGTATGCAAAGATGGGTCAACATGAAAAAATCAATTAATGTAATGCACCATACCAACACATCAAAGCAGAAAAACCGCATGATCATCTCGATTGATGCAAGAAAAGGCATGTAACAAAATTCATCATCCTTTCTGGATGTGACTACTTCCAAGGTTAAGAATAGAAGGGAACTTACATGATGGAGGGAATATATGAAAAACCCACAGTCAATATCATACTCAGTGGGAAAAGACTGAAACCTTTCTCCACTGATCAGGAACAAGACAGGGATGCCCCGTGTCACTGCTGTCATTCAGCATTGTACTGGAAGTTCTAGCTAGAGTAGATAGGCAAGAAAGAAAAATAAAAAGCATCCAAATTGGAAAGGAAGAAGTAAAATGTTCACTATTGGCAAATGACATGATCCTGTATATATAAAGTTCTGAAAAATCTACTACAAAGCTACTTGAACCTCATAAATGATTTCAGCATTGTAGTAGGATACGAGATCAACACACAAAAAGCAGTATGTCTCTGTACACTAGTAACAAACCATCTGAGGAGGAAGTCAAGAAAGAAATTCCATTTACAATAGCAACTAAAAGAATCAGATATCTAGGATAAATTTACCTAAGGATGTAAAGGACTTGTACGCAGAAACCCACAAAATATTGCAAAAAATAACATAAAGGACTTGTACGCAGAAACCCACAAAATATTGCAAAAAATAACAAAGATGACCTAAGCAGTTAGAAGGGCCTTCTATGTCCATGGTTTAGAATATTAAATATCATTAAGATATCAGATCTACCCAAATTGATTTACAGAGTCAAAACAGTCCCAATCAAAATTCTAACAGTCTAGAGTACAGAAATAGAAAAGCCAATAATCTAATTTATTTGGAAGTGTGAAGGACCCCTAATAACCAAAAACATCTTGAATACAAAGAACGAAGTTGGAGGACTCAGACTTCTTGACTTTAATGCGTATTACAAAGCTACAGTGATCAAAACAGCATCCTCCTGATATGAAGAGAGATTTGACCCAACAGAATTGAATTGAGAGTTCATAAATAGACTCTCACATCTATGGCCAGCTGACCTTTGACAAGGCTGCCAAGTCCACTCAACTGGGAAGAAATAGTCTCTTCAACAAATGTTGCTGGGAGAACTGAATATATCCATATCTCAAACAATGAAAGAGGACCCCTATCTCACACCTAATACAAAAATAAGCTCAAAATAGATCAGAGACCAAAATGGAAGAACCAGGACCATAGAATTTCTAGAAGACCTTCAAGATCTTTTGGTAAGCAATGGTTTTTAAAATTTTTATATCCAAAACACGAGCAACAAAAGAAAGAATAGATAACATTAATTTTTGTGTATCAGAGGACTTTGTCACAAAAGAGCAGCCCACACAGTGGTAGAAGATATTTGGAAACCACACATCCAATAAAGGCTTAATGTTCAGGATGTATAAAATACCCTGCAGCTCAACAATAATAGAACAATACAATTGAAAAATGGGCAAAAGACTTGGATAGACAATTTTCCAAAGAGAAAATACAAATGGCTAAAAAGCATATGAAAAGATGCTCAACATCACTGGCTAGTAGGAAAATACAAATCAAAAGCACAATGAAATATCATTCCATGCCTACTAGAATGGCCAATATCAGAAATACAGAAAACACAAGTGTTGGAGAAGGTGTGGAGAAATAACAACACTTATTTACTGTTCATTAGAAGCTAGAATGGGTACAGCCATTGTGGAAGACAGTTTGGCAGTTCCTCAGGAAGCTAAGTATAGAACTGACATATAATCCAGCAATCCTGCTACTAGGTGTATACCCAGAAGAACTAAAAGATGGGACACAAGACATTTGCACACCAGTTCATAGCGGCACTGTTCCCAATTGCCAAGTCAGAAGCAACCCAAGTGTACATCAACTGATGAATGGTTAAAGACAATATGGTATACCCATATTTTTCAGTTGTAGAGAGGAATGACGTCCTGATGCATGGCACAACATGAATGAACCCTGAGGACGTCATGTTGAGTGACAAAAGGACAAATTTGATCTCCCTGTCATGAACTGATTACAACAAGCAAACTCTAAGAGTTAGAATCTAGAATATAGGTTACCAGAAGATAAACTGGCATTAGAGAAGGGGGTGTTAATGCTTAACTTGTACAGAATTTCTGTTTAGCTTGATGTTAAAGATGTAGAAATGGATGGTGGAAATAGGAGCACATTATTCTGAATCTGATCAACAGTGCTGAACTATAGAGATTGTAGTTAAAAGGAGAAACTTTAGGACATGTTTATTACTAGATGAAACAAGATTGTACAACACAGTGAACCCTGTTGTAGATGACAGACTACAGTTAATAGTACAAGTATAAGAATGTTCTATTGTTAGTAATAAGTGTAAAAATATACTTAAAGAGTATACTTAATGTAAAGAGTGGATGATAGAGCTTGTTTTAGTTTGTAAGCTGCTGGAATGCAATATACCAGAAATGGAATGGCTTTTTAAAAAGGGAATTTATTAAGTTGCAAGTTTATAGTTCTAAAGCTCCAAAAATTTCCCAACTATGGCATCCAGGGAAAGATACCTTGATTCAAGAAAGGCCGATGATGGGTGGGCCACGGTGGCTCAGCAGGCAAGAATGCTTGCCTGCCATGTCAGAGGACCCGGGTTCGATTCCCGGTGCCTGCCCATGTTAAAAAAAATGAATAAATAAATATTAAAAAAAAAAAAAAAAAGAAAGAAAGGCCGATGGGTCCAGAACCCCTCTGCAAGCTGGAAAGACACTTGGTGACTGCCTGCTTCCTTTATCTCCTGGCTTCTCATTTCCTAAGGCTTTTCCAGGGGTGTTCTTCTGCATTTCCAAAATCTCTGGCTATGTGGGCTCCCAAGCTTTTTTCAAAATGGTTCCCTCTTAAAGAGCTCCGGTAAGCAACCCCACCTTGAAAGGGTGAAGACGCATCTCCCTGGAAACCAACTGATCAGAAGTTACTACTCACAGTTGGGTGGGTCATATCTCCATGGTAACAATAAAAAAGATCTCACCCAGCAATATTGAATGAGGATTAAAGGACATGGCTTTTCTGGGATACATAATAGCTTCAAACTGGCATAGAACTATTTTAATCTTTAATCAGTTGTAACAAAGATAACTATTTTTAAAAAAAGTACAATTATTTAAGAAATGCTATCATCATTTGTAACAAGTGTTCCACACCAATGCAGGATGTTGGGGGCAGGGTGGTATATGGGAAACCCTTATTTCATACATAATTGTTTCATGAACCCACAACTTTCTAATTATATATAAATATGTATATTCTAGTTATATAACTAGTTATATATATATATATAATATATATTTTTATATATTTATATTTATAAAATTATACTTGCCTGTGTTTATGAATTCTTTGAGATTCCAATGAGGACAAATTCTTTTTATCTGATATAAAAGAATTCCTAGTTGTTGCTAGAAAGATATGTGAAATACTAGAAGTTTCAATTTAATATAATTGTATACTGAACTTTCTTCATTCAAAAGTATTCTTATTTTTTATTCAGAATAGTGCTGGATGCAATGCAAAAGAAATATTAAACATGGTCTTAGTCATTACATAGTTTAAAATATGCCAGTGTTGGAAAATAATGTGCATTTTTAAATTTCTTGTCTCAAGTTCTGTAGCTAACAGGACTTTGTAAAGGGAAAAATCTCTAGGTTGGAAATTTGGAGGATGGAAATATTCAAGGTTAAGCAATAACATAAACAAATATGTCCAGAAATAGTTATGACCAATGGGAGAAAAGCGAAATAACAGATTAGAAAGTACATGTATGCAAGTTAATTAGAAAAAAATAAGTAAATTGGATGATATCAAGTTATGAAAAGCCAGGAGAATCAAGTTTTTGTATAATAAATGCTATAGTAACAAAGTTTAACAAAGTATGGCAATAGCATGCAGAATGAATTGATGCATTAGACCTTACTAGAAAAAGTTTCTTGAGGAGTCATTCATATGAAAAACAATTTCTTGCTGTACATTAAAATGATATCACTGGTTTGAGGAGTCACACTTAGAAAAAGCAGAATTTATTTTAGATTTCCTGTTAGTCTCCTGTAGTATTTAAATCAGTAGAAACACATCATTTATTTGCATATAGTATATATGTAACAAAGCTAGAACACTGTACGCATAGGAAACACCCAGGTACTCAGTTTGTCCTTCTCAGAATGCAATGTGACATCATTGACGTTTTTCCTTGAGAGGTACATGACTTTCTGAATTCCTTTCAAGTCTTTCTTTAGACAGGTAACACTGCCCCACACAGAAGTTTCAGAGATTGAGCTTCTCTTTGCTTTTGCCTACTTAAGAAGGACCCTAAGATAAAGAAAAACATGTTGCATGAATCTTTCTGCTAACAATGGGTTCTAAAGTGGATTGAATGAATTTCTGAAGTTTGTTTAGATTTGCTTACATAGTTACAATATTTCAGAGGAATAAATTACTTTTCTCATTTGTTATGTGACTTCAAAAGGACATGACTTATAGAAATTGCATATTTATGTATCTTTGTAGTCCTAATTTCACTGTAAGATTTGTGCTATCCCTATGTATTTTTCCTCAAAAAATCTCAAAACATGGGCGGGCCATGGTGGCTCAGCAGGTAAGAATGCTTGCCTGCCATGCCCGAGGACCTGGGTTCGTTTCCCGGTGCCTGCCCATGTAAAAAAAAAAATGAAAAAATCTCAAAACAAGCAGTTAATGGTGGAAAGATAAAACCACTTGTCTCCTTGCCTTCAAAGCAGCTCAGTTGCAAAGCCTTTTCATACCTCTAGGGGCTAAAAACGCAAGCTCTAAAAGAACAGAATTATATTGTGAGATATATATAGGTGAATTTGAACTGCAGAGGTTTTGTTTCTTCTGTGAATCAAGAACCCAAAACAAGCTTCCATATGTCTTAGAAGGTAAGGCATCTGAATTAGTAGATACATGATCTTCCAAGCTCTTTGGAAGCTCTTTGGTTGTATCTTTGTAAAATAACTAAATGAAAGAGTATTGAGACCTTGGAATGTTCAATGTTGAAGTCTGAGGTTGCTGTTAATGGTGGATGAACTTTTCGTCTTTTTGTCAGGACCAAAATGTCTTTGACTCCAAGAAGAAAGTGAAATTAACCAATGCAGAGGGAGTAGAGTTTAAGCTTTCAAAGAAACAACTTCAAGCTATAGAATTTAACAAAGCTTTACTTGCTATGTACACAAACCAGGTAGGTAATAGACTGTTAGTGCCCTTGGTAAACTTTTTCGAATATGGGTATGTCGGTCCAATCTATTTATATTTTTTATATGTTTTATATTTTATGTATTTTTCTTTACATTTTGTCTTGAACCCATACATATGTTTTTCTCCCTTTCAGAATGTCATATATCAGATTTTATTTGTTTAACAAGTAATTTGTATACTTCTTTATAAGGATGTGACGTTGATGTGTTTTAAGAGGAGGAAAACAGTAAACATAATTTTAAATGAAATGATCTTCTCTAACTTCTAACCTCTGAATTAGAATAAGAATCAATGAAGATACCGATCATAATTAAAGGTTTAAAAATCCATCTTACATTTTAGTTTGTACATAATCACATCAAGTTAAAGATGTTAGGGAGGTCTAGAAAAATAAAAAAGATAGGAAGGTCTGTTCTAACTCCAGCATGTAGTAGTTCTAATTAAATTGTTTTCATGTTCTTCTAGAACAGAGGTTTTCAGTGGGTAAGTGAGAGCTAGTAACATTTTTATTATGTAGAACTCAGTCAAGTTATTCTTAATACTTAAGCAAGAAACACATACACATTTAAATGAAAATAAGCTAAAATACTTTGTTTTGAAGCAAGTACTTATTGTATTTTTTTAAAACAAAATCCTGAAATTTAAGAGTCTGAATGTTTAGAACTTGTCCTTTTTTAAGTGCTTTTAGAACTCATGGCTTAAATTCAGTACATGGAAATCTTTTTCATAAAGGGGAAAGTTGGGAATAAATGCTATAAACATATCCTCTCATCCTAGGTTACTTCAAATGATTTCCTCCTCCTACCTCCCACAGACCTTTTCTTTTAGGTTACAATGTTTAATTGACAAGCCTATTTTTTTTTACTTTTTAAGCTTATTTTTTTTATTGTATAGTATAACATATATACAAAGCAAAGAAATAAAAAAGTAATAGTTTTCAAAGCACTCTTCAACAAGTAGTTATAGGACAGATCCCAGAATTTGTCTTGGGCTACCATAGATTCTCTCATATTTTTCCTTCTAGCTGTTCCAGAATATAGGAGGCTAGAGGGTTTAAATATTTTTTTATCATCACAATCGACTTTTTCTCCATTATATCTACAAAAAAGCTATGAATTTCAAAGCACAGCACCACAATTAGTTGTAGAACATATATTTCAGAGTTTAATGGGTTACAATTTCACAATTTTAGGTTTTTATTTCTAACTGCTCTAAAATACTGGAGACTGAAAGAGATATCAATTTAATGATTCGGCATTCATGTTCATTTGTTAAATGTTATCTTCTCTGTATTTGTTAAATCTTATCTTCTCCACCATCACTTTTGATCTTTCTGTCCCTCACTTTAGGGGTGTTTGGGTTATGGCAATTCTAAATTTTTCTTATTGGAAGGGTCTGTCATTAATTTGGGGTAGGGAGATGGAACTATCTGATGTTCTGGAGATTCTGGGTTACATTTCAGGAGTTATCTGGACCAGGGACCCATCTGGAGGTTGTAGGTTTCTGAAAAGTTACTCTAGTGCATGGAACCCTTGTGGAATCTTATATATTGCCCTGGGTGTTCTTTAGGGTTAGCTGGAATGGTCCTGGTTGGGGGTTGGCAGCTTATGATAGGTAGCAAGGTCTACCTGAAGCTTGTATAAGAGCAACTCTCAGTGTAGCCTCTGGACTCTATTTGAACTCTCCCACTGATATATTTATTAATTATACTCTTTTCCCCCTATTGGTCAGGATAGAATTGTTGATCCCACAGTGCCAGCTCTGGATTCATTCCTGAGAGTCATCTCCCATGTCTCCAGGGAGACTCTCACCCCTGGATGTCATGTCCCACATAGGGGGGAAGGTAATGATTTCATTTGCAGAATTGGGCTTACAGAGACTGAGGCCACATCTGAGCAACAAAAGAGGTCCTCCAGAAGTAACTCTTAGGCATGCCTATAGGTAGTCTAAGCTTCTCCGCTACCTACATAAGCTTCACAAGAGTGAACCTCATGATCAAGGGCAGGACCTATTGATTCGGGTGTCCCTAAAGTTTGACACAGTATCAGGAGATTCCCTGATGGTAAGGCTTAATACTTCCATATTTTTCTTCCATCCCTCAGGGGTCTTTGCCAATACTTGACTAGCCTATTTTTGTGGGGGTAAAACTGTTGTCTTTCAGGCAGAACAATGCCGCAAAATATCCAGCGGTCTACAGTCCCAAAGCCCCGAGCATCTCCTTCCTGTGTTAATCCAAGCTGCCCAGCTCTGCCGTGAAAAGCAACACATAAAAGCAATAGAGCTGCTTCAGGTAAGAAAATAACCCTGCAAGTTTGTAAATTTGATGGGAAAACTGGGGTACCATGCCACTAGAAAAATTTCAGAGTGTCATGTTACTTTAGTTCATTCATGGATTACAACTTTGTTCTGTATAAGTTTGTATTATGTAAGTATTTGCCTCACACGCTGAAGAATGCTTTTTATTTGGATATCTATTTTAAATGAATTAGGGATTTATTTTATACTTCTGATACCAGAACATACTTGCCCCTTTTTCAGTAATGTCTTGACCACTAAGTCCTGATCCATGATCCCAGATAATTACAGAGACTCTGACTTGGCTTTTATCAACCAAGACCAGCTATTCAATTATATGTTTAATTTTCTTGAAGAAACATAAGGTTGGAATGAGGTTGCGCCTCAGAATGAGGGAAGTTGCCTAGTAGGGAGTTGCTAAGTCAGTACCATTTATTTTGAGTGTGTTTAAAAAAAATCTATGTAGTGATCATAATTATTTCTTTTAGTAAAGTCAAGGAAACACAACATTATTGCTTTTATTTTCAGAGTATGCCTTGAAAGCAAAGAAGGTGCTAAATAAAATTTTCCTCAACTAGAATTCTGAGCAGAAACCAGAAGTTTAATCTTTTAAAACTGGATTTAGAATTGTATGTACCTGAAATCATAAATTGTAATATGTACAGTTAGTTGTGTAAATTAAATGTTTTTTTCCCCTCAACTAAAAAAATTTTAGGAATTTTCAGATCAGCATCCAGAAAATGCAGCCGAAATTAAGCTGACTATGGCACAGCTGAAAATTTCCCAAGGTATTAATGATTTTTGTCATGATAAAAATATCTTAATGAAAGCTTAAGGTTGGAAAGATTCTAAAGTAGTTGTGGGATATGTAATTTTAAAGTTTTTGCATAGTGGTGAAGAGTAATTATTGCTGTTTCAAACATGAGGGTAGATTGTGTATGATTTCAGCAGATTTAATAGTGAGTTAATCTTTTCTTGGGTTATTCCTAAATTGTTAAGATCACACTCAAATCATTTCTTTAAAGCCAGGAGAAGCAAAAGTATCTTTTTAGAAAGACCATATTTATCAAATTTCCCGGTATGTCAGATATAGAAATGCTAACTGTTAGTATTTGTGTAGAATTAGAAAGGGATTACTTTGCACCCTAGATTTCAGAATTTCTTAGTTTAGTCTCTTATCTTTCTGTTATACTTTTTTTATTAATTAAAAAAAAAGAAATTAACACAGCATTTAGAAATCATTCCATTCTACATATGCAATCAGTAATTCTTAATATCATCACATAGATGTATGATCATCATTTCTTAGTACATTTGCATCGATTTAGGAAAAGAACTACCAAAACAATCTGTTATACTTTAACACTTAAATATCTGAGTGAGAAAAGCAAAGGAATTTAATACAATTAAATTTAAGAATTTCAGGTTGAATTTTCAGTCTTAAAAAACTGCCAGTGTTTTTGTCCAGGATTTTGAGCAAACAACATTGAGATTATCTAAAGGTGAACTGTCCAATGTGGTAGCTACATTGAACTTTTTGAAGATTAGATAAACTGAAACTAAATAAAATTTAAAATTCAGTTTCTCAGTTTTTCTAGCTATGTTTCAGATCTTTAGTAGCCACATATAACCAGTGACTATTATGTTGGATGGTGCAGATTTGGGCCTTTCCATCATCACAGAAAGTTGTATTGTAGTTTTGTGCGGACCTTGCATTCTCAATGGCAGTAAAAATGGTTTTGTGGGGGAATTGAAAAAAAATCTTAGGTATTATAATGGTTATGACCCTCCAAAGGGTCACAGTATGTAAAGAGATGTGTTGTATTTCTTTGGTATTCAAATTTCATGAAGGAGTTGTGGAGGGCAGGAATGTAATTAGGAGCAAAATGTTTGATAAGCTCCTTCATGGGACAATAATGAAAACAAGGTTGAGAAACATTGCTTGTCTGTATCTCCCAGTTTTCACATCTCCTTACCTTCTTCCCTTGTGTTTTTTTTTCTTTCTCCCCATCCCTCTTCTTTTCCTTCCTCTCCCTTTTATTTTTCATCAGTATTTTTTTTCCTATAAGGATTATATATCATCCTGAAATTATGAGAGCCTGTCTTGGATTGTTTTATTTTGTTTTTAGAGACTTTGGAAAGTTTGTTAGGTTTTCAGTGATTGGAAAATCAAAATTTTAATCTCAGGAAATTTTAATCTCATAGGAAAATTTTAATCTCATAGGAAACTTTCTGTTGTCTTCAGTAACATATTTTAAGGTTTTTAGGGAAGGATCTCACCTTCAGGTTACAGTCGGACAAAAGAAAAATAGAATTCCTGTCCTGGGGCTCTGTTTTGGCAGCAGCTCTGTCATTGACTTCTTTGAGCTTAAGCAGATATATTATTTATTTGAAACTCATTTTCCTAACCTGTAAAATGAATAGAATGCCTTATCTCAAAGACCTCAAACCTGTGTATTTATAAATGTTACAGAATATGAATGTTGTATTGCTTTACTAAGGAAAAGTAATGGGGAGGAAGTAAAATTTCTTGTATTTTTTTTCATAATTTGCTTTCTTCAATGTGATGGTGACTTTGTTTTTAACTTAAGGTAATATTTCCAAAGCATGTTTAATACTGAGAAGCATAGAGGAGTTAAAGCATAAACCAGGCATGGTGAGTTTATAACTAAAATATTACAAGACTAAAAACGTAATGCAGGGGGTGCATTAGTCCAGTGGTAGAATTTTCGCCTGCCATGCGGGATACCTAGGTTCAATTCCCGGTCCATACACTTCCCAAAAAAACAAACAAAAATTCAACGAACGGTGCTGCAGTAATGGGATACTCACATGGAAAAATAATGAAATGTGACCCCACCATACAGCATATCAAAAAAAGGGGGGAAAAGTAACGCAGTTGGTATATCTGATGTTTTTTGTGTTCTTTTTAATTTCGTATTTATATATTTCATAATATAGGTGTAGTGAAGATAATAACAATTATTTATCTGGCATAAATTTAATTTCATTCTTTGTTCTGCTTCATTGGTGTATTATTTATAAGTGCCAGGTACTGTTTAGGCTTTATCTTACTGAGAGCCAATTTTAATAACCTAAAATATCTATAGGTCTTCAATGTGATTTCTCTAAATTAAAAATGTAGTGATAGTGGCCAACAATTTTAGTTTTTAGTTCTCTTCTGATTTTTCAAGTGTCATAAGTTTAGATTAGTATTATAGCTGAAAGTATCTATTTCATAGAGACTAATTCTGTAGTGGAGATTTGTTTGTTGAAAAGGAACTATTTCATTCATGTTTGAATCCTCTGCTACAGCTTGTTTGCAGTTGGCACTCAAATGTGCAATGTTATGGTAGTGTTTTCCCTTTCGAAGATTCCTTTTATAAGGACTGGGATAAAATTACTGTGCATGAGACTTAAATATGATATGTGGCTGAAACATTGTTTCTAATACTTAATAAGCTGGCCTTCTGTTACCTTTCAAAGAATTTATCCATTTCATCCAGGTTGTTGAATTTATTGTAATAAAGCTATTCATAATAAAATAAATTCCCTTATTTTCCTTTTGACATCTGTAGCATCTCTCTTACTCCTGAAATGAATTATTTGTCTCTTCCTTTTTTTTTCCTTGATAAGTCTGACCAGAGGTATATCAGTTTTATTGATCTCAAAAATCCAGTTTTTTGTTGCCTTTCTATCCTCATCTCTCACTTCTCTTTTCACTCCACACTTTTCCTCACTGACTTTTTGCAGTTCAGGCCACATACGACTTACCATGGCAATTTAACTACAATAGTCTGTACCTCACACATTGAATATCCTGCAATGTCTTTTTGTACAAAAATTCCTAAGCACTTACTCTCAATTTCTGTACTTACCTTGTTGTGCACTAGTAACAAAATGTTTGCATACCACACTGGACTGACAACCACATTTTGACTAGCTCTGCTTTAGAAGAAAGGTATATTTTGTATATAACTTCCTTTATATTTACAAAACACTGTTGTTCATGGAGTTTCTAGGAATAAAGTTATTAATACTCTCTAAAGATAATTTTGGGGGTGATGGCTGACAGCTCAGCAGCCTTTATTTGCTATTTCTCCATTGTTTTTCATTTCTAAAAAGTTTATTTTGGAAAAAAATTTATTTGGGGAGTGAAGGAAGAATTTTATTCATCAATCTATACCTTTGGTTGGTTAGGTATCTGCATTAGTGACCATGTATAGCCATGAGGAAGATATTGATAGTGCCATTGAGGTCTTCACACAAGCTATCCAGTGGTATCAAAATCATCAGGTAAGTAAATGGAGTAAAAACATTGTGAGGTCATGTTTTTACATAAAAATTGAAAACTTCAGTAATGAACTCAAAATTTAAGAGAACGAAAATATTCCAAAGCACTATCAGGAAAGTAGAATTCAGACTGTCAAATTCATTATCAAGTGGGTAGAATGCTATTAAGTATACCTCACTCAGATAATCACTGCAGAATGAAAAAAAAAAAAAGATGGCTCGGTTATGTTTTCTGAAGCTCTTTCCTGTGTATGTTTTTGTTTGTGTGTATAATCTCAAGAAAGAAGAATAGTACAGAACATGGTTCCATACATGAGATCTCAGCTTAAGTGGCTAGAGAGTCCATGGGTGGTAATAATTGGTAGGAGAATAGTACAGGGAATAATTGTATATCATATCTTTGTCTAGTAGGGGCATTCTCAGTTTTCCAGAATGGGGCTCAGTGTAGGTAATATCCAAGTTATAAATACCCTTGCATGCATACAGGTTGTACTGTTACTTTCAGTGGAGGGATATCAGCATCCTGAAAAGCACTGTGTTAATGTTTTAAGAACTAGCATGCCATAATTTTAAAATTTGATTAAAGAAGAATGTTCCTAGTTGTAGAAAACAAATGGGTTGTGTTCCAAATTCATAAATTGGTGATTACTTACACTATTTGTCTAGTTGACTCCTTCCCTGTATGTGTATGTGATTTCATTTTTGTTGTTCAGACATGCAATTAAACTTAAGATCAGGAATTTAATGGATAGGTCCAGTTTAAAGGTGTAATGAATACTGACTTGATTGACTTGATATTTAGCATAATTTTTTTTCTTTGTATTGAATCTATAGCCCAAATCTCCTGCTCATTTGTCCTTGATAAGAGAAGCTGCAAACTTCAAACTCAAATATGGGCGGAAGAAGGAGGCAATTAGTGACCTAGAACAGCTATGGAAGTAAGCTCTGAAAGGTGGAGATGTAAAAATCTAAGTTTTATTGCTGCTGTTTATTATCAGGGAGCTATTTTGCTTGTTTGTGTTGCATTTTCCAGTTTTATAAACTGTTTGGTAATTGTCTTATTTCTTCTTTTAGACAAAATCCAAAAGATATTCATACACTGGCACAGCTTATTTCTGCCTACTCACTTGTAGATCCTGAGAAAGCCAAAGTGTATCCTTTTGGTTGTTGTTCTGGACAGTTCTCAAATGGCACACTAGATCTCCATTACCTGCATTTGGACCAGGACTTTTTTCTGTATTAGAAAAAAAACAGTCTCTGGGACACAGCCTGTATTCCTTCAGGTTCAAGGCCAGCAGGAAAAAGAGAAAGAAAACATATATTTTATTTAGGTAGTTGTGATGAATCTGAAATGTCATTTTAATTTACCATCTTGGGGGGTCACATACCCATCTCAGGCAATTGCTATTAAGAGAATCCAATCTTTGATTGTGTATGGTTAGATTATGTGTGCTACTCTAGTCTGGGTGTGCTTCCAAGACCTGCGGGAAGGGGTTGGATGCTGAACAGCCACAAGTAAAAGCCTTTGCAGTGAGCAAGTTATATTTTAAAAGCTTGATAGCTGTTTTGGAGTGAAATTTTTATTAAGCTGCCACCCTGGAGTACATTACTTGAGTTATATGATTAGATACTCCTTTCTTAGATTCTTACAAATTATACTGTAAATAATTGGTATTATGACCTGCTGATGTGTTATTCAATAGAAAATTTAAGAATATTTTTCTGCTTTTTATGAAGATCATCAAAAAATGGCAGTGTTTTTTTCTTTGGGCATTGATATATATTGGCAGGCATGTGTATTGTATGTTCCTGAACTCCTGTTGTATCCCAGTCTTAGTAAACACTTACCCTCATCGGATAGTATGTCTTTAAAAGTAGACGTTGAGGCTCTTGAAAATTCTCCTGGTGCTACGTACATTCGTAAGAAGGGTGGAAAAGTTGCTGGAGAAAATCAACCAAAGGAGCAAGGGTAATGTTTTTCGCTAACTAATTCTGAGGTCCAGCAAAATGGTATATATATATATTTTTTTTTAATTAAAATTTCTTGAATAAGGAATAAAAAAAAATACATTCTCATAAAAATTCCACATGCATAAAGTCTGTTCCCTTTCATTTCTTTCCTGTTTGTTTTTGCCATGCCAGGGTATCAGTCTCCATCCCACTTTGACTCACCCAGAATTAACCTCTAGTATTCATTTAGTGTGCATCCTTTCAGATGTTTTTATTTGCATTTACATAGAGAGAAGGGTTAGAAATATTTTCTTAGATTAGTTTATTTTTGTTATTTATAGAAGTGAAATTATATTGTACTTACTGTTTTCCAACTTGTTTTCATTTAATGTCTCGTAGATCTTTCCATATTACTAAATGTTGACATATTTGTTTTTTGCTTGGCATTCCTTAGGCTAGATGTATCCCTCCTGATTTACCTGTAAGTTACTGATGTCCATTTAGTACATCATTTAGTATTTCTGAACCAAAGTTCAGATGGTGTATTTTGCTGATTTGAAGAAAAGGTTAGCCAGTGTCATTAACTTATTAGAAGTCAAGTTCTGATTCTTTCCTTCTTTTCCCACATTGCCATCTCAAAACACAAAACCAGACGCCTACAGTAGTAAGACATATAAGGTTTTGACTCAAGATGAATAGAGCACTGAAGAGCTGACCCTTCTCCAGTTTTGTGGCTTTCATGTGTTTTCAATGTTTTCTCCTTGTTAAATTGCCTTTTGAAATCAATTTTTTCCTAACAGTAAATGGATTGATTTCTTTCATTATGAAGGCTGTATTCAATAAAAAGCATTTCGTCTTCATATTTTAGTAAAATAAGTTTGAATGAGTTGAAGTTTGGAAGGTATACTATTCCAGATTAAGTTTCATCATATAATTCTGATATTAAATTTTATCAGGAAATTCAAAATAACATATATTTAAGCCAGATCTTAAAGGGATTTTCAAATAATGCCTATTTTTGTAGTGCACTTAAACATTTTCAGTATTTTTTTTTTCTCTTACAAAGCAAGGCTAGGTAATTAGAACATACAGCTCTTTTTAAATCCCTTTACTGAATCTGCTTTTTCTTTTCCCTTAGACAATCATTAGGTGCACATTGACTTTGAAGCTTTTAGATTTTAGCACAGTATTTTCTTTTTTGTGTGTGCATGGGCAGGCACCAGGAATCAAACGCAGGTCTCCGACATGGCAGGTGAGAACTCTGCCTGCTGAACCACCGTAACTTGCCCTAGCACAGTATTTTCATTATGCACTTTTATTAATGCTCTTTATTTTGTACCAACTTTTAGATGCAAAGGTTTGGATTTTTTTGAAGATACGATATAGAATAGATTTATAGTAGGTGTTGGCAAAAAATAAATCATAGTCCTTGTCTGCAAAAGAATGTAAGTGCAGCAGAAGGAAATGGTTAAATTGCTGTTCTAGTTTACTAACTGCTGGAATGCAGTATACCAGAAACGGAACAGCTTTTCAAAAAGGGAAATTTAATAAGTTGCTAGTTTAAGGTTCTTAAACTGAGATAATGTCCCAATTAAAGCAAGTCTATAGAAATGTCCAATCAAAGGCATCCATGGAAAGATACCTTGGTTCAAGAAGGCTGATGAAGTTCAGGGTTTCTCTCTCAAGTGAGAAAGCACATGGCAAACATAGTCAGGGCTTCTCTCTCTCTCTCAACTGTAAGAGCACACAGCGAACACGGCATCATCTGCTTGCTTTCTCTGCCTGGCTTCCTATATCATGAAGATCCCCGGGAGGCGTTTTCCTTCTTCATTTCCAAAGGTCACTGCTTAATGAACTCTCTGCTTCTCGTGGCTATGTCGTTCTTCTCTGCTTTCTCTGAATCTCTCATTCTCCAAAATGTTTCCTTTTTTATAGGACTTCAGAAACTAATCAAGACCTACCCAAATGGGTTGAGACACACCTCTACCTGATCCATCTTAACAACCACTATTGATTAAATCACACCTCCAGGGTGATGATCTAATTACAGTTTCAAGCATGCAGTGCTGAATAGGGATTAGACAAAATGGTTGCCTTTACAAAATGGGATTAGGATTAAACCATGGCTTTTCTAGGGTGTGTACATCATTTCAGGCCGCACATTCTACCCTCTGAACCCTAAAAAAAACATGTTTTTCCCATATACAGAATACATTAATTCCATCACAATATCAGAAAACTTCAAAGCATTTCAGTAACAGTCAAATGCAAATACAAGTACAAGGTTTCATCGAAGTTAGTTACAAGTGTGGTCTGTGCTCAAGCAAATTCTCCTCTGTCTCTGGACCTTCGAAAACTCATAAGTTATTTACTGCCAACATACAAAGGAGGAATAGTCACGGGATACATATACACATTTCCATAGGGAGGAAGGAACGCAGGGATCACCAGACCCATAGTTTCAAAAACCTGCAGGCAAATCCCATTAGATTTCAAAGTCTGAGAGTCATTTATCTTCAGGGTTTCTGAAAGTGGTAGTCCCACCCTTTCCAAGGGCCTATGCAGAGACCTGCCTCTTTCTGAATGCAACCTTGGAGGACACCGGGGAGACCATCTTTTCTTGGCTCCACCCTCTCCAAGCATTGGGGCCACATCTGGGCTCTCTGTCTTCTCCGGGGCACATGCTCAACCCTTCCATGGGGTGGCAGCCAGGCTCTCCCCAAACCCCAAAGAATGTGCTGTACCTTTTCCAAAGCCTGAGGTGGCACAACTCTTCACTGCAACAAGGGGGAGACTCATCCTCTCTGTGTATGTGAGTGGGCCCACTCTCCTGGCTGAGGTTTCTTGTCTTCAGACCCGAGCTTCCATGGTTTTCCATGGTTTTCACTCGGCAGACTCCAATTTGTCCCTTTTGTGTCCCCGTTTGTCCAGATTGGCAGTGGTTTCATTTACACCAACAGTCTCTTCAAGCACTGTGGGACTTCCCCATCATTCTCTTCACTGTTCCTCCAAAATCTTCCCCTTAACCATCCAAAAAACCAGTCCAACATGTCTGTTGTTTGCAAACTGCAGCAGCACCCACTTCTCTGGTACCAAATTCTGTTCTAGTTTGCTGGCTGCCAAAATGCAATATACCAGAAATGGAATGGCTTTTAAAAAGGGGAATTTAATAAATTGCTAGTTTACAGTTCTAAGGCTGAGAAAATGTCCCAGTTAAAGCAAATCTATAGAAATGTCCAGTCTAAGGCATCCAGGGAATGATACTTTGATTCAAGAAGACCAATGAATTTCAGGGTTTCTCTCAAGTGAAAGGGCACATGGCAAACACAGAGTTTCTCTGTCATCTGGAAAGGCACATAGTGAACACGGTCAGGGTTCCTCTCTCATCTGGAAAGGCACACGGCGAACATGGCATCATCTGCTAGCTTCTCCTGGCTTCCTGTTTCATGAAGCTCCCCGGGAGGAATTCTCCTTCTTCCTCTCCAAAGGTCACTGGTTGATGGACTCGCTGCTTTTCATGGCTATGCTCATTCTTCTCTGCTCTCTCCGAATCTCTCATTCTCCAAAATGTTTCCTCTTTTATAGGACTTCAGAAACTAATCAAGACCCACCCAAATGGGTGGAGACATGCCTCTACCTAATCCAGTTTAACAACCACTCTTGATTAAATCACATCTCCAGGGAGATGATCTAATTACAGTTTCAAGCATGCAGTGCTGAATAGGGATGAGAAGAGACGGTTGCCTTTACAAATGGGATCAGGATTAAAACATGGCTTTTCTAGGGTACATACATCATTTCAAACTAGCACAGTTGCAAAAGAGGTTGTACATGCTATGTGTGAATAGAAGGAATAATCAGTTCTTCCTGGGGATAGTGGGAGGTCAGAAAAGGTTTCATAGTGGAGGTGACTGTTGGCTCTGAGGAAAATGAGGATGAGGTAGGTAAAGTTTGAGCAACAATGCAGAAATAACAAATGGCAGGGAACCTTTGGGAAATTGCAGTTATGTCTGTGGAGTATGACTTGTAAGGAGACAAATTTAGGAGACTATTGCATAGTATAAACGAGAGGAAGCACTGAAATAAGGTACTGTAAGGTGCATTTCTTATTCTTCAAGGTGTTCTGAAAGAACTGTCACAATTGCATGACTTGGTAAAATGAATTTTTGGCAGAAATTGTTGCTATCTAGTCTTTTTTAGTTCACTGTTTCATAGTTCTCCTAGAAGTACATCACATGTACATGTATGCAGTGACATGTTTTTATGTCTTCCTCTTTTCACCGTTATCATTGATTTTTCACTGTAGTGTCAGAACCTGTTAAACAATTTTTTGAAGTGTTTTCTTGATTTCTCTATACCATTTCCAGTGTCCTTTTGGTTCTTTTTCAAAGTACTTAATAAAGGTTTAGTTATATTAAAAATTTAATAAATTTACAAGGTTCAAAATTCAAGAAATTAAAAAGAAGTGCAGAGTAAAGATAAAGTCTTCCTTTCTAGTCTGTCCTAACTCATTTACCTCCTCCCCTGGGGTGCAACCAATGTTACTGTCTTGCATACCTTCCCAGAGATATTCTTTGCCAAACAGGGTAACATTTCACAGTACTTAAATGTTCTAACTTGTGAAAATTTCTTACCTATTCACATAGACTTAATATGTGTACTTAAATTCTTTTTTAGTGTAAATGGTGTCTGTTTTTTGAAAACACTTGTCACCTCTCTTTTCTTACTACCTTTGAAAAACTATAGTATCTGGAGAGCGATTAATGTTAACCTGGATTAATATCCCAACTAGTTTGTTACTCTTTGATGAGTAGCCACTACATCTTAAACAGCTTTACAATAAAGTGCCCAGCTCACTCTTTTGTACCTATTTAATCTTCTATAAATATTTTCATGATGATGGTAATGACTTTTCTTTTTTATAGACAGGGAGATTTGAAAAAGAAGAAGAAGAAAAAGAAGGGTAAGGTTTTTGTTGTTGTTTGAAATCTTAGGTTTTTTTTCTATAAAACAAAAGCTCGAGTTTCACACTATAGAAAAATGTTTGGGCATGAATATACTACCCTTCCTTCTTGCATCTTTGAACACTTACTTTTGTCTTGTCTATAGCTACCTTTTAATTTTATTACTTTAGAGAGTACAGCTCTATAGTTTTCCTGAATTTAAATCCTTATTCTAGTATTCTCTTGCCATGGAACTAGTGAAGTTAATTAACTGACCTGCTTGAGTTTTTCATCTGTAAAATGCACATAATATTATATACCCCATAGGATTAAATGAGTTACTGCTACATGTAACGCTCTTAGAACATTACCTGGCACAAAGTAAGCCCTTTTTACATTAGGGTGCTTTTGGCTGTAAGTATTATAAAGTGCCATTCAAACTGGCTTTAAACAGTCAAGAGGAAGGTTAGCATTAATTTTGATTGATCTAATTCCTGTATCTCTTTTTTCTGTTGTCCATAAGATTGATTGCCATTAGAATCATAGGATAGTGGTTGGAAACAGCCAGGTCTATACATTTAACTGCTTATGTATTTATTTATTTTTTATTCAACATACAAACATAAACATTCTTACCACATGATCATTCCATTCTTATATAATCAGTAACTCACAGTATCATCACATAGTTGTATATTCGTCATGATCATTTCTTAGAACATTTCCATCAATTCAGAAAAAGAAATAAAAAGAAAACAGAAAAAATTCATACATACGATACCCCTTAACCCTCCCTTTCATTGGTCACTAGCATTTCAATCTACTAAATTTATTTTAACATGTTCCCCCTATTATTTATATTTAATCCATATGTTTTACTCATCTGTCGATAAGGTTGATAAAAGGAGCATCAGACACAAGGTTTTCACAATCACGCATTCACATTGTGAAAGCTTTATCATTATACAATCATCTTCAAGAAACATGACTACTGGAACACAGCTCTACATTTTCAGGCAGTTCCCTCCAGCCTTAATTTAAAAGGTGATGTGTATTTAATGCATAAGAATAACCTCCAAGATAACCTCTCGACTCTGGAATTTTTCAGCCATTGACACTTTATTTTGTCTCATTTCTCTCTTCCCCCTTTTGGTGTAGAAGGTTTTCTCAGTCCCTTGATGCTGAGTTCCAGCTCAGTCTAGGATTTCTGTCCCATGTTGCAGAGCTATGCATTTTTGTCATTTACCTGAGCAGGACAAAAAGGGCTTTTTCCCAGTTGATAAATCTTTCTTATTGATCTGTTTAGGCCAACAAGTCCAGGTCAAATGTTCAGCCCAGAACCATTAACTTGGCACAGTGCCACATTGCTTAACTTAGGCTGTGTTCTGAATTAATCCATGACAAGAGTGGGTAGAATTACCAAACTTGGCTTAGACTAGTCAGATATTATCCCTGGAGTCATGTACTTATTCCTGAGTCGTTGGGTTAGTGGGGTCTCCCCTCTCCCCCCAGTCATAACTACTTTTAATCAGTGAACAGAATTTCCTTAACAAATTAAGTACTTTATACAGTAGTGACTTTTATCATTGTCACTACAGTTCAATATGGCTATAGTTGGAAGGGATGTTAGGCCTGTTATTTTTCCAGAAATTGAAAAAGTACCATCATGAAAATAAGGAAGAAAAAAACTTGTATCCAATTGGGGGGACATGTCAGGTGAAAGTGAAGTCTTACAGTTGGAGAATTTGTAGATAGTGTGGGAGGAATTGGAGATGCTGTCATTAAGCAGTAATTCTCTTCGCCAAACACTTCAATTTCGGCCCGAACTTTTTTTTACCCTGGATGGGCTATCACTGGTGGATATGTTTGATCTTTGTTCCTGGTTGGAAGAGTTGAGGTAAGAGAATCCTGGACTCTTAACTGTCAAAGCTGAGATGATACTGAATATATTCTTCCACTTGAGAATGTACTATAAAGAACTTTTTCCAAATTATTATATATGTACTTCATTCTTTTTAGTTCAGTTAAATAGCATATGATAGTGTAGATATACAGTAATTTAATAATTCTCATCAATATTTAAGTTTTGCTATTTTAAAAATATTCTTACATAATTTTGTAGGTTATTTCTTTCTGCAAGATGTTTCTAGAAGTCTTTAAATTTTGACTGGTGCTGCCAAATTAAATTGCTCTCCATAAAGGCTGTACCAGTATATACTGCCACTAGTGTTTCAGTGTTTCCTACTATTTCACTAACACTGGGTAATTACTACTTTTAATTTTTGTTGTTCTGATAGATCTTTTCACCCTTGTCATTAAAAAAAAATTTTTAATTAGAGAAGTTGTAGATTTACAGAGAAATGTAAAAAGTACAGCATTCCCATAAACAACACCCCACCCATTGTTAACACTTTGTTAGTATGGTACCATTGTTAAAAATGAAAGAATATTATAATTGCTATTACTGATAGTCTGCAGTTTAAATTAGGGTGTATTTTTTTTCTGCACATACTATTATTAACACCTTGCATTAGTGTGGTATATTCGTTTTGATTCATGAGAGAACATTTTTATAGTTGTTCTCTATATCAGAGATAGATTATTAACTGTAATCCATCATTTAAAATTTTTTAAATTTTTATTTTAGTTATATATATATATATATATATATATATATATATATGATCCAAAATTGTTCCTTTTAACCACAAAAATAATTCAGTGCTGTTAATTACATTCACAATGTTCCTACCATCACCACCATCCAGTTCAAAAACTTTACAGTCAACCTCAATAAAAACTATGACAAGTTAAGCATTGGCTCCCTATTCTCTGACCCCAACCCAGCCCCAGGTAACCTCTATTCTGGATTCTAACTCTGTGAGTTTGCTTCGTTATTCATACTAGTGAGATTGTACAATATTTGTCTACCCTTCTCATTTTTAATTGGGTTAATAACTTATTTTTTCTGGCTTACCCTGAGTATAGATGTGCCCATTTTTCTTTGGGGATATGCCTATAGATTAGCAATACCTCTGCCTATATTAAGGCTGTTACTCCACATACAAATATTTTTCTCAGTTTCAAAAATTTATTCTTATCAATGAAAATTAAAATTTTTCAAAGATATACTTATATTTTTTTCTTTATAGCTTCTAAATTTTGTGTGATGCTTAGAAATAAAGCCTTTCCCTTGTTAGATTATGCAAATTAATCTTTTTCAGATAAATTTATTTCAGCTTTAACCTTTTTATTCCCAGGCTTAGACACATTGTTTAAATAAACTCTCTTAAACATACTATGGACACATCTCTCATTTCTTTACATTTGTTTATACACAGGAAAACTGCCAAAGAACTATGATCCAAAAGTTACCCCAGATCCAGAAAGATGGTTACCAATGAGAGAACGTTCTTACTACCGAGGAAGAAAAAAGGGTAAAAAGAAGGATCAGATTGGAAAAGGTACCCAGGGAGCGACTGCAGGAGCTTCATCTGAACTGTAAGCTATGTTTCACGATTGTGGTTACTTAGAACATATGTTGGTTCTTTCTGAAATTGACTCAGAGCTATTAGTGAGAATTTTTAATATAAGTATGAGAAATATATTCAGATAATTACACTAAATGTTTTGTAATATGCTTATGAAAAGGAAAGAAAATGTGTGATATTTCTGGTTTGAATATGTTGTAGACTCTTAGGATCCAGGTACCATCATAAGAAAACCATACAGTAAGCTCATTTAGCAATTTAACTAAATGTATAGATAAACTGATTTAATGTATAATGTGACTAGAAAAAAAGTATTAAAAAACATCGTTTCTACCTGGTAGGATTATAGGTCATTTAAAAAATTGTCTTTATTGCTAAGCTTTCTAAAAATAGGAATTACAATATATTGCTTTTTTAAAATTATAAAACAGTAAAGATTTTATTCAGAGGAAAATGGATGGGGGTTGGAAAACCTAAGAAATAGAATATATATGGGAGATTGTTAGAAGTGGAAAATGGAATCCATGTACGTACATATTATATCCTTTTTCTTCCTTGAATATATGCGTGACCAAAACTTTTCTGATCTGATGATTCCAGGGATGCCAGTAAAACTGTGAGCAGTCCACCCACCTCCCCAAGACCTGGCAGTGCAACAACAGTATCTGCCTCTACAAGTAATATCATACCCCCAAGACACCAGAAACCTGCAGGGGCTCCAGCAACAAAAAAGAAACAACAGCAGAAAAAGAAGAAAGGTGGAAAAAGTGGCTGGTGATTAGAACATTTTTGTTGCAGGCCATTTTTAAACTAGTCTCAATGACACTAGGAACATAATAAAGGTAACACAGCAAGAAGCACAGAGCTGCTGCTCCTACCCCCCACATTTCCATAAAATTCTTTCCTGTGCATCAGATAGGAAAACATTTTTCTCAAACTTAATGCTTAGTGGGATTTGGCCTAGTTGTACAATCTAGCTTTGCACAGATTATGAAAACTCAAAATAATTGGGCATTTACCCACCTTGATATCTGGTGAATTTTTCCTTTTCATGTAGTAATCTGTTCTTATATCAGTTTGACAAACAAGGCATATTATCTAAGGTTTTCCCAGGATTTAAACAGAAAATACTTTCTTTTTCAGCTGAGTCTGAAGATATTGTTCCTGTTCAAATCCCACTTTAAATTATGTTTTAGGAGGCCTTAGGAGACTGAAAATGCAATCTTCTGAGCATTCCAAATATCCATTTAGAAATATCATGTGATTAAAAGGGACCTTTATTAATACACTTGTGTTCTTCACTTCATTAAATCGAGAGGCCACAGGAAAACGAATGCCTTGAATAATTTTAACCATAGGTTCTATGTCATGTGATACTGGGATATGTGATACTTTTCATTGCATTTTTATGTATACACATTGGGGCTCCTTTGTGCCCCCATCTCATCTTCAGATTATGGTAACATTATACTGATTTAGCACCATTAAAGAACTCAAAGAAAATATATCAGTGTTGCAAGAAGTTGACTCTTAGACCCATTGTTCTGTGGTCACATTGGTTTGGACTGTTTGAATCAAAAATATTAATGACCCCTATCAACAGTATGAACATTGACTTATTAAATTGAGAGGAAATTAACACCAGAGTTCAGTACCAGGCAGTATTAACACCTAGCAAAACTATTTGGCTCAATTAATAGGTACTCACATGGCTCCTCTTCTACTAATGGGAATGACCATTCATTACCCTTCTCTAAATAATGAAGTGTATTACAGTCAGTTTATTGTGTAAATGTCACTCTTGTCTTCCCTTGCTTACAAGCTACTGTCTCATTGTACTGCGTCATTGAGACAGAAACATTGGGATCCTACTCTTGATAATACTCATTTTCTGCTGCCCGAGATATCATTTAGACTTAATGATTATTTCCTTGTGATTATATCACTCCATCCATGTTAATAAAGTGCTGCTGTGTTTGACTCTGAACATATCTATTGAAACTTCTTCAAAGAATTTTTTTAAAGGCATTTCTCCTTTACTATAGGAGAAAAAGAAAAGAAATACGGTGCTGCCTTTCTTTTCAGTATGATCAGAATTTGTGGTGGCATCTAAAGATAATTTTTAATATGAATGAATATCAAAATACTTTTCAAGCTCTACAGAGAACAATCTTTTGGTAGGGGTGACATATTCCTTTAGAATATGTATTCCATTGCAGATATAATTCTTAGTAAATTTGTTATTTAAGATTCTATTAATTTCTATGGTGAAAGATAAGTTTTTAGGTTAGTTAAGCTACAAAATCTTGATGAAAATTACCCATCATTGAAAATCTTGACCCAGAGTATAGCAGTGAAATTTACAGTTCTCTAGTCATGGTTATTCCCAGTCATTACTAAGCAACTGAAACTTCAGTTCAAGTAGGTAGATTATAGTTGCCAAAAAAGGCGTAAACAACTATGTTAACTTTGCTAGTAATTATTCCCTCTTTGGACAGGTCTTTAACCAGTGACATTTATACGTTGGATATATTATAAAAACCAAGATGGATACATCTGTTCACTGTGGCACATTATAAAATAAAACATTCTAGCAGTGAATATGCATTAAGATGTCATGGGTGTTGGCACCTTATGGAAAACTTCTTAAGAATTTTTTTTTAAGCTGAGAATCTAAAATTCCGTCCTGCCCTTCCCAGCAAAGCCACAGAATTAATCTAATGGGATTGAGAGAACCCAATTTAAAACCTCACTGAAAATTCAGCATGTTGGTGTATGTGTATGTATATAAATTGAGTAGTAAACATTTTTAAGTTACAGAATTTATTCACTAAGCACAGTATTTTCAAGACTACTTGGAAACAGCCACTCTTAAAAACTTTTGCATCAAAAAATAAAAACTTTTACATCACCTAAGCCTTTAGAACCTCTATTAACTGTAGATCTGAAGTCAGATGAATTAAAACATTTTAAATTGTGAATATGCAAGAGTCCAATTTAACAAAATAAGAGAAACCATCCATATACTCCACAACCAGTTTAAACAATATCATGCTATCTTTGAAAAGCTCTGTAAGTGCCTAATTTGCTACATAGTAGATCATTAGGTGTAGCTCCACTACTGTGTTCAATTCTGATTTAAATATCCGGCATTTACTAGCAGCCATGGTTCTTGTAGAAGACTAATTTTATCTCCGAGGATTTTTTTTTTTTAAGTGAAATACATTTCTCCATTGTTTGGAGGAACAATCCTGGATAGCAGCCTCTAGACATTTCTAGTGGAGTTAACACAGGACAGGGGGTGGCCAGATACACAGCCTCATTTACCAGGCTGGTCATTGGCCTTGGGGAGGCGGGGAATCTTTCCCGTCTGGGGACACTCGCGACTCTGGCCCCGCAGGCGTTCTATCCTTGGAGGCTGGGCTCCAGGGAGGTCAGGCGCTGAAGTCGCTCAGATCGGGAATGACGCGGCCCGAGGAAATCGCGCTACAGTTCTCCAGGCCGACCCGGTAGTGCCTCGGGACACTTTAACCGCAGAAAAGTCTCGTTCCTCCGAGCCCTCCTAAATTCAGCGACCGGGCCTTTCGGTTCCTCTTTGTTGGGCTCGTCCCGTCACTAGAATCTCGGCCCTTCCCCCCTCCCCCACGCCCCGCGTCCGCCCTTGGCGAGTGAACCCGAGCTGCCCGGCCGCTGCTTGCGTGCCCCGGAGCTGGCCGCGGCCGTGGTGACAGCGGGTGTGTTGTACGCCGCGTGGACCTACGTCTCCGCCTTGCGCCCCCCGCGGGGGCCACATCTGCCAGGACCCAGGCCCGCGGCTCCAGCGCGCGGGCGCGCGGGGGAAGGGAAGGAAACCAGGGCGGTGGGGATGGAGAGGGGAAAGATGAGAGAGAAGGGAAGAAAGAAAACGGAAAAAGAGAAAATTGGGGAGAAAGGGAGGGAGAAGGAGCAAAGGAAGGAGTCGGAGGAGAGAATTAAGGAGAAAGAAAAGTGTAAATGGAACGAACAAAAAGAGGAAAAGAAGAAAGAGCAAGCGAAGGAGACCGAGAAAGAGAAGGATCCATTTAAGAGAGAAGAGAAAGAGAACAAGAGCGTTTTGACGAGGTCCCTGCTGGAGCTGCCGGTAAGAGACCCCGTGTGCGAGTGGCCTGCGCGGGACTCTCCCCTGGGGCCATTGTCAGGCGTTTAGACCACCGCGCCGACTCTGTGACGTCCGAGGCCCCAGACCTCGTTGAGGTCTCTTTTGCGGGCTTTTTATCTGTGGGAGGCAAGGGTTGGAAAGCTTCGAAGTACCCATCGTCAGCCCCTTCTCCTTGGCATTCCTGCCTACTCTCACCCCTCACCCTACTCTAGCGTACTAACCCTTTTCAGGTCTAGTGTTGAGGAAAAGTTTGATCTTCATGAAGACGCCGAGAACGGCTCTTCTACCCGCATGGCGCTCCTGCTAATGCACAGAGCACCTGACAACTTATGGAAACCAGCTTCGAGCCCGCCCCGCCGCACACAGGCTCCCTTTCCGCGTCCTGTGTCTGAAGGTGCGGAGCTTTGGTGGCTCTTGAATTTATGCACAATGTATTTTGGACTGTTTGCTTCTTTTGCTTGGGCCCTGTGGTGACTGTTTCCATTGTTTTCAGACTGCCACCTCCCAGAAGGAGATTTGTCACAAAGTTTCACAGAGTTCCAGAAAGCAGGCATTATTTGGGTCAGCTTGATCTTCTGTGTCCTGAAGGTCCTGGCCCGGCTTCTTGACCCAGAGCTACTTTCTGATTCCAAACAATTTGAATTCTTAGCGGAGATTGAGCTCTCTAAAACAGACTGCGTGGAACTGTGTCTGATTAAAGGAAAAACTTTTGATAGAGAATAGTGTTTAGTGTCTGAACAAATTGGCGTATGATAATCCCAGCTTTATTTAAGAAACGATAGACATGAGGAAGTATGTATATTCAACCAAAAAATGCAAGCAAAACGTAAAGCATCAGTGACTGCAGAATTACTAGATGGTGGGAAATCATAGCAATGTGGATGGAAAGGGAATTGGGAGCTGTTTACTTTTTACTTACGATATTTCATTGGATATAAGATGCTATTCTTTTAGGTACTGCTAAGGAAAAAAAATGCTGCCAACTAAAATATAGCATACCATTGATTTAAGATACAACCTAATTTCAGAGACATTAAAATATAAAAGAAATGTGTATCTTAGAATTGATTAAATATGTTGAGATAGCCTGAGCAGGGCCACTGGTAGAAATTGTGGGAGGGCACAGCGCCCTTCCCCCAGCCATTTCTTGATGCCACATTGCTTTAAAACATGCCATTTTAAACCATTCAATGGAAGTCTCCTTTGTGCACTGAATCCCTCCTCCTTACCATAGAACACTTTCAGAATGGCATAAAATAGATGGCAGATAGGAGGGGATGGAGATAGAAAACCTCTGGGGAAATACCATTGGCTTTAAGAACCTTCAAGAATTCATTCCGTAAACAAATATATACTTATTCAAATTTTGTCATTCACTAGACAGCTATCATATAGATGCTCTCCCTACAAGTCTCTATTAGACCAGTCCCTAAAACATGTTTCTTTCCCACAGATAATTTGTTTAAAAGGGAGATGGGGCAGACATTCTCCTGCTGTTTAGGTCATTTTCACCCCAAAAATCCATTCTTAGTCTAACAACGACATTCAGTGTTCAAGCAGAACATGCAGAAATTTGTGAGATTATTGTTGTTTCTAAACCAGTGCTATTAAATAAGACAGTTACTAGTGTTTTATGTGTATGAGAAACTCCTCCAGTGAACAGTATGGAAAATAGAATTGATTTCCTATGAGCAGTCTGGCTGTATTGTTACTCATTTATTCCTGTTTAAATTTTATATCCTAGAAACCATCTTTCTGAATTCTCTGAACCTCCTGTCTGTCTGGACCTTTCTTTTCCCTCAATTGAGGTTAGCTATAAAAATTTCTAAAGCTGACATGTTGATGGAATGTATCTTTCTAAGATTTACTTCTAGTTCATCAGATTTTAAATTAAATGTTCATTTGTGATCAGAACTGGTTTAACAATTCCTGTAATCTCAGCCTTTTCATTTAATTATAATACATTAAAAAGTAGAAGAAGGGAACTTTGCCTTAGGGTCTTACAATCTAATTATCTAATTGGCAAGACATTAATAATAAGAGACATTAGATGCTTACATGCTAAGTGACACAGTCAATACATAGACAGTGGAGGTCTCAAGTCCCCAAACAACAAACTGAATTCTGGTATAATCTCTAATGCACATAAATTCAAGAAACAAAGTGAAGTCTGGAAATTGTCCCTGTGCTCTATGGCACCTCCCATAAACCCTGATATAGAATATTAAACGGACCAGGAGTTAGAGGAGAGAGGGGAGATGTGAGATTAATATCACATAATTAGTGGTTAGTTATGAAATATAAATGGATTGATACAGTTTGTTCTAGTCCTCTAAAATGTTTGTGAACTTTTGTTCTGGCTTATGATTACGTGAATATTATTTGGGCCCTATCACAGATGCCCTGGGAAACCAAAAGGAGAAGGAAGAGGAGGACCTATTCTTCAGGAATCCACTGATAGCATAGATTATTGATTTATCTTTTGTTTCACAGGAGAAAAGTAATCAGATCCTAGTACTGGGTCTGGATGGAGCAGGAAAAACAAGTGTCCTTCACTCTCTAGCTTCAAATAGAGTCCAGCACAGTGTGGCACCCACCCAGGGTTTCAATGCGGTATGCATCAACACTGAAGGCAGCCAGATGGAGTTCCTGGAAAGTAAGCCTATCTTTCTCATTACAACTTCAGGATAGCCACATTTCGTTGTCTCTCAACTCAGACGTGATGCTATCAACATTGGGTCCCTGTAAAAAACTTTTAAAAAACTGATCAGATTTTTTAAAACTTTAGAATGACTGTGTAATTTATTATAAGGCACAGTGTGGGAAAACTCACCCTCTGCCCTTTTTATTTTCTTTGTTTATTGATGGTGGTAATAAAGGGAAGTTTAGAGGGAGGCTGTAACACCCCCTTGTATGATCTCTGTCATCAATCTCCTCACATTACTTCAAGTAAACACAGAATCTAAATATATGCAGTGTGCTTTCTCCTCTGCACATTCAATAATAGACAAGTCCCCAAACAGCAGCCCAGAGGCCCATACTCTAGAAATTCTGGAATCACCACCTCTCTAAATATTTCAGTTCCCCAGAGCTGGGTCAGGTCTTCTTGTCTTCTCTTTACACTCTTCCCTTGTATAATTTCATCCATTCTCCTGGTTTTAAATACCAATCTATATGCTAAACACTCCCGAATTTACATACTCTTGATTTTATGCCCTTGATTTGTCTCAATATCTCTTCCTTTCCTTGTGATCTATTAGTCAGTAAATAGCTCCTCACCCATCCAGTTGCTCAAGCCAGAAAGCTGGGGGTCTCCCTTGATTCCTCCTTCAGATCCTCCACCTCTAATTCACAAGTAAACCACTATGAATTCTACCTCCAAAACATATCTCCAGTCGGCCATTTATGCTCCTTTTCCACAGCCCCCATCCAAGTCAGAGCGTCCATCATCTCTTGCTTAGATTACTGCAATTACCTCTTTTTTCCCCCAATGAATTTTTTTTTTAATTTTTATTGACAAAACAACATACAAACACAAACAGGAGGCCTGGAGAGAATGCCAGCAGATGCTGCCATGTTCGCCTTGCCCCCTTCCAGCTGAGAGAGAAATGCTGAATATCATTGGCCTTCTTGAACCAAGGTATCTTTCCCTGGATACCTTAGATTGGACATTTCTATAGACCTGTTTTAATTGGGACATTTTCTCAGCCTTAGAACTGTAAATTTGTAACTTGGCAAGTTCCCCTTTTTTGAAAGCCATTCTGTTTCTGGTATATTGCATTCCAGCAGCTAGCAAACTAGAACAGCCATAGATGTAAAAGTTAATTTCTGAATTGTCATTTCAGTTCCATTGGTCTATATGACTGTCATTCTGTTTTGATTACAGTCACCTTGTAATACATTTTAGATAGTAATTAAAATCTAAGTTTTAAATAGATTTTTTAAATCAAGAAGTGAGAGTCCTTTACTTCATTCTTCTTCTTCAAGCTGTTTTTGGCTATTCAAGGCCCCTTAATTTTCTTTATAAATTTGATAATTTGCTTTATCAAATTTGCAAAGATTTGTAATTTTCATTAGGATTGCATTGAATCTGTAAATCACTTTGGGTATAATTGAAATCTTAACAACATTTAGTCTTCTGATCCATGAGCACAGAATGTCCTTCCATTTATTCAGGTTCTTTCATTTCTTTTAGCAATGTTTTATGATTTTCCATATCTAAGTCCTCTACATCATTGGTTAAATTTATTTCTAGATATTTAATTATTTAAGTTGCTATTGTAAATGGAATTTTTTTCCTTATTTCCTCTTCAGATTTTCCATTACTAGTGTATAAAACACTACTGATTTTTTCTTGTTGCTCTTGTACCCTGCCTCTGCTGAATTTATTAGCTCTAGTAGCTCTGCTTTGGATTTTTCAGGATTTTCTGTATATAGGATCATGTCATCTGTGAAAACGGAAACTTTTATTTATTTCTTCCTTTCCAATTTGAATGCTTTTGACTTCTTTTTCTTGTCTAATTACTCTGGCTAGTACAGTACAATGTTGAATAACAGTGGTAACAACAGGAATGCTTGTCTTTTTCCTTTTCATAGAGGGAACGTCTCCACAGACCACTGTGTTGGCCACAAAACAGTCCAGTTTGGCTGCTGCCAAGACCCTAGCATATACTGCGTCCCTCCCGTTTTGGAATCCCAAATTCTACTCCTAAGCTTAGATTTCTAATTCTTTTGTCTCTTCATCTCTTCAAGGAACTTAAACCACATTTTAAGTTCTCTCCATTGCAACTTTTCTGTAAATCTTAACTTATCCTCAAAAGAAAGTTCATCTTTTGGTTCTGCTTTCAAGATACTCAAGCTAGGACATAGCCACTAAAATATAATTTTTTAATGAAAAATCACTTACCACATGGTATACAGCCTGGTGGAAACTGAGTCATGTCCCCTATAAGACCTTTTCAAGTCATCTGTGAATAAAGATCTTCAAAGATGCTATTAAGATGAGGCCAGATTAAATCAGGGTGGCCTTAATCCTTATAAGCAAAGGAAATTTAGGCATGAAAGTAGAAGCCACAGGGAGGACCAAAGAAGACAGACACCATGTGACAGAGCATGCAATCTACCATCCGAAAACAAGTCTTCTGAGGAAGCACGGTCCTGCCAGTACCTTGATTTCAGATTTTAGCCTCCAGAACTGCAAGACAATAAATCCCTTTTGTTTAAGCCAACCACCCTGCAGTATTTGTCATAGCAATCCTGGCAAACTAAAACGTACAAGAGCCAGGTTTAGAGAGAATTTTTCAATCATAATTGCATATATTACAAAAAAATAAATGCTGATAATCAATGATGTATGCATGTATCTCTAAAAATTAGGGTGGGGGAGCAGCAAATAAATCCAAAGGAAAAAGAAAAGATGATGGAAGAAAATAAAGTTTAACATGGCTACTAATTAAAATGAAAATACACCTACCTACCTGGCTTAGCACCCCTGTCTGGTGGGCAGTTTTCTGTGCCTGCTGGAGCTAGGGATTCCAGGCCAACTGTTTACTAGCCAGAAAGAAGTGTATCACCTGCTTGGAAAATTCCCAAACATCAACCCATCTGTGAATTTCAGCAAATCCTTGAGTGAGGCTCCTTAAGGATAGAGAAATGGTCTCTGCCCTGCCATCCCTTCTCTCCATCTCCTAGAACTAACTTCGACTCTTAGCAGCAAATTTTGATAGGAAAATTTTACTAAATTTTATTGAATTATTTAGGAAATCTTAATGGTGGGGGGAGGCTCTGAACCTTACTCACCTCCTCCCAACACTCACTGATAGCCATCACTGTGGTCCAACTTTTGCTGCCAGTTTGTAGGGTCCAGATAAAAACATAAAGCTAGTTGGTAGGCTCTGGGTATGGCTTGGGAGACAAAAAGTCTTAATGGTACAGAGCTACTGTTTGGGGTGATGAAAAAGTTCTGGTAACAGATGGCAATGATGGTATGTTGCACAAAAGGCAATGTGATATTGTGGCCACTTAATTTAGAGACTCAGATCCATGGACAACACAGACTTCAGTCATGTAAAAACAGAATTTATTAGGAAAGCAATTAGAAGATTATTAGAAATGAGACATAATTACATCACCAGATGGGACAGCACCAATACCTAACGAGGAGTGCTGGGGAATCTCGGAGACAGCATTCAGGGTCTGACTGGTAAAAATCCACAGTAGAGCATCTTCTTCCCAGATAAGATTCTCTCTCTCTCTCTCTCTCTCTCTCTCTCTCTCTCTCTCACTGCTTGCATGGGGTTTATATGGTATCTTTATTCAGTAGTGGCTGGATTCTAATAGCTTGCATGACCAGGCCCAGGTGATCCTCTGGGAACTGGCTAGGGACCAAGAGGAGTTTCCTAGGACCTAGATAACTCTTTTTGTCAAAGTGTATCTCTTTCTGGGAGGATAGCCAGTCCTCCCAGCTAAACTGCACATTTCAACAATTTATTACCAAGGTCACATAATGGCCACCTCAGTTCAGCATAACAAACTATACAATTTATTATCAAAGTCACGTAATGGTAACCTCAGTTGAGCAGAACAGACCCTACAACTTTAGTTTTTGTTTTCTGGTAACACAACATTGTGAATGTAATTAACACCACTGAACTGGTGACATGTACTTGAAAGCTTAACATTTTCTAAAATAGGAAATGTTATGTTGTATATATGCTACCACAATAATTTTTTTAAATGTGTTCTCATCAGTCATCTTTATCTCGTGAAAAGGAATAGCTATTTTGTCTTGTCATCATTGATTAGTTTGCCTGTTGCTGAACTACAAAAAAAATTGAATCCTAACTTATGAGTCGGATTTCTGTATCCGACTTCTTTTACCCACCATTTTACTGGTGATATTCACTCATGTTAAAGTGGACTTTCTTTTTTGTTTGTTTATTTTAGAGAAGTTGTGGATTTACAGAACTATCATGCATGAAATCCAAGATTCCCTACTGTTCTTCAAAATAAAAAAGATTCCTTGGTATAACCTAATAAAAAAAAACACAACTGTATTTTAGGTAGACTTTTTTTGTAATAAGCTGGAGAAAAGGTGTGACTTGATGAAAACAAAGAGACACAGGACTTCTAAATAAAAGAGACATTCCAAAATTTGTGTTATTTGAAATGACCATCTAATTTTGGGGGGAGCTTTTATAAAGGCAGTTTATGAAGTTCCAAATTTACAGTTCTAAGGCCATAAAAATGTCCAAACTAAGGCATCCAGCGAAAGATACCTTGACTCAAGAAAGGCCAATGATGACTGGAACACCTCTGTCAGTTTTGCATGTGTCAAAATCATGGTTCTGGGACTTCCGGAGAAGATGGCGGCTTAGTAAGACGCGCGGGTCTTAGTTCCTCCTCCAGAAAAGCAACTAAAGAAACAGAAACAATACGAAACAGCTCCCGGAGTCACGACAGAGACCAAAAAGACAGCGTACCCCATTCTGGAACAGCTGAACGGGCAGGGAGAATCTGCTGCGGTGAGCTACCCGAGGGGCGCACGTTTTCCCGGTCGGGGCGGCTGGCGACTGGGGTCCCCTCCACGCACGTGGCTCACCGGCCTGACTGGGAACGTTGAATAGCGGGGCCCTCCCGTCACGCTTGGCGTTTCGGGCCAGCTGGGCAATTAGGACCGGCACTCCCCCAAGCCGCGGCGGCCAGCGACCCCGCCTCCACGCGCGGTTTCCCGGGCCAACTGCGGTGCAGACAGACGAGCGCCACGAGCGCCACCTACTGGGCAGGAAAAGAAAAACAGAGCCCAGAGATTTCACAGAAAAAGCTTTCAACCAGCTGCGTAACACACCCAGGGAAATCTGATCAAATGCCCAGACACCAGCAGAAAATAATGGATGACGCTCGGAAAACTGAAGATATGGCCCAGTCAAAGGAACAAACCAATAGTTCAAATGAGATACAGGAGCTGAAACAACTAATGCTGAATATACGAACAGAAATGGAAAAATTCTTCAAAAACCAAATCAATAAATTGAGGGAGGACATGAAGAAGACATGAGCTGAACATAAAGAAGAAATAGAAAATCTGAAAAAACAAATCACAGAACTTATGGGAGTGAAGGACAAAGAAGAAAAAATGGAAAAAACAATGGATACCTACAATGGTAGATCTAAAGAGGCAGAAGCTACAATTAGTGAACTGGAGGATGGAACATCTGAATTCCAAAAAGAAACAGAAACTATAGGGAAAAGAATGGAAAAACTTGAGCAGGGGATCAGGGAACTGAATGACAATATGAAGCGCACAAATATACGTGTTGTGGGTGTCCCAGAAGGAGAAGAGAAGGGAAAAGGAGGAGAAAAACTAATGGAAGAAATTATCACTGAAAATTTCCCAACTCTTATGAAAGACCTAAATTTACAGATCCAAGAAGTGCAGCGCACCCCAAAGAGAATAGACCCAAATAGGCGTTCTCCAAGACACTTACTAGTTAGAATGTCAGAGGTCAAAGAGAAAGAGAGGATCTTGAAAGCAGCAAGAGAAAAACAATCTGTCACATACAAGGGAAACCCAATAAGACTATGTGTAGATTTCTCAGCAGAAACCATGGAAGCTAGAAGACAGTGGGATGATATATTTAAATTACTAAAAGAGAAAAACTGCCAACCAAGACTCCTATATCCAGCAAAATTGTCCTTCAAAAATGAAGGAGAAATTAAAACATTTATAGACAAAAAGTCACTGAGAGAATTTGTGACCAAGAGACCAGCTCTGCAAGAAATACTAAAGGGAGCACTAGAGTCAGATACGAAAAGACAGAAGAGAGAGGTATGGAGTAAAGTGTAGAAAGAAGGAAAATCAGATATGATATATATAATACAAAAGCCAAAATGGTAGAGGAAAATATTATCCAAACAGTAATAATACTAAAAGTTAATGAACTGAATTTCCCAATCAAAAGACATAGAATGGCAGAATGGATTACGACCCAGCAATACCACTGCTAAGTATCTACTCAAGGGACTTAAGGGCAAAGACACAGACGGACATTTGCACACCAGTGTTTATAGCAGCATTATCTACAATTGCAAAGAGATGGAAACAGCCAAAATGTTCATCAACAGACGAGTGGCTAAACAAACTGTGGTGTATACCTACGATGGAATATTATGCAGCTTTAAGACAGACTAAACTTATGAAGCATGTAATAACACGGATGGACCTAGAGAACATTATGCTGAGTGAGTCTAGCCCAAAACTAAAGGACAAATACTGTAAGGTCCCACTGATGTGAACCGACATTTGAGAATCAGCTTGGAATATATCATTGGTAACAGAGACCAGCAGGAGTTAGAAACAGGGTAAGATAATGGGTAATTGGAGCTGAAGGGATACAGACTGTGCAACAGGACTAGATACAAAAACTCAAAAATGGACAGCACAATAATACCTAAGTGTAATGTAACTATGTTGGAACACTGAATGAAGCTGCACCTGAAATATGGTTTTTTGTTTGTTTGTTTGTGTGTTTGTATCTTTTGTTTTTGTTTTTTTTCTTTTTCCTTTATATATATATATATATATATATATATATATATTATTAGTATTATTATTTTAATTCTCTTCTCTATATTAACATTCTATATTTTTTTCGGCTGTTTTGCTAGTTCTTTTCGTAAATCGATGCAAATGTACTAAGAAATGATGATCATACATCTATGTGATGATACTAAGAATTACTGAGTGCATTTGTAGAATGGAATGATTTCTAAATGTTGTGTTAATTTCTTTTCTTTTTTTTGATTAATAAAAAAATTAAAAAAAAAATCATGGTTCTGTAATTGTAACGCATGATATGTCAGGTTTTTTAAATATAATTAATTTTGAAGAAATTGTGACGACAAAACATCTTTTTTTTACACAAAGAGCTGTACATCATTTGAAATTGCTCAAATGATGTTTTGATTTGAAGTATTAATCCCAGGTACTTAATGTTTTTAATAATACAGTGTCACTGCAGGTGTGGGGAGTGATGGGGAAGAAAAAAAAATTAAAAAAAAAGAATGGATTGACCTAAACTAATCACTAAGTGAATTTCACTATAGCTTTTGTCTATGGGAAACCCTTATTTGGGGTGCCAGTGGGTAGCTGCAATTGAAAAACAATCTAGTAAATGTGTTTTGTTTTATATTTTGTTGCAGATAATTAGCAACCACTAATAATATCTTTAATACTTATTAAAGTAACCACTTTATCAACCACTAATAATATCTTTAATACTTACTAAAAGTGAATAGCTCTTGCCTTTATTTTACAGTGCTTTATGTACAAGTAATAGATATCTGATCAGGTTTCCTATAAAAAAGAGACCATTTACTGTATGTACATAGACCACAGAAATAGTATGTCAAACTATTTTTAAAATTAGTGTGTTTCTACTTAAACTATTGTTTGGCTTAAGACTTTTTAGGACATTTGTAAAAGCACATTAAATCCAGTAAGGTTTCTGATTGTTTTTTGTAACCAGAGATGGTTTTTGCAACTGCAAAAACATTTCTGCTCAGTAACATTACTAAATATTTGTATTTGGTAAAAAGTTGCCTTGTGTTGTTCCTGTAAATTATACTTGTTTTGAGAAAAATTTAATGCCCTAATGATAAAAGATTTCTAAGCTAAAAAAAAAAAGGAAGTAACTAAAGATGGAATCACAGATATCAACAAGAGACTCCTAAATAAACAAACAGACTAGAGAGTCCACTATGAAAAGTAGAGAATGTTCATTAAATGGTGGGGGACAATATGATAAAATAATGAAGTTTGTTTTTCTATCTCCTGAGTTCTTTGAAAAAAATATAGAATATCTTTGTGACTTCATGATACAGAAGGTTTTTTAAAAAACAAAATTAATCAAGGATTAACCATAAAAATAATTAATCAATTCTGTATTAAAATTTAGAACTTATGTTTATCAAATGAAGCCACAGAGCGGTGCGATGGTGCTCAGTGGCAGAATTCTCACCTGCCATGCCAGAGACCCGGGTTCAATTCCTGGTGCCTGCCCATTCTAAAAAAAAAAAAAAATTGAAAAAGAATCTACAAGTATGTGATGAAAAAAAGTTCATATTGTATGTTGATTGGTTTTATTAATAAAATTTTTTAAAATATTTTTAAAAAAAGAAAAAGAATCTACAAAGTGGAAGAAGATATCTGTGACACATATAAATGAATAGTATCCAGAGTATATAAAGCACTCCTACAAATACATAAATAAGAGACCACTTAATAAAAGACATGGACATTTCACATAAAAGGAAACAAATTAGAAATAAAAATATGAAAAAATGCTCAACCCATCTATAAGCAGAAAAATTCAAATTAAGACCATAATGAGATATCTTTTTATGTACAGTAGAGAGACCAAAAAAAAAAGATATCCAGTAATACAAATTTTGAAGATGATCTGAATCTAAAGAAATCTTAGTGATGGGAGCGTGAATTGGTACCAGTGCCTATGAAAAACAATTTGGCATAGACAAAACACTGTAAAGTAGAACATTTTCAGTCTCTATAACTGAGCAGTTCTACTCTTAGGTAAAAGCAAGGAACTCTCACACATATGTATCAGAAAACACATAAAAATCTTTAGAGCAGCATTGTTTGTAGTAGCAAAAAAAGGGGGGGTAGGATGGGCAGGGGGAACAATCCAATTTTCCATTGACGTTTAAACTAAGTGTATCAAAGTCATCTGAATACTTAGAAGATTAAACAATATTCTTTTATAACATAAAAAATGAAATAATTCAAAGAATGACTAGCCCAGCTCTACACAAAGGAAAATCTAACAAAGACTTTTTTCCCAGTAGTATTTAAAATATTTTTGTTAAGTTCCTAGAGCAGGGGTCCATAAACTTTTCCTGTAAGGGCCTGACTTACAAGCCAGACTTTCAGTTCCAACTACTCAACTCTACTATTGTAGTGCAAAAGCAGCCATAGATAATTATATGAACACATGGCCATGGCTGTGTTCCAATAAAATATTGTGGACACTGAAATCTGAATTTGATATAATTTTCATGTGTAATGAAATATTCTTTTGTTTTCACCTGGATAATTAAAAACATGCACTTAGGCTCTACAAAAACAGGTGGGGGGCTAGATTTCTCCCATGGACCATTGTTGACCAGCCCTGTCCTAAGAAAACAAGAACTAAATCTATGGTGTATATAGTATTAGTATTAATCAAAGTGTCTCTTTTGGGAAGAATCAGTATGAATTAATTCAAAGCCATTTTTCTCAGAGGAGAGAGATTAGTTCTGGGAATTTTGAAAGTGAGAAAAAATTGGACTAGTAAGACTGAAATACTTTAGTGCCATGTGTGTTTTAAGTGACCCCCTCAAATTATTTTAGAAGTCTACTACGATTTTTGGAATCTCTTAACTGATAAATTTGCATTGGCTGACAGGTGACAGGATTAAGAATCATCCATTGGGGTGGGTCACAGTGGCTCAGTGGCAGAGTTCTCAACTGCCATGGTGGAGACCCGGGTTCGATTCCCAGTGCCTGCCCATGCAAAAAAAAAAAAAAAGAAAGAAAGAATTATCCATTGGAGTAGTTTCTTTATGTTGATCCTTTGTGATTTCAGAATGAATGACCTACTTGTGAAGAGAAAATATTCCCACTGACCAACTGGTTCCTCAGTGAGATCCCTCTGGTTCTACTCATAATTTGTAGAACACAGCAGTATTTTTCATGATGCCTGTCAGGTGTCCAGCAACTATCTAGATGTGCCCTTCCTACATCTGTGGTAGACATGTCTGTGATTTTTTAAATTGTGTATTCTTCTTCTACTGTTCTCTGTAGTTGGTGGCAGTGAACCTTTCCGCTCCTATTGGGAAATGTACCTGTCCAAGGGATTACTGCTGATCTTTGTGGTGGATTCAGCAGATCACAACCGATTACCTGAAGCAAAAAAACACCTTCATCAACTAATCGGAGCAAACCCAATCCTTCCTCTGGTTGTGTTTGCAAACAAACAGGTAAAAATCTTTGCATATGTAGACTGAACTCAATAGTTTTATTAATACAAGAAATAGAAATCTTATATTTTAATCACTAGATAGTTACAATATGCTGTATTTTCAATTCAATTAATACTTATGAGATCTACTGGATTATAAACTCCCTGAGGATAAAGACTGCCTTATTCATCTTTCTGTCCCTTGTAATCCTAGTATACTGCCTTGTATATAGTAGAAAGTCAACAAATATGTGTTGAATTTAATTCAATAAACAGTTAATGATTGCTGAATAGAATTCAACACAATATTTGAGTGCCTGTCATGTATAAAGAAATAGTTTTGACTTAGATCAATTAGACCTTTCTAAATTTATTTCACATGCACACATTTAAAATATTCAACATTCATAGCTTTGTGTATAGGATTGTAATATTAAAGTCCCTTTCTCAGTCGCTGGTTTGCAAATCATAAGAGAGCTCAACTTCTGTCTTTTTTCCTGCACTACTTCTATGGGTGAATGTTTATGGAAGTAAACTAAATAATTATAAGTAATGGTCTAGAGAATAAGTCTATGTTGAAGTCCAGTGTAAAAACTAAACCAAAAGATTTTAATATTCTGAAATTTTTAAATAAAGACTGTACCATTTTTTTAATTGGAACATCTTAAGTACCATAAACTACAAAGCTTTAGAAGATCATCATTCATGTAAGTGAACTGTAAACAGTTTATTCATTTAGCAAATGACTAGTGAGCAGAGGCAGTACTGTAACTTTAATAGCATTCAATCTAACAGCTCTAATAATAACAGTTACCCGGTATTATCTCCAATTAACACTTAATATGTTCTGGACACTCAGATAGGAACATTCCATATGTTATTTTAATTAATCCTCACTTCAACCCATGAACTAGATTTTTTTTACCACTTTTATCTGCATACCATACCGCCCATCCAGTATGTACAATCAGTGTCTCTCAGTAAATCAGTTTTGCTTTCATCACCACAGTCAGTTTTAGAATATTTTCATTGCTCCCAAAATAAAAAGCCCATATCACTTATTCTAGTTTGCTAGCTGCTGGAATGCAGTATACCAGAAACAGAAAGGCTTTTAAAAAGGGAAATTTAATAAGTTGTAAATTAACAGTTTTTAGCTTGTGGAAATGTCCCAATTAAAGAAAGTCTATAGAAATGTCCAATCTAAGGCATCCAAGGAAAGATAGCTTGATTCAAGAAGGCCAATGAAGTTCAGGGTTTCTCTCATAAGTGGAAGGGCACATGGCAAACACCAGTCAGTGGCTGGTGAGCTCTCTGTTTCATGGTTCTGCGGCATTCTGAAGTTTCCTCATGGCTGTTGTCATCCTTGTGAGGCATTCTCTCCAAAAATGTCTCCTCTTTTACAGGATCCCAGTAAACTAACCAAGACTCACTAGAATTACATCTCCATCTAATCAAGTTTAGTACCCACACTTGATTGAGTCACATCTCCATGGAGATAATCTAATTAAAGTTTCCAGCGTACAGTACTGAATAGGGATTAGAAGAAACGGACAAAATGGAATTAGGATTAAAACATGGCTTTTCTAGGGTACATAAATCCTTTCAAACCAGCACATCCCTTAAACCCCTCTGTTATTGACACTTAGCATTGGTGTGGTGATGGAAGAATATCAAAATATTAATGCTAACTGTAGTCCATAATTTGCATTAGGTATATTTTTTCCGCCTATTACGTTCTTATTAACACGTTGAAAATTGACATACATTTGTTCTGGTTCATGGAAAAATATTCATGTATTTACACTATTAACCACCCTCGTTGTCCACAACAGGGTTCATTATGTTATACAGTCCCATGTTTCATCCTCTAGCTTTCCTTCTATTGACATACACAACCCTAAACTTCAGCACAATGTTGAATAACAGTGGTATCCTTGACTTTTCCTGATCTTAGAGGGAAAGCTTTCAGTCTTTCATCATTGAGTATGATGCTAGCTATGAGTTTTCCATATATTCCTTTTATGGTGTTGAGGAAGTTTCCTTCTGTTTCTGTCTTTTGAAGTGTTTTGCCAAGAAAGGATGCTAGATTTTGTCAAATGCCTTTTCTGCATCAATCAATATCATGTGGTTTCCCCCCTTCTTTTTGTTACAGTGTAGTGTTACAGTAATTGATATTCTTGTCTTAAACCACCCTTGCATACCTGGAATAAAGCCCACTTGATCATGGTGTATAATTCTTTTAATGTGCTGATGGATTCAATTTGGAAGTATATGTTGAGGATTTTTGCAACTATATTAATAGAGAGATTGGCCTGTAATTTTCTTTTCTTGTAGTATGTTTATCTGGCTTTAGTATTAGGGTAATGTCAGCATCATAGAATGAGTTAAATAGCGTTCCCACTTCTTAAATTTTTTTGAAGAGTTTGAGCAGAAGTGGTGTTAGTTTTTCTTGGAAAGATTTTTAGAATTCACCTGTGAAACCATCTAGTCCTGGGCTTTTCTTTGTTGGTAGGTTTTTGATGACTGCTTCAACCTCTTTTCTAGTTATTGACTTGTCAAAGTCTCCTGTTTCTCCTAGTCAATGTCGGTTGTTCGTTTGTTTCTAGGAACTTGTCCATTTCATCTAACTTATCTAATTTGATGGCGTACAGGTGTTCATAGTATTCTCTTAATGATCTTTTTATTTCTGTAGTTAGTGGTAATGTGCCCCTCTCATTTCTGATTTTATTTGCATCTTCTCTCTTTTGTCTTTGTCAGCCTAACCATGGGTTTGCCAATTTCGTTGATCTTCTCAAATAACTCACTTTTGATTTTGTTGATTCTATTGTTTGTTTTTTGTTCTCATTTCATTTATTTCTGCTCTAGTCTTTGTTATTTCTTTCCTTTTGATTGCTTTGGGATCAGTTTGTTGTTCTTTTTCTAGTTCCTCCAGGTGTGCCATCAAGTCTTTGATTTTAGGTCTTCCTTCCTTTTTAATGTAGGCATTTAGGGTTATAAATATCCCTCTCAAGACTGCCTTCACTAGTATTTTGGAGAAAGCTTCAGAACACCACAGCACAGCCGAGCAGAGCCATGAGGCCAAGAAAACCAGAGTCCATCAACCAGAGACCTTTGGAGATTCTGAGAGAGCAGAGGACAACAGAATGATAAAAGCCACGAAGTAGAGTCCACCAGCCAGCAACCTTTGGAGGTGAAGAATTCCCCTGGGGGAACTTCATGAAGCAAGAGGCCTGGAGAGGAAGCTAGCGGATGACACCATGTTCACCCATATACCCTTCCAGATGAGAGAGAAACACTGACCATGTCCACCATGTACCTTTCCACTTGAGAGAGAAACCCCAAACTTCATTGGCCTACTTTTTCAAGGTATCTTTCCCTGGATACCTTAGATTGGACATTTTTATAGATTTGCTTAAACTGGGACATTTTCTCAGCCTTAGAATTGTAAACTAGCAACTTATTAAATTCCCCTTTTTTTAAAAGCCCCCCCCCAAAAAACTGCCTTCACTGCATCCCATCAATTTTGATATGTTGTGTTCTCATTTTCATTTGTCTCAAGATATTTACTGATTTATCTTGCAGTTTCTTTGACCCACTGATCATTTAAGAGTGTGTTGTTTAACCTGCATATCTTTGTGAATTTTCTAGTTCTCCTCCTGTTGTTGATTTCCTACTCCATTCTATTATGATCAGAGAAAGTGCTTGTTTAATTTCAGTATTTTAAAATTTATTGAGACCTGTTTTGTGGCCCAATATGTAGTCTATCTTGGAGAATGATCCATGAGCACTTGAGAATAATCTATATCCTGCTGTTTTGGAGTATAATATTCTGTATATGTCTGTTAGGTCTAGTTCATTATATTATTCAGGGTCTCTGTTTCCTTATTTATCATCTGTCTAGATGTTCTATCTATTGATGAGAGAGCTATAATTAAAGTTTTCAACTGATACTGTAAAAGGTTTATTTCTGCCTTGAGTTTTGTTAGTGTTTGCCTCATATATTTTGGGCACCTCAGTTAGGTACATGTACATTTATGATTGTGATTTCTTCTTTGTGGATTGTCTCTTTTATTAACATATAATGTCCTTCTTTGTCTCATTATATTTGCATGTAAAGTAGATTTTGACCAGTATTGGTATAGCTACCCTGGCTCCTTTTGGTTACTGTTTGCATGGCATAAGTTTTTCCAGAGTTTCACTTTCAACTTATCTGTATCCTTGAGTGTAAGGTAAGTCTCTTGTAGACTCTTTAGATGGATCTTTTTTTTTTTTAATCCATTTTACCTTGTTGAATCTTTTTATTGGAGAGTTTATTCCATTAACATTCAATATTATTGCTGTAAAGGCAGTACTTCAAGCATTTTTTCCTTTTGCTTTTATGTGTCATCTTTTATTTTCATCTCTATCTTCTTACTCTTTTATTTACCAAACTGGTAGTCTTCATTTTTACAGTTTCCTCCAAGCTTCTCTCCCCTGTCTTTTTCTTTTAAGCCTTCAGAATTCCCTTTACCGTTCTTGTAGGGTATGTCTCTTGTTAACAAACTCTCTCAGCTTCTGTTTATCTGTGGATGTTTTAAACTATTCCTTGTTTTTGAAGGTCAATTTTGCTGGATAATTAATTCTTGGCTGGAAGTTTTTCTCTTTCAATATTTTAGATATATCATACCACAGTCCTTTTGCTTCCATGATTTCTTATGTGAGATAGCACTTAGTCTTATTGGGTATACTTTGTATATGATGGATTGCTTTTCTCTTGCTGTTTTCAGAATTCTCTATCTTTGGCAATTAAGAGCCTGATTAGTATATGTCTTGGAGTAGGTCTATTCATATTTATTCTGATTTTGAGTATGTTATACTTTTTGGACAAGTATATTTATGTCTTTCAAAAGAGTTGGGAAATTTTAATCCATTATTTCCTCAAATATTCTTTCTGTCCCCTTTTCCTTCTCTTCTCTTTCTAGAACACCCATGACATGTATGTTTTGGCACTTCATGTTGTCATTCCATTCCTTGAAACCCTGCTTAACTTTTTCCATTCTTTTGTCTGTTTGATTTTGGATTTCTTGTCTTTTAGCTCACTGATCTTTTTTTCTGCCTGTTTATATCTAGTGTATTTTTAATCTCATCTGTTGTGCCTTTCATTCCCATAAGTTCTGTTATTTTTCTTTGCATGCTTTCAAATTCTTCTTTATGAGCACCCAGTGTCTTAATGGCCTTTATCTCTTTATGTATATTTTCTTTAACTCCTTGAATTGATTTAGATTTGTTTGAGCATCTTTGATTAGTTGTTCCAAATTCTGTATCTCCTCCAACTTTTTAATTTATTCCTCTGACTGGGCCATATAATCCTGTCTATTAATATGGCTTGTAATTTTTTTTTTGAGGGTTAGAAATTTGTATTGTCGGACACACTTGAACTATAGAATTCAGGTGAACATTATATAGTGTAAGTGAACTCTGTTTTGCTTTAGATTTGATACGTTACTTTCTCTCATTCTCAAAGTAAATCCTATTTCTTAACTTACCCAAAAGTCTTGCTACAGTAGACGCCAACATAGAGAAAATGAGGTTAAAAGTAATCTCCATCCTGCAAAATACGAACTCACACAGAACCAGCAAAATAACAATGCAACACAGATTAGCCAGATGAATTACACAGAATGAAGGGGTGATGACAGAGAATGGCCACCACTGCGGGGCGGGGGTGGCTGAAACAGCTGATTGTCAAGGGGTTGCAGAAGGCAGCATCTCACCCCACAATTGGGACTTGAGTTTTAAAGACTCAGACATTGGATTCCGTCAACATACCAGGCACAGATTCGTTTCTCAGACATAATAGATAGTAATTTCAATTCTAAAGAGACTAATGTCACTCCGGTCTATTCTTCCCTGTGGTGAAATTTACATGGGAAGCCAATTCAGGTCAGGAAATTGCTTGGAGAGTCTGAAGCTAGAGCTGAAAGGTTGGACAATTTGTGCGTGTTCTGCCATCAGGATGTGGCTGATTCATCTAGGAGGCCCTGAAGCCTCTCCTCTGGTAGTGTGGGATTCACATGGACAACGTTTTCTCTCAATTTTGCACAATTTTCTCAACTCTAGTGTGTAGCCAGACTATTTTTATGTTGGCTGGAACTCAGATGTGAAGACAGACAAGTAAAACCAAAAAACACATCCCCTAATCTCTGGCCTAGAGAGAGCCAGATACCACATAACGCTACCTTCTACTCTCTTGAATAGTGGAAACTTTTCCTTTAGAATTTCACGTACTATTGCCTATTTATAATTTAGTTTACCATAATGATTCTTTTTTAAAAAATCACTTTACTTCTGTCTGCCCTGCCTAGAGAACTTGCCAACCACCAACCACCACCCCAAATACCACTACCACAAAATAACACATGATCAGATAGTAATACAAATTGCCTTTAAAAATTTCACTAAGATTCTTAAAAGAGTAAACAACTTAGCCCACTGTGGACAAACTCTGTTATAATCTTTTCATTCTACATGTCACACAGTACGTGTGCCAAATTAAAAGAGAAAAACACAATTAAAGAATGTAGAATACCAGTTATTATCTGATGTGCATTGTTTTGTCCCTCGATTTCAAAATATTGAAATATATCCGGCAATGGAACAGATAATTATCTTATTATATAAGATACTGTTCTAAAAATGATCATGGTGATGAATATACAACCATGTGGTGAAACTGTGAGTCATTGATTATGTACTTTGGATGGACTGTATGGTGTATGAAAATATCTCAATAAAAATATTTTTTTAAAGTAAAGACGGCACTAAAATAGAAATATGGTATAAAACTTCCAAGCATTAAGGAAAAAAATAGAACAGGGACTTCCGGAGAAGATGGCAGCTTAGTAAGACGCGCGGGTCTTAGTTCCTCCTCCAGAAAAGCAACTAAAGAAACAGAAACAATACGAAACAGCTCCCAGAGTCACGACAGAGACCAAAAAGACAGCGTACCCCATTCTGGAACAGCTGAACGGGCAGGGAGAATCTGCTGCGGTGAGATACCCAAGGGGCGTGCGTTTTCCCGGCCGGGGCGGCTGGCGACTGGGGTCCCCTCCATGCACGTGGCTCCCCGGTCTGACTGGGAACGTTGGATAGCGGGGCCCTCCCATCACGCTTGGCGTTTCGGGCCAGCTGGGCAATTAGGACCGGCACTCTCCCAAGCCGCGGCGGCCAGCGACCCTCCCTTCACGCGCGGTTTCCTGGGCCGACTGCCGTGCAGACAGACGAGCGCCACGAGCGCCACCTACTGGGCAGGAAAAGAAAAACAGAGCCCAGAGATTTCACAGAAAAAGCTTTCAACCAGCTGGGTCCCACACCCAGGGAAATCTGATCAAATGCCCAGACACCAGCAGAAAATAATGGATGACGCTTGGAAAATTGAAGATATGGCCCAGTCAAAGGAACAAACCAATAGTTCAAATGAGATACAGGAGCTGAGACAACTAATGCTGAATATACGAACAGAAATGGAAAAACTCTTCAAAAACCAAATCAATAAATTGAGGGAGGACATGAAGAAGACATGGGCTGAACAAAAAGAAGAAATAGAAAATCTGAAAAAACAAATCACAGAACTTATGGGAGTGAAGGACAAAGAAGAAAAAATGGAAAAAACAATGGATACCTACAATGATAGATCTAAAGAGACAGAAGCTACAATTAGTGAACTGGAGGATGGAACATCTGAATTCCAAAAAGAAACAGAAACTATAGGGAAAAGAATGGTAAAACTTGAGCAGGGGATCAGGGAACTGAAGGACAATATGAAGCGCACAAATATACGTGTTGTGGGTGTCCCAGAAGGAGAAGAGAAGGGAAAAGGAGGAGAAAAACTAATGGAAGAAATTATCACTGAAAATTTCCCAACTCTTATGAAAGACCTAAATTTACAGATCCAAGAAGTGCAGCGCACCCCAAAGAGAATAGACCCAAATAGGTGTTCTCCAAGACACTTACTAGTTAGAATGTCAGAGGTCAAAGAGAAAGAGAGGATCTTGAAAGCAGCAAGAGAAAAACAATCAATCACATACAAGGGAAACCCAATAAGACTATGTGTAGATTTCTCAGCAGAAACCATGGAAGCTAGAAGACAGTGGGATGATATATTTAAATTATTAAAAGAGAAAAACTGCCAACCAAGACTCCTATATCCAGCAAAATTGTCCTTCAAAAATGAAGGAGAAATTAAAACATTTATAGACAAAAAGTCACTGAGAGAATTTGTGACCAAGAGACCAGCTCTGCAAGAAATACTAAAGGGAGCACTAGAGTCAGATACGAAAAGACAGAAGAGAGAGGTATGGAGTAAAGTGTAGAAAGAAGGAAAATCAGATATGATATATATAATACAAAAGCCAAAATGGTAGAGGAAAATATTATCCAAACAGTAATAATACTAAAAGTTAATGGACTGAATTTCCCAATCAAAAGACATAGAATGGCAGAATGGATTACGACCCAGCAATACCACTGCTAGGTATCTACTCAAGGGACTTAAGGGCAAAGACACAGACGGACATTTGCACACCAGTGTTTATAGCAGCATTATCTACAATTGCAAAGAGATGGAAACAGCCAAAATGTTCATCAACAGACGAGTGGCTAAACAAACTGTGGCATATACCTATGATGGAATATTATGCAGCTTTAAGACAGACTAAACTTATGAAGCATGTAATAACATGGATGGACCTAGAGAACATTATGCTGAGTGAGTCTAGCCCAAAACTAAAGGACAAATACTGTAAGGTCCCACTGATGTGAACTGGCATTCGAGAATCAGCTTGGAATATATCATTGGTAACAGAGACCAGCAGGAGTTAGAAACAGGGTAAGATAATGGGTAATTGGAGCTGAAGGGATACAGACTGTGCAACAGGACTAGATACAAAAACTCAAAAATGGACAGCACAATAATACCTAAGTGTAATGTAACTAGGTTGGAACACTGAATGAAGCTGCACCTGAAATATGGTTTTTTGTTTGTTTGTTTGTGTGTTTGTATCTTTTGTTTTTGTTTTTTTCTTTTTCCTTTATATATATATATATATATATATATACTATTAGTATTATTATTTTAATTCTCTTCTCTGTATTAACATTCTATATCTTTTTCTGCTGTTTTGCTAGTTCTTTTCCTAAATCGATGCAAATGTGCTAAGAAATGATGATCATACATCTATGTGATGATACTAAGAAGTACTGAGTGCATTTGTAGAATGGAATGATTTCTAAATGTTGTGTTAATTTCTTTTCTTTTTTTTGATTAATAAATTAAAAAAAAAATAGAACAAAGGTAACTTGTCTAGATAGCAAAAGCAGGAAAACAAGGCAAATGAAAACCCAAAACCAGATGACAGGAAGTCTAAATATATTGATAATCACAATATATGCTAATAAGTTAAAGTCATGCATTAAAGGACAGTGACACTCAGGCTAGATGAAACTTTAAGGCTTGTAATTTTTTGCTTACATCTGAGCATCTGATTATCTTGATGCGATTATTCAGAAGGTCAGTTTCTCTCTTGCTTAGTTTTTTGTTGTTGATTGGATTTTTGGAAAGGCTCTTCTTTGACACTTCGTCTATCAGCATTTCCAAGTCAAAACACCTAGGCAGGTGATACAGACCAGTTTCAAAGGGCCCTGGGGAGAGGGTCAGGAAAAAAATAATAAAGTCTTTTTGTCAGGCCCCCAAGGCATATGGCATTCTCCAGGAACCTATTCCCCTCAGGCCTAAGAAGTTAGGGATTTTTAGCCCTCTGCTGGCTTCACCTCTGATTCAGTGGCAACAATGGTGCGTGTTCTGTTTGCTAGAGCTGCCAGAATGTAGTATTCTAGAAATGGGCAGGCTTTTACAATGGGGATTTATTAGCTTACAAATTTATAGTTCTAAGGCTGAGAAAATGTCCAAATTAAGGCATCAACTGGAAAATACCTTCTCTGAAGAAAGGCCACCGGCTTGTGAGACTTCTCTGTCACATGGGAAGGCACATGGTTGGCATCTGCTTGTCCTTTCCCAGGTTTTGTTGTTTTCAGCTTCTGACTTCAGTGTTTTCCTCTCTCAGCTCCTTTGGGGGCTTTTTCTCTGTGAGCTTCTCTTAATTTTATTTCTCTTGAAAGACTCCAATAAAAGTGTTAAGACCCATCTTGAATGGGCTGGGCCACATCTTAATTGAAATACCCTAAACAAAATGTCCTACCTACAACAGGTCAGCATTCACAGGAGCTTTAAAAGAACGTGGCCTTTTCTGGGATATACAAAGGCTTGAAACCACCACAGCACTCCAGCACCTGATTGGGATGGGCTAAAGCAGCGGGACCTAACAGTCTAAATTTGCCAGCCAATAGCTGGATTAGTACTAGGCCATGTCCCCCTCTGTTGTTGGAGGAGGTCTTTACAGCCCTCCCAGCCCACTGCAGCCCTCCAGGCAGGGTCTGACCAACCCAAAGCTGCTTCGCTTTAGGGTGGGAAGTGGGTGCCTGGAGTCATGGCTGAGTTATTCATAGTTCTTCACTGTAATTTCTCAGTCTCTTTGTCCTGCTCTTCCCTGGATGCTGTATGGTACTCCCCTGGTCTCTGGAACCCAAAACAGTTGTTTTGGACCGTCTCTGCCTTTTCACTAGCTGTTTTTGGAAGAGTGGTAGTAAGTCCTGCAGCTCTCTGTTCAGCCATGTTCCTGGAAGTCTCTTCCTCTGTCTCTTTTTAAACATTTTTTATTGGGAAATATAACTGTTCTACTTTGTTATCTGCTGGAATGCAATATACCAGAAACGGAATGACTTTTTAAAAAGGGGAATTTAATAAGTTGCCAGTTTACAGTACTAAGGCCAAGAAAATGTCCCCATTAAAACAAGTCTATAGAAATGTCTAGTCAAAGGCATCCAGAAAAATATACCTTGGTTCAAGAAGGCCGATGAAGTTCAGGGTTTCTCTCTCAAGTGGAAGGCATATGGTGAACAGTCAGTTTCTTTCTCGGCCAGAAGGGCACATGGCGAGCACAGCATCATCTACTAGCTTTCTCTCCTGGCTTCCTGTTTCATGAAGCTCCCTAGGAAGCATTTTCCTTTTTCATCTCCAAAGGTCGCTGGCTGGTGGACTCTGCTTGTAATGGCTATGTCGTTCTGCTCTGCTCTCTCTGAATCTCTAGCTTTCTCCAAAAAGTTTCCTCTTTTATAGGACTTCAGAAACTAATCAAGACCCACCCGAAAGAGTGGAGACATGTCGTAACTTAATCCAGCTTAACAGCCACTCTTGATTAAATCACATCTCCAGGGAGATGATCTAATTACAGTTTCAAGCATACAGTATTGAATAAGGATTAGAAGAAATGGCTGCCTTTACAAAATGGGATTGGGATTAAAACATGGCTTTTCTAGGGTACATACATCCTTTCAAACTGGCACAATAACATATATACATAAAAGTGATAAATTTCAAAGCTCAGTGTAATAAATAGTTATAGAGCAAATTTCAAAGTATAGTATGGGATTCAGTTCCACAACTTTAGGTATTTCCTTCTGGCTGTTCTAATATACTAGAACCTAAAAAGAAATATCTATATAATGATTCAGTAGTGATCACCATTTGTTAAATCCTAACTTCTGTGTTACAATCCTCCCTCTCACTTGATCATTCTCTCAGTCTTCAGGGATATTTGGGCAATGACCATTCTAACATCTTCATGTTGAAAAGAGGTGTTAACATTATGGGATAGGGGAATGCAAGTGATTAATGTTCTGGGAGAGATTGGAACCAGGGCTTATCTGGTATAGGAACAAATCCTCCATTTATTTTCTCTCTCTCTCTCTCTCTCTCTCTCTCTCTCTGTTTCTCTCTCTCTCTCTCTCCTTTCCTCCCTTCCTCTTCTTCCTCCTTTCTTTCTGGGGTGGTGGTGGTGCATGGTCCAAGAATCAAACACAGGTCTCCTGCATGGAAGGCGAGCATTCTACCACTGAACTACCCATGCACCCCCTCCATTGTTTTTTAATGCTTGCTCCTTTAGTATCTAAAGAAGTGATGAAAATGGAGATCTAAATAGCAAAATCACAACACAGTTTCAAGTTAGAATTTATTAGGCCCATTTTCCGGATGTAAAATGTAAGCCCCAGAGAGATTAAATAATTTGCCCAGGATCATACTGTTATAGTATACCAGATGTGACATTCAACCTATGCTTTTATATTCTATTACACTGCCCCTACAAGAGCATTTCTGAGAGGTTCTAGGAGTAAAGGTAGAATATTGAGAAAGTCCTTCTCATGACAAAGTATTATTTGGATAAATTGCTTACTCTTAAATCAAATACAGCTAAGTATTCTGTGAAATGAGGTTATGAATGATTCCTAGATAATACTGATGATGGTAAAAACAAAAGCAAACAAAAATAAATAATAGACAACATTTGCCAAATGCTAGGCACTGTCCTAAGTGCTTTACATGTATTAATTTAATCCACACAGCAACCTATGGAAGAGATATTATTATTATATCCTCACTTTACAGAAAGGAACTTGCTTAGAGTCACAGAAGTAGGAAGTGTCAGAAAGTCCAGAGTCTCTTTCTTGGAATGTCTCCCTGTGCAATTACTATTGCATTAATTCTTTTAATTAATTAATTAATAATTATTATTAATTACTACTCCATTCTTTTAGGGAGAGAGATGGGCAACTTTGATATCCAAGAAAGGAATAGTAGTCTAAAATATATTTCCTTTTCATTGTTTACTGAACTGAAGTCAAATTAAATGGAAAATTGAACTTTGTTAACCAATATTTAGTGTCTTTACTTCCTCATACTTTGTGCCTTTTGCTGTTTTAGCAGTAGTTCTTCCTATGTGCATTCACGAAGGACAGGCTGGCTCATGTATCCCTGGCATTGCTGGGGGGAACTTGCTGTACAATTGAGACTGCATCACTTATCATAATTGAAATATGCAGTTAGTGAGAAGCTTTGTCTAGACTCGCTATTCTCCTCCACTGTTACCACCTCCTTTGGACTCAACATCAGATATAGACGAATACTAGTCAACAAAGGAATCCAACCCAGTTCCCAAATCTCCTATTATCAAAATGTTTTCCAAATATTTCAGCTAGCACTTTTGTATACCAAAGCCCATAAACCTAAGCCTAAATCAGAAGTGCATTTTAGGTTCATAAAAGGCACTTTTCTAGGTTATGACCTTCTGTTATCTCCCTTAAAGTGTATCCAATATATCCCCTTTTCCAGAGTGGTAGTAGATTATGCTTTCTGTTTATTCTACATAATTTATTTCAGAATATTGCAAACAGGTTTTTCCAATTTGAGCATGCATGTAAATGTTCAGAATCACCACAAGGGATTGTACAAATGTTCAAGATAAATATTTTTTAAACTTAAAAAAAAATAGGGCACCTATTGCAATGTGCTGGGCACTTAACATAAATTATCTCATTTAATCCTCACAAAGCCATTTTTAGTTAAAACAACAGAAGCTGCCCACTTAAATATGAGATCATCTTTGAATTCATGATTATTTCTTTCATGAAATGGGGTGATATTTTCTTGCATTTTAGTTTACATAACCTGATCAACAAGTAGATGTGGAGCCTTAAAGTATGTCTTATCATAAACCATAATAAATACTTCAGACTGTGATATTTGTATGTTACTCCTCTTCCTCTGTTATCTTTTCTTTTCATTAAAAATTATGAACCACTTGAAACATAAAGAAATATGGAGAATGATGTACTCAGCACCATATACCTACCACCCAGCTTGGGTAGATCTTAACATTTTGCCTGTTTTCTTAAGATCTTCTTTCCTTCATCCCTTCCTTCATTCCACAATGGAAACCTTACCGATGTAATCAAAACCTACTTTGTTTTCTTGCCTGATCTTGTTACCCCTCCTTCCCTCTTTAACCATTGCTCTGATTTTGGTGGTTATCATTTTCTTGATGTTTTTATAGTTTTATTAAATGCTTTTATATCTACAAACAACATATATTTTTACATGTTCTTATGCTTTATAAAAATGGCATACTCTATATATTCTTTTGCAGTCTGCTTTGCATTTTTTTCAACATATTTTTGAAACTTCCTATACTGACATTAGTTCATTTAGGTTAACTGCTGTATAGTATTCCATTGTATGAATATACCACAATTTTACCATTTTCTTGTTGCTGGGTATTTGGATTATTTCCCAGTTTTGATTGTTATAAACAGTGCTGCAGTGAAACTTTGTTGTGTCTCTTTTTGGACATGTATGAATTTCCCCTAGGGCATACACCTGAAAGAGGAATTTCTAGGTTTTCATATTTGTACATATTCAATTTTACTAGATATTACCAAATTGCTTTTCAATGACGTTACATCAATTTATTCTTCATTAGAATATGACAGTGTCTGCAGCTCCACATCTTTGTCAATATTCGGTATTGTCATACTTTTCTATTTATGGCAATCTGATGGGATGAAATTATATCTTATTTTAATACTAGTCAGTTTGAATATCTTTGTATATGTATATGGTTTTTGAAGTTTCTGAATTACCTATCAATATCTTTTTGCCACTTCCTATTAAGGTATTTATCTTTTCTTATTTGCACTTCAGGTATTTCATACATTTTGGAAAAACAATCCTTTGTTAGTCATATGCATTACACATATCTTTTCCAGCATCCTGGTGGCTTATGATTTTACTTTGTTTAGTGTCCTTTTTTATACAGATGGTTTCCATTTTTAATAATCAAATGTATCAATATTTTCTTTCATCATTTGTGTCACTGGTATCTTCATTAGATGGAATAAACATAGCAAAGCAGTATTGCCCATTTGGTGTCAAACTTAACTTTTACTTAGGTTTAATAATAGATGGTTTGTATATTCTAGTTTAAGATTCATGCATCTTTGTTGACATTCATTGGCCAAAAATTTAATCTCTGCTTTTAGACGACTCTCTGATTCAAGTTGTTTTATAAGAATTTAAAAAATCATCTTCCTACCTTTAATTTTTGGATTAATAACACTGTTAAGGCATAATTATGTAAGTGGGGGGCCAACTTGATATTTATAGCTGATGTGCTTTATCATTACAAAAAGCCCTTCCTCCCATCCAATGTCCTCCCTCTCCCATACTCTGCCTTCCCAGTTCCAGCAGTAAACTTATTAACCTGAGACACTATCCACATGTTACTTTTTTGAGCCTATAACACAATTTCAGAACTTACTACAGGCTCTAGAACTAAATGAATTCAGGTTTCAAACAAGTAATATATATGGAGACTACCAACATTTGTAAATAATTTTTGAGATGGACAAAAAAAGATGAATCAAATTTGCATTGTTAAATTGTTAAATGCAAATGAAAAAGAATTGATCTTATTAAAAATAATTGAAGAAAAATAAAATGAAAATAAAATAAATGATAGCAGATTAACTGCGCTCTGTAGAAAGTTGATCAGAGAATTATATTGTTTAAGTGTCATTCCAGAAAATTCATTCATGACAATTCCAAATGCTGGTATAACACCGATGAAAATATTTACATTTGAACCTATGAGGTCATAATAATGGGGTTACAATGTCCTCCCTGCTAAAATGGTGGCATCACTGAAATTAATAAATGAGATAATAAATGTATCTATCCCAAAGACTTGCAAAATAACCAACTTTTTCCTATTCTTTTTCCATTTTGGGTTAAGGATCTTGAATCAGCCTATCATATCACAGATATCCATGAGGCCCTGGCATTATCTGAGGTGGGAAATGACAGGAAGATGTTCTTGTTTGGAACCCAAGTGACTGAGAATGGCTCAGAGATTCCCTCCACCATGCAAGATGCCAAAAACCTGATTGCACACCTGGCTGAGGATGTAAAGTGACCGTGACCAGGCCCAGGCCTCAGGACAGCTCACCATCAGCTCACATGTCATCATGGAGTGTTGAGTGGCAGGCTTGCAGTAAAAAATTTCCACCTTCAAATAAAAAATAAGCCATTTCCTATTTTCTCAATGCATAGCATATTCAGAGATACTATTAATTTAAATTTATTAAGAGCATCTCTTTATTTAGATTATGAACTTTAAAATGTTTGTAAAACAACATATTTGTGGAGATTTATATTTTTAATCAACAGAATTAAAATGAACATTAGCAAGTGCTGGGGATTGAATCATGTACCCCACAAAGGGCATGTCTGGATCCCAATCCCTGGTCCTGTGGTTTGAACCCATTTATAAATAGGACCTTTGAAGGGGTTTAGTAAATATGTGCCCAAACTGAATGAGGGTGGGTCTTATTAATCCAAAATTGCTGAAGTGTCCTATAAGCAAAATAATTTGGAGTATAAAGTCACTTAGTGCAGCAAGAAGCTGGAAATCAACAGAACCTGGAAAAGACACCACCATATGCATTGCCATGTGGTGCAAAAGCCAAGGAACCCCAAAGGTTTCTGGCCAGTCAGAAGATACAGGCCACAGGAGGAAGCAAGGCTTCTAGTCTCTGAAGCTGTGAGCCAATAAATTCCTGTTGTTGAGTCAATCTGTTGTATGGTATTTGTTTTAGCAGCTAGGATATTAATACAGCAAGCATTCATCCTATTGTGATTTTTAAATGACGTGAAATTTACTTCCGGGCCAAGATGGCAGCTTAGCAATGTGTGCATTTTAGTTCGTCCTCCAGAACAACCAGAAACAGCACAGAACAGCTCCTGGGGCCATGTCAGTGACTGGACACACAGTGTAACCCAATCTGGACCAGCTGGACCGCCTGCGAGTCCCCCCCAGAAACGTGAGTTCCCCAAGCCATGACAACTGGTGCCCTTCCCCCACAGGCTGCTTCCCAGAGGGGAAATGAAGGAGACTTTACCAGCAACAGGGGCTGAGCCCAACCAAATGCCAATTGTGGAATTAATTAACAAATTCTGACTATTAAAATTAGGCCCTCAGCTCAGGTGAACCTGGTCAAAGTGGAGGTCGCTCATTTTTGCCCCGGTGCCAAGGGGGCAGGGCTGATGGAAAAAGAAAAAAAAAGGAAACAGAGGTTTTTGTGGCTGTGTTTCTACGAAGGCTTGACTGCCCTTGGATACAGTGGCAGGGCTTCTCAGGCTGCAACTGCCCCAGGCATAGGCAGAAACAAGATCATTTGAGGGCTTGTGTGGAGCCTGTGCCTTCCCCAGGGGAGGGGTGAAGCCCAACTCAGGTGGAATCCCTCCCTCAAGGAATTCAGACACCAGGGATTGGTAATTTGAAGCCATTAAAGCCAGCCTACAACCTCTCCTCTGTCTCCACCACACCCCCAGCAGGGAGAGTCTGCCAAAGTTAAAGGTATCGCATCATCTTAGCTGGTGGGACCTGCAGGCAGACAAGCACCACATACTGGGCAGGATAAAAAAAACAGAGCTCAGAGACTTCACAGGAAAATCTTTCAACCTGCTGGGTCTCTCCCTCAGGGAAAACTGACACAGGCAACTCTTTCCTCCTGATAGGAGGCCAGTTTGGTCTGGGAAAATCCAGCTGGGGTCTATACCTAAGTAGACCTCCTAAGCGTGGGGGGGGGGGGGAAAGGCACCATACAAGCAGGGCAAGAAACAAGAAAACAAGAACTGAAAAATTCTCCTCTGTTAAGCAAAACCTAAGCTAGAGGTTCAGATAAAGCTGAACTGAATGTCAAAGAACAGATAGACAACAAATTCATCCACCAAGAAAACCCTAGGTAAAAGAAGTGAAAGCAATCTCCAGAATAAACTAATTAAGGTAATTAAATGCCTAGATGCCAGCAAAAAATAATAGATCACACTAGGAAAATTGAAGCTATGGCCCAGTCAAAGGAACAAACCAATAATTCAAATGAGATACAGGAGCTGAAACAATTAATTCAGAATATACGAACAGACATGGAAAACCTCATCAAAAACCAAATCGATGAATTGAGGGAGGATATAAAGAAAGCAAGGAATGAACAAAAAGAAGAAATGGAAAGTCTGAAAAAACAAATAACAGAACTTATGGGAATGAAAGGCATGGTAGAGAGATGAAAAAACAATGGAAACCTACAATGGTAGAGTTCAAGAGGCAGAACATAGGATTAGTGAACTGGAGGATGGAACATCTGAAATCTGACAAGAAAAAGAAAATATAGGGGAAAAATATGAGCAGAGACTCAGGGAATTGAAAGACAATATGAGGCACATGAATATATGTGTTGTGGGTGTCCCAGAAGGAGAAGAGGAGGGAAAAGGAGGAGAAAAACTAATGGAGGAAATTATCACTGAAAATTTCCCAACTCTTATGAAAGACCTAAAATTACAGATCCAAGAAGTGCAGCGTACCCCAAAGAGAATAGATCCAAATAGACGTACTCCAAGATATTTACTAATCAGAATGTCAGAGGTCAAAGAGAAAGAGAGAATCTTGAAAGCAGCAAGAGAAAAGCAATCCATCACATACAAGGGAAGCCCAATAAGAAAGCCCAATAAGAAATCTAAGCCCTGTGTAGATTTCTCAGCAGAAACCATGGAGGTGAGAAGACAGTGGGATGATGTATTTAAATTATTAAAAGAGAAAAACTGCCAACCAAAAATTCTATATCCAGCAAAATTGTCCATCAAAAATGAGGGCAAAATTAAAATATTTTCATACAAAAAATCACAGAGAGAATTTGTGACCAAGAGACCAGCTCTGCAAGAAATACTAAAGGGAGGACTGGAGACAGATATGAAAAGACAGAAGAGAGAGGTGTGGAGAAGAGTGTAGAAAGGAAGACTATGAGTAAAGGTAAAAAAGAGGAAAATTAGATATGACATAGAAATCAAAAGGCAAAATAGTAGAAGAAAGTACTACCCATGCAGTAATAACACTAAATGTTAATGGATTAAACTCCCCAAACAAAAGACATAGACTGGCAGAATGGATTAAAAAACAGGATCCATCTATATGCTGTCTCTACTCAAAGGACATGCGGGCAAGGACACAAATGGACATTTGCACACCAATTTTTATAGTGCATTATTTACAACTACCAAGAGATGGAGACAGCCAAAATGTCCATCAACAGATGGGTGGCTAAACAAACTGTGGCAAAGACATAAGGTGGAATATTATGCAGCTGTAAGACAGAATAAAGTTATGAAGTATGTAACAACATGGATGGACCTTAAGGACATTATGCTGAGTGAGATTAGCCAAAAATAAAAGGACAGATACTATATGATCTCACTGATATGAACTGACATTAGTGAATGAACTTGGAGAATTTCGTTGGTAACAGAGACCATCAGGAGATAGAAATAGTGTAAGATATTGGGTAATTGGAACTGAAGGGATACAGATTGTGCAACAGGACTGAATATAAAAACTCAGAAATGGACAGCACAATACTACCTAACTGTAATACAATTATGTTAAAACACTGAATGAAGCTGCATGTGAGAATGATAGAGGGAGGAGGGCTGGGGGCATATATGAAATCACAAAGAAAGACAATAAAGATTGAGATGGTATAATATAGGAATGCCTAGAGTGTATAATGATAGTGACTAAATGTACACATTTAAAAAACGTTTTTGCATGAGGAAGAACAAAGGAATGTCATTACTGCAGGGTGCTGAAAATAGATGGTAATTAACATTTTAAAATTTCAACTAATGTGTGAGACTAAAGCAAAAAATGTTTATTTGGTACAAAATTCATATTTTGACTAGTGCATCTCCTAATATAACTTATGTAGATAGTTGGTTGAACAACATAAGTACATGGAACCTTGGGTAGGACATGAGATTTTGTTGGTTCATCCAGAGTGATGCACCGATGAATCCCAGAGTGATTTGATCAGTCAGTGGGAAAGTATTTGTAAAGTCCCCTTCAGGGAACAGTGAGAATGGGGGAAATTCAACCTTCCCAAGTTGAATTCTTGATATTCTCACAAGCAGTGTGGACAACCAAAGCTATAGGCTGAACCCCCAGACTTGGGGTTTGTTCATATGAAACTTAACCCCACAAAGGATAGGTCAAGCCTACTTAAAATTAAGCTTAAGAGTCACCCCCAAGAGAACCTCTTTTGTTGCTCAGATGTGGCCTCTCTCTCTCAGCCAACATGGCAAGCAAATTCACTGCCCTTCCCCTGTCTACATGGGACATGACCCAGGAAGGAGTGTGGACCTTCCTGGCAACGTGGGACGGAAATCCTAGAATGAGCTGAGACTCAGCATCAAGGGACTGAGCAAAACCCTAGAATGAGCCAAGACTCAACATCAAGGGATTGAGAAAACCTTGACCAAAAGGGGGAGGAGTGAAATGAGACAAAATGTCAATGGCTGAGAGATTCCAAACAGATTCCAGAGGTCATCCTGGAGGTTATTCTTACGCATTAAATAGATATCACCTTGTTAGTCAAGATGTAGTGGAGAGGCTGGAGGGAACTGCCTGAAAATGTAGAGCTGTGTTCCAATAGCCATGTTTCTTGATTATGATTGTATAATGATATAGCTTTCACAATGTGACTGTGTGATTGTGAAAACCTGTGTCTGATGCTCTTTTTTCTACCTTGTCAACAGACAAGAAGAAATATGGAATAAAAATAAATAGGGGGAAAAAATAAATGACATGAAATTTATATTAAAATATTTCAGTAAACTTTCTCTTTCCCAGTAAATATCCAGCTGTCTTTCCTTTAAGTGGAAAAGAAGTATCAGGATGAAGCAATGAAAAAAGTTAGGTGCTGTCAAAGCCACACGAATATAAATTAGCAGCATTCACAAAGAAACAGGAAAGTCAACTGTGATGGTTTGGAGGCTTTATGGACCCCAGAAAATCATGTTCTTAAAGCTAATTGTGTGTAAACTTATTGTGGGTGAGATCTTCAGGTTTTATCAATTGAGGCATGATTCAGGTGAAGTCTTAATCCTCTTTCTGGAGTTCTCTATAAGAGGATGAAATTCAGAGAAAAAGACAGTGAGGAAGACAAAGAGTGTTGCCTAGTGAGCCTGGATCTTTTGTTGTATAGTCAGGCACATACATCCATCTCAGGGCTGTACCATTTGCAGTCTGTTAACTTAGATTTCTCTCCTCACTGTAGTTTTTGAATGGGCGCAGACTTTGGACTCTCCATTTGTATATGTACTGTGGGCTGAAGCCCCCCTGCCAACTGAAAGCATTGCATTTAGTACTGGGCTAGTTTTACCAAGGTAGGTGCCATTCTGCCTCTTTAAGGAAACTTCACATAGCTCTTCCCTGACTGTCCACATATCGAGTTTAAACTCTCCCGTGGTAACTTTGCGTCTCCTTTTTTCAAGTTTTGGGAAATTCTTCTTGACTCCCCATACACATCTGTCTCAATGAGAATCTGAAGGAGCAGATTTCCTGATTCATATATGATATCCTGATATACATTAGGATATATATCTCCTAATTCCATTTCAGATCAGATTCACAATACAAAATGTTTCTCCTTTAATTTTTCTTTGCATTAGTGAAACAAATTATATGAAGTGATGTGCAAAAGTTTTACTTGAGTTTACCATATTATTTGACAAAAAATTTAATATCTCTAGTCCCTTCCCTTGAAAACACAGCAGGGAAACTCCTCCTCTTCTGTTCTCTACCACACCATTGTGGCCAGGAAACAGCTGAAAGCACTCCTCAGAGATTGAGAAAGGTCCAGGTCACTTCCATTTAAAAAAATCTCTTTATATAATAAAATAATAATGATAAAGAGGGGAGGTAACAAAAACGGTTGTAAAACTTGTGGAATAGCCTATTTAAAAGATCACTGTCAAATTAATGTTATCAATACATACAAATATGTTTCACTCAAATTTGTACTAGTCACAAGATTATAAGATTTATAAAAATAATGATTTAGGGAACACCAGTACATAGTGTACCTTGTAATACGGCACAAGATTAAATTCGTAGATGAATATTTTTTTTCAGCCGTATCAGTGTTTCTTTGTGACTGTATGTAGAATTTCATGCGAGATGGTAAAAAAATCTAAATTTGAGGCTCTTGCTGAATGTTAAGCTTGGATGTCGGCCTATCTCCCCCAATTCCTATCACTGTGTATTTACTAGAATCTGATGGAAATCAGTCTTAGTGATAGAGGGCCTTAGGATACTGTCAGTCGTGGAGGCGCCTCCCAGCATGATTAGGAGGCAAAGGCCATGTAGAGCCCGGGCTAGGTCATTTCTGAAACCTAACAGAGACTGCCTTTCCTGTTTGAGTGGCGTCGTAACTAGCCTGGAAGCTGATACATTCTTCCCAGGACCTCGGCAACGGAAAACATCGCAGAGTCCTCGCCCTGGACCCAGAAAAAGCAGCAGGAACGGTTCTGCCCCGTGTCTCCGCGGAGGCGCCTCTGGCTGCACTCTACCTAGTGCTGCGCACCGGGCTTCTCTGTGGCTGTGCGCGTTTCCTTGGCAACCCGAAGACGCGCTGACAGAGGGCTGGGGGCGGGGCTGGATTGGGGCGGGGTCGGCCGGGGCCCTGCGCGTGGGGAGCCTGGTGGGACCCGGCGGCCACACGGCCACATTCCACCGCGCAGAGAGCAGACCGCGCCGGCGGGGGGGCCCGCAGCGAGGGAGAGCGACTGACGGGGCGGCAGCTGCTGGGCTCGAATGGAGGACCAAGAGTTTTCAGGTTCAACCAGGCTAACTGAGGTGGCTCGTGGGCACGATACGACAGAAATATCCTCGGGGACCGAGGTCCTCCAGACGCCCCTTGTGCCCAGCGACTTTGTCGGAGGCGCCGAGCCCCAGGAGCCCGAGGAGCCTGAGGAGCCCGAGGAACCTGAGGAGCCCGACGAAAGACACGAATCTGACGAGTCCGCTGAGACCCCCGAAACTCCCGAGCACCATGAGTCCCGCGATCCCCCCGAACACAGTGCATCCAGCGGGTTCCGCCAGTCCCGCCTACGCCGCCAGTCCCGCCCGCGCCGCCGACCCCGCGGATCCCTCCAACCCGGCCAACCCCGCCAGCCCCACCACGCCGAGTTTGTTCCCTGCGCTGCGATGATTTCCCCGTCTCTGGTGTCCCCGGCCCTGCCTCGGTTTCTGCTGTCTTTCCCATGTGGTAGGTGTTGGGGCCCCTTCAAGGCACTGAGCAACCCCGCCTCACCTAGAACTGGGGCGCCTAATAGTGAAGGTGAAACTTTGTATGGAAGAGCTCGTTTTGTTTTAAAGGAAGATAACGCCTGTGTCGTTTGCCTGCTGCTTGCAGCCACCTCTCTTTGAACCTTAAAGGATTCGAATGGGAGACTGAGATCCAAATAGTGAGAGAAACTGAATCCCTTCTTTCCCTCCCTGTTCTCTCCACCTGATAACTCCTAACTGCCCTCTCCACCTTGTTAACTCCTAGGATGACCCATTGTCATTTCTATTGAAGCCCTTCTTAATTCTCTGCAGTTGGTCATTGCAGAATGGTGCCCCTTGGAACATTACCTCTGATATAGCAATTACTATTTTTGTGATTTTGTCCCCAACTAAGAGGGAGGACCTTTTTCTCGATATTTGGCACATAGCACCCAATACATGCTAACCATTACATTATTAAAGTTGTAGAAACAAAACATTGAGCAAGTTTCTAAAGAGTACATCTAGTAAGGTCTTACTTTGTGCTCAGTTCTGGCTAAGTTCACAAGAGAGCACTGCTGATGTTACACATCTCTGACCACACCCGACCACTTAATGGCCCCTCACTTTTGACCCCACTCAAACAAGTTCTGGTCCACATTGGACCTCCAATCCCTTGGCTGATTACTTTTTATCTCATATTCTCACCGACTCCCCCTTGCCCGACCTCCATCCATTCTAATACTCTGTCATTTCAGTTGCTCATGTAAAACATCCCTCCATTGCTTCTCCTGCTGTCCAACATACTTTTGGCAAAACTCCAACCTTGGTTAAACCCAACCATCCATCTACTCTCTGCCTACCCCTGAGCAGCTGACTCTTGCTATACAAAATTACACAATCATCCTGACTGGCTTTATTTCAGTTTCATGACTATGAATCTCAACTGGCCACTGAATGCTGCCTAGCAAGCCACTTTATTCCCTTAGTAAATTAGTTTTCCCAGTCTCTGAGATGGCTAAATGCTTATTGACTCTCCAACCTCCAGCTGAAGACTTTGCCTCATACTCTATTGAGAAAATAAAAGCAATCAATCACACACTCCTTTATTCTTTTATTTCGCCCATCTGTTGCCTTACCTGCATCTGTCCCCACAGATGCTGCCTTTTCTCATATTTCAAGGAAGAATTGTGCCTCTTTCCTAAAAGCAAAATCCTTCACCTGTGCTTTTTTTTTTTGCATGGGCAGGCACCAGGAATCGAACCACCTGTGTTTTTGATTCCATTCTTGTCTCTTGAAGAACTTTGTTCCTGCAGTTATCCACTCTCTTTCCCACAGCACCACTTTCTAATGAATCAGTCCCATGAGCTCTAGAATCTTGCATTTTGAAATAACACTTGACCCTATGTATTCTTCAGATCCCTCCTCCCCGACCATTGCCATTTATCTGTTCTTCACTGCAAAAGTTGTCAAAGTTCTGACTACATTTCCTCACTCTCTTTCTTTTCTTAATTATCCTGGCTCAGCTATATTCTCTTCCATTTCAGTGCAACTGCTCTGGCTCCACCTCCAAGCCTGTCATAATACAGGATTTCAGTATCCATATAGATGATCCACCTACTCAGTTCTTTGACATCCTCTCTTCAAATGATCTTGTCCTTCACCTCGCCTTGGGCACCTACTACCTAGCCCTTGATAATGTCAATTGCTGTACCATTTCCAAAATGTTTTTAAAAAACATTTCAGGGCGGGCCGCGGTGGCTCAGCGGGCAGGAGTGCTTGCCTGCCGTGCCGGAGGACCCCGGTTCGATTCCCGGCCCCGGCCCATGTAAAAAACAAACAAACAAACAAAATATAATAAAACAAGAAAATGTTTAAAAATGTTTCCCTTTCTTCCTCCCTTCCTTCCTTCCTTCTCTGTCTTTCCTTCCCTTCCTCCCTCTCTCTAAAAAAAAAAAAAAAAAAAAAAAAAAAAAAAAACATTTCAATCTTTTATCATCTTCTGTCTTTCTAGTTCATGCCTCCTTGTACCCACCTCCTCAGTTTTTCAACCTCAAAGGACCTCCAATCTACGGATCCTAACACCTTTCATTATATATCACTGTTTCCTTCTGTCTCTCCTTACTCAGTTTATATTCCATGCCCCACAAGTGGAATCACTTCCTTGCAAATATCCTTAACTCCCTTGCCTTTTTCTCCCTCTGTCATTCTTGCCTGGTTAGATCCAACTCTTGTTTGCACTTGAAAAAACAAATAATGACAAGAGAAAAGCAAACAGCTAGACTGAAGATCTTTAAATTTATGACCTTGAATTTCAAGTGGGTTCTCAGTACCGCTTGGCAATCATAATACCTTTCCCCAGTCAGTTCATTTCCAAATGTACCAAAAAACATGGTCAGTGTTCTCTTTCCTTAAATCTCTACGTCATTTCCTCCTTCCTCATTCTCAGCTGGTGACTTTGCTTTTGTTTCACAGAGAATATAAGAATCACAAAAGATCACATCTTTCCACCACTGAATATACCAAATTACTGTGATCTCTACCCATGTATTCTACCTTTTCTCTTGTTAATGAATGAATATCATTTATTAAAGGCCATTTCCTCAACCTTATCTTGGATCCCATCCCATCAACTTCTTCAAGCTTTTTGCTCCTGAAATTAACCTTTCTCTCTCTTCCTCTACTCATCAGCATACAAACATGTAGCAATAACACCTAACTTACCAAGTAACAAAAACAAAACAAAAACCCTTCCTCAATCCCACCTTATACTCCGACAGGTACTGCTCTTATTTCTTTGCTCCTTTTTACAGAAAACTTCCTCAGTATAGTTGTTCATAAGTCATTATCTCCACTTCCTCTCTTAATCTCTTGAGAATTTCTTTAAACTGTCATCCTCTCCACTTAGCTGAAGTTGCTCTTGTTGAGGTCACAATGCTTTGTAATTCAATGCTTAATTTTTAGTCCTCATCTTATTCATTTAACAGATTCATTCTCTCTTTCTTTCAAGTCTTTTCTTACTTGACTTCTGAGATACCACTTCCTCCATTGTCATCCCACCTTTTAGATTGTTTCTGACTCATTATCTTTTGCCTCTTCACAGCCTGTTCTGTTGAAGTGACTGAAAGCACAGTGCTCTCAGATTCTTCTAGAACTTTCCTTGTTCCTTGGGTAATGTCATCAGTTCCTTGACTTTAATTATATGTTGGTAACTTCCCAATTTATCTCCAGCTTCAGCCTCTCCCCTGAATCTCAGAGTTTTATAACCAATTGTCTGTTTAACATCCCTAATTGAATATCTAGTAGGCACGTCAGGTTTAATTGTCTACAACTTAACTCTTCTTTTTTTTTTTTTTTTAACTTTTTTTATTGTGAAATATAACATTTACAAAACAATAAATTTCCAAGTACATTTTAACAAGTAATTATAGAACAGATTTTATAGTTTGGTATGGGTTACAGCTCCGCGTTTTTTCATTTTTTTCTTCTAGCTCCTCCAAGACCCTGGAGACCAACAGAAATATCATATAATGATTCAGCAGTCATATTCACTTTTAAAATCCTATCTTCTCTATTATACTACCCATTCTCTTTAAATAACATGTATATATAAAGGCAGTAAATTTCAAAGTACATCACAACAATTAGTTGAACTCTTCTTTTTCAAAAATATTTTTATTACGATACCTTCACACACCATGCAGTCCATCCAAAGTATACAATCAATGGCTCACAATATTACCACATAGTTGTGAATTCATCATCATAATCATTTTTAGAACATTTACATTACTCCAGAAAGGGAACTAAGAAGAAAAAAGAAAAACCCCATACGTCCCATACCCCTCACCCTTTCCTCTCATTGACCATTAGTATTGCAATCTACCCAATTTTTTTTTACCCCGTATCCCCCCCATTATTTATTTGTCTTTATTTTTTACTCATCTAACCATACCCTTTGTGCCAGTTTGAAAGGATTATGTACCTAGAAAAGTCATGTTTTAATCCTGATCCATCTTGTGGCAGCAGCTGTTTCATTTAATTCCTATTCAGTGCTATCGGTTGGAAAATTCATTAGATTATGTCCATGGAGATGTGGCACACCCAGTTGTGGGTATTAGCCTTTGATTAGAGGGAGATGTGACTTCACCCATTCCAGGTGGATCTTGATTAGTTTATTGGAATCCTTTAAAAGAGGAAACATTTTGGAAAAAGCTTCGGAGCTACAAGAGCCCATGCTGCCAGAGACCTTTGGAGATGAAGAAGGAAAACACCCCTGAGGGAGTTTCATGAAATAAGAAGCCCGGAGAAAAAGCTAGTACACATTGCTATGTTTGCCAGGTGCTTTCCAGTTGAGAGAGAAACCCTGCACTTTATCGGCCTTTCTTGAGTGAAGGTAATCACTTGTTAGTACCTGAATTTGAACATTTTTTATAGATTTGCTTTAATTGAAACATTTTCACGGCCTTAGAACTGTAAACTTACAATTTAATAAATTCCCCTTTTTAAAAAGCCATTTTGTTTCTAGTATTCCTCATTGTAGCAGCTAGCAAACTAGAACACCCTTAAAAGGGAGCATCAGACACAAGGTTCCTCCTCAAGGGGGACTTTGCAAATGCTTTTTTATGCCTGCCCAGATTAATTCTGGTATATAGTGGGGCATCACACTAATCTGTACAAACCAACAGGATCTCATTCTCTATTCAAGATTCCAAGTAATTATGGCGCGCAATTTAACTCTTAATTCTGCACTCAAAATTTGTTCCTTCTTCATTGTTCCCCATCTCAGTAAATGGTATTACCATTCATCCAGGCACTTAACTTTGGACTCATTCTTGACATCTGTTTTTCTCTCAGACTCTACCTTCAAACCATTAAGCCAATGCTAACTTCAAGATATAACCCAACTATATGTGCATTTCTTAACATCTAAAACTCATCTTTATAAGCCATTATTATCTCTTGCCTTGTACATTGCAGTAGCTTCCAACTGTGCTCTTTGCCACTCTTTCCACCTCTACATTTGCAATCATCTAAGGGGAGTGTCTTCTGCAATGAGCGGTGCTTAAACACCAGAGGCTTTTAAGGAGGATTCAGAAGAGACAATCACTCTTCCTGCTTCAGCCAGCCAGCCAGCCTCTCCTGAAAGTTTGTTGAGGACCTTCATTGGCGCTGTTAGCTTGCAGCCTGCTCTACAGACCTTGGACTCTACATCCCCATGGTTATGTGAGATGCTTTTACAAATTTTGTATTTACAGATATCTCCTGCCGATTCTTCTTCTCTAGAGAACCCTAGCTAATACATTAGGGCATCCAGGGAAAGATAACTTGGCTCAAGAAGGTCAATAATGTTCAGGGTTTTTCTTTCAGCTGGAAATGCACATAGCACCGTCTGCTAGCTTTTCTCCAGGAATCCTCAATGGCTTTCCTGGGGCTCTGTCCATTCTGTCGGCTCTGTTGCTTCTGGTGACTCTAAAGCTTTTTCCAAACTGGTTCCCTCTTAAAGGGCCAGTAAGCAACCTCACCTTGAATCGGTAGAGACACATCTCCATGGAAGCCATCTAATCAAAAGTTACCACCCACAATTGTGTGGGTCACATCTCCATGTAAACAATAAAAAAGATGCCACCCAGCAATATTGAATGAGGATTAAAGGACATGGCTGTTCTGGGGTACACAATAAATTCCAACCAACACAGACTCCATGTGATCTGACCACTGCCTACTCCCAATCTCATGTCCAGCTATTCTCCAACACCCTCCCCTGCCCCCTACACTCTACTTTTCGACTGAAAAGTAGAGTGGGTCTTCTTGCTTCCACCTCAGGATCATTACACTTGTTTCCTCTTCCAGGGACATTCTTCCCTCAAGTATTTGGTACCTCCTCATAGATCTGTTCCAGATTATTCTATCAAAAAGAATACTCTGTCCTGCTTAATTTCTTTTAAAACATTTATCTGACTGGAACTATTTGTTTACTTGTCTACACTAACATAAACTGTCATAAGGGCAGGGCCTTTTTCTTCTTCACTGTTCCATCCTCAGTGCCTGAAATAGTGCTTGGCACAAGTCAGAGTTTAATAATTATTGTGAAGTGAAGGATCTCTTCATTCGACCTCTATGTTACCAAACCCAATGGCTCCTTCTCTATCCTTAGGGTTGTTAAGATTAAATGTGTTAATACATGTGAATGGCTAGATCTGATTATGGTATGTGGCAAGTGCTCACTAGATGTTGGCTATTGTTAGTAGCAGCTAGTAGCATTCTCTTATTTGACATCTTGGCAGTATTCAACACAATTGACCACTCCAACTTTTTAAAACCTGTACTTCATTCTTCTTCTGGCCTCTATGTCACCATAATCTCCTGATTTATCTCTTGAATAACTGGTTGGTTCTTCTCTTCATTTCTGAGCCCTCTCCAGATTCCTGAACCCAAAAGGGCTCTAATGTGACCCTTTCCACTTTATCTACAATTTTCCCCCTAGGGAAAAGTTATATCCACAATCATGGCTTTAAATAGCATTTCCATCTATGCTCCTGCCTCCGAAAGTTTTATCTTCCATTTCTACTCTCTTTTCTGAGTCCAACACTTATGTGGTTAATTGCCTACTGAACATCTCTATTTGGATATATAATAAGCATCTCAAACTTAATTGAGAACATCTAGGCAAACAGCTTCAGTTGTCAACCCAAAGCCTACTAGTTTTCCCTGATTCCTCTTTCCTCAAATTCAATCCACCTAATGCAAGTTCTGATAGTTTTATCTCCATAATATTTCCTTAATTCTTCCATTTCTACTGTTAATACTCTCCCCTAAATTATCATCATTTCTTGGACTTCTGCAATAGCTTCCTGAGAAATCTCCCTGCTCCCAGTCTTGCCCTTTACAATCCCTGTACTACAGCAGCCAGAGTGGGTCTTTAAAAAACCAAATCAGATCATATCTTTCCCTTACTATCTGTTTCCCCTTGCTCTTAGAATAAACCCAAACTTTTTGCAGGAGTTGTCACTACTTCACAGGATTGTTCCTACATTTGCCTCTCTGATCTCATCACCTATTACTCTCCTTCCTGTTCCTTCTGCTCTAGCCACATTGGCTTCCTTTCTGTTCTTCTAAAAGGCCAGTCCCTACACTTGCCCCTGCTTTTTCAGAATCTGCATTTATAGTTTCCTTTTCCTGGGATGTTTGCTTTCCCAGGATCTTCTCTGGACTAATTCCTGTCATTCTGCTCTCAGCCCAAGTGTTACCTACCCTGTCAGTGTTGCCTAAAGTAGCCTTCCCCACCCCGAGGTAGCTTCATATTGAGAATCTAAAGAGTTTTCAGTCTCTGCTTTAGAAAACACTACTTTAAAGCTTCCTATCATCTCAATTTGTCTTCTAGATTTTCCTTGCTACTTCCAATGTCTTCCTTTAGTAAAGTTCAGTAAGCGCCAAATATGTTTATATGACATTCATATAAAATAGTATAAACATTAAGTAATATTTAGTCAGCATATCACCATACCCTGCTTACTCGATGAAGATTTATTCATCTAAGAAGCATTTATTGAACATCTGCTAAGGTACTCTTCTGTGTCTTATGGTGGTACAAGGATGTCTAAGACATGGCAATTGGCTATGTGCAAATTTTTAACATTTGAATTATGGAATAGGTACCATCATTCCAACACCTTACTAAATTATAATCATAATGAGAATCACTGTCATGTTAACCTTTATTGAGTAGTTATTGCATTTAGGCGTTAGTCACTGAGCTGCAGATGAATAAGACATATACGCCATTATTGAAGGATTGTCAGTGTGGTTGGGGAAGCTGAATATGCCCATAACCAGGTCAAATAGCATACATAGTAGAGTGGACATGAGTATGTTATAGGGCCATCACTTCGTTATTCTGAGTTAAATGGTGGTGATAGGCTTTATATTTTAATAAGGAAGAAAAGCAAAGGAAACAAACAAACCCAAGGTACTCATCAGAAGGTATTTACCTAAAATAGCCATTTAATATTTCATCTCAAATATACATAAACCAGAGTATTTGATTTGTATTTATAAGGGATTAGAGAATGACTTAAAAGAAACAGGATCTTAGGCATGTATGGGAATATGGTGAAAAATCACAAAGTGGATTTTTTATAATTTTAAAACTTTAGGAAACCCAACTGTGCTGGTTTGAAAAGATGTATGTCCCCTAGAAAAGCCATGTTTTAATCAAAATCCCATTTCATAAAAGAAGAATAATCCCTATTCAATATTGTATGTTTGAAACTGTAATTGGATCATGGCCCTGGAGATGTGATTTAATCAAGAGTGGTTGTTAAGCTGGATTAGGTGACGACATGTCTCCCCCAATTTGGGTGGGTCTTGAAAGTTTCTGGAGCCCTATAAAAGAGGAAACATTTTGGAGGTTGAAAGAGATTCAGAGAGAGCAAAGGAGAACGACATAGCTACAAGAAGCAGAGAGCCCACAAGCCAGTGACCTTTGGAGATGTAGAAGGAAAATGCCTCCCAGGGAGCTTCATGAAACAGGAAGCCAGGAGAGAAGGTAGCAGATGACGCCTTGTTCACCATGTACCCTTCCAGCCAAGAGAGAAACTGTGACTGCGTTTGCCATGTACCTTCTCACTTGAGAGAGAAACCCTGAACTTCAATCAGCCTTCTTGAACCAAGGTATCTTTTCCTGGATGCCTTTGATTGGACATTTCCATAGACTTGTTGTCAGTGGGACATTTTCTCAGCTTTAGAACTGTACACTAGCAACTTATTAAATTCCTCTTTTTAAAAGTCATTCCGTTTCTGGTATATTGTATTCTGGGAGCTAGCAAAACTAGAATACCAACCAAAACCATTCCTGCCAATCCTAAAGAACACCTAGGGTGTTATATAAGATTCTACAAAGGTTCCATGTACTAGGGTAACTTTCCAGAAACCTACAACCTCCTGATGGGTCCCTGGACCAGATAGGTCCTGAAATGCCAAGAAGCTAGTCTTCCAGCACATCAGCTAGTTCCATCCCCCCCATATTATTGACAGCCCCTTCCAACATGAAAAAGTTAGAATGGGCATAGCTCAAATACCCCTAAAGAGTGGGAGAAAGATCAAAGGTGATGGTGGAGTTATACAGAAAAGGTAGGGTTTAACAAGTGGGTATTATTGCTGAATCATTATATTGATATTTCTTTTAGTCTCCAGTATTAGTGCAGCTAGAAGTAAAAACCTAAAATTATGGAATTGTAATCCACACCAAATTCTGAAATTTGTTCTAAAACTCATTGTTGCAATGTGCTTTGAAATTTATTGCTTTTTTGTATATGTTATTTTTCACACAAAAAAGAAAAGAATATATATTTCTTCTAGCCTCCAGTGTTTTGGAGCAGCTAGAAGGAAAAATCTGAAATAGTGGAATGGCATCCCATAATAAACTCTGAAATCTGTTCTGTAACTACTTGCTGAAGTGTACTTTGAAAATCATTGCTTTTTCTTTGTATATGTGATATTTAACAATAAAAAACGTTTAAAAACTTTTTTCAGGAAAATGTGTAAGATTTATATAGTTCAAAGCCAAACAATATAAAAAGCACATATAAGAAAATGTCTCACTAACACTGTTGCCTTCCAAACCTTCCTCCTCTATTTACAGATAACTACTTTTATTAATTTTTTGTGTATCTTTATACAAATATAGGAAAATACTGTACAATTGTGCTTCTGTGTTTCTCCCCATTCTTACCTCAAAGATGCTATAGTTTTATTTTTTTCACTCAATATATCTTTCCATATCAGGATATTGAAAGTTTCTCCATTCTTTTTAAAAAGTAGACGCATCATGTTCCATTGCATTTATATGTATTACTAATTATTTAACCGCAGCTTGGTTATTTTCAAGATATTGCAATCACAAACAATGCTGTAATGGACAAACCTGTACAGATGTCATTTAATACACATACAGGTATATCTGTAGAATAAATTCCCAGAAATGGGATTGCTGAAGGGTAAATGCATTTGTAATTTTGATTTAGCAAAACTGCCATCCATAGGAATTATTTTCTATCCATTCCAGCAATGAAAGTGTCTGCTTCCCCTTGTAGTGTGTAGCCAATTTTTTTACTTTTTGCAAATCTGGAAAATGTCAATTAAAGTTTAGTTTGCATATATCTTATTATGAGTAATATTAAGCATCTTTTTTGACATGACTTTTCATGTCCTTTGCCTGTTTTTCTTTTGGAGAATAGGCTTTTTCTTATTTATGAGATTAGCCTTTTGTCTGGGATATGTGTTACAAATATCTTTTTCAGTTTGTCAGTGATCTCCTTGTTTTTGCTTATGTTTATTTTTGTTTTGCCATAAAAACATTTTTATAGGAAAATTATCAATCACTTATTTTATGGCTTCTATATTGAATCATAATTAGAAAGGCCTTCAAGATTTTGAAGGAATTCACCTCCCTTTTTTTCAACTTTTTCTTTAAATCTTGATCCATTGGCATTTATCCTGGTATATGATATGAGTTATAAATCCAACTTTATATTTCCTCAAGTAGGTGCCTAGTTACTAATGCCATTGTCACCCCAAACAGGTTAAAATGAACGTGAAAAATAGATTTCAAATTAGGGGGAAATGTCAGAAAAGTGCAGATGGTGAGAGGAGACACAGTCTACCCCTTTGGCTTAATAATTAGCTTAGGGATGTGATATTTTTGAGTAGTAGTTTGGAGAGAAGTCCCTGGTTTTTCATGCCTTTCTCTTTGACCAGGTGAAAGGCTTACCCTTTTCCTACTTCTGCTACCACCTCAAGCAAATCCATTTCCCACACTCTTCTCTTTCCCAAATGACCTTGAGCTGAGGGGGTGGGGAGCACTGGCTAGGGAGCTATACCTGGGAGAGGATCAAGGAACAATGAATAGTAGCAACAGATCCTGTAACATTATAGCATATCAGAAGGTCGAACGTCATATTTATGAGTATGGCCATACTCAGATATAATTGGACTGCTTTAATGCCAGTCTTTAAAACAGTAGTGCACCTGAAAGAAGCACAAATCGACTTCAAAAAACCTTGAAAAGTAACATGGGTCTTATTGAAGTATCTTAAAGGAAATTTTATCATCCAACATTTAGTAAAACCTGCTAAAATGTTCTTGAGGCATTTCTCTTCCCAAGTCCTGTATACTGGCAGCTACTCCCTCCAAATTCCCTTCCTATTTCTCTCAAGCTCCAGCTTGCCTCTCTCCTGCCTCTCCTCCCAAGCCCCCAGATCTGTTCTTTTTTTTTTAGAGATGCTTCTTGCCTTTTCTTTGTAGGTCAATCGTACCTCATTTGGCACAACCAAGCGACTAGAGGCTGAGTAGCTCTAAAATGGAGTCCTTAGAAGACAAGGGAAAGGGCAAGGTGGAGAATTGTTATACTTTCCTATTTCATTTCATTATGCTACAAAATAATTTGCCTCTACATGCAGTGGGAGTGTATGAGTGGCCCCACGTACATTGAGGAGGAACAGCTTTTTAATCACTCCCAGCAGATGGCAGCCTTTCCTATCAGATGACTTGAGCACAGGCCAGCTCATCCCATTTGTAGGCTGTAGAAAACATGAGCAAAGACTTTTGTATGCTACAGAGTAAAATATAAACATTTAAAGAGAATAATACAGCCATAATGTTCTGATTATTTTTTTAGAGAGACACTATTAATCATCTTGCTCAAAATCTTCCAGTGTTTTCTTTCCGTTACTCTTAGAGCAAAAGCAGAACTCCTCTAGCGCGCATAGTGATCTGGCCTGATCACAAATCCTGAGGCTGTCTCCCTGCCTTACTTCCTCCAACCACCCCAACTGTGTCTAACTATGCCTCTTGATTATTTCTACTTCAGGGTCTTTACGTTTAACTTTTTCCTCTGTCAGAAATGCTGTCCCTCTTTCTTTCTTCTCCCCCTGGCTCTTATGTATCTGGCACCTTCTTGTCTTTCTTTCACTTCCATCATCCAAGTGTCATTTTCTCTGCAAAGCTTTTCTCTGACCACTCTGGATGGTAGTTGAACGCTTCCTTCTGCCTTACCAGCCACACATCCCAAAGGTTTGTTTTCTTCATAGCACTTTTCACTGTCTGAAATTATGTACTTGCTTATTGTCTGTCTTTTCATCTGAAAGGTAAATTGCATGAAAGCAGGATAGAGACTTTGTCTTGACCCCTTTTATGCCACGGCTTAGCTGAATTCTGCATAAAAATGATTCATATGGACATTCCTGAAAATTTAAAGTTTTCTAGCTTCACTTACTAGTTATTGAGCTCACAGTAGCTTATGTTCAGTGAGTGTTCTAAACATTTAATGTTATTGATTTAATCTTTAAAACAACCCTTTGAAGTAAGTACTATTCATGTGCCCAGTTTACAGTCAAGGAAACTGAGGCACAGAGGTGTTAAATGACTTGCACACAGTAAGTAACAAAGCTGAGATTTGAATCCAGGCAGACTCCATACCCTGCCTGACTTCACCACTCCATCTAGTTTCAATAATTATTTACATTTTACTAATGCTGTTTCGTCTAGACACCCTTCCTTCTTCCTCTCCATGTTTTATGGACGTCCTCTAGGACAAATTTGTTTTATTACACTTAACACAATTTACAGTTATTCTTTAACATCATCTCATACCCACTAAATACTTAAATTTTCATAATTCCCTCAAAAGTATCTTTTACAGTTGTTTTTTCAGGTTAGGGCTCAAGAGTTTGTCTTCAGTCTGTTGTATTTTTTATCACTACCCGTATCCTTTCTCTCTTTATGAATTATTTATTTTATTACAAAAGTCATAGAATTACAAAAATATCATGCATAAAATACAGAGTTCTCAGTGACAGAATTCTCACCTGCCAAGCCAGAGACCCGGGTTTGATTCCCGCAGCCTGCCCATGCAAAAAAAAAAAAAAAAAAAAAAAGAGTTCCCATATATCGCACCTTGCATTAGCGTGATATATTTGTTATAATTCATGAAAGAACATTTTTATAATTGTACTATTAATTATAGTCTGTTGTTTATAATAAGGTTCATTGTGTTGTTCAGTCCTATGTTTTTTTGAAATTTTTATTCTAATAACATATATATGATCTAGAATTTCCTTTTTACCACATTCACATGTATAATTCAGTGCTATCAATTGCATTCACAATATTGTGCTACCATCCCACAATCCATTACCAAAACTTTACAGTCAACCTAGGTAGAAACTCTGTAGAATTTGAGCATTAATTTCCTATTCCCCACGCCCAACCCAGCTCCTAGTAACCTGTATTGTAGATTCTAACTCTAATGAGTTTGTTTATCCTAATTATTTCATATCAGTGAGATCGTACGATATTTTTCCTTTTGTGTCTGACTTATTTCACTCAACATGAGGTCTTCAGGGTTCATCCACATTGTTGTATGTGTAAGAACTTCATTCCTTTTTAATGCTGAATAATACTTCATTGTATTATATACCACATTATGTTTATCCATTCATCAGTTGATGGACACTTGTGTTGCTTCCATTTTTTGGCAACTGTGAATAATGCCGCTATGAACATCGATGTGCAAATATCTGTTCAAATCCTTGCTATCAATTTTTTTAGCTATAAACCTAGTAGTGGGATTACTGGATCATATGGTAATTCTATACTTAGCTTTCTGAGGAACTACCAAACTGTCTTCCGCAGCAGCTGCACCATTTTATATTCCCACTAGCAATGAATAAGGGTTCCTATGTTTCCACATCCTCTCCAACACTGTAGTTTTCTGTTTGTTTAATAGTGGTTATTTTAGTAAGTATGAAATGATATCTTTCTGTAGTTTTGCTTTGCATTCTCTAATAGCTAATGATGTTGAGCATCCTTTCATATGATTTTTAGCCATTTGTATATCCTCTTTGAAGAAATGTCTATTCAGTTTTTATATTGGGTTGTTCGTCTTTTTGTTGTTGAGTTGTAGGATTTCTTTATGTTTTCTAGATAGTAAATCCTTATTGAATATGTGACTTCCAAATATTTTCTCCTATTGAGTAAGCTGCCTTTTTACTTTCATAATATATTTTTTTGATGCACAGAAGTTTTTCATTTTGATAAGATCCTATTTTTCTATTTTGTTTTGTTGTTTGTGCTATGGGTATAAAGTCTAAGGGACCATTGCTTAACACAAGATGCTTCCCTACATTTTCTTCTAGGAGTTTTAAAGTTCTGGCTCTTATATTTAGGTCTTTGATCCATTTTGAGTTGATTTTTATAGGATATGAGTTAGAAAATAGGTTATAGAGTCAGTATAATACTGAATCTATCCTAGTGGTTTATAAATACTGATCATATGATAGTACTGTATTATTGTCCTTTCATGCTATAATTCCTTCTATTATAATGAATGAGCTTTCATTCTTTATTTTAGAAAACATATTTTCAATGTTATCTCACCAATTAATAAAACTGAATATGCTGTCACATGTTAATTGTTTGCAAATTCTGCAAGGAAAACAGTATCACAATGGTTTCCAAACTTGTCTACATATTAGAATCATATTAGAATTGCCTTTTATAAATTCCAGATCTCAGGTCCCAGGTGATATCCCAGACAATTAAATCACAGTCTCTGGGGGTGAAGCATCAGCATGTTTTGAGGATTTGATGATACATAGCAAGTCCATTGAGCAAGTGCTCTGACTTTCATAGGTGAAAATATGACTGGATACCAAGGGCATTACCCTAGACTATGCACTCCTTTTCCTTAGATATGAGTCAGTTCTGCCTTAAACAGTAGAGCTATAGAAAATATCTGAATTCAAAAATTCATTTTACATTTTTCTTAAGTTTATAGCCTCTCTCCTATTAGGCTGTAAGCTCCTTGAGAAGAGAGACCATCTCTTACTCATTTTTATTCTCTGAACACTGGCACCCTGCTTTCACATGGTAGGGACCCAATCAATAGTTGACTGCAGTGTTTTTCTTAAGTGTTCTATTGGCGCTATTGATACATTGAAGTTGTAACTTATAATTTTAACAAGCATTCATTGAACATCTACTATATGCAGGTTGCTTTACATATATATCATCAACCTTTCCACAGACCTATATATTTTCCTTCTATCCGAGGAGGGGAAACTGAGCATCAGAGAAGTTAAGTAATTTGCCCACGCTCTCACAGCTGAATAAGTAACCATGTCTGATGCTAAAGCCCACCCACTACCTTTAGCCTCAAACACCCCTGAGGTGAAAAAGATTACTTCAGAACTCAGATGTGAATAATGATTCCCAAAAAGAGATTGTCTGGAACAATCTGTCTCTATAAGGCCTATTATGAGAGGCCTTTGAATAACTTGGGCTTAAGCCATGCCCCCCAAGATAATTGTATACACCATTAGCCTGAGGCAGTCTTGCCAATAATACTAGCATAGAACTACAGACTTAAGATAAAAAGGTTTCTGAGATCTTTATTAGGTCCTTAGGAGCAAAGAAAAATGTTCAGTTGATGTGTATTACATGAAGTCATATTGCAACCAGAGCCCTACTAATGATAATGCCAACTGAGCCCTGTTCCAGGTTTGATGGTCTTATCACTGAAAGAATTCAGATAATGAGAGGGCCAGTAAGAATAAGTAGTAAAGTTTATTTAAAAGAGAGAGAGAGTACATGTTAAAGAAGTTAATGTGGACATTTTCAAGGGAGAAACATGCACTGTGGAATGGGCTAGCTTTTTTTATAGGAAAGTTTTGTTTGTTTCAGGTTCTATAGTGACCATTGAACACTAAGGGCTTCCATGGTTTGTATTAACCAGGTGCTTATGTGGTTTGTACTATTATAGGAGGAGATTGATGCTTGTGGCCTGTGGTCAAGTACTAAAATTTGTCTTTGAACAGATGTTTAACAATCTTTATAACCTCAGGCTTTCTGTTATTAACTTAGAGTCTGCTTTGAGCCCATGATTTTACAAGATTTTATGATATGGAGAAGTTTCAATGGTTTGGGAGGTTTCTGGGCTTAAATTCTTGCTTTAGAGAGTTTGCAGTTTGCATTTATTCCTTTGGCATTAGATAGGAACCTAGGGACCCACAGTTGTCTTTTTCTATCCTGCTTCAATATTACTGCATTCATAGAAAATAAATTGCCATTATCTCAATTTTGACCATTTCACACCAATACATTTTTTGGCCTTGTCCTCTCTCCTCAGACTAAAATATACTTTTTATTCTAGTTTTATATATTAATATTGTCTGTGATAATTTTTATGTCTTCCACTTATAAATTTTCAATGTAGTAGTAAAAATAAGTAACAAATCTACTTCACTCCTCTTACCTAATCCATAATCTCTATTTACTCTGGATGATCAGTTGAGCTGTATTCAAAGAAAACAATTTTGCCCACATTGCTGCTTAAAATGACTGAGTGGGTGGAGAAATATGACAGCATCATTAAGGTGAAACATAGGCTTCTTGATAAATAAAGTGACTATAATATGAATTGTGGATAGTTAACAAAGGATTTAAAATGATCCAAGGACTGAATAAGATTGGAATTTTACTTTTTTCCTCCTACTTTACAAATTAGACTTATTTATTAATTTTATTAATGCTTATGAACATGGTTTCAAAGTCATACTTAATTTTGCATTCATTTTCTTAAAGAGAGTGTCAAAATAGTAAACACTTCAGGCTTCACAAAAAAATCAGGATCCTGAACATGATATTAGAAGGCTTAAAGAAAACAACTGCCCCATGCTCCAAACCCTCCTTTCATCCCAAACCTGCTCCCTCTTTAAACGCGTTTAATTCTTTTGCAGTTACCTCCTTATCTCTAATCAAAACACTTGATCTGCTATTTTTTATTTAATTTTTAAAAATAGCTTTTTTTGAGATATAATTCACCTATGAAACAATTCACCCATATAAAATGGATGTTTAAAGTTTCTACACACAGAGTTCTGCAACCATGACTGCTATTTTCTTAAATTATTAGTCAGTTTGAGGTATTATTTATTTTTAATCACATCCTTTCAATCTAGCTATTTTTAGTTACATAAACAATGATGTTTACACTCCTATGACTATCTACATGTTTTTTGTTATAGAGCCTAGTAGTAAATTGTACTATGATTGTATTTCCTTCATTGGATAATATTTTTATTTTTCTTGGAGCTTTTGTTTCCATCTTTGTTTTTATTAAATTTTAGTACCTCCCTTATAATAACCCTCATTGCCCCCTTCCCCAACTCCCCCCCAAATTCTATAATAATCAATTATTCAGTCAATTCCCTTTTGTTCTAAAAGGTAATCTCTGAGAATCCTATGTCCTTTGGTCCAGTTTGGGTTAGTTACTCTCGAGGCCTCCTGTAGGCTGTCATCCTGGAACTTCCCTTGATATTTCTTATCAGTTGAAGAGATTTTCCTGTATGCCTTTTTTTCCGTTTTCAGTTTATATTTTATTGTGCTGAAGGACATACCTGTGGAAGGAGCTCGGGAATTTAATTGTCTGAATCCTTCCATGTCTGAAAAATCTCCTTCTTTTATCCATTGAGTAATAGTTTGCTGAATATAAATTTCTGGATTTTAAATAATTTTTACTCATTTTGAAGGCTTTGTGTTTTGACGTCAGAAATTTCTGTTGAAACCACAGAATCTTAAAAAGGGTGTGAGATCATGCTGGTTTGTCCCAGTTAGTGTGATGCCCAGATATATCCCAGAGTGATTTTGGCAATGAATAAAGAAGTATTTGCAAAGCCCCCTTGGGGAAATGGAGAGAAAGGAGAAAATATTCAACTTACCCATTTGTAGAATTCCTGATATTCTCACAAGCAGTGGGGACAACCAAATCAGTAGGCTGAGCCTTTGATCTATAGGTTTGCCCCTATGAAACTTATTCCTGCAAAGGATAGGCTAAGCCTACTTATAATTATGCCTGAGAGTCACCCCCAGATAACCTCTTCTGTTGCTCAGATGTGGCCACTCTCTCTAAGCCAACTTGGCAGGTGAACTCACAGCCTCCCCCCACCCCCACCCCAATGTGGCACATGACTCCTAGGGGTTTAGATCTCCTTGGCAATATGGGACAGATATCCTGACATAAACAAGGACATGGCATCATGGGATTGAGAAAGGCTTCTTGACCAAAAGGTGGAAGAGAAAAATAAGACAAAATAATGTTTAAGTGACTGAGAGATTTCAGAGTTGTGAGGTTACCCTGGAGGTTATTCTTATGCATTACATAGATATCCCTTTTTAGTTTATGGTGTATTGGAGTGGCTGGAGGGAAGTATCTGAAACTGTTGAGATGTGTTCCAGTAGCCTTGATTCTTGAAGATGATTGTATAATGATATAGCTTTTACAATGTGACTGTGTGATAGTGAAAACCTTGTGTCTGATGCTTTTATCCAGGATATGGAAAGATTATGAAAAAATGGATAAAAATAAATAAATAATAGGGAGGATTAGGGGTAAAGTAAATTGGGTAGATCAAAATACTAGTGGTCAATGAGAGGGAGGGGAAAGGGGTATGGGGTGTATGAGTTTTTTTTTTTTCTTTTTCTTTTTCTGGCATGATGCAAATGTTCTAAAAATGATCATAGTGATGAATATACAACTATTTGATGATATTATGAACCATTTGTTGCTCACCATGTATGAACTGTATGTGTGTGAAGATTGTCAATAAAAAATTTTTTTATAAAAAGAAATTTCTGTTGAATACCCTAATGCCATTTTGAGTCTTAATAGTGTGTAGGTGACATTTCTGGAAAATGTTAGGATGTTCTCATTATGTAGTCAAGATTATGATGATGACAAGATGACAGCTAAGACACTACAGTGTTCTGTTCCCTCAAAGAATCTTTGAGCAGCTAACAAATACAAAAACTGAAAGAGCCATCTTCTTCTAAACTCCAGGAAATAGTTAAAGGGTTACAGCAACTGGGGTAGTGCTAAATCCCTTGATTTTCCTTAAAATAGCTTTAAAAATAGTAGGTGATGTTCATGGCACCCTTGCTATCCCCAACACACCCCTTTTCTGGGATGATGTAGAGCTAGCCTGTGCTCCCATTTTGGATCCCTGGCTCAGTTCCAGAGGAAGTAGAGTAAACCCTATGTACATACTGGGGTGCCTGTATGTCAGTGCCAATCTGTCAGGTGGAAGATTGAAAGCTTGAACCAAGAAACCTGTCTTGGTCTCACCCTTACAAAATTTATTCTGAAGTTAGAGAAGCAGCTTGCAGACAGCTAAAGCACTGTAAAAAATAATTAAGTCAGAGTGGCCTGAGTTAAAGTACTATGGCATTAAGTCATGCAATAGAGCCCATAGGAGTTTCTGAAAGTCTATTTCAAAGAATAGAAGGGCTGTTCTAGTTTACTAGCTACCAGAATGCAATTTACCAGAAACAGAACAGCTTCTAAAACAAAACAGCTTCTAAAAGCGGAATTTAATAAGTTGCAAGTTTATAGTTTGAAGCCATGGAAATGTCCAAATTAAAGCAAGTCTATAGAAATGTCCAATCTAAGGCATCCAGGTGGAAGTCTCCTTCTTTATCTCCAAAGGTCACTGGCGGGTGGACTCTGTGGTTCTCTTGTCCTTCTATCGTGGTTCTGTAGCTCTCTCTGCATTCTCAAAAGGCACTCTCTCTGAAATGTCTCCTCTTTTATAGTGTAATCAAGAACATGTAGAATGGGCAGAGACATGTCTCTGTCTAGTCAGTTTAATAGCCACAATTGATTGAGCTATATCTCCATGGAAATAAACTAATTAAGTTCCCAACCTATAGTACTGAATAGGGATTAGAAGCATCCATTGCTCTCACAAGATTGATCAGGATCAAAACATGGCTTTTCTAGGGTACATAAATCCCTTCAAACCAGCACAGGGACAATTCAAATTTTTATAAACTGGGAATTCCCAAAGTTACAAGTATAAGCCCAGGAAAAGAAACAGACTCTGTGAAGGCTCAGATAAGACAGAGAGGACCCTTCATTTAACATTTGCTTGAGGCTGATCTTGGTAGGAGGGCAAAGTTCTGAAGAAAACCACTAGCAAAGTGAAGCTAGTTTACAAAAATTGTGAAAGGTACTTTTTCCTTTGTGGTTTGATGATTTTAGTTAGCTCCTGGGACTCAAAGAAATCTTTATAATATCAATGATTAGATAAAAAACTAAGGAACAGACAGCTCAGGGACAAAATTCCAGCATTAAAACTTTACACACAAAAGATTATAAAGCAAAAAAACAAAAACAAAAAACAGGAAATGATGCCTTATCCAAAGGAATAAGATAAAAATCCAGAAACCATCCAAGAAAAGGACCAGACTTTCTAAACTGAGGGAAAGATTAAGATATTCCCAGATAAACAAAAGCTGAGGGAGTTCATCACTACTAGACCTACCCTACAAACTATGCTAAAGGGAGTTCTTCGAACTGAAAGAAAGGACACTAAATAGTGGATGGAAGCAGGATAAAGAAATAAAAACTTCCAGTAAAGGTAACCATATGGGTAATTATAAACGCAACTACTATTGTATTGTATTTTTGGTATGGAGCTCCACTTTTTACCTCTTAAAGTTTCTAAAATACAAATTCATAAAAAGTCATGATGAGGGTGGGCCAGGGTGGCTCACTGGCAGAGTTCTCGCCTGCCATGTCAGAGACCCAGATTTGATTCCTAGTGCCTGCCCATGTTAAAAAAAAAAAAAAAAAGTAACGATGAATCTGTGGTCTTGGACATGCAATGTACAAAGATATAATTTGTAACAAGTACAAAAAAGGTGGGGTGATGGAGGGACATAGGAACATTTATGCATCTGCTATTTTTTTGTAATACAGTTTTATTGAGATATAATCACACACTACACAAACCATCTGAAGTATACAATCACTGGCTCGCAGTATCATCATGTAGTTGTGCATACATCCCCATGATCAATTTTGGAAACATTTTCATTGTTCCAGAGAGGCAATAAAAATAAAACCCAAATCCTCCTATACTCCTTACCCCTCCCCTCCTACCCACCCATTGACCTGTAGTATTGGTGTGGTATATTTGTTAACTGTTAATGAAAGAATATTAAAATATTACTGTTAACCATAGTCCATAGTTTGTAATACGTACATTTCCCCCCCCATGTATCCATCTATTATTTTTTTAAATATTTGTTCCCTCTATTATTTATTTTTAATCCATATGTTTTACTCATCTGTCCATACTGTAGAAAAAAAGAAGCATCAGATACAAAGTTTTCACAATCACACAGTCACAATGCAAATGCTATATCATTATACAATCACCTTCAAGAAACATGGCTACTGGAACACAGCTCTACAGTTTCAGGTACTTCCCTCTAACCTAATACACCTTAAACTAAAAACGGGATACCTAGATAATGCACAATAATAACCTCCAGGATAACTTCTCGACTCTGTTTGAAATCTCTCAGCCACTGACACTTCATTTTGTCTCATTTCTCTCTTTCCCCTTTCAGTCAAAAAGCTTTTCTCAATCCCTTGATGCTGAGTCCTAGCTCATTCTGTCCCACTTTGCCAGGGAGGTTTACACCCATGGGAGTCATGACCCATGTAAAGAGGGGGAGCGCAGTGAGTTTGCTTGCTGTGTTGGCTGAGAGAGAGAGGCCACATCTGAGCAACAAATGAGGTTCTCTGGGGGTGACTCTTAGGCTTAATTTTAATTAGGCTTAGCCTATCCTTTGTGATGATAAGTTCCATCTGAAAAAACCCCACGATTGAGGACTCAGCCTTTTGATCCGGTTGTCCCCACTGCTCGTGAGAATATCAGGAATTCTCCAAATGAGGAAGTTGAATTTTTCCTCTATTTGCCATTCCCCCAAGGGGACTTTACAAATACTTCTTTATTCACCATTCAACTCACTCTGTGATTTATCAGGGCATCACACTGGACAAACCTACAAAATCTCATGCCCTGTTCAAGGTTCCATGAACTTATGGTGTTCAGTTAGCCTGCCCATATAAGTTATATTAGGAAATGCACCAGTCAAAATATAAGTTTTGTACCAAATAAACATTTTTTCTTTAGGCTCACACAGAAGTTGAAGTTTTAAAATATGGATGACCATCTATTTCAACACCTTGCAGTATTGACATTCTTTTGTTCTTCCTCATGCAAAAACATTTTTTAATTTTTACATTTAGTCACTATCATTGTACACTCTAGACATTCCTAGATTATGCCATCTCAGTCTTTATAACCTACCATTTCTTCTGACTTCATATGTGCCCCCAGCCCTCCTCCCTCTATCCTCACATTTAGCCTCATTCAGTGTACTTACATTACTGTGCTGCAGTCAGGTAGTATTGTGCTATCCATTTCTGAATTTTTACAATCAGTCCTGTTGCACAATCTGTAACCCTTCAGCTCCAACTACCCAATATCTACCCTATTTCTATCTCCTGATGACTCTTTTCTTAACTGAAATCTTCCAAGTTCATTCATTAATGTTAGTTCAAATCAGTGAGGCCATACAGTATTTGTCCTTTTGTTTCTGGCTAATCACATTCAGCATAATGTCCTCAAGGTTCATCCACGTTGTTGCATGCATCATGACTTTATTTTGCAACCAATTTTTTTTTTTCATGGGCAGGCACAGGGAAATGAACCGGGGTCTCCGGCATGGCAGGCGAGAATTCTGCCACTGAGCCACCATCGCACATCCCATGACTTTATTTTGATATATCTTACATTTTTCTCCCTTTTGACCCTTACTGATAGCCTTCATTTCTACACTCTCCTCCAGGCTTCTCTCTCCTGTCAATGTACAAAGACATAATTTGTAGCAAGTACAAAAAAAGGTGGGGAGATGGAGGGACATAGGTACAGTTATGCACCTGCTATTGAAGTTAAATTGATATCAAATCTAACATGATTGTTAAAAGATTTAGGATGTTAAATTTTAACTCCATGGTAACCTCAAAAATATATATGAAAAATATATTCAGAAGGAAATGAGAAGGAACTCAAAATGCTACAAACAAAAAGTCAAATAAACACAAACATGGGCACTAATGGAAGAATTAGAGGGACAAAAAGTATATGACTTACAAAAACAAATAGCAAAATGGCAGAAGAAATTCCTGCATTATCAGTAATGATCTTTAAATGTAAATGAATTAAACTTTCCAGTTAAAAGGGGTAGATCAGCAGAATGGATAAAAAAAAAAAGCCTAGCACAACTATAAGCTGTTTACAAGAGACTCACCTTAAATTCAGAGGCACAATAGGTTAAAAATGAAAGATGGAACATGCATTTAGTAATCAAAGAGAGCTGGGGTAGCTATGGTACTATTAGATAAAATAGACATTAACTCAAAAACTGTTATGAGAGACAAAGAATGTCACTATATGCTATTATTGGTCAGTTGAACAAGAAGTCATAACAATTATAAATAACTGAACCTACTGACAGAGCCCTAAAATACATGTAGCAAATACTGACAGATTTGAAGAGAGAAATTCATGGTTCTAAATTAATAGTAGGAGACTTTATTATACCGCTTTCAATAATGGCTAGAATAGCATAAAAGGAGATCAATAATGAAACAGAAGACTGAATAATACCATAAATCAACTAGAACTAACACATATGTAGAACACTTCACTCAAAAGAAGCAGAATACATATTCTTCTCTAGTGCCCATGGCTATTTCTCCAGGATAGACTATACGTTAGATCACAAAACAAGTCTCAATAAATTAAAAAATATATTAATCATGCAGGATATCTTCTCCAGCATAATGGAATGAAGCTAGAAATCATTAACAGTGAGAAAACTGGAAAATTCACAAATATTTGGAAATCAAATAATGTACTCTTAAACAACCAATGGATCAAAAAAGAAATCACAAAGGAAATTAGGAAATATCTTGAGGTAAATGAAAACACAGCATACCTAAATTTACAGGATGCAGCAAAGGCAGTGCTGAGAGGGACATTTATAGTTCTAAAAGTTTATGTTAAAAAAGAAGAAATATTTCAAATCAGAGGCATAACCTCAAAATAAGAAGAACTAGAAAAATAAGAGCAAACTAAATCCAATGCATGCAGAAGAAAGGATAACAAAGATTAGAATGGAGATAAATGAAAAGATAATAAAAACAACAGAATCAACAAAATCAAAAGTTGTTGATTTAAAAAGATAAATAAAATTCACAAAAATCTACCTATACTGACAAAGGAAAAAGGAGAGAAGATGGAAATAGCTAAAATCAGAAACAAAAGGGGGACTGTGGTAGTTAGTTTCAGGTGTCAACTTGGCCAGGTGAAGTTGCCTAGTTCTGTTGCTGTGGACATGAGCCAATGGTATGTGAACCTCATCTGTTGCTTAGTACACCTGCAGCCGGCTAGCAGGCATGCCTGCTGCAATGTATAATGTTTGATTTAATTGGCTGGTGCTTAAATGAGAAAGCTCAACATAGCACAGCCCAAGCAGCTCAGCATACCTCATCTCAGTACTCGCAGTTCAGCCCAGGCCTTTGGAGATGCAGAAAGGAATCACCCCAGGGAAAGTTGTTGGAACCCAGAGGCCCGGAGTGAAGGCCAGCAGAGATCACCCTGTGCCTTCCCATATAAGAAAGAACCTCAGTTGAAAGTTAGCTGCCTTTCCTCTGAAGACCTATACATTAACTAAAGAAATCCCCTTTTATTGAAAGCCAGTCTGTCTCTGGTATGTTGCATTCCAGCAGCTAGCAATCTAGAACAGGGACATTACTACTGACCCTATACTACTGACTATAATCCCCAAATAAAAAGGATTATAAGAGGATGCATAAACAGCTGTATGCAAACAAATTAGATAACCTACATAAATGGACAAATTCCTGGAAAGAAACAAAGTTTCTGACTGACTCAAGAAGAAACACAAAATCTCAACAAACCAATATAGCTAGTAAAAAGAATGAATCAATAATAAAAACCTCCCAACAAAGAAAACTCCAGGATCAGATGACTTCACAGGTGAATTTCACCAAACAGTTCAAGAGTTATTAACTCCAATCCTACTCAAACTTCTCCAGAAAATTGAAGAGGAAGGAACACTCCCTACCAATAGCATGCTAATGCAAAAATCAGGTAAAGATACCACAAGAAAGAAAATTACAGGCCAATATCCCTTATGCCTATAGATGCAAAAATCCTCAGCAAAAGCCAACAGTACATTAAAAGAATTGTACATAATGATCAAGTGGGATTTGTCACAGATATGCAAGAGTAGTCCAACAAAAGAAAATCAGTTAACAGAATGAAGGAAAAAACCCACATGGTTATCTCAGTTGATGTAGAAAAGGCATCAAACAAAATCCGGTACCTTTTCTTGGTAAAAGCACTTAGAAAACTTAGAATAGAAGGAAACTTACTCAACATGATAAAAAGCATATATGAAAAACCCACTGCTAACATTGTGTTCAATAATGAAAGGCTGAAAGCTTTCCCTCTAAGATTTGGAATAAGTCAAGTATACTCACTGGTGACAGTGGATATATTCAACATTGTAATAAAATTCTAGTCAGAGCAAGTGGGCAAGATAAATAAAAGGCATCCAAATTGGAAAGGAAGAAGTAAAACTCTCCCCATTTTCACATGACATGCTCTTTGTATGGTTTGAAATTGTTGTGTACTCCAGAAAAGCCATGTTCTTTAATGCTAACTCAATATGGTTGGGTGGGATCTTTTTGATGAAGTCGTTTCCATGAAGATGTGACCCACCCATTCAAGGTGGAGTTGCTTACTGGAATCCTTTAAGGGGGAACAATTTTGGGAAAAGCCCACACAGTCAGAGACCTTTAGAGGTACAGAAAGAAATGTCCCCCAGGGAAGCCATTTGAAGAAGTTGGGAAAGAAAATCAGCAGATGTTGCCATGTGTTTTCTTAGCTGAGAGAGAAACCCCGACATCATTGGCCTTTCTTGAGTCATGGTATCTTTCTCTGGATGCCTTAATTTGGACATTTCATAGCCTCAGAACTGTAAACTTGCAACTTAATAAATTCCCTTTTTAAAAGCCATTCCATTTCTGGTATATTGTATTCTGGCAGCTTTAACAAACTAAAACAATCTTATATATAGAAAATCCTTTTTTTAAAAGCCCACAATAAAGCTCCTAGAGCTAATAAATGAATTCAGCAAAATGGTAGGGTACAGGATCAACAACCCCCAAAAGTAGTGTTTCTATACACTAGTAAGGAGCAATCTGATGAGGAAATCAAGAAAAAATTCCATTTACAATAACAACTAAAAAACCAAATATCTAAGAATAAATCTAACCAAGGATGTAGAGGACATGTACACAGTAAACTACAAACATAATTAAAAGGAATTTTTTAAATACCTATATAAATGGAAGGACATTTCAAGTTCATGATTGGAAGACTAAATTTTGTTATGTTGTCAATTCTCCAATGATTTACAGATTCAATGCAATCCCAACCAAAATTCCAATACCCTTCTTTGCAGAAATGGAATATCAATTATCAAATTTATATGGAAGAGTAAGGGGCCTCAAATAACTAAATCCATCCTGAAAAAGAAGAATGAAGTTGGAAGATTCACACTTCCTGATCTTAAAACTTATACAAATCACAATAATCAAAACAGCATATACTGGCACAAGGGAGGACAAATAGAACAGTGGAATGGAATTGATAGTTTACAAATAAACAGTTGGCCTCACATCTATGGCCAAATGATTTTTGGCAGAGGCTCCAAGTCCATTCATTGGGGAAAGAATGGTCTCTTCAACAAATGGTGCTGGGGAAACTGGATATCCATATTTAAAATAAAGGTGAAGGTCTTTATACAATATCATATACAAAAATCAACTCAAAATGTATCAAGAACCTAAATATAAGAATCAGAAGAATTAAACTCCTAGAAGAATAAATAAGGAAACATCTTCAGGAACTTGTGTAAGGCAATTGCTTCTTAAACTTTACACTGAAAGTATGAGCAATTAAAAAAAAACTGATTAATGGGACTTCCTCAAAATTAAAAACTTCTGTGCATCAAAGAAGTTTATCATGGATGTAAAAAGACAATGTATAGAATCAGAGAAAATATTTGGAGTCCACATATCCAATAAGGGCTTAATATCCAGAATACATAAAGAAATTCTACAACTCAACAACAAAAAGATAAGCAACCAGTTAAAAAATAGAAGACTTAAATAGACAGTTCTCCAAAAAGATATATGAATGGCCAGAAAGCACATGAAAAGATGCTCAATATCATTAGCCATTAGGGAAATGCAAATCAAAAGCATGATAACATATTTCACAGCCACTGGAATGGGTACGATTTAAAAAAATAGACGATACCAAGTGTTGGAGAGGGTGCAATGAAATGGGAACATTCATTCATTGTTGGTGGGAATGTAAAATGGCGCATCTGCTGTGAAGACAGTTTGACAGTTCTTCAGAAAGTTAAGTGTAGATCTAACATAAGACCCAGCAATTCCACTTTTAGGTATATACCCCAAAGAATTGAAAACAAGAATTCAAACAGATATTTTTGCACACCAATGTTCATAGTGGTATTATTCACAGTTGCCCAAAGATGGAAGCAAACAAAGTGCCCATCTACTGATGTATGGATAAACAGAATATGATATATTCATAACAATGGTATATTATGCAGCATAAAAAGGAATGAAGTTCTGACACATGGTGACAATATGGATGAATCTTGAAGACATCATGCTGAGTGAAATAAGCCAGACAAAAAAGGAGAAATATTCCTTGATCATACTGATATAAAATAATTAGAAATATATTCATAGAGTCAGAAGCTAGAATATAGATTACCAGGAGTGGGTTGTGAGTAGGGAATGGTAAGTTAACACTTAAATTGTACCAAGTTTCTATATAGGATTATGGAAACACATTGATAATGGATGGTGGTAATGGTAGTGCAAGATTGTGAACGTTTTTAAGAGCATTGAGTTTTATATTGAACGTAGCCCAAAGGGAAATCTTATGTTGTATATGTTACTAAAATAATCTTTTAAAGAAAAAAACCATAGGACTGTACAACATAACCAGTGAACCCTAATGTAAACCTTGAATCATAGCTAATAGTACAACTTTAATAATATTCTTTCATCAACTATAACAAATATACCACACTAATGTAAGGTTTTAATAATAGGGAAGTGTTTTAATTTCTTAGGCTACTCAAGCAAATGCTGGGCAATGTGAATGTATTAGCTGATAGTTTTGATGCTAAGAGAAAGTCTAAATGCAGGCATCATCAAGGCGGTGTTTTCTCTTGAAGACTGGCATTTTGGGGCAGACTGCCAGCAATCCTTGGCCCTGAGTTTGTCACATGGCAAGGCACATAGTGGCATCTCCTGATCTCTCCCTTCTCTTCTGGGTTCCATTGATTTCAGCTTCTGGCTGCTTCCTCTGTGACTTTCTCTCTCTGTGTGAATTTCATTTCACTTATTAAAGATTCTAGTAATAGGATTAAAACCCATCCTGATTGAGGTTGGTCACACCTTAACGAAGTGTGAAGTGGCTTCATGAAAAATTTCTACTTAGAATGGGTTCCCACCCACAGGAATAGATGAAATTTAAGAACACATTTTTCTGGGATACATACATTTCAAACCACCACAAAAGCTACATGGGAACTCTGTATTTTATTTGTAATTTTTCTGTAAGTCTACAATTGATCTAATTTTAAAAAGTAAAATTCAAGCAACAAAAAAAGAAAAGTATGATGATGTCCCTTGATGTAGTTTGTTTTCATCCTTATGCTTGACTGGTGAAATGCTGTTTTAATATGGAGACTACGTGCTGCAGCTTTGAGATATTGTCTTTATTTATTTCCTTGATAATTCTTCTCTTCTCTTTGCAGTGATTCTATTCTCTGTTTCTAGAATTCCTATGGGTCAGAAAATGGACTTCTTGGATCGATTATGTACCATATTTTCTTTGACTTTTTGTCTTTTTTCCTTCATTCTGGTAGACTTCTTAACTTTTTTAGCAGTCATTTTTAATTTCTGGTAATTCTTTCTTGTATTCTTTTCATTTTTCATAGCATCTTGTCTTTTCTATATGGTTGCTATATAATCTTGATTTTTTAAAAAATTAGCCCTTTTCTGTTTTCTCCAAGGTTATTTTTATCTATTTCTTTTTCTTGAATGACACAACGGTGCTGCAGAAAACCTTTCCTCAGATGTCTGGTGATCCTTGCCAGCCTGATCATATAGAAAAATGAAGCACTGGAAAGATGGCTGGGAGCTCTGTACAATGAGTGGCAAGTACCAACTGATGGACTCCTTCAGTGTGATTGGGCGCTGATTATTTTGCTGAGAAATTTCCACATGCTGGAAAGTAGCCCATTTCATTTTTATGCAGAAGAAATGTATGATCTACATTTTCCCACATTTAAAAAATCTTCTAAATATTATTTTTAATTTGCTTAACTATTTCTTCTGCTTTGGACAGACCTGGTTACCAGTTTTCTACAGTTAAAGACACTGCAGTGGATATTTTTGTGCATACATGTTTGCCATTCTTAGAATTATTTCTTTAGGATACATTTCTAGAAATACAATTGAATTAAGGAATATTAACCTTGTTGATGCATACTGCCAAATTATTTTTCATAATGTACTAATTTAAACTTCCACAAGGGTTCTCACCTCATACCTTTCAGACGTCATTATGCTTTACAAAAACTTTTTGCTTCTTTGATAGTTTAAAAAAAAATCTCATTTTAATCACAAAGTTTTGATCACAAGGTTCAACTTTTTAATATTTAATAGTCCTTCATACATATTCATATACGAATTGTCAGCCCCTATCCTTTGTTCATTTAAGTTTTGACACCTACCTCAATGTTTTTCTTACTAATCTATTCTTTTATACTCTTCAACTCTTCAACTATTAGTGTCATTAAGCCTCTGTGATATTTGTTGCCAAGTATTTCTTCAAAATTTTGTTCTTTAAGCTTTATTTTTATTTTTTGTTTTTTTTGCTTGGGCTGGCACTAGAAATTGAACCCGGGTCTCCGGCATGGCAGGCGAGAACTCTGCCTGCTGAGCCACCATGGCCAGCCCAAAGCTTTAATTTTTGACACACAGAAATTTTAAGTTTTAAATTTAATATATTTACAATTTCCTCTATGCCTTTTATTACCTTTACCTCAAGAAGATTAAAATCCAATGATCAAGTAGATATCCTCTTACTCTTTCCTCTAATTCAATTTTTTAAAAACACATGTAATTCCTTCATTCATTTGTGGTTTATTTTGGTACATGGGGTGACATGTATGGTGTGACATATTTAATTTTACCATTTCCCCAAATAGTTATTTTTCCCAACTCCTTTCTCTGTTGATTTGTAATGTTTTCTTTATCACATCCTTAATTTTTCTTGAATCTCATTTTTTTTTTTTACTTTTCTATTTCTTTTTTGCAGATGCTGTTTCCTGTGACTTTATAAGGAAATGGTAAGACTGTAGGTATACTGCTCTTCCCACAGATCTAAACTGGTGGGCCAGCTTTGCTGGATGGATCAGCTCAACCTGAGACATTTGAATTTAAAATGTCTTGCTTTTTTCTTAAAAGAGATCCTATGCTTTTCCAGTGCCATAAGGTCACTTTACAATCATAATTTTTATAGGAAAAGGAAAGAAGGGAGATAGAGTAACTAGGAAGCAAGAAGACGACGACTCTCTTTATATACACTCAGTCTTTTTACGTGTTGCTGGATGCGGTTTGTTATACATGCTAGGACGAACCTTTAAGGAACTAAGAATCCTGGATTGGCTGTCACATGTGACAGATTTTGTGAAATTCCAGGTCTGCAAGTACAGTAGCAAGTGGAATTTCAAGGAAGTGCCCTCTATGAAAAAAGGAAAAAGAGAATGTCTGCGTGTGTTTGTGTGTGCACAATATTTATATAGTGAATACTTACAGAAAATGGATGCTTAGCCTTGGTTTGAGGAAATATGTACTTAGGAGAGAAAACAGAATAGACTCATTAAGGAGAAATATCAAGGGTCATATCAATGGCTCATACAGATGAGAAGAAAATAATAACAGATTTTGATTCTATCCATTTTTAAGTAGGTAAATTAAAACTATTAATATTTATTGTTATTGTTAAACCTATTTATATTTATTATTATCATTTAGACTTATTTTGTATTTTCTATTTACCATGCTTCCTGGTTACTGTTTTTACTTCCATTTTTATTTTTAAATGCTATCACTGTTTTTGTGTATGTTTTGAAGTTTTTAGAAAACTATTTTTACAATGCATTGCTAAAAAGTAGGTAGAGTAGGTTTAATCAACTAGATTTTACTGAGAGAAAAATGAAATTCAGAGAAACTATGCTGCTTTCCCAAAGTTTTATGGTGACCAAATGGTATAGTTGATAGAATTGATGTTTACTGAATATTACTGAGTATCCACCTGAAATACCATGGTACTTCAAAATGTTATGTATATCGAGCAAACAAACTCTCCCATTGCTAAACAGGTAGTGAAAAACCTGGTAAGTTTCTATACTTAAAAAAAAAAAACACTTTGAAGAGAGTTTTTTTTAAACTACTTTGATTTTGTTTGCTTGGTTAATTTGGGTTTGATTTTGTGAGGAAATTGTGCTATTTCCGTTATCTTCTCCTGTCCTCATCCTCTTAAAAAAATTCTTTGTTATATAAATGTGCTCTGCCTAAATAGTTATGAAGGAAAATATTTTCTGGATATAAGCAAGAATAATTAAATGTAAAAGAGCATTTTTTTTCCTGACTGAAAGAAAGAATTATTTGGATTACTCTGTCAACCCAGATCTGAAATCATTCCCTTAGTTATTGCTATATAAATGTTTATTTATTGCTATGCAGCAAAGGTAAAGCTTTCAAAAACCTTCATAACTATCAGTAAGCTATAGAAAATGAATCAGAGAAGACATGGATTCAGAGAAGACATGGAACAACAGCAGTGTAATCCTCATTTAAAAAAATCTACCTCCAAAAGTTAAAATCATTCAGTAGAAAAGGCCTCATGCCACAACTAAATGTCAGCAGGTGGGGGGTATGGGGGAGGGGTATGGATTCTTTGTGGAAGAAAAGGAAACGTCTTCATATAGGTTGTGGTGGCAAAGGCAGGTCTGTGTACTTAGGTTGGATTGCATGATATGTGAATAAAACTGTTTAAAAATGAACCGAGAGAAAAGTGCTAGAGAAAATGCAGAGAAAGAGATGTACCTATTCAGTGCTGGTAGGGAAACTGAGAGGTGCAGTCCCTTGGAGAGCAGCAGGGTGGTTCCGCAGGAGGCTATGGGTGGGCTGTGCATAATCCTGAAACCCCGTTGTTCAGTATATACCTGGAGGAACTGAGTGTGGGAACACGAACACATTGGCACACTAGTGTTTATGGTGGCAGTGTTCGTGATTCACAATGGATGGGGGCACCTACGTGTACAACAACTGAGGAATAGAAGGGGGAACTGTGATGTATGCATATAACAGACTACTAAGTGGAGACAGGAAGGAATGAAGTTGTGAGTGATGCAATTAGGTGAACGAACAAAGACAAATATTATCATGCCTCAGTCATATAGACTAACTGTAATATAAAAACTCAGTAAACTGAAGTCAAGAGCATGGGTTATAAGGTTGGGGACTATTGTAAAGGGTCCCACATTGTAAATTCTTAGGTCACATATGTTCAGGAGTTGTAACTGTTATTTCTAAATTCTGAGATACTGAGCTGTTTGTATATAACCAGGTCGCTCCCAGAAATTTGGGGTATTTATGTGCCCTCTGAGACTATGAAAGTCAGCATTACCCCATATAGGAACTGTTTAAAAAGTTGAAAAAGGGATCAGATTTTGATTAGAAATATGAAGGAAGCTTATCTGATAGTAGTGGGGTAGATCAGAATATAGGGTAAACGATGATATTGTCCATATTTTGAAACTTCAACTTCTGTGTGAGGCCAAAGGAAGAGATGTTTATTTCGTGCAAAATTTATATTTTGAGTAGCGTATTACCTAATTTAACTTGTATGGTCAGTTTAGTTGAACACCATAAGTACATGAAATCTTGAATAGGGTGATAGATCTTGTTGGTTTGCCCAAGTTAGTGTGATGCTCCAATATATCCCAGAGTAATATGGGCAGTGAATAAAGATGTATTTGCTAAGTTCCCTTGGGATGCTGGGGAGAAAGGAGAAAATATTCAACTTTCCCTTTGGGAAATTCCTGATATTCTTACAAGTAATGGGGCCAGCCAAATCAATAGGCTGATTCCTCAACCTTTACCCCAAGGAAACTTATTCCTGCAAAGGGTAAGCTAAGTTTACTTACAATTATGCCTAAGAGTCACTCCCAGAGAACCTCTTTTGTTGCTCAGATGCAGCCTCTCTCTCTAAGCCAACTCAGCAGGTGAACTCACTGCCCTCCCCACTATGTGGGACATGACTCTGAGGGATGTAAATCTTCCTGGCAATGTGGAACAGAACTCCTGGAATGAGCCAGGACCCAGTATCATGAGATTGAGAAAGACTTCTTAACCAAAAGAAGAAAGAGATAAATGAGACAAAATAAAGTTTCAGTGGCTGGAAGATTTCAAACAGAGTTGAGAGGTTTTCCTGGAGATTATTCTTATGCATTATACAGATATCCCTTTTTAGCTTATGGTGTATTGGAGTGGCTGGATGGAAGTACCTGTAACTGTTGAGCTGTGCTCCAGTAGTCTTGATTCATTTTTTTTTTAACTTTTTTATTGCTTAGTATAATATATGTAAAAAGCAAAGAAATAAAAAAGCAATAGTTTTCAAAGTACTCTTCAACAAGTAGTTGCAGGATGGATCCCAAAGTTTGTCATGGGCTAGAAAAAGGTTTTGTTCCTTCTAGCTTCCCCAGAATATAGGAGGCTAGAAGGCTTAAATATTTTTTTATCATCACAATAGACTTTTTTCCTTCTTTTTCTGTGAAAAATAACATATACAAAAAAGCAGCAAATTTCAAGGTACAGCACCAAAATTAGTTGTAGAACATATTTCAGAGTTTAACATGGGTTACAATTTCACAATTTTAGGTTTTCACTTCTAGCTGCTCTAAGATACAGAGACTAAAAGAGATATCAATTTAATGATTCAGCGTTCATATTCATTTTTTAAATCCTATTTAACAAATAGGATTTGTTAATCCTTCTCTTTATAACTCCACCATCACCTTTGATCTTTCTATCCCTCTCTTTAGGGGTGTTTGGGCTATGGCCATTCTAAATTTTTCATATTGGAAGGGTCTGCCACTAATATGGGGTAGGGAGATGGAACTGTCTGTTGTTCTGGAGAGGCTGGGCCCTCTAGGTTTCAGGACTTATCTGGACCAGGGACTCATCTGGAGGTTACAGGTTTACTGGAAAGTTACTCTAGTGCATGGAACCCTTGTGGAATTTTATTGCCCTAGGTGTTCTTTAGGATTGGCCAGAATGGTCCTGGCTGGGGTTTGGCAGGTTATGACAGGTAGCAAGGTCTAACTCAAGCTTGCTTAAGAGCAACCGCCAGAGTAGCCTCTTGACTCTATTTGAACTCTCTCTGCCACTGATATTTTATGTTACACTTCTTTTCCCCCTTTTGGTCAGGATGGAATTGTTGATCCCAAGGTGCCAGGGCTGGATTCATCCCTAGGAGTCATCTCCCACGTCACCAGGGAGACTTTCACCCTGGATGTGATGTATTGACAAGACAATTGTCAATAGTCTTGCATAAAATTATTTATCTTGACTCAGAAGTGATGATGGAAGCCAAAAACTAACTTCCTCAAAAAGATTAATGTAATATAAAATGTTTTGTCTGGAACTGTGGCTTTCTTTCTCCTCTACCTCAGCCATCCTCTGTAAGAAGTTGTCACAGGCTATCTCAGTAGGGGCTATGTGGCACTGCGTGGCAAAGCCACTTTTCTGTTAAACCGGGGTGCTGATTTTCTTTCTGGTAGTGGAAAGTATCTTCATCCCTTCTAGACAGTAATGGACATGGCTAGGGAGTTCTTTCATATCAATTACATAGCCTGTTCCCAAATTTTCACCATGAAAGAATGTTTTGTTGTCTATCTCTACCCACTACCATAATCTCGTGTTTTGAAAGATTTTTTTTTTGTTCACTAAACAACTGTATTAAAAACTTTTTTTTTTAAAAAGTTAAGGACATACATAGGTATTAATCAGTTTCTTATCAGCATGAGTAACATATAGAGATGATATAATTCAGAAAAAAAAAATTGGCATTTTGGGTAGCCTCTCCAACCTACGGTGGGTGATTTAGGATTCCATTTGATGTTTTGAAATCTTCTAAAGGGTGGGAACACTTGAATTGAGCAGCAGAGTCCGAGGAACCAAAATGCAGTTATGTCAGTTGCAGTAAGAAGGGGGTAGTTGCAGTAAGAAGAATCCAGAGTGTGAAACATTGGGGAAAAATGGTTTTGAGCAGCTGGGGTGGGTTGGGGTTCCATTCTTATTACCTTCAAGCCTGTATTTTATTTAGCAACCTCTTTTTGAGCAATAGAATAATTAAACTGTTTTAAATATATCACATTTTCTGGTTCATTGATAGTTCCATGATTTTCCCTTTATAGGATATTTAAACTAAATTTATATTTTAAACAATTGAATGGCAATATTAATTCAACTCAGATGTTACTTCCTGAGCATTTATAGCATACAAAGTTTCATGCCAGGTGCTGCAGATGAGAAAGGAAAAAGGAACTAATATTTATTGAGTACACACTCCATGGTTGAAATATGCTAGGCACACAACCCTTTGTGAGGAAACAGTTGTCTTCGTTTATACACGAGGCCAACCACATTGGCCTTCTTTTTATTTCTCAAACATATTGGCCTTTGCACTTGCTCTTACCATAGGTTGGAATAATCTTTCCCTGAAAATTTGCACGGCTGGTCACTGTTCAAATACAACAGTATATTTATATTCTTCTCTTATCACCTTATTTAAAATTGCACCCCTCTCCTCACTAAACACTCACTATCTACCTTAACTTGTTTTTTTTTATAGTTCTTATCACCATCTAACATACCATGTATTTTCTTTAGTTATTTCTTTTATCATCTTTCTTCCCTGACAACCCCATGAGGGCAGAGTTTGTCTATTTATCCCTAGCCTTAGACCAGTATTTGGTGCGTAGTGGTGCTCCATAAGTATTTGTCGAATGAATGAACTAAAACTCAGAGAATTAAGTAACTTGCCCAAGTATAACAAAATTGACCTTTGTCTTGTAGTAATGAAACTCAGACTCTCCAAGGTTTGTGCTGGATTAATAATCTCTTAGATGAGAAGAATTGGACCAAGCGGCCCATGTCCCCAGGCTTCAACTTCCCTTTAGGGGTTTTGCTGATTATTTTTGCTACCGTGGCCCTGGCCTTAGGGGCACATAGCTCCACAGTTTAGAATGCAGCCCAATTGTAGGCATAAAATCTTTATTTGTGTAACCCCCATGGCACAGCTAAGATAAGATTGTGAGACTCAGTCAATACTAAAGGCTGAGGAGCAGCACAAGTGAAATTAAACATAGAGTAGCATGGAAATAGATAATCTGATTGAAGGATTTTAGCTCCATCCTTGGGGTGGAATGCCCAGTTTGGTGAGTGTGAAATCTTGAGTGCTCCTGACTATTAATCCCTGCTGGCCTTCTCTTCACTTTCTGAAAGGAGCTTTGATTGCCATTGAATTAGAAATGCCATTTCTTCATAACACAGTTTTCAAGAGTTATGTCGGGATTCAATCCCACCTGACACCAGGTGACAACATGGAATTCAGATGTCTACTAAAGAGCTAATGTTAATAGGGATGCTTCTCCCCATCACCTCCCTTTTTTGTACATGAATACAGTACCCCTGAGTAACTTTGGCTTTTTGCCTCACCCTTTAATTAGACCTCCCAGGGGTGGGAGTGCATCTGTTTGATGAGTTTGAGAAGACTGTCCCCTCTGGGCCCTCTCTCTTTCAAACCTGCCTGTCTGCAGATCTTTCTGATCTGCTTTGTGTCACCCTAGATGGGTGACACCTAGTCTCCCTAGACGGGGAGCAACTTTGGGGGACTAATTAAATCCAGGGCATCGGGATCCATACCTCTTCAACGGAGTTTTAGCAATAATAGAAATTGTATTTTTATCCCGTTTCTCCAACTCCTGCATCCGTGTCTCAATTGGCTCTTAATTGTGGTGGCCAAAAAGGGTTGTGGTTTATTGGGTCCCTCAAACTTCAAACAAGCACATAATTATTATAATACAAGCTACAGTAACAGGTGATATGTTAATTGGCATAGGATAGGCTACACTGCAGTATAAAAATCTCTATGACTTAACACAATTAAAGTTTATTTCTCCCTCATGCCACAGTCCAATGTGAGTTGATTGGCCTTTGTCCATCTTGTAGCTATGCCAAGATTCCAAGGTCACTGCAATAAGGTAAGAAAGATGGAGGAGAAATATTAGCTTCTAAGTTCCTTGCCCTGGAAGTGACAGGCAACGCTTAAGCTGAAGTTAGATATACTTAGTCACATAGATCCAAACAAATGCAAGAGAGACTGGGAAATGTAGGAGAACACATGGATACTTCTAAATATAAACTGTCTCTGCTACAGGTGTTAATAGGAGCAATCATGGAAGATTCAAGGGAGCCAAGTGGGGCAGAAAAGGGGCTGAATGGTACCAAAAGTATATTTCATAGTTTTGCTAAAGCTAGACATTCTGTCTGAAATTTATCTTTCAATCTCTTAAGAATCCAGGGTCATTTGGCCATCTACAAATTAACAATATGTTAATTCAGGTATTCCCCCATTAATAAGTGTGCATTTTACCTGGGGTCTTTTGGAGACAATACATTTTATATTTTATTGCATATTTATTGTCTTGATTTTATTATGTACAATGTTAATGATTCTAGGAGTGAGGATTTTGAGACCACAGCATTTTGACTCTTTGAGCTTTTCACCACCCTTCAAATCGCCTCAAATATACTGTTGTTTATTTTGGCAGGAGTGGGATTTGTTTGAGTGGGAGTCATTGAATGTAACCATATTTGTATTTATTCTATTTGAATTAATCAGTTGGTATTTGTTAGTTCTTTCTCTAGGAAGAGAATCCAAGAGCTTTCCAGGCCTAAAAAACAACGAGGAGCCCCAGATAGGTAAGACAATATTATATGGTTCTTTCTATGACAATAATGTCCATTGTATAAGACGATTATAATTCTTACCTGCTCATACACTTGTATTCCAAGTATATCCACTTTGCTGCTCATATAGTTCCACTGAACCAGTGTATTGTCACCTTGGTTGAGTCAGCAAATGGAAGGTTAACCCTAGGTCAGTAGTTCTCAAAACTGCCTGTGCATTGGAATCACCTAGGGAGCTTTAAATAAAGGCTTATGCCTGCTAGCCTCCTATATTCTGGAGCAGCTAAAAGGAAAAATTCTGGGATCTATCCTATAACCACTTTTTGAAGAGTGCTTTGAAAATATTGTTTTTTATATTACTTTGCTTTGTACATATGTTATACTATACAATAGAAAAAGTTTAAAAAAATGCTTATGACTGGGTTCCATTCCCATAAATCCTGTTTTAATTAGTCTGGCATGCAACCTGGGATTTGGAAGTCTTAAAAGCTCCCTAGATGCTTGCTCTTGTGAAGCTTATGTAGGTAGCAGAGAAGCTTAGGCTACCTATAGGTATGCCTAACAGTTACTTCTGGAGGACCTCTTCTGTTGCTCAGATGTGGCCTCACTCTTTCTAAGCCCAACTCTGTAATTGAAATCATTGCTCTCTATACTATATGGGACATGAGATCCAGGGGTGAAAGTCTCCCTGGTGGCGTGGGAGATGACTCCCAGGGATAAGTCTAGCCCTGGCACTGTGGGACCAACAATTCCATCCTGACAAAAGGTGGGAAAAGAAGTGTAACAAATAAGCTATCAGTGGCTGAGAGAGTTCAAATAGGGTCGAGAGGCTACTCTGGAGGCTATTCTTATGCAAGCTTCAGTTAAACATTGCTACCTATCATAGTTTGCCAAACCCCAACCAAAACCATTCCTGCTAACCCTCAAAAACACCTACTTTATCTGAGATTCTACAAAGGTTCCATGTACTATAATTACTTTCCAGAAACTTACAACCTCCAAATGGATTCGTAGGCCAGATAAGTCCTGAAACCCAGAGGGGCCAGCCTCTCCAAAACATCAACTAGTTCCATCCCCCTAGCCCATAATATCAACAGCCCCTTCCAACATGAAAAAGTTAGAGTGGACATAGCCCAAATAACCATAAAGATTAGGAGAAAGATCAAGGGTGATGGTGGAGTTAAACAGAGAAGGTAGGATTTAACAAATGAGTATGATTGCTGAATCATTATATTGATGTTTCTTTTAGTCCCCAGTTTCTTGGAGCAGCTAGAATAAAAAACTAAAATTGTGGAATTGTAACCCATACCAAACTCTGAAATCTATTCTACAACTAATTGTTGTGATGTGCTTTGAAATTTATTGCTTTTTTGGATATATATATATTATTTTTCACAAAAAACAATAACTAGTATAAAATCTTGAGAACCATTGCCCCATACCCCTCTGCAACTCTTATGCCCATCCTGCAGATTCAACTATGTTGCCTCTGAAACCTGGTCCTGCTTTGTCTAAGCCTTTGCCTAGAGCACTCCTGTCTGTGGGTCCTCCAGGAAGCTGGGCCCTCAGTTTTTCCACCCTTGGCCAAAGGACTTTCCTTTTTCTTCTTTGGCTCCTGGTAAAGTCTGAATTTTTAAAAGGCTTGTTTTTAAAGATTAAAAACAGAGTCTGATGTGGGACAGAAATCCTGGGATAAGTTGGGACTCAGCATCAAGAGACTGAGAAAACCTTTTCAACCAAAAGGGGGAAGAGAGAAATGAGACTAAATAAAATGTCAGTGGCTGAGAGATTTCAAACAGAGTTGAGAGGTTATCCTGGAGGTTATTCTTATATAGATATAAATATCCCCTTTTTAGTTTATGGTGTATTAGAGTGGCTAGAGGGAAGTACCTGAAACTGTAGAGCTGTGTTCCAGTAGCCATGTTTCTTGAAGATGATTGTATTATGACATAGCTTTTGCAATGTAACTGTAATTGTGAAAATCTTGTGTCTGATGCTCCTTTGATCTATAGTATGGACAGATGAGTAAAAAATATGGATGAAAACTAAACAAATAATAGGCGGGGAAAGTCAATGAAAATTCCATAAAATGTATTTAATATTCACTGAATGAGTAAAATGATTAAAAATATTTTGATAAAAAATGTTTTAAAGTCTCTCTTGTTCATAGACGGGTACACATATCTATGATGAGAAACACACATTGATAAGAAGTGTGTTAATGAATTTTGCTGTAACTTTCAATAATCTTGGAACACTACTCCGACCCCAATCCTATTGAAACTCATAGAGAATCCAAGGCATGATTTGATAAAGTAATTAAGCTCAAAAAGTTAAGTAACTTACCCAGGTTCATCCAGCATACAGGTAGCAAAGCTGATCTACTGCCCACAAATCTCATTTCTTTCCATTATACCACTCTGATTCCTTTAGAAAGGAACAGTCCCTCTGATGGCATGGAAAACCAGAGGTAGAAAGATCAATTCGCAGCTGCCGTGATAGTACAGGAGAGAATAGTAGAAGCCTGTCCTAAGATAGGGGCCACAGAGGTTGACAGAATGGGAGAGTCAAGAGAGAGTTGTACAGGCTTTAATGCAAGTGAAATATAAGAATTTGAGGGGGAGAGAGGAGGAAAATATAATTTTTAGGTTTCTGTCTTTAGAAATACTGTGAAAATGCTTTCTTAACTGCAAAAGGAACTACAAGAGGGCAAACAGGTTTTGGAGGGTAGTATCGGATGCTGTTGAGACATCCAGAAGGTATTTGGAAATATGGGCTCAGCACTCAGAAGGAAAAATCTGTCTTGGAAATAAAGATTTGGAAATCATTAGTATTTAGTAATAATTTTTTTTTAATACCGATTAGAATAGAACCTTGAGGCACATGCCATTGTTTAAGATGTGAAAGAGAAGCTACCTATGGAAACTGAGAAAGAGTAGATAAGGGAGAACCAGGAAAGAGGGGGGCCTCAGAAGCCAAATAAGAAAATTATTTAAAAGACAAACGTATCCTATAAAAAAACATTCAAAGAATTTGCATTTAACCAGTCTGATAAAGACTGATCTAATTTTTACCTTCAAGTAAATACGGCATTTTAAAGAGATGAAAGCTAAATAAAGAATTGTTATTATAATAGGAGAAATTATAAGAATTTCAGAATAATAAAACCCTGGAAATGGGCTGATAAAGACTGTTTTGTGTTTTCTGACTCTGGAAATCTGTAAGACTAGAGTTTTCGTTGTTCATAATGGGGTGACTGAACACTGAACTCTCAAGGGTTCTTCTTGTTCCATTTTCTTAGAATTCTGTGGGTAATTGTGATTGTAGTAATCTTTGTTACATTTCATGGATGCATTAAATAGGTAAGTTATGGATTACTCTGGATCAAATCCTGGATAGAGACCATAGAAGATTAAATTTTTAAGTCCTTAATATTGATAGCCATGTAACTCCTAAACATCAGCAATTTTTATACTAGTACAGTGTAGTGTAGAATTACCTACCTAAAATGCTATTTTCACATGTTGTTTAGTCTCTCCCTTTCCTGATGAAATTTGCATTCGCATTTTTCTGGAATGTAGTGTCTTTGCTCTTTCTCAGTCTACTGATCTACTACTGTCCAGCTTCGCTTGGGTTAAGTCTCCTGCCTTTTGCATAACCCTCAATGTTTTCAGGTCATGCTATGTTTTCTGATATTTTGGGCCAAATTTTTGAAGTAGATAATAATCCCATGGGGGTTCAGTTCCTAGAAAGCATGATCAAGGTCATACTTTATGGCCTTGATTTAATCACTGCATCTAAAGTAACTTAAGCTTTTTATTTGTACATATATGAATGCACACACACACAACCACCCCATTTGCTTTCTAATCTCTGACCCTCTTACTTTCTCTTCACCTAAGCTTTTATATTTTCCACTTTCAAAAACGACTCTTTTCATTCTTTCTATTATTTCCAGTGATATTCTTTCTCCTGGCCAAATCCTACTGTTTCCCTGTCCCTCTTCCCACCCCCGCCCCTTGGTTTCCACTCTGTTGGAAGTCTTAGTTACATTTGAAACTTTTTTTCATCCTGTCTTAAAAACCTTTCTCTTCTTGACTTCTATTACATGGTGCTCTTACCTCTACCCACTAGTCTTTTCTTTAGGCAACATGGCTGCTATCTTTCCCTCTGTTGCCCTCCCTAGTCTAGGATGCCTGAACCTCTGAATTAGTCTCTTATTCTCCCTGTGGTTATTCTCTCCTTAATCTCTGCTGGACGTCCCTATCAGGTCAATCCCAGTTTTTACCATTGTTTCCTTCATGTATCAAACCATTATTGAGCACCTCTTCAATACTACAGTATGCAATGGGAAATCTCTAACAGTCTAAGAAATGATCCCTCCTCTGGGAAGAAAATATATATTCCGGGCTGGAGAGATAGAAGTTCTTTGTCAAAATTGTGGAGGGTCTTATAAGCCACAGTAAGAAGTTTGGACTTTATTCTAAAGGTAGTGGAAAACTTTGAAGTGCCTTAAGCAAGGGAGTGACTTGGGCAGAGTTGAGTTTTGAGAGAGCAGTAGCAGCGGAGATGATGGGGTCTGGAAAAGGGAAGTAGCAATGAGTTTGAGGAGAAATGGACAGAGGTGAGAAATATTTAGGAAATAGAATCTGCAGAACGTGGGGGTTAGGAATATTAATTAATGACTGGTTGATCCTACGGAGCAGAAAAAAAAGGTTATATCCAAAATTTTGGCAAAGTTAAAAAACAAAAACCGAGGCCTCTTATAAGGAAGGGACAAGCCCAGTTAGTTAGCATATCCAGCTACATGTAAGTCAGGTTACTGAGGCACCTTTTTTTCCTTCCTTCTTGAACAGGCCTCTGAGGCCTTCTTCTGTTCTCCTCATTATTTCCAGCAAAGCTACTTTATACTTCCCAGCAAAACCTTCTGCTTCAGCCGAAACATATTTTACCCAAATATAACTTGTTTATTCCCATCATCTGTCATCACCCCAACATGGAATGTGCTTAACTCTATCAGCCTGTGCCTTTTATTTTCTTACATGAAGTTTTTTCAAATTAATCCTGCAGTGATTTCTCCTCCTTTTCTTCACCCTCTACACAGTAATTATATCTATTTCACAGGGCAGTTGAGATGACTAAATGAACTGATATTTGCAAAGTTCTCGGCACAATGTCTGGTACCCCAAAAGTATCTCACAAGTGGTACTTATTAATAATATTCTGTTGATATTTTATTTTCTGACCATCTGGTATAGGGCTTATCCCAAAGTGGATGTACAATACATGGGTTGGCATGGCTGACGTTTGCAATGTTAACTACATGATGGCAGAAACAAAACTATCTCTAAAACGTTCTCTTTTTAAAAGGTAATAATAATTATAACAACAAGAACAACAACCATAAACTCAATCATTTAACTTAAGATCATAAATTTTGAGTATTTCATGACATCCCCACCCACCACCCCAATTAAGGTGTCCTACAAGCCACTTGATAGCTTTGGGTTCAGTCTTCTAAATAAAATGAAGGGATTGAGCTTAATGATCTGTTTGGCCCCCTCCCAGTTCAGAATTCCTGGGTCTGAGCTGAAGCACTGGAAAAGACTGGTTTGGACATTGAGTGTGAATCACACAGATCCTAACTTCCAGCCTCCTCATGCTGTCATCTGTGTTCTCAGCAGCTAGACAGGGTCTGGTGGACAGAGCTAGTCTTCTGTTCTTTTATAAAAAGTTTGTAATGAAAATTTATTTTTTAATAGGGTCATTTTTAGTTACCATGTTTTAAGACATAAATTAAGTGAAACATTCTTATTTCATTCTTATGTTAATTGCATAAGTAGTTTATCCATTCCCAGTGCCTGAAAATTGTAAAATTCTTTAATAGAAACAGTTCTTAGAGGAAAATAAGTTCAGTATGGAAGCTGTCAAGAGCCATTTGTAACATGTTCATTAAGCAGTGAATTTCTTAACATTTTATTTTTTTGCTTTTTAATAGAAAACTATTTTGGGGAAACCAAGATCCTATTCGCCCTGTTTCCCAGAGTGCTTTGAAGGCTCAGATAACCACAAGACTTGAGAAACTTGCTCAGCCCAAGAAAGTCTCCTACAAATATGTACCTAACAGGTTTGTGTGTTACTGGGTTACTTTATCAGGAATCCACAGGGAAAATGAACACAAAGCCCAGTCCTTTATCCTTAAAGCCATGAATTGTTCACATTTTGTTCACAAAATTTATTGAGGATTATGGATTCTATATCTGTTTTCCAATCTGAGGGTACATTAAAACTTGTCCAAAATAGGATCTATTACTTTGCTATTGCAGACTCATTTTTCATCTTATTATGTTTTGGCTTATTAGGATTTTGTTTTTTTAATAAAGTTATCTTTCTATATTTAAGAAAAAAGCTCTTCAAAGTACCGTCTAAGGAATTCTACAGAATCCATTCTTCAAGTTAGGATTTCCAATCTTAGGATAAGAGAAGTTTTTATAAGTTGAAGATACTTCTGAGATTACGTATTCAGACACCCCCAGACATGAAGGGACTCTCTGAAACCCTGAAACAACTTTGGTAAAGGTCTTCAGTGACACCCTTATTGCCCAGCCTGGGACCCTTTCTTTAGTCCTCCCCTTGTTAGCTTCTGTGCAGGCCGTTTCCTTCTTCTCTAAGTGCTCTCTAGCCTTGGCTTCCTGATGTGGCTATACTGCATCCTGGTTCCTTTCTTACTTCTTGACCTTGCCCTTTCATCATCTTTTGTGGGTTCTTTTCTCTGCTGTTGTTTCCCAGTGTCCAGTTCTTGGCTCCTTTCTCTTCCTGCTCTAAATACTTCCCAGCGTGAGTTTTTCCTCCCATATATGGATTTTGCTTCCATTTATGTGATGATGGATCCAAATCTTTACCTTGGCCTAGACTTCTCTTCCTGATCTGTACTTACTGGATTTCCCTGTAGGCACAGGCACCTTCAACTCCATATGTTTGAAATAGAATTGTTTTTATTCTAATTTTAGTTGAATCGTATAGTTGTTTCAAATATTTGAGGATACAATCCTTGGACATATTTATTTGATTTTAAAAGTTTAAGAATCTGGAAAAAAAAGTTTAAGAATTTGAATCTAGCAATTTTTCAAATTCTTCAATGGAAATTAGTTTATTTTTCTGAGGAAGAAAATCCCAATGGTACCTTGCTAACTTTTCCTTTCTAGAAAACAGATGAACAATCCTGGCATGTTTGGTGGCGTGTTACTATTAATTTAATTCAACAAAAATATAGTGACCTCCTACTATATGTCAAGCATTAATGATAGGTATTGCAGGGACAAAGCTCATAAGATACAATTACTGTCTTTAAGGAATTTGGCATCTATTATGGGGGTATACGAGGTAGAGTAAACTTATAACAAATGAGAAGTTCACTGTTATTCTGGAGTTCAAAGAAGGAGAGATCACATTTACGCATTCATATGGGGGGAATTCAAAGAGAAAAATAAAATGTAGTTCATAAAAAAAGTTAGCCTTCTGCATTCCAAGTCCTTCTTCCTGAATGCATTCATGGTTGACAATTTATGATTTTTTCCATAAAAAATAAAATTATGTAGGTATTTGCATATATATGTATACACACACACACACATTTTTTTTCCTTCAGCAGAAGGGATCTTTTATTTCTTGTATGTATATGTATGTGATTCCCTTCTGTGAAAAATACCTGATTTTACCTGATCAGGTTGGGGTTAAAGTAATTCAGAACACAAGGGTAAGGAAGACATTGTCTATATTTTAGAACTACACATATTCTTTGAGACCAAAGGATGAAAGGTTTATTTGGTCTGGGACCTAAATTTTCTGTAGCACAAAATCTAACTCAACCTATCTGTATAGCTCATTTGAACAACTGAAACACTAGGGAGCCCAGAATAAGAAAGAGGTTCTTCAGTCTTACATAGCTTAATGTAATGCCTGGATATATCCTAGAGTATATTAAGCAGATAATCAAAAAGTATTGGCAAAGTCCCTTGAGGGATGGGAGAAAAAATATGGAACCATTAAACTTTACTATCAGGGAATCCTCTGATACTGTGTCAAACTTTAGGGACACCCAAATCAATGGCCAAGCCCTTGATCTTGACGCTTACTCTTCAGCAAACAAATAACTATGATTGCTGAATCATTAAATTGATATCTCTTTTAGTCTCCAGTATCTTAGAGCAGCTAGAAGTAAAAACTTAAAATTGTGGAATTGTATCTCATGCCAAACTCTGAAATATGTTCTACAACTAATTTTGGTACTGTGTTTGAAATTTATTTGCTTTTTGTATGTATATATTATTTTTTACAAACAAGTCAATTGTGATGATAAAAATATTTATTCCTTCTAGACTTCCATATTCTGGAGCAGTAGAAGGAAAAATCTGAGAGGATTTTATGGTAGCCCATGACAAACTCTGGGATCTGTCCTATAACTACTTGTTGAGGAGTGCTTTGAAATCTATTGCTTTTTCCTTTCTTTGCTTTGTATATATGTTATATTATACAATAAAAAAGTTTTTAAAAATCCCTGACTTTAGCTGTGTTCTCCATACATGAGCCATTCATATACCACCTTCAAAAGTTGCCATATTTGTCTACCATTAAATTATTTATTTAGTATTTTTATTTAAATATCCATGTGCCTAGTATAAGTCTTAGAATAAAAAACTCACTCAGCTATCACCTAAAATCACCTATGAATACCATCAATGGTACCTGTGCATCCTATTTTTTTAAAAATAAAAACACAACATATGTTGTAAAAATAATTGTATACTTGTATTGAATGCCTCACAGTCACTATAAAACCAAAGCAGACAATAAGATTTAAGATGGTTAACATACATAGGAAAGTCAGATACAGAAGATAATTTTCAAACACAGTATTGCTGCTTTTTGCTCCCCCCCCCCATACACAAAATAAAGTCATTTGGGTAAGGAGCAACACAAATTCAAAACTGACAGCTCACTGAATGCTGAAAATTCAGGATATACTCACCATCTGTAACACTTATGCTATTTTTTTCAGTACATAGTTTAATTAAATATATTCTTAAGTTGGAAAAAATTTTTTTTAATGATTTGTCTTCAGAGAAAGTCAACACTGGTGCTGTGTTCTTTTTTATTTATTTATTTTGTTTTTCGGTGTAGTGTTCTTTATTACGTTTTATATAAACAGTTGGGTGTGGCTGAGGATATATATGTGGACACATTTCTATATGATGCCCCTACATGGTTGTCTGGGGTGGGCAGCATGCATGGGGGTAAAGAGACAGGGAAAGTGCATTGTGCCACCAAGTAAAACACAGCCCAGCGTCCTGCAACTAATAGACCCTTCTTTCATGATTTCTGGATGAGAAGGTCAAGGCATTTCAGTAAGTAGTTAATCAGCTTCAGGGGAAAGTGAACACCTATAAATGCTACAGAAAGGAATACTTTCAGGAAAGCTCTACAGACTGTAAATATTAGTTATAATGGAGAGTAGTACATGAGCATCATACTTTGCTTCATGTTGTTTTAGTTTTACTTTATATCTATTGATTATATTTCATTCTCTGCTATATAACAAGGATATATAAAAAGGAAACAGAAATCTTCTATAGACCTACAATTCAGAGAAAAACACGTCATATTGTTCTATTTCTTTCTAGTCTTTTTGTCTTGTGTATGAGTGCATTTTTATTTATAGTCTACTTAAAGTTTGAGATGCTGAATATATAATTTATATATTGGTTTCTTTCTAAACATTTTTTGGACAGAGTAAATAATTTATTGAATAGATTATTCTTCTATTGTTAGAGATTTAGAATATTTCCATTTTGGCTGCCGTTAAAATTGTTGTGAAGATATTATATGTAAAACTTTTCATAAATTGTAGATTATGCCCATGGGCTTGAGTTAATTACTGTACCTGAGGGCAAGAATTTTGTTAAGGTTTTTGATGCATATTGCTAATTTGCTTTCCATATGTGCTTGTTGAGTGACTAAGCTCTCTGCTGAGTTGATTCTTTGAGGAAAGACCTCATGATGGGGGAAGGGAGAAATGCAGGGGGAAAACAAAGTTATGGTAACAAGGAAAAGGTGAAGATGCTATTATTTATTTGAACTTTTGTTTCCAAGATAGTTAAGGTGGTCATTTCTCTATTTTTCTCAATATAGAGCTTTAAACCAAAAGTTAGCAAACTTTTCCTATAAAGGGCCAGATACGAAATATTTTCGGCTTTGTGGATTAAGGTCTTTATTGCAGCTACTCAATTCTGCCGCAACAATCCAACTCCATCATTGTAGCACAGAAGCAGCCACAAACAGTATGTAAACGAAGCCTATCTGTGTTCCAATAAAACTTTAGACTATTTGCATCTGAGAGTGATTGGTCTACAGTTTTCTTATAATGTCTTTGGTTTTGTTTTCAGGGTAATGCTGGCCTTATAGAATCAGTTGGAGATTGTGTAGAATTGGTATTGTTTCTTCCTTAAATATTTGGTAGTATTCTCCAAGCCATGGAGAATTTTTTGGTGGCAAGTTTTAAACAATAAATTCAATTTATTAAATAGGCATAGGGTTATTCAGATTATGTTTCTTTGTAAATGAGAATTGGTAGTATCTTTTAAAGAGTGCATCCATTTCGTCTAAGTTTTTAAATTTATTGGATGAATTATTCATAATAATCTCTTATTGCCCTTTTAATATCTATCAGATCTCTGGTAATGATCCCTTTTTCATTCCTGTTATTGGTTAATTGTGCCTTCTCTCTTTCCTATGAGTCTGGGTAGAGGTTTATAAATTTTATTAATATTTTCTAAGAACCAGTTTTTTATTTCATTGATTTTTCTTTATTATTTTATTATTTACTATTTCATTGATTTCTTCTTCTCCAATTTTTATTGGAGTCCCTCAAGGGACTTTGCCAATACTTTTTAATTACCTGCCCAACATACTCTGAGATGTATCCAGGTATCACCTTAAGCTATCCAGATTTACTCTCTTCTGCTTAATGTGGGTTTCATTTGTTCTTTTTCTAGTTCTTAAGATGGAAATAGAGGTAATTGATTTGAGACCTTTCTTCTTTTCTAATATTGTTGTTTAGTACTAAACATTTCCTCTAAGTATTGCTTTAGCTGCACCCTCAAATGTTGCTTTGTTGTGTTTTAATTTTCATTTAGTTAAAACCACTTTCTAATATCTTTTGTTTCTTTTTTGAGGGGTGGTTAGGGCAATTTATTATTATTTTTCCCTTACTGTTACTGTCTTTCCCATTTTTTAAACATTTTTTTATTGTGAAATATAACATATATATAAAAAAGCAAAAAATTTCAAAGTACATTGTAACAAGTAGTTATAGAACAGATTTTAGTTTGGTATGGGTTATGGAGCCACAAAATTTCAGGTTTTTCCTTCTAGCTGCTCCAAGACACTGGAGACTAAAATAAATATCAATTCAGGAGTCATACACATTTGTTAAATACTGTCTTCTCTGTTATAATTCCTCCTTCTCCTTTGGTCCTTCTCCCAATCCTCAGGGGTATTTGGGCTCTGCCCATTCTACCTTTTTCATGTTGGAAATGTGTGTCAGCAATACGGGACAGGGGGATGTAACTAGTGGATGTTCTTGGAGAGGCTGGCCCCTCTGGGTTTCAGGACTTACCTGGCTGAAGAACCATCTGAAGGTTGTAGGTTTCTGGAGAATAATCTTTGCATGTGAAACTTTTGTAGAATCTGATAGAGGCCTAGGTTTTCTTTGGGGTTAACAGGAATGCTGTTAGTAGAGGTTTGGCAAACTGTAGTAATTAGCAATATCTAGCTATTAGAACTCTTGTAGCCATGGATACCTTATCTTGTTACATTTCTTTTTAGGCATAACTTAGCTCCTCAGCTACAGAAATAAGCTTCATAAGAGTAAGTCTCAAGATCAAGAGCTTGGCCTATTGAGTTGGGAGTCCCTAATATTTGAGACAGTAGCAGGGGGTTCCCTGGTAGTAAAACTTAATAGTTAATATTTTTCTCTCATCCCTCAAGGGACTGTGCCAATACTTTTTAATTATCTGTCCTACATACTCTGAGATATATCCATGTATTATCTTAAGATATACAGATTTACAAGCCCTCATTACCATTCTCGGCTCTATGTGTTTAGGTTGTTTAAGTGAGCTATGCAGACAGGTTGAGTTAAATTAAGTGCTACAGAAAATTTAAGTTTTGAACAAAATAAATCTCTCCTCTTTTGGTCTCATACAGTAGGTAAAGTTCTAGAATACAATGTCATCCTTTACACCATATTCTGATTTACCTTAGTCCCAACTAGATCAGTTTCAGGCTTATCTCTAATTGAACCCTGATCTCTTTTTCAGCTTCTTTAACAGTTGTTGCATGTAGCAAAGCTTAATTTCAGAGCTGCAGAACTCCTGCTCTGAGTTCCAGGTGCCACTCAGGTACCCAAAACTCCAAGAAAACACCAGATTATAAGTATATAGCACAGCATCTCAAAATCTAGATAACATATACAGCTACAGACTAACTGTGACTGCTATAAGGTCCCATCTAATATTCTTTTTGATTTTTTTCTGAACCATGAATTCTTTAGAAGTGTATTATTTAGTTTCCAAATGTATGGGGCATTTTCCAGATACCTTGTTATTGATTTCTAATTTCATTCTACTTTGATTGGAGAACATACTTTGCATGAATTCAGTCCTTTTAAATTTATTGAGACATTTTATATCCCAGAATGTAGTCTATCTTGATAAGTGTACTTGAAAAGAATGTGCATTCTATTGTTGGGTGGAATGTTCTATAAATGTCAGTTGGATCAAGTTGGTCAATAGTGTTCACATCTTCTAAACCCTTATTTATTTTCTGTCTGCTTACTTGTTCTATCAATTTTTGAGAAAGGGCTATTGAAATCTTTTCCATAATTGCAAATTATCTAGTTCTCCTTGTAGTTCTATTAGCTTTTACTTTATGTACTTAGAAGCTCTGTTGTTAGAACATAAAAGATGAGGATTATTATGCCTTCTTTATGATAATGGGGATAATGATCCCATTAGTATTATGAAATGACCCGCTAGTCTGGGTAATAATTTTTGCTCTTTAATTTACTTTAACAGTAATATAAACTACTCCAGCTTTCTTTTCATTGGTATTAGCATGGCAATTTTTTTTCAAAATTTAAAATTTTATTAATATAATTTTATAATATAACTACACACTCAAGTCCAGGTTTTTTTATTTAGGAATTCTACTATGCAATCAGGGCTACAAATTCTTCCAGCAATATAAAGAGGAGAGTAAATTTCCTTTCTTTCTTTCTTTCTTTCTTTCTTTCTTTTGGCATGGGCAGGCTTGGGAATCGAACCCGGGTCTCGGACACGGCAGGCGAGAATTCTGCCACTGAGCCACCGCTGCACCACTCTGTAACTTTCTTTTTAAAGTGATGATTTATATATGTTATACTATGCAATAAAAAAGTTTAAAAAAAGAGAGATAATTTACCATGATATCAAAAGTGTACAAAGACATTATAAGACAACAGCACAGCAATCTCAGTCATAGACTTTTAAGAAACTATTAAACATGATTGTAGCCAATTGGGTATAGCAATATGTAAAACCTAATAGAGCAGGGATGTGTGGTTGGATTAACATTAAAAATTCAATTAATATCATTCACCAGAATAAAAAACTAAAAGAGAAAACCATATGATATCTCAATAGTTACAGAAAAACATTTAAAAAGTTCTAGTATCTATTAGTTATTTTTAAAAATACTAAACTATGACTAAACAGTTATTAAAATAGAACTTCTTCAAACTGATAAGAGGCATTCATGGAAAACTTGCATCTTACATTATACATAATAGTAAATGATTCGAAACATTTCCACTAATATTAGGACCAAAGCAAGGATGTCTGTGCTTACCAACTCTATTTGACATTGTACTGGAGGTTACAGTCAACAAACTAATGGAAGATAAAAAGAGTAGAATGCATCAAGTTCAAAAAAGAAGTTAATGCATTTTTTATTAATAGATACCATGATTGTGTAGTTAGAAAATACGAAGTTGACAAAATGTTACTGGTGCTAAAATGTAAACTTAGCAAGATTTCAGGAAGAAAGACCAATTTTCAATTTCTATATACCGCCATTGAAAAATTATAAAATAATTTTAAAATATGTTACAAAAGCATCAAAACTATTAAACACTTTAAGATAAATCTTTAAAAAGGTATTTTAGGCCTGTATATTAAAATTTAGAAAAAAAACTGATGTACGAAACCTAAAGACCTAAATGAATAAGAGGTGTACCATATTTATTTGCTGTAATTCTCAATAATTTTATTTCAATAAATGTATGTATAGATTCACTGTAATCCCAATCAAAATCCAAGCAGGATTTTTTTTTTAGAAATTGATGAACTGACCCTAAAATAGAAAAGGAAATGCAAAATACATAGAATCACTGAATGAACTTTGAAAAGGAAAACAAAGTTGGATGACAAACATTAAGGAAAAACAATAAAAAGCACTCTTCAACAAATGCTTACAGAATAGATCCCAGAGTTTGTCATAGGCTACCATACCATCATCTCAGAGTTTTCCTTCTAGCTGCTCCAGAACATTGGAGAACATTTTTTATCACTGTAATTAGCTTTTTTTCTTTTTTAGAAAAATAACATATATACCAAAAAGCTATAAATTTCAAAACACAGCACAACAATTAGTTGTAGAACAGATTTTAGAGTTTGGCATAGATTACAGTTCCACAATTTTAGGTTTTTACTTCTAGCTGTCTAAGATAGTGGAGACTAAAAGAAATATCAATAAATTTTTTTTAAACCATAAAAAAAAGTATTCTAAGTAGCTAATTAGAGAAAGTCTCAGGCATTTTGAATTGTCAGATGTGACCCAAGCAAGGGCAGTGTTAAGATATGTCTGAGAGACAAAGTAAAAAGTCGAGGAAGGAAATAATTCACTAAAGGGGTTATGTTCCACAAGAGAAGGGGGGCAGGGCCTAGCTCAAGTGGCTGCCCCCATTTAGAGAATTCAGACCCCATGAGCTGGGAACCAGAACAGCTTAAACTTACCTTCCACCTCTGTCTCAGCCATTTCCCTGGCAGGCTGGTAATTAAAGGCTCCATTCCCCTTTACGCTGGTGGGGAGCTGTGGGCTGGCAAGCGCCACCTCCTGGGCAGGATGCAATAGCAGAGTCTAGAGGCTCCAGAGGAAGGACAGACAACCTGCTGTGACTAATCCTCAGGGAAACTTGATACTGATATCACCCTCCTCCTGAGAACTGGATCTGCCTTTTCTGGGAAAACCTTATTGGGTCAATCATATTTAGGGAGCCCTTCCTTAAAAAAAGTTTCCATATAAATAAAATGAAATTTAAAAAAAAGGTTCCATATAGACAAGAAACAAGAGCTGAAAAATTCTTATCAGTTAAGCAAAGATTATGCTAAGGGTCTAGAATAAGTTGAACTGAATGCCAAAGAACAAGATAGAGAACAGAGCCAACCAACAAGAAAACCATAGGTAAAAGAGTGAAATGACCTCCAGAATAAACAAATAAAAAATATCAGATATCTAGACACCAGCAAAAAATTGCGAGTTATACCAGGAAAAATGAAGACATGGCCCAGGAACAAACTAATACTTTAATGAGTTAGAGGAGTTGAAACAACTATTAAAGATGTTCAAACAAGCATGCTAAATCAATTTAAAAATCACATCAATTGTTCTAAAAATGATCATGGTGATGAATATACTACTATGTGATGATATTGTGAACTATTGATTGTACACCATACACGGAATGTTTGTATGTTAAGAATGTTTATGTTTGTATGTTGTTTTGGTTTGATAATACAAAATAAATTAAAATAAAAAATAAATTAAAAGCAAAAAAAATCACATCAGTGAGTTGAGGGAAGATACGGCAAAAGAGATGCATGATATAAAGAAGACATTGGGGGTGGTGCAACAGTGGCTCAGTGGCAGAATTCTCGCCTGTCATGCCAGAGACCCGGGTTCGATTCCTGGAGACTGCCCATGCCAAAAAAAAAAAAAAAGAAGAAGAAGAAGAAGATGACATTGGGCAACCATTAAGAAGAACTTGAAAGCTTGAAAAACAAATGGCAGAACTTATGGGAATGAAAGTCACAATAGAAGAGACAGAAAGTACAACAGAGATGTACAATAGCAAATTTGAAGAAGCAGAAAAAAGAATTAGTGAACTGGAGGACAGGACATCTGAAATCCTCCGCACAAAAGAGCAGATAAGGAAAAAAATGCAAAAATATGAGCAGGGTCTCAGGGAACTGAATGAGAATATGAAGCACAAAATATATGCATTATGGGTGCCCCAGAAAGAGAAGAGAAGGGAAAAGGGGCAGAATAATGGAGCAAATAACCACTGAAAATTTATGTCTCTTATGAAAGACATAAAATTACAGATCCAAGAAGAGCAGCATACCCCAAACAGAATAGATCCAAATACACCTATTCTAAGACACTTATTAATATCAAAGACAGAGAATTCTGAAGGCAATTGTATGATATAGTTAAGATACAAAGAGAAAAACTACCAACCAAGAATTCTATATCCAGAAAAACTGCCCTTCAAAAAAGAGAGAGAGGGCAAGCCAGGGTGGCTCAGCAGGCAGTGTTCTCTCCTGCCGTGCTGGAGACCTGGGTTTGATTCCTGGTGCCTGCCCATGCAAAAGAGAGAAAGAGAGAGAGTTCAAAATATTTTAAGACAAACAGACACTGAGAAAATTTGTGAGCAAGAGACCTGCTCTGCAAGAAATACTAAAGGGAGCACTACAGGCAGATGCAAAAGACAGGAGGCAGATACAAAAGACAGGTCTGGAGAAAAGCGTTGAAATGAAGACTATCAGGCGGGCCATGATGGCTCAGCAGGGAGAGTTCTCGCCTGCCATGCTGGAGACCTGGGTTTAATTTCCGGTGCCTGCCCAAGCAAAAAAAATTTAAAAAAGAAATGAAGACTATCAGTAAGGGTCAAAGGATAGAAAAAGAATATGGTATATCAAAATAAAGTCATGATGCATACAACAACATGGATGAACCTTGAGGACATTATATTGAGTGATATTAACCAGAAAGCAAAGGACAAATACTGTATGGTCTCATTAATATGAACAAACTTTGAGAGTTAAAGTTGGGAATACAGATTATCAGGAGGTAGAAAGAGGGCAGAGATTGGATGTTTGATGCTGAAGGAGTATAAAATGCTTAACAGGGTTGATTGTAAAGATTCAGAAATGAACAGTTCAATATTCATTTGATGGTTGCACAGTATTGCAAGTATACTGAACAAAGCCAAGTGTGAGTATGGTTTAAAGAGAAAGGCTAGGGGCATGTGTTCACAAGAAAAAAAGATAGACAATAAAGACTGGGACGGTATAATTTAGCAAAACCTAGAGTGAATGAATGATGGTCATTAAATGTACAAATATAAGAATATTTTACATGAGGGAGAACAAATGATTGTCAACAGTGCAAGGTGCTGAAAATAGGATGGTATATGGGAAAAATACAATCAATGCAAACTAGGGTCTATAGTTAGTAACATTGTAATATGCCTCTATTACATGTAACAAAAGCAATATACCAAAGCTGAATGTCAGTGAGTGGGGGATATAAAAGAGAGGTATGGGATTCTAAGGGTGTTGTTTGTTTCTCCTTTTTATTTTATTTTATTTTTTATTCCTCATTTTTTCCTCTTTTTCTTTCGTGGGGAAGAAATGGAAATGTTCTCATTAAGGATCATGGTGGTGAATGCATAACTATGCGATTATACTAGAAATCACTGATTGTTTCCTTAGGATGGATTGCATGGTGTGTGTGAATAAATCTGTTTTTAAAATAGGCAGAAAGATACAAGTACTGGAGAAAATGTGGGGAGAGAGAGATGAACCTATTCACTATTAGTAGAGAAGTAGAATGGGGCAGCCCTTCTGGAAGGCAATGTGGTGGTTCCACAGGAGGCTAAGTATAGGGTTGCCATATGATCCTGCAACCCCGTTATTAGGTATCTACTTGGAAGAACTGAAAGCAGGGACATGAATGGATATTTGCACACTGGTATTTATGGTGGCAGTACTCGTTATTTGCAATGGATGGAGGTGTAAGGGTATATCAACTGATGAATGAAGGGAAGGTGAACTGTGGTGTATATATAAAGTGGAATATTGAGCATCTGAAAGAAGGAAATAAGTTGTGAATCAAACAAATAGGTGAATGAAACTTGAGGACAGGATGTGGAGTGAAATAAGCCAGAAATGAAAAGACAAATATTAATACCTCACTAATATGGATTAACTATAATGCGCAAACCCTGAGAATTGAGTTCGAGAGCATAGGTTTTCATGGGAAGGTTTATTGTAAAGGGTTTTAGATTGTAAGCTCTTACAGACATCACATCTGTTCCTGAGTTGTAACTGTTATTTCTAAATTCTAGATGCTGAGCTCTTTGTGTGTGCTGTGGTCGTTTCCTGGAACTTCGGGTATCTGTGTGACACCTGAGACTCAGAGCTAGAATTCTGCAGCTATGAAAGTCAGCATTACCCTATACAGCAACTATTTAAAAAGCCAGAAAAGGGATCTGACTTCAATTAGAGATATGAATGAAACTGATCTAGTTAGGACAAAGGTAAATCAGACTAAAGGGTGAAGGATGATATTGACTGTGTTCTAAAACTTCAACTTCTGTGTGAGACCAAAGGAAGAGATGTTTATTTGGTGCAAATTTTATATTTTCTGTAGCACACTATCTAACTTAACTTGTATGGTCAGTTTATTTGAATACCATAATTACATGGAAACTTGAATAGAGAGTGAGATCTTGTTGGTTTGCATAGGTTAGTGTGATGCCCTGATGCACACCAGAATAATCTGTGCAGCAGACAAAAGCTATTACCAAAGTCCCCTTAAGGGACTGGGGAAAAATGTGGAAATATTAAACTTCCACTTTAGGGGAAGACCTGATATTCTCACAAGTACTGGGGACTACCAATTTAATACGCCAAGCCCTCAATCTTGGGGCTTGCCCTTAGGAAACTTACATCTGCAAAGGAGAGGCTAATCCAACCTATAATTATGCCTAACAGTTACCCCCAGAGAACCTCATTTGTTGCTCAGATGTGGTTTCTCTCTCTAAGACAACTTCTCAGGTAAACTCACAGCCTTTCCCCCTACATGGGACATGACTCCCAGGAGTATAAATCTCCCTGGCACCATGGGTTATGTCTCCAGGGGATGAGCTTGGCCCTGGCATGGTGGGGTGGAGAAGGACTTACTGACCAAAAGAAGGAAGAGAAATGAAACAAAGTTTCAGTGGCTGAGATTTCAAATAGAGTCAAGAAGCTATTCTGGAGGCTATTCTCTCTCTCTCTCTCTCTCTCTCTCTCTCTCTCTCTCTCTCTCTCTCTCTCTTTTTGCCTTTTGGGATTGCCTTACTCACTCCCCACAGTTCATTGGAGATTCATTTTTTTAACTTACCTTTTTATTATTAATTTTTAAATTTTTAAAAATATAACAGCAAGCAAACACATTCTTAACATACGATCATTCCATTCTACATATATAATCAGTAATTTGCAATATTATCACGTAGTTGTATAGTCATCATCATGATCATTTCTTAGAACATTTGCATCAATTCAGAAAAAGAAATAAAAGAACAGAAAAAAATTCATACATACCATACCCCTTACCCCTCCCTTTCATTGATCACTAGCATTTAAATCTACTAAATTTATTTTAACATTTGTTCTCCCTATTATTTGTTTTTATTTCCTATGTTTTACTCATCTGTCAATAAGATAGATAAAAGGAGCATCAGACACAAGGTTTTCACAATCACACAGTCACATTGTAAAAGCTATATCGTTATGCAATCACCTTCAAGAAACATGGCTACTGGAACACAGCTCTACATTTTCCAATAGTACCCTCCAGCCTCTCCATTACATCTTAACTAACAAGGTGATATCTGTTTAATGTAGAAGAATAACTTCCAGGATAGCCCCTTGACTCTGTTTGAAATCTCTCAGCCATTGACACTTTATTTGGTCTCATTTCTCTCTTCCCCCTTTTGGTCGAGAAGGTTTTATCAGGAAGGCCCACACCCCTGGGAGTCATGAACCACATAGAGAGGGGGAAAGGCAGTGAGTTTGCTTGTTGTGTTGCTGGGAAAAAGAGGCCACGTCTGAGCAACAAAAGAAGTTCTTTTGGGGGTGACTTTTAAGCCTAATATTAAGTAGGCTTAAACTATCCTTTGTGGGGTTAAGTTTCATATGAACAAACCCCAGGACTGGGGAGCTCAGCCTATTGCTTTGGTCTCCCCACTGCTTGGGAGAATGCCAAGAATTCTCCAGAGGCTATTCTTATACATTACATAGATATTCCTTTTCAGTTTTCTGGTATATTGGAGTAGTTAGAAGGAAATACCTGAAACTGTTGAACTGAAATCCAGTAGCCTTGATTTTTAAAAACTATTTTCATTGACAAATCTTCACACACATACAATCCATGTATGGTATACAATCAGCAGCACCCAATATTATCACATAGTTGTGTATTCATCACCGTGATCATTTCTAGAATGTTTGCATCATTCTAGAAAAAGAAATAAAAATAAAAAACTCATATATCCCATTCCCCTCACCCCTCCCTCCATTGACCACTAGTATTTCAATCTACCCAATTTATTGTATCCCTTTGGATCTGTGACTGTCCCTTCTTTGCATATTGGCACCAGGTATCTTGTTTTGAGATTCATAGGTCCACAGCTAGAAGAGAATTTTTGCACCTTAATATTGTTTAAGGTGATGTGTGTAGTTGCCAAGTTGACAAGGGGTGGGCATGTGGTAGTTAGATTTAGTTATCAACTTGGCCAGGTGAAGATACTTAGTTTTATTGCTGTGGACATGAGCCAATGATATTTGAAGCTCATCTGTTGCTCATTACATCGGTAGTCAGCTAGGAGGCATACCTGCTGCAATGAATGATGTTTGATTTAATTGGCTGGTGCTTAAATGAGAGAGCTCAGTGTAGCACAACCCAAGCAGCTCAACATACCTCATCTCAGCACTCGCAGCTCAGCCCAGCCCAGGCCTTTGGAGATGAAGAAAGAAATCACCCTGGGAAATGTTGTTGAAACCCAGAGGCCTGAAGAGAAGGCCAGCAGAGACCATCCTGTGCCTTCCCACGTAAAAGAGAACCTCAGGTGAAAGTTAGCTACCTTTCCTCTGAAGAACTAATGAAATAAATCCCCTTTTATTAAAAGCCAATCCATCTCTTGTGTGTTACATTCCGGCAACTAGCAAACTAGAACAGATTTTGGTACCTGAGGAGTGGAGTGCTGCTGTGGTTTGCAAATACCAAATATGTTGGAACAGCCTTTTAAATGAATAAGGGAAAGAATCTGGAGGAGTTCTGAGAAGCTTATAGAGAAGGCCTAGAGTGCTTTGAAGAGACTATTGGTAGAAATGTGGACTCTAAAGATACCTCTGACCAGGCTTTAGACAGAGATGAGGCACATGTTATTATAGACTGGGAGGAAGATGAGCCTTGTTTTAAAATAGCAGATAATCTGGCAAAATTGATTAGTCACTTTGACTGGAAGGCGGATTTTAAAAGCAATGAACTTGGATATTTAGCAGAAGAGATTTCCAAATTAAATGTGGAAAGTGCAGCCTGGGTTCTCCTCACAGCTTATAGTGAAATGTGACAGGAGAGAGAGAAACTGAGAACTGAACTCATGAGTACAAGGAAACCAGAAATTGATGTCCTGGAAAATTCTGGGCTTCCCGGAAGGAAGACCCCAGAGAATAATGCTCCATGTGAGGACTTGACCAAATGTGGAAGCAGTCAGCCATTTCAGAGAAAGCCAGGATCGGACATGGAGTTATCCAGGAAGGATTTGTGGAAACTCCTTATGTCTGATGGGCATGATCCAGGGCTACTGCATAGAAAGCCAGTGAGAGTGCTGTGGGACCTGTATCAGGAGAGCCACTGCCAGTCGAGACTGAGAGGAAGAGAGAAGAGATGCTTTGGAGGAAAAATAACTTCAGAGGCAAAGCCATGGAGGCTGGGGTCTGAAGTCAAGAAGACTTGGGCCAGGAGAGAGGACCCACCCAAGCCCGTGAAGAGGGTGAGTTTGCCCCAAAGGCAGAGGATGGGCCTTCCACTTTGTGGTAGTGGGAGAGCCATGCTGCCTCAGGCCTTGAAGAGGGTGAAGCACATTCCTTGGGGTTTGGGGAGAGCCTGGCTGCCACCACATGGTGGGGTTGAGCGTGTGCCCCAGAGATGGCAGAGAGCCTGGGTACAGCTCCAATGCTTGGAGAGGGTGGAGCCGAGAAAAAAGTGGTCTCCCCAGTATCCCCCAAAGTTGCGTTCAGAGAGAGGCAGGCCTCTGGGTAGGCCCTTGGAAAGGGTAGGACTGCTGCTTTCTAAAGCCCTGAGGATGAATGACTCTCAGATTTTGAAACCTAATGGACTTTGCCCTGCAGGTTTTTGAAACTGTTTGGGTCCGGTGATCCCTGTTTTCCTTCCTCCCTATGGAAATGGGTATATGTATCCTATGAATGTTCCTTTGTATGTTGGTAGCAAATAATTTGTTTTGAGTTTTTATAGGTCCAGAGCAGAATCTTGCCTTAGAACAGACCATGCCTGTAACTAACTTTGATAGGAGTTTGTAGTGTTTCTAACTTTGTATTTCATTTATATTGCTACTGAAATGGTTTAAGGATTTCTGATATTGTTATGAAATTAATGTATTTTGTGCCTGGCAAAAACATGTCTTTTTTAGGGTCCAGAGGGTGGAATGTGCTGGTTTGAAAGGATATATGTCCCCTAGAAAAGCCATGTTTTAATCTAAATCCCATTTCATAAAGGTAGAATAATCCTTATTCTATAGAGTATGTTTGAATCTGTAATTAGATCATCTCCCTGGATATGTGATTCAATCAAGTGTGGTTGTTAAACTGGATTAGGTGACGACATGTCTCCACCCATTTGGGTGGGTCTTGATAAGTTTCTGGAGTCCTATAAAAGAGGAAACATTTTAGAGAATGACATATTCAGAGAGAGCAGAGCAGAAAAACATAACCACAAGAAGCAGAGTCCACCAGCCAGCGACCTTTGGAGATGAAGAAGGAAAACGCCTCCTGGGGAACTTCATGAAACAGGAAGCCTGGAGAAGAGGCTAGCAGATGACGCCGTGTTCTCCATCTGCCTTTCCAGATGAGAGAGGAACCCTGACTGTGTGCACCATGTGCTTTTCCAGATGGGAGAGAAACTCTGACTGTGTTCACCATGTGCCCCTCCACTTGAGAGAGAAACCCTGAACTTCATCAGCCTTCTTGAATCAGGGTATCTTTCCCTGGGACATATCTATAGACTTGTCATTGGGACATTTTCTCGGCCTTAGAAGTATAAATTAGAAACTTAGTAAATTCCTCTTTTTAAAAGCCATTCCATTTCTGGTATATTGCATTCTGGCAGCTAGCAAACTAGAACACTGTTGAACTGAAATCCAGTAGCCTTGACTTTTAAAAACTATTTTCATTGACAAATCTTCACACACAGGCAATCCATATATGGTGTACAATCATTGGCACACAGTATTATCACATAGTTGTGTATTCATCACCGTGATCATTTCTAGAATGTTTGCATCACTCTAGAAAAAGAAATAAAAATAAAAAACTCATATATCCCATTCCCCTTACCTCTCCCTCTATTTACCACTAGTACTTCAATCTACCCAATTTACAATAATAAAAGGTTATTGTACCCCTTCCCCCTATTATTTATTTTTTATCCATATTTTTTACTCCTCTAATATTTTCATATACCCAATTTTTACCCCTTTTCACCCCCTATTATTTATTTATTTTTTTATCCTTATTATTTAACTCATCTGTCCATACCCTGGATAAAAGGAGCATCAGATACAAGGTTTTCACAATCACAGTCACATTGTAAAAGTTATATCATTATACAATCATCTTCAAGAATCAAGGCTACTGGAACACAGCTTTACAGTTTCAGGTACTTCCCTCTAGCCACTCCAAGACATCATAAACTAAAAAGATATCTATATAAATGCATAAGAATAATCTCCAGAATAACCTCTTGACTGTTTGAATTCTGTCAGCCACTGAAACTTTATTTTATCTCATTTCTCTCTTCCCCTTTTTGGTCAGGAGGGTTTTCTTAATTCCGTGATGCTAAGTCCTGGCTCATCCCAGGAATTTTACCCCACATTGCCAATTCACCTGCTGAGTTGGCTTAGAGAGGCCACATGTGAGCAACAAAACACATCTTCTGGGGGTGACATTTAGGCATAATTTTAAGTAGGTTTAGCCCATCCCTTTTAGGAATAAGTTTCATAGGGGCGAATCCCAAGATCGAGGAATCAGCCTATTGATTTGATTGTCCCCACTGCTTGCGAGAATATCAGGAATTCTACAAATGGAGAAGTTGAATATTTCCTCCTTTCTCCTCAGCCCCCTGAGGGGACTTTGAAAATACTTCTTTATTCACTGCCCAAATTATTCTAGGATATATCTGGGCTTCACACTAACTTGAACAAACCAACAAGATCTCATGCCCTTATGGGGGCAAGATTCTATATACTTATGGTGTCCAACTAAACTGATTATACAAGCTAGATTAGGTTATGTGCCACCCAAAATATAAATTTTGCACCAAATAAACATCTCTCCCTTTGGTCTCACACAGAAGTTAAAGTTTTAAAATATGGATGATATCATCCTGTATTCTGATCTATGCCAGTCCTATCCAAATTAGCTTCTTTCATACCTCTAGTAGAAGGCTGATCCTTTTTTCAACTTTTTAAACAGTTCCTCTATGGGGTAGTGCTGACTTGCATAGCTTCAGAGCTCTAACTCTGAGTCTCACAGTAGCCTTGATTCTTGAAAATGATCAACTATATAGTTTTTTTTTTTTACAACAAAAATGAGCTTATTTACAAAAATTACAATAATTACAAACAGCATGAACTGAAACCATTTCTTCTGTTCCTGTAACAGAAGACAGCAGAAGTCTGACTGAAACGAAGGTTTTGTTATTTGGAAATAAGCAACATTTGATGATCCACTGCTTTTTAAAAATGCTTCTCTAGGTTCCTGGAGGCCCACGAGTAATATATACAGTTGTTTCTTTTAAATCTTATTTCCAGAACTATTGTACAAGTCCAACACAACTGGAACAGGTTAAGACAGCACTGAACAACTAAAAATCTTTTCTATCAACAGCAAATTTTGATTATTCCTTACATATTCAGTAGATTAGAACTGAAACCATGACTTGTGGCTTTAAAAAGTAAGCCCACTCTTATTTTTAAATGGTTGCACAATTCTTCTTTAGCCAGTATTTATCTGGCTCTCTTACAGGTTTGCAGTTAACGTTTCCCTGCTATTGCTTAAGGAACAGAAATCTATAATATTCGATTCTGTATGCTTTTTGTCTTTTATGCCTTTCTAATCAGAGTCACTACTACTGCTTGAGGAGTCTGTTGACATCACCTCCACATCATCTTCATTTTCTTTATTATGCCCAGGAGGTTCCAACAAAAAGTCATTACTGTGATTTGGTGGTAACATATTCATTGACAAATCATTTGACCGCCATGGGGACTGTGGAGCAAGCACGTCTGGCAGTCTGCCTGCTGCAAGTGCATCTCCTGGTAAATGACCATTCACACCATTAGTGGAAGGATTGTTCATCTGACCCAATAACCCACTTCTCATCTCTAAGTCAGTTGGGTATGGTCTCCGTGGGCCCCCTGGAACCCAGGTCAATGGGGCACACACAGCATTACTTGCACTAATCCTATGTGCATACTTAATTATTTCTTCGGAGGAGATAGCACCTTTTCTTGCTTTTTCTATTGATTTGAGTTTTTCTTTTGCTTGGTAAACAGCTGTTGCCAGTATTTGTTCTGCCTCCTTTAGCTGTTTTTGTAGTTGCTGAATATCACTGTCTCTTTTTTCTACTTCTTTTTCTAAAATTTGCATTTCATGATGGATCTTCCCTTGATTAAGCGCCAATTTCATTAGTTCTTGAAATTCCCCATCTCTGTGAATTAACAACTCCAAGATCTGATTTTCCTCTCCAGGCTGCTGTAACATCTTCTGGTTTCTTGAAATTGCCAGCATTTCTATAAGTTCCCTCGACAAGACCTCCAGATCTCCAGCCGCTCCCGCGTGCTGTTTCCGCTGGCCGCTCCCGAGCCGCCTCCGAATCGATCCTTCTCCTTCTCCAAACTCGAAGAGGCCGCCATCCTCCCCAACCGCCAGTCAACTATATAGTTTTTATAGTGTGACTGTGTGATTGTGAAAACCTTGCTACTGACACTTCCTTTATCCAGTGTATGGACAACAGAGTTAGAAAATAAAGACAAATAAATAACTAATAGGGAAGATATGGCATACGAGATGTTTTGGATGTTCTTTTTACTTTTATTTTTTATTCTTAGTTTTTCTTGTTTTTGAAGTAAAAAAAATGAATGTTAAAAAATCAATAGTGATAATGAATGCACAACTATATGATGATAACTGTGAACCATTGTATACCTTGGATGATTATATGGCATATATCTCAATAAAATTACATTAAAAACTGTATATATGACCCCATTTTTATTTTTAAAATGTTTATTCCTCAAGCACACAAAGCTGTTTCACATGCCAAGGTCTTTTTCTTATTCTTCTATCTGCCAAGAATGTGTTTTCCCATTTTTAAGTGACCAGGTCGTTCTGGTCCTTTAGACCTCAAGTTAAATATCACCCCTCAAAGAGACGTCCCCTGACTGCTCTCTGCAGCATAATTTAGCACCTCTTTACCATCCTACTCTGAGAATCTCTATCTCTGCTGCATTAATAATCTGATGCCTTCGTAGCACTTATATAGTCAACTATTAACTTCGCTCTTGTTTTTACCCCTAGACTTGTAGAATGAGGTTCAACAAAGCAGTGATTGCATTTGTCTTGTTTTCCACTGTATCTCTAGTGCCTAACCCAGTGCCTAGTGTAGATTGAGTATTTTTTTAAAATCTCTCTTAAATAGCGCTTTGTAAATTATAAAATGATCTAGACTTCTCTCATTTAAGTCTCACAACCACTGTAAAGTGTATTATTTTCCCCATTTCCTAGAACACCCACGCATTTTAAGCGTTGGCAGCATAAAGCATAGCTATTACAGCCAGGAGACATTTCCATGGCATTTGGCGTTTGCCATTCCCACCTGAGAGAATGTTGAATAATTGGAATTTGTCTCTGGCATCCTCCCATCCTCTTTTTTTATATCTCGCCCACTGCCTAGGCCTCTCTACTTTGTTCTATTGCTCTCAAGGTTCTCTTCCCTTTGTGCTGCCCACTGGCTGCCTAATCACCCCTTCCTCCCACCCAGTGGGGCCCCCTATACCTGGGTGTGATCTCTCCCAAAGTGCCCTTATGCTCAAAATCACCTCTTCCTTCCACATCCCCAATTCCCCAGCCAAACAGCCATTTCCTGCAATAGGTAAGTGCTGGAGGTTCTTACCTGTGTGAGCTTGACTGTATGTGCGTTTGTGTAGTGGCAGTGGGGGAGGGGTGGAGGATCTGTACACTCTGGCAGTGGAGCTAAAGCTGGGCAGTCTCAGGTTCCCTGAAATCAGATGTGAGGTAGTGTGGACAGGCCTCAAGTCTGGGTGGTTACAGCATGGAAGATAGAGGCTTACATGCAACATAGGCTTATAGCAGCAACCAACAGAGGCTTGGTCAGATGGACACAAATCCATAACTAAAACCTCCTAAAGGAACAGAGGTACTTGGGAAAATAATAGAAGCAGAGCAGGCTGTAATCTGAGTTAGCACTAATTTTGAAGTAGTCAGTATCACTTCTTATTCCATGGATGATATATGTTGATTGAGGAAAGATTGAAGAGTTAAGGAAAGTAGGATGGTTTTATTTATCCTAAATAAAATGCTTAACAAACCCAATAATGATTAAATAATCTGTGCACCACAATGAAGTAGAGTTTAGCGCTAAACTGAGAGTTCTTTAATACAAGGAAAAATGTCAATGTAACTCATCCTATTAACTAAAAATTTTGTAAAAATATTTTAATTGTTTAAATAGGTGCCATAAAACATTTGGTTTTGCAAGCAGCAAATTTTCTCTATTCATCAGTATATATTTCAGTCTATTTAGAGGATGTGATTTATTATAAAAAACTTACTTCTTTTGCAATAGAATGCTAGATGCCAAGTGAAAATTTGGTGACTGTAACCATATCCAAAACAATTAATTTTTTCCCATGGGGAAAATAGCTCAGCAGTAAAGAGATAAACCTGTCATACTTGCTGCCTAAGTCTGGGGATAATTTTGGAAAATACTATGCTAATATTAATTCATGCTTGTTTCACTCATTTCCTTTTTCTTTTACAATTTGTAGGTCTCTATATTACTACAGCTGCGGTAGAGAGTCTGTAATCTGGGAGATTCCTCCTCCAGCACTGTTTAGTCTGCCCTCCAAAAGGATCCAGAAGCTGGCACAGCCCAAAAGAAGCAGGCAAGAGCATCCAAGCAACAGGTTGAGAATCTTGAGACTCTCCATAAATCCTAAACTAATATGGTTAAATGTCACAATATTGTTCTTTTTTCAGTGTGTGTAATTTCATGAGCGAAAAGTTTACTTCCATTTCAAAGCGGTAGGTAAAATATCAAGTATTTGCAGCAATCGTAGGGAATCAGAAGATCATCATCAATAATTACACTTGACTTAAACTGTGAAGGAGCTTAAATTCACACTCAACCTCACCACAGCCAGCCAATTAAAAGTAAATATGAAAATGAAATGTCACAGGATTTTGCAGTTTGTAGTACTTTATGTTCTCGTATGCCGCTATGACTTTGCAGATGCTCTTCCTTTTGCTTTGAATGCTGAATTCCTCCTTGTCTTTAAAAGGCAGCTTGTTTGATACCTAGCACATTTCACTGGCACTGGGTATTCTCATTTTTTAAAATTTCGCCATTCTAATAGGTGTTTAGTGAGAGCCAATCATGTTCTTAACGTGCGTTTTCCTAACAGATAATGATGTTGAACAGCTTTTTGTGTGTTTATTTTCCATCTATAAATCTTCTGTCATGAAGTGTCTGCTAATTTCTTTTGTCCATTTTTAAAATAGGTTACTTGTTTTCTTACTTTTGCTCTTTGAGAGTTCTCTATATATTCTGGATATGAATCCTTTGAAAATATGTGATTTGCAAATATTTTTTCCAGTCTATAGCTTTATCATTCTCTTAAGAGTGTATTTCACAGAGTAAATGCTTTTAATTTTGATGCAGTCCAACTAATCTGATTTTTCCTTTACAGATCATATTTTTGGTATCATGTTTAAGAACTCTTTACTTAACCTGTTTTCTTCTGAAAGTTTTGATTTATTTTTTATTTTTATTTTATTTTATTTTTTGCGACTTTACATAAAGGTTTGGGTAAGATTTAGGTCAGGGTATTTTGTTTTGTTTGTTTTTTGTTTTTGTGATTTTTTTTTAGGTGCACGGTCTGGGAATTGAACCCAGATCTCCTGCATACAAGGCAAGCATTCTACTACTGAACCACCCATGCACCCAGTTTGCTTGCTTTGTTCTAGGAAATGATCATGATGATGAATATACAACTATGTGATTATATTGTGAGTTATTGATTATATGTCAAGAATGGAATGATCATATGGCAAGAATGTTTGTGTTTGTATGTTGTGTTTAATAAATAAATTATTTAAAAATGAAACGGTCCTACTTACAGTAGGTCCATACCCACAGGAATGGATTAAATTTGAGAATATGATTTTCTGAGGTAACATACAGCTTCAAATCAACACAATGCCTAATAGTGTATCATAATATAAATGTACTTCTTATTGTGGATGATAGTAAAAAATTTTTTTGAAAAACATCACTCTAGTGGAAAGAACATTGGTGATTGTGGGAAGATATTCCTAACATGTATATATTATTGATTGGAGGTTGATTATTGCAATGAAAAATGTGGTTATTGCTCCTTCATCCAACAGTTGCAATATATATTTCATGTCTCTATTTGCATATAGGTCCTTCAGTGATAGCATAAGATATTCTCTTCAAGTCCCTGATCCTTCTCCTCGGATACTACGACTCTCTATAGCTAAAGGCACACATCCAAAATATATTCCTCCAAAAATGGTAAGTGGGCCTGTCTGAAAGAAACAGTTTCTGATTGACTTCATAACATGTTACCCTCTTATTCTAGGTGTGTATTTTCCTTTTCATCCTCATGTATTTTATCCTCTCATGCAATGGTGAATTTATCTGACTACCTCCTCTATGCCTAATGTATCACTCAGGATTTGATCAGAAAACAGAACTACTGTGAGTGATACAAGGGACTCATTATAGGAATTAGACCTTAAGCAACTGTGAGAACAAGAGGAGAAGTCTATGAAAGGCCCTTACACTGACTGGGACTTAGGTCTGGTTATAAATCTAGAACCATGAGAGATGTTGGGATAGGTCCTGAATAGGATCAGTAATTCCTTGGAAAGCATCCACCTCACAGGAGGCCACTATAGATTCTTCAGGCAAGGGGGGGTCTAACCTCCTCAGAGAGTGACTGATTACTAGTGGTAGGAAATTCTCAGCATTATTTAGGAGTTTAAAATTCCCAGCTTCACTGGAACATGACATATATCCCTATTCCAATTTTCAAGGTCCCACTCCTTCCCAACCATGGTCCTAACTTTAATAAGAGACCATACATGGGGCAGGCCACGGTGGCTCAGCAGGTAATGCTTGCCTGCCATGCCCAAGGACCCGGGTTCGATTCCCGGTGCCTGCCCATGTAAAAAAAGAGACCATACATGTTTGGGAATCTATTCATGCTATAATTCATCCACCTACAAGCTTAGATTTTGAGCTTGGTTTTCAGAATTTTTTTAACCCCATGGCTATAAAGATAAGGATTTTCTTTTTCAGGACAGTTGTAGAAGTTTTGGGTCCCCTACCTGAAACTTAAGGTGGCAATCTAAAGTCCTGAACAGATAATTTTCTTTCCTCAAGTTTTCCCAGTGTTCTTAGAAGCAACCAGCCAACCCCAGTGACTTCTTCATTTTCACTAAAATGTTCTCTGGAAGCAACTGCTTGGTCACCCAAACGCTTGCCTTCTGTTTTGCCACTGTATGCCATGGACTACCAAAGTCTTTTAAAAAAAATTACTGTCAGTGAGATCAATAATATTTTAAAATCTAAAAAACCCAGAAAACAAATTTCAGATAACCTAGAACCAATACAGAGAATACATCCTTAGAGTTTTGATCTGGTTATTTATTGCTGCATATCAAACCACCCACAAAGTTAGTGGCATAAAGCAATAACCATTTTATTAAGCTTAAGCATTCCATGGATCAAAAATTCTGACAGAGTAAGCAGGAATGCCTGGTCTCTGCTCTATGATGTCTGGAGCCTCAGCTAGGAAATCTCTGAAGACTGGGATGTCTCAAAACATCTGGAGGGGGCGGGCCACTGTGGCTCAGCAGGCAAGAATGCTTGCCTACCATGCCAGAGGACCCAGGTTCGATTCCCGGTGCCTGCCTATGTAAAAAACAAAAAAACCAAAAAAATCTGGAGGCCCCTTCCCACCTATATCTGATCATTTGAAGACTGGACTCCACTGGGACTATGTACAGAGCACCTTCATGTACCCTCTCTGTGTGGCCTGGGCCTCTTCCAGCATGGCAGCTGTGTCCTGAGAAGGAACATCCTAAATTGGAGTGGTCTAGGAGTGAGCATTCCAAGGTAACCAGATAGAAGCTGCATGGCCTTTATGACTTACCTTTAGAAGTCAGGTGACTGTAGCCTTACTCTGTTGACTGATACAGGTCGAGTCTGCCCAGATTCAAGGGAGCTGGGACACAACCCCATCTCCTACTGAGAGAAATGTCAATGAATTTATAACCACTTTAAAAAAATGTTTTTATTGATAAATCTTAACATATAAACATACAAACATTCCATACATAAGGCACAACCAATGTTATAGCCACTTTTTAAGAAACTGTCACATCCAAGGATGTGAGTCTTTTGCTGTCCTCAAACATGAGGTTTTTGTATGCAGGAAAGACTATTCAGAGGTATGCTTTTGATTTAAATAGTTAATATTTAATTTAATATTTGATTTAAATAATTAATATTTAATTATTTAATGTTTAATCAACTTTTAAAGCTACAACGTTAAAAATTTCTTTTGACTTCCGGAGAAGATGGCGGCTTAGTAAGACGCGCGGGTCTTAGTTCCTCCTCCAGAAAAGCAACTAAAGAAACAGAAACAATACGAAACAGCTCCCGGAGTCACGACAGAGACCAAAAAGACAGCGTACCCCATTCTGGAACAGCTGAACGGGCAGGGAGAATCTGCTGCGGTGAGCTACCCGAGGGGCGCGCGTTTTCCCGGCCGGGGCGGCTGGCGACTGGGGTCCCCTCCACGCACGTGGCTCACCGGCCTGACTGGGAACGTTGGATAGCGGGGCCCTCCCGTCAGGCTTGGCGTTTCGGGCCAGCTGGGCAATTAGGACCGGCACTCTCCCAAGCCGCGGCGGCCAGCGACCCCCACCTCCACGCGCGGTTTCCCGGGCCGACTGCGGTGCAGACAGACGAGCGCCACGAGCGCCACCTACTGGGCAGGAAAAGAAAAACAGAGCCCAGAGATTTTACAGAAAAAGCTTTCAACCAGCTGTGTAACACACCCAGGGAAATCTGATCAAATGCCCAGACACCAGCAGAAAATAATGGATGACGCTCGGAAAATTGAAGATATGGCCCAGTCAAAGGAACAAACCAATAGTTCAAATGAGATACAGGAGCTGAGACAACTAATGCTGAATATACGAACAGAAATGGAAATATTCTTCAAAAACCAAATCAATAAATTGAGGGAGGACATGAAGAAGACATGGGCTGAACAAAAAGAAGAAATAGAAAATCTGAAAAAACAAATCACAGAACTTATGGGAGTGAAGGACAAAGAAGAAAAAATGGAAAAAACAATGGATACCTACAATGGTAGATCTAAAGAGGCAGAAGCTACAATTAGTGAACTGGAGGATGGAACATCTGAATTCCAAAAAGAAACAGAAACTATAGGGAAAAGAATGGAAAAACTTGAGCAGGGGATCAGGGAACTGAATGACAATATGAAGCGCACAAATATACGTGTTGTGGGTGTCCCAGAAGGAGAAGAGAAGGGAAAAGGAGGAGAAAAACTAATGGAAGAAATTATCACTGAAAATTTCCCAACTCTTATGAAAGACCTAAATTTGCAGATCCAAGAAGTGCAGCGCACCCCAAAGAAAATAGACCCAAATAGGCGTTCTCCAAGACACTTACTAGTTAGGATGTCAGAGGTCAAAGAGAAAGAGAGGATCTTGAAAGCAGCAAGAGAAAAACAATCTGTCACATACAAGGGAAACCCAATAAGACTATGTGTAGATTTCTCAGCAGAAACCATGGAAGCTAGAAGACAGTGGGATGATATATTTAAATTACTAAAAGAGAAAAACTGCCAACCAAGACTCCTATATCCAGCAAAATTGTCCTTCAAAAATGAAGGAGAAATTAAAACATTTATAGACAAAAAGTCACTGAGAGAATTTGTGACCAAGAGACCAGCTCTGCAAGAAATACTAAAGGGAGCACTAGAGTCAGATACGAAAAGACAGAAGAGAGAGGTATGGAGTAAAGTGTAGAAAGAAGGAAAATCAGATATGATATATATAATACAAAAGCCAAAATGGTAGAGGAAAATATTATCCAAACAGTAATAATACTAAAAGTTAATGAACTGAATTTCCCAATCAAAAGACATAGAATGGCAGAATGGATTACGACCCAGCAATACCACTGCTAAGTATCTACTCAAGGGACTTAAGGGCAAAGACACAGATGGACATTTGCACACCAGTGTTTATAGCAGCATTATCTACAATTGCAAAGAGATGGAAACAGCCAAAATGTTCATCAACAGACGAGTGGCTAAACAAACTGTGGCGTATACCTACGATGGAATATTATGCAGCTTTAAGACAGACTAAACTTATGAAGCATGTAATAACATGGATGGACCTAGAGAACATTATGCTGAGTGAGTCTAGCCCAAAACTAAAGGACAAATACTGTAAGGTCCCACTGATGTGAACCGACATTTGAGAATCAGCTTGGAATATATCATTGGTAACAGAGACCAGCAGGAGTTAGAAACAGGGTAAGATAATGGGTAATTGGAGCTGAAGGGATACAGACTGTGCAACAGGACTAGATACAAAAACTCAAAAATGGACAGCACAATAATACCTAAGTGTAATGTAACTATGTTGGAACACTGAATGAAGCTGCACCTGAAATATGGTTTTTTGTTTGTTTGTTTGTGTGTTTGTATCTTTTGTTTTTGTTTTTTTTCTTTTTCCTTTATATATATATATATATTATTAGTATTATTATTTTAATTCTCTTCTCTATATTAACATTCTATATTTTTTTCTGCTGTTTTGCTAGTTCTTTTCCTAAATCGATGCAAATGTACTAAGAAATGATGATCATACATCTATGTGATGATACTAAGAATTACTGAGTGCATTTGTAGAATGGAATGATTTCTAAATGTTGTGTTAATTTCTTTTCTTTTTTTTGATTAATAAAAAAATTAAACAAACAAAAAAAAATTTCTTTTAAGTTAAGCTTGCAAATTTTATTATTCCACTTATGTTGGTAGTTTGTAACAATGGCTTTTAAGAGTCCTGAAAAATGGTTGATTCAGTTTCTAAACTTAGTTAATTATATACCTTCAAAAAATTGCATTTATAGGTTTATTTGATTTATTTTTAAAGTAATTTACTTCAGCCATCTATATTAATAAAAAACCTTCTCAATACTAAATAAATTATTTTAAAATCTAATGCTTCGTTAAACTTAAATATGTGGTGAACCTGACTTTTAAAAAATGTTCTAATATTGAACATAAATATAATAAGATTTAAATTTATTATAATTCTAAATCACTCAATTATATATTTGAAATAGCAGTTGTAAGGTTGTCATTTTAATAAGCCAAATTCTCTTAAATAGTACAAGAACATAAAATAATAAATATGTACATTTTTTATCATAATAATCTCAAACTTCCTGAAAATTTGCAAAAAGTTACATTTTGCTCTGTCTTCTGAGGCTGCTTCTGGCTTGTCAGGAATGTAGGCCCTGCCTAATGGGCCATAGAGCTTTCTAAGTATCTCATTTAAGTTGAGAAGGAAGGAGTCCAGAGAGACGGTTCTGACTTTTAAATATACTTGTTGAATTTTGGAATTAAGTTTACTCTGGCCTTATAAAATGAGTTAGGAAGTCTTTTTTGCTCAGTTAGTCTCCATAAGTTTGTGAATACTATTATTTCATCCTTAAATATTTGACAGAATTTACCTTCAAAGCCATCTGAATTTAGCATTTTCTTTAGGAGATGATTTCTAATTATGAATTTAATTCTTTTCATATATATAGGTCAAATCATATTTTCTATTTCTTCTTTGCACCTGTCTTGGTAAGTTGTATTTTCCAAGGAATTCATTATTTTCCTATATTGATTAATTTATTTGTATGAAATTATTCATAACATTTTATTATCCTTTTCAATGGCTCTTGGATGTATAGAGATGTCCCCTCTTTCATCCTGTTTATTAATTTTTCTCTCTTTTTGCATGTGATCAATCTTCTTAACTAATTTCATTAATCTTTTCAAATAAACAATTTTGCCTTTGATGTTTTTCTCAGTTGTTTGTCTTCTAGTTCACTGATTTCTGCTCTTATCTTTATTAAGAATTGCCTTTACCAGCATCTCTGGAGATTAAGGATCCTTTGCCATAAAACTCATTTTATGTCTCAGCAGTGCAGAGATTGGGGATGGAAAAAGTCGTCAGTTTTTTGCATGTGTTTGTGTGTAAAGGAAATTTTTCCACTGTAATCTAACCACCCAAGTTTATTAGATGCTTCACTAAGGAAGCCTAGTTTTTAAGCACAACAGCAAAACCATCAGCTCTGCGTTTTCTCCTGTTTCGTTATAGTAGCTGCTTGTAGGGACTGAGAAACATCCTTCCAACATATTTTAAGGCCTAAAATCTTAGTTGCCCATTATCCTACCTTTATAGATTCACAATCCTTTCTTACCCGGGTGTCTTAGATAAATAATTGTTTGGGGAATTGAACTTGATGAGCTTTTAATTAACTTTGGAACTCGTCTTTGCTTTAGTAACTTTATCCAAGTGGTGACTTTAGGGACTATAATAGAAAACTTTAGATCAAGCTGAAGCCTCCTTATAACATGTCCCAACTGACAATGCAGCAGGGTGATTTTCTTCCATGTTGCCACTTACAGTGGGTATTTATTGTACTTGACCTTTTTGTGCCCTGGAATGCTGTTAGGGTCACCATGTTGAATTTGTGCGAAGCTAAATGCACCGGATGTGACAGAGATGTAATTTATGATTACGTTTACCCTGGATTGTGACTTGAACAGGATCCTTATGACTAATGAACTCTTTTTTTGTGTGGTGGTGACAGGTTATAAATCAAGTCATCACATTCACACTTGTAGCTCGGGAATCTAGGTGTAGCTGAGGCTGATGTGAGGAGCTGCAGACATCCAAACATCCACCAGGCCTTGTGAGAAGCTGAAGGTGAATGCAGAGGACTCTGAAATGCCACCCAAGAGCCTATTAAAATAATAAGTTTCTAAAATGCTACTTAAGGAATAACTGCAGGAACATGAAAAAAAAAATACCCAAGAAGGTGGGTAGGGGGCAAAGGTTTACAGAGTAACAATTTCTGTGTTGTTATACATTACCTTGTCTGTATACCTTGTATTGGGACACTTTATTTCTCAGCATCACCTGTTTCTTGGATGGCGAGAAATGGAAGTCATTATAAAACGGTTGAGTTGACCATTATTCTGAAAAAATTTTTTTAACTTCTTTATTGTATAGTATAACATATACAAAGCAAAGAAATAAAAAAGCAATAGTTTTCAAGGCACTCTTCAACAAGTAGTTACAGAATAGTTCCCAGAGTTTGTCATGGGCTACCATATGATCCTTTATATTTTTCCTTCTAGAATATAGGCCATTTGATGGCTTAAATACTTTTTTATCATCGCAATCAACTTTTTTTCCTTCTTTTTTTTTGTGAAAAATAACATATATACAAAAAAGCTATAAATTTCCAAGGCCAGCACCATAATTAGTTGTAGAACATATTTCAGACTTTGACATGGGTTACAATTTCACACTTTAGGTTTTTATTTCTAGCTGCTGTAAATACTGGAGACTAAACGAGAGATATCAATTTAATGATTCAGCATTCATATTCATTTGTTAAGTCCTATCTTCTATGAATAATTCCGCCATCACCTTTGATCTTTCCATATCTCTGTTTGGGGTTGTTTGGGCTATGGCAATTCTAAGTTTTTGATATTGGAAGGGTCTGTAACTAATGTGGGGTAGGGAGATGGAACTAGCTGATGTTCTGGAGAGGTTGGGCTAGGTTTCAGGACTTATCTGGACCAGGGACCCATCTGGAGGTTGTAGATTTCTGGATAGTTACACCAGTGCCTAGAATCCTTGTGGAATCTTCTATATTGCCCTCGGTGTTCTTTAGGATTGGCTGGAATGGTCCTGGTTGGGGTTGGCAGGTTATGATAGGTAGCAAGGTCTACCTGAAGCTTGCATAAGAACAACTTTCAGAGTAGCCTCTCGACTCTATTTGAACTCTCTCTGCCACTGATACTTTTATTAATTACACTTCTTTTCCCTGATTTGGTCAGGATGGAATTGTTGATCTCACGGTGCCAGGTCTGGATTCATCCCTGGGAGTTCTCTTCCACCTCTCCAGGGAGACTTCTATCCCTGGATGCCATGTCCCACGTAGTGGGGAGGGCATTGATTTCACTTGCAGAGTGGGGCTTAGAGAGACTGAGTCCATATCTGAGCAACAACAGAGGTCCTCCAGAAGTAACTCTGAGCCTCTCTGCTACCGACATAAACTTCACCAGATTAAACCTCGTGATTGAGGGCATGGCCTAATGATTTGGGTATCCCTAAGATTTGACACAGTATCAGGGGATTCCCTGATGGTAAGGTTTAATAGTTCTATAGTCTTTCTCCCCTCCCTCAGGGAACTTTGTCAATGCTTTTTGATTCTCTGCTTAATATACTCTAGGATGTTTCCAGGCATTACAATAATATATACAGGATTAAAGGACCTCTTTCTCATTCTGTGCTCTCTGTGTTTCAGCTGTTCAAATGAGCCATACAGATAGGTTGAATTAGATTATGCACTACAGAAAATTTCAGTTCCAGATTAAATAAACCTTTCTTCCGTTGGTCTGAAAGAGTATGTGTGGTTCTAAAATATAGACACTGTCTTCCTTACCCCTATGCTCTGAATTACTTTAACCCCAACCTATTTGGCTTTGTTCTTCTCTCGAAATATCAGGTTTTATATATGAAACAGCCTCTCAAAATCCGGAAATAATAATCACCACTCCGGACTTAATGTGTATGCTCTAAAAGACTATAATCCAGGTCCCTGTTTTCTTATAAGCACTTTCTAAAGGTGACCATACCATTGTTCTTTTTTGTTTGTTTCTGGCTTATTTTGTCTCACGAAATGCCCCACATGTTCATTCACATCGTTGCATGCCTCACAACAATGTTCCTTTCTGTAGTAGCACAACCTTCGTTCATAAGTGTACACCATTGTTCACCAATCTACTTTTCTGTCAGTGCATCCTTCAGCCACCTGCTTTCATTGGGCATCATGTAGAGGGACCAGCTGAAAAGTTTTTAAAGTATATTTTAACTTTGTTTGAAGTGGTCCTTTTTAAGCTTGAGTCAGAACCGCCCCCCTTGATTTGTTGGTTGTAATTGTATTGTAATTGATATAATTAAAACCTGAAACATAACTGTGCTGGGAAGAAGTTGCGCCATGAAGGTTTTTAAATAAAAATTTTTTTCTTTTTTTTTTTTAATCACATAGTTGTATATTCATCATCATGATCATTTCTTAGAACATTTGCCTCAATTCAGAAAAAGAAAACAGTTTTTTCATACATACCATACCCCTTAACCCTCCTTTTCATTGATCACTAGCATTTCAATCTACTAAATTTATTTTAACATTTGTTCCCCCTATTATTTATTAAATAAAAATATTTTTAAAAGAAGAATTGCCTGTTCTCGTTTGCTAGCTGCTGGAATGCAATATACCAGAAACGGAATGGCTTTTAAAAGGGGGAATTTAATGAGTTGCTAGTGTACAGTTCTAAGGCCGAGAAAATGTCCCAATTAAAACAAGTCTAAAGAAATGTCCAATCAAAGGCATCTAGGGAAAGATACCTTGGTTCAAGAAGGCCGTTGAAGTTCAGGGTTTCTCTCTCAAGTGAGAAGGCACATGGTGAACACAGTCAGGGCTTCTCTCTCAGCTGGAAGGGCACATGGCAAACATGGCGTCATCTGCTAGCTTTCTCTCCTGGCTTCCTATTTCATGAAGCTCCCCGGGAGGTGTCTTCCTTCTTCATCTCCAAAGGTCACTGGCTGGTGGACTCTGCTTTGTAGTGTTGCTCTCTCTGAATCTCTCTGAATCTCTCATTCTCCAAAATGTTTCCTCTTTTATAGGACTTCAGAAACTAATCAAGACCCACTCAAATGGGTGGAGACATGTCATCCCCTAATCCAGTTTAACAACCATTCTTTTTTTTTTTAATATATTTTTTGTATTTTTTATTTTCATTTTTTTCTCTATATTATCATTTTATTTCTTTTTCTGTTGTCTTGCTATTTCTTTTCCTAAATCGATGCAAATGTACTAAGAAATGATGATCATACATCTATGTGATATTAAGAATTACTGATTAACAACCATTCTTAACTAAATCACATCAACCAGGGAGATGATCTCATTACAGTTTCAAATATACAGTATTGAATAGGGATTATTCTATCTTTAAGAAATGGAATTTATATTAGAACATGGCTTTTCTTAGGGGGCATACTTCCTTTCAAACCAGCACATTGCCTTTACCATTTCTTATAGTGTATGTCTTTCTAAAAATGTCTTTATTTTATCTTCATTTTTAAGAGAAACTTTTGTGGGATATAGTACTTTAGGATATCTTTTCAGTGTCTTCTGCTTCCACTGTTTCAAACGAGAAACCAGCCATTATTCTTATTATTGTTCCCTTGTATTTGTTGCCTCTTTCCTCTGGTTTTCTCTTTATCTTTAATTTTCAGCAGGGTGATGATAAAACCTATATATGGTCTTCTTTGTATTTAATCTGTTTGTGTTTTTCTGAAATTTGAGGATCTGTGGGTTGATGTTTCAGAATGTTTTGGCCATCATTTATTCATTTCTTTGGTCCCATTTTTACTCTCCTCTTCTCTGGGGCCTCCAATTACATATATGTTTGAACATGAGATTCTGACCCATAGGCCACTGTGATTGTTTTCTTTTTATATTTGTCTGCCTCCAAGTTCATTTATCCTTTCTTCCATAGTGTCCAATCTTCTGTTTATCATAGCAATGAGTTTTATTTTCCATATTTTTGTTTTTAATTTAATGCTCCCCAGTAAAACATGGGTAAGCAATATAGCAATGAGTTTTTGATTCAGATGCTGTATTTCAGTTCTTGGAACTGGGTCTTGGAAGCTTTTTTTTGAAGGTTTTTATACTTTCCATATCTCTCCTGAAACTCTCGATCTCTTCAGGTATTATAACCATCTTTTCCTATGAATCCTTTAACTTTTCTTCTTTTTTTTCTTTTTAGTTTATATTAGCTTTTTAAGTCTTTGCTAATTCTAACTTTTGGGTTATTCGTGGTTCTGCTTCTATTTACTTTTTTCTTTGCATTATAATATTCATTTTCCTGCTTTTTTTTTCCACATCTAGTACTTTTTTATTGCACACTGGAAATTATGTATTGCATGTTACATAGATTCTAGATTCTGTTATTTTCCTCAGGAGAGTGTCAAATTTTCATCACAGAAAGCAAAAGAAAAAAAAAGTGTTATCACTTTGATCTTATGAAGACTTGGTTTTAGGACTTTGTTATTGAAGGTCTTTTTATTTATTTATTTATTTTTAAATTCTAAGGCATAGCTGCCCTCAGTCATAGGATGCGATTCTCTGTTCTTAGGATGAAATCTTTATAGGATTTCAAGGAAAAACTTAGTAGTACTTGGTAAGGACCTCTAACTTGGTGTAACTTGATCTCTAAATACTATAGTCCAGCACTGTTCACCTACTGAAATCTTTTCTTTTAAAAAACCTTTTAACTTTCAAGCTGTGCTTTATGCTGTCATATTGGGAGTGTCATCCTGCACATGTATAACTTAATAAGAGTCAGGGGAAAAGCTAGCTAAGAGACTTCACCTAGTGTACTTTCCTTCTTTCTTTTTTGGGTTTATTTTTGTTATGTATTTTGAAACAATCAAAAACTTAAAGAAAAGTTGCAAATATAGTACAAATAACTTTTTTCCCTGAAGCATTTGAGAATAAGTTGCTAACCTGTTGCCCCATCAGCCCCTGAATAGCATATTTTCTATTAAGAGACTTTTTTCTACATAGCCATAATACAACCATCAAAAATTGAGAATTAAACAATGTGACACACACCACCTATTCCTTAGATTTCACTCTAGTTTCACCAGTTTTTCCAATAATGTCCTTCATAAGAGAATGATTAAGTTCAGAATCATGTGTTGCATTTGTCTTATGTTTTTAGTTTTAGTTCTGGAATCATTTTCAATCTTTCCTTAACTCTCGACATTTGCACTTTTGAAGATTACAGTCCAGTTGTTTTGTAAACTATGGTTCAGAGTGGATTTGTCTGGATGTTCCTCATAATTAGTATGAAATTATGAATCTTTGGCATATACCTACAGAAACTTACACACAATTACACCTATGTTTGTTTACACACCTATCTATACTGAAAAACATGCCTTCCCACTGAGAGCTCCAATTTTAACCCAACATGTTTATTCTCTTTTTCTCCCTTTCCATATTTTTAACTCTATTCTCTGAATAGCCCCCATGATCCTTAATATATTTACTTATTTCAAAATCAGTCTTTCTGTGTATAATAATTCCTCTATTTCTGTTGTCATCTTTTCTTCCATGTTGGTACTTATACCCTGCATTGGGCCTTCCTCATGCTTTCAGGCTCTGACTCCCCCTGCCAGGATGCCTTTTCCCATGTGATTCCCCCCCTCCCCCCAGCTTGGGCTCTGATATCTTTTGCTAGGCCAACCTTCTCATGCTGGGCAGGTTTCAACACCCTGCTCTGGGCTGCTGTGCTATCTCCCTTCCCCCTGGGCTCAGACCTGCCTACTTTGCTTTGCTCTCCCAGTTATTCCTTTATAGCAGAATGATTAAGTTCATTCTTGAATGTTAGTTGCAATGTGCAAATTATGAAGTTATGTCAACTTTTCACACTCCACCACCTTAAAATCCATTGGTCTATCTTTCACCTTGAGTGAGGTAGGGATGAGGTAGAGCTGCTTTCCTTCATTCAAGGGTCATAGCTTCTCTAATTTCTGCCTGCTTTTTATTGCTTTCCAGTGCCTTCAAAGAGTTTTTTTTGTTGTTGTTGTTGTTTTTTTTTACATCTTCCCCAGAATCTATAACTGTTATCAGTAGAGTGTTAGTTCAATACAAGCTACTCTGACATTACTGGAAGCAGAATCCCCAAATTTACCTTTTAATTTTGTTTTTGATACTTGGATATTTAAAATATTTAAATTGCACATCTGGTAAAATCTATTAATCTTAATCCTTTGAGGTTTCTTCCATTGCTCTGTGCTTAGAAAGTCTTGTTCCTAAAAGAAATCAGAGAGTCACATCGAGTGGTATACTAGACCTTGCTTGAACTGGCTCACAAGACCTGATTATTCACATCTTTTTCATGTGACTAAATGGAAGTGACTAAATGTCACTTTGCATTTAATGGCATCACTTTGGTAGCTTGAAATTGGCCATGGTGGGAATATTTATACCGTGGAAATTGGCAAGCAGTACAAAATTAGCCTCTTTTCTCTGGATAGCTATTTTATAAACACTTACTGACACACCTCTGGTTGCCTCTATTTTCTTACAATATTTTTGTGATTTGCTTTTATTTTAAAAAAGTAGCTAATTCTTCTATCTATTTGATGTACATTTTTATATAAAGTATAGGGTAAGAATTTCTACTTGAGTTTTCACAGCCTTATTCACTGCCATAGTTATTATATATTATTATTTGTACTAGGGCAGTAGTTTTAAAATATATAGCTAAAGGATCATAAGGGTTCCTAAGACCCTTTTAGATAATTCGCAAGGCCAAAATCATGTATGTGCAAAGGTCCATTCAATGTGAAAGATAGACCAATGGCGTTTAAGGTCATGGAGTGTGAAAAGTTGACATAATTTCATAATTTGCACATTGCAACTAACATTTAAGAAACTATCATTTGACAAGCTTTAGTTTAATAGCAAAGAAGAATAACCACAATTATAGTTTTTCACAATTACATATCTATGTAAGGCTGGATTTTCTCCATGTGATTCAACCAAAACAATACATCAAAACAAATTGAATCAAAAACAAATATGAGACTCCACCTGTATTTTCTTAAACCAGATACTAAAGAGATTTGCAAAAATGTAAAGCATGCCAATCTTCTCATACTTTATTTTTGTTTGGGGAAAATATAGTAATTTGTCGTGAAAATAGTTTAGTTAAAAGGTAATGGATTTATTATTACTGTTTTAGATGAAATAGTAAATATTGTTTAATATTTATTTTAAATTCTAACATGGTAAATGTTGATAAGTATAACCCAAATAAACAAAAGTTCTTTGGAAATTCTTAGTCATTTTTTGTTAACATTTTTTATTGTGAAATATAACATAGAAACAGAAAAGTGGTAACTTTCAAAAAACAATTTAACGAGTAATTATAGAGCAAATTTCACAGTAAGGTATGGGCTACAATTTCAATTCCACAATTTCAGGTATTTCCTTCCAACTGTTCTAATACACTAGAGACTAACAAGAAATATCAATATAATGATTCAGTAGTCACATTTTTAAATCCTATTTTCTCTGTTACAACTCCTCTCTCTCATTTGATCCTTCTCCCAATCTTCAGGGATATTTGGGCACTGACTGTTCTAACTTTTTTATGTTTAAAAGGGGTGTCAACATTATGGGGTAGGGGATGCAACTAGTTGATGTTCCTGGAGAGACTGGTGCCTCTGAGTTTCAGGGCTTGTTTTGCATAGGATCAATCTGGAAGTTTTAAGTTTCTGAAAAATAAACTTAGTGAGTGAAAATTTTACAGAACCACAGACAGAACCCAGGGTACTCTTTAAGGTTTTCAGAAATATTGTTGGTTGATGCTTGGCATTTCATGGCAATTTGCAATATCTAGCTGAAGCTTGCATAAGAGTAACCTCCAGAACAGCCTTTTGACTCTATTTGAAATCTTTCCACCATGGATACCTTTTTTTGGTTACATTTCTTTCCCCTTTTTAGTCAGGAAGGCATTGTTGATCCCATGATGCCAGGGCCATAACTGGGAGTTTTGTCCCATGTTTCCAGAGAGACTTACAGTCCTGGAAGTCATTTCCCATGTAGTGGGAAGGGTAGTGAGTTTACTTGCAGAGATGGGCTTAGAGAGAGAGAAGCCACATCTGAACAATAAAAGGAGTTCTCTAGAAATGACTTTTAGGCAACATTATAGGTGGGCTTAGCTTCCCCATTACAGAAATGTTTCATAAGAGCAAGCCTAAAGATCTAGGGCTTGGCCTATTAACTTGAGAGTCCCTAATGTTTGAGACAGTACCAGGAGTTTCCCAGGTGGGGACATTTAATAGTCCCATATTTTTTGTCCAGTCCCTCAAAGGACTTTGCCAATACTTTTAATTATTGCTTAACATACTCTGGAATGTATCAGGGTATTGCATTAAGCTGTACAGACTTCAAAGACCTCATTCCCAATTCTAGGGCCCATGTGTTTAGGATGTTTAAATGAACTGGCCAGACAGGTTAAGTTAGATTATGTGCTACAGAAAATTAAAGTTTCAGACAAAATACGCATCTCTTCCTTTGGTCTTGTATAATATGTGAAGTTCTAAAATACAGATAATATCTTTTACCCTGTATTTGATTTATCTTAGTTCTAAAAGCTCAACTCTGTTCTTATCTCTAAGTGAAGTCTGATCTCTTTTTCAGCTTCCTTAACAGTTGCTGTATGGAGTAATACTGACTTTCAGAGCTGCAGAACTCTGAGTCTTAGATGTCACACAGGTACCCAAAATTCCCAGTAGATACCAGGTTTTACACATAGAATGCAGCATCTCAGAATTTAGAAATAAGGCTTAAAGCTCAGGAATAAACGTGATTGTTGTAAGAGCTTACAATCTAGGCCTAATTTTCTTACAAATATTTTGTAAAAGAGACCACGATATTTGCCCTTTTATTTCTGGCTTATTTTGCTTGATGTAATGTCCACAAGGTTCATTCACCTCATTGCATGCCTCATGTCTTCATTCCTTTCTGTATCTGCATTATATCCCAGTGTATGTGTACACCGCAGTTGGCTCTTCTGCTTCTCAGCCAATGTACCCTTTGACCACCTCCATGCCCTGGGTATCATGAATAATGCCACCATAAACATCATGTGAAATGGCTATTAGAGTCACTGCTTTCAGTTCTTCTGAGTATATTCCCAGTAATGGGATTGTCTAATTGTATGACAACTCTATTTTTAGCCTCCTGTGCTCAGCCATTTCTAAAAGTATGAAGAGGTTCTGAGACGGAAAAATTGAGAACCACTTTACTAGATTATATTTCTGAATTCTCTACTGATTATATTGTTCTGTGTATTCTAATGCAAAAATCCATCTGCTTACATTATTGCAACTTTAAAAAGTATTTAGAATTGTGTGAGGTGTATCTACCTTTGTTACTCTTTTTTGGGCAATTACTTTCTTATTGTGCAGTGTCTCCAGCTTTGCACATGCTTCCTCTTGAGTGAAAAGATTTGATGGTTCTTCATTGGCTCTGAAGAATTCCCCCCACCCCAATCTAATTTTGAATGTATTTACCCTAAAGACAGCCTGTTCCATGCTTCCTTGCTTCAGTGCCCAGACTTTTCCTTCCATCTTCCTTCCCTCATGCTCCTTATCTTTCCTTCTCCATCTGTTTATCAAAATCAGATCTTTCCTTTAAGGTCCAGTCAGATATCTCTACATCCCTGGAAAAAAGAATCCTTTCTCAAATTTCATACCCTTCTACTTATTATCTCTTAATCTGCATTATTCTCTTTTATGGGTATTGTATTAGTTAGGGTTCTCTAGAGAAAACAGAATCAACAGGGAACACTCACAAATATAAAAGTGTCTCATGTGACTGTGGGAACGCAGTCCAAAATCCGCAGGGCAGGCTGTGAAGCCAATGATTCTGATGGAGGGTTTGGATGAACTCCATAAGAGACGCTCACCAACTGAAGCAGGAAGAGAGCCTGTCTCTTCTGAATCCCCCTTAAAAGGCTTCCAGTGATTAGATTAAGCATCACTCATTGCAGAAAACACTCCCTTTGGCTGAGTACAAATGGAATCAGCTGTGGATACAGCTGACATGATCATGATTTAATTCTATGAAATGTCCTCATTGCAACAGGCAAGCCAGCACTTGCCCAACCAGACAAACAGGTACCACCACTTGGCTAAGTTGACACATGAACCTGACTATAACAGGTATTACATAATTTTAATTGTTGACCTAAAGTTCTTAATGCTCCTTCTAAGATGAACATTATTTTAAGGAAAGGCACTGTGTTTGATTCTTTTTTGCTGCACCTTACATAATATAATTGCTTATGAAATATTTGTTTAGTGAATTGAATTAACGAATGACTGTTTTATTTCCTTTTTGGATAGTAAGCTCTAATTGAAGGCAATGGTTGTCATATATTTATTTTTTAATTTTACCAGAGTCTGATGGAAAATAAAGCTTTATACATAGGAAGTGATTGAAATGCTTATTTAGCACATGAGGGCATTGAATCCCAGCTGTGCCACTTACTGACTGTATATACTTGAATAACTTACCGAAACCATCAGTACCTTAGTTTCCCCATCAGTAAATAAAAATAATTCCAGGTGAGGAACAAATGAATTAATACATATAAAGCATTATAAATGCTAACTATCATCATCATCATTATTGTCATTTTAAACTACACAAGAAAAGATTGGGAAAATACCTCATTTATTATTTTCCTACCCACTGGTAAAACCCTCTTTTATTTCTGGTTACTGATTATGTTCTCCTTCGAAGTGTCATGGTAAATTTTGAAGTGTGAATACAAGTAATTTAAAGAGAAGACCTTGTAAATTGAACAAATTTCCATACTTAAGGAAGCGAAGAATGACTTGGAGATTAGGACAACACTGTGTTTGGAAGTTTTTGGCTCTGCTTCCCTTCTTAATGGCTTTGGCTTCTTTCTCTTAGCTATTCCAATTAGAAGGGAGCCACTTAAATTCACTTTATGCACAGTGATTTGTGAAAATGTGAGCCTTAATTTCCGAAGAGCACAAATTGTTAGTAACAAAGCAGAGCTCTCCCCAGTATGGTTTTCTCACGTGGTGGGTATGAGCCTTGCCTCTTGGCTAAGTTTGTCAGTTCACAGATTGGCATCATTTATCTCTGAGCCAACATCGAACATTGTTTGCTATTCCTTAGGTTCTTGGAAGCCGGATTGGAATCCGTATAAATCTAGTTTGAGAAACACAGAAATTGATCCTTTCAGCTGCAATAATAGATTACTGCAAAAACTTCTCATCCTTTTTTTCCCCTGAATTTGCTGAGAAGCCTGATCCAGATGTCAGACTATACTTTATAATGTTTATCTAGGCAGTGTTTATTGTTTGATAATCATGGATGTTGTTTTCTTTTTTCCTCCTCTAGATCGAAACAAAGATTTCAAATTCTGTCCTCGGTGCTATTGCAACTCCAAGAATTGTAGACCTTGCCCAGCCAAGACTCAAGATAGAGGGTCTGTGCTATGAGAGAGAAAAAAGTGAAATGCCTATCCGTCCTGTAAGACATCACAGCCTTAGTGCTATCTTGCCTCTACAGGGCGTAGTCCAAAGTTATTGGAAAAGAAAAACTTGAAAGAATGGTCAGTGTTAAGAAGGAAAACCTACCTGCATGATATGGGAAGAGGCAGAGGGGTAGAGGGTAAAAAACATGGACTTTGGAGTAAAGACTGGGTTCAAATCCCAGCCTCACCACTGCTAGTTCTATGATGTTGGAAAAGTGATAACCCTCCTGACCCTTACTCATTAGATAACTATTTGCCTACTGTATGCCAGAAACAGTTCACTGAACAAAATGGCACTCCCTGCCAGTGAGGGGAAACAAACAAGGAGTGATCAGATAAGATAACATCAGATAAGAGAAGTGCTACAGAGAAAATAAAATAGGAAATGGATGAGGATGGAGAATGAGTTACTTTGAATATGGTAGTCTGGGAAGGGCTCACTAAGGATGGGACATAGGAACTGTAACCTGAATGATGAAAAAAGAGTCAGCTAAGTACTGGGAGAGCACATTCCAGAGTCCTAAAATTAGGATGTGCTTGAAGTTGGATTGAGCAAGGGGAGAGTGGTGATAATAGTTCCCACTCCAAGGTCTGCTGTGATGAGCAATGTGGATGAGGCACTCAGTGCTGTGAGGCACATTTCTTGACTTCCCTTCCTCTTCCTCTTCCTTGACACTCCCTCCTATTAATTATGGTGCCAAGTTGGTGCCCTATCCCAGTTGAGTTTTCATAATGATCATATTACCAAAGGAGGTAGGACCACTTTTCTCTGCTCTCCTGAAGGATTCTGAGTAATAGCAGAAATCTGAGGAATTTATATGGAATTCTATTAGGAAAGAAATCTAGGCTGGGAACCAAAATGGGAGAGTATCTTGGGTTTGCTAAAGTGAATTACCTTGTGACCCTCCGGCAAATCACTTTATCAGCTTTTCAGTATGTTTATCGGGAATTACAAGTACTCCACCTTGTTTGCTAGGATTGTTTTCAGGTTAAAAAAAAAATCTTTAGAAAACAGTGATACTACTACAGATAATCATATTCTCAGAACCCAAACAAATCTGTGTCAGTGCAGTAATTTTAGGGCTACTGAGTGGTGTTAATTGGCAATTATAATTCTTTTTAATGAGCATTCAAAAGAGAGAATAATAGCTAAGTGTTATCCTTCTTACTTTACCAAGGAAGCAACATAATAGAAAGTCAATCTCATAGATTGTTTTGCAAAACAAGTGCAAAAGGGGTTCATCAGACAGCAGATATGTATTTGTTCAGCCTCTACTGTGTGTCAGAACCTATTCTAGTTTTTGGCAAACAAGTACTTCCTCTCAAGCAGTTTTTGTTCTAGTGGGGAAAAGCACACAATAAACATGTAAACAGAGATATACAGATGAGACAGTTCAGGTGTTGATGTGGGGTATGACGGAGATAAGTAGTATATAAATGGGAAATTATCGAGGCTGATTTTATCTTGGATAGTCAAAGAAAACCTCTTGAGGGTCATGGAGTTGAGCCTTGAATGATTAGGAGGCATGCCTAGATTGAGGAAAGAGTCTCCAAGAAGAAGGACTAGGAAGTGCCAAGGCCCTGAGGCAGAAAGAGCGAGGCCAGAGGGACCTTTGTGGGTGGGATCAGAGTAATCAAGGGAGGTAAGGGAGGAAGTTGAAGTCAGAGGAGTGGGGCAGTATCCAAATTCTATCTGGATTTCTAGGCCATGGTAATGAGCCTGTTACTCTTAGTAAAATGGGAAGCCACAGGAAGGTTTTTAAGCCTGAGAGTGTACGATCCAAATTGCGTTTTAGAAAGTACTTACTTCATAGAGTTGTTATGAAGATTAAATGACCATAATATAGGTAAAATACTTAGTCCAGGGTCTGGCTCATCAAATGCACTCAGTAAACGTTCACTCTCTCCCTCAGCAACTGCTGTAATCAAGGCTGGATTGTAAAGGGGGAAGAAATGGAAGCAGAGAGACCTATTAGGAGTTTGTTGCAGTAATCCAGGAGAGAAATGTGATGGCAACTTAGATTAGGGACATGGCAATAGAAATAGGGAATAGTGGTGAAATTTGGGGTATATTTTTGAGTCTTTGCTCCTACCGTAGGTATCCACTGCTGCCATGCAAGCCAGTCCTAGCCCTCGAATAACAGCTCTAGCCAAGTGCAAGCCTCTTCATGAAGACTATTTACCCATCCGTGATGCCCGTTGGCCAGTATCTTATGCTGCTATCCATTCCAGAGTATCTCCCAGAATTCAGGAACTAGCAAATCCAAATACAAGGTATGTCAGTTTAAAGCTAAGGTGGTATAGGAAAGGTTGGGCCAATGAAAATAATTATAGAAATACGCTAAATAAACATGTCACTTACTTGTTACTTTTATTATAACAAATTATGATCTTCTTACCATAAAGCTACGGTTAAAGAGTCAGTGGACTAGATATCAAAACTTATATGTTTGAAACAGCTTCATAGGTACCAATGTGGAATTATTCCTAACATATATTATTAAGTGAATCAAGTTTCAGAACAAAGCGCATTATATGCTGCAGTTATGTAGGAAAAAATACATATGCACACACATATATATGTTTATATATGACTAAAAATCTCAGAAGTTAGGAAAAAGGGTTACATTTGGAGGCTTAAGGAACTGGGATGGAAGACTTATTTTTCATTAACTAGGCTTTTGCATTTTGTTTTGTTTTTGCATCATGTACATGTATGACCTATTTCAAATAAATAAGAAAACAAGCAAATACATTTCACAAAGAAGAAATTGATTCTAATTCCTGATTTTTTTTTTTTGGGAGATCCTTCATCTTGATCTGTCTGAACCTCAATTCATTTTGTTACCATAACACCTGATCTCCCATCTTAAGAATCATCAGGAGAATCTAAGAGAGATTGGAAAAGTTGTGGGTATTTTAAGTTCAAGGAAAAGCACAGGTGTTAACTCATATATGAAATATCTATTTTTTAAATGTATAGCATGTTTAACCTTAAAAATAAAGTTCAACATCTAATGAAATACAAGCCATTCTCTGTTCAATGAAGAAGGGTGGGGAAGGGTAAGATCAAGTGCTTACCATTTTATCTCAGTGGTAAAGTTATTTGGAGGTAACATGTTGAGGGTGGTGAACTTCAAAAACTTGAACTCTTAAGGTCCGTGTTCTAGTTTGCTAGCTGCTGGAATGCAATATATCAGAAACGGAATGGCTTTTAACAAGGGGAATTTAATGAGTTAGTAGTTTACAGTTCTAAGGCCAAGAAAATGTCCCAGTTAAAACAAGTCTATAGAAATGTCCAATCAAAGGCATCCAGGAAAAGATACCTTGGTTCAAGAAGGCCGATGAAGTTCAGGGTTTCTCTTTCATCTGGAAAGGCACATGGCAAACACAGTCACAGTTTCTCTCTCGGCTGGAAGGGCACATGGCAAGCAAGGCATCACCTGCTGTCTTTGTCTCCTGGCTTCCTGTTTCATGAAGCTCCCTGGGAGGCATTTCCCTTCTTCATCTCCAAAGGTCACTGGCTGGTGGACTCTCTGCTTCGTGGTGCTGCAGCATTCTCTGCTCTCTCCGAATCCCTCTCTCCAAAATGTTTCCTCTTTTATAGGACTTCAGAAACTAATCAAGACCCACTCAAATGGGTGGAGACATGTCATCCCCTAATCCAGTTTAACAACGATTCTTAACTAAATCACATCAACTAGGGAGATGATCTCATTACAGTTTCAAATATACAGTACTGAGTAGGGATTATTCTACCTTTAAGAAATGGGATTTATATTAAAACATGGCTTTTCTTAGGGGGCATACTTCCTTTCAAACCAGCACAGTCTGCCAGAAAACCGTCTGGCTTGTTTTAAATATTGCCAAATTACTGAAACATTTCCGGAATTTACTTTCTGTGGAAAGAGCACAGACTTTGGAATCTGACAATACATCATCTTACAACCTCTCTGAACCTTCATTTACTTATCTGTATAGTAGAGATCATGACATCAGTTTCACAGGATGCTTATGAAAATCACAATGTGATAATATCATCATATCTAATATAGAGTGGGTGCTTGAGAAGCATGAGTTCTCTTTCCTTTTCACCTCCAGTTTGAATTATTTTCCCCTTATTTCAGGACTGCTGTGCGTATTACATATTATGATCCAGATGTCTTTAATGTCAAGCGAGCTGCTATGAAAGCACAATGTTCTCCAAGGATCCAGGAGTTGGCTGAACCTCTTAGACGTTAAATACAGAAAGCCGCGTCATTCATACTCTACTTGTGTATCTAGAACACGTATGAGATGACTTAGTTCTCTTCTCAGGCACTGACAGTTTGCACTCCTCCATCCCTCCCACCCACATCCCCTCCTCTCCACCCCAAAAAACCCAAACTATAAGACCTCCAGGGAAAACCACCGTGACCATCAAATAGCAATTGCTGCTGTTACCTGTAAACATATCTTTAGTAGGTTTGGGACTTCAGCATGAACATGCAATAAAAGAGAAAATGATGCCCTGTCTTCCTATTCTTACTCTTTACAAGCACCTTGGCTGTCTTGTTGCTATGGCTGACCTGAAAAAAAAACACTCCTTATTTTTGCAGATTTTGCATTTCCTTTCTCAGGGAATTCCGTGTTCCCCAGTAGCTGACCCTGCCTCTGTCCCTTCTCTAGTATGACCTGAGAATTGTGGTTATTCTTTGTGTTACTTTGCCAACCACCTCTCATCACTTAGAGATAACACTGAAGTGGTGAAGCCTTTTTGGATAGATTGACATGCTTTTCATGGATGGATGCTTTTGTAGGTGGAATTTAAGGAGATTGCCTTTAATAATCACATCTCCACCAGGTTCTGTTCTTTCACTCATACTTGCTTTAGAGTCATATAGCACAAATGACCCTCAAAACAAGACTGTTGGTAAGCATTCCAATTCCCTGCCACATTACCTCTGCCCAGAGTTTTGTTTTTACTTTTGAAATTTATTTTATTTTATTCTCTTCATGGATCAGCATTTTACAAATTTTATTAACTTTTATGGGGTATACCTAGAGTTATATAAAAATGAACTTATTTGAAAATTAGTTTTACAGATAAATGAGTTCTAGCTTTTTAAGGTGTTTGTGTTATGGAGATTATAATGGGAAGGTAATACCACATAGGAGTCATAAATGAGTTTTAGACTCAAAGAAACCTGGGTTACCACAAAGGATAGGTCAAGTCTACTTAAAATTTAGGCCTAAGAGTCACCCCCAAGAGAGCCTCTTTTGTTGCTCAGATGTGGCCTCTCTCTCCAGCCAAAATGATGAGCAGTCTCACCACCCTCCCCTTCTCTGCGTGGGACATGACTCCCAGGGGTGTGGACCTTCCTGGCAACGTGGGACAGAGATCCTTGGATGAGCTGAGACTCAGCATCAAGGGACTGAGAAAAACCCTAGAATGAGCTGAGAATTAACATCAAGGGATTGAGAGAAACTTCTTGACCAAAAGGGGGAAGAGTAAAATGAGAGAAAGTGTCAATGGCTGAGAGATTCCAAACAGAGTTGAGAGGTTATCCTGGAGGTTATTCTTATGATTAAGTAGATATCACCTTGTTGTTCAAGATGTAGTGGAGAGGCTGGAGAGAATTGCCTGAACATGTAGTGCTGTGTTCCAGTAGCCATGTTTCTTGATGATGATTGAACAATGATATAGCTTTCACAGTGAGACTCTGTGAATGTGAAAACCTTATGTCTGATGCTCCCTTTAGCTACTATATCAACAGAAGAGTAGAACATATGGAATAAAAATAAATAATAGGGGAAACAACTGTTAAAATAAATTCAGTTTGAAATAGTGGTAAATGAAAGCGAGGGGTAAGGGGTATGGTATGTATAGTCTTTTTTTTCTCTATTATCATTTTATTTCTTTTTCTGTTGTCTTTTTATTTCTTTTTCTAAATCGATACAAATGTACTAAGAAATGATGACTATGCAACTATGTGATGATATTAAGAATTACTGATTGTGTATGTGGAATGGAATGATATCTAAATGTTTTATTTGTTAATTTTTTTTATTAATAAAAAAATTTAAAAAAAAAAGAAACCTGGGTTAGTATCTGCCCCCCATGGATTATTTACCAGATATCTGATCTTGAACAAATTCCCTAACTCTCTGTCCTCAGTTTCCTTATGTGTAAAGTGGATTCCTGCTGTATTGTTGTGAAGATTAATGAGAAAATATATGTAGTAAAGTATGAACTTGGAAAAGATGGTTTTAAAAATTCGTTGCTTTTGATTTCTGAGGGAAGAATGGCAAATTCGTGTCAGTGGGAAAATAGGTGTCTTTGTGCTTCATTCATGCATTAAGTAAATGTTTGCTGCGCGTCTCCGCTTTGCCCTGCACAGGGCACTGGGAATACTTAGTGAGCCAGAAAGACATGGACTCTGCTCGCATGGACTGTTCCGCCTGTTGGGAGAGAGACGCATGTAATTCAAACATTCACAAAGAAATGGAGAATTACAACAATGGCACATGCCACGAAAGAGAGGGATATGGTGTCATGAAATAACAGAATAGAGAATTTTGGCTTCTTGAGAAGGTGAGGAAAGACTTCCCTAATGAAGGGACAACTGGGCTGGGATCTGAAAACTGGGTAGGATTATCTAGCCAAAGAGGGGAGAGGAAAGACAATGGACATACTTATAAGTGGACATTTGTTAATTTTGGGGGGCCACCTTGCATCCGTTCCTCCTCTTTCTGATAAGAATGCCCAAATTTCTTTTGGGGAATCACTTTCTACTCATTGTTAAAAGCTTTATTGAGATTTTTGTTTGAGATGTTTTGGCCAGGGAAAGGGCATGTGACCTAAGACAGCCAGGTGTATTGAACTGCCCTCTGAGAACTTTGGATTTGAAGCAGAAAAATGTAAGGGGCAGGGACATTTGGAGGTGATATTTCCCATCATAGGTGCCCTATAGATTTCATTTCATTCCTGCTATCTGTATCCCTGGCTCCTGCCCTGGTCTCCTTCAGCTATTCCTTTTATTCTGGAGCTGTGCATAACTTTCCAATAAATATCCTGTAGCAGGCAGGATGATAAGTGGAGAACTGAAAGAAAGCTGATATGGCTCAGCAAAAATAAAGAAGGGATCTATAATGCAGGAGGAGGCTAAGGATGGGACACTTCTCTTTCAGGGTGTTACAAAATTTAGGATAAATATCAGTAGGAAGGCATTCAAGTACTCTTAGCATAGGGATGATAGAACCAAGGTTGCCTTTTTAAAAACTACACTAGCAGAAAGATTGGGGAGGGAACAGTGGAGGTAGGTACACCAAGTTAGATCTGATGAACAGCAAAAATAGTTTGGTGGTATGGTGGTGGAAATGGAAAGAAGTGATAACGGACTTGAGAAAGATTTGAGGAAGATGGATTTATAGGACTTGATGATGGGTGGGATATGGTAGAGAGAGAGACATTCAAGATAACTTCAGGGTTTCAGGCTTATGCCACAAGAGAGACAGTGAGAGAGTGAATACAAACATGGATAATGAACCAGGCCACATATAAAAATAGAATTCCAATTTTCAACATCCAAAGTAACTATGCCAAGAAGCCAAACTGTAACCTCTAGCCAGAATGGTCGGGACTGGGTCAATAATTGCCAGCTTCCCTATTTTTTTTGTCCCTGCTTCTAACACAGGATCAACAGGAGAAACCCAAGTATGCTCCCCAAACCAGTCACATAAGATGTCCTACTCCTAGTTAGTCTGCCTCCGGCATCCCCATGCCATTAGCCACCAATCAGACCCCTCCTGAAGCCTTCCCTTCTTTCACTTTAAAAGCTTTCCCACTCCCTTAACTGCCTTTGAATTTCTGCCAAATGCAAGTGATGGTGGTGAACTCCCTTCCTATAGATAGGTCTGAATAAATAGCTCAATTTTCTTAATTAGGTATTCCCTAATGGGAAGTCTTTCACTGATGTCAGAAACCCTGGGAGAGGGCAGGAGAGGGTGGAGATATGTGTGTTCTGCTTTGGGCACTTAGATCACAGGATGCCTTTGAGACCCTGAAAAGGAGATGCCAGGTACAGGGCCACATTCTGACTTTCATGGGACCCTGGCACTTTTGCCTTCCTGAGTCCTTTCCTCCATAATAAAAAATAAATAAATAAAAAAATACATTTTATGACTATTATAAAGATGAATATTATATATTAAAACATTTTTTACCATAATATTCATTTTTTTTCCTTCTGATTTTAAAAGAAGTAAAACATTTTGTGCCCCCTTAAAAGTATTGTGGGCCTTAGGCATTATGTCTCCTGTCAGCCCTGGCCAAAGAGGCAGTCATTATATGGGCCCAGGTATTATACGGGTCTGTCTCACACATGAGATATGAAGTCAGATGGAGATAGAAATGTGTGGGACATGTCTGCTAGGTCATGATTATATTCCATGCGTGAGAGAGAAGGGGACCAGGAGACCATGAACCCTGGCTGGATATTTGCTGACATTGAGAAATTGATATTAATTATATATAGGAATGGTATTAATATTATGGTTATGTTTTTAAAACGTTATTTTAGAGATTGTGATGGGTAATTTCACATGTCAGCTTGATGAGGTTGTGGTGTCCAGTTGTTTAGCTAAGCAGGCACTGGCCCGATTGCTACCGGGAGGATATTTCCTAGGAGATTTAAATCACTAGTCATTTAATTGCATGTATGGATGATTACATCTATAATCAACAAAGGAGATGGCCTTCAGCAATGAGAAGAGTCTCCTCTTCCAATCAGTTGAAGGCCTTGAAGCAATAACAGAGGATTTCAGCAATCAGAAAGCTGTCAGCCAGCCAGCTCCTCTAGGGAAATTCATTGTCACCTTCAGAGTTCCAAATTGGTAGCCTGCCCTGTGGAATTCAGACTTGCCAATCCCCACATTGCCTGAGCCAATTCCTATAATATATCTCATTTTATATATATATATTCCTGTCAGTCTATTTCTCTGGAAAACCCTGACTAATACTGAAATATTTACAGATGAAATGATACTTTGGGTTTGCTTCACAGTAATCTGGACAGAGGAGTGAATGAGGGTAAAGGTAAAACAAGATAGGTTATGAGTTGGCGATGGCTGAAACAATGTGATAGGAACACAGGGGTTGTGCCCGTTTGAAAGGGTTTGTGTACCTAGAAAAGTCATGTTTTAATCCTAAGCAATCTTGTGAGAGCAATGGTTTCGTCTAATCCCTATTTAGTACTATAGGTTGGAGATTTGATTACGTTGTCTCCATGGAGCTATAACCCTATCAGTTGCGGGTATTAAACTTGATTAGATGAAGATGTCTCTACCCATTCTATGTGAATCTTGATTAGTTTACTGGAATCCTATAAAAGAGGAGACATTTCAGAGAGCGTTCCTTTTGAGAATGAGGAGAGAACCGCAGAAACACAATAGATGGACGAAAGAGCCACAGAGTCCACCAGCCAGCGACCTTTGGAGATGAAGAAGGAAAACACCTCCCAGGGAGTTTCATGAAGCCAGAGGCCTGAAGAGAAAGCCAGCAGAGGCTGCCATGTTTGCCACATGCCTTTCCGGCTGAGAGAGAAACGCTGAATGTCATTGGCCTTCTTGAACCAAGGTATCTTTCCCTGGATGTCTTAGACTGGACATTTCTATAGATTTATTTTAATTTGGACAATTTCACAGCCTTAGAGCTGTAAACAAGCAACTCATTAAATTTTAAAAAGCCATTCCGTTTCTGGTATATTGCATTCCAGCAGCTAGCAAACTAGAACAGGAGTTCATTATAATGTTCTCTTTTTTCTTTTGCATACTTAAAAATATAAAAAATAGGGGGAAGGGAATTGGGGGGCAGTGAGGTTGGGCAATTACAGATATGAGCAGAGACTTGAGGGGGCCTGAACAATGTAAAACTCCTTCAACATACTACACCTTAGTTCTGCTTAGCTCCCAAATATTCGGGGTAAACGTTATGTAGGAGAAGGTGGGGAATCAAGGTGGGGAACATAGGAGAAGGTGGGGAAACTGTATTCCATGTCTGAGAACAGTGTGGAGGAGATCTGGCCCATACAGGGAGTAAGATAATTTATGACTCAGTGGAAGCAGGTTCTTAGAGACCTAAGCCACTAGGAATAAGGTAAAATAAGGTAAACTGCTGCACAGGGAGCAGCCTCAGGAGGGAAGGATTCAGGACTTTCACCTCCCTCCCAGGGAGGGGCTCAGGACTTTGACCACATTTATGAAGGTGTGTGTGGGGGGGTATGATATCAATTTCAATTGTATCTTCAAAGGAAGCCAGGGTGTCTCCTTTGATCTCTGGGTTGCAAGTGCTTAACACACAATAAGGGCTCAAAAAATGATAGGTATGTGAAGAATTAGTAGATTTGGAGAATGGTGACATAAATGTTAAGTGGCTTCCTGTCAAGAGGGCTGGTTATAGAACAAGTTTTCACCAAGTATTAGTCCTGCAACCTTGTGCATGTTCTTAACTTTTCAATGGAAAGGGGCTACTTGTGGGGTTAGAAAGGTTTCACTGAATCACACCCTTCTTTTCCCTGCCTGAATTCATAAACAATTGAGAGGCCTAGAAGTCAGGCAGATAGAGTTAAATAATTCCTTACAACTGAGGAAGATGTTTGGAGGATGTGACTTTAGTCTGATCAAAAGTTTTTGCTGGCATATATGCCACCTCCTGAATTGAATTGAGTCCCCGAGTCTGCAAGCCACAGGACACGACCTGCACCAGAGCAAACCAGAAGGCACTCTTCAGACAACAAGGAGGAAGAAACTTACCCATTAGAATCAATGGTAGGTAAATCACTCATCCTCTCATGAAAAGGGAAAAATGGAGGGCGTCGGGTGCAGCAAGATGCCAGACATTCTTCTCTACAGTATCCTGCCTCTCCACAGAGAAGCAGAAGCACTGGGAAATAAGTGTTCCTCCCTAATGTCCACCTCATTGGTTCTTAACAGACAATCCTTGTGAAGTACTTAGCACAGTATCCGGTAAATAATACAGGGTTTTAATCAGTATTATTATTGGTTATTAAAAAGCTTCCCATCTCATTTCTGGATAATAGCTTAGTTCACTGCCTCTGGTGGTACTAGCTTTATTTCCAAAAAAATACAATCCTCCATTCAAGAGATGGTGTCTACTTCTCTGCTCCTTGAATCTGGGCCGGTCTGTAACTCGCTTTGGCCAATGGAAGGTGGCAGATGTGTAGTTGTGTTTCCTCCAAGCCCAGGCCTGAAGAATCCTTGCAGCTTCTGCTCCTGCCGTCTTAGGATGCTGCTCTGAGGCTGCAGGTGAAGAAATGCCACGTGAAAAGAAAAGCCTGGCCTCAGTCCTGGCCGCCGAGCCCAACCCCTTGCCCACCCTCTGCTGAAAGCATCTCACATGAAAGCCAGGTAAAACCAGCAGAAGAGCTACCCAGCTAACTCCAGAATTGCATTTGGAGTTGGTTTGCTGTTCATTAGAAGTTAACAAAAATGAGTAATAAGCTGGCAGAGCTGCAGGCAGGAAGTAACCCTTGGTGGTGGTGGGGGCGGGCAAAGGGAGTGGTTCTGACTGCAGCTGGTTGATTTCCAAGGATTATGAGCATGTCCTTGGTTTTGTTTTGCTAAATGAGCAGGTAAATACTTCTTCAATTAGGTAATTTAAATTCCCATAACAACTTGCATGACCCAACCCATGAGCGACCTGAATTTAAGTGACCCACAGTTGGGCAGTAAGAATGGGTATGAGTTGAGACAGAGGAGTGTATTGGTTACTGGCAGGGCCAAGCTTCCTACCTTACCTTACTCTCCCCTCCTGCTGAAGGGTTTTGCTTCTTAAGGGCCTGTCTGACCCTTGCCATATTTGGCAACAGACATATGGAACAGGAATTAGGGAGGCAGGGAGCCTAAAGACACACATTCTTTCATGGTTTGTGTTGATTTTTCATCTGGGAGGGGCTGCCAGATGTGAAGCTCCCCACCCATCATGAGCGTGCATCTGCCTGCCTGTCTGCTCTTTTTTGCCAAGGTGTGGTCTACTAGAACTTCCAGGCCTGGGCATCCTGGAACGAATTGCAAGACAGGGCAGCATATGGCTGGGAAGAGGGAAAGGTGATCATGGAGAACAGGGAGACAGAAAAGCAGCAAGTCTCCTGTATGCGGTAGGGAACAGAGGTGATCTGAGACACCACAGTCCAGGGACAGGATGTCTGGAGGATGGAAAGGGTAAGCATGGCTGTGCCTGTGACTCAGAGAGGAGGGCGTCAAAGAAAAGCGATAGAACATGAGGCAATGCGCTTCTTTGTTTAATGATCTAAGCCAACAGGTGTGCCCTGAAGCTTAGATAAGTTTCAAAACATGACAGGCCTAGCTTCCTGAGCTTAAAATACAGCCCAAGTCAGGAAACAATTTTAAGTTCTGGCCTATCTTGGGTTATGACTACATGGCTGGCCATTAGTAAAGAAAGCAAAAATAACTGTATTGTATGATTTCAAATGTATAGGGTGGCTAGGAGTATGCATTCTGGAATCAGAACGGCAGGATGTGAATCCTGGATCCCCCTCTTATTGGTTCTCTGTCATTGGTTAAATTAACTTCACCAGGCCACATCTCCCTCACCTGTAAAATAGAGGCAAGGATGGTATGGTTAAATGCTGGTTCCCCACATACCCATCAAACACCTTGTTGTTAAAGCAAAACTGTGTTTATTGTTTACAGCAGAAAGAAGCTGTGCTGTACCCTAGAAAGCCATGTCTTAATCCTAATCCAATTGTGTGGAGGCAGTCTGTTCTTTTAAACCCTATTCAGCACTGTGTGCTGGAAGCTTGATCAGATTATCTTCACGGGGATGTGACTCGTCCAATTGTGGATATTAGCTTTTGAGTAGAGGGAGATGTGACTCCACGCATTCCAGGTGAGTCTTGATTAGTTTACTGGAATCCTTTAAAAGAGGAAGCATTTTAGAGAGAGTCCCTTTTAGAGCCACGAGAACCAGGAGAGTCCATGCAGACAGAGACCTTTGGAAATGAAAGAATATGCCCCCAGGGGAGCTTCATAAAGCAAGAGGCCTGGAGAGGAAGCTAGCAGATGTTGCCATGATCGCCATGTACCTTTCCAGTTGAGAGAGAAACCCTAAACTTCATCAGACTCTCCTGAGTAAAGGTAACCTCTTGTTGGTGCCTTAATTTGGACATTTTTGGACATTTTTACAGACTTGCTTTACTTGGGACATTTTTAAGACATTAGAACTGTAAACTTGCAACTTAATAAATTCCCCCTTTTTAAAAATCGTTCCATTTCTGGTATATTACATTCCAGCAGCTTGCAAACTAGAACAGAAGCTCTCTACTTCAACAGACTCAATAGCATCTAGGAAGGGGGAAGGCAAAGATAGGATGTTTGTGAGGTTTGGAGGGTGTCTGGTTTAAGGCTGTCCTTCAATGGGAGAACTTGATTAAAACTGGGTAATGGGCCAATGAGCACAGCAAGGAGAAGGATTCAAGGTGAGCCTTGAAGAGTTGATGAGATTAGTGGAATACTTTCAGAACAGTAACAAAACTTATTTGTAACTTCACAAAAATTATTGTAACT